>NW_024881282.1:7525064-8959231 GCF_018691265.1 Tyto alba
ACTAATTCCAGTATCTCAGCTAGCTTATTTAGAGTTAGAACAGATACCACTGCACTACCCTGCGGGCTGCAATATCGATGTATGCTGCACTGTGAAGCCTGAGGATCATTTTGGCTGAAGAGTACTTCACTTATTAATATTCCTGTGCAATCAGACCGCTGGGTCACAGCAAATGTACATGGGAATGTGAGACTGGGAGTAAGACTGACTTCTTCAAAGTACAGAATAGGGTTCCCCCTGCCCATCTGCACTTGGTCCTGCACAGGAGTGGGAGGCAGTGGGGTGGGTGGGAACCTGCTCCCCAGCCCTGTGAGCCTCTACAACATGAAGGAGTAGGAAATAGGGCAGCTGGGTCCCATGGAGTGAAATGGGTGCAGAAATGCTGTTTTCCAGGGGGCTGGTCGCTGTGGACAGCGTCCCCTCACCTCACCCTGGCAGGTGGGGAAGGGGATGCGAGGCGGTGTGCTGGAGGATGGGTGTCTTACCAGGTCCTTTCTGCGAATGTGGGAAGAAAAGGTCAATGCTATCAAACTGAAGTGTAAGGAAGCCATCAGTTTCCCTTGCCTCTGGGAATACGTAGCCAAAGAAAGAGAGAAGGATAAATAGAGGAAGGTATGTGAAGGGTCGGAGAAAAAACAAGCCACTGTAATATTTATGTCTTGCTGCAGTGATTTGACATTTAACCAGAGAAACAGATTTCTTTATTTCTTCCCTGTCTGAGGCAAGATTTGCCTTGTACTTTCATTATGGATAAATTCACCATGTGGATTTCCTTTCCCAGACAGTTTCAGAACCACCACAGTTATCTTTCTGTGGACTGGTGGATATTGCTTCCAAAAAGTGTGTTTTATTGGTCACCTGGGTCAAACCTGTTCCTTTTATTGCTCATAACACCAAAACATACATTGGTACATACCTAGCTTCTTGCTTGAGAGAGGTCAGATGATTCTGTAAGCTGATCTGGTACTTCTATGTGTGCTTAAATCAAAGTTATAATCATTGGAGTTACACTTATATTAACTTTTGAAATGATCTATTTATAATCTTCACATTAGCATTTGCTGTCTCTTTCTTACCTTGATGATTTGTTTTTTATATTTTATATTTAATTTACTTTATTATTTTATATTTCTTATTATTCATTTATTTATACATCCATTGCAAGTCTAGCTGGGACCTGTTGTTAGGCACATGGCTTTTTCTGGTAATGATCAAGACTGGCCTCTGGGAACTGTTGGTAATGCATCCACAGGAGACAGTTTATGACAAAAGCAGTTCAAGATGAAGTTTTTATTTCATTACAAGGTGATAGGCATGGCAGCTATGTATTCCCTTGCCTCACAGAGAACTGGCAGACTAATTACACCGAATGGCATCCCAAGGCTACTTGGCACAGAGGTTACAGAGCCTGGACTGGCACTGTACCCTAACTTGGCCGCATTGTTGTTTGTTCAGCCCAGCCTTGTAAATCCTAACATATCAAGAACATTGGCTGTCATATCACAGTAGCCAATATATTCTTTTAATATCCAGACCAATTCTGCCTATAGACATTGATAAATTCAGCAAGTTGCAAAGTTGATATAAAGGCACCTTTTTACTTTCCTTCCCTATTATACTGAGCACAATCTCAGAAAACTTGAGAAACAAGGTGTTTGAAAGCATTGAGCCTATCTAAGAAGCTCACTAAAGCAATACATTTACAAACAACTGGAGTTCTCAGGTACCACTGAAGTATATGATTTCACTAGTAACTAGCTCTCAGGCAATACTGTTGCGTACTTTGAAGTCAGAACTGAAAATTTAGAGCTTATAGCTAGTTGTGTGACCCAATAAAATTATTTTATTCTTTGCATTTATTCCTGTTGGGTTGTTTAAACATTGGAAGACACTGAGCCATCATATTGTGCATCTACTGAAGTTTCCAGATACTTGCTGTAAGCGATACTAAGTAGATTACATTGCAGAAATCTGTTCCAAAATCTACTGAAACATATTTAGCTGGCACAAGCTAGAGTAATACTGTTAAGCGGCACTGAAAAACTTCTGTACATACATTAATTTCAGACAATATGCACATTATCTTAAAAAACTCCCAGTTCCAGAAAAGATTACATGAAAGATTATTCAGCACTAAAATGATGATGATGATGATTTTTCTGCTTTTGACATGCAATAAAAAGTAGATGGGACAAAGCACAAAGTCAGCTAGCATTGGAAAGATATGTACATATCCTAGATTAGTATAGGTTCTGAGTGGGTAGCATCTGCATAATGACCAGTCCCCAGACATTCAACTGGATCCTTGGGATGTTGTTTTACTAAAGATATTTGAATATTTCCGGGTTCCAGGAGATAAGAGATGCCTGTAGCTGTTGGAGAAGGCAAGTTCGAGTTTCCTTTCTGAAAATTACTTTTTTTCAGCTAGCAGCCATTGGGTTCCTGAACAGATGTGGTGACTATATCAGCCTTTTCTCATTCATGGGGAGCCTTTTTTGTCTTGGCTTTTGAAGAGAGAATGATAGGCTGAAAATGCTCCCGAATTACTATCCTTGCATATGGTCTCTGGTCAATGCTTAGGTTTTAATTTAGTGTTTAACATCCCTCTAGTCAAGTTTGATGCAGGAGTGCCCATTAACTTTCCTCATGCTTATCCACTCTTTGTTAGCCAGCTACTGAGCTCCGCACTCTGGCAGTTCATCACAGGGTTGGTTATCAGTTTTCAGGCTTTCCCACACACAGATTAATTTATTTTCCGGTCTTTTCTTTTCACCTTCTTTACCTATAAATCTTGGCTATTTCCACTCAAGGTTAGGCTATTTCAGGATATGGACTGAATATCAAGAGGTGACTCATCTTTTGCATTACTGATATAAAGGAGTTTCTTAAATCCTCCATCCATTTTTGTAGCTATCTGGTAGGAAAGAAAGGGGATGAATCACATTTACAGGGAGCATGTGTAGAGATGGGATGCAGTTTTGCTTAACCTTCTCTTCACAGTTAAGGAATCTTTTTCATTTGGAGTCATTCACCAAAATATTTGCTTTATATGTGAAATAAATTGCTCTAGTTTCTATGGAGGGGATTTAGTTTATTGCACTTCTGATTTATTAATTGAAAGCATTATTTGGACTGGAGTCTGTGGAATTAGTAATACCACTGTGTGTGACTTGTGCCATATCAGTAAATACTTCCCAACGTGGTTCCATCAGCTGCGTTCAGCCTAATTCCCGTGCTTAATTTGGGCACTCTCAGTAAAATTTTAGGCATCTGTTTGAGAGCAGAGGGGGTGAAAAGTCTGCCTACCATAACTAAATTTCTGACAATCACAGGATCACAGAATGATTTGGATTGAAAGGACCTTAAAGATAATCTAGTTCCAACTCCCCTGCCAGGGGCAGGGACATCTTCCACTAGATTAGATTGCTCAAAGCCCTGTCCAACCTGACCTTGAAAACAAGAACAAGAAGTGAGGTAAACCTCTTAGGACATTCAGAGGACAACCTATCTGGCTCAGGCACTTGTTCTCCATAGACAGAGGGAACTCAGGAGACTCCAAAGACCTGTATGGCCTGCTTAACTTAGGTCTCTATCTTCCATTGTGAGTAATGGAGAACCACAAGAAGAAGTCTATCCATTCAGCATCTCACCATAGAGCTGTTGTGGTTTGAGCTCAGAGGGTAACTGAGCACCATGCAGCAGCTCACTTCCCCTTCCCCAGCACTGAGAAGGAGAAAATAAGCCAGGCTTAGGATTTGAGATAGTCAGACTCCTTAGGGGAAGTAAAAAAGAACATAGATTTATTACAGACACTAACAACACTTACCAGAGTAGGACAGTGAGAAGCATTGCCACATCTTGAAAGCACCTTCCCCCACCCCTCCCTTCTTCCTGGGCTCAGCTCTGCTCCCGATATCTCTACCTCCTCCCCCAGCAGCGCAGGGGCAGGGAATGAGGGGCGCAGTCAGTGCTGCCATTTCTTCCATCTTTGGTGGGGGGAACTTCTTCCCCCTGCTTCAGCATGGTCCCCCTCTCACAGGAGACAGTCCTCCACAAACTTTCTCTGATGTGAGTCCTTCCCACGGGCTGCAGTATTTCCCTTGCTGCTTTGGCATGGGACACCAACTTTCTCCAACTGGATTCCCTGTCACAGGCTGCAGCCTTTCCCGAGCTGCTCCAGCGTGGGATACCCCCACATGCTGCAATCCTCTCAGCTTCTTCCCATAGGGTCCCAGCTGGCTTTGGGCACAGTCACCTTAATTGCATGAGGCCCCTCAGAGGCCATAAATTAGTGTCTGCTCCACCATAGACGTTCATGGATTGGGGTGGGGTGGGGGCAGAGGCCGCCCTGCTGTCTCACCACAGGATACAGGAGAGTCTCTTCTCCAGCACATGACCCCCCTCCTTTCTTCCTCCATTCCTCCACTTACCTTGGTGTTCATGCAGCTGTTGCAACTCCTCTTCACAAGTCCAACTCCTCTCAGGTCCCTTCTTAAATGTGTTACCACAGCAGTGCAGGTAATCGGCTTGGTCCTGGTGCAGAGGTGGGTCCAACCAGGGGAGCTTTGAGAAGCTTCTCACATGGGGCCACTGCTGTAGCCCCCTCCCCTGCTACCAACCCCCCCCCCCCCCCCCCCCCCATTCATTCAAATCCAGGACAAGATCCCTCCTCTGAAAATGATGGTGTGTGATCTAAGTGGTCCCAAGTGAGTGATCCAAATACAAGGATCTCAGGTGAATAGATGGCATCATTTTTGCTGCTGCACCACTATCACGATGTTAATGGTAGTGTTGACTTCATCTAGATTTTAGGCTGCTTAGAGATAATTAGACAGAGGTCAAGGAAGGATTTAGTCATGTTTTAAGTGTCTTTTCTCCCCAAATGTGAGTTGCAACAGGGTTTTTGGTTGCACATAGTTACCAATTTATTAGAATACATGCTTCAAGTATGTGTTAATTTAAAGATGAAGACAACTTCTAGGCTAAATCAGGAGATATAAATTAATTTAGGCATCTAAAGGCTTTATCAGGTCTAGAGAATCTGCAGAACTAGCAGACTGTGTGGCTTTTTGAGGCTTTAGATGGGTTTTAGGTGTCAGGCTATGTCCCCTATTAACCCTGATTATTAGGTAGACTCGATTTAAAATTGTTTTTATTGTGGTTGTTTTGGTAGAATCTGATAATTCTACAATGTTTAAAAGACTGAATTATACTCATGAGATAATCTTCATATATAAGAACCTGAGATCTCGTAGGTTAAATATCTTGTTCTTTATCACACTGGTGTGCTCCTATGGCAAATCAGGGAGCTAGACTAAGTCTTAAGAGCCACAAGCTGTTGCCCAAACCAGTGAACTCCTGACCTGTGAAGGACAGATAACAACTATTGCTTCAGTAAAATTTTTTATATGTAGTTTCTTTTTTTTTGTTTTGTTTTGCTTTGGTTTTTTTTTTTTTTTTTTTTTTTTTTTTTTTTTTTTTTTACATTAAAGCATATTCCTTTACTAGTTTCTTTTTGTGTCCTATTTCTGAAGCTAGACCTTCTGACATGCTACCTACATAGCTCTGAATTATGTTCCAGGAATAAAACTGTCAGAGGCTTCTTCAGAAAATTTGACTACAGGGCATAAATTCCCTTCCCTTCTCATGCCCTTCACCTTGAACCTTGTTTCCTGTGGAGACCGTAGAGTAGCTGGAAATAATACAGTAAAATACTATACCTAAAATAATATAGTAAAATAAGAAGGAGTAGGGCAGTGAAAGATTCTTCTTATAATCAAGATGAAGACATTGCAGGCTGCTCTAGGTGCTGCATAGCTACCTTTGATGACTATGGCTCAGTGGAATCTAAAATCACATTCTAGGAAAACATTAACATTTAGTGGTTGTTTGAACAGAGATATGAGTATGTTGATGATATATTCTGGCAGAAAGTCCAGAGAAATATTAATAAGTGATATCTCATTGATTGTGGTATTTTATTAAGAATATAGCAATGCTAAATGCTTGATCAATTTTTTTTTAATTTTTTTTTTTTAATATAAATATGGGGTGCAAATCCAGAGATGTCTTCAATATGTGCTGAAAGGGTTGTGAGAAAGATCAGGTTGCATTCCTGAAATCAAGCACACTACTTGTGGTAGGGGCAGGTACAAATAAATGCATTCAGATAGGGAAAAATACTTGGGGAAATGTTGGAGGTGGTAGAGCACAAAGATTCAATGAGCATGGAGATGTGTTTGATCAGATTAAGGAAATCAAATATTTCAAATCAATCTCTAAAAATCACTTGTAAATATTGAATGCTAATACTTATATTTGTCATTCAAAGCTTTGCAGACTGAGAGTGTGTCCTTACTGAAAGTTAAGATGCAGTTGCAGACCAGCAAGCACTGGGAGTTGTAATAAGACCACTGATATTTTGAGAGTGATTACTGGGAATGATACCATAAATAGCAGATTGCAGATCAGTAAACTGAGGGATAGACTCATTTACCACACCTTGGGAGCTGAAAGAAACATCCTGAGAGCCCTGGATCTTGGTCCAGGCTCTGACTGATACCAGTTTGTCCTCTAGTATAGAGAAATAACATTTGAATTTACACTACTTGCTATGCAGTAATAAAATAATGAATAAACAGATCTTTCTTTAGTAGAAGAAACCAGGAAATGAAAAGTAAATTTTGGTCTAATTTGGTCTCAAGTGTTTCCCAGTTCAAGTCATGCAAAAAAGTTTGTACCTGTTCAAACTGTGAAGGGCAATAGACAGGCAGAAAGTATTTTATGCATGAACTTCAATTTTCATTCTGATTGTAACATTTGGCATTGAATTCTGTTAATTATCTAAAAAAAATTCAGAGATGATGGTAGATGTATGTGATCTATGATAATAGAAACATGTTGCTATAGACACAACTGTTCAATATGACACTGGGACATTGCTGCTTAAAGAAACCCACTGAAGCTGTATTTCACAATGCCCTGAAATTATGCAGTTGTGAAAAATTAATTATAATTCTTTCACTGAAGGGATGGTACTGTAATGCTGATTCTAAAATATTCAACAAGCTATTTCAGTGCAGAGGGCTGTCAAATGACAGAGAAAACTAATGTATCAGAAGTACTGAGAAATGTTGAAAAGTTTTAATTATAGCAGGTGGCCAACATTTCTGAGCGTTGCATAGTTTATTTTTGAGTTTTAACAGCTTTAGTTGTAGCTTTGGAATTTCTGCATCTCTTACAAAAATCCATCTCATAAATTGGCATGAAATGCCACTATTTATAGAAAACATAGGGCAAGAAGCAGAGAACAATGCAAAGCAAAATTATAAAATGACAACTTTTTATTACAGACAGTAACAACTGGAGAGTTGCAAGCTTTTCCAGATTGTTCCAGTCTTGTGCTTTTTTTTTGATGTGGATTAGCAAAGAGATACATCTGGTTTAGGGACAGAAGTCCTGGGCTATCAACTGATAGCCTGATTTCCTGGCCAGAACTCCAATGAAATCAGTAGGCAGAAATCATCTGCCCATTTAGTGTATTTTGTGGTTTGGCTTATTTCTCAGGAGCGTTGTATACAGCAGCAGCATCCATTAATAAGCAGATTTCTGAATGAGTATTTAGAGAGATACATTCTTATCATTACAAAGGGTAAACTTATGCACGCACATAAACACACTCTCTGTCAACCAATAAATTTAATTCTCATTACCTTATTACATCACAGGTTTTGTGAAGGACCAAGAGTCATCAAAGGTGGGGAGATGAGCTACATTACTGTGTTGGTCTGGTGGAAGATGGAAAAAAGCCCTTCTTATGGTGTATATATTTTTAAAATTTTATTTATTTATTTCACTTAATTCTTTCTCTTCAGACTCAGATTTTTTTAAAAAAATCATCTGTATTGTATCTCTCTAGCTCACAAAACACTAATCCAAATGCATTCTTCTATTTTCTAAACATGAGTCACCTCTCACAACAGATTTTCCTATCCTCCTCCCTTGTGAAAATCTTTTTATAGTCCAGTTTGACTTGTCTTGCTGAGTCACTAACAAACAACTCTTAGTGACCCTTCCTCAATTCTGACTGATAAATATAACCTAGAATATCTCCTGCCCACTTGCCATTCAAATGTACTTCCTCTGAAGACCCACATCTATCATCTAGATCAGGACCAAACTCCCTGACTTTCTGAGCAATCACTACTAATTTATGTACTTTCCATCATTTTTGCAGTGTTTATGGGAGTAAACTCAGTGTAGGAACCAATTCAGGAAACCACTCTTGGATTAAAGGTACCCAAGAACTGTTAACGTATATGAAATTGTTGAGATGATAGTATTCTTGTGTTCAAAATACTATCTGATAATTGCATGATGCCCTTATGCTGTGTCCAATGTCTCAGTCATTGTGACTAGACAAATATTCACAAACACCTCTTAAAGCATATTTCAATATGTGGATTCCACTTTGAATGTGGCGATGAACAGGGGATAGCAAAAGATACTCTCACACTGTATTATTCTGCTTTTGTAGAATAGCTAAAGTAGAGCTGATAATCTGCTGAAAGATTACCAGGGAGCACCAACTCTTTATACCTGAGGTTTACATACAAACTCACTGTTGTGGTGTGTGCTTTAACTTTTATTTTATCCATTAAAGAACATCAGTAAAATTCCTTGAAATTAGTAATATCTTTTTTTAGTATTGGCTTTATTAGACGTAGATTTTCACTCAGAGTATTTCATATTTTATTCTGATTTTATTTATTCCTTGGGCTAGATTTCATATTTTAGAGGACTGTAGATCTTTACCATCCTGTTGGAATTAGAAGATTACTTGTACTGTGATTGACAGTAGACTATGGCTTTCTTTTCCTAAGATATTTGATGTTATTTTTGGTTAATGTGTGAAATGGGGCATGCTATAACTTCCTTGGGTCAAAGGTAGTGTTGTTTCTAAAACTATTTAAATAAAGTATTAAGGGAACAGAAAATATTCCTCTCAGATAAATACAGCTATAGTCAATTGATATTCTGCTGTCAGCATGCATGTCTCATTCAGTCTTGTCCTCCGTGCAAAAGAGACCCTGTGTACTACACTGAGAATAATTTTGCATATAGAAGTAATAAGAAAATGTTTATAGACAGCCCCATAGCCAGAAAGATTGCTAGAGATTTTTGGCTTTTATAAATGGTTACAGAGAAAGCAGTGCTAAAGTCAGTTAGCTTGTGAAATATCATCAGATTATAGCAGTAATTTGCATTTTATGAGATATTTCAACTGACGACATTCTCTGAATTTATCTGATCTTTACTACATGTGACTCAAGGGAATATTGAAGTGAGAAGAGGACATCTGTGGAAGAAATGTGCAAGACATGGTATTTTAAAAGGAAGCCTCTAACTACTTGGAAATATTAGAATGGGTTAAATAATACCAGTGCAAAAATGTTCTTTAACTGCCAGGAAATAATAGAATTGCTTAGATACTATCAGTGTAAAAAGTTTCTATTCAGACATAACTTGTTGAAAACATTTTGTGGATTAAGACAAAATTTGCAAATTTGCAGTGACAAAAAGTTAGAGGGAGTCATTTTGCCTTTCTAGACTAATTTTGATAATATTGAAATTCTCTATTTTGGTGCTGTCCTTTACATTTTCTTTATAATATTAAACTAGTATTACATGTTAATATTCTATTTTTGATTTTTCATATGGTCAACATTTTGTCTTTGCTGAAACAAAACATCTCAATGGGTTAAACTGAAAAAGATCTTCAGGGCCTTTTAAAATTTTGACTTTGTATGCCATATTCTCCACATCTCATGTCACTGAAAAAAGTCCGGTGTCCAGTAAGAAATAGTCATGCTTTGTCAACAACACTTAAGGTATTTTCTTGAACCTGGAACACCAAACCAGTGACAATAGTGGTTCAGTCAGTACATATTGGGCATCACTATACAATGGAAAATTGAAAAACTATCTTGTCTTCCATGATCTCATTAATTACAGACCCTGAAGAGATGAGGTCTAACTGCTGAGATAGGCCTTTTCAACAGCAGTTTTCAGGAACACCAGGTGACATTCTCAAAAGCAACAGTGGATACAAAGCTGTGTTGTCTGATTAGCCAGGCATGATTTAGAGGATGTAGTTTTTTCCACTTGGTGCTCAGGAGTACTTTTGTTTTAGGAATCTCAATTGAAAGAAGTTATCATTCACCTTATTTTAGCAATTTAGAAATAATATTTCAATTGGTGTGTAGGAGGCATAGAGGGATGTAGCAGAAAGCAGGGGGAAGGAACAAGTAAGAGCAGTGCTCTTCTCATTATGGTAATATATATATGGAAATTAACCTCTTAATTGTTCCAAAAAGTTGATTGGTATATACATATTTACACATATGTATATATGTATGCATGTATACATTACCCCATTTTTGGTGGTGCCTAAGTTTTAAAACTCATTCTCAGTGCCTAGGGGAGAAGGGTAAAATTGCATCACATCTGCTGTAAGACATCAGCAACATCAGAGTGATAGTGTTTTGATAGAGTGGTTGTAAGTAACAGAAGATCGTGGAGGATTAAACTTTTTTTCTCAAGTCACTTCTGTTCCTGGATGCCCCACTTCAAGAGGGCAGTGCAATTAACAGTCATCAGTGAAGGAGGCAGGGTGACATGCAGAAAGGATAACTGAAAGACACAGGCAAAAGTGCTCTTTCTGAGAAAGACACACACCCTTCGAATTTTCTGTAATTAATTTGTATTTAAAAAATAAGGAACAGCTCTAGAGGTACTAGTGGAAGGACAATCCTAGAATCATAGAATGGTTTGGGTTGGAAAAGGCCTTTAAAGATCATCTAGTCCAACCCTTGGACAAGGACATCTTCCACTAGATGAGGTTGCTCAAAGCCCTGTCCAACCTCACTGTGAACATTTCCACCTCTTCTCCAGTGATGGGGCAGCCACAACTTCTCTGGGAAACCCGTTCCAGTGTCTCAGCATGTTCATCATAAAAAATTTGTTCCTTATGTCCAATCTAAGCCTACCTTCTTTCTGTTTAAAACCATTACCCCTTATCTTGTCACTATAAGTTTAGGTAAAAAGTCTCTCTCCATCCTTCTTACAAGCCTCCTTTAAGTACTGAAAGGTTGCAATAAGGTGTCCCAGGAGCCTTCTCTTCTCCACGATGAACACCCCCAGCTATCTCAGCCTGTCCTCATAGGGGAGGTGCTTCAGCCTTCATGGCCTCCTCTGGACATGCTCAAGCAGGTCCATGTCCTTCTTATGTTCTTCTTCTGTTAGACCCCATAGCTGGAGACAGTACTCCAGGTGGGGTCTCACAAGAATGTAGGAGTGGGTGAGAATCTTCTCCTTTGACCTGCTGGCACACTTCTCTTGACGCAGCCCAGGACATGGTTGGCTTTCTGGACTGCAAGTGCAATTGCTGGCTCATGTCCAATTTTTAATCCACCATTATTCCCCAATCCTCTTCCACAGGACTTCTCTCAATTCATTTATCTGCTAGTCTGTATTGATACTTGTGATTGCCCCTACCCAGGTGTAGGATCTTGCACTTGGTGTTGTTGAATTTCATGAGCTTTCCATTGGCCCACTTCTCAAGCCTGTGCAGGTCCCTCTGGATGGCATCCCTTCCCTCCAGCATATCAACTGTACCACTCATATTGGTGTAATCTGCAAATTTGCTGAGGGTGCACTCCATCCCACTGTCTATGCTGTTAATAAATATACTGAATAGTACTGGTCCCAGTATGCGCCCCTGAGGGACACCAATTGATACTGATCTCCATTTGGACACTGAGCCATTGACCACAACTCTTTGTATGAGGCCATCGAAGCCAATTCATTATCCAGTGAATAGCCCATCCATCAAATCCACCTGTCCAATTTAGAGACAAAGATGTTTTGTGGGACCATGTCAAAGGCCTTACAGAAGTCAAGGTAGATGGCATCAGTTGCTCTTCTCTTATCCAGCAATGCAGTCACTCCATCACTTCATCACAGAAATCCAGCAGATTATTTAGGGATTATTTGTTTGTTGTGAAGCCATGTTGGCTGTCTCTAATCACCTCTCTGCCATCCATATGCCTTGACATAGCTTCCAGGAGAATATATTCCATGATCTTTCTAGGCACAGAGATAAGACTGACTGGTCCATAGTTCCCAGGGTCCTCCTTTTTATTCTTTTTAAAAATGGGTGTGATATTTCCCTTTTTTGAGTCACTAGGTACTTTGCCTGACTGTCATGACTTTTCAAGTGTGATGGAGAGTGGGTTATTAACTACATCTGCCAGTTCCCTCAGGACCATGCGATGCATCTCATCAATTCCCATGAACTTGTGTATGTACAGCTGAAAATAACACAGCTGAAAATATTTTGACTTTATGGCTAAAAGAGGAGCTGAAGTAAGGAATGAAATCACTAGTGAAACTCTACAGGAAGAGTCTCAATCAGTCATGGGAGTTTTTTGTTGACTTTATTGTTCCTGATACAACAAGTTTTTAAAGTCTTAGTCTGGGGATTATTTTTATTATTTGGATAGTACTAGAAGAAAAAGTATCTAGGTTGGCCAGATGTCTTCAGATATTGGGAGTCACAGGTCCCAAAGAAGATACAGATATAACATGCATCACCAACTTTCACAGATAGGTTGCTGACAAGCATTTTTGTAGCATTAGGTGTATAGTTACACATAAGTAATATAGATGCTTAATTTAAGCACACTTTTCTTAGATTCCATATATAAATCAGCAAATTGTATTTGTAAAAGCTCTTATTACAAGGGGATCATGTATTTACACCTGTAGAAGTAAATTGTTTTGGTTTATTTGGCTGTATTTCAAAGAGAATTCTCTCCACTAAAAGATTTTTTTCATCCTTCATTTTTTTAATATACTTATTTTGAATATTCTTTCATTTTTTGCAAAAAAAAAGGAAATAGATTATTAGATTTATTAAATTATTAGAAGAATGAAATTACATATTTATTCTTTACTGAGCCCAATAATTTGCTTTTGACACATAAGGCTTCTAGAAATACCTTGACTCTTGATCTGAAATCATTAAAACACAGAAAATATAGTAATTTCCTCATAAATGGTTTCACTTGTTAATTATCCTTTGTTTTCAAATGCTATGCAGGTTTGAAATAACTTTTTAAGAGCTGGCTAAATTTAAACATATTTTCATAACAAGGTATTTCTCTCTTGGATCAGATTTCTAGCTGAGGTTTGTTAACATATTAAGCTAATAACTGTAATCAGTCGAATGAAGAGGAATAGTTACAGGATGGCTAATGAATGTCCATCATAGTACTCTCTGTTGTAAAGCCTAACACTTTGCTTGTTTAATGAAAATATTGGCTACATCAAAAAAAAAGTCTAAACCTGTGTTTTTATGAAAACTTAGGTAACTTCCACTGTCACAAAATTTTATATCCTATTTCTCAATCCAACAATAAGTTCCCTTTAAATAGTTTCCTCAGGTAAATCACAGTACAATAAATAAAATCGTAGGTATTTTGACACGTATGTCTTTATCAAGTACAATACAAAATCAAGTTATTCTTATACAAATTTACAGTAAGAGCTTTAATTTTTTTTTTTTTTTTATAATATACAAAAAGACTACAGTAAGTTCCTGGATGAAAATTGCTGGAGCTTTATTTTTAAGTACTGTAATAAATGCAGTTGAACTTTAGAAGTTCATTCCTTCTTCATTCATGCTGTTACCATGGAAATGTGGATTTTATGCTTAAATGAATTAGCTTAGTTCATAAATTATAGTTCATAAATTAGAAAAGTAAAATGTTAATTCATAATTGGAGAGTGATGGCAAATCACGAAAAGATAGACATAATTTTCCCCAAGTTTCATTTACCCTAAGTTTTTCACACAGTCAAGTTAAATGATATTTTTTGAGGAAAACAAGCACAGGTTTCTAATTGTCTAGGCTTTTTACCCTGTGTTGAGCTCTACATCTATCTGGGATGAATCACAGGCAGCGTATATCGGAAAGGTCCAACCAACTTGTATATTAGCTTCTATAGGGAACAACAGTGAAGATATTCCGTTTCTTATTTTGCTCTTGGTATTCTGTCTCACAACCATGCACTTTGCATATAAGCATATCCCTGTATACGTGTGAATGTGTGTGTACATATAAAGAATGCAAAATAAATGGGAATCTGTCTGTTTACACACACTGCTATCAGGATGACCATCTTACCCTACAAAGATGAAAGTATAAAAAGCCTCATGCACAGACGTCAAACTTCAGCATACATTTGATCTTCTAGCACTTCAGAACTATAGAGTTTAGGACTTCATGTTTTTCTTGCTAATTTGTCCATCATGATGACTTCCCAGGAGTATAAAATTAAAAAACACTCCAATAAGAGCAGTTTTACTAAACTTATCTCATTTGAATAAAAGGTGGTGCTTTCCTGTTGATCATCTTGATCTTCACAAAAACATTCCTGTAATAAGAATAAAGGATCATCTAAAGCAAAGATTGTATTCTCCTCGTGAAAAATTTTGAAGGACAAGTTAGAAAAACATTTGCCAAGAATAGTCTATGTATGGTTACTCTTCCCTCAGCAAGGAAGACAGACTAGATAATCTGCTAGGATTCTAGGTTGCCATGGCCTTTATTATGACTCTGCATGGAAATACAAGGTCATATCATGAGAATGCAGGTCAAGAAGAAAGGCAGCTGTCCTCTCATAGTCACAAAATGCAACACACATTGTGGAGACATGTTAGTCATCAATTTGAGTGAACTTCAGAAAATTCAAGTGGGGATCTTCAGAGCTGAAAAAGTCTTCACAGCCTGCATCTCACAATAAAGGCTATAACGAGTCATGTCTTCTCAATCAGTTTGATAGGATGAGGTATAAGATAAACTTGATCCACAGTTTAAAAGTACAGCAGAGACAAATGGGGCTTTGAGTAATTCAAGATGCTTTGTGAAGCTTAATATAATTATTTATTTCTGGGCCTCTGTTCCTTGTTTTACAGTGTTCTGTTTTAGGGTCATCGGCAGCAATGAGGAAGCCTTTCTTGAGAAATTCAGTCATAGAGAAGACTCACAGGATCAGGCCATAGTTCACTTAATTTTTATTATTTGGCCATATAGTTTATTTTAGTTTGCTTATTATAAATGATTTTATGACTGTTTTGAAATACTAACCACAACAGCTTGGTCCATAAAATATGTTTTATACCAAGAAGGAATGATTTCTAATGGAAATATGTGTTTTTCTCATATATCTGATCAAAACCTTCCTCAATTCAACCACAGAGGACAGAAAGCAGACAGCTGGGACATTAGGAGGAAAAGTGTTAAATGCTCAAAAATCAGACAGTTGTATTAACAAGATTGTGAAGAGAAAAGGAAGCAGAAAGTTTTCAGGAAAAACTGCGGTTTAAGTTAAATCAGCCCAGGGGAAGGTCTTCGCTGTTTACTGTTCTGGAAGTGAGGAAGAATATTTCACACAGAAGCTTTTGCATCAGAATGCCAGGGTGGCAGAGAGATGTTTACAGTACTGGAGATGAGAGTTTGTAAATAATCTATTCAGCCTTTTTCTTTAATTTTCTGGAAATTTTAAGATTTGCTGAGCTCAAGTTGTTGACTTAGTTTCTCTGTCTGTCATGTTTTACTAGGCTTTACTATAGTGGAAAGCCTAAGCAAGTTTTCTTGCCATTTGTGACTTTTTTCCATGTTCTTTCTGCAGTTGTTTCCAGATACCCCATAGACTCAATCCACTCTTCAGTAGTCAATGTCTTCCATCTAGAAACTGTAGACCCCACAGCACCCAAGACCTGCAGTCCATATCAATGCTTCCTGAAATATCCCACCCCCTGGCATATATATTTTCAGTGTAATGAACATCCTGCAGCTGTGGAAAATAACATTTTAATGACAATTTAAATTCTCAGAAGTGAGGAAAGAAGTAAAATCATGCCAGTTTAAAGCTAATGTGCTGAAATCAGAGGCATTTAAGCAATATGGGACTAGGGTGCTATATAGATTGTATCACTGCAGTGTGAAAAGACACAGTATGATGGAGCATGACTGTAGCCATAGTGGCATGACTGCAAAAGTCAGTACCTCCAAGCATCACAGCAAAAAGAGGGAGAATTACAACCCTGGCTGCTGAAAGTCAGCGGCACAGATTATCAATGTTGATACTAATAAGAGTTGCATGGCCAGACCCTACAGATGGCTTTTCAAACTTCCACCATTATGCCCAACTTCCTGCAAACATCCACTCTCCCCTTGTTTGGAGGACAGAAGTGTGCTTTTTCCCTCTGTCCACTCAGAGAACAACTGACACTCTTCTTCGGTCCTTTACCCCTCTATTTTCTTTTTTTTTTTTTTTTTTTTTTTTTTTTTCTAGATAATCTCTGCTTTTATTGTGATCACCAGAGGGTGATCACCAGATCCATTTCACTGGAGAGCATTTTTTTCTTTACTGCATTTTCAGTCTATTGCTTTTATTGTTACTCTCCTTTAAAATACCACCATTTCTATGATGCCTTGGAAAAAAACAAACCAAAACAAAACTTGAAAATGGTTAGGTTGATGGGGATGAAAATATTACTCTCCCGTATGGTTTCATTGCTGTCTACAAGGTTTTCCTACTATGTGCTTTGTGCCTGTATAGTGCTGGAGCACATTTGAAGGTCCTTGACCGCAACTTGGGGATACAATGGCATTTCTACTACTACTAATACTACTACTACTATTACTACGAGCTCCTGTTGCTCTTCTTCTAGATAGTGACAGATGCTGCAAAGGTCTGTCCTCCCCTCATTCCTCCAAAGCAGACTGCCCTCGGGGCATCCTGAGATCAAGGTCTTCCAGGGCAGCATGTTGCCTCTGCTCTCTTTGAACCTCTGCAGAAAAACAGGATTTCCTTCCATGCGCTCCCTTTTGCTCTTCTGAAGGCATAGGAGGATAAAGTATCAATGACATTTCACATCTCAAGATAGTGGCTCCAGTGCTTTCTGTCATCTGAAAATATTCAGGTCACAAGTTGTGTGCCTTTTTAAAGAGGGTCTGTAGTGCAGCTCTTCTGGACTACTGTCTCTCTACTGTTTTTATACTTAACTTTTTTTTTTTTTTTTTTTTTTTAATGGAGTAACTTCTTTCATCTATGGTATTCTTCCCTGTGGTGTCCCATTTAAAGAGGCCCTGAACACTTATTGTGCTGATTTTGGCATGTCTGGCAGACTCATGGAAGGCTTTTTCCTCACTCGTTGTTATCAACTCTATGTCAACAACCGTAAATATCACCAATATGCGATGCTTTTGTGTAGCAGTTAGTCATAATAAAGTATTGTATGTCCTTGATGAGAATGCCACCTTTAATAATTAGACTGCTTCAGTAAGAAATATTTTGGCAGAGGTGAACAATCCCTGCAGGGAACTGCCTGTGTAGATTACCTGAAGTAGCCTCTGCTAAATGTGTTAGGGCTAGTCTGCTATCAGAGTGATACCTTGTTGGCTGGTACAGAAGTTCCAGTTTTCCACTAAATTCTCAAATGCCCCACAAGAGTTATAGGAGGCATTCGCCATATGGATGAGAATCTTCCTTTTCCATTCTGACAGTGTTATGAGGGTCAGGGTCTGTAATTTTCTAGATAACTTTTCCTCCCAGGCACTCAGAAGTCATGGGAAGTTTGAGTGAAGACTTTGGGACTGCATTACTTCTTGTTTTCCTAAATGAGTCTGAAGTCTTTTATACAGGTGATTGCTTGGGAATCGTACAGTTATGGAGCCCTGCTTTCCTTTTGAGAGATTCTTATTTTCCCCATGTTGAGTTTGCCTAAACCCAAAACCAATAATTTTTAAGGATTGTGAAAATGAAAGTTATTTCAAAGATTTTTCTGCCTAAAACCTTGTGTAATTCCTTTGGCAGAAAGGAGTCTTGAATTTGATTTTCATATGCAGCTACATGCTTGCCTAAGCCTTGCCTCACTGTTCAGGACTGTGCATCTATTCATCTTTGCTTTTTGAATTGCATTTCTCCAGTGGATCAGAATTCCCCAAGATCTGTAATATTTTTTCAATGACTAAGATGCTTAATTTAATTGTTAATGTACCGTACTGCAAAATAAACCATGATTCTTTTCCCTTCTATTCACTAGAAAAGTGTCAGAAAAATACATCAATTAATTCTTCCATGCTTTTACTGAGCAACACGTTACTATGTTTTAGGTTATTTGATGGATATTGCTGCAGCCAAAATCTGAACTATCATAACTTTGGGATATCCCAGCTTTATGAACTATGGTATCTAGACCCCAGTTTCATTCCTAATACAAATTGCAGAATTACATTTAAGAACAGGGTTCATCTCTTTTGTTCTGGAACTCATTGCTTGTGCCAAAGAAGGTTGTGATTTCTAATTACTTAATTTGTATGACAGATGGAGCTGGGGATCAAATTAAGTAGCTGTCTTAGGATACATTGTAGAGCAGTATCTAGCTTTAAACACGACTGCCTTTTTCATTCCTAAAAAAAGGCACAAACAATGACAGGCTAAAAATAGCTGTTCACTTGGAGTTGACGACAGTTTCTGAGAGCTTGTCTTTAGGAAGATGTTGGAAAAAACCCTGCTGTCTTTTCCCCTCCCCCCTTTTTTCTTCTTTAAATGCATGTCCTTCTGTTTAAGCTTCTTCACCTCATTGCCCACAGAAAGATACCCACTGACTTTGGTAGGACTTCAGTATTTCTGCAGGTTTCTAAGGGGGTTTATGTAAAGCATTATTTAGAGAAATCCTAAAAGTCACTGCAGATATTTCTATGAAGTTATGCTTATCCTACACAAATTGCTCTGTGCTGATACAGAAGGAGGTAGTAAAGCCTTTTCCACTCTTTGCCTCCCACAATATCTGCTGCAGTGGAAAAAAAAAAAAAAAAAGAAGAGGCTCTTTTCTGGTTTTATTCCTGAAGACTGCTTCATAATTCAGTATGAATATCGGTGGTTCCCGGTGCTGTAAACAAAGAGTTGAGTCTTTGACTTTGTGCCCCTACAGTCTTGTAAACAATTAGTTAATTTGTAGCATCCCAGTGGTTGACAGGAGTGCAAGAAGTGGTTTGATCTTATTTTTGTGCTTGTGAATTAAAGCTTTGCCTTCTGGCTATGTTCTGAGTTCCTTCCTTCTGGAAGATATTTGAGCATTTTGAATTCAGAATATGGAGTTACAAATGTGAGAGCGCAGCCTTCTCAGGATTTTTCTGCTTTCATTTTAATTTTTCTCTGTGTTTCTAATCCCAGCAAGCAAGAAAACAGTTTGAAAATGATGTCCAGTGGCTGAGCTAGGAACACAATGCAATTCAGGATCTTTAGAACTAGTCTGCTGCATTTTTATTAAATGAGAGTGAAGGAGTAGGTGGGACTTTTTATTTAAAAATAGATTAGCACAGGGGACTGAACTTGCATTTGAGGAAACGTTAATAAGCCAGCCAGCCATTGTCCTTAATCAGAGACTGTATTTGTAAGTAGAACATGTTGAATCTGTCATGATTGATGACGTTGTCTTTGTTAAAAGGGATGCTGCATCTTTAACAAGAGCAGACAGAAACAGTGCAGAATCTACAGTAAATTTGAGAATTGGAAGAGAAACCTTTCTTCATTTTTCTGTGTATAATGTTTGTAAAATATTGAAAAGGAAAACATCAAAGCCAGGGGGAAATATAAGTATCTTGCTGCTTACATTTTAATTCCTCACCTTTCCCCTCTGGGTGAGTTCCCCCCTCCTTTTTCCCCCTGAATTTAAAATGCTGGAAGGAAAAGCAACTGAGGTCCAAGTTTCAGATGCTGAATTCTCTGCTAATTGAAATTACTGGGCATATTTCTATATATAGTCAATGAAGAGATATGTAGCTTTCACTCAGTGCCTTCAAGACATGTCTTTTTGTAGTCAGAAAAACAGAGATCAATGCATTTTCAAACTGACAGAGGGAACGGATGCTCCTTAGTAGCACATGCTCGGGATCGTGTGTGTACCGTTTGTGCAGAGCAGAGACGCTGAATACTGGTCCATATGCTCCTTGTTTACTGCAATGTTTTTTGCATGTTACTGTGCACTCCGGACTAATGTGAAGGTAAGAGGAGACGAGACAACAATTTGGCAGGAATGTACATGTAAAACCAGCTGCAGAAAATGTCTACCTTGTGTTGCTGAGTACTTTGGAATTGCTAGCTGAACAGGCATATTATTACAGGTGGTTGTGGAGGCTTTGTTTTATCGTTTTCTGTGTAGCTAAAGCATAGAAGCATGTTTTAATTTTGCAGCTTAACGACCTTCAGTTTTTAACTGCTTGCAGTTCAGGTTCTGGGATTGTATGATCTGGTAAACATGTTTTGCTACTGTCCAGGTAGGCCAGAAACAAGATGCCAAAGGCTGTTTGTGCAAGGCTACATAGCTTTATATAGGATAAGAATTCCTATACTCCAGTCCCCCATGCATCCTCCAAGTGATGCTGCTTGCATGCTTTCTTGTTGATTACTTGTCTGAAAATCGGGGGTCTTGCTGCTGTTACCTGGGTTGGGTTTTGTGCTGATACGTTTCTAACTTGAAACAAAATGCATACAAACAAATTATAAACTGTGTCCTAAAAAATAAACAGGGATTACTACTGCAAAATGCTACAGAAAAATTCCAGCTGGCAGCGCTCGTCTCAGTAACTATTAACCAGCGTTTGTCACTCATGTCAACATTTGCTTGCTCTGTTAATTAGTGTCAGAACTTCACTACAAGTTGCTGGATATATTACCTTCTCTGCAAGTAAGACAATATTAGCAGACAGGATCATTGGCATTGAATTAAGCTTTAAGCCAAGCTGTGGGCCAGCTGTGGGAATCCAGTTGCATAATTTAAATGAATTACAGTCCTTAGTCAACATATTGGGGAGGTACTTTCGGCATTCTGGCTTTTTCAAGTTCACATGAGTGTGTCTGTCTGGGAAGGAAAGCACTGGCAAATGCTGGATAATCATAGTTAGAACTGTTTTACCTGGAGAAATAATTGTAAAGGATATTTTGTTTTCTAACTGCTTAAGGCATGCCTCTGAATTCAACTGAGTTTTCTGTATTTGCTCTTGATTTGATAATAATGAACTTCATATTTATTAGGTGAAAATATTTTTTTGTCATTTGATTAAAAATGTATTTTGCATTAAAAGCTCACATTCTACGAGTCTGCTCCCATATATGTGGTCAAGGTCTGTACTGCTGATTGCTGTACTGAATTGCTAAGCTTTCACATTTTATTACTTTCTAATTAACTTTTTCAATTCACTTTCTGTGCCACTTCTGAGGAGGAAGGTGAAAATTATATTCTCTTTGAATATGTGGATAACTAGCTAAAAAATACAAGTTAAAACTCTTAAAGCTGTTCTGTCTTCCTAAAATACATCCATTGTCCTTTTCTTATGCTTTTCCTATAATGTTTTTGGCAGGTTAGTAAATTATATCCACATTATATGCCCTGTGTTCTATGCAGTAAATTGTCAATAAAGAAATGTTTTAAGACCAACCATTCTTTATTGCTCATTTTGTCCCCCAGACTGAAGTACTCTGCTGAAGGTGTTCTGTTAAAGTGCGTCTGTTGTTGAGAAATGATTTCTCAGTCTAAATAAGAATAGGTACAGGGGAAATTCCAGTATGACTGTTTTTACTGTAATTTCCACTAGATACCTTATCAATAAATACCACAGCAACTGTTAGGCGTCTCATGGGTTTAACTTTTGAAATTTCTTCATTTCCATTCATAAACACAGAAAGAAAGGTTTGTACTAGCCCAAGTCTGATGATTGTTTGGATAAGAGAGTTCTAATTTGTTGGAACTTCTTCAACTGTTAAGTGTCTCTGGAAGAATTGTTTGTTATACAGTATCTGTTATTTACATGATATTGTTCTGAGGATATTATCTTCAGCTGTATTACTTTCATCAAACCCAGCCACTTTCAATGTATACTTTGATCATCTACTTTCCAAGCTATCCATTGGGCTACAATAGCATTAAAAAGCTGCACAAACTTTGCAAATCACCCCAGGAACAGCCCAAATATGGCAGCACCACTTACATCTTCAGTAATTCATGTATTCTTTTTCTGATATTGAAAATTACTTAATAAATAGGAGATTATTGAAAGGTGCTCTCCATGACTGGTCATTCTAAAATATATTACATAGTGTTTCTGCAGAACTCTGTTGCTTTTAACTTGGTTGGCACTAACATAAGCCACAGCTTTATGGGTGGCCAAGATAAATGAACTACATTATAAAACATCTGTTTCGAGTTTTATATTTTCCCCTTTTTAAATGGGTGGAAAAATCTTAGTGGTTCTCAAATATTTTAGTCTTTAAGTCATAAGATAGAATTAAACTATAAGTACAGGCTGTAACAGGAAATAGATTTGCTTGCCCTGGAACGTGAAAAAGAAAAGCAATTGGGTCTGTTTCTGATGGCAGCTGCAGTTTATGGCTTTAGAGAAAGCAGATTTTTCAAGTTCAAGGTAGGACTCTTGCTTCTTGATTGCCAGTCTATCTGAAGCTGCCCATGTGAACTTAGTTGGTATATGCAGACTTATAAAAAGAAAAAAAGAGCTCTACCCCATGCATTCTTAATCAAAGCCTATTTTTACAGCTGACTAAAGAATAGTACTGACCATGAACACTTACCTGCCTATGTGAATAATTATTTCTTCCTGCCTGACCAGAAACAAAGTGAGTGGTTAAAAAAGGCAGAATGATGTCTGAGAAGTTATGAGCAAAATGTCTTTTTCTCTCAGAGTTTCTCTGGACCTACATTTTAAAAATGAAATTCAGCTTGAATTAAAAAAAAAGATAGAAAGAAAATATAATTATTGCTTGCTATTGCCTGTTTACTAGACACAACCTTATTAAAATTCTAAATTTTTGACTGATCTCTTTCTTGCTCTCTCATGTATGAACAATTTTGTACCTCAGTGGAAGATATCATAAATGAGCACAGAAGTCATGGAATTAAAATCCAAACCCAGTACTTCCAATCTAAAGGTAGTGCCTTGTGGAAATGTGCAGTGTGCCTGAAAAAGTGAACGCCTGCTACATGCAGTAGTTAAATATATTGTATTTTCAGCATGAGTAAGTCTCAGGAGCAGAAGCTAACTATGGCAGGGGGCTGCCTAGTGTCAAATGTTTGTAGCTTTAATTGTGTCCACTGTGTATTAAAAATACTTTCTGTATTCATATGCAAGAGATTTTTAGAGGTTACCATTAAAAACTTTCTGTTCTTGGCTTAGGCAAGTATTTTAATTTCCCTTAGTTTTACAAGAAATATTGCTAATATTATGTCAAACATTGCAAATATTTAGATTCCGTAGCCTGAGCTAAACTTGAAAAACTTTTATGGGCTGTGGTATTACTTTTCTTAAAAGTTTGTAGGACTTTTGCCTTCCCCTTCCCTTGATGAACTCTATGTGTAGTTCTGACAGATTTTACTGTGGATCTGGGCTGTTATTTCTAGCTGACAGTTTGAGGGTCTTACTGGAAGCACAGCTAGTGCTTTGGGGAATTTGGGTAGCAGAGCTGATGTCTTTCATTTGTACTTTAGCACGGGACTTGATGTGAGCACTGGGCTCTCTCACCTTGAAACACCTCATTCTCAGCAGGAATCAGCACTGGCTTTGGGGTCATCAGAGCTTCATGTAAAGATCAGGGGATTTTTGTTATGAATTCAGATCTATACCCTTTGAAGTGTCAAAGGCTTCCCAGGAGGTTCAGAGTTACTTCAGCAGGAGTTTAAGGCTGTCTTCATGTTAATGGATACACTTGGCACCTCACAGAACTGAGCTCCTACCTGAGCACTGGGTTAACTAAGAGACTTTTTTTTGTTCTGACTGCAAACTTTGGGTTACCATGGAGGTGATAGAAGTTTTCTACATGTGATCCCTTGTATCTCCTGTGCTCCAGCCAGAAGATTATTCTAGCCTGTGTCAAATGTAAACATGAAGAGATTTATGGCTGAAATGTTGACTTTTTGTCAAAAAAAGTATTGTCACTTTTTGAGGATCTCAGATCATAGAATCATAGAATGGTTAGGATTGGAAAGGACCTTCATAGATCATCTAGCTCCAACCGCCGTGCCATGGGCAGGGATACCTTCCACCAGACCAAGGTGCTCCAAACCCCGTCCAACCTGGCCTTGAACCCTTCCAGGGAGGTGGCAGCCACAGCTGCTCTGGTCAACGTGTTCCAGTGTCTCACCAGCCTTACAGGAAATAATTTCTTCCTTATACCTAATCTAAATCTACCCTCTTTTAGTTTAAAACTATTACTCCTTGTCCTGTCACTATGCCCCCTGATAAAGAGTCCCTCCACATCTTTCCTGTAGCCCCCTTTAAGCACTGTAAGGCTGCTATAAGGTCTACCCAGATGATGCAGAGGATCTGTTGGGGTTGCAGTGGAGTATGGCCAGGGCCCATGAAGGGTGCTGAGAGCTAGCGTCCTTTAATCACATTAGCTTTCTCTGCTTGTCCACTTACCCCCCACACATTTCAAAAATAAAAGTAATTATTGTAACCTAGCAGTTTCCAATTGCAATGTAAGTTGCAGATTAAACAATAAAGGCAGAAGAATCATAGTAACAAATAGTGAAATGTTTCATTGCCAAAAGCTGCAAAACATCACAAATGCCAACTGGGCTGCTGACTTCTGTCTACATTTTTACACACAGCTGTACTTTTTCCCCTCTCCCAGATATATTAATGATATAGCTACCTAATTAAGTTTTGTATATCACATATTTTGCCACCTATACCAAGAATTGTTCTGGTCTTCCAAAGGAAAAGAGTTTATGGATCTTTCTGACTTTGGCCTGTATTGCCAAAACATGTTCTACTGTAGTCTCATGGTATTCTTTGGAAGTCGGGGATGGGGTCAAAACGATTTGGACTCGCAGCTCTCACAGGCTTCCAGACATAGTCCTTGGTTTCCTATGCATATTTTCCTCCTCTAAATATTCTATCATGCATCATCCTCTAACACCTCTCTATTAAGTGAAGAACAGTTCAGAAGTCATATGAATGGCTTTGATATAACATTTTGAAGGGAGTAAGCAGGAAAGATTGGTTTCTCACTTTTTCTAATGTAATTAAGAATAGACTCAGGAGTAGTTTTTATTTGAATGTACTCCTTTTTGTAGTTCTGATCATGTGTGACGATCTGACTTATTTTACTCATAACTGCATAGTCATAGCTACAGTGGAAGTGACAGGTCAAAGTATGGTTCCTCTACTCCTGCAGGACACCAAGGCAGAATGTAGGTTAGTACTAGAAAGCAAACATTTTGGTGTCAAATTTCCACCCTGAGAGGTTTGCAGACAAGGAAAAGGATAATATTAAGTAGGTTGTGAATATCTAGTTGCATTTCTGTAATATATCTTGTCATCTGCTTATAAAATGTTTGCCTAGGCTATAAAATAAACAAGACCTTGAGCTTTATAAGGGATTTGTTTAACAACTGCAGGATATAGCCTTGAGAGCTAAAAACAGCTGAGCTGTTTGTATTGCTGTCATCCTTTCATTAAATAAAGATGGAATCTTAGGGAAGAGACAACTCATTGCAAAAAGAGGTTAGTGATCTCTTGGACTCCAAATTATGACAGTAGTAATACCACAGCATTTCTTTTGGTAGCTTACTGTACCTGTTACTAAAATATATTGCTACTGCCCACTCTTACGCTTCACTAGAATTTAAGTTATCATATATGGCCCAGTTTTTGCCATCACACCAGTGGTGTTAATGAGAGTTCTGGTAAATAGGAGATCTGAATCCAGTCTCATACAACTTACATAGTAATTCTGTCTGAATAAGTCATTACTTGAATCCTGAATATTGGGTTTTCCACTTCTGAAAACAAACTTGGATGGATTTGTAAGCATTTAAAATACATAAGTTCGTACTTTACCACTCCGCCCAGCTGCGAGTGTTGATTTACAATACATGATCATAAGAAGTTATGAACGAAGGTGATAATTAGAATAGATTAATAACACAGTAGCAGCTCTGGTTTTCTAGATATAATAGGATTGGGACTATATTTAACCCATAGACCAGAATAATATGCCCTTAAAGGCCTTTATAAATGTGTGAATAGGTACAGAGATGCTAAAATGACAAGCACGGTATAGGGAATTAAATCCATTGCTAAGATTTCTTTATGAACACTAAGAAAATATGAATATTATGCTATGGGGATAAGGGGTACTTATCTAAAGTTAGAAGAGTTAGTCACAAAAATAGTGGTTGGAAGATACAGAAGCTAAGCACTATTTTCTTCACTCAGAAATTTCTGGATAGCTACTGGTACCAAGAAAAATATTTCAATTCCATTTTGTGCCTTCCATTTTAATGTGGGCTCATTAGAGCTTATCTGATGAGCTATTCTTGTCAGAGATATATAATTGTCCTTTTTGTTAGAGGAGAACTGAAAAGATCTAGGACTGTAAAAGGGTTTAAGTTTGTTGGGTTTTTAATATGTGCAAGTAACTAGAATATAATATCTTCTCTGTATGTGACAATTTTATGTTTACATAAAAATGATGAAAAGTTAAATCCTCTGCTATTAAATCACTGCTGATAGACTTGCCCTCTGCACTTAAGATGCCAGTTTTTGTGTGATTTTTATGAGATTGCAGAGAAATTAGATCAACAGTCCTGACAGCAATTCTGCCTACAAAATATTAAGGGATGTGCAGTGGACCCAGGCAAAAGTAAGTTGTTTTTTTCCCTTGCGAAACTCTGACTCCTATCACCTGGATGGGGAGAAGTGCAGAAAACCATTAATCAGTGATGGATGGAGTTGATAATAGCTTGCCACAATTAAATGCTGCCCAACAATCTCTCATGGCTAGCTTCTATCTACAGTCACTTCTAACTTCATCTGTTTCTCCTGTCCTGTTTGTTCACGCTAAATTGGATAAAGATATTCTGTGTCTGTCGTTGAGCAGAGTGTTGCATTTTCCAGGGCTATCCTTTACATGTGTGTCCTCTCTTAATGCTACTGCTACTGGTTGTATATACATTTTGGACATGCCTAGAGGTTTTGTTCCTATTCAGGCTTCCATATTTTGTCATGAATGTATGAAGTGCTTGTACCTGTTTTTGGAGCGGGGAACCCTCACCCCTTTGCTCTCATGATATCCTTACAGAGAGTGGGAGACAAGGAAAGTGTCTTTTGGAAGTAAATGTGCAAAAGAAGATTCCAAAAGAAAAATTGATATTTTTTTCAGTTGTGGACACACACTTAAAAAAACCCCTCTGGAACACATTCAGGCAGTCTGCATTCTACCTGTGTCCCCATACCAAAATAATGAGTGATAGATACAGATTAATGACTAATACAGAAGTTACAAAATGAAAAAAAAACAACCTATTATTAAAAGCATAGATATCACTCTTTTCTCAGAAGAGAAAGTGGCTGACTTCTCCCTTTGTATATCCAGAGAGATCTGAGTGTTTGAAGTAGTATAAATTCTCCTGATAACTGAGTAGCTTCCAGACTTTTTCTGGAAAGACAAGTAAAACAAAATTCAAATCCCATAAAACAAATCAAAGAAACCTGGGCACAAGAATTTTTTGTTTTAGCCTCTCTTTCACCAAAGAGGTAAACCTTGAAAATTTCAAATAGGAATCTGCAGAGAAGTAATTGGAAAGGCTTGCCTGCCTTTGATAACACAGAATATCATTAAAACCTTAGAAAAGGAGGATTGTCTGGAGAAGTAGAACTCAGAAAACCATTTTCATCCAAGTTGCAGGACAGATGAAGAAAAATATCATAGATACTTCACACATATTTGCAGATATTTTGGACAGGATTTTCAGTCTGCTCCAGATTTGTTTTCAAAACTTCAGTTTTTCATTTGCAAACAAAATTAAATGTCCAAGTTTTCAAGTTAGATGGAACAATCATAATTAATCTAGTCTGTCAGAGCAGACTGTAAACCTACCATGAGTTGTTGGAAGAAGGATACATCCCTTGACACCTGCCACACCTTTTAGAAAAATATTCTATTTCTGTTGAATAATTTCTGATGAGGGAGACCTCTCACAACCTTTACAAATGTGTATTCCAGGGGTTAATTAGTCTGTTGGAGGTATGTGCCATATTTATAGTCTGAATCAATCTAGTCTCGGGTTCCAGCTTTTGGGTCACTTTCAGTTTTTTGCTACATCTTAATCCACTGGACTGAAGAGTCCACTGCAAAAGGTTGTTCCCCCAGTGAGCAGCTCTAGGCCGTGGTGAAGGCACCACCTAATCATCTCTTTGATTAAGTAAATAAACTGAGCTCCTGGCATCTTTTACTGCAAAGCATGATTGCCAGAGCTCTCATCCCTCTCATGACTTGTCTTTGAGCTCTCTCCAGTTTCACAGCAGGCCTCCTGATCCGTGCATGCCACAGCTGCATGCAGCCTCAGAGCAGTTGCAGCCCCATGCAGAAGTAATAAACATCCTGGCTCCCACTAAAGACGCCGTGTGCATGTCCCAGGTGGTGCTGGCTCCTTTAGCCACATTGCTAAACAACCGGGAGTTCACGTTCTGCCCCATATCTATCAGGATTGCTATCTGCTTAACAGCAGACCTGTGGAAAGTGCTCATAAGGAAGAGTTGCTTTCCTTATTTCCAGAGTTGGGACTTTATTGCTGTCTGTGTTAAAAAATATATTGATCTGTATCAGTGACCTGTTCTCTGCACCATTTAACATACTATCTTTTTTCTGTCATTGATAAGTCTGGTCAATTGTAAGTGACTGAGTTTTCTCCCAGATTGATCAACATCTGAAAGCATAAGGCCAAGACCAGCCCTTGAGTATCATACTGAACACAGGTGATCAACTGTCCCATTTGTAATTACATTCTAAATCCTGTCAGTTAGACAATTTTTAATCCATTTAATGTGTGCCATTTTGATTTTGTTTTTAATAAAATGTCATGCGGTGCTGTATCAAATGATTTACAGAAGTCTAAGTATATTATATCAATATTGTTGCCATTGTCAGCCAAATTTGTAATCCCATCTGAAAAAAGTTAACATGTTAGTTAGCTTGACAGGATCTGTTTTCCATTAACCTGGCACTATGTGTCTTTCCTTCAGAAATTAATATATATTTCATCAGCAACTGCATACAAAGTGTTTTTGATAAATTAGCCATGACTAGCACAATAGAAACTGCTAGGAATTAATCTTTTTAAACCTAGTCCTTGCTTAAATCCCTATTTGGTAATCTATCTCTAGCTGAGCACTATGTGAAAGTCAGGAACTCTTGAAGGCTGATCTTGCAAAATAGAGATCTCCCAGTTAAAATGGAAAGGTGAATAAATTGTGAGCAAAACAAAGCTTGTGTGGAAGAGATGGTTTCTCTTGTAGAACTGTCTCTGGTGGTTGAAAAACAGGAAATGTGCTCTGGGTACACAATGCCCTTTGGTCTCACTTATATGCTTAGATTATCATGACTATGATAATGGCTAGCAACTCAATTTATATGAAACATCATTTTATCAGAAATTAAATCATACTACATAGTTCTTTAAGAAAAGGGAAATGTTAAGACTTTGAAAGATTATTTAATTTCTACTAGATGACCCATGAAGTCAAGAACCTGAATTCTTGCTTGGTAGGTTGGAATGCTGATCAGTACTTTCATACACTCTTCTTCCTTTGTGCTTCTGAGATGTCATTCATTTCTTATGAAAACCTGCTTTTGTAGTGAATCACATGATCCATTCTTAGTTCCCTTGTAGTGTTTGAGTTCTTAAAAATGGGCACATGAAGGCCACGTGCTGGTTTCTAGCCATGTGCGTAACTGGAAAGTAAATATAAGGCATTTTGCCTCTAAAGCAAGAAAGCAATCTAAAGAACTCAGGTGGCATTCAGCTCACTTAACTTTAGACATAACCAATGTAAACATCTATATCTAGTGATTTCAGGCTCCCTTTAGTGACAGTAGAGAGGAATTGTGTTTTCTCAGGCATGATTCATATGACCTAGTTTAAATATCTACATGGTGATGAGATTAATTTTGTCCTGAAAGTGCCAATTTCTCTCCATTTACAGGAGAGAGCTTAGGTGACTAGCTGAGAGGTAGGTCTCTCTCTTACAGACATCTCCATCTGGTCAAATTAATCCCATCCTTCAAAGCAACAACTATGGGTTTTTTAATGCTGGTCAGGCAGCTTTTTCTCTCCTTTCTTCTTGCATGTAACAGAAGGAAGACATAAAAATGTGGGGAGGAGGAGCAAGCTGTTGTGAAGGGTCAGCCAAGATGCCCTGGAGATGAGGCAAGAGCAAGAACTTGCGGGACTATGAGATCATCTGATTTGTTTTCCTTTGTTTTTGTCTTACTTCTTGCTTCTAAATTAATTAATTAATATACAAAAAATAAGCTGTGAATAATTGAACTGAGATGTTTGCAGTATGTTTCCCTCTTGCCCAGCTGGTAGATCAACCCATTATTTCAATGATGTTTAATTGTTATATTTTATTTAGTTGCTTTAAAATTATGAGAGAACAAATTAAGGACTGTACACTCAGGTCGGATTCTTTTCTGAGAACTGTGCAGCTTTCACAATGTAGGCAGGTGCTGAAAAGGCATCAAAAAAAAAAAGAGACAGAGCACATACATTGAGTATTTTAGGTGTCTTTGAGGCAGGGGATCTTCATCTGAACTTGGTCCCTATCAGCCAATAAATCTAGATAACTGAGAGAGCAGTTCAGCTCAACCTAAATTCGATACCCACAGTTGTCCAGCTGAACAGCTAACTGTATCATCAACCTCAGAAGGGAACCAAAACTATGGGATCATTTCAGGTGTAAACTTGGCTAGAAATGCAAGAAAAAAGACTGAACATGGGCCTAGAAGTGTAGGTGTGACTCTGGAAGATTTGAACAGCTGCCATGGATTCACCAGAATATGTCAATAGAAGTAATAGAGTCACTAATGCATCTTAGGGGGATATTTTGTGAGGATTAATTAACAAATATTTGTATAGTACATCCACTGTAAATTTGAAATGTCTCTATAATACGTGATAAAATTAGCTAGCAATTTAAGTGTCAGAGACAGTTTAAGATAATTACCAACTTTTCAAAAGTTGTTAAGAGCTGGATACCAGGGGATTTGTGAAGATCTAATTACCATTAGCCATCTGACCGAAACAGGTGACATGATACTGAGATTTTCCCCCAGCTAGATTTAAATGTTGACATGCTCTTTTAAACAGATGAAATTTCACAAAAGTTTTGACAGTTAAGTGAATATTTGTTTCGCTCTTTTCACACAGAAAATGCAATACTTCTGAACTTAAAGATGAGCTTAAATTTAATTGTAACCTGTAGCTTGTTGCTATGTAATTGTTTTTAACAGTATTAAGCTAAGAGAAAATGTTTACTGTCTTCTATTTGTAGGAGAATTCATACAGTTAATACAGAAAAATGTTTTAAAGATTTCTTGACAGGCTAATAAATCATGAATGTATGGATTTTCCCCCATCAGCATATAGTTTCACACATGGTGATGAAACAAAGATTCAAAAAGATAATATCTTTGTGGTCCATCACTGGTGGCATACATCTACTGTAATGGAAAAGGAAAAAAAGAAATCAGAGAAAAGAGAAAATGAAGTTTTCCTAGTGGTCACTCAGGAAGAGAAGTGGTGGGGGTGTCCCTAGCTGAGTATTGACTTCTCAGTGTCTTCTCCAGTGCAGTAGGTGTTCCCCAAACACTTTTTCCAAAGTAATTTTATAATTTTCTCAGGCCACTCTCAGTCTCCCCCACTGCTTTTTCTTGCTTGTCATGCTAACAGAGCTGACTAGAGTACTTGCCAATAAGCCAGGGACATTGCAGAGGTAATAAACTTTGTGCATGTACCGTATAGGGAAATATTCAATGACTCTCTAAAAGACTACTTTCTACTGGTGTTAGCTACTAAGCTCTGTTTCATCCCTAGCACAGGGTTATAAATCAAAATTTAGAGTCTAAGGAGTGGAAAAGGGTAAGTGGAAGGAAAAGCAATTCAAGGATTGGAAAACAAGGCCTAGAAGTACTGCCTCAGCAACTGGGGGTATGTAGGTGGGATGTGTCAATGGGAGAAGCTGACTACAGCATTGCACATGAGGGGCTGCGAAGGGAAAGCCCTGAGCATTGCACAGATAAAGACAATGTGCAACCACGAAAAAATTTTGTGTTGGGAGAAGAAAAAAAGAGAAAGCAACTGTAATAATTTTTCCATATGGATGACTACACAGACTTCTTAACTCTCAGTGGACAAAGCCCCTGGACACGAATCTTGCAGTTGGCTTGACAGAATACCCCCTTCACTCCCCCCAAATCCCCAGCAGACTTTCCTCTTGCCTCTCCTTGCTAACTGTAAACAGCAATGAGTCACTGCTGGGTTTCCCTGGTTTATTCTGGTTTTACTCATTTTGGTTTTATTATGCCTAAATGGCATCTGCCATGGCTCTGTCTCCTCACACATGTACAATGTCTCCACTACTGACATTTGATGCTAGTTCCTGGCTCTGCATCAAACTTATCTACTTTTCAACACAGTTCCTGCATCTCTGATTCCTCCAGTGATATTTTCTCATTGAAATACAGTCTGTTTCTCTTGCAGTGCACATCTTTCAGTAGGTACCTTGGGATACAGCTCAGAAAAATTGCTAGTCTTACTGTTTCAAATCTTCCAGATCTTCTTCCAAGGTTTTTTTCCTTCTTTTCCTTTCTGTGGCTTTCAGAAGCTGATCGTTGTACCCTGAGAGTTTGCCTTTACATGGTGAGTTTAAGGCAATGCAATATCAAAACAATACTGTATCAATGCTACATCAACAGATTCTGCATTGAAGAAAATGGTAGCAGAAAGGCTGAGATAATAATAGAGCCTGGTTTTGGTTCTACACACATTGCAGAGTGATTTTCCACCACTGTAGTGGTGTCCTCACTGTATCTCATCCCAATCCTTCCCTTCCAGTCTGGCTCCAGGACCACTGTTGCTGCTTCTTTTTTTTTCAGGTGTTTGTGCCACTGTCTTCTTTCCCTCTGCCTTTCCCAATGTATCTCAGACCCTCTTTTAATAAAATACCTCACCAACTGGAAACCACTGTCCAGTGTTTCTCACAGAACTTTACCTATGTTCAGAAATTTTTCCCCTCAAATAACAGTTGTTTTGCTGATCAATTCTTCTTGTTCATTGAGAAAGACTTTATTTTGCCCTGCTTAATTTTTTCTTCCAGGGAAAAAGTTACTTTGTTCTCCTCACTTTCTTTACCAGCTAATACCAATTCCTGGTTAAATTAAAAATAAACAGAAGAAGGTTATTTGTTTGTTTTGTTTGTTTTGTTTTGTTTTTGTTTTGTTATGTTTTTCTTTTTTCATTTCTGTACTTACTTGTTGGGTCTGAAATGTTATCAGCCTAGATCAAGAACAAAACTACAGTACCTATCTGAAAATTCATCAAATTTTGTTTATCTGAAGGTCACTAGTGAGTATAGGCAAAAAGGCTTTCAGGATGAGAGATTTTAAAGATGGAGGATGTTTCCTTCAGAATATACATAAATTAAGAAGCTATAGTGTTAAACATTGTAAAGAAGATAAATTTTCTTTCTGTCTTATAGTTTTCCGACACATTCCACCAAGGGGGCATTCAGTGAGGCTGAAAGACAACACTCCTAACCCTGATGAAAGGAGATGTAATTGAAAGCAATAGCTGAATCCAGTAACAAAATACCACAGATGCTGCAAGTTTGGAAGGACTTAAAAAAGAGAAAAAAATTGGAAAAGTGACATGATTTCAAAATATGGTCTCAAAAGTGCAAACTAGATAAGTTATTCTATTGTTGTTCGGATTTTTTGCCCCTTCTTCTGAAGCAGCTGATACTCTTCTCTGCCAGACACAAGTCAATGAATAAGATGATTCATGACACTGTTGTGTTTTGTGTTATAATAGTAACTAAAAAAAAAAAAAATTATAAACGCAGTGCTGAAATTTAATCCCTCAAGGAAAGGCCTTATGAAATTAAAGTTTGGGCTCAAGGAGCAGTCTCTCTGGCTTCCATTTCTCTGAGGGAAGTTATAACCTTTGGTACATTTGGCTCAAGTTTATCTTTCTATTCCTCCTGTTTAAGTTTCTGGCAGAGCACTTTCAAGATTTACTTATCTACCATAACCACAAATGGTTGAAAATACATTCCCAACCATGTAAAAAAAAATATGGTTTCAGTAGGAACACAAAAGAACATGAATTAAATGTAAGTGGTAGTGTAGATGATTTCAGAATACAGGCAGGCTGAAGTTGCATTCAGTACTGACTGGATGTCTCTGAAAAACTAACTGCAATTGTATTAAAGACATCCCAAGAAAGGTATGTTTCTAGCTGGAAGTGAAATTTGCCTTAGGAAAAACAGTCCTTCACGTGATGAACTTCAGAACGATTACAATCTGAGTGATGTTGTTTAGAAGTCACTTTATGTTTCTTTGCTGTTGCTGACAGATTTTGCTTAGGCTATTGTGCAATAATTGTTTTCTTAGACATTTTCAAGAAGGGTTATATTGTGAGATAGGAGCAGATATGGTCTGAAGGTAGACGAGTACTTTGCACGTGAATTTAGTACACATTTTCACACCTGGTTTTCTACTGTGAGTTATTCTGGAAATTTAAATGTAAGGAAGACAGGGAGATCTGCGTTACTAACTTTCTCTCCATGTGGAACTTTTTCTTGCTGAGGTTTCAGGGAACTGTGCTTCTCTCACACTGTCTGTGAAAACAATAATAAAAGAGGTTCTGACTTAGTAGTTGAGCTTCAGTTATTTGAGTAAACTTGTGTGGTAGGATTTCTTGGGGATCAGGGTCATGCACTGATCCTACAGGGTTTGGACAATCCAGGCTGGGTCTCTGAGCAGAAAACTGCCACGTGGTAATCCTGCCCTTGAGGTCATCTGGAAGGGCAGGAATGAGGAAGTCAAGCTAGTGCTTCCTTCCTGTTTGAATGCCCGGATACACTAACCGCAAAGTAGATTTAGTTTGTTCACGTGTACTAATGATGCAGACCTATCACAGCACTTCCGGGGGTGTGATAGTGCCTTTAACCAATAGATTGTAAAGCATAGAGCGCGTGACCGTCTGGCTCTGTATATCTTGGGGCTATTTGGGTAAATAAAGGAGAACGACTTTCATCACATCGGTGTGAGGTCGTCACTCCGGTCTTGCCCTCAGTACAAGGTCCCTCCTACAAACTTGGTTTTTCTTGCTTTCCTCAAGGCTTGGGAACAGAGGCGTGGTTACTCTGTCCAGTACTGGTTTAATCACTGGTTACAGTGGTCACACTGCATTTTAGAATATGATAAAATAAGTTAAAAAATTCTGCAGAAGATATTAAAAGTCAACATCAGAAAACTTGGGAATGTGGAGGAGAAAAAAAACCAAACACTCTTTCATCATACAGTTCCATGTAAGGACTTAAGGCAAAAAAACCCTCCTCAAAACACTTATTTAAAAGTAGATAGAAAACATTCATCATAGAAACAGAAGATTGCAAGTATTTAAAACACCAAAGTGAAAAAAACTGCTCCACAAAAATATCAAAAGGTTTGGGGATTAAATGGTTTTACATTCCATATAAGAAAATACTACTTGTAAAAATTATCTTCTCTCACATCCCCAAATCTTCCAAAGGTCTTCCAAACTGTTGCATGCCAGTGAAAGCTTTTAAAACTCTTGTTTATGGAATTGGCACACTCATCCATGTATACATCAGAAAAGGTCAAATTGTTGAACTGGGAGCCATAATACCTTTGCTCATGTTTCAAATCATTTGGTGCTTTCTCATGAAATCATTAGAGTTACTTTGACTTAATCTTCTGCATTCAGAAAATGTCTTTCCAAGGAAGAAAATTAGGACTGTACCAATCCTTTCAGTCTTCAAATTAATTTCCTTAGTTCTTAAATTAATATAGATGGTGGTAGCTGTAATCTACATAGTATTTCTATCAACAGGAAATTACATAAGGATCAGTCAAACAATGTTGAGAATTAGGGTAAACAGAAATCTTTCATAGAGGGAATTATATGTGTTTGTAGGTCTTACATTACCTTTCCTGGTAATGTCAGCAAGGTCTGTATCCTTACATAGCCCAGCAGTAATTTTTTTCTTTTTTTTTTTTTTCTGTAGTGATCTAATCCCAGGACACCTTCTATCACCTTTTATCAGCAAAAACACCTTTCAAATGCTAGCTAACCAGAAAAAATATGCAATGTAAAATTGAAACCCAAGTGGTGAATACAGACAACAGCTGTAAGCCTTTTCAGTTGGAGAGTTTTATTTGGAGGCAGTATTCATCCATGCAGATGGTTGAGATGGGATATGAAAATGCATTAATGTACTTATTGCAAGAAGTTATAGTATTAGAAAATGCTCATTATTTGTCTGGAAGAAGAAGAAACAACCTGGATGGAATGCAAAACCTTAAACTGTTATGGAGAATAATGAACTATACAGATCAACTCTAGAAAACATTGATAGTAATGGTCTGTGAAGAGAGATAAAGTTCTCTCTCGGCTAACCCATTTGGTAAATAAACTCCAGTAGAAATAAGGTTGGAAACCTCTAGCAATAAGATCTCAGTTTTTACTCAACAGGAAAATGCTAATTATTCCTCAAATCCAAACCCTCGGTCATTATAATTTTATGAAGAAATGTTCAGGAAACTAAAATAAATTCTTCACAGAGAATTCAAGATGCTCTATTTCTACAAGTAAGGAAAGAAATGCTCTGCAAACATTAACAATAATTTAATGTAGGTTTAAAACAACATTTAGTGACTACTTGGGTAAAATCCTCATCCTGTCTGTATCTACTTTACAGCATATAAAAATGCTACAGATGTTACAGAGCCCTCGAGGTTTATTTTTCCAGTTTAAAGAAGAATCCCTTGCAAAAGGGATTCTTTGTAGAAGACAACTGTAAACTCTGTGGGAAAACAACCCACCGCCCTGCAAAGATTTCCAATAGCACTGGGTGACTGTTGTATCCTACAAAGCCCAAGGCTATTAGTTGCACCAGGCTCTTTCCAGTTCTTCGAGTAGCCTAGGACCAAGAAGACAAAAATATAAACAAAATCTGCTTTATTGCCCTGCTGCTCTTGTGCTTCAGTTCCTAGCCTATACCTGTTAGAAAATTTCCTGAAGTCCCTGTAATATGCAATTTGCAGTACTTTTCATTAATTCTGTTTCATACTACTTTGCCTGCTCTATTAGATAAAATGAATCGATGATTTAAGCCATAAATTTTACTGTAATATGCTTTTTAATTTTGTTGTTATTTTGATTGTAATTATTACATCATCAGTTATACAAATATACTGCTTCACATAATTAATTTCACATGTGACCATAATACAAAGAGGAGAGAAATGAATGTAGCTATATGCCTTATTCAAAACTGACTGTGCCTTCTTAACAGATGGGATTTATCCAAGTTCTTTGTGTTTCAAATGTGTGTGATTTCAAGGTTTATTCATGATGGTTATTCATGCAAACATGCCTAATGGTTATGGAGAGTGTGTGTAATTCCATGTTCCTAGTCCAGAAAACAGGAGCAGTGTGGATTTATAAGCAAAGATGACTTGATGAGAATGATACCTTCTAGCTCAAGAAAGCTGTTGCTTTGATATGTTCTGAGTCACAGTTGCTCACTTCCATGGTGAAAATCCATTTTTCACTGCTTTTTGCTCCTGTTAGACCTGCTGAGCCTACACTGCTAAATGAGAGTGAGGAGACACCTCTGTCCCATTTTTCACATCGTCAACAGAATTGTTTCCTGTGGTAAGTTCCCACTGAAACCAACTGGTGATTCTGAGATATCACAGAGGAATAAATTGAAGTTGGTGGGATCATGCTGGTGTTGCACTGAAGACCTGAGACAGCCAGCAGAACATTTATCGATGCAGTTGAGTTTCAGAGGTCTCAGTTAGGGACAAAGGAACATAGAAAGCGATTTCTCTCTTTGCAAATAGATCATGTCTGATCTGGAGTCACTAAATCATATCGTGATTCCTCATGACACCATTTTGAGCAGTCACTTTTCATAAGATTTTTTTCTACCTTTTGAAGACCACAGTTTCTTCCTTTTAAAAAATAGAAATATCTCAGTGATTTGCTCCACTTTTTAGTTTGTATTACGCTGTGAAGCTCACTTTTAGGTTTACATCGTAATTCATACAAGATGTTTTAGCTAGATAAGTAAATTGTTGGTGATAACCATCAATAGCACATAACAGAATTAGGAATGATGAATATTAGTAGCAAGATTCATACACGATTTCACTTATGTACCTAGTATTTATGCCAGATTGAATCTTCCTTAGAATAAGTAATTACACTGCATTTGTAAGGTAAGCAGCATTTTAAACAGTCTATTGTTTAAATTGGTAGCTGTAGGCTAGGCTGAAAGGCAACTCCGTTCAACTAATTGCTGCTATGACTCAGACCTTGTAACAGATATGAAATTAGGTTTGTTTTTTGGTTTGTTTTTTTTTTTTTTCAAAACCCTTTTCAGCTCTGATTTTCTTTATAAGAGAGTGTAAAGAAAGGAAAAGAATGCTTTTTGTCTGAACAGTATCATCCAGAGTATAGGGAGCCTAAGAGAAGGAAAACGTTTACATGTAATGCTGCTGTTCTAAGTAAGAGGTTTACACATGCATTGTAATGCCTGTATTAAAGAATTTAGGACTACTCAATGATAGGATATAGAGTTATTTGTATTTATTAAAGCTGATCCAATCTGTAGCTTACTGTCTTAACTGTCTGCTGTTCTTTTTCACTATATTTCTCTCAGAATTGTTTTAAACTTTAACATTTTATTTAGAAAAAAAGCAACAAAACAAAAACCAATCAAGATTTTGTTTTCCCTGCCCCAGACTTGTAGAAAAAAATCATATTATTCAGATTAATATGGTGGTCACAGCACCTCCAACAGCTTTATTTTTTTTTTTCTCTTTTTTTTTTTCCTCTCTGGTTCACAATTTAATGCACACAAACTTTTGATTCTACAAATTCAATTTAAAATCTGAAATTCAATTTGAACTGTCAATCCCTTCTGCATTACCAATGAAAGAGATTTCATGAGTTGGGACTTAAATTTTCAGTCCTTTGAGGACAAAGGCAGCTCACTTTCCCAGCCTGGGTGGGTTCAGCAATGCTAGCAATGGCAACATTTTTTACCCAGCAGCTCAGTCTGACTGATAGAAGCAAATATATTGAAGAAGAATACTGTTTTCATCACATTATGAGCTCATTTTACCATTACTACACTTTCTGTACAAGCACAGAACTGCAAATTGAATTTCTGATTCTGTTTGAAAACTTGGTCAAATGTTTCCAGTACATAATTCAGGATGGGTTTAGACTTTTCTGGATTCTTCTGACCATCTTCAATTAAATCAAGAGGCGTAAGTTAGGACCATAGCTGTCATAAGGTCCTGTTGGAAGGAGACACTCAGCTCTATAGAAGATTTTACACTAGAGCAGAGACTGGGTAACAGCAGGGTTTTTTTAAACTTGGATTTCTCCATTAAGACTCTAAATGTAGGTTGAATTAATTAGGTTTCTTATCAAATCTCAGGGTAAACAAAATATTTCCCTCTCTGAACCAAAATTTATTGTGGGAAGGTTCTCAGTCTCTGCCTGTCGTTAAGAGGAGTTTGTGAACTCCCACAGTTAAGGTGTTTAAACTGGATTTAGGCATCATACTTCAGTGAAATTGTGTATTGGTGCCTGCAGCTGCTGTTTGCTTCTTTTTTATTTGTTTGTTTATGTTCTTACGGAAAGACAGAGCATCAGCCTACACTGTACCATGTGGTGAAAAGGAAGCTCATAAATAGTGGCTGAAAAAGAATCTTGTAAAACAGTATCTCTGGGGAAGAGTTGTATCAGGATATATAACTTTTTTTCTTCTGCATGTGATGTTTTGCTGATACTATGGATGAAATATGAAATGTCCTTTGCTTATTAAGCAAGCTGATGAAAAAAGGCCAGGTTCATTTTGTACAAATTATCCTCTGTGTCTTTTGCAAGAAATAGATGGTCATCCCCATGTCTTTTCATTCTGCAAGTGATTTAACCTATTACAACCTTCAAAAAGGAACAGGAGATCATACCTTTCTACAAAGTAACTTCTGTAAAGATAACTAATACTTTTTTCAGGCACTTTGTCCTCCTAAATGAGATTGTGAAATGGTGTAACTGGCAATTGAATTCCCGGATAAGGGTTAGTCTTTTTTCTCCATTTGTGCTGTGGTTGGATGTGAGATTTTAACACTCCAAATAGACTTGGTTCCTGTTCTACTACAATTGTTACTATTATTGTCAATATTCTAATCACTGTTTAATTAATTTCACTGGAATATTATGCTTTAGTACTTTTAACTACTCAATTTTCTGGAAAGAAAAAGCAAATATATTCTCAATCACCTTGATCTTCCACCTAAGGCCATTCTAGCTTTAATGAGAATTAACACTTTACATATCTTAAGTACTGTAGCTCCTAATTGCTTGCTATTAATATGGCCATTATAAGATTTTAGAACTCTTCCTAGAATCTGCATGTATAGGTGTGAATACAAATAACATACTTCGGCAACTGATTTGGCTTGGTTTCAGAACTAGTTTCACAGTAATTCACTAAAATGCGAACCTAAGAACAGATGCACATGAATGATAACCATCAGAGGAACACTTACTGAAGAAACTCTATTGAACAAGGTTTGACCTTGGCTGGATGCCAGATGCCCACCGAGCTGCCCTATGACTCCTCTCCTCAGCTGGACAGAGGAGAGAATATATATGATGAAAAGCTTGTGGGTCGAGGAAAGATCAGGGACATCACTCACCAATTACCATCACAGGCAAACAGACTAGTCTTGGGGAAATTAGTTGAATTTATTGCCAATCAAATCAGAGTAGGGTAATGAGAAATCAAATCAAATTTTAAAACATCTTCTCACCAGTCCTCCCTTCTTCCCAGGCTCAAGTTCACTCCCAATTTTTAATATCTCCTCCCCCTGAGAAGCACAGGGAGACAGGGAATGGGTGTTGCAGTCAATTCTTCACACATTGTCTCTATGATTCCTTCCTCTTCACAGTCTTCCCTTGCTTCAGTGTGGTGTCCCTCCCATGGGATACAGTCCTCCATGAACTTCTGCAATGCAAGTCCTTCCCATGGGCTGCAGCTCTTCACGAACTGCTCCAGCGTGGGTCCCCCATGGGGTCACAAGTCCTGCCAGCAGACTTGTTCCAGTGTGGGGTCGTCTTTCCATGGGTCCAGAGGTCCTGTCAGGAGCCTGCTCCAGTGTGGGCTTCCCATAGGGTCAGCCTCCTTCAGGTGCATCCACCTGCTCCAGCGTGGGGTCTTCCCCAGGCTGCAGGTGGAATCTGCTCTACCATGGACCTCCATTGGCTGCAGGGCACATCCTGCCTCACCATGGGCTTCCCCACGGGCTGCAGGGGAATCTCTGCTCATGGTGCCTGGAGCACCTCCTGCCCCTCCTTCTTCACTGACCTTGGGGGCTGCAGAGTTGTTGCTTTCACAAATTCTCACTCCTCTCTTCTGCTGCTGTTGCACAGCAGGTTTTCCACACCCACTTCTTAAGCATCTTATCCTAGAGGTGCTCCCACCACCACTGATGGGCTCAGCCTTGGCTAGCATTTCGTCCATCTTGCATCCGGCTGGCGTTGGCTCTGTCAGATGTGGGCAAAGCTTTTGGCAGCTTCTTGCAGAAGCCACCTGTCATGGTCTGAGCTCAGAGGAGGTTAACTGAACACCACATAGCCTCTCACTCCCCGCTTTCCCCCCAGCACTGAGAAGGAGAAAGTAAAACAAGAGGCTCAGGATTCTTTATAGGAAAGGGAGGGATAGATCACCCATTATGGTCACGGGCAAAAGACAGATTTGTTAGGGGAAGAAAAAAGGAACATAGATTTATTAAAGACACCAACAACAACAAAACTTAACAAAGTAGGACAGTGAGAAGCATTACCACATCTTGAAAATATCTCCCCTCACCCCTCCCTTCTTCCCGGGCTCAGTTCTGCTCCCGATATCTCTACCTCCTCCCCTCAGCGGTGCAGGGGCAGGGAATGGAGGGTGCAATCAGTGCTGCTGCTTCTTCCATCTTTGGTGGGGGGAGCTTCTGGAACTTCTTCCCCCTGCTTCAGCATGATCCCCCTCTCACAGGAGACAGTCCTCCACAAACTTTCTTTGATGTGAGTCCCCCCACGAGCTGCAGCATTTCCCTTGCTGCTCTGGTATGGGACACCAACTTTCTCCAACTGGATTCCTTCCCATGGGCTGCAGCCCTTCCCGAGCTGCTCCAGCGTGGGATACCACCGCATGCTGCAATCCTCTCAGCTTCTTCCCATAGGGTCCCGGCTGGCTTTGGGCACAGTCACCTTAATTGCATATGAGGCCCCTCAGAGGCCACAGATTAGTGTCTGCTCCACCACAGATCTTCATGAGTGGCAGGGGGGGCCTCCCTGCTGTCTCACCACAGGATACAGGGGGGTCTCTGCTCCGGCACCCCTCCCCCCTCCTTTCTTCCTCCGTTCCTCCACTGACCTTGGTGTTCACGCAGCAGCCACAACTCCTCCTCACAAGTCCAACTCCTCCTCAGCACGTCCCTTCTTAAATACGTTACTGCAGAGATGCAGCTAGTTGGCAAAAAAAAAAACCCTCACACTCACTCAAACCATGGATACCACCCCTGTAGCCTCCCGCTACAAAAACCTTGCCATGCATACCAAATACAGCTCTTCAGGAGAAGAAGGTGAAAGATATTTGCACGCCATGGTGGCTGTGTTTTTTATTGGAGTCTGTCTATAGGAACTGTGCATGTGCTAAAACACCAGTGTAATTTCTTCTTGACTAGAAGTTCAACTACTTACGTTCAGGACATGCTGTGGATTTGGAATTGGGCCCTCTGGTGTACTGAGGAAATAAAGAACTAAGAAAAGACACAGTTACATACTACTAGAGGAAAAGTGAAGGTGGCATCATCTACCTGCTTAACTGACCACTCTACAGCTCTGTCTCTGAGGCTGATGTACATGGAGTGACAGTCCAGCTAACATCATTACCTAAGTGTCCTGCCTCTGGCTGCATGTACCTCAAGGATGTTCTTGAATCAGTTCCTAAATGGCTACAGTTTTCATCCAAATGTTTAAGGAAAAATAGTTCCAGTTTGTATTTTGGGGGTCTGAGCTGCCTCAGGCTTGGAGTTACTGGAGAAGAAATAAAACAACCTGTGTAGTAGAGTAGAAAGAGACAGCATCCTGCTCATAAATCAAAGCTAACGAGTTTTTTAGCTTTTGGTTTCATTTGTTTGTTTTGTTTTGTTTTTTTTTTTTTTTCCACTGAAAAAATCATCCTAGAAATAAAATATAATTTTTCTATCTGATTTTAGCATAGTAGTTGTGGGTCACAAGACTGCATTTCTTTTAAGGAAAGGTAGAGAAGACTATATCCCAGAGACTGGACATTTGTCATCATCTCTGAAACCAAACCCTCACATAAATAATTGAAAAAGTCATCACTGTCATATATAATTTCCATGGTAAAAATATCTTGCTTGTTCTCCTTCCACAAAGAACATCTGTTGAATGAAACCAAACAAAGCAAGTGAAGTGATATGAGCCTTATAAATGACATCACCCAGTTATGCTGGTCCAGTATACAATACTTTTTTTATAGAAGTCATTTGCTTTTAAAATTTTTAAACATTATGAAAGTCAGATTTTGCTGCTGGGTTCACAGCATGGATTTCAGAAAGTAGATGAACTGAAAGGGTATTTTTCGCTCCTTGAAGTCATCCACAGCTTGCTCCCACCCTTTAAATTGCATGCATGCCAAAGTTCCCTTTACTTCCACCTACATGGAGACTGGTGCCACAGGATTAAACCTTTCCAGTGATTTGCTTCCAGTAATTCAAACAACTGCAGCCAAAACCTGGGGACAGCTTTTCCGTTTTGCTTTGTTTACCTTTGTACCTACCCCTGCAAGCAACAGTCAGGAAAAGAAGGATGGTGTTCAGCAGTCATGCAGAGAAAGCTACCCTCCTCCTCCAGTAGTGATGGGTTAATTCAAACCATTAACTTTTTTTAAGTTACAGAGTGTGGTTGCAGGCATTTTATTATTAACACTGCTATCCCCAAAGGTCACAGATTAGACAATCTAACCATGTTTGTACTGTCTTTGCTCATCTTGTCTAAGCTTGGGCTCACATGCTGCACAGAGATCAGAGCAATGGCATCCACAGTGACTCTGGATGTGGGATTTAACTTCAGAGAAGTCACTGACTTGCCTTGCAAGCAAGCTTTCCACAGCCTTGGGACACTATCACCCAACCGGTTGCCAAGTAGTCATGTTAAGGAGCAAATGCAAACCCTGAGATTAAAGCACATATGAACAGATCACAGGAGGCTAAAAAATTGTGGAAGATACTGGTGGTTTATCTGGAAAACAGAGGATGAAGGCAGACGTTACCATTCAATGAAAAAGAGGTGAGAGAATTGTGCTGAACTTTAACTAGAGTAACTAATGTGCATTGCCTCTCCAAATGTGAAGCCATGAGCAAGGTGTCAGGAATATGTGCATTTTCTCATTAATATCTGTACTCCAAGTCTTTAGGGGAAGCTGAAACACTTTCTAGAGACTTATTGTCCTTTTAAAAATGGGGCGGGTGGGGTGGGTGTACAACAAACAATTATCTCAAATTTTTCTGTTCTGGAATAATTAAAAAAAAAAAAAAATCTGCTGTGGATCCTTGCCTGCTAGCACATGAACAATTATCTGTCAGCTGAAGAGGTTTTCTCTGCTTGACAGCCAGAAGAAAGCATCTTGAACCAAGTGTCTACTTCCCTCTGGGGCAGGTTTTGGGGCTTGCTGTTAAATAACTGTGAATGTGTCACTGAGCAGTACACATCTGGAAAGCCTTTGTCTGATTGGTAGGACATGTCTGAGCCTTGGAGAAGACAGGGAAGGATTTGGATTGCTTTTCACACTAGGATTACCAGATGGTCAAGCCTGTGTACCCACAGCTATCAAATAGCAAAATTGAATTCCTTTAGTGTTTTTTTTTTTTTTTTTTTTTTTTTAATTTAGAAAAAGTTAAGCAATCCTTTTGGTTGAATGAACTGTAAAGAAGGTTTTGAAGTTTATGGAATTATAATAGAAAAGTATGAATAGCTCTCTAGTACTGTGAATTGTCCAATGTGATCATATATTGATAACAGTGAGAGTCCCAAGGCCTTACACACTGAGTTAAAAGTGGAATCAGCCTGACTGCAGCATTTTGCATCATCAGTTCATAGGACAGTTGTCTATTTGCAAATACATACCATTTCCATTGTCTCCTCTCCTGGTCTTTTGTGCTGTCTCTTTTTCTCTTGGGGTCTAACCAGATTTCCATTTTGCTGCAATTGTACTGCTTTTTACAAAATAATAGAAGGTGAATGGCTGAAATCAATGGCTTTATAAACATGAACAGAGACAGGTTGAAGAAATATGAATTTACTTCTAGAGATGGGTTGCTTGGCAGCCTGGAGATGACATTAGAGATGGTGGAATGTGATCTCTCTAGCATAATATTGCTTAAGGGTACTGCTTAGTATCCGGGAACTTGGATGTGCAGTGCAGAAAATACAGCGTTAGTGTAGTAGAAGCTGGGGAAGGGCATCAGTGTTTAATCTGGATCCCCAGCTTGTGTCAGTGTTAGCAGTGACAATTTACTCCGAGGATTTCTTGTCCATCTGGCTCATTACTTAATTTGGAGATGCAGAATGTGAAACAGATGAAAGAGAGATGTATTCTTAAAATGGAGCTTTTGCAAATGTGTTATCTTTTGCCTTTAACATGGTGGTGAGAAAAGCCCAGCTACATGGCAGTTTGTTTGAACCTGTTACTCAGCTTCCTACCCTATGACACGAACAGGATGTTCATGCAGTTTTTCTGCCTGTGTAAGTTTCATCTTTCTTTTTTCCCCTCCCCAAGGCTCTACTGGTCGTGTCCTGGCTACCTGAGTGCTTGTAGGAATTGGATCCTTCGAGCTTAAATGCTGGACATTAACTGAAGACTGGACAACTTCCCAGTCCTTTTTCTGCTTCTTTATTTAATGTCAGGCCACCAAGGGGCTATTGGTGAGTGAGAACATTAGACAGAAACCCTGCTCATGGGACACTGTGTCAGCCTTGCCTGGAGAGATGAATTACTTATCCCAAAGCCAATGAAACAGTCAGACCAACTGCATTTGGAAAGTGCTTTCTACTCATGGTAGGACAGGGGCTGTGGTTAAATGACCATGTTATAATGTCAGGACTTCACAAGGAAGGTCAGGCCTTGGACATATGTATGTGTATTAAGTGTTGAGAAGTGGAAGGATGAAATTAAGTGAAACATCTGTCAGTATTGCATCCATGCCCTCATCTAGTCAGACTCTTAATCTCAGCTATTAAAGTAAGCAAACAGAAAGATCTTAATCTCTTTATTTGGGCTTAAACTTTTAGGTGTATGCCATTCCCTCTCTTGCCGCAGGGAACAGAAAGGCGGTGCACAAAACACACACGAAAGTCTGAATGCCTCCTCAACATCCCTCTGTGTCCAGGGCCTCCCAGCTTTCTGCTTCAAGAAGGTGTGAGCCACAGGGTGACTTCTTAAACTTTTTGGCATTCCAATCCCTACCAAACTTTTACAGAGTAAGACAGCGTTGGAGAGGCCAGAATCAATTTATTGAATGTTGGCATGGTGGGGAAGCGCTAACGGCAGGAGTGGGTGGGAGACCCTCCTGCAGAGTGCTGAGCCCTGCACTGCCAAGGAAACAGAGTGGGGCTCTGGGGAATTAGATACTGGTGCAGTCTGCTGTTGGGTGAAATATCTGCTTTTTCTAGCAAGAGTCAAATCATTGACTTTGGCAGCTATGAAATCATTTGAGCTAATTTTCTGTTGCACTGAACCCTACATAGATGTTTACCCAGCAGGGAATGGATGCTAAACATTAATGCTGGATGTAAAGCTGCTTGGCCCTCACTCTACCCTGGTATAAATAATTACACCTGATGTAAGGCAACAGAGAATTAAGTCTGCTGATTCTTTTTTTAATACAAAAATAATAACCTGTTCAAGACATGCTATGACTCATGCTCAATGAAATCAGTGGTGCTGGCTACCTATTAATTTGGAGCTAAATTTGATTTTACACCTGCACTTAAGAAAATGTGGTAAAATTGCCAGTGGAATCAAAAGGCACAATGAAAACCTTGTAGTAAGCCTTTGCCATCTCTTGTGTCCCTTGATTTTGACTTGCTCCTTTGGAGAGAATAAAATGACAGACTGGGCTTGGTTTAGCATTAAAGAGCAGCTTGCATGGTTTCCCAGGCCAGAGCACTGATGTCAGTCTTTCATTTGTTTCTCTAGCAGGACATAGACAACGTCTTCACAACCAATATGGAGGTCATCTCCATAGGTTCTGTTTAACTTTCCAATACACCATTATGTTTTGAAGGAGTCAGACTTCCATTTTAGCATGTCCTTTTGTCTTGCCTGTCTGAAGGACTGTGTTTGGCATTTTATAAATATATGTTTCAACTGCTGATAGTGCCACATTTAATAAAATTTTACCATCCTCAGTCTTTTATTCTACTTTGTTAAAGGCAATTCAGCCTGAGCTTCAGGGACAACCCAGGTTTTGGTTTTGAGTATTTTTATTAAAGATGCCTTGATGTTATCAAGTTTTATCAGTCGTAGTGAGTAGAGCTTTCTGAGTGAGTGCTAATGGCATTTTTCATCACATGTCAATCAATGTCATCAAATGCAGCTCTGAAACTTATCATGATAGTGAAATCAGTTATTATTGTAGTCTTTGATTTTAACCCTTAGGATTTAAATTCAGACTGATGTAATATTGCTCTTTTCCTCATTGCTACATACTGTGTAACAACTGTGTATCTCCTACTGCCAGATTCTGTTGTATTAACATCACCTACCTCTACACCTGTACCATCATGGTATTTTTTCCATTCCCATTTTAGCAGAACTATTGAAAGAAAACCTATTGCAAGAGAGAGCAATCCTTCTTGATTCCAGTTCCAGCCTAAACAATTGTATCATTTAATTTGTAGCTCAGATTGATGCGTGTTGACTGATGTTCAGGTTCTGAAAGAATTTATTTAGATGATCTAGAATTTTGGTGCCTTCATGTCTCCTCAATATTTTGCAATCTACTGCATTGGTGATATCACAGTTTGGTGTGTTGATGTTTTTTGGGTGAGTTCTTGTAAATACTGAGAGTGAAAAAAATCTCTTTGCATTCTCTCTTGCAGTGATCCTCTAATTCTGCCCTCTATTGACATATTCCTGCTTATTGTCTCCCATTATATCTCTTGATCAGGATACTGGTGTTCCTCTTGTGCAGTCTCATTGTGATGTCTTCTTAATGTAAGTATTTGTACTCCAATTAGTTGCTTCTTCATGCATCCTCATCTGATACTGTCTATAGGTCATCACTTTGTTCCAAACCATTTGTATCTGCAGTGTTTCAATGGGGAGGAGAGGGGCATGACAGTATATGTTTTCGTCCTGTTTTCTACTTCTGTGGTCATAACTTTCGGGACTGGTTGATTGTTTATGTACTGTGTTCATCAATGATTTATGAGATTGTACCACTTTGAAAAAACTATAGTTTATACCTGGTATTTTCTTCACTAGGATGCGAGCTGCACGTATTCCATCTTGGCAGGATTTGGGGATCTTTGAGTACAGAAGAGTGATAGCTGGGGAAGTCAAAGTTGCAGTGTTTCTGTTCAGTTAGATTTGTGTTCTTTTGGTGTCAGAGAAGTGTGATAGTAACAGTTTTGCCACTTCACTAAGTTAATTCCGTTAGATTGCTTGTTTATGACTGAATCTCTGTGAAAGGGTTTGCAAAGGTAGTCAGTGGATTGAAAATCTAGTTGCTATAAGCTGCTGCTGAATTTTTGGCTCAGTGAAGACCTTCTTTTAAAACATACTCGGCTTGAAACTCATCTTACAATTACCTCTTTCTTATGTTTTTTACTTTTCACTACCTTTTTGTAGCAATGGAAGCTATCAGGAGTTCAGATTGCAGCACTGTTCTGAAATTATTTTCAGTAGTGCTTTTTGGTCTAAATAGAATTCATCATGAGACAAACATTCATAATGCTATTCCAGCAATGAATTAAACTTCTTAGACCTCTTAATTTTATACTTACGATGTAGGATGTGGTAATGATTAAAGGTCCATATTAATTTTATATGCACTTACTGATGCTGTAAACCATTCTTGATTGTTGCTGTTATTCACATACAAATAACAGGACACTGCTCTCACAAAAGTGCAGAAAATAGAGGTGTAAGGAGACCATTAGAAGAGGTGTACTGGATGCAGTTTTGCTCTCAGTTAAGTCATTGGAAGCACATCAAAATTACAGTGACACCATGGGTTTAAATGAAAGCAAAGCTTGATCAGCTGTGGTGAATTATTGTCATTCCTTTCAATTTATCAGTTCCTCATAAGTTAGTTCAGCTCTGATGTAGTAGGGAAAGACAGGGAGGTGGCTGATCAACTGCATAGTGACTCCAGACCCAGCTGTGTGTGAGGCAGCTACTGGCTTCTTGTCCTTTTTCTCATAGTAAATCTGCCTTGAATTTGTCTAGAGTAATGTCACTGTGCTCAAATGGACATGCCCAAGGTTGTGAAGGCATTTGTATTTGGGCATAGAAGTCCTACTGCATTCAGTAGGACCTCAAGGTTGCCTGTGACTCTTACTCATGTAGAGGGGTTTCACCCTCTCATCCATAGCTTTCCCAGTTTACCTGGATCTGCTTGCAGCTCCCTTTGCCTCTGAATTCAGGAAGAGAGAGCACAGATACAGCATCATGCCCCTGGGGGTGCTTGCAGATTTATGCTTCTGTGATAAATTACAATTGTTAGGAGGAATGATTATGGAATAGAGCAGATCTTCTGAAGAAACTCACACCTACATCAGGAGAGGGACAAAGAAATGTTATTCCTACTTTCTGTTATCTGGTAAGAAGAAAGAGAGGCACTAGTGAATGAAATTAAATCAGTGAAATGATAAGACAGTAATAATGATGGCCTGGCATTGCTTTGCAGTTTTACCTATCACAGTTCAATATCTCTGAGTGATAACTCTGAGCAACAGTGACAGTGTCATCAACAAATGTTATGATGCAATGGAAGGACGTCTTGTTGTAATTATGTAGTAATAGCATCTCTGCCCATTGATATGGTCACTCTCCCAGCTGTTATGGTGAGTTTAAAAAATCACACAGTACATTTGCATTTGGAGAGATAAACAAAATCAATCAATGTATGTACTGTAGCTGTATATTTACTATAAATGTGAACTAGTTTTATTTATAAGCAGAAAACTACACATATAACAATCTCTGTACTCAAAACCTATTGACATCAGCTACTGTAAGTTTATTGCAGGAATTTGTCAATGGAGCTCAGCGGCACAATGTAAATGAGTAATGTTGCAGTTACTATATTCATTCCTATATAGACTTTAATTTCTACATGAATTCTCTTTGTTTCTGAGTGGAACTGTTTTTACACAGTATTTTGCCAATGTAATATCCACAGTATCCACAATAACAATAGCTTAGTGGATTGCATTTTCAAATACTATTGGAGACAATTAATTTCTTCTGACCATTAGAACATAAAAATTTACAAGTCAGAACTGTTGTTACCTTTTCCCTTGAATCTGTCTGTGCACTTTGATGCCATTTCTTAAAATGTATCAGCAAATGTAAAGCTGTTTCTATGACACCAAAAGAGTATTAAAGTGAAAATTTATATGAAGAATAAAATTCAAGCACTGAGCAGCGAAATAGAAAAAGTAACCAAGATGGTGAATGTTCTTTGCAGACTACACAGTCTATTTAGTAAATGCTTAGGGTGAACTCAGTGACTCTAACTCCACTTTCTTGTCCTGCTTTAAAGTCTATGCTGAGTCTACTTACGACAACTCACAACTGTGCGTGTTAAATGTGTGTGGGTCAACAATGACACCCACACATCTGCCGTAGCTCTAAGCTCCTGTCCAGTATGCCTTCAAATTCTGGATCTAAACCAGATGTACTCATTGCTAGTTTGTTGACTGCTTTGAGATTCAAGGTAGAGCATAAGTAATTGTAGCAGTTTGATGCTGAACGGTGAGTCCTTTCAAATCTCCAGGGATAAAAAACAGGGATAAAGGAAATAACTGTTTCAACGACAGAGAAAGCAAAACAGTAGTTTTCACTTCCCTAAATTCACAGAACAAGTAACTGCTTGAATCAAGGATAGAAGCCTGGGGTTCACAACTCCAATGCTGAGTTTAAATTATGCCTAAGTAACATGAGCTCATGGGGCTCACTAATCGCTTGCTCTTCTTTCCCCCCACTTTAGAGCCCTAGAATATTTTGAAAATAAAATAAAAATTATATTCAGCAGGATAATTAATTATATTGGGATTGCATAGCAATTAAAGAACTGAAAATAAGATTTTGCATTGCAACAGTGTTTAACGAACTGTGAAAGATCAGGGAAGTACAGTACAGGAAGGAGACACGATCTTTTTGGGAGCATAGTAGTAAAGAAAGAACATAGGAAAGTGAACTCCGTAAACCACCTTGGTGAAAATTATTGGTGAAAAAAATATTTTTGTGAATAATGGCCTTGTGTTGGTAATCATGGTTGTCAAGTTTCGGTTCAATTTTGAAAACTTAGCATGACCACAGGACATGTCCAGTAGATCTGCTGGGGTTGCCATGTACATCCAGCTTTTAACTCACAAGGCTTTTATGCATTTTATCCTAACTTTTCTTTACCCTCTTGCTCATCTTGGAGTTTTCTTTTTCTAAGGATGATTGATTTTCTGTCTCAAGAAAAAGTAGACAGTCGCTGGCTAGGCTCCTTTTCATTATAATTTATGTGAATATGAGTTTACACTGGGCACAATCACTGATGAATATTCATGTAATCTAGTGTCTTTGAGGAATTGTTATCCTGTTTAATCATGCTTTAAAGCTTGTGATCCTCTTTCCTATTGATAATGCTTCTTAGCATATTTCCTGTTGCGGAGATACTGGGCCACTCAAAGATGCTGAGCTTATTTGGTGATATGGAACATGGTGCAGAAGTAGGATATGTTTTCAACTCTTTTGAGAGCTGAGGCCAATTACATGCCTGGTGTTGTCCCTGGGAAGCTGATAAAATCACATATTTCCTGATGTTGGGAAAGCAAAATAAGCAGCATACCATGTTTTTTTCTTTTCTATTAGAGGGCAAGACTCGTTCACTTTTCAAGGGAATGTCACCTTCAGCAGCCACTTTCCTTGTCACTCAAGTCACTCCCCAAAAGCAGGAGTCCAGCCATTCTCCAATTTCAAGAATTAATCTTTTGTGTAGGGGGAATTAAGCAAGCAGTACTGAAAGAGCTTGCATCAAATTGTGTCTCACTCAGTGTAGTTGTGCTGAATACACAAAAGATTCTCTGTGCCTCTTACTTCCAATTGCTCTCCAATTGGTAATGAAACTAATTACAGTCTCTGGCTGCAGCCTCTGGAAGTTTCTCCATCTCTGTGTGCACACACTGGTGTTAAGACACACAAACCAGAGATGGGGTTTAAATTCTAATCTTACAGACCTGAACATGCCGAGCAAATATTTATAATTCATTACAACACCGTCACCTGTTACACTTAGTGAGGCAAAATATATTCTGTAGTAAAGTTTTTGGAGTTAAAACAGAAATAAACACATCACCCTAAGGATTTTCAGAATTTCTTCATGTGCTCTGAAATGATATTTTCTGTCATCTTCTTAGAGGGCTTAAGACAATAAAATTACTCCTATATGGGCAAATATAGATTGCTGGAAGACACTTGTTTTGTATCCCCCTGGAAATACTGCAAGTGTAGGTACATAAACACATTTCCAACTTTACTAAACAATACTTAACTCTCTGTAGTTCAATATCTTGAGGAAAAAAAATTCTGCTGTTGCATTGGTTATGTTCTCACAGTACCTTTGTGCAGTTTCTATTCTTGCGGGCTCACTGTTTACATGTAAGCACCTTTTCTACAGCTCCATCACAGCACTTGTTTTATTTGTTATGTGGTATGCCATTAGTGGGTGCAGGTAGCTTTTGGGGCAAAGCAATTCTCCTTCAATTTGTCTTTCCAATCGCAACTGTACACAAAAATGTATTAGAGGAGTATTTCTTAAAATTTGCAAAACAAGAGAATAGAATCATATAATGATTTGGGTTGGAAGGGACCTTAAAGATCATCTAGTTCCAGCCCCCCTGCCATGGGCAGAGACACCTTCCACCAGACCAGGTTTCTCACAGCCCCATCCAACTTGGCCTTGAACCTTTCCAGGAAGGGAACAACCACAGCTTCTCTGGAAAACCTGTTCCAGTGCCTCACCATGCTTTTAGACCCCTTAAAGGAACTACAGTGATTTTTTTTTTCTCAAAAAAACACCATGCTTTACTAAATCTGTAAAAATTATATTTTTTTTAACATTTTTAAGCATCAGTATTTTTGAGTGTTAAGAAAAAGTTATTGCCTTCACAATTAACACGTACATGTATTCAATTGTCATCTATTTTTTAGGATTATTTTTGCTTCATAGCGATCTTTTAAAAGAGTCTGGAAAGGTTGATGACTATGATGTATGCTGGATGTTTACAAGACTGACCTAATTTTTTTTCCTCTCCTTTACAAACTGACCTGTGTTAGTCTTCTGAGCATTTTAAGGCTAGATTTTACCTTCTGTTCTTAGTATCCACATGGATTTTGTTAGTTTGGTTTTGTTGTAACAGTAATCAGATTTTGTCAGAATAACATTATTTGATTTGGCTTTAAATGTAAACGTGGCTTTATGGTGTGGGAATGGGGAGAGAAGTTCAGTGAAGCAGCATGAACTGTTCACAGAGTTAGCCTGTGCTGAACATTCCTGTTCTCCTGTTCTGCTCCGGGGATAAGCAAATAAAACATAACAACAACTCCCCACTTTTCAGTGTGATATGTAGAAATAGATAAGAAATAATGACTTCATCGCTAATAGTTTCATACTGGTATAGAATAAAATTATATTCTCCACTGTAATGGCATAAAACTATAGAAGACCAAGGCGTATTTTCCATTCCTAACTCTTCACTCATATTTTTCTATTCAGCCATTAAGCTCTCAAGAAGACGTCTGAGTAAGTCTGTCTCATGGTAATTTAGTAGCCACAAAGACACCTCAGTTTCCAAATGAACTAGAAGAGTAGTTGTTTTAAATGTAAGAACATGCTTCTCTGGAGTAAAAGTTTGGCATTTGAGTCTATTGAAAGATGGTCTGGCTGTCTTTATACAGTATGTGATGCTCATCACTTTATTACTGAAGTGTACAAAGAATTGAAACTTGGGTGCTGACCAGACAAGAAAAAAATGTTGCTAGCAGTTCCATTTCAAAATCACTTTGCTTGATGTAAAATCTGTAGAACTGGTGATGCCAAATATTGATCTCTTTTCCTCCTGTATTTTCAAGAGATTTGAGCTTTCTTCTACTGCACTTAATCTTTTTTTAAGAAGATATAGTATTTGAAGCAAAATTTAACTGAATGCTAAGACTTTTTTTCTTCTTCTCTTCTGCAGTAATTGCACAAGAAAGTGAATAATTAGTCAAACTGATCACAGGACACAGAGCCAAGAGTTTCCTGAATCCCTGCTCTACTGTCAGACACTTGCCTTGGGAAGTCATTTAATTTCTCTGCTTACAGTGGAAAGGTGTATTTGCTAATTTCTCAGGAGTATAACACAGCTAATGTTAGCAGAAGACTGGGAAGATATATCCTGTTCTGCTTAAGCATTATCATATGGTCAAATTCATTAGATCCTTTTCTAGATTCTGGGTTTTGTAATCATTCTTGAGTTTCTCTATTTCTTGTCGTGATCTCCCTTGATCAGACATTGTTTTTTCTCTCAAGCTTGGGGCTCCACATTTCTTCTTCTTGATGTTGTGTGCTGACTGAGTTCTTCCTTCTCAACAGCTAGGGAGACTACACTGAGTTGTCTTTCTGTCATAGGATTTGCCTTGCTTGCCCCAGAAGAATATTGCTCTCATTCCCCCAAAGACCTGGGGTCCCTGGTCTACACAGCTAGTCATTATCTGTTAGTCATTCCTGGGCTGTCCTTCTTCCTTCCAACTATTTATCTGATCTTTTTCCTTATTCTTATGAAACTAATTCCCAAGTAAGTTCTTTCCTCTGTTTTAATGGCCCAGTATCCCTTAGCACACACAACTCTTCCATGATGGTTTATATTCTGTCATGGTCATCTGAATAAATCCTTCAATAAGGGTGGCAATACTGCCATTATCAGAGGACTTATTTAACTTTATGTGAATAGCTTTGGCCTAGTAACTGACAGACAATATGACTAAAGTTCTTTAATACATTTCTGGAGCAATATACACATCATAACATCACTGTGCTAAGCATTATATACATAATTCCTTAGCTAGGGAATCATAGTTCACAACATGTACTGCTTTTTTAGTCCCAGGACTTGAGCTGGACCCTTCTTCTTTTATTATTAATAACATCATTAACTACTTCCTTTTTGAGTTTCCTCTGATCAAATATGTACATAACTGGGCCTCATTTTTGCAAAACCAAAGCATGTCCCCTTTCTCTTTTGCCTAATAAAGTATCTAGTGTACTTTTATTAGTGGGTTTCCTTTAACTTGCCATACAATATCTCTATTAACTTGGTCTACCTTAGCTTTCATAGTGTCCCATTAAACAAGGCAAACCTTGTAGTCATAGTTCACAAAATACCAATTCATCTGAAACCCCCTCTTTGACTACAGTTCTCACTTCTGGCTTTCTAAGTTTCCTTTCTGGATGCATTCAGTGTGTTGTCATGGATTTCTAGCCACTCCAGGCACTGAATCTGTGCTTTTCTCTTGCTGTATTACATCTACATGCCTACTAGGGGGTGATGGGTGCCTTCTTACCTGTTCTATCCTTTTCCTTCTTTTCCCCATGGTGAGAGAAGTCTCCAGATCTTGTCACTGTGAGGGATGTAGTGATTATACATATGGATGGGATCTTCAGAGAAAGGGATGGCTCAACATGGAAGGTGTCCTTGTCTGTCCTTCACAATGGCACATCTTTCCTCACTTCTCAAAGCTACATCTCTGTACAAGTTATTTCCCTCCATGGATGCTGAGTCTCCCCAGGTCTTGTTCAGTCATTCAGTCTCAAGCAAGTATAAAACTCCAACATTTTGAGCCAGCCATAATGTAAGAACTCCTTGCCCCATCAGAACAAAGCTCTCGAGATGGGGTCTTTTATGGTTTCTGATGCTTTTCTTATTGGAAAGATCAACTGTCCTCTTGAGTAATTTTCTTTTCTTTGAAGAACTTATTGAATTCTTTTTCCTTTCTTATCTGCCTTCCTTCAACACATGAAGGAGTAAATGGCCTTACAAACTACCTGGCCTTAAAAGGCCATTATGTAGCAAAGTTTAAAACAGAACAGGTGTTGTAGAGTAAATTAAGCCTGGATAACAGGTTTTTCAGATTCCTAGATCTTAGTTCGTGGGATAGGGACAACACTTTGAATATAGGCTCCTGGCATGTTTAACTATTTTACTGTGTTCAGTTTTACAGAGAAGTTTTCATAATCTAGCTAATTTACAAAGAAAATTCTCATTTTTTCTCTATTGCAGAAGCTGTGATGTCTTATGGATAAGATTGCCCTTGGTGTTATTAAAAATCTGAAGGATAAACTAATCCCACAGTAATACCAATGACCTTTGATCACACTCTTTTGACTTCACTGACCATTCACGAATATAACAGAGAAAAAAGTAAATGCACAATGTTAAATGTGGTTCATCCGTTGAAATGTGTTTTTTCAGAGACTCTATTAATAGCTGATTGTCCCTACATTACAGATGAATATACACCCATTAATTATTATCTTAGAGAAAAATCTGGACAATTAAATATATGCAGCCACTCATGAAAATCCTAGAAAGGCAAATTATTTGAAACACATATTTGCCTATCTTCTGTCAGCATGGGCTCACAGATACACAGATGGTCTACACAGGAGTGGTGGTTCTGATCCTTCCTAGAAGATCAGAGTTGCTGTGCACACATGAGGCTCAATGTAAGCATATCTGCTTTTGTCAAGAGACTCTCAAACAGAAATACACAACTCTCATTGGATGCAGCTGCTCACGTTGAGTAGCCTGTGGCATACCTAATGGGTACATATCTATCAGGATTTTTTACATGTAGATAGCAATTCTGTTTTGCAATACAGTTCGCAACCAGGTGCCTAACTGTGCATGTGCACATGCCAACTTCTCATTCTTAACAGCATCATGGGTACACATGTGTGCGCAGCTATGCTGCGGCCATGGTGATAGAGTGAAAGGAAGCAAATATTTAGTGCAGATGAGAAGGGTAAAACAAATTCTCAGTAACTTCTTTCCTGAAGGATTTCTGTGAATATTATCTCTTTCATAAGTGATCCAGGAGCAGCTGAATTTGAAACAGTAAAGATCTGCTCCAGAGAAGAGGGGACTATTGGGGGATATACAGAGGGCTAAGGTGGATGTCCAAGATAAATGGCCAATATGAATAGAATAGAAATGAATAGAATAGAATAGAATAGAAAGAATAGAATAGATAGAATAGAATAGAATAGAATAGAATAGAATAGAATAGAATAGAATAGAATAGAATAGAATAGAATAGAATAGAATAGAATAAACAGAACTATTTTATTTGGAAGTGTCCTACACTGATCATCTGGTCCAACTGCTTGAACAGTTCAGGGCTGACCAAATGTTAAAGCATGTTACTAAGGGTATTGTCCAAATGCCTCCTAAAATGCTGACAGGCTTTGGACATTGACCAACTCTCTAGGAAGCCTGTTCCAGTGTTTGAGCACCCTCTCATTAAAGAAATGCTTCCTAATGTCCAGTCTAAACCTTCCCTGGTGCACCTTTGAACCATTCCCATGTGTCCTGTCACTGAATACCAGTGAGAAGAACTCAGCACCTCCTGCTCCAATTCCCCTCCTCAGGGAGTTGTAGGGAGCAGTGAGACTTGTTCATATGCTCCAGGGTAAGACTGGATGGAAATGAAAATGTTTTTTAGCAAGTATATTCTGACCTTGCTCTTCAAATGACTAACTCATTTTTATGTTTTTGTTTTCTTTTATGTTAAAGAACCAGCCTTTAAAAATTACATGTTTATTTATGCCAATTTTTAGGCACAAGGGCACAGGTGGGAAGAGATTTTCACCCCTCAACCAAAATTCCAATGGCTTTAACACTACAAACCCCCTAGGTTTTCCCCTAGTTGAAGGAAGGATGAAGAAAACTCTGCATTGCTATTTCACCCTGGCAATAAGACAAGGTTTTCCTTAAATTGACTGTGCAGATAGCTGTTCAATTCAGTGGGTCACTTGATACCATATCATCAATTCAGGTGGCAGAACTACATTGAAAAAGAAAGGCGTGCACTGTTAAAAGCTTTCATTGAACACCTTTGGAAACATAGTACTTATTGTTCACTTTGTTTTGCACAAGCTGCTCGGCAATGACAGACTATGTCACTCTTGGCTGCCTGTCACTACTGCTGATGTAGAGCCCCTTTTCCCGCAGAGATCCTGGTGGTCTCGGAGAGGCTCAGGGTGCCAGCCTCATAACGTGGTAGCATCTGTCTTGATGTGTAAGGCTTGGAAGTCATCGCTTTCACAGGAATGGCCCTCTGAGGAAGTCAGATCTGGAGCACTGTGCGGTTTCTGGAACATCCCTGCATCTGCTGCCTGGTCACCCTGGGTGGGAAGGAGAATAATAGAAAACAGATTAGCCTATGTTATCAGACTCAATTCTTTTATTGATTGCCTTTAAAGGATGTTTTTCATGGCACAATTAGCTTGAACTTCAGATGTGAATCCTTTTTCTGAAATTTTTAAGCCTGGGTTAGCTGGAAAGCATACATTTGTTGTAAGCATGCTGGTCAGAGTACAAAAGTAGTCTCTAGTCCATGCTCATCTGCTGATGCTGCTGATGCACTAAGTCCTCATGTGACTGATGTGCTTCTGCATAAATGTCTTCCCTGCTGGCACAAGAAGTGATCTTGAACATACATGGGCCAATAAAACTGTGGCTTTGATGTGGAAATGCTACTTTTGGACTGAGTGATAAAGATATACATTGTATGTAACCTGCAAAACGCTTTGAACGTGGGACTGGCTTGTTGACCCTTAAAAATCCTCAGAAAATATCAAGAGATATCTGTTTCATTCTGCTCTGTAAGAATATCTACATGAAAGGGAATAAGTAGATTTGGAGCCTCGCTCTGTAAATTACGTGCCAAGAGCAGGACAAGCTCCTGGGTGGCTGGCACACAGGTTCTTCCCTGCATCCCCTGCTGCTGTCTTCCAAGTGGTGATAGGAATTAGGCAGATAGGCTACCTTGGGCTGTTTTGGACGTGGAGAAGTTATTAACACCATCACCTGGCTACAGTGCCAACTCTGCTCACATTGTCCTGAGTGGTTCAATGAACTAAGTCAGAGCTGCTGTGGAGGGGTAGGAGGCAGATAGAGAGGGAGTTTGAATCCTTTTTATCTCTTTCTCCCTATGGCCTTTGTTGTACCTGACAGACTAGAATTACTAGATATTGTATTAGTGCTTAGCTGGACACAGCATTTTACATTGTACCTTGTTTCTGGACAAAGCATTTAGCTGGTTGCTCTATAGTCATTCCTGGTTAAACCTCATAAAACAACCTTATTAATATTTAATAGTTATATGCAAATTATAGACAGCCAATTAGTTTTCACTGCAGCTTCGGCAGTTTCCCAAGAGACTGATGCTCGAATACCTTAATTTGTCTTTCTGAAGAAGGTGAAAGTGTTAAAAGGAGCATTAATTTGTTGTTTAGTTGTCTTTTCAGGTTTCTTAGGAATCGCTTGAAAGATGATCAGATGAAATGTGTTTACTTCCCTTTAATTTCTCACAAAGGGCGATTGAAATGTTGATACTGAAGCAAAGATAAAGCTTGCTAGTATAAGTAGATGGTCACAATTTATTGGCATACTTACTCCTCCCCCCCCCCCCCCCCCCGCCCCCCAAGACATTTTGCTCTTCCTGTAACTTTGAATTAGCTGCAGTCTGTATTAATACACTGGCATATTATATGTAATTGACTCCTACCTATGTATATCCAGAGGTCAGTACTTGCTAATAGCTAAAGTAATTTTTTGTTTCAGCTCAAAAATCAGGCTTTTGCTCATTTGATGTTCAAGGTTATGATGATTATTTTAGCCCTCATCAGCTTTGGAGCAGAGACAAAGCATGATAGCATAGGATGAAGTGTGTAGCAAAATAATGCTGTAATCAAAGTTAAACTTTTACAGCTTTGATCCTGAAACTGGATAGGTGAAGTAAAAAACCAACAACCCAAGGAAGGTGTCTGTTTTAAACTATGTCTTCCCTCTAGTGTAAAGACGTTTTTGACACACACACTATACTTAGATGTCTCAGTTTGCTGATGGTTTCTCAAATATCTGACACCGTGGGAAAATTTGCAACAGTTTTTTTCAATACTTCATTGCTGTTAACACGACTGAGCTCACCATAGTTTGTATGTAACGTGGTTAAAACACTGTTGAGTACTCCTGAGAGCATGGAGAGACTCCACTTCTCTCTTCCAGCCAAAGGTGTTGAGCTTACAGCTCATATAGTCATTACCAAGCTCAGGCAGTGCTTTGAGGACTTGACATTAAAACTCTGCACCAGCACTTTCCACCTTTCTACTGAACTTCATCCTCATTAAGGCACCTCTGTTCTTACCTTCATTTGCTTGCCACCTGGACTTGAATTTGCTCTGCTGAGCACCCATGGACTGATTATATTAACACATTTCAGAGCTACCATACTCTCCTTCATATGTTTTTAAGGACAGTGTAAGTGCATTGGTTAAGCAGGTGGTGCTTTTATTTTTTGGGTCGCTTGTTTTTTAACCATTTCAAAACCACAAGTAAAGCACTGACAGTAAGGTGCAGATTCCTCTGCAGAATCAAATACATTGTCCTCATGTATGTCTTATAACTGCTCAAAAAGTTACAGTAAAATTTCTCAGTGTGGACAGGTTACATGACCTCACTTCTGAATAAATGCAGAACACCTCCTACGTACTGCCAATCTATATAGTTCAGGGAAAAGAACCATCACTGATGTACCTTGTTTCATAGGAGTAAGTAAATTAATGTCAGGACTAGGATAAAAATAATTCATTTTTAAAATGCTAAGCCATTTCGTAGCATTTTTTATTTCAAGTCATTATCAAGCTGGTAGTTTATGCCCTGTTATCACCTATAATTTCTCCCTTGCCTTTAAGGCATGATGTTACTTTTTAGGGTTATACTTGGACTTGCTCAAAATACTGTCAGTCCCAGTTCAAATTCAATCTGACATCCCAAATGCAATGAGGTTAGTGGCTTCATCGTAGCCTCAAGTGCACGGTAGTATGCTGAATAAACCCGCACATATAATTCTGCTAAATTTGGACTGTAAGGGGGCCCTAGCACTGAGTTACTATGGAAACAGAATTCTTCTTTTCTTTAGAAAGAAATTCCCCCTAGGTTTAGTAGTGTGAAAAAATTCCTGATATTAGAGCTCTGCAATGTTTCCCTCCATGAACCTTTTGTGTCCACAGTTTCTTAATAAGAGTTTAAGGATTACTGGTTTTGACTTGTCCACTTAATATTCAATTTGATCACTGAGTTTTCATGATATTTTATCTGAAGGAAAAAGCAATTCTCTTTCCCCAAAGCTGTTTGTATAGCTGTATGTATGAGTGCTGATGATTTATAGAAGACTGTGCACAGACACAGTGCTGAGCAGGACACAGGCAATGTTTGCTCTTCAGTAGATTGTGTAGACATAGGAGGAATCTCTTTTTAGCAGGCTGTCACATAAAGACTGTAATCCTGGCTCTGCTCATGGCATTTGACATTTCACCCAGGTTTCAGGCTGTAAGATTTTATGACAGAACCCAGATAAAAGATTTATAAGATGGGAAACCAGAGTGCTTGAACAGGATGACAGTGAATAGAGAATTGTGTCTTTTGCAAATTGGACATAGATTTGGACAGGACGGCACTTTTTCCTAAGACTATATTCACAAGAAATACTTCTTGAGAAGCTGGTTTAGGAGGGACAGTGGGAAATTTGCATAGCAAGAGAGATAAGCTAAGCATGAATGAAAGGTGCCATGGTGCAGAGGGGTAGAAGGAAGCAAAGTGGTCTGTGTGTAGGGGAAGAAACTGTGTCGAGGAAGAAACTCTTAAGGCAGTTGAGAGGGCTTTCGAAGAGAGGGGAATTAGCAGTCTCTTGAAAGAAATGCTTTGAAGCTTGATTTAATGTGAGGAATAGCAGTACAGGGACTTGTAATTATGTTTGTAAATGCACAGTTCACCATGTGCCTGATAATAATAATCGTGTCTAAGTGAGGGGGAAAAAAGTGAGATTTTCCAATTTAGTCAGAGGTTGAACTGGCCAGTATTTTTTAAACTGTTGCTACATTAAGCATAACTTTAACTTTGCATTCAAGTATAAAGCCATTATTTTTTTTTTCATGGTCTGTCAAAATTATCTCCTCTCCTGTAAAGATCACTGGGGCATATATTTTTAAACAGCTGTTTTGTTTATGTAGTGAAAAAATACTGATGAGAAGTATTGAAACTCTATTTGTACAGCCCAACTAGTCTTCAACAATTGATTATCCTTGTCTTGAAAAGGCAGGTTTGTAAGGTCATATAAAGAAAAAGGAAATGAGATAATTATAGACTTATACTTCATGAACAATTTCCATTCATTCCAGTAAATACAGAGCAAATTATATAAGTGATATGTGACACAGAGCAACAGTACATCCTTGGAAGAACATTAGCAAAAGCATACTTATTAATGTGGAGAGCACAGACAATCTTCTATTTCCATACAATATGGGACTGTATGGCACATGGCCAGGTTCTGTGTGCTGCTGAGGGTATTTGCAATGCCCAGAGATATCTGGAGGAGACTTGTCCTTGCAGACTGCCTGGGGGACAGAAAACCTGTAGGAGTAGATCTACATCCAGCCATGGAAGTTCCCTCATGAGTAGATGCATGGTTGCAGCAGTTCCGTTATGAGTCATGGGAGGAGCACTGTAAGAGCAAGATCCTCTTCTCTTGTTCCTCCTCTAGTATATTATAAAATATCAGTAGTGAGGACTACAATAAGCCCTCCTAACTCCTTAATGCTTGTACAAGGCTGAATTCCTAGGCACGAATGCACACAGTGGTGTCCTCTGTGTCATGGGAAAACATCAGACATTGGAGGATGGGAACTGGAGCCTCATACAGAGGATTTCAATTACTTAACCAAATGCTGTGTCCAGCTGAGGCATCAGTCCCTACCCCTTCTGAGGACTCTGCCAGTTACTAGTTTCCTCAACTAGAGGTTGACTATTGTAGCCTCTTCCAGCTTTGGCAAAAAAAATGTATTGTGAAGCCTTTTCTGCCATGCCCCAGGACTTGTTGCATAGTCAAATCAAGAAAGTAGAGACATTTGGAGAGATTTTCAAAGGTGCAACTGGTACGTAGATGTTGATTTCTCCTTTATTAATGCTAGTGAAAGATACCTTCTTGTTTATGCTGTTAGTTTTATAATAACAACAAGGTCTAGGACTCTTCAGTCCTTCTGATTCCACTTTGAAAATAGTTTAAACAATATTTGGTGAGAATAAATCTACAAAGTGACATGTAGACAGTTACTGTTCCCTGGCAGTATCTTTATCACTCTTCTCTTACTGATCAAAGGCAGAGAACTCTGCATTAAGAAGACTGTAAAATAACCCTGGAGAAAATGATAGATTTAAGAAATTTAATTTTTGTAAAACATGAAGGTGGTTGTGCTTAAATGATACACTACAGACAATAGAGAGTCTTGGTCTATGGCAGGTCTTACTTTTATTTTGGAAAAAGAGTGGAAGTATGGCACAGGTTTCTATGTTGCAAATTTATCAGACAATTGCAAGGGAATACAAGCTTTGATGATCTGATTATACCTCTTTTGAATTTACCATTCCAGACATACTGGCTGAATCCTCCTAATCACGGTTGAAGCTGAAAAAAATATTGCAGTCATAGATTTGTGGGGTTTGTTTTGTTTTTTTTTGTTTGGTTGTGTTTTTTTTGGTTTTTTTTTTTTTTTTTTTTTTTTTTTGTGTGACACTACTATGGCTGTTTGAAATACCATGTATACTAAATTGACTTTTGAAATTAATTTCAGGGATATTAACTTCCAATAAGTGCATAATTTAATTTTGATTCAAAAGAGTGTTGATGCCACCAGGAAGTACCTAACAGAAGGTTTATGGCACAGTTCTTTTTGGTTACATGAAGCTTATCAAAGCTATTAGAGGGAATCAGTTGCACATTCACATACTTCAACACTTAGTAATTTGCAAAACTTCCAGTGACACTGTTGCATTAGTAGTAATCCAAGTACTTTGTCCCCTATGTTTCCTTTATAATACATTTTTAGAAAAGCTTTGGTCTGTTGAAAAATCAGGGCTTAGTCCTGGAAGCTTTTGTGGGACAGATAACATTGCCAAAGGGTATAGATACACTGTCAGCAAGAGCAGTGCATGAATAAGGAATACTGCCAGGCAGAAGTCACTCAGAAGTAGTCTAAAATCTTAATTCAGAATCCATTTCTATGTTTCCCACTGAAGATCTTCTACTAGGTGCTAGAACAGCATTGTTATTTCAGCAATATACACTTCTGTGTATGGTCAGTGCCAGGCAGATATGCAAAAGTGACCGTCCCTATAAAAATGTAAGACATAGCATGTAGAGCAGACAGTGACCGCTAGAACCACTAGTCAGGCTCCATGAAGATCTGTAAGAACATTTCTGACTTTCTCACAGCAAATTAATAACTTGCTCACAGTTGCAGAAGGTCTGTGGCAAAGAAGAAAAAGAACCCAATGCCTGAGGATTATTTGGATTATTTCCTGAACCCAGTCCAGTGCCTTCAGCACATAATCATTCTTCTTGTTTCCACTGAGTATGATTTACACGTTTTCTGTTTATTTGGCAGCAGTTCTTGGTACTTTGTAACTATCAATCTTTAGACGAGAAATCCTGAAATCAAGTGTAATATGCTTAAAAGCCATCAGCATAGTGAAGTGATTGGTAATATGTCACAGTATGGGCCTAATTCCCCACTACATTGTGCCAGCTGTGCAAGCACATCTGGAACCATTGGAAAAGGTTGGACTTCCCCAGAAACTGGCTGTGAGGAGATGTCAGTGTCCAGAGAAAGCTTCAGGCTCCTACTCTAAACTCTCCTGACCTGCTGTTGCTTTGTTCTTTAGCTAATTCAGTTCCACACTGAGTTGGCTTAAAAAAGGAAAATACACCTGGAAACTATTCCTGTATCTATCCGCTCTCATCCCCTCCTTGTTCTTCTTCTGTGATGCTTAAACCAAGTTGTCATTCAGTGCTTTACTCCTCGTATTGCCATAGCACCCAGGGAGCTGACACATGAATCAGAAGAGCACAGTACAAGCACAGATCAGAAGGCTGTCTCAGTTCCAAAGACCTTACAATCAAGGTGAAAAACCTGGAAAAACAAAGGCAGACAAATGGGTAGATGGGCAACAAAAGGAAACAAGAAGCTGGTGTTGGCTAGGCAGTAGAGCAAGAATACAAGTAGGCAAAACCCTGGGAATTTCTTTTTTTTTTTTTTTTTTTTTTAAATACATAATGGGGAAAGCAAGTTGTTTTAGACAAGAATTTAGCAGGGAAAAGTGAGTTAGCTTGCAGGCGATAAGGAAACTTTCTCCCTAGCATTAGATGCAGCATGAGAAAAAGCACAAAAGGATTATCTGAATGTTTAGCATTGACCACTTGGAGAATCTCCCTCTGTCACTGAATTGGAGATAATGACTGAGGACAGCATGCAGACAGTGTTGAAAGTGAAGAGAAGCCTCTATTTGATGCAGCAGAGAAGTGAAAGCCCATGCTGGGAGAATGGAGAGAAGGATGATATGGTCAAATTGATGAGCTGGAAAAATGATCTTGTGACAGCATCTAGAATGGATCTGAACAGGCCAAGTTAGGATCTGTCATGGCCAAAGAGAAGATAGCATTTAAAGAGGTAATGAGTTTGGAAAAAATTATTATCAGTATTGATGGCTAGCACAAACTTCAACTTTAAGAGAGTTTAACAAGACAAGGGCAGGGAAGGTGAAGAGATTTAAGAGAGAATGCAGTTCTCCTAGGTTACTCAAAAAATCAGAAGCATATCCAAGAGCAGAATTCAGGACTGCTGAATTCCAGCACAGAGCTCTGCTTGCTGGATCACCCATTGCTTGGGAAACAGCTTATTTTTGTAGCTTTGTGAACTTAGTGTGAACTTTGCATGTTTTTACAATACCATAATTTGCAGAGCTCCAGACTGAGAGCAGATGAGTCACATTGTTTAGACAGAGAAGGATGTGCTACAGAGCCACTTCTGTAGCACAGAAGATCTCCTTTCCCTGAGGACGAAATCCTCTCTCCTCCCACAAAGCAACTAGCACGTTTCAGAACTCCACATCAGCTGGCAAATACATCACTTACTTTAGCATTTAATTTCAGCATGACTGCTTAAAGATAATACAAAGCATTAAAGTTGTCAATATTTTTGAGTGACAAAGAACTGAAACTGTTGCTCTATTTTTCCCTTTCAAATGACAAACATAATTTGTATTATGTGACAAGTATAAGTTACTGCACTGCAGTGAGAAACCTTACCAGTTTGCTTTAGCCGTATGCCCATGCAGACACAGTCTGTCTCTAAAATTGTTTGTTCAGCACCTGGCACCAGGAGGCCCTACTCCTCAAACAAGATTCTTCTATACTCATTATTTTGAGTGGAGTGGTATTTTGAAAAGTAATAGGAGAAGATGACATATTTAAGAGCCTCTTTAAGCTGCAGTACAGGATGGCAATTCAAGCTGGTGCATTCCTTCATCTGTTCCCATTGCTTCCCTACAGCAATCTCCTCTTAAAGAGAAACAGGAATTTTCCAAGGAATTCAGCTTTGAAAAATAAGTTTGTCTTTCCATGATCAGGGGGAGGTCAGGCTCAAGAGCAGATCTGGTGTTTCTGTGAACAATTTCACTCTATTCTTTATGTCTGGTCAGCTTTTACCCTCCACATCACACACTGCCCACATCTTCCCATCTTCAAACCATGCATGGCTTGAAGTATCAACCAGAACAGATCTGTCATAATCAGAAACCCAGTCACTATGCTCAGCATCATTACAAAGGATCTGATGCTTCTGTAAAGCATATGAAACAGCATCAGTGCTGCAAATTTGAGTTCAGAAGAGGAAAAAAGAAATAACACCTTTTGGGGTAGGGGAAATTGTGCTTAGAGAGTTTTCTTTTAAGCAAGGACAGAGGGCAAGGAGGAACACTAAATGATGGACTCTAGTAAAATACATCTACATCTCTAAAGGACAACTGTTAGCTTTCTCCCCACCTCTGTTTGGACCATTCCAACTAGTTTTTTCCAATGCGAAGCTGATCAGGAAGGGACTAGGCCTAAGCATGAAGAGTAGGTAGTTTGTGCCACTTGACTTTCAGGATCAGTGCTTGCCTAGCTTTAATTTATCTTACTGGACATAAACACAATATCTACATAATTTTTAGATAACACCATTCTGTTATGTCTAATTTCTTGCTCCCAGTCCTCCATGTGAAAGGTTCATTCTGCTTTTACAGTTAGAAATCTGATTTCTAGACTGAATGATTCATAGACAGATTATATTCTATGTCTCTTTTTCAACTTTTATTTTCTCTACAACTTTCCAGTTTGAAACTTTGTTGCTTGAAAAGCGATTAATACCATTGTATTTGGTCTTTTTTATGAGATCTTGCCAGTAGCATTAGTATTGCTCTCTTCTCTAGAACTACCTTGCTCAGTGTTTTGTAGGACTATCATAGAATCATAGAATGGTTTGGGCTGGAAGGGACCTTAAAGATCATTTAGGTCCAATCCCCCAGCCATGGGCAGGGACACCTTCCACTAAACCAGGTTGCTCAAAGCCCCGTCCAGCCTGGCCTTGAACCCTTCCAGGGAGGGGGCAGCCACAGCTTCTCTGGGAAACCTGTGCCAGCACCTTACCACCCTCACAGGGAAGAATTTCTTCCTGATATATAATCTAAATCTCCCTTCTTTCAGTTTAAAACCATTACCCCTCATCCTATCCCAACACTCCCTGATAAAGAGTCCCTCCCAACCTTTCCTGTATCCCCCTTTAAGTACTGGAAGGCAGCTCTAAGGTCTCCCTAGAGACTTCTCCAGGCTGAACAACCCCAACTTTCTCAGCCTGTCCTCACAAGGAGGATTACTATGATTACCTTCTCACAAGACTTTGTGTTGGAGGCTCACAGACAGTCTATAATTGGCTAATATTCCATTTCCCCTCCTCCTCCATTTTAATCAATCATCCAGTGACTTACAGAAACCATTCTTTTTATTAGTCTCTAAAGTCTTGTTTTCCTTTCAAAGAGACTTTTTTTTTTTTTTTTTTTTTTTTTTAATTTGTATTTTTACAGTGAAAATTCAATTGGAAGTCTGATTCATATTTTAAAATATAATGTTAATGTTGACAGCAGTATATTGTTCAAGTAATGCTGATGAAACAGCAATCTGAACTATGGAGGACAAGAAAAACCCTGGGAGGATCACTGATTTGTGAAAAAAAAAAAAAGGAAAAAAAGGAAGTGAAAAGAACCAGATGAATTAAGTGTAGAAAAAACAGTAAAACCCAGTTAATTTCCTTGATAGCCTTGCTAGTTTATACTTTCCTGAGCTACTATTAAGAAAGGAGGAACATGTTGCCAAAACACTGGAATAAAATAAATTAAACATCTCTTAGAAATCTGCTGTGAATTCATAATAACACTTTACTATTTCAAGAGCAGCGCATACATTGACTATCAGCGTGTTCCTCAGATGGCTGAAATCACTTCTCAGAACATGTAATTTGCATTGCAATGACCTCTCACTATGTCCTATTGCTGTATTAAGTTATCTACTCTATCCTTCTGCCAGCAGAGGATTGCTGAGGGTTATGTAGCTTTGCATGTTTTGTGTGACATATCCCAGGGACATAAGGAACATCAGGATAACTTTGGGACAGGTTGAATGTTATTAATCCCCATCTTGGAGGATTAAGTGCTGAACAGATGTGAAAGAGAAGAAGATCAGTGATGTAACAGAGCAGGAAAAGTAGTTTTCCCAGTGGATAGGAGCATTTGTGGACACAAATAGGTAGGAAAGTGAAGTTGGCAAAAAGTCTGTTTGCAACAATAGCGATCTCTGTTCATCCATGTTTCTCAGGAGTGATTCTATTTTCAGAGATTTGTGAAAAGCAAGGGAATGCACACTAAATATCTGCTTAGAAACAAACAGTAGGAAGCAACATATAGGACTAAGAAGAAGCAGGGATCTATATGGGTGAGCAATTGACTGATGGGTCAGGATCAAGGAGTTGTAGTAAATGGGGTTATGTGAGACTGGCAGCCAGTCACCAGTGGGGCTCCCCAGGGCTCAATTTTAGGGCCAGTGCTCTTTAATGTTTCTATAAATGATCTGAACACAAAAATCAAAGGTACATTAAGCAAGATTGCCAATGACACTAAATTAGGAGCTTTGGACTCCCTTGAAGATAGAGAGTCCTTACAGAGATCTGGATATACTGGAGAGCTGTGCAGTTCCCAACCATATGAAAATTAATGAAAGCAAGTGCCAGATTCTCCACCTGGGATGGGGTAATCCTGGTTATACATACAAAATGGGGGACAAGAGGGGCTGGGGTGCAGCCCTGTGGAAAGAGATCTGGGTCTGGGTTGATGGAAAGTTGAATATGAATCAACAGTGTGCCCTGGCAGCCAAAAGGGCCAATCATGTCCTGGGGTGCATCAAGCACAGCACAGCTAGGAAGTTGAGGGAGGTGATTGTCCCACTATACACTGCACTGGTGGGGCCCCAACTCGAGTACTGTGTGCAGTTTTGGACACCTCAATACGAGAAGGACATCAAACTATTACAATGTGTTCAGAGGAGGGTGAGCAAGATGGTGAAAGGTCTTGAGGGCGAGACTTATGAGGAGCAGCTGAGCCCACTTGGTTTGTTCAGCTTGGAGAAGAGAGGGTTGAGGGGTGACCTCATCGCAGTCTACAACTTCCTCAAGGGGGAGCAGCAGAAGTGGAGGTGCCTATCTCCTCTCTCTGGTGACCAGTGATAGAATACGAGAAAATGGAGTGAAGCTGCATCAGGGGAAGTTCAGATTGGACATTAGGAAAAGTTTCTTCACTGAGAACGTGGTCTGTCACTGGAACAGGCTCCCCAGAGAAGTGGTCATGGCACCAAGACTGTCAGAGTTCAAGGACCATCTTGATGATGCTCTCAATCATATGATTTAGATTTAGGTAATCCTGTGAGGGGCAGGGAGTTGGACTCGATAATCTTTATGGGTTCCTTCTAACTTGAGATATTCTATGATTCTACATAGGGCAGAAGAGTAAAGAAAATTACAGATACTAAATTGTTTGGTTTCCATCAGAAATGTCATAAGAATAGCTCAAGATCTCTTGACAATTGTGTTTGATGTTAACCATGGTTTTCATAATAAAAATACATACTATGGTTCCTTCTCAATACCATCATGTTGTCATAAAAAACACACATCAAGAGAGAGGTAGCTGTGGCCTTAGTTTATAACAGTAACCACCATTACCTTATTCCTGTTCCTGTAGTACTTGATTATTTTGTCCAGTTCTTGGTATATAGATACAATACAGGACACAGACGATGACCAGCAGTCCAATGCATAAGGTATGGGTTTAGGACAAGAGTGGTGAGTTTAGTAGGTGATACCTGCTTGAGGTGTGGCCTCGGCCAAGCTGCTTGGCTTCTTGGTACTTGACTTCCTCACCTGTAGAACAGAAACATCAGTAGCTCCCTACATCCCACAGCATCATGAGGATCAATATACTTACACACAATACATAGGTGTTATTCCAGTGGCAGCTTAGATTTGCTGTTACTGATGCACTGTCAATAAAAGGCTGCCAGATTCTGCATTGTCTTCTTCATAATTAACCATTTGACAGTTAATAGATCCAGTTGTAGACCTTTTATTGCCAAGTTAAAGCCATTCTCTAGCATTAGTTTGAGGATTTCACCATGAATTTCTATTTCCTGGTTTAGTCTTCAAAACTGACAGTTGGGGAAAACAGTATTTTTTTTGGGGGGGTGGGGGCTTTAAACTTTGAAAGTCTAGGATGAAAATTACTAAGATATTGGAAAACTAGGATCCTCCAAAGCCAGACTCTGTTTCAGACTACAGCTACATTTTAATATTACATTTCAACACTGGTATAAAATGCAGCACAAGATATGGTCAAGTACCAATTTACCTATGGAACTAAAATGCAAAAAAAGTTATTAACTGTTAATAATTTTACCACTTTGAGACAAAAGATGGTGGGCAGAAGAGAAGTCAGAGAATAAATGTCAGATTGACTGTAAACTAATATTTATTACAGTTCAGTGACTATTTCAAATTATTTTGAGTTTTCAGTATTTCTCAAATCCAGTTGTTTCTTTAAATGAGAGAAAGCATTTAACCAAGGATATTCAGTGAATTCTCTGCATGATAAGATCAGGACACGTCAATATTTGAATTTTGAACATGGTGGTGTGTGTTATAATTTGGTTTCATAAGCTGGATCTTATCTATTAAAATAAATACATTAATAAAATGTGGCAAGAAGGATATGAATATATGAATATAAAGCCATGATAGACATTTTTCTATTGCAAGCTGTTTATTTCTGGAGATCAAGTCTTCAAGAAGATTAAACAATGCTGAAGAGATGATTAAGCCAAAAAAACTAATAGGCAGAGGCTTAAGAAGATGCTGATACGATAGAGGAATATTAGAAATGCTGCAAACTAGCAAATAGAGCCAGATTGTCCTTGGCCCTTGTGTGGGTGTATGGTAAACACAGCAGCAACATTGCAGGGAGCCTCCTCTTCTCTTGGTGCTCATGTCCAGGTCTGAAGCATACACTCCATGGGTAGTGCAGGGTGACCCTGTTGTGTCTCAGTATAGGAAGGGCAAGAAGGGAGCTCATGCTCACCAGGCTATTGACCTTCTCGGGGCTCTGTCTCAGTGGCTGCAAGCCTGTGCAACCAGTGGTGTAGGCTTGTGATGAAATCTAGTCCCTGAGAAATAGCAGCTACAGTGAGTGAAGACCATGCCAAGGGGTTCTGCAGGGGCTATTCTTGTGCTGTACATAAGCCTGGGCTTTGCACAAAAGCAGTCATATTCTCCAGGCGTGGCACTGATAATATTTTGCCTTTTGTATTCTGCTCTCCCTTGGGAGCACAGTATTTTGATATGTTATTTGTGAAGATGTATAACAGTGTGTCTTCGTGCCTATCAGCCAGTGCACCAGGAGTGCTTGGCAGTGAGTTTGTTCCTCGGGACATCAGAAGATTTCTTTTCTCATTCAGCCAGTGCCAGAGCGAGAGCTAGCACTTGTCACATTTTTTTTTTATTTATTTCATTGTAAAATGAACAAATCAGCCTGAAATATTCAATGTAGGTACAAAGATGTACCTACTACTTTTTTTTTTTACCTATGGTTATTAAAAGCTAGGTGGAAAAAACAGCAAAAAATATTTTCTCTAATTAGATATGTTTACTTTGACCATTGGGAGTTCTTTATGTATTGTCACTTTCACTGTTCTTAGTTTGCAGTCCTGATCACAAGCAATCAAAATCATACATTTACCCTCAGAATCCAAACAAGAGACTTTTGAAACATTACACTTTTAGATTATTACATTTGCATGCTAGTTAGGAGTTGGTAGGATGCTTTCATGTCACATTTTCAAGCTTTTTCCTTTAATCAGAAGCTCTAGAAAAGTTGTCCTTTGTTGGGTGAGAGCCTAAATGCCTCAAAAAATCATGCATTTCCAAGAGCTAGAGTTTTAACTGCAGCATCATGTTACTAAAGCCATGTAATATTACTGGTGTCAGAAATTACTATGCAACATTAGATTGTTAGAGAGCTTGAGGGCATCACTGCAAAACTGAGTCAGTCCTGGGTCTATGTAAGCAATTCAGAGCATTACAAACAGATTGGAAGATCAAAGCAGCTGGCACAGAAGTCCCTAAATCCACACAGTAAGTGTCTTAAGGATTTTACTTGGGACTAGTCTTTGGACCAAATATCTCCACCATATACATGGTTTAAAGACTGTCAGCCTGAGAGGATATGGATGGATAAAGAGAAGGAAGGAAGGGAAGTGGGTAGTGGCACATGTTAAAAAGGTCTGGGAGGTACTTTTGCATTTTCAAATAAAAGATTTCAACATGTGTGCTCAATAATTAAGTCAAAACACCTTCTCTGTGAGAATCCAGTAAATCAGGGGATAGTTGCCTTTCCCTGGAACTTGCTCAGGAACAGCATGTGACAGATATAGTACTTCCCTGTAATAATTTATGAGTAACATATGTTGGTGTCATTATTTTGGTTATAGTGTTTACAGTATAAATATGTTTGGTTACCCAACAAGGTGTTGTCAAGATTCAAATGGCCAAAGAATGGGTTGAGATGGCTTTCACCTACCTGTCCAGAACAATATAATGTCCTCAGGGGGCTGCTGGTTGGGTTTGTTTGTTCTCTAGGGAACCTTCAAAACTAAAATGTTCAGAAATAGTTGATTCAGCAGCCAAAGAAGGAGAAAGAAGTAATATGGAATTTTAAAAGATCGTTTTCTGATGAAAGAAACACCACCAGACAAACACAAGGGGTAGGCTTGGTAGGTGCCTGAAAAAGATAGTCTTGTCTAGGTCACCACTACCACAAGGAATAACTTCTCAAATCACATAAAAGAAATCAAATCAGGATTGGAGTGGTGTATTGTTCTATCAATGGTTTTTAATTAACTGCCAAACAGTAAATTATATATTCAGGATCTCTACCAGCAGTATATGGATAAGTTACAATATTGGAGACTTCGGAAATAGTAATATACACCTAGAAATTTCTACACACCTTTCTACAACTATTTTTATGAAGTCCTAATCATATATACACACACACACATACCCCCTCCCCCACAGGGCAACCATCTCCCTTTTACAGGAGATCAGGTCCTCCTCCTTGCTTACTGTTAAGCCGTGAGTGCTCCAGCTTCATGGACAACTTCACTTCCCTGAAAATCTGCTAATCTACTTGCTGATGAGAAAACCACACACACACTGGCACCCACATGTCCCAGGGGTGAGTACTTGTTGCCACTGCACTGCGAGCCCATTAGTTGAGTCTTCATGGTATCCATCAAGGATGCTCTGTTGGGCCTCAGATAGAGGTTGTGATGTCAACGGAACAAAATTCTGGCAGTGTCAAATCTAGTTTGTCTGCTACCCCATCCACATGAAAGAGAGTCTCCCCACTGTTAGGGATTTTTATGCTTCTGTCCTGGCTGGGGCTGGACTAGAGTTCCTGTTGGTCTGGCAGCGGGAGGAGCTGCAGCACCCTGAGACCCCAGGGGCTCCCCAGGTCCCAGTGCCCTCACCTGTGTGCGGGGGCGGGGGGAGCACAGCTGGAGGGCTGGGCTCCGATTGGCCGATAGTCCATGTCATGTGACACTGTGCTCACTATATAAAGGCAGGAGAGGGTTGGGAGGGGCTCTTACTTCTGGGAGTGTGGCTGTGGGGCCTTTGTGTTTGGGATGGCCGGCTGGGAGCAGGTGGGTGTCGGTCGGTCAGTGGGTGGTGAGCAGCTGTATGGTACATTACCTGTTGATACTGCTGTCAGCATGTTGTTCTGTTAGTGTTATTAAACTGTTTTTATCTCAACCCGCGAGTCTCCCTTTGCCCCGCCGATTCCCTCCCCATTCCCAAGTGGGGGGAGGGTGGGTGAGCGACTGTGAGGTGTTTAGCTGCTGACCAGGCTCAAACCACCACAGCTTCTTTTAAACTTCTTCTCAAGATGACTCCTTTGTTTCAAAAGTCTTTGTAATTCCCTGGTTACTCTTCAGTCCTGCTGGTGGTTGTCTTCTTCCTTCTCATGATGACTGTCAGGCAAACACCTGCTGAAGTTTTGGGTGCTCCTTTTACACAGACTGTTTATGAGCACCCACACACACCACTGTGGGTGACACATGGTGATCTTGCAGAAAAGCAGGAAACTTGCTAAGAGAGATGTTTCTGTCAACTCACTGAAAAATCTTTTTTTTATCCTTCTAAAGTTTATTCATCCAGCTAAAAATGTAAGCATGTATACATATAAACCACTATTATAGATTAAGTATTTTATTATCATTACACATTATAAATATTTATGTGTATATATATATTCACACACAAAGGAGTCTGGCAACTATAAATTCCATTGGCTTCAAGCTTCTGAAAGGGGAAAAGTAAAATGAGATAAACCAGTTTCATCAGGAGAATGAAATAAGCTGATACAGAAGTTATTAGCCTCAAGTTAGAGTTTAAAAGGCCAAGACGTGAGGTCAGCATACTCGGAGATACTAGAAAAGAGGACAGAGGTATAGATAATCCTAGAACCGCAGCATAATGGATCTTTCTAATATTTAGCAGGATATAAAGGCTTGACAGCATGTGGCTTGGTGTATGAACATATGTGGAAGCAATGTTGCGTTTAGGCCACAGACATTAAGGAAAGAGCAAAGGCACAAACCTGATAAGTAAATAAGCTGTTGAAGGCCCCTTTGTGAAGTCCACAGTAGAGCCACTCATCTCCTGAGCTTTGGGCTCACATCCTGCCTGCAGCTCCATACATCTTTAGACAGCATGATCTGTGAGGATTAGTAAAGTGGACATCTGTAGGGAAGGAGGACAATATAACCAACACTGATATTGCCTGGCTACTCCAAAACTTAAAGTAGAGAAGAATATTGCATCCTAGTGGAAAATTCTACAGAACAACTGTGTGAATGTTCATTACAGCTGTACCACATTATGAAGTTTGCCTGATTATTGCAATCATTCTGAAGATCTCTTGAATGGCCGAGGTGACTCTATCATTTCTGATTTGTGGCTAAGAGGCAATTTTAAAGTTTCTAGAACAAACAGGAAGGAAATTATTTTTATTTTAGGCCTGTGACTCAGCAATGGATCAGCAAAACCAAAAATGCATTGATTTTTCTAGTCATAAGAGAAGAAAGAGGTGGGGTTTCACTGAAAATCTTAGTTATACCCTGGTCTTTTTTTCTCTTTCACAAATACTTTTCTTATATTTATATCTTAGCATTGGCCAAAATAACATCTAATACCAATATAAATAATACAACAGGGAAGGCAGTATCCAAATTTAAAGATTTACAATAATTTGGTTGTAAAACACTCTTTCCTGTGCTTGTAAAAATCTCTCGTTTTCCTCTAATTTTTTTTTTTTACGCAGTCTTTCAGACTGGAATAAAAGAAAACATACAGAGAGCTTATTAGCTTATTTTAAACTCTTAAAGACTTTAATCTACATTATAGATTATATATCCTGCCCAAGATAAACAAACAAGCAAAGCATATCCAAACTGTGCCATAGGATTTACATAATTAGAAAATACTTTTCTAGTTATCCAGTAATAAGATCGTAAAAGTGGTATAAAAATAGAAATACCATTTACTTGAGAATGTTGCTGTTATTCTGTTTTTAAATCCATATTTTACAGGAGGCCAAAGTGCATGAAGTGTGAAACTGGGCTTGTCCAATTTGATGACCTCGCTATCTCTAGCATCTCATGTTTTATGGCATTACTCAGTAATGTAAGAATGATATAATGTCCAATTCTTTAGACTCAGCTTTAATTTTAGTTCTATATTGTGCAGTCATCATATAGCTCATAATATAGCAAGTCTCCTTTTTGAAATACTGCTTTCACTGAACAGTAATGAAGTGTCTTTTATCCCAAAGTTTGAATAATAGACATCAGGAGATTAGAAATGGATGCAAATGTGCACACCTGAGTATCAGCTGATCTCTGTCTTTTACATAGAGAAGATGAGAAAAAACTTTCTTATGGGTATCATGACCCATAAGCTGTCTCCAACACAATTTTCTTTTTACTTTCTTTGGTCTTCTTCGCTGTTGAAGACACAACAGAGAAATCAGTAACAATAAAAATATTGTAGAAGAAATTTTTCAAAGATGAATTATTTCTATAAGGTGAAACTCATTATTCACAAGTTGCTCATCACTAAGACTAAGGACACTGTATATTAGGTAAAATATGATTTATAGTTACGGAACATATACAATATCACTGAACACACTTTCATTAATTGTATTGAACTAGAATTTTATTGAAGCCATGCTCCACTTTTAGGGCATGGTGATAAAACTGTAAGTTATTAAGTTGGTAACAGCAGGGAGAGTTTCCATAGCTTCAGTTTAATTCACAATTATTTTTATAACTTTTAAATTTTTCTGTGGATGATAGATCCTTTACTATTGCTAGGATCTTTTGAAAGCCACCCTTGCAGTACTGTTTTGTCTCAGATCTTTTCTTTCCTGAAGATAACATTAGGTGTTTTGCATCTGTACATTGGATATTTGGGAAATGTGATTACTGAACTTATCTGTAAGGTTTTTTTAATCATCCAGACTCTTTTTTAGTAATCAGTCTGAGAACTATTCCATTATGTTATCCTGCAGCAATTGTTTAAAGCTCTTTGTTGAAAACATGGACGTGGTTATAGAGGCTGCAATTAGTAATTGATCATCGCTTCTGAAGGAATTCCTTGTGTCTGTTTTGCAGATGCTCTTGATATGATTAAGAATTGCATGAATGATCCTTGAATTCTTCACTTTGATCTTTCCTATTAAATTATCACTCTGCTGTTTTAATTCTTACCACACTGTGTTGTAGCAGTAGACATATGTATTGCTCACAGCTGGGCTGGAAGTATGTTCTATAGTAACAAGGCTACCCCCAGTTCTTCGTTAGAGGAATAATGAGGAGGGTAAGTTAGCAAAGTTAGATTTTGTGATTTGTTTGGGCACTGCAAATATGTGAGATCTGTATTTGTACATTCTACCAGTCCTACCATTATCTGCAGAATTCACGATTTTCTTTTTCTCCAGGAAATGAAAAAGAAATGAAGGTGAAAGCAATCACCTTGCATCAGCCCTTCAGACAGGTTTCAGATGGCATTATTTGGGTTTTCATCTAGTGAGCAGCCCTATTTCCCTAGACTCGCCTCGTTTGATTGCTTTTGAATCTGCATTCAGTGGTCACAGCCTGACTGTTTTAGCACTCAGAATGAGACTTGGCAACTTTTGCACATTACCTCTCTGTGTCTAATATCAATGCTAAGCTCATAATTAGCATGGCATAGGCCATCTATGGCATTTTAAGTGCTAGTTGGCAACAGGATGACCAAAATTTGGCTCATGGTTCTTATCTTTGACACACAGAATAACAAAGTGATTACAGAAAAACAGTGTTATATTTAGAGATAGAAGGAGGGCTTATTTCTGTCTGAAGACTCAAAATCGTAACAGCAGGTCTTATCCCAGTGGAAGAGCAGACTCAGAACAGATGGACTACAGCAGTGTTCTGATCTGTGTTGGACAGTAAGTGGAACAGATCTCAAAAATGCAAAGAGAAGACTGACTATAAAGGTGCTTGAACCATAAAGATAAAATTATAGTGTCATATACAAGAAAAAAATACGTATTACTTAAATATTTAGATTTTGCATTTACATAGAAACTGCACTGGTTCTATTCTACCTACCTTCTCTTCTTACAGAGAAGTTCCTAAAGAGAGAGAAAAAAAAATGTAATTCAGCAACAGCATTTACAGTTCTACAGAAAAAAAACTATTTTTCCTATTACAGGAATGGAAGAGAATGTAAGTTTCAGAGTAACCCAAAAATGTTTGAGTACTGTATCATCCTCATCAGCATCAAAGCAATTCCTGTCCAGGGGATCACTGTGAATGACAAGAAAATTATGTGTATGATAAAATCCACCAAAAAAGTCAATGTTATGTGATGAACTAGCATCAAACCTGTCTATGTCAGACAGAGCCTTTCTAAGAGGTTTATTTCCTTCTAGACTTTGGTCTTACATTTAAAAAAATTATATGTCATAGTGCAGTATTAATGTACTTCCATGTTTTATATCTTGCTGAAAGATATATGAAAGGGTGTGGGATGGGTATTATAGATTTCCTTGTGCATTCTGTACACTATACTCAGAAGAAAAGTTTCAAATGGAAATACCTTCTCTCCATTAACAACACTTAGGGCATGACTGTCATTAGAGGACAAATCCAAATAAAAGCATGCAAATCCCTCTCAGTCATAACATATATAGGGTGTTTTAGTGATAAAGAATTTCAGTAGGCTTCACACTGAATCCTTTGGGTTCCTGGATCATTTCTTCTGTATGCAAAGGTTTTTTGTCACTTCCATAAGAACAACACACTCTGGAGTCAATACTGTAACAAGTCTGAAGGGAATGCTCTTAGTTTTCTAGCTGCTGGGGTAGATTGCCCACATGCGTGTCTGACAGACTAATGTGAATTTGCCCAAAGATTAACACATTTATGTAAAGAATTCTTATTGACTTGAAGATAGAACATTAAGGGAAGACATGAATACCTCCACTTTACCATGAGTGGCATGGGTCTCCTTTTAGTTACATTCTAGTATTGAATATTGTCTATGTCTGAATTTGCAAATGTAACACCATTTTCTAAAACTATGAATAAGCTTCTAATGTGTGTGATCTAAAGCCTGATCTCAGTCATTAATTTTTCCATTTGATTGGTACTCATTCATTTCTATACCAAATTTAAGAAGAATTAGAGGAACCTGTTTATTCATATTATTATGTAAAGTTTTGCAACTGATTCACAAATATTTTGGTGAATGTTAGGTATGAGTGTGGCATGCTAAATTTTGCCAGGTCCTATGCTTTGGTTTTCATGAATGTACAACTACTGGGTACTTATAATGTCTGAATTTCCAAAAGCTGTCTGCCTGACTCAATATTTTGTACTCGAAGCATATTGTTATTTATTGGTTTCACATATGTCATCAGTAATGAGAAACAATATGACAGAACAGATAATATTAGGTGATGTAACACAGAACTTGATCAAAACTGTTAGTTTCTCAAACAGTTGGCTTTTCTGTCTGTGCGACCTGCATTGGCTCATGTGTCTTCATGTCACCTCCAAAATTTGGGGGACAACAAATGTTTGTCTTCACTTCTCTGGTTTGGAAGATAGTAAGTAGCTGCTAGCAGTTGAAGGTAGCTGGTGCACCCATGGCTAACATTAATATTGGCAGAAAAAGATTTCTTCCTGAACTGACTACCCTGGCCTGGAGGAATTGGGCTCCTGATGACTCTTCCCTCTGCTGGGCCCTGGGATGTCTTCCCTGGTCCCTGCAAGCTTGTAACTCATAGACCAAGGGACCCTTCTTCCCACCATATGCTGGTCCAGTTTATTCCAAGGGATACCTGCCATACATAAAACAAATAAAGGCTGATAGGAGCCTTACTTACATAAAACAAAATCATTTGAAACAGTAACTCAGAGGAGTGATTCATCCGATTCACCTCAGCTGCAGGCTGAGTTACTCAGCAAAGAAAACAGAAATACCCCCTGGCCACAAAAGTCATAGGAAAAATGCCACTCTATCAAGAGTTAGGATCTGCCTCCTGTACTCCACCTCTGGCTGCTCACCAGGTGATGGATTTGAAGGACTGAATGACAGAGTTTGAGCTGAAGCTTCTCCTTGTGTAAGCCTCCATAGCAGTCTTTTTTACTGTCACTTGACCTCTGTACTCTATCCTGTCAGTCTCCCACATGGCTGTTTGTTCCACCATTATTATTTTACTGACCAGCTGATGAAATTACCTGAAACTCAAGCTTAAGTATCCCATCAGTTTCTAAGTGCTGAAACCCCAGTTACCTGCCAAAGTTGTTGGTGCCTCTGGCATCACCCAGACAAGTTCTATAATTGTTATGCATTTTTAATTGAAAAAAATCTGTTCCCTCTAGAAATATAAAATTTTAAAGACTAGTAACCTAAAACAAACTTAAATGAGAGGTACTTTACTGCCTGCATTGTTTATATTTAATGAAAGACAGCACATTTCCTTAATTTATCTGAAGCCAACACAGTCTCCTGTCTCTTCCACTGCTTCAGAATTTAGGTCAAGTATATCAAGCAGTAAACAGGGCTTTGCAAATAATCACATGGAATAGCTCACAAGAAATAGCCCATAGGAGTCGCATTAATTGGCAAAGCTATTCTTTGGCTTCCACTGTAATGCAGTAGATCCCAAGGATCCCAGTAAGCTACATACAGTGCAGAGATGCAAGAAAAAGAGGATTCTGTTCCAAAAGTTTCGAAGTTAACAATGTGGCCAAAAACAGTAGATAAATTGAGCAACATAACCACGAGGTGCAAGACAGAAAGCTTTCCAAGGAAAATAAGGATTTTTCACTGCTGACTGGGACTTGCTAGAATTTGAGTAGCTCAAGTTATATATATATTCCCCTGTCTTAACTCTCCTATCCATGCAGTGGGTTTTGAGGTCCCAGTTGCATGGGTGATGGGGCCAGACACAAGCAGCACTGCATGTTGCCGGATAGGTGGTTGTGGATAAGCTTCCCACCCACTGTTGGGTGGCTGTGTTTGCCAAGAAGAAGGATACTGCAGCTACTTGCAGCTGCAGAGTTTCTGGAGCAGAGCTAGCTTGGATCAGACATGTCAGATGGAGGTCAGATCTGCCTGCCTTTGTCTGTGTAAACATATCCTCTGATAGAATAAAAATGCAGAATATCTACCTCTTATGTCTGATTGCTGTAAGTGTCACTAAAAGCATCTCAGCATCATAGGCAAAACTGAATTTTATCTCTTCCTGACTTAAGGATGAGTAGCTGAAATCTTGTCCTCCTGCCCCAGAGAGACCAGCAGGACTCAGACAGGGAGGGGAAAAAGCCACAACATCTGGAGTTTCCGCTCCTTCTCCCTGTTAGCCTGGTTAAACAGGAGCCATGGATGGCCCAAATACTCTTTATCTTTCATTTTACTGCAGCAGTATTTACCAGCCTGGCCTTCCAGAGCTTTGACATGGTCAAAGTAAGTAGTGGAGTCATGGTTATTTTGCTGTCTCTTGGCACTCTGTTGTCCTTCACAGCTGCTTAGATGGTCTGTGTCTGGAGCTGGCCCCCATCAGCCTATTATGAACAAGCCCAGCTGTATGTGGTGCTTTTTCAAGAAAAAAATACTAAAACCTCCCTGTATAACTGACAACTTTCAACAGTTGTATTTACAGCCTTGTAACAATTTTCAAAAAACCCATCACATCTCTTGTGTTTAAAAACAGGTTGCTTGTCGTTTGTTGCACAGTTGCTTAAACCCTTCAGGAACTGAAAAAAAGGCTCCACCTAAAATACAAACTAGGCGTTCTGCTAAAAGACATTTCCAAGTCAAATAATGTAGTATTAGGAGATTTATTCCAGCAGAAAACTTTACTCATTTGATCTGCTAGAACTAACAAGAAGGTATTCCACACTTCCCAACTGTGCCTAAAGGGAGGTGTTCTGGTACAATCAGATTTTATAACCACTTTCTTTAACCCCTAGATAAGAAAACACCTAGTAAGAAATGCAAAATGCTCCTCTCAGTTTCTGATGCCAGTTTAAAACTTCTGTCCCAATTTTCAAAATAATTAATGAAGTACCTTTCAGGTGTATCAGAAAGGAGGTACTAATAGATGAACCACCATGACAGATACAGTTCTTTGGACAATGCAGATTGCAGACAGTGGATGACAGTGCAAGTGAGCTGTGCACAGAAGGTACTTGGTTATGTGATCCAGTGATGAATGGCATAACAGGGGCATGCAGCAAAACCCAGCATCTGATCAACATTAGGAAATCCTCCAGAGTCTTTCTCTTTGCAAGAAACTCCCCACTAGAAAAGCAGCATGACACTGATTCTCCATTTTAGCTAACAGCAAAAAAAAAAGAAAATAATAAAATGTAAAATACCCAAATGTGAAAGCATGCCCCGAGCACATTTCTTATCACTGAAATGAAGATGTGCCAGCCATTCCATAAAATCCATCACAAATATTAAAACCACTATCAGTGTTATATGACGAGCTCTGATAAGGCTTGATGGGTAGCAATATAAAACATAAGATAGGTCATTATGGTTAAGGCAAGCAGTGGTAACATTTAATGACAATGCAGAAATTATTGCTAGGGTTATAATGCCAAACTAAATTTTCAGAAAGGACAACATATATCCATTGCTCTTCCTGCTACTTTCAACCCTGTTTACCTCTCTTCTAGTTCCCCTCTGTGCTTGGATTCACAGAAGGTCTCTTTTCCAAACTCCGGCTCTTTAGAAAGGCATGTCTAAGTCTGATGGGAGCTTCCTTCGTCATCTGTGTTAACACATGGTGGCCTGCTGAAGTGTCTGCAGGGTCTTCTCCATGGTCACACTTTATTATCTTCATGTACCTTCTAGGACAACAGAAATTGTTTCAAAGCCAGCTGAATCTCACTCCATTTCCTAAGCAGTGGAGCATGGACTCCCTCTAGCCTCTCTCTTGTTTTCTGCAGCAGAAACGCATTGGTTCAGCTTCTCTGAATTTTCAGACCTTGCTTGGTTCATTTTCCAGCCTGCACCATGCCAACCCTTTTGCTAGCTTTAGGCAGACTCCTGTGAGAAGTGGGTTTCCAGGTCAAAACACAGCTCTCGCTGGCAATCAAAAGTAGAAGACTTTCTAGAGAAATGCCATCTTTTACAGTATTATGCTTTTTTTCAAGTTACTCCCTCAAGGTCTGGATCTGACCAACTTGAGAGCACTCACTGTGGCACATTAACAGGATGGGCAGCCCAGTGTTTCATCCTTTGTGAATGATGATGGCATTACTCACAGTTGAGAATCTCTAAACAGCTGAGCCTTTTGGTTAGGAGAGATGTGCCACACTAGTTCAATTCTAAGCTCAATTAGCTTATAAAAATACCGGAATGGCTCCTATGGCTTCCTGGAGGGCAAAGGCTTTTGGCTTGGACAAAGTGCTGAGCAGAGGAAGAGAAGATTAATTTAACACTCTTGTCAACCTCTTCCTGTTTAGGAATAGGTTAGCAGAAGCAAGAAAAGGCAGAGGTGTACAGCCCTTTGGGAAGAAATTGTGCCCTAGGGCAAGTGATGACACAGTTTACTCCCCTAGACAATCCTGGTGCACTGATGTGCATTGTTCCAAACTGTCATCTCTGCTTACACAAGGGTGGTGCCTGAGACAAGTGAAGCAGCAAGCTGCAAACTGAGCACTGGGGGCATCTCACTGCTACACCAAAACATGGGCAATTCCTGGTGCTGGGCTCAATCTGAAGTGCTGCAGCGTTCACACAACTGAGCGAGCAGTCACAGGAGGCACCCTGGGACAGTGAGGAATCCTCCTGGCTTTGCCGAGGAGAGCATTGCTTATGGACACTGCCTATTTGTATTCAGTTTTAGTATGACATATACATGCAGAGATAAGTCAGAATGCAGTTTTGAAAGGGGAGGAGACTGAGTGTTCCATGCCTGGGTGCTTCAGGGTGAGCTGTAGGGGTGTCCAGTTTGCATCCTTATGGCTTTGCAGGGAGTCATTCCCCTTGGAATAAACAGGAGAGATGCATTCGGTGCTCAACACTTATAACTAGGCTGCTTATTTAGTTACTTAAATTCAAATTGAGCCATTTAATTTTAGGAGCTCAGATGCGAACATTTTGTCCAAAATGTCCAAACCCAGCTGCTAACTGTGGTTTTAAAACACATATTTCAATTTTTTTCATGAGCTCCAAATGTGCAGGCATTTGGCTTTGAAACTGTTGTGTGTGCAAATTTAAAAATACAGCCCTTGTCAGGTTGCTTATGTAACATCTGATGCCCATGTTGCTATGGTTAGTATATGCTTTGGGTGAAGGCTGTGGTAACTAGTCACATATGGTATTCTCACAGAGCTGTGCGCAAGAATTGCATATTAAATTACAAAATTCAAGTGAATATAGCCTGGCTGTACCAAGAACTGAATATGTTAGTGCTTGGACTGAATTGCCTTTATCTCAGTGTAAATACCCAATTAGTTCAATAAAAATTTAACCATGTAGCACTGGCTTCTGCTCCTACTGTTGGTAACAAAAGGTAGAGCTAAATGACAAATGTTCTGTGCAAAAGAAAATGGACATCTCATGGTGCTGTGGTGATACTGTAACACAGCATATATATTTTACAAGGTGATACAAAAGAAAGTCACTGTAGGCATCTTTATTTTTAAAGTTGTGCGAAAATTAATGGCGTGGCAAAGAAACTACATAGTTCAGAAAGAAAAGCAAGATATTCATAGAACATATGTATGTAATTTCTACGGGTGTTGTTTACTTATGTCTCTTTTGTGTTGTCTTTGTTCTGTACAAACATCTGATGGGCATAAACTGAATTAAAGTATGCCAGTTATGATTTTTCCTAAAGAATGAGTGCTTAAACATTGCCTCACTTGAATCCCATAAGCAGTGCCTGTGCATAAATTTTTTAAAAAATAATGTTTTTTCCAGATTTAAGCAACAGTGAAATAAATAAACAAATTAAAAAAAAAAATAGAATTATGGTTAAGTTGTGAAAAATACCTTCCAAGTGGAAGCTAATAAATCATTGTCTTTATGAATTAGCACCCTGTAACTGAGAAGAAAAAAGTGTTAATGTGCTTTTTCTGAAAAAGCTGTAGAAGGACGAAGTATTGAATACAGTACGTAATTGAAACTATTGCTTTAGTTACAAAGGACCCCATGGCAGCAATGGTTGGGAAACTCTGCTCTGTGTGAAACTCTTAGTACAATTAAAATCACATTAGTTTTTAAAAATGTCACTAGTAGTAATTCTGCATAGTAATTTCAGAAACAGTGTAAAACGTGGCATAAAAGTTCACTGTGGAAATTCAATCCATGCTATGTATATGAGACACGTGGCTCATTCCCATGTTAGAAACGTGCCAGAAACACAATCCTCTCATAGAAACCTTAATTTTTTCAATAAAAGTAGCATTAGCTCTGTGAGAACCAAAAGCACTAGAAAAAATACAGTGCTTTGAAGTACTGAAAGTCATTTCCATTTGTCCTGTAGATCTGATCATGATACTGCAATGCACAATGCGAAGACACTAAGGTATAGTGATTTTGTTCACCTTTGAACTGGGGGTGTCTAAACAGGGCTGTTCCCATGCAACCCTGTGTTTGCACAGAATTAACTACACAGTGATGGGCTAAGTTGGAGGAGACAGTCCAGCTTAAACTATAACAGAGTAAAAAATGGAAATTCTTGCCCTTCTGAAAATAGAGAGGTGTTTCAAAAAACAGCTCGGGGTATTTGGCCAGATGGTTGTAGCCCTGACTTAGGACAGCATCATAGCATCACTTACGTTGGAAAAGACCTTTAAGATCATCAAGTCAAAACATAAATGAGCTGCCAGAAGTTGTGTAGGTTCTTCAAGAGTAGCTGATGTTTTTTCACCACCCAGGTCAGAAGCTGTGACTGAAGGATAGATCAAGTATTGCAGTAGCCTAAGGCAGCTGCTAATTGCAGCATAATTTGTCTGAGTGCCAATAAAGACATCAGTTTTGATAAAAGAGGCATGGCTGGAAAGGTCTTCAATCTGTTGCCGAAGGTTTTATGTAAAACAGCCTTCCCTAGTATTAACTGTGCATGCTAATAAATTGCATACGCTGTAATAGGAATCATAACAAAAAAATAATGGTAGAAGCAAATTAGGAAACAAATAAATGGTCAGAGTTCACAGAGAATCAGCAGGGAAATTTTGACCAACATTAAATTTGAGTTCTCTTGCTTTCATGTACTGAGATTTCCTCCCTGTATGATTGTTTAAAACAGTAAATTGAAATGTTACTATGAATTTGCAAAATTTTGTATTACTTTGTCATATTTCTTTAAACTGTGTCAAATGCATTAACCTGTATTTTAAATTTATAGCAGACCTGAATTTGAAACAGAAACTGGAAATGCTGTCTGAGAATGTGGAACGGTAATATAGAAGTAGAATTCTAACTTGCAAAAACATGCTATATAGAATTTTGCCAAACTGTTGGCAGATTTTTGCTAGGAAGTCCCTTTGCAGAGTTTGTGCACTGAGGTGTTCACATGACATCATGCTCCTTGTCCTATCAGTGCTGCTTGATATGTGAGAATAATGGCTTTGATATATTTATGTCAAATGGATTTGATATATCATGTCTTAGACATTTATTTGAGCACTGCAGAATTTTGAAGTTAATTTAGTGATGAACATGTGAAATTTATACAACAGGGTTCACATGCAGACTATTTACTTTGATGGCAGTAATATAGAAATTATAAAAATGGATCCTAAATCTGTTAGAGGAGATATGATTTTGTTCCTATTAGAGTATTGGGGAATATTTTGTCATGGATGTATATAAATTAATTGCTTGTAGGTTCCTCCACTGGCCTGTGAGCTAAATTATATATTTCCAAGTACAAATGAGGAATCTACATACAAAAGAAAATTTTCTTATGCAAATTTTAAGTATTGTGACAGGTGTTTTTCCTTCCCTATGAGTAAGGAAATACTGATGTCAGTGGGGTTACCTCTACTTGATCCCAGCGTCCTTCTGCTTCATTTTACAGCATCATTTTATGGACAGATGTAGTGGTCTGCGGTGAAAGCAGAATGCTTTTTATATGCAGCAATGAGAAATGCACTTGCTGGGAAACAATATTTATTAGCCTAGGTGGAGCGCAGCATTAATCTGTGCATAGTGCTGCATTGTGCTTTGTAGACATATTGTATATGTGTAATGGCAAGAAATATGAATTGAAAGTGGGGGTGTGCAGCAGAGGGGGGGGAGCAGTCTGTCATTGAACTGATGCTGGTGCCAAACAGTGCAGAACGAGCTATTCTGCAGGAGTGAGTAGGAGGGGGAGGTACAGTACAGCAGGCTGGGAGCAGTCAGACTACAGCTGAAATACTTGGTAATTAACAAACAGACTGGAGAAAACTTAACGAAATCTGTTTTTCCTTTCATCTGCTTTTTGATTTTTTAAATCAGACTAAACTGAAAGTGTGCTTTAGCAAAGGCTTATTAAGGGATTGTCTACCAATAGCTAGAAGAACATCCAGTTGCCCTTTAGTGCTTCTGATGGATACTTAGGCAAAAATTTGCAAAATTAGTAAATTCAAACTGTCATTGTTGCACACAAAATACTCTGATCTAGTTTATTTCATTATCACAAGCTTATTAAATTGCTTATTAAAAATTAAGCTGACGTTTCAGAGTTTTTCCCTCTGTTAGCTGTAGTTTTTTCTTTTCCCAAGCTGATTATAATTTTATTTCTAGTTTCCTCAGACATCTTTTTATTATGACTATGAATATTTATAGCAGCTTTCTAAGATTAATTTTATTTATGTGCCTTAAATGCCACTTCCAGGTATAATTAACAAAGGGACTTAGTAGGACTGAACTCAATACCAAGCCAGGTTTACTTCACTAGTCTTGTCCCAAGACCTAGCACATTGCCCCTCATCTTTGCCTTACATATGAACTGAGATGACTTATTTAGATTATACAGCATAGTCATCACATAGCAAGTTAAGCTGACGTGAAACTCCAATGACTAAACTCAAATGTTAGAGCTACTCTCAGCCTAAATCTGAGATGATAGGACTACATGAAAATGTTGTTTTAGTCCATGGGGGGGAAAAAAAAAAATCTGTTTCATTATGGAAATACTAAAACTAGGCAAGAGGAATGTGCTGGAGAGAGCTCAACTACAGGAGATCTTGTCAATGTGCCTGTGAAGTTAAAGTGCTGGAAGTACAAAGAAGTGCATAAAGGAGTTTTGGAAGATGGGAAGGGAGACCATGAGAGGAATAAATGGAAAGGACACTGAAAAAGCACGTAGTAGAGGTAATAAATGTAATAAGGAGCAGAACAGTGCCTCCTCATGTATCAGCATCCTGAATCTACAATAAACTGGAATTTGCCACTCCTTTAAAAAGGCCACATGTTCTAACCAGAATCTGCACAGAAAAGCCCCAGACAGCTTATTCCAGCAGCATAAACCCATGGTTTACTGATGGGCAGCAGTGGGGGAGTCCACTGCATGAGCTAGTGATGTATACACTGTCACACTGTGCATTTATTGTGGTGTCTCTCCCCCTAAGAGATGACACCCACGTCACAGAGCTAGGTGTCTAAACTTGGTTTCCTACTTTCCCTGAGACAGCTGAGGCAATTATTTAATATTTCTGCTCAGATTTTTTGCTTCTTGTATCACGTCCTTCCTATCTTCCCTTGTTCTTCCTTGGACTTTTCTCACTGCATGTGATGGGAGCAATGGGAAAATCTCACAGAAATGAGGGGGACCTCTCACCACTTGTGACTCTTCTGAAAGGCCATAAACTTTTGTTCTGGTGCTCAGTGTCCTCTTTGAAGCTGCCAGTGTAAGAGCTCAGTTCAGAAGTGGTTCTCATTCTTTTTAAAGCCAGTCCTAAGGAGGACATTGAAATGCTGAATTTATGCTAAATATGAAAAATATGTCAAATATTAAAAATATTTATTTTGATAAATATGAAAAATATGAATGTATGTCCTAAGGAGGACATTGTAAAATTGAATTTGATGTGATATTCTGCAGGAGGCCAGAGTGTGGAGTGCAGTGTTAGGGGAATGAGCTCATTGCTACAGAAGGTGGTAAGACCAAATCTCTTTTACATGGCACGTAGTGTTCTGTCTGGGTGAAAAAGAGGAAAAAAACATTGGGAGTGGGGAATTAAGGTGAAACACAGAACTAACTAGATACCTAGATGAAGTAGTTGGACTAGCTAGTAGCTGAAGTGTTGGACTAGATGATCTTTAAAGGTCCCTTCCAATCCAAACTATTCTATGATTCTATAAGGAAGAATTCAAGTTTTTGGGTACCATTTTTGCAAAATGGCCCTAGGTTCCTATTAGTACAGGATAAATACTTACTAAATCTGCAGTGCATTTTCTTTTCATGCCAAAATCACCTGTATATTGTTAAAAGCTTGATGATTGTTCCAAATGCAGAAGGGACTGGCCTCAGCAACTGCAAGTGAACTTGGAGAAATCAGTCTCTTGCTGCTGTCCCTTTTCCAGGGAACAAATGATTGAATGTGATGCCTTGGCGATAGCAGACCAATATGGAATAATGCCTTCTTTATAAACTACTGCTGCTTATTTCTCCTGGCCCTTTATTCCTTAGTTGTTAGCTGACTTCCTTTTAATATTTATTTAATTTTCATAGAAGTAAACTTGATGGATACTTATTGTAGAAGCACAGACTATTAATTTTTCCCCTTTAATCTTCATTCATTTTGGAAATGTCACCAAGGGAAAGAGAAATATTGCAGATTATATTAAAATAAAACACTATGTAACAGAAGATTTATGTATCAAAACCAAACACAATGAATATTACAGTGATTGAAAATTTAGGTGGTAGCTTATTTAGTACATTTGTCAGAGCTCTTAAAAGGTTTTATTTCAATGTATTGACTGCTTATTACCCACCCTCTTTCTTTCATTCCATTTGAGATCCCAAGTTTTCATGTAGAACAGTATGAATAACTGACTTTTCAATTTTTTTGGCCAATGAAAACAAAGTAAATGACGATTTAAGAGGAATAAAATAATTCATGTGCACTGAAACATATCAAACCTCTTTAGTGTTTTATATTTTAGTTTGGCAATTAAAATACATACTTTCAAAACAAAAGCTAGCAACCTTTACTCTGCAGTCTTTTAAAATAAAATCTTTTATTTTTTCTGGATTTCTTTATATTTTCTTGGGACAAGGCTTGACTTAAAATTTGATGTTAAATTCTCATTTATCTCTGCATAAAATGTGGGATACAGAAACACAGTTGCAGGGTATCTGGAACTGGCAGTCAAGGTATCAACTTTGTATCAACTACTCAGTAATTTATAGGGTATGTAGACTCAATTTTTACTGCTTATTTCCCACTTGGTAGAGTTACCAGTCCTCTGCATAAATTCTCTGTTTTGTGTTCATTCTTTAATACTCACAGCTAGGAGAAGTGGAAATGAAAGGAAAAATAATAAATAACTAACAATCTTAGAAATAGCCAAGTCAGGGGGAATCAGCCTTTGCCTGCCTCTCTCCTGGAAAGGTAAATTAACCCACACAGAGCTTTACACTGTCATCTGTTTTCAGTTTCCAGGCTACCATGACTAAAGTCATTTAGACATGACCTTAATTTTTAAAAACAGTCATTTGATTTTTAGCTACTTTGATGTTTTTGAAAGTTTTTTTTTAAAAATCTAAAGAGAACCTGGGAAAAAAACAAATCAGATTGTGGTAGTACTGATTGGGTTATACTAAATTGGTTAATGAAGCCAGTGTAAACAAATACATATAGTCCTTTTTTATTACTGGACATGACTTGTACACCTTACACCATCTTATGCCTATTTGGTAAAAAAACCTTATGTTTCCAAAGTTGTTTCAATTTGGCTGTTTATCTTCCCTTTTTAGTTATGTTAATTTTATGACTCACAAGCAGAAATCTTGTTGCTTTGGCCAAATTATTAGTCATGTAAATGCTATTGGACATGCAAGAAATGTCAGTCCAAATTAGGAAACTTTTGAAAATCCATCCAAGAGTGTATCAACTCATAGTCCAAAAATATTTAAATGAAGATACACTGGCAGTTACCTCAGCCACCAGTGCCTTTTTATTCATGAAACCTCAGAAATTCCTGTTTTGATGATGCTGTAAGACTTCATTTCTCTTTTCACATTTTCTAGTCACTATTGCTTGAGACAGGTTGGTTGTCTCAGCTATGAGCTGTTTGTGGTGTTAATATGGCTTTGGGAAATGTTGATTGCATTTGAAAGCACTCTGAGATTTAGTGCTCTTTCCTCCAGTCCTATGATTTATTTGTCCCAGTTTTTACTTGTTTTGTTTAGGTGGGGTTTTTAGGTTGAGCAGGTGTTTTGGGTTTTATTTGTTTCCATCAAAGTGGTCTATGTCACTTCTAGGTATAAAGAACAAATACAACATCCACATGTGATCATTACAAAATCACCATGCACATCCCTTCCTAAAGCAGTCAAAAGGTGTCTACCATCCACTTGTACTTCATGGATGAGCTCACCCAGTGTGGTAACCCAGGAGAGATAAAACTGCATGCCACCACTTCTAATTGATGTTCTTTTCAAGGGTGACAATTTTCCTTGCCTTTACTGATGAAGTCCAGTAATTTCGATGTTCTGCTGTTTCAGGCAACCATTTTGTATAATCCTAACCATAAATTTACCCAAGATTCTTGTCCTCACAAGAAAGATCCTTCTGCCTGGGACTTGAGACACCATCATTGCCAGCAGCAGCTTCTTTCATAGGTGCTTTTAATTCCACTATAAGAAAAATAGTTCTTAAGAAGCCAATTTAACTACAGTTCAAGGGAGAACAATACATCTAGCAAAAAATTAGGCTCCTAATACTGATGTTGCAAAAATTAGCTTCTTTTTGCAAACACAAGATACTGCAGAGGCATAGAGGAAAGAGTTCCACAGCAGAACTGAGACTTTAAAACCTGAAAAATTTAGTTGCACCATTGCCATGAATCTCAATAGCACTGAATGGTTAAGTCATCACATGATACAAGAAAACTGTAACTAATCTCTCAGAGGAATCACTAATTAACAAGTATACAGTCAAAATATATTCTTATATATAGCAGGGTGGACTCTCCACCACTGTAGCTTTCTCACTGCTATTGAAGAGGCTCCTGAGAGTCACCTGCCCACACACTCTAAGGTGAGACAGATAAAAGTCTGCAGTGATGTGAAGGTCAAGGAGTGATGTGGAGAGGGATGGAAAGGAGTCGTGGGTGGCCCTGTTGGCTGACAGAGGCACAGAAACAGGAGCAGACAGGTAGTTAAAACTGTCATGTGGGAAGAGATGACGCTATGCATTTTTTTGCCTGTCCCATTAAATAATGGTATGTAAAGAAGAAAGATTTTTTTCCTTGTTCAATGGAAGGATAAGAGTCTTCCTTAGGATCATGAAAGAAATCTCAGAGAGTAGCCAAAGGAGTTTTCTGCTCCTTTGCCTAGCAGACCTTTTGAGGACAGATTGCCAGTAAATAATTGAGGCCACTATTAGAAGTAAATTATCTAGTATGAGCTTTACATCTTTTAGAAATATGTCACCAACTTTGGTACAAAATCTAATTCTGGGAAAGCTTTTCAGCATACAATCTATTGCAATAAGGCAAGTGCTAGATATTATTAATATTTTTTACAAGAAAAGAAAAAAAATCGTGCTAAACCATGTCAATTCTTCAGTAAAAAAATACAGGTATCTCTTCCAGTTCTTGCTTCTGAGTTAAAACTCCAGAGAAAGAAAGATTAGAGATCATTTTGAGTGTTATTATTTGTCTGAAAATACTATACTGGATTCCAATACAGTTTATATCTCTTTGAGTCAAATAATACCAGCAAGTTTATTCCAGATAGTACGAGTGTGGCAAAAAGTAGAAGCAGGTTCCATTGTCTAGCAGACATTTTTCAGAGAGAGAGTGTGAGCATGTGGGAGGAGGTCTCAGTCCGGATGTGCCTTTCCAGCTAGGCAATGCTTTACTTTTTTTATGAATACAGAAATGGCTGTATGGATGTATTTATTTTTATAAAGAACATTTTTTTTTTACTGAAATAAATTTCAGAAAGGCTCTGAATATGACCTGCATACAGATCCCACTTAAATTCAGTTAATATGTTCAAGCAAAAAGGAAAATTATTGAGAATATAAACATTTTGTTTTGAGGCTGTCAGAATGAGAAACTGAATAACTGCTCCATATTTATTCCCTCTACAAAACAAACTAAAGAAAATAAAATAAGTGACTGCTAGGTGTTATTGATTACAGCCCCTAACCCAGTGCTAGGATCTAAGGCTGAAAAGTTTAGAATCACAGAATCATAAACTAGTTTGGGTTGGAAGGGACCTTTATTGTGGCCTTTCAATACTTAAAAGGGGCTTCTAAGAAAGATTGGGACAGACATTTGAGTAGGGCCTGTAGTGATAGGGAAAGGGGTAATGGTTTTAAATTAAAAGAGAGCAGATTTAGTGTAGATATAAGGAAGAAATTTTTTATAATGAAGGTGGTGGAACACTGACACAGGTTGCCCAGGGAGGTGGTGGATGCTCCATTCCTGGAAATATTCAAGGTCAGGTTGGATGGGGCTCTGAGCAGCCTGATCTAGTTGAAGATGTCCCTGCTCACTGCAGAGGGGGTTGGACCAGATGATCTTTAAAAAAGTCATGGTCCTACTTACCTAATGAATGATTTCCTACCTTTCTACCTTTAAACTGCATATTCAATTTTAACATGCGTGTCTTGTGCAAATATTGTCATAAGTTGAACTAATTAGCAGCTAATGTTTAGGCAGCTGCAAAGAAGGAATATTGTGAAACTACCCGAGTAGTCTGAAGAAGGCACTCAGTTGATGCTTTACAGATTTTCTGCAGTGCTGTGGGAATGTTAAGTAGTTGCCATCTAGTGGCAAATGAATTCAATATGATGAACTTTTCATCAGTTGCTGCTCCATCTCTAGCACGGGAAAGCTGGTGATGTAGAATAGCAAAAACTGAAACAGTGCTGTTTTCAGCGAGTAACTGGATCAGAATATGAAATGTGACCTGATCTGACTTCATCCACAAACTGCATGGAGACCTAAGCTATGTTCCGTTTTTGTCTGTATCCAGTATTTCCCACTTTGACTTAATCTCTATTATTGTGATACACTGGAAGAGTTCAATTAAAAAAAATATATATATATATATATATTTTTAATATTTCTTTCAGAACCACTATAAAATAGAAGAAGTTTAGTCCCTTTAAAAACTATGCAACGGTTGTGCACTGCATTTTTCAACTGGTTCCTTTTTCTGACTGCTCTGTCCCACTTCATCTCTGCAGGAGAGCACCTGATCTGTCACATCACTAGCAGTGACACTGCTCACTCTCAGAATACAATTTCCATTTAGCAAATGCCTAGTTCTCCCCTTTCAAGGGTTTTAGCTTCATTAACAAAGAAAACAAACCCTGACCCAGTAGAGAAGCGGGAACCCCTCTGGTCTTGGCTGTTCCTTGATTTCCTCCCTGCAGACCACTGCCAGCTGACTGTCTGCAAACTCCCTTATAGCCATAGAGGCAATGGATCTTGGTGAATTAGTAAACTCACATTGCTCTGTTCTAGCATGATCAACACCTGGTATAGAAATGGAGTGGCACAGGCCAGTTTCACAGAGACATCCTATTGTCTTGTCCTGGTTTCTACCTTGGTGAACCTCAATTCACTTCTCCAGTCCTATTCTTACTGGGAGGAAGGAGGACAAAGAGGAAAGTAAGCTATGATGGAAGAAAAATATAGTGGAAAGGACAAAAATGAGCTATATTTTTCCCTGTTTACAAGCAGTTTAACTAAACTCAGTGAGAAACCTTTTCTGGGGTGGCAGAAAGTAAGCACCAGTTTGCAATGAATGTTTCAGTGAGCATCAAACATCTTGAAGTTTGATGGAGCCTTCTCCTGTCTGTTTCTTGTGTTTGAGTGTCTAGATCTCAGCCTCCACTGGCTAATGTGTAGCCTGAGACCGAGACTTCACTTTTCCATCTGTAGCTCTGTTAAGACTTTTAATTCCTTATCCTGTGATTTTGCACACTACATGACTCAATGGAGCCTCAACTTCATCTGGAGTCAGGAGGTGATATGGAAGAAATAAGAAGTACTAGTTATATAACAGATATAATATGAACAACAATAACATCAAGACTGTTTCTCTTCCGAGACTGCCCTAGTTGCTTCCGTTAGACCACAGATCTACAGAGAAGAGTGCCCTGAGGGAATTCCCTGTGTGGCTTTGGTTTAAGGTGGGATTTGTCTTCATGTCAGCTGTCTAAATGATAAATGTCTAAATCTCTCTGTAGTCAGTGGAGATATAGGGAGAGAAGAAAGGGCATCTCAGAAGGATATTTCAAAAAGGTACCCAAGTTTGGTGGAGAAATTTCCCTCTGGAGGTGCCTCTTTCTTTTCACCGATGTTAGAGGAGCTGAAGGTACACTGCCACACTTAACAGTCACACTGTTAAGCTTTACTGTTCTCCAAACTGGTGAGGATTCATCCAAGCTGCCTATTGGGAATGGGGCTTGGCCCATGCTATCTACTGAGCCATTTCCAGGGACTGTCCAGGACAGCGTTCATTGACATGGGTCAAAACCTTGGTCGAAATTTTCATAACTTAATGGTAAAGTCAACTGACTTCTAGCACCCAGCAAAATTTGGTAATGCTGTTACATTTCCTCATGTAGGTATATCCAACATGACTTAAACATCAGTGTTTTAAAGAACACAATATAAATAAGGTTAATTTTACTATTAGCAACTGTCATATAGATTATTCTCTGTAAGTAGGAATGCGACTCTGGAATATACATGTAAAACTATTCAGCATGTATCTTCAGAGTCAAAGTGGTCTCTTTTTCTCAAAAAATCAGCAGTCACAGAAGCTGCCCAGTGCAAATATCTCTTTCAAGGACTTATCTGTTTTCTCATTGCTCCCTGCAAGGTTTTAGAAAATAATTTGTTGGGATTTTGCTGATGCTGTACAAGGAGGACTACAGCATAGTTGGGATGCTAGGTGTCATGTAATTAATAAGCCACTATCTCTGGTAGAAATAAGCCTATCTCCAGTTGTCTCTCGGTATTTCTGCAAAAGGGTTAATTTGTTTCACTCTTTTTCTAGACATAATGTTACCTCATCACCATTCATGGTAGGAATCACTAACATTCATTTTTTGTCTTTGTATAACTGTAAAGTTCAGACAAATGTTCCCATGTCATGTCTAGAGGCACAGAATAGTTTTGAAGATGGAGTTTCCCAGTACTTCAGTATTTGCAGTCCTGTGTCTCATCTCTATCAGCCTTTAAAAACTCTTGATTCCTGTTCAGAGGTAATATGTTACAAAAGTGAATTGTACAATTTGATCTCAGCTTGATTCTTCCTTGCTAAAACCATGATAGAGCAAGCAATGGATTACCAGAAACTTTGTGTATGGACTAGCAAGGAAGGAAATAAAATATCTGAGACTCATGAAGATCTAAGAATTATACCTCCTCTTGCAATAACTCTTTTAGCCAAACTCCTACCTTACTGAATAAATTTTAGTTAAAAAGGTTTATTTTGATTGGAAAGAGTAGACCAAGTCTGTGTTTATACATTTACTAAAGGGTGGGTTGGTTTGTTATTATTATGAAATGCAGTGGCATATAAATAGAATCTATTCTTTTCCTATGTCATTAGGGTTACCAGCATCTAGGGGTGGTTCCTGGCTCTGGAGCATATGGACTTTAAGTTTCTTTATTATGAGAGAAAATAAGCTACGGATGTTTACAGATATTCTCCATTTGGCCTATCATAAACTAGTCAAGTTGATAAATGTCTAGATTATAGCTTAGACACTGAAAACTTGGTAATGTTGCTTTGTGCTGTTTTTGCCATTCACATTTTCAAGTTGAAACATACATTTATCTCATTTTCATTCTTTCAGTGAATACATTTTTATTACTGAAAAAAGCAGCTTTCAGTGAAGGAAACTGAAACAAGATAAGATTTTGGTTGTTTTACTGCAGTTTCTGAGCATAGGCTATAAAAGTTCAGCAAAAAATAGCAACTGCTATTTACTTCAGACAAACTAGGAGGTTAATCTGTGGTTAGTCTTGGAAAAAAAAAAAATCCAAGCACACTTACACATATCTATGCATTTATATTTCTCCCAGTGGGCCAATTAGCATCTGCTTCTGCCAAGCACTGATCACTTCCTACAGAAAGAGAAGGATCCTTGTCTCCTTCTGACTCTAATGGCAGTTGAGGGCACTAAAACCCACTATCAGCATCTGGCCCTTAGAGATTAATGACAATATGTAAAGAGTATTACTAAACAATATACAGCACAGAAGGCATTTTTGGAACACTGCAAAAATAGAGTCCCATTTTAAGACTCTCATTACTGTCATATCAAACAGATGGGAAAGATATGAAGGTTTAAGATTATAGTAAAAAAAAAAAACCCTGTGCCAAATGCAACTTCTGAGAAAGTTTGTAATAGAATGACAGGAACTAAATTAAAAAAAAAAAAAAATTGGCAAACATTGCAAGAGAGAAGACTGTATCGAAAGAGATAGTCAGAATAATGATTTAAGAAACAGCACATGCTGGAAATGTCAGAAAAATTGAAAAATATGTTTTACTGCTGCTTGCATAGAAAATCGAAGGGAAGGATTATAATTTAAATGCAAAATAAAGATCAGAAACAGACAGACAAACATTTGCTATTTGTAAAGTTTGTCCACTGCAAAACTGGTGTCACTGAGGTCTTAAAAGAAAAATTCCTGTCATCATTTATATTGACTTTCTTTACAGTATTGGGCTCCAGGAAGTGGAAAGATATAGAAAAGGTAGTCCTTATGTAAACTGTGTCATGTGAAAATTTGCTTTCTGTCTCATTGTCAGCATGTGTGCACAGGGATAATGATAAAATAGGGACTAATTTTCAAATGTCTGTGCATAGGATTATCTAGGTCTTTTAACATTAAGACATTTAGTACATATCTTTTGTCACTCACCTCAGCAGATAAATTAATGTTAATTACCTACGTTCAGATAGCCAGGTTCAAAATGTGGGTCTTTATTTGCCATTTTAATTAATGGACTCAAGTTCTGAATTGCAAGAGTTTTCCTTTCTTGACAGATCTTGTAAAAGTGACTATCCAATTTCTGTGTTTAAGTAGCAGTGCCTGGTACATCAGTGTCTGCTTTTTCATCCTTCATTCTCCTGAGGACAGATGATTTGCGTTTCAAAACTCATTTGTAATTAAAGCTTCAGAGAACTTTTTCCTCTGTGTCGGTACATGAAAACTGATAATGCAGAAAAATTCACCAAAACTGTGTGAAAGGCTGAGTCCAGTTTTGCAACTTGAGTGGCACAGGAAATTAAAACCTTTGAACATTTTAAAGCCATTATAAGAAACTCGGCTGGTATAGACAGTGGAAGATGCCAACCTGCTTCCCCAGAATTGCTGCCCCTCAGGAGCTACACTTACTCTTTTCTTTCACCTTTAAAGTTGACAGCAATGGAGGCAAATGACAGCAGATGATAAGAGAGTCAGCAGCAGTCAAGTCAGTTTGTCAAACATTCCTTTTTTCACAGCTCTTTTTGCAATTTTAACAGGTTTACCAGAGCAGATGGAAAGAGGAGTGAAAGAGGAATAGATGGGAGAGCAGGGTAAAGGTCAGCACTCTCCAGGAAGAAAGGTTTGCGAGGGAGGAATGTAATGTTTATAAGCAGTAGATTACTCAAGGAAATATTGTCTATGATGCTTGATTTTTTTCTGCCTACTCTCACTTAATACACATTGGGAATGTCTGGATGAACCCCAAAACTGACCCTTTCCTATATGGAATTTAGCAAGCAAAAATGTCTTTAAAAAGTTAAGAAATACTAAGACATATGAATGGTAGGGATATTGTACATTTTGGACAAAGCTTGTAAGAAATGTTGGAGAATCTTGAGAAAGACATTGAAACTGTGCAAGCAAAAAGCTCTCTGTAAATTCAGGCTTGAAAAATATACAGATAGGAAAAAGCCTCTTGAAAGAACCAGGGTGAGTGTTGGGTTTTCAACATGTGTGCTCAGATGGAGGGAAATTTAAAGAGAGTACTTAATGAATTTACAGGTTACAAGCTATACAAGTTTTTTATTTGGTACTTGGCAGATAGTATCCAAATTGTTTTGTAATCCTTTCCCAGTTATTGATGTTTTTGGCATTATAATTATAGCAATCAGTGTTACTAAGTGCTTTATAAGCTCTACATTAGTCAGGTTAAGAATTTTCAATTTTCACTTAGCTCATAGGCTATATTGAGACATTGTTGTATCTCAGGAAGGCTTTAGCAATCCCAAAAATCAGCCTTAGGGGTTTGCCATTCCAGTGGTGAGATCTGTGCTCTCTGTTGACAGATATCTCATACATTTCAGCAGTGATCTAGTTAAAGTACCATTTAACATGATAACCCAGATGAGTGTGAGTTGCTACTGTCATCACAGTAAAATTAGTGAGTTCCCTTTGTCACTTAGAAAGTCAATTTGCCCTATATATTTTCCTTCTGGGATCAAATCCAGCTAAGTCTATAGCTCAGTTGGCACATTTGCAAGGATTTAGCTTGCAACTAAACAAAATGTAGACCCCTTTTTATGCAGTTATTTAATGTCAAATCATAAGATACAGTGGAATATAAATCAGTGATCATATTTGAAGCACTACAGAGGTATATCGTCTGTGAAAACTGGTAAAAAGTGAACAGTGGGGCTTGGGTGTCCTTTCACTGGTGATATCTCCTGAGCTGAATACCTACTACATTTTCTGCTGTGACATCGTCTCACCACACCAGGTGCTGTGGAAATTGTGAAGGACTGCAAACCCCAATATTTAGCATCATTCTGAGACTGAAATATTGACTTCAAAACCTCATTTTCCATTTTTGTTCACAAATCTTTGTTTGAAGCATTTTGCTATTTGCCCCTTTCATCAAGTATTGTCAAAATTTCAGTGAAGGAGCTGACTCATTGGAGTATTGCCACTGACTTCCCTGGAAACACAACTTGCATCTGGGAGCAAGATCTATAGGCTTCAAATTATCCATCTTTGCTGCACCTACATGGAAAGAAAAGAAAGTAGAACAAACATCCACTTCCAAGCCACAAAACTCTTCCTTTGTGACTTTGGTGTCAAAGGTGTCCTTGCCTCCTTTTCCTTGTTTAGATTTTATTTACTGAGGGGTTTTGAGTAACTTCTGCCTCCAAGATCACTTTTGTAACTTATTTTGTCCCATTTCTCTATTTTAATTTAAATGTTAACCTTTCTGATTCTTAAGTATCTTCATTTTCCTGGTGGCAATCTGTTTCCTTCCCTTTCCCTTTCCCTTTCCCTTTCCCTTTCCCTTTCCCTTTCCCTTTCCCTTTCCCTTTCCCTTTCCCTTTCCCTTTCCCTTTCCCTTTCCCTTTCCCTTTCCCTTTCCCTTTCCCTTTCCCTTTCCCTTTCCCTTTCCCTTTCCCTTTCCCTTTCCCTCTCCCTCTCCCTCTCCCTCTCCCTCTCCCTTTCCCTCTCCCTTTCCCTCTCCCTTTCCCTTTCCCTTTCCCTTCTTTCCCTTTCCCTTCTTTCCCTTTCCCTTTCCCCTTTCCTTTCCTTTTCCCTTTCATTTTCCCTTCCTTTCCTTTCCCTTTCATACACTGACTTTTCCCATTATCTATTGCCTGTCCTTAAACCAATGAATAGGCTGCAAAAATGGTGTCAGTGACATCTCCTCCTGCAGAAGTGAGCAGACAAAGGGACCCTCTGTGCTTCTGACACCTTGCTTATGAAGGGACAATGTCAGCTCTCTGCCAGCACCACACGCCAGGCATTGCTCCTCTTTGGCTCCAGCATAGCAAGTCCAAAAACACTAACAGAGTAGATACTGATGATACTGCTTTTTGCAGAATCACAAACATTATGAGGGAAAATATATTGGATTCTCTAGCATGGCTAATGTTTTTAATATTTTTAGATTTTTTTTTTTCCTCCTTGATTTTCCTGTGTTTTGGAACAACATTCCAATCAGCTAGTACTTCCCTAGAAATTAGAATAAACTGCAGAATTTGGCATTAGTGTTTTATGGAAATTAGGAGGCATTGTTACATGGCATTTTAGTCCAGCACAGTGCCTGGATGCCTGTGTATAAATTCTAGCTGCATCATTTCTGGCTATATTTTAGAAAGTGATGGCCCCCACAGCTTCCAAATATGTTCAGTTAGATTCCCAGTAACTCAACAAGGGATGTTTTTGTGATACACAAATGGTTAATTGCTGAATCAAAAATTAGTAGTTTCCTTGGTAGCAATAATCACGGTCTGGATATATTTATACAAGCAGTATGTAACATCAACCAGTAATTATTTTTAATGCATTATTTTTCAAAGATTAAAATAACTCCTGGCATGTCTGTGAAAAAAATATTCTTGAAATGGTAAGTTTTAACATAACTTGGAAGTGTTGAGTGTCCTCAAAGTTACATCTCAGAAAACATGGTAAAAAAGGTTTGTTTGATGAAAAAAAAAAAAAAAAAACACAAAACAACGAACCAACCAACCAAAATATAAAGGGGAAAGCAAAGCAGCAGTAAAATAGAAGTGATACAGGAAGTGTGGAATAAAAGACAGTAAATGTGAAGAAGATGATACAAAATTATTGTTGTTAGAAGAAGCTAAAGACAGGAACACAATATCTATGACTGATGAAATTAGGAGCACTGAGAGACAGTATGTGTATAGATGGATGTGATATTTACACACTAAGAACTGCAACAACAAGGGACATTCCTAGTTCAAATGTATGGATACGAGCCAGAGAAGGGCTCAAATAACGCTGTGAGACATTTTTTAAAAATGCTGTTCTGAGTGCAATACTGTGACTAGCAAATGTGATGTGACCCTTGGGTGAATAAAAAAAATAACAAGAAATAAAAATGTTGTCTAACATTTTAGGTAGCCCTAATAAGATACTTGCTAGAATTTTTTCTAAATCACTATTTTAAGACAAATGTGGAAGGAGTAGAGAGCATGAAAAAAGATGAAAAAATAATCCCTCCCAAAACAGGCTATAAGGACCTCAATCTGTTCCACTTGCTGAAAGGGTGGAGGTGATTTGATTACTGGGTTTAGATTCACACATCAAGAGAAAATATAAAGGAGTTTTCCAGCTCACTGAGAAGGATTTGAAATTACCCAGTGAGCTGAAAGCAGAAATCAGATAAGACAGCACCACTTAATGGTGAGGGTAGACATTAGAGCACCTTACCAGTTCTTAAAATGAGATTAGATAACCTTCTTTAAAGATCTGCCTTAAATATGGCTTCTGGGAGACAACCTGAGCCCTGCACTTGCAGCGGTCTGGCTGCCTTGTTCCTTCTGACCTTGCTATCAGTGAAAAGACATGCCCCATTTACTGATTCTATGGGTTGTATCCAGAACACGGTAAGATCAACATTGCTTTCAACACACCTCTAATGCGTCCTGGTCAATATGAAGATAATGATTCTCATCACTGTCTTAATGACTTGTAGTCAATAGCTATAATTAAATCTTCATATATATATATATATATGTATATATATAATCCATATGGATATATATAAAATACTGAATGGTCTAAAAAAATGTAAATGGATCAGGTCTTTAGTGTTGTTTTTTTTTTTTTTTTTTCCACATTACAAAATCTAGTGTGTACCTTATGAGAACATTAAGCATCGTATTTAAAACTAAGAATCTGTGCTTTCTGACAGAGTGCATAATTATACTGCCTAACTGTATAATTATAAATATTATGCATTTATGGAGGATAAATCTATCAATGGATATTAAACACAATGGTGTGAACACTGTATCTAATTCCAGAAAATATTAATTGTTGAGAAATAGGACAGTTTCCCCAAAAATAAAGATCATATACATATTGTTTGCAAAATCCTTGCCAAATATTCATTAATTATTATTGTCAGAACCAGAAAAGTAGATTAGGTGGTTCTGTGATCTAGGACAGTACCCGTTCTGTCCTTAAACCTTGTATAATAAGAATATCCTGTTGATCATGAGTCTTAGGAAGGATTATTTTCCTCCATGATCCAAGTTGATTATGTATGCTCAGAAATGAATATTCTTTCCCCTTCCCTTAAAACATCAACATTCCATGCAACTGGAGAAGACATGACAGACTGAGTAGGCCAGCACTTTGACAGGCTGTTGAGAACTCACTGCTTTAGATGCTTGGCTGGTACATTTTAGCCAGCTGGTGAGGATTAAATTTATCATGAGACTTGAGGACAGGGATGAATTTTCCACAAGTCAGATTAGAAGGAACCTTGGGATTTTTTTCAGGTTTTGTTATAGCTTGGAGCATGGATCATTTCTCACCTAATCAATTCCCTGTTATTGCTGAAGCCCAAGGTAACACCTTGTTCTTTTCTATTCCCTGCCTATGGCACTTAATAATTTAGTTTTTCATGGGCTGAAATTATGTAGTTTAGCTCAAATTACCGGGCTCAGTACAAGGAAAATGGAGGAAAATTAATATCTTGTGTTACAGAGCTCAGTCTGAGTCGTCTAATCATTCCTTCTGGTATTAAACATAAAACTTTGCCTTGGCAAATTAATTTGGCCTGAAAAGTCAAAAGTGGAAGGAATTTCAGGAAGGTGTGGGGAGTTTTCCTGCTAACTTTGAAAACAGTATCACTTTTTTTTTTTTGTTTTTATTGTGTAACTAACTCTGAAATAAAAGCTTTTGTCTGATGTTTACACGTAGTTAAATGTACTTGAAGCGGTAGGTTCAGAATATATAATACAATAATAACAACATCATCAGAATTCAGAATTAATTTTGGGGATAATTTGGGGCCAACCCTGCTAACAATGACTGAAGGAGAATTACCTATCTATTCCAGAGTCAGTTAGTGCCAAGTTGGCCACTTCATATAGTGGGACCAGGATAAGTTTCCTCATTGCTGTCTTTCTCTGCCATGACAGTATATAGTTATCATTATTGTGGTAGGGAAGTCATTGGATAGCATGATATTAACTGTGCTGACTACGCCTTCCCCATAAAAAAAAACCTTCCCATAGGGTATCCTTGCTTCCCAGGCTTGGTGATGTATAGTGCCTGACTCTTTAAGAGCAGGTATGTCATATGCACACTGTGCACCCCGCTATCTCCTGGATCTGATGTATCTTCTCTGTGGACCTAGAACAACTTCATCTTTTTTATAGGTTTTTCAGTATAAAATACAAAGCACATCGCATTGCAGTTCAGCAGTTTGATGCTTCAGTAGAAAGCTGAGTCTGTGTGTGGTGTGCTCCAGCACAGGGGATGAGTTTGAGGACCAATACTGCTGACACAATGTTGGGGGCCTGGTCTAAGCTGTCCTCAGCTAGAACTCAAATTTTCTCTCAAGGAGAAGAAATATTTTTTTTTTTTTTTTTTTAAATAAAGCTGTGTGAGAACATATTTAGAACCTAATAAAATCACAGCCTGGGATGAGCAAATGAGCAGAGGAATTAAGTTATTTCACAGTAGAGAAGCAGCGGGTGCTGACTGTTTCCCCATTCAGATGCCAGGGACAAGTAGCTGGGGAAGGAGCAGCTTTCAGAGGTTTCTCAGGTCATGTTCTAGCTTTTATTTTTCTTTCCCAAATCAGAAGCTAAATGTCACATAAGAAACTTGATGGTAGGTAGGAGTTCTTGGCCTTCACAAAGAGCAGAGACCATCTTGCAGTTTGTGAATATTATCTTGGTCCTGTGTCACAGTGGACTACAGTCAAACGCCTTCACCCACCTTTGCTCCCATTCTCCTTCAAGAAGGCAAGCACAGTTTGAGAAATGAGCTTATTCTCTATTCATTCGTTGGTTGTGAATTTGAATGAAATAACTAGATGCGAAATAAAGCAAAGTGTGTTTGGGAAGGGGAAGGCTGGATTTCAAGCACTGGTTCTTGATCATACTAAAACCACATAGGTTGAAATGTAGCTGAAGAGGGAACATATCTCTTCAGGGGTTTGAGAAAGCAATATGGGAGGTACAAGGGTGCATGGGCTCCTACGGCAGTTGTACAAAGAAAAAGTTCTACACAGTAAAAGTCTGAGGAAAGAACTATTTATTCTATATCACTTTGGAAATATGTGTTTGAATTAATAAAATGCCTCCTGGGTAAATGGTTTAAAAGACGTTTGAGTGAGATTAAACCTATAGTAGGTTTTAAGGCACTGAGTGTAAAACTGAATTGTCAAAACCACCTCCATGGCTCCCTAACCCTGAACACACTGAAAAGCTGCAGAGATCCTTGCAGAGGCTTCCTTTTGCCCGTAACATAGGTGGTTTTGATGACAGCACATGGGTGTTTCTTTGCCATCTCTTCCACCCCAATGTCATCTTCTCCTGGAATAGCTGTTTGGGCTGGCTGTTTTTTTTTGAGTGGGAAGAATTAGATGGTAGAAAGTCAAAACTGGATTTCTTTTCCTGTTTGAGCTCTGCAGTAGAAAATTCTGAGGAGAGAAACATATCTGAAGTTTCTCATTCCTGCAGAGCATAGGGTCTCCCCTCTGCAAGTGAGTGCCAAATACTCTGCTGGATTTGGGCTTCACCCTGTCAGTCTTGAACCCCAGGAGCAGACAACAAAGTCTGCAACTCCTCCTTATTGCACATCTTTGATACTAGAGCATGCTCCAAAACCCAGGAGATGTACATTCCCTCTGTCAAGAGGAAAAAATCTGGAGAAAGGAGAAAAGCCTCATTCAGTACGACAGAGTATTTTTGAGTATATAAGCGTTTACCTGATAATCACTAACCTGTGTATTACTTTGGCGAGTCACAACAAAGGTTTTTCACCAGCACTCAGTCCAAGACCAAAGATGAAACCAAGCTGAGAGATTGAATGGAGGCACCATGTCTCCGTAGGCTCATGCACCCCACATCTTGCCAGGGTAGCTTGGATACCTGGAGGAATTATTCGGAGAATCACAGATCTCTGTCTGAGACAGGGCGGCAGTATGAAATAAGTAGGTGGGCTTAGTGCAGCATCTAGTGGACAAAGGCCCACATCACAAAAAGCTTGTTTTTCTGGTTGATTATAGAAGGAAGAATCAGCAAAGGACCATGAAGAGCAAAATCCGCTTTAGCTGTAAGAGGCATCAACCTTCCTAATGAAGCACACTGGCTAATAGAAGAAACTTATCCTAATATGACCCATTTTATTAATGTGAAATAGACAAAAAAGGAACCCAAGGCAAAATAGATTGATTTAAATTTAAAGTGTATTAAATCAGTGGTTATAATCATGAATTAAATCAGAAGCAAGAAATCTTCAGTTAAACTGTGATTTTTCATTTTGTTTGCATTTTATGTCCTAAGGAATCTTTCTCAATGACTGGTCCAATGACTTAAATGTGGTGATGTGCAGATAGATACAGTTTTTACACAAAATTTGATTCTCCTTATTTCTTAGTGAGAAGGATGCATTGAGAAGTGTGATGCCTACACATTCATTGAATAAATTATATCACTTGTAGATATTTTCTCTGTCTTATTTTTTTTTATTTTTGCATTGCACTTGAATTTAACTGGTTGCTGAGTTAATTAGAGAGATGGTGGATTGAAAATCTGATTTGTTGGTGTCCAACAGAGGAAATAGGTAATCAGTGGGATTTTCAAAACCAATAAGCAGACAGGCCCTTCATTCTCAATAACATAAATGTATCTGAACTAAATCAGAATTAGGAGCCTAGTGTTGGTAGATAGTTTTCAAAGCCTTACATTTTTAGGTACTTTAAAAAACAGGCCATGAGTTCTTTAAATTTTAGTTATTGTAGATGTCATATTCTCCTATCTGGCATTTATTTATAAATTGGAAGAGGAGAACAGCATGACTACTAATTCATTTCTGAATAATTTTCTCAGATTTCAATGGATTAATTCACAGAAGGAAAATATTCCCGTTGCATCTGATAATAAATAAAAACTAAAAGAAATGAAGGCAAATGTTCATTTACACAACAAAAGCAGAAAGTACTGGGCTTTAGAAAACATAAATATTTTCATTCAGTCTTTTGTAAAAACTACAATACAGGGTAATGTGACATATTTATGAAGTTTGAGCTATCATAAAAGGAAGCAATTTATCCATTTCAGCTATGTCATTATGGGAAAAGGTAACACTCCTTAAAATCTGGAGATGAATCACTGGTGCAATACACTTTGTTATTTCTTTAATTGGTTGTAGTAATTTTAGTAAGTCTAGGCTTAGCATAAGTTGTTATGAGTCTGAATTTTAATGCTTTTATTTAAAAAATGAAAAATATATTAATTTAAATATTTTAACAAATCTGATTTTTAAAAGTTGTAAATTTTAGGTTTTTTAGTTTTAAAAAGTTTAACAGCCCTACTGAGCACTGGGACATTATGGTCCAATGCCTCCTTTGCCCCATATCTTGTCGCTGGATGTGAAGTCTCTCCTCATCAGGGACCCAAGCACACATTGAACATATTCACCAACTTCCCCTAGCCTTGGGCATACACATTGGCTGGAAGATTCTATGGAGGGTAAACCCTGTTTTCTTTCCCTCATCCTCTCCCCTGTAGGCAGAGCACCAGGGAGTGATGTCTTCTGTCTTACTGGGTACATCCAGGGAGCAGGGTGATATTGCAGGTGCTCTGCTCAAGTTGCCCCTCTGGTGCCCTACCAACATATTTCTGATTTTGTGGCACTTATACCTTTTTAAATTTCTCACTTGTGCCTTCACCATGCCCCAGTCAGTTGGTTTTCTTGTTTTTCTTTTCTTTTCTCCTTTCATCTTTTCTCTCCCTGGGAGAGCTTTATGGTGCAATAACAGTAGGAGTTTGTTTAAGGAGAACATGTGATCATGGCCACTTTCGATGATCTTTCTGATCTCTATAAATTCATCCTGAATTCCATTCTCTTCTTAATCCAGCTTCTTCTAGGTCATCAAAACTGTTGTTAAAATGCAGTGGTATCCATAGGACTGTTTTCATTACATTAGACATGTCCATGATTGCCATAAATCTATGATAAAATTAATAGATATGTGAGTGAGGAGTAAATACGGACATAATTTACTTTGACTCTAGCAAGAATTTTGATGTGCCTCCTCTTCTATCCAGGTTGGGATGTTATTGTTTGGATGACTGGACAACTAGATGAACAACAAACTGGTTGAATGATCAGACTTAGAGGGTAGTGGTTAGTGGGTCACTCTCTACATTGAGACTGGTGACAAGTGTAGTCTCACAGGATTTCATCCTGAAACCTGTCCTCTTTATCAGCTGATCTTTATCAATGACCTGGAGATGAGGAGCACATGCCCATCAATCAGCAGACACCACAGTGAGAGGAGAACTTAGCATGCTCAAGGTTAGGGCTGCCATCCACAGGGACCTGGACAATCTGGAGACTAAGGCCAACAGAAACGTAACAAAATTCAAAATGTATGAACAGGAGTAGAGCCAAAATATTCAGGGAAGTGATTATCTCTCTGTTCTCAAAGTTTGTTGGACCACAATGCACCTTCCAACACAGGGAAGATGTTGACAAATTCAAGCAAGTTTAGCAGATGTCTACCAAGATAGTCAGAGATGGAGCACTTTCCCTTTAAGGAAAGACTGAAAGATCCAAGCTTGTTTAGACTTTGAACGGATGGCTTCAAGGGACACCTGACCACAGACCCAAATGATTACAAGCTGTTCCTTGAGGAGATGGAATCAGGCTTTTCACAGTGGCACATGGTGGAAGAACAAGAGGTAATTGGCATATATTGAAATGAGAGAGGTTCAGAATTGATATAAGAAGAAACTTTCACCACTGGAACAGACAAGCAGTGGGCCAGGTTTCCCAGAGAGGCTGCGCAGTCTCCATCCTTGGTATTTTTCAAGGTTTATCTAGGTAAACCCCTGAGTACCCTCATCTGACTCCGTAGCTGATCCTGCTTTGAGCGGGAGTTTGAACCAGAGATCGCCCGAGGTCCCTTCCAACATAAATTATCCCATGATATAAATTTCTTCGCATTAAATAATGCATGGCATAGAACATTCCTTGTTCTTAGTAAAAACACCCTGGTCTTCTGTCTTCCTTCCTGCAAAAAAAAAGAAACATTTTTAGAACTGTCAGATTTTCTCATGGTATGAGAAATGTGTCTGAACAGAGAAATGGCAATATATTCCATTGTGCAAGATAGCTGTAAGAAACCTCTACAGAAACATCTAATATCTGGAACAGTCTGTTCATAAGAACTATGTTTCTTAGTTTTGAAATATTTTTCAGTTTATCTTTCTTTAGAAAAGAGTAGTGGAAATTAAAATTAACCCTCCTTTGGTTGTAGGATGTTTCTAACCTACATAATTGCAGAGAAATACTTTAAAATATGACCCATGTGCACCCTGATGTCTCAAATAAGAGGAACAGATTATGAGTAGAGTTTCCACTACTGCTTAAACTCCTCTGTAGGTCAAGTTTCAACTGTTTGGTATCACTGCATCAAAGTCTGCCCAAGAGCAGTTGATAGGAGACTCCAGATGGGTGTTTCTGGCTGTGATATTCATAATGGATCAGCAAACACGGTAGTAGATATAATTCTCCCACAGCTACTGAATCCTGTTCAGCTTCTCCTCTTTATGTTCTGATGCCAAGATGTGACACAAGCTTCATGATATTCTGGCAGAGATGGGATGTGCCAGCAGGGATGGAAGAGCAAACTGCCTGGGACGTGGAGGGAAGGGTACAGGTGGCAGGGAAGAACAGTTGACAGAGCCTCAGGATGTCAACCTACATTCACGTGGCTGCAACGTCACCTGCAGTTACAGAAGCCCTGCAAATAGTTCTCTTAATTTAAAGGTAGCTCAGGTTTACTGGCATTAAGCCCTTCCAGATTATTACCCAAATATGGGACATGAAGTGGTGGGGAATCTTAGGGGTAACCAGTTCATCCTAAGAAAGTCACTTTTACCAGTAGCCAGAAATCCCATGTGGATGTTAGAGGGAGATTCAGCTGTGGTTTTGCGATTCTGCTGGTTTTAAGGCAGTTTCCCACCTTCTGACTCTTGTCTGCTTTCCAGCACATGCCTGGCTCAGCCTGACAACTCCAGTTTACAGAATAACACCCTTTAAAGCTAGACAGTACTTTCAGTTCGGCATTGATATGCAGAATATTAACACAGGTAATTTCCCTTAAAGCCAAGAGTAGCTAGTTTGTTCCTGGTACACTGATGGAGAATTTGACCATGTGAGCATCCTTAAACTGAGGGGCTGCATACATGCTTTTTGCTGACATTTATTCTCATGTGCTAAATTGTTTAAATCTGTTGTTATACATAAAGATGCAGAACAGGGAGTAAAACTGAAGACATATATTGGTTTTATCACTAGCAATATTCTTAAAAGAGTATAAAAGCATCTTCTTGTGAGGTACATATGCAATCATATAAATCGTATATTAATAGTTCAACAATTTCTTTATTAACTCTCTGCTACAACTATAAAATAACTTGTAAGACACATTGACACCAGAAACAATCATAATTTCCAGGTAAAGAGCTGCCTAAGTACTCATCCAGGAAATTTTTAAAACCTTAGCTCCTTCATATGGCTGAAAATGCAATAGTCTAAAACAGACACCACTGTCACATATCCTTAGTAAAATAGATACAATTATTGGTTCTGTCTGGCAGTTGATCTTATTCAGAAAAGTGGTTTCATATTAAAAGAACAGAATTCCAACATTTCTGTTAATCATCCAGAGTAAAACAAGCCGCTATATGTATTCACAGCTGAATTAATCTGTTGCTTTAAACACTGTAATTTTCATAATACCTACAGATGAATTATTTAATTTTTAAGTTATATATATAAATATAGATATATCTATTTTTCACCTCTCCAGAACAATTTACGTAACAATTTTAATTGGTCTAACTTTGATTGCTAGGCCTTTGGGGAGGTATTATCGTCTCTTATACTGTGTACTACAAAACACATTCATAGCAATCACTGAATAACAGACAGACAGAAATAACCTGATTGAGAGTAGAAATATAGTCTAGATATACAATGACATTCACCTTTGAGAAATGTAGGAAATTAATATGTTAGGGAGTGGCAGAAATAACCTAAAAGAGATATTTATCAGAGGGAAAAAAATCTATAAAATGATAACATTGAAACAGAAGTAGAGGTAATAACAGCTAAACCTAGAGTCTACAGTTCTGCACATTCATCTACATATATATAAGGATTTGAACTTACGGTCAAGTTATCACAGATTAACATTATGTCATGTGTCTGTTGAGCATGTGATTGACTGTGCCTGTGCTCTTTCCTGTGGTAAATATGAGGTAATGCAATTTAACTTCATATCCAGTGAAAGAAGAGTTTGCCATAGATTAAGAGTAAACATGTGGACTGTTACCACAATTAATTTGAGGCAAAATCAATTGTTAAATTACAGTAATTTGGCAATCGATCTTAACATTGAGTGTTTTCAGACTTAAAAGGTTAAAGCAGTCACAACTCTCTGACAAACTACAGACAGGTGATCAGCAACAGTGCCAAAGATGGTGTTTGGTGTTTGAATGTCCCAGAGCAAGAGTAGAGCCATGTCCTTTTGAGCAATGGATTGGTGAGAAACACCATTACCCAAATCTACAGATCCTGGGTGACACCTCTCAGCTGGCTCCCTAGGACCTGAATATGATTCCTGCTTATTACGAGGACACATTTTGATAAAAATCCACTGTTAGTGGATAAAAATCCTGGTCCTCTGTACACATTGCATAAATGTTAATTCACTCTTTGGCCAGCTTTTGAAGCCAACCAAGCATGTTGGGGCAGGTCCCTGATGGGACACCACCCTAGAAGTGCTGGAGAAGAAAGTGCACAGTCTGGAAAGTACAGTCCTCCAGCACAGTCCCAGAATGTTTTGTATCCTCAGACACAGAGGTCACAGGAATGCAACACAGATCTCCAGTGTCATGAAAAACCCCAGATCAAGTGCTGTGTAGTGTGGATGTGGCCTGCCTGAGTTCTAGGGGAAGAGCCCTGAATAGTTTCAGTATGAGGTATGATGCATTTCTCAGCCTGAGGTGGATGCACTTGGACATATATTTTTCTGGAAGGATCTAGAGTATGTCTAGGAATCATAAACTTAACCATAATCTTTTTCCATTGTTCAGACACCAAGTCTCACCTTGATTTAATTATTTAATACTTAATCTGGATTCTTTAATTTCTTCCTAGAACCAGTGTCTAGGTCAATACCTGGTAGCAGCAATGTGGTCATCATCACAACTAAAATTCAGAAACATCTTAAGAACCTTCTTGGTGACCACAAGTCCATCAGTTCTTTTGGTGAATCCTTTCTAAACTGTAGATTGTTTCATTTACAATCATTCATTAAATGACTTTCACAGTCACTTATGCCATAACAATACATTAGAAAGAAGAAAAGAGAACATAAAATTGTCTCAATATTCCCATAAAGGAATAATTTACTTAACTGAAAAAAAAATCTAGTTGAGACTTTAAGTAATATTGTTCTTTAGAATTGACCCTACTCTCCACTATGAAGTGATAAATGGGTGCTAAAGGCTAAGTAGATTATCCTAGGAAAGTCTCCTTGAAAGTCATTTAACAGCTAATCGTTTGTTAAGGTCAAACATTACCAGTTTCTCATGGTTGAGATGTAGATATCCCATCTGATTTTCCTATTGTGAAACAATTTTAGGAATATGTCCAGATTTAAGGATTCTGCAGGTGTCCCCTGAGAAACACCCCTTCTCTGACACTTCCCGATTTTGAATTTATCTCAATTTGGTTTGGCCAATACCTATGCCAAGGGCAACAGAGGCCTCACTTATTTGGGAGAAATAGGGTACATCATTGTTTTCTTTTTGTTTCACTTACAGAAAAGCCTGCCTATGATACCTCCACTGACTCAAACCAATTTTTCAATATGGTTAAGGGGAAAAGGGTATGGAGCTCTGGGACACAGGGGCACACAAGTAGACTCTGTTCAGTCTCTAGTTCAGTCCATCTTAATTTCTCGAGACTCCTAAACTGTATACTGAAGATCATCTGACAAGACATATCTATTGCACTCAAGCGTAAAGACAATCTAGGATAACTGTCCTGCAAATTTGAAGCAGCTCTGTGAGTAAAGTCTACAGTTAGGCGAAATGATTTGGGAATTCATGGAGGCATAGCAAGCACAACCAGTTTTCCATCTTAACTCGCTTTTCCACACTCTAAGCTATAGTCATGCCTCAGAGGAATCAAATTTCATAACAAGGAGCTAAACACTATAAAAGGATGTGATTGTATCATGATACTGCTTGAAACATATTTTTTCTTCTTGTGAATGAAAGCACTTTCCTTCCAGAGTGGAAAGGAACATATGAATGTAGGCAAGATGATGACTCACAGCTGTAAAATTGTTCACATGTATAACATTCATGAGCATGAGGGTCTGACTGCAGTCAGTATGTGGCTGCAGTTCTTGTAGATGTGTACAAGCCAGACAGCACCGATAGTGATTTTGCTGAGGCAGCCCAGAGATGAGCATAGGCTGCAAAACACACTCAAGCTGCAGTGCGAGGATTTGGGTGGTCAGCCCTCACTGGGTGATGGTTCCCATGTCTATGTTGCTTTCTGTACTTGGGCTTGTCTAGTTTATCTCCCCAACTGGCACAGTTTTGTTTGAACTGTAGTCTTGACTCTGACTGGTACGGCTATATTTTCTGAAGTTTTGTTAAAAGACACATTTGAGAAGTATTTTGGTCCAGACAATATGCAAGTAAGAAGTAGATGAGAAATCATGGCTTTGCAGAGCTGTGAAGTGGGGTAAATGGACAACGGAGGAAAGGGAAGGAGTGGGAGAAGAAGGGTACAACTTCACCCCTTTTAACAGAAAAAGGCAAAATTCTTCACCCATTTCCAGATAAAGGAAAGAAATAGGCAGTTTTCACTTTATAGGAAGCTTTTAAATTGACATATTTAATAAACAGTGACTATAGAAATCCACAAAAGAGTGGAATCCTCTGTCTTTGCTGAAGCTGCAAGAGCTTGCTAGGGTTAATGAAGATCAAACAAACCATTCCAGCCAGCAAGATTTTTGTGTAGAAACCATATTAAACAACACAGACTTTTCTGTCACACAGTGAGCCAGTCAAGGCGACAGTGCTTGCTTATTTATTTGTTTATTTATTCAATTTACAAGAGGCTCTGGTCAGCACACTCCCTTAGGGCACGTATAATAAAAACAGTACATCAATTAAATAGCGATGTTTACAACATTGACAGAGTGCCTAATGAAGGACTTTGAATTACTTCAGACCTGTCCCTTTGGAGAATACTCAGCTTGTAGCTCTCACACATCTGGAAGGTTTGGAGGAGAAAAAGGCTGCATGAATACCTGGATGTACCTTGAAGCATAGTTTGAAGGACAACAGGAGCTTCAGCTGTTGTCTTATAGCTCTAAAGGAAGTTAATTCTCCAGTTTGGGGCGCTACATGAGATAAACATGATATTTTTAAAGCTATTTATGTACCTACAATCACAAGTAAGCACTAGTGGGTGTTTTTACTCGCCCTGTTTTTTAATTTTAATTCCAAACTTGTTCAGCCTACACGTGAAAATCCCATGAGATACCAGACTGCATCTACCTAGCATTAAAAATCTGGGCCTTGGTAGACTATTGTTACAACATTAGCAAGTCAGGAGAGAGGCAGCCTCTGAAGTCTCTTTTATAGCTATTTGGTCAAGCACACTTAGAGATAAAAGTGTTGTTTATTAAGAGGCTGCCATATAACAAAAATATGCCCTGAGGGTAATAAAGACTAAACTAAACAAACCTCACATACTACTCTGTTAATGTCAGCTCCCAGCCATGCAGCATGTCCCACGTGTCCCATGTCCCTGTTTCCTACCTGTGTTGCCTATTTTCTCCACTTTGTAAGGCCAATGCAGAGATAGTGTGGCCAGTGGCCATGAAAGGGTAAATGCCACTCTCAAGACAACTGTCCTATTTCCCTAATGGCAGCTTTTGTAGTGTGGTGGTGGATCCAACCAAGGTGTCCCATCTTGTAGTCCTTCCATTCATGTAGACCAAGTGGTTCCTGCACAAGAAATTTTTTTTTTTTTCTCAGACCTCAACTCTATGCCAACAGGTGCATAAGAATCCATGGGGAGGCCACAGGGAAGGGGCCTGTCTAAATGCATAAAGAGGAAGCAGAGAGACAAAATCTAGTTAAACCTGACTCAAGACTTTTCTCCTTAGATATCTTTAGACACAAATGCCAGCATTATCCTAAAATCTTAGTGATTTATCATGACTCCTTTTTGGGATTTTCAACTTGAAATACCGCTGGCGTTGGCTTTTAAAACCAGACAAGCACTCTTAGTTACAATCAGAGTTTCAGATGCTCTAGGCTGTCAAAGTCAGTCAGACCTACAGATGTTCTGCACCCACAAAAACAGACCAAAAGCCTTTTGGTTCAGGCACCCTAAAACCATGGGCTAATTCTGCTCAAGGTTACATTAGCCCAGCTGTGTTTCTGCACCTGTAAAACTGGATGGATGATGTTTAATTGCCTAGCTCAAAGGGGTTTTGCGAAGATCAATTAGCTAATGCCTATAAAGTGCTTTGCACATATCCGGCACAACCACTGTCCTGGCGTAGCACTACTCTTCCTCGCCATGCTCAGTAGGAGCACTGTTGCTTTAAAAAGGGAGCCTGTCCAAGCTCTCCTCCTCCACTGGATCTAAGATGGATGCTCCTGCTGCAGCACAGCCTGTAAGCAGACTTTGCCCAGCCTGCTTTTTTTGTTTTTCCTGGAAGCTTGCTCCAGACAAGTCAGCTGCACTGCAGACTGAGCAGAAGCAGGAGGGCAGCTCTCCCCAGGTAAGCTACCACCACCACAAAGCTGCTCATTCCCATACCTGGACGGGGCAGCACCAAGGATGCTGCTATCCTGAGAATTATGGTCCTCTCCGTCCATGTCTCTAGCTGACTCACAACAGCTCTCAGCCAGGCAAGAGTCAAACAGCCCTGGGCCTCTGCTCTCTTACACTTCTTTCCTGGCTGACTGGTGTTAATTTAGTTACCAGGAGGACAGGGAGACTCCTGTTCCCAAACCCAAGGCTAATCTCATGCACGTTCCTTTGCATTATCATCACCTCTGTGGAGGCACTCCTGAATGACATGGGAGCTCCCTGTGGCATGACGGTCCTGAGGCCATGCTGGGCCCAGCAGCAGACTTTTTACCCTGTGCTGAGGAGGTGGTCTTTGGTCACCGGAGAGAGCCAAGGGATTAGCTCAGAAGGGTTCTGCAGGCTTTCGTAGGCCTGCTGCCACCGGGAGCAGTTTAAGCTGTGTTGGCTCCTTTCCCTCAGAAATGCATTGATTTTCCACTAAGATTCTCTTCTTTGAGGCATTAAAAATGTCATCCTTAGAGGACTGCAAACTGGGCATTCCAATAACTCTGCAAAGTTTAGCTTTATTTCATGTTATTATTCCCGTGAATACTTTGGAGGAGACATTTCCTCTGTGCAACGTTCATTTTACAAAGATCTTTCATTCTCCCATCTAAGTGGTGGAACGTTGGAGGGAGGAGATGTTCCTGACGGACACAGAGCTGGAGGCAACATGCTTTTCCTTAATGACTTCAATTTACAGGACTGTTTCACCTTGGCCAACAGTAACAGACCCTGCTGATACTCACACAGCCCCGGTGACAGAGAGCACTTGTGCAGTGCCAGCAGGGTGGAAAAAATCCCTGCCCTGACTTTTAAAAGCATTTTAGAAAGAGAAAGGTGCTGTAAAGGACCAGTGATCAATGATCACTGGGAAGGAGCAGTACAGGACCTTTGTATTCAGGTCTGTGCTTTATCCTGAACATGCTGCAGTGGAGGGTCGAGTGAGGACTATGAGCATCACGGGAGCGCCTGTGCCATGAGAGTGCCTGGTCCCACAGCTCCCATGAATGAGGACTGATAGGATTCCCAGGCAACCCATGACTAAACTTGCTTCTCCTTCATCTGTTTTTTGTGACCTGCAAGGCTTTGCAGTCTCACTTGTAAATCCATGAGGTTCGTCATCAGCCTATGGAGGCAGAGAGAAGCTGTTGTCTGTGCCACAATATTAAAAACGCAAAAGCAATACCCTCACAAATTTCGCTGGGTAACCTTTTATTTTCCTACTATGAAAAAATCATCCGACTACAGAGCAAGACACACAGGAACAGCTGAGAGGAAAGGAGAAAAAGTCTTTCAGAGGCATTTTTCTTCATGGCCCCTTGCCATTATTAGCAACTTGGCTGATTGGCATCTCTGTGGGGTCTTGAGCCAAGGGCAGCCCCCTCTCCAAAACAAAAAAGATGGGCTTTGACAGGTTTCCCTTGTTTCCCAGATGTGGGATGGATGCTTGTAACAAAGGCATCTTCAAATTCTGTTCCCCACATTGCACTGTCAGGGTCACGTAAAGGGATCCTGTGTACCTACTGTGTCCAGGGCCAACATCCACGTCTGTTCTGAGCACACTGCAGGTAGAAAAGCCGGCAAACAGAAAGCCTAAGCAGATATTGTTATGCGGCTGTTTCTGCTACAGTTTTGTTGGAGTTTTGTGGGAAAACTTGCTGTAGAATTTTGCTGTGACCAAAATCACATCTCTTTCTTGTTTTCTGCTGACATTGGAGTGAAAGAAGTTTAGGGTTTGGGTTTTTCTGGGTTTGTTGTTGTTTGTGTTGGTTTTTTTGGTTTTTTTTTTTTTTTTTAATAGAATGAGAATTTCATAGCTGAAAAGCCATTAAGTGCTAAAAGCTGTGAGAATAGTGGCATTTGCCAGAAATTAACACAGAGTTTCCCATTAAGAAAATCTGAGGAAAATCAGTGAAAATCTTCCTGACTGCTGATAACTGCTGGAAAACACTCATTTTTAATGGGAAATGGGAAAAATGGATACATTTTTATACAGAAAAATTGTTAAAGAAAAAGAAACATCTGGTTAATCAACACTTCCTTATTCATATATCATGGAGAATTTATGAGCAAAAGAAAATCCTCAGAGAGGAAACCAAAGGTGTGCTCCTCCTTCTAGCACACATGGTGACAGCCTGGCATCTGTGACATGAAATATATGTCTGATTAGCACCGAGCCAGGATCCCTGCACCCTTACCCATAGTAAATCTTAACCGTAGTAATATGGAGGAAGTAATGTATGTATGTATGTATGTATTTATTTATGTCTGCCTGAAATTATAGCTTTGTTTAATGACATTTTACAATCAAGATATCAGACTTTCTGGCAAAATGCTAGTAATGTTGTGAAAAATTCATATCTCTGAAGTGCCAAAAAGCCCGACCTTCTTGTGAATTGTGATGCATCATCGGTTTTATTTTTACTTCTGCTTTCATCAAGTACTATTCCTTTAGCCTTATCATTCCTCTCTAAATAGTAGTACCATATGACACAAGAAATGAAGGCTGGTTTCCGGTGTTTCCTCTCTAGAGCTGTCAGCAGCAGTGTGAATTTCTCGGTACTAGAGAAGGTAGTATAGACAATGGCTTTCCAATAAAAGCAAATTATGGGAACTGCATTTGAAAATCAATGCCAGGCCCTTATGAAACACTTTCAAGAAATGGTCAAGGTAATAATAATGATTTTTTGCTTGCTATTTTATTTGGTTTTGATTTTGTGATTTCTTCTGTCTTCTAACTTTTATTTAGACCATTACAACACATGACTCTTAAAAGAAATAGGCACTTTATTTTCCTTCAGCCAGGTGTAGTCCCTATTTACTTCCCACCTATATGGGCCGTTAATGATCACTAAAATTTGAATTCCATATGATTGAAAGGCACTGAGGTCTAAGCAGTCTGTGTATTTTCTCAGTAGCTAGAGACACAGTTCTTGAAAGTGGACTTCCCTTTTGAAACTCTTTTTTTGGGATGTAACATGCTGAGCTGCAGCTAGTCTAAATCCCAGGAAGAACTGCTTCCAAGTACTTTTTATTGAAGTACATATCCTGAGCACCCTGGAAATTGTCAGAGGAATGGCACGTGTAAAGTTCAATATAAATAAATGGCCTGAAAGCAATAGCATAAAATACAAATGTGGAGTCTAATTGCACAAATACCAAATGTGTATTGATTCAACAGGCAGCAGAGAAGGATGGGGTTGGGTATAAATGAATCCCCGAGTGAGTCTTGGTGAAAAATGTGAGGTTATTGCAAAGCTAATGTAAAAAACTTGGGCTATATTTAGAGAATTACTGTAAGCGAGAGATGGAAGGAATTATTCTGCTTGGCAATGTCATGGTTTGGATGCACACTTTGAGGGGGATGGAGAGATTTTAGAGGAAAAGACCAAGGACATTAAGGATTTTATAGTGTATGATCTACAGTGAAGGTTGAAACAATTATGTAGAACGAGTTGGGATAACAATGACCATCTTCAAATAATTAAAAGCTGTTGTCACAATGACTGAGATCAATTAGGCTACAACTTTTCATTATGGAAAAGAGATCAATTAGATACAGTACCCGTTTATAAAATCATGAGCAACAGAGAAAAGATGAGGAGGAGATGACTGTTCCTTGTTTCTTCCATTGCAACATTTTGAGACAGCTGATAAAGATCAGGAGCAAGATTCAAAACAAACAAAAAAAATAGAGATTGTCATAGGAGAAGTGGAAAGCCTGAGTAACTTTTCACCAAAGTGTGTTATGGAAGTAGAAGTTTACATGGATTCAAGGAGAGACTGGAAAATTGCTGGAAAATTACTATCAATTATTGTGCTTCCTGCTGGAAGGATGTGCGTGCAGAACTGATGACCATGTGTAGGACTGTGGCCAGGCTTACGCCTCTATTTAATGCATATAATAAATAAATGTATGATGCAATAACGTCAGTGCATATTGTCATAACTGAGCTAGCTAGTTTAGTGCTAGCAACAGTGTAGTAACACAAAATTCAATGTGGGTTTACCCTTCTTGTGCCCCAGCAAACTGGGTGAATATTGAAGCTCTTAGTCCTTGGTGAGCTCCAGTGTGCAGTGGCTAAACTCCCCAACATAAGAAATACATGGACCTGCTTGAGGGGTCCAGAGGAGGCCACAAAGATGATCAGGAGGCTGGAGCACCTCCCTTATGAGGACAGACTGAGAGAGTTGGGGGTGTTCAGCCTGGAGAAGAGAAGGCTCCAGGGAGACCTTATAGCGGCCTTTCGGTACATAAAGGGAGCTACAGGAAAGCTGGGGAGGGACTCTTTATTAGGGTGTGTAGTGATAGGATGAGACATAATGGTTTTAAACTGAAAAAGGATAGATTTAGATTAAATATCAGGAAGAAATTCTTTACTATGAGGGTGGTGAGACACTGAACAGGTTGCCCAGAGAAGCTGTAGATGTCTCACCCCTGGAAACACTCAGGGCCAGGTTGGACAGGGCTTTGAGCAACCAGATCTAGTTGAAGATGCCCCTGCTTACTGCAGAGGAGTTTACTAGATGGCCTTTAAAGGTCCCTTCTAACCCAAACTATTCTATGATATTATGATAATTGTTCCAAAGGCAGGTGGATTTTCAGGCAAACTAAATCCAGGCTTCTGTTACTCACCAACAGACAAATATCAACAAAATAAAGGCTTGTCATCTCTATTCCCCAAAATGACCAGTCACGTAAAGTGTAGACATAGTTGAGATCCTTGAAATGCTCCAAGTAGAGTCACCCCAAATGACAGGACAGCTGTGGAAACTTTGGTTTAGACTAGAAGTTTGAGACTGTCTTATTCTTAAGGAACATGTGACACACTTGTGTACAGTCATTTCTATTCTGAAGGGGGATCTTTCAAGTTTGTTTTATATTTATATTCTCTGGTTCCTTTTGTACATGCTGCCTGTGGTGTAACAAGCCGTTTCCCTTTTTTTTTCATCTAATATGATTCTTTGAGAAGACAACTTTTCTTTAATCACTGTCAGAGACAGGTTTAGTTTTTAGGAGGTTTGATTAGCAAATAGGGAATTCAGACAAGAGCAACAGAGAAGGTGATTTTGAATTCTAACAAAAGATTAACAATGAAAAAAGGAGAAAGTTAACAATGCATATAGCTTGGCCAAGGGTCTAGAGATCATCTTGATCTGGTATCTATTGGATGCAGTAAGGAGTTAGAGGAATTTTTAATGGTATAGTAATGGAACAAAAAGTTGAGTAGTGAAAATAGGGAAGGGGAAATAGGAAATACACAAATCTATACTATAGTACCTAAATGTAAACAATTTCCTCAATAGAAAAAGCAGAGAACATAAACAAACAAACAAAAAACAAAACAAAACAAAAACCAAACAAACCCAAAACAAACAAAAAACCCCCCGCAAACAATTAAATAAACTAATATAGTCAAGGATGAATATCTAAAAATTCTTCATAACTCTCCAGGTCTTAACTTTTATTTTTACCTATATTGATCTTCTTGATTCTCACATGATATGTCAGATTCAGGGCTAAATATTGCTCTTTGAATTAGCTCCAATGCAGAAGGAAGTATATACACATTAGGTGAGGAAGTACCATGCAAACATGGCCATAATACTTACAGAAATGCAATTCAGTTGTTCCAACTTAATTCATATATTTTCACACACTCTGAAAGGCAGACATCATTGGAGAACCTGGAAAGGTTGGGTGAAGGCAACTGCCAGCGAGACTGGTAGAACCTGAGAAATTTTACCAGCTGAACAGTCCAAATGGAAATAAGTGGAGCAACAGTTCTAGTTCCTCCCAAATCCAGCAGGTGAGGGAGAGACAGTAACTTTTGCAAAGACAATAGCGTGTGATTTTTATTCACCAGGGCGGTCATTTTACTTGAAACTTCTGACAATAACTACACTGTAAGTTGCTGGGAGTCTCCCTTTTTGCTAACAGCAAAAGAGGTACATTTCATTGTGGCAGCACAGTGGTTGAGAGCAAGCAGGCTGGATCAGTGTACTCAAGTCCAAAGGCAGAGGGCTCACAAAACTTAGCAGATCTGTGGACTCTCTGTTTCATACAGTAACACCCACAATGTATGTTCTTCTGTGTGTCCGATTAGAGAGAAAATATGGACATAGATTTTCATTTGCTTCTGTAGTATGACTGTGATTTAAATGTCTTTCTTGGCAATTAGCAATTTACTTCTGCATCTATGATGAGTGCCATTGGGGAAAAAAAAAAAAAAGATAGAGGAGGATCTCTGAGTAAATGTTTTCTTATGGCAGCTTTCTATATGTGATTGTCACTAAATTGAAATAAATGTCTTGGCCAATTGATATATGAGTTATTATTCCAATCTGTCATTGGAATGAATTTTCCTTTTCTGATCTTTTCCCAAATGACTGTGTATCAGGTAACTGTTTTTCACTTGAAAGCAACAATTAGTTTAAGTGTGAAGGGATGTATTTCATGCCTTGTGCAATACTCAGGTGATTGGTGTTTGATGCATCGTAACATTGAAATGAAATCACAGGTGAAACTTGTTCTGGTTGAAAATTTGCAATAGTGTCAGGGACTGGGGAAGAAATGGGAATTTTAATGAACAGAAAGGTCCTCCCTTTTGAGAGCATGAGCCAGCTGAATGCAGTCAGATCCAAAAGATCCAAGAGGCTAACTGGCTGATTTTCCTTCCCTTCTTCGAAATTTGATTTTGGAATTAAATGCAAGTGATGCTAATTAGGCCCTGTGAATATTAATTGGAAATCACACTTGTATGATTATGAGTCCAGTTTTAAATCAGGATATAGTGTTTAAAACAGTGAAAAGTGCAGATGTGATGTATTCTTATATTAGAAATGCTAATGATTAGGACAGATTGAGTGTATTACCAATCACTTAAATGTCTAAGATGGGTGGATATTAAAACTGCTAAAACAGTTTAATAGCACAGTTTTCTGGCTTTTTGTAGTAATGTCTCCTAAAAATATTGTCTTGCCACCCCCATCCCAAATTAAAGCTTATAAGGCCAGTGATGTAGTGTGCTCACACCTTAAGGTAGCACTGTGATTCATGTTTTAATGATAGTGGCTGCTGGCTGTAACTATGGAATGTATTGTCATGGAAACTACACTTTTCTATATTTACACCAGTGCTGGTTATGCGAGAGACAGTACTTGAAAGACAATCTGTATAATATATAGCTTAATAATGAGACAGTCAAGCGAGGAATAAACAGATCAAAGATTCAGCAATGTTACAGCTGCTGTTTGTCACCATAGTACATTTCTAAACTGGCTCAGTCACTGTTTGAGATGATAACTAGTGCAGCAAGTCAGGAAGAAGTGCTGCTCTGATGTGACTTTGGACTAACAGGTCAGACAAACTTGGATTATTGATAGTTGATTGATTGGCATCCATGTAGTGAACTCCCGTGACATGTAATGCTCATGTCCAGGTTGTGAGGAAATAGTATGAGCTGAATGAATTGAGGGCATGGGGTGGTACGAGCCTGTTATTTGCAAGAAATAAGTCTTCAGAAATGGAACTAGGTTGTAACTCTAACTGTAGAGCAGTTCTATCTGTCGCTTCAATCTAGTAACTACTGTCATTTTACTGAGCTTGGGCTCTTGCAAGATTTAAGTTCAAAAATATAGAGTGAGAAACAGTAGTCAGAAAACATTATACCAAGTTGAAATTTACCTACACACAAAAACTAGATAAAAATACAGTTGTTATATGGTGCAAAAGAAAGAGTAGGATTAAAGCTGTTTAAGAAAATTGTTCTTTTATGTTTTCAAACTTTGCAAAGCAAGGTTAAGTTACACTGAAGAATTTATACTTAAAATTTAGATCTATTCATAGGTGCAATACAGATGCATGCATATATATTTACATAAATATAAAATCTTAATAGAAGAGGTGTCCTACATTAGGGTCTGCAGTCTCAGGGAGATGTTTTTAAGAATTCTGTACCATTTGCTCTGTATATTGCTTGACCTGGCTGCACACAGAGACCTTCATTGGCCATTTTCTCCATTCTGTTGTATAACAAATTTCTAGTTTGGGTTTATTGCAGAAAATTGTCTCAGTTGTGCTTTAAGAACTCACTCATGATTGCCAGGGAGACAAGCTGCTCTCATTTCTTTAGAAAGAGTTTCTAATTTGATGGGCAGAGCTTAGTGAATCGCAAAAAAGCAGGGTCAAGTCACTGTGAAACAACTGCTGGGTTTACCTTGCTATCAGCTGTGAAATCGTTGAAGGCATCACTTTACTTTCTATATCGTAGCCTTTTCATTTTGTACTTGTGTGTCTGCCATGACTGAACCTAAAACTGGAGGATATATTCATCCAATTTTTGATATAAATAATCCTCTTAAAAAGCACAGCTAGCGGTTTGCTCATCCAAATGCTTTATTATGCATTTTCAGCTGGTGTTGCTTTAACTGAAGGAACAGCGACAGCTGTAACTGAATCCAAACCAGTGTTATGCTCCTAAACTTCCTTAATTATTCTGGAATACAGTGAGCCGTTTGCAGGTTATAGGATAACAGTACTAGCTGGAGTCATTTGTTACATTGCCTCAAATGCAGAGTTTAAAGAAGGTTGCGTTTTAAGCTTCATGCTGGTGCATTTTCCGTGTAAATTCATATCTTTATTCACTGTCTCCTGCAATCCTTCAACCTGTCTATTTGTAAATTTGTGCCTGGAGAAAGCTCCCATGTGGCAAGCCAGGATTGGATAAATGTTACTTGTATTTCTCTGATTGCAAACTCCCAGCATCTGGGATTTTCAGCTTTGAGTACAGTTTGTTTCATACTGAGATTCATCTTTTTGGGGAAAGCAAAGGTCATCGCTCCTCCGGAGTTACAACTGATTTGATTCTTTCTCTCGGGGAGGCACTGGGAAGGGAATCCTTACTGGAATGCATATTGATAAAGGCTGAGGATTCTGGCTTCTTAGATAAGTAATTTTTTTTTTTTTCTCTTCTCTCCCCACAATGACTATGTATTGCAGCAACTCACTGGCTTTTTACCAAATCAGGAGCTGCAGTATTTTTCTTCCGATGGAATAATTTCAGCCCACTTCAGCTAGCATGACAATCTTATGTGATTGTTATGAGTAGGCGTTTACATCCTTTTACATGCTAATACTGCCACACCTGCTAGTCCCCCTCATTTCCATTTCTCTCTCTTTTTTTTCTTTTTTTTTTTTTTTTTTTTTTCCCCGATGTGAAAACTAATTTCCCAGAGGAAGGGAAATCCTGAGATTTGTGATCGATGCTGCATCGTTGATTCTTCAACAAAGAAGGGGATGGCTGAATGGGACACAGGTAGAGATTCGAGCAGGCTGCTTCTGACCAGCAAGAGAAAAGCTAGCTGTTGAACAGCATATGTTGCCACTCCATGTGCTGTAATAGCTACTTGTTTTTAGCCTTCAGTAGGCTGCCACTACTGCAGCACTAAAGGAATGTGCCCTATTGTTAAAAATCCTGACTGCTTTACACCAATGATTTGCCACTGCAAAGTTGCATGCACCAACAACACTTTATCGTTGATGTTTGGATGCAAGGTAGGATGTGGTTAATGTATTTAAATGCATGTTGTAACTCCTTTGAATATCTGTGCTATTTAATTTCATGTCTGACTAGAGATTTCAGTGCAAATTGTAATACGTTGACTATAAATCAGGGCTTACAGCCGACAACATTTTAAATGTTAGGAAAAAAATCAAAAGTAAAGCTTTCTTATTTCCCAGGGTTGTATGAGTATAGATTTACATATGAGAATCTAACAGATTATGAAGCATTTGTTTTAGAGTTGATTGTATACTTAGCTAATAGTGCTAAGATTACTAAACCCCTACTCTGCCTTTTGCCCGGCTTTATTGATTTTGATGTGTATACTGTTATTACAAAAACACAAACCAGCAAGATTGAATATATTTTCTCCATTTAGACTGCTGACATGTCTTTTAACCATGAAAGCAATACTCAAGCATATAGCCCTGCACGTCTTTGTAAGAAATAAATAAAGTAACCTCCTGAACCCATTTTTAAGTCTACAAAAATATCTTTAAATAAGTGTTTTCTTCTAGGGACCAGACAATCATTTAATTTCTCTTTTAAATTTAAATCAAAAGGTGGCGCAGTTAGCCAGAGAAGTTTCTTTTCTGGCTGTATAATGCAATCCCACTCTAATTTTTTTAACAAAGGTGTTGGATTGGACTGTATTTTTCTCCACATACAGCCTGACCTGACATTAGTGTATAACCAATGTTGTTTGTTATTTTACTGAAATAATTAAAAAGTGATGGCATGTTTTTAAAACTCATTATCTTTGGGTAAACAAGGTTGGTTCTTGAATCATTTGATAAATTATGATGATTTTACAGGCGGTTTACAGATTTTGACCCATTCCTTTTCCTTGCTATCCTTAAATACTGGATGATATTAAAACTATCCGTTTTGTTTAAATAGAGTAGGAAATGAGTGGTTATATAAAAAATCATAGCGATAGTAACTATTTTTAAATCATTTGTGTAACTTTTTTAATTCCCATGAATGGCTAAACTATAAAAATAAAATTTTATTTGTACAGTCCACAAACTAGGGAACACAGTATAATTTTATGAGTTCCTATGTGACAGACTAGACTAAATAAAATGAAGTAACTTTATGAAATAGGTTATAGATGACCTAAAGCTCCCTAAATGTAGTTCAGCTAGAGGTTAATGACAGATCAACTACTGCTTCATATGATAAACTCAAACTAGGTTACAGTCAAACGTTCACAAATTTTTTGTCTACCTTCTCCTTTTCCTCAAACTATGGCCTGTCTACATCTCTGGTTACTTGAGACTTTCCTGAACTAAAGTTTCTTGTTTTGTTCTTCACTTCCATTTTAAATAGGTAAAAATATGTTCTATTAGTGAAAGGGTTATAATCTAATTGCTGTGTCATGATGTCACTAGTGATATAAATAGCATCAAGAGTTTATCAGTTTAAAAGCTTTTTTAATTTGCATCTTTTACATAAGAACAATTCATATTTCCTTTTTATTCTAACTTTAAAAACTTAAAACCTCTTGTTTTCAAGTGTTAAATTCTAATTAATAAAGGTGAATTGGTAGTCAGGGGAAATTAAATGCAAGCCACCCTCCTGCAAAGGTAGGCCAGTGGCCTAGGGACTAGTATCCAAATTGCATCCCTGCCTGTAAGCATGATTTTCAAAGGATGTTCTTTGATACATTTAGGTTCTTTCATGATTTTCAGATCCTGTTAGAAAGAAGCAAGAGAATAAAAATCATAAATTTCAAACTTTTTTTTTCCTCCTCTTTCTTTAGCGCTTCAGGCTCATTAAGTTAGTCACAGTCAGTGTTTTATCTTCTTGTGGTGGTGTATGAACTACTCAAATGAAAAGTGGATGTGTGGGATAGTGATCATTTTCAGAAAGATTAGAAGGAGCACCAGCAAACTGAGTTATCTTGGGTTGGTTCAACATGTCAGATTAGTACCCTTTGATGCCACCATCAAGCACAGATGAGGTATTCTGTATACATACCAGTGTATCACCTTACTTCAAATACCTTTTTCTCATTTCCATTTGTTTTGTAGCCCATATCTAAATACATGACTTTTGCTTTGGACTCATAGGATTATATTTCTAGACTTATGGGTGCAGATCTGTTGTTAACAAACAAAGAAGTCTGAAGAAGAATTACAAGTGCTTCTTTTTAGGAAATCTTTCAGTACACAGCATGAAATCATGGTTCTAAACATGCTTATAATATTATGACTTCTACAATCATGTGGTTCTTGAACTTGGGAAGGAGAGTATTATACTAGAATGACACTTTATAATCTGGGTGGCAGAGGAGAAAATAGATCCTCAGAAAAAAAGGAAATTTTAAGAATATAGATAGTGGAATAGACAACAAAGGAATTCAAAGTTCAGGCAAATAACTCCAAGTGATAAAATAACCAGGTCAGGTTATTAACTAGCTTCTCTCAAAAGGACAGTGGAAGTTACAGGAATACAATATTGTTCACACTCTTGATTTACAGTTCTTACTTTTAATTTTGTGCCAAATACAGTCTTCTTTTCCTATAGGCACAGAAGTGAGTGAGAGAAATGTACCATATCAGAACCATTGCACCCATTTTTATCTGTTCCCAATGCAATAATTTTGCAGTCTGCTCACTCCTAACAGGTGGTGCCAGGGAGTTAATTTTGGGGGGAAGGAAGAGGGTGTGTATGTCTTACTACACCATATGTTGCAAAGAAGGCAGTGGAGGAGTCTTAACTGCGCCTGTGGGAAGCTTTCCTTTTCATCTTGATTTCCTGGACTTTGATAGTTAACTTTGTTCTGGTCATTCACTTTCAGTGATGTCCAGTTTGATGATCCTTGGCCTTGAAATTGCAAAGAATTCAGAGAAGTTTAATTTGAAAGTCAGGGCAGTGTCTACCTGAAGTGCCACTATTGTAACCCACTTTAACATATTTAAATGCTGCTCCCATTTCTGTCAGGGAAGCACCAGTGTTTCCAACACAGAGGTACAGAGCCAAAGCAGAGAGGGGCTAAGCAGGTTTTAAAATATGGCACTCAGGTGCCAGGAGGTGTTTTTTAGAACGGTCTTGTTCATAATCTTGCAGGGCTGGGACATGAATGTATATCCCCTGGGTCCTAGAGTTGCTTTACAGCTACTGGACAGATTTGTGTCTGTGGATTAAAGGACAATTTGTGTGTAAGAAAGACGTGTTCACAGATTTCCATCAAGAGGAATGCCAAGGCATATATCAGATTCTCACTGAAGATGATGAGACTTAAATGCACGCTTAAATGTCAGTATGTGCTTACTCACGTTGCTGAATTGGGCCCTGTAATAGTTCATTCAGTACTGCAGAAGAGTTATCTTCTGACTCTTAATATCCTGTTCATTTTGTTCTTATTAGGAGTGCCAGGAAGGGATTTCAGATTGTCTGAGATGTTTCTTAAATTACATTTCAGCCACAATTCTGACACTCACATGGAGGTGTTTTTCTGTCTTATCTCCTTTACTTCTGTATATTGAAAATAGATATTGAAGAGATTCCATTGAAAGATGAGTGACTTCACTGTTTCTTTACCTTGACCAGGTATTTTGAGAAATCCTACTTTCCTTTTGATTGAGGTTTATTTTTATATCTGTCCTAGCATAATTTAAAAGTTGTTTGGTTTTTTTTTTTTTTTTTTTTTTTTTTTTTTTTTTTTAAGAGGGATAAGATATATCTCCCTCTCTTCCTGGTCTCCTTTCTTTCCTCCTAGCACACTTATCACAACCAGTTCTCAGGCACAATAGCTGATTTTTGTATTTTCTTCCTACTATTTCTCTGGTTTAGCTGAAATAGCCAAATTGTGACCTATTCCACTATCCAAGGTGAGAATGAAAGTAAACACTTGTTTCTTCAGCTGCCAAAACTTCTATGTTTTGCAAAACTGTTGCAATACAGAAGGGTTTATTATTAAAACAAATAGTAGGGGGTATTACTGAATGTCTTGACATCCATATTTATTACTTTTATCGTGATCAAACTACTAGAAAACTACAAGTTTGCTGTACCAGAATTATCAGTCTCTTGAACAAACTCGGGTATGTCACTTAGTTCTTAATTGAGAATAGTTTCTATATTGTCATATTCTAGACCTGGTTATTGTAAGAAACAGTAATTTGAGATGACAGGAAAATACTTCTACTAAGTGTGATACTCAGTAGACCTTGCTCAAAACCTTGCATGCTTTAACTTCTTGAAGTGTCTCCATGAACTCAAGTGGGATTTTACATTTCATGGGACAGTATGAGGTGGTTTCTGGATGGAACTAGATAGAACATTGATTTGAATTATAAATGAACTTTTTAAATTAATCTCCCAGCCTTACCCACCCATGTGTCCTGCTTTGTTTTGCATTACAGAGTAGGCTTGGAGCATGTAAACAGGATGCCTTTTTGATGAAAATAAACAGAAAGATACATGCCAGGAACACACCAAATAGTCTGCAAAATCTTATGGATATTTAGTTTATGGAAACAGATTGGCACTATTTCAAAGCAAAACACAAAACGTGTGTAATGTTGTGTCTGAGTCCTTCTCACCAGCTCTTCATTCTGTGGAGCCATTCCTGCTGCCTACTGATGTGGACATAACTTCTGACTCCACTGACATATTTAATTTCTGATTTTGGGGGGGCAGATCTAGACAAATGTAAAAACACGGTGTATTCATTGTCATTCTGACTTCTGTGATCCATCTATAGAGACTGGTATATTGTATAGGGTTCCAGAACTCTCCGAAACAGTTTACTGCCTATTCATAGACAATCAACGTAGCAAGTCAGATGGAACGCTACTGCCACTTGCTATGCATAACATTTGACAGTGGAACTGAGAAACCTACTTCGGCATATTATTCTTGTTAGGCCACTGTGGTGTTAAAATAAAAATGTTCAGCAATAGAAGGACCTGCAGAATAGATGCAGGATTGCCACTGGCAAGAGGCTCCGTGTATGATCAGTTATGCCACAGAGGATTTGTGCATTAGTGTAGTGCTCAAGGCAGGGAGAGTTTTATTCTCTGACGTGGCACCTATGCAAGCTAGACATGGGGTGTAAGCTCAAGTAAATTCAGCTGGACCTATCCATTTTTTTTTTTTTTTTTCCTGTTAGGCATTGCTTAACTCATACACCTTAACACTCTTGGCTTAACAACAAATACAAGCCCTCCCTAGCAGTTCCCACCCATCATCAATGTGTGTGGGAAAAGATGAACTATACATTGTGCTCAAAGGCCACCACTGAACTTTTCTGAGGCCAAAGTAGCAAGTTATAAGGCTGGGTGACCCTGCCAGGAGGTCCTCCGGTATTGAAAAGTTTATAAAGTGGATCCTACTCTTCAGACCCTCTTGTTGAGGAGCATTGCACTGATGAAGCACTCTGGTGTCAGAGTTGAGTAGATTGCAGCTTCGTAAGTGATCCTAAGTTTGTTATGTTGAACTTAGCACGAGTGCTGCAGAAATCAATATTACAGGAGGCACAAGGATGGCAGAAACCTAAGGAGAAGTAGGAGAAAGCAATTGGAAGATCCAGGCGGGGCAAGTGGAGGAAAGGCATGAGGAAGGATGATGCAGAGACAGCAGCTCGGGGGTAGGATGAGAAGGTAGTGGCCTGGACAAGGGTCCCGAGGAGGCAAACAAAAGAGAAAGCAACACCAGTGAGGTCTGGCTAGATTGAAAATGGAAAAAAAAAAAAAAAAACTGTTAGCTCATGAATCCTCTGAAATGATGGGGCCATCCCCTCAATCATGTAGGAGGTAAGTCACTGGTTAGGGAATGAAAACATGTTACCATTTCAGTCTTATTTGGAGTGATCTCACTTGCTAGCTGTCACTCACTGGCACTGGTCAATGCCTGGGCGGGCGATGCCCAGGCATTTTTTTAAAAGCATCAAGATCAGGTGTTAAAAATATTTCTGCTTGTGTGAGAATATCTTGTCTCATTTTTTGCCACTGTCCTGCCCACGAGCTCCCTGTACGCTGTGAAGGAGATGGGTGGCTGGTAGGAGATTCCCTGAGAAACCACTCCATAACAAATATGCAGACAGTTTAAATTAAGAAAACAATGCTAAAAGTGTCTTTTAAAATAAAGTTTTGTTTCTGAAAAGTGTATACACTGAAAGAAACTTCTGTTGTAAGTGGGATCTTCAATCCTTACATCATTTTGAATCACTGGCCTTTTTTCTGCATTTTTCCGGAATATCTTCTTGTAGCAGCCATCAGGGCCTGGACACGGGACTGGATGGCCCACGGTGCTTGCTGTGCATGCTTCTGTCAGCACAACAAGAGTATTTACTGCTAGCACAGCAACAGTCTGATTATTTAAAATTCACCTAAAGCTACAGGATGCTATGTTTACCCCCTGTATTGTACCTTTGAACATACAGCCATGGCGGGAAAGGAATTTATTTTTTAAGCTAGTAATAAAGCAGAGTTGATTGCCATGGTTCACAAGCACTTTATTAGAAATATGATCATAAATTACACCTATGGAAAAGGTAGGGCAGGAGGCATATATCTAAGAGTTACTGAATATTTTGAAGGGGAAGTTCAGAGTTTGCTCAAGTACTCAATTTTTTAAATACATTTTTGCTTTAAATTATACATGATAATTAACATAAAATGAGGTACTTTCAAGTAGAAATTTATAAATACTGGAATGACTTGAGGTACAGTTACATGAGCTGCTTGATTTTGCAAACTAATTACTGACTAAGAGAAGTCTATATATAGACACTAATCTTAACTGTAAAAGATTTCATAGAAGATAATGGTGATAAAGAAGTGTTATATAAATATATTTAAGTGATAATAGCAATAAAACTGAAAACTGTCACTGAACAGTTTTCCTGATCTTTGAAAAGAAGCTTTTATGTTTCCAGTGTAGCTGTCAGAAATATTCTAATTATTAAAATATAGGTGTTTATTACTTTCACTTTTCTGATTATATTTCCTTCAGCTTTAAACATTTGATGTAATATTACTAATCATTAGGGACAAGATTTTTCAAGAGAACCTACTTGGGGGTTGTCCTGAATGCAATGTAAACCTGAATGGGAAGATAGATTATTGATGAGGATTCCTGTGATTCCCTGTAGAAGAAAATGATCTACAGTCCCAGGAGAGATGGCACAGAATGATCTGATGAAGTAATAAGGCAGTTTCGGCTATTATTTTGAGTCACTTGGCTATTTCGTGTATTGAGGTTATTATGAATCTTTTTTAAGGTAAAAATGGCCCTCTTCATCAAGCTTCAATGAGAAATTGCACCCATTAGGTCAAACAATCCCCACCAAGTTGTACATGGCCAGAAAGCAGGCTTTCTGGGAAAATGTCTGACTCTCAGTGAAACTGAAAATTTTTGTTTTTCAATTTTCCCTCAAACTGACAAATCAGAAACCTTGATTCTGAGAATTCCATCACACCATTTTGGGGAGATTTCTTTTAGGAGATGCTCACAGCTCTTCAGTGTTATTAAGATGGAATATGCCAAATACAAATTTTCAGAAAGACGTAAGCTGAAGTCAGCACTGAAGTCCACACAATAAATCACCTGGAGGCTGTGTAGCTATGGCAAGTATGGTACAGAGCCTATGTCAACACATAGTTGCCTGCAGAAGACAATGTAGACACATATAAGGTCACTTTCTTTGCAAGATGTGAGCTCATCTCCTATGGAAACAGATCTGTAACTACAAGGCTACTTGGGCTAGTTGCAAAATTTTTAGGATATACCTATATTGCTAAGTAAAAGAAGGCTAATGAGTATACTCAAGTACTTAACTCCTGATATTCCATATTGCAAAATTGATAGTTGTGTTCCTTGGCTGTATTTTGGGGTGCTCCCAAGCTGTTTCAAGACAACTCATAGGCATAGCTTGAAGGATTGTTCGCCCCAGGGACTCTTTCCAAGAGGGAGCATGGATGACACTGCATCAGGGAAGAATACCTGCAGCCTACAGCCAATCCTCTGGGTTATATCTTCAGACACCTCCCACCTCTTCCCTTTGCCTTTACATGATATGTGAAAGCCTGTTTCATTTAGTAGAAATGCAACTTTAGTTGCAACATAGACACAAGCCTCTCTCAACCACTTGTCCTTGGAACCACTTGGAACCAAGGATCATGCTAAGAAACAGATGTATTTAGCATAGTAGATGTAGTGTAAGGGTCTTGGTTATGATTCCATAACTAGGAGCTATAAAATCTAACAGATAGTGCAGAGACTGTAATAGCTCTGTCAGGCTTAATTCTTCTGGACCTACCATCACCACACCTGTGACAGTCCACCTGGAATATAATGAGGTATATTGTGTTAGAGCTCCAAGCCCAAATCTGGAAGAAACTTGCCTTGGACTCAACAAAAGGCAAGATACTCTGTCCAGCACATAGGGGTACTCCACCCTCAAATATTTCCCACCAGCTTAGCTATATCCACTTACACTTTATTATTTACAGATCCTGCTAGAAAGAGAGAAGTCTAAATTCAGTGAATTGAGAGGTTGCATATCTAGAAAGACATTTAAATTAGTAATGCATGCTTGTCTACCACCTTGTAGGACTGATATATAGCTTATGATCGCCACTTGTTAAAGTATGTTAGTCCTGGCACTTACACTGTTTCTGAGAGGTATTGTCTGCTGGCAGTGAGATACCTTGAAATTCTCATATATCGCAGGCATATCCCAGTCTGTATTAAACATAGTTCCAAAACAGGATGATCATGTCCATAAAACATTGAGAAAGCAGTCACTTCCAGAGAGGGGTCCATAACCTTGATTTAGGACAGGGAACAGGAACTCCTTATTTATATTCCTGGCTCTCACACAGAGTTTCTGTTGTGGCCTGGGGCACATTGTGCCTTGTGTCTCTGTCTAGAAAATCAAGTTGATATTACCTGTCTCAGAGGAGTATTGAGAATTAATAATTATTTCATGTACAAAACATTGAAATTAAATGAATGGTGTAAGTGCAATGTGCCATTTGTTTTAAGGACTGACATAAAGCCATGGTGAGGCTAAGATAGGGGATGATATAAGTGAAAATGGAATGATATTAGTGAAAATCAAAGCATTTCCTCCTCTTTTTGCTGTCTAGCTCTCTCCTCACAGTATTTATTTCAGGTATACCTTGAAATACTATTGTTCATATTTTTTTAATGTTCTTCCAGGTCTGGGCTTTCACATCCCAATTTTTGCCCATAGCAAATTGTTATGGTTAAATTGCAAGTCCCTGAAAAAGGGGGTTTGAAAAGAAAGTGCTGACTGGCTCATATTTCCACCCACCCAAGTAGTGCTACTATCATCTAATTTACTATATAAAGTTGATGTAGGGGAGAAGCACTTTCCAGAGCTCTGGTTATTTGAGTTTTTATTTTGCAAAGATTGTTTAAAAATAGTCATAGGATGATGATACATGAGGCAGGAAGCAGACAAGCAGATGAACATAAACCTGGTGCAAGGAGGAAAATCAATAACTTCATCACACAAATTTTGTGACTGTTCAGGAGTTCTGGTTAGGCTGATCACTAGGAGGGATGTTCAGCCCAGTTCAGAGGGCCATATGGCTCTCTTAAGCTACATATTAAATCCCAGATTCTGCAGTCTACAATAAATTAAGCAAAGTCCTATAGAGTCCCATCAAATCTAGGACACAGCAATGTGCAGAGCTGTGACTGAAAGTCTTTTCAGTACTGTTAGTAACAGTGTTTTGCACTGTACTTATAAAATAAATAACATTTATACTTTTCCTATTCATTACATTCTCTTGCCTGTGTTAGAGTTTGCACTTGGATTTCTGGTCCCTGGCTTAAATAAGATAATAAATTAGCTGGGTAAGAACTACACCTGACACCTGACAGCATAAGAAAATGTAGTACATTTTTACACTGGCAAAGTTAACTGAGGACTAATATTCCATATACAGTAGTTCGGGATATAAAATAACCAGGACAATATGTTTTCATAAGACAAAGTTTTGTGATACATTTTGAAACATGTATTCCTTCCCAGAACAATTAAGAAAACTCAGAGGAGGAGAGGGAAAGCAGAGGAGGGAGAAGAAAATGACCTATAAAATGCACTTCTGGATCTAATTTTGTATGTATGTACGTATTACAGATGAGCCTGTTGCACCTCCTTCCTTAAAGCCCTGGTGTTTTGCACTCTTTTCTATATGTATCAACCGCGCTGTGAGTTCTAGGCATGCTGCTCTTTAATTTTCCAGCATTAAGGGCATGTTTTTCCAGTGTCTTGCAGTTCACAGGCCATAAAGATATTGGAAGCTAGCAGAGACAGAGGGAATCGAGACATTGTGAGACACAATTTAGAGGAATGAAAGATCTAGTTATGGAGAAAGAGCTTTTGTGTTAAAGGTGTTGTTTTTGCAGGGCCACTGAGCTTCACACTTGCTTCCTCAGGTCAGGTACCTCTGTAGGGACAGAGGAGCATTGTCTCCCTCACAGAGCTGGAAGTTGAACCTCAGGCTATTGCATCTTATGCTGGAGCTGGCTTCCTAAAACAGAGTTTTATTTTGCTGTCTACAGTTGCCTAATCTATGTGGATCCTATGTGTAAATCTCTTACTGGTGCTGCACTGTAGCACCTCTTCACAGATCATTAGCAACATCTACTTTCCCATGTAATTGGAGTAAAAATGTTCAGTATACTGAGCCAGAGAAACAGAGCTACTCTCAAACTAATCCACATTCTGCATGCAAACACAAGCTATTACTCGACTATTTCTATTCACCAGGAGGGACAGTGTAGGGCTCCACAAGTTAATAAAGTTTCTGTTATTAAGTGAGAATTAGTTGTTCTGTAGTCTGATGATTTTTTTTCTACTGTCTTCAATTTATTCATAAAAAGAAAGAGCTTAGATAGGAATGGGTCAGCTCACATCATAAGAATATGTACAAAGTGATCACAGAATCATAGAAATGTTGATTGGAAAGGACCTCTATAAATCACCTCATCCAAATTTCACTGAAAGCAGGAGAAATGAGAGGTGATTTAGCATGCAACTCTACACCTCCCTTTGCAGAACAAATGGTTTGGTTTTTAAGCAGTGTCAGGTGAAGTATCTCTTCAGCTAAAACAGAAGCAATTTTAAGCATAATCCAGTGGTTAAAACAAGGGAAAAGAGGTTAAATGTTCTAAGTGTAATTCCGTGTTCTTCCATTGATCCAACAGAAGATGTGGAGAGAGTCAATTTAGCCCCTTTTGATAAAGTTGGGAGTGTTGCCAGGGGCTAGGATTTTAGGGGCTGCTGTTACAGATGTAGGATTTCACTTTTTTCTCTATTAGTAAAAAGTTTAGGTAGAGTGTGTGAGACTGCAAGGTTGATATCCTCAAGATACTTAGGTACCATCTCCCTTAGCTTTTGATGGCAATTAAGCACCTTCTAAAGACCTGACCATGCAGTACTTCTTTTCCTCCAGTGCTTCCTTTATTCAGCCCAGTGCCTTATCTCTTACTTTGCTTTGCTTTACTTCTCAAATATACATATGTGCTTTCTTTGCTTTTGATGAGTCTCACTTAAAATTCAGTTAGACCCCAGGTCAGTGGATGTGGTTGAGAAGGAGAATGAAGTTAACAAGGCATTTCTAGAGTAAATAGCAGACAGGAATAGGGAAATGTGTCCATACCCTCTCACATATATGTACATACGCGCAAACAGGTCACTGAACTACGCACTTACCTGCTACATTAACAATACTCCCACTCTTAAATTCTGAAAATTTGGTGGATGTAGGCCTTGGATGAGATGGTGGGTGGGTGGGAGAAGTGGAATATCTGTTTAAGGCTGTAAAACTGCATTTGAAAGTGTCAAAAACATTTGTGATACAGAGGTCTGTTTGCTTTATATAGAAAATGCACATTGACATGTCTGTGAAATTTCATACGCAAGAGTGAGAAGTCAAACAGGACTTTGAATAGTGCAGTAAATAATAATATGTTTTGTTGTCAGAAACTATGATAAGCTAAATTCTACCAATGTATTTAAAGCATTTATTTCTTAAGAAGGTTTTAACTCCTTGAATTAAGAGCAACTAAAATTAAAATAAACCAAGAAAGGGTAAGGGAGTGGATTCTGCTCTGAATTTCCTACATAATTTATTCCCCTAGTTAGATGGTGAAAAGCTGATGAAGAGACCAAAGCAAGACTGATAATCGTATCATAGTGAAATACCTCCATATTAGTAATTCCAGATTTGGCTAAACCACGTAAATGACTGATATAAAGCCCAGTGCATGGCACTTAATAAGATGTCCACCCCTTTGGTGTAGTTTAGCTTCAGAAATTAGGGTTGGGTCTTTGTACTGAGATGCTTATGTGCAATTTTTTCTCAGACCTCAGTCAGAGCTGGTACCTAAAGAAATTTGGTTATTTGGTCTGAAACTATTGGTGCCTTTTTAAAGGGTGAAAGGCCCCAGAAGATTGGCTTCTCATGTTTTTCCTATCATGCTTAGATTAGCTTGACAAAAGCTCCACAAAGCATGAAATGTCTATGAAGTACAACACTACATGTGGTCCCTTGGTATCTCTTATAGTTTAGTTGGACTTAGGGCCAACAAGTTTTGGCACAAAATTTATGAAAAAAAACTAGTGTAGTCATGCACTAGATGGCCTTTTTGAGTACAAGTCAAGACATGAAAAAGTAATAAATTAGAGTAAACACAGAAATTCTTCTGTATTCTTTAGCTATTATATTGTTATTTTCTGCATGTGAATAAATGTTTTGATAAACTTCATTCACCAACTTCAAGGCAAAATTAATTTTTCTGGTGTGACTAATATGGAATTGTTTCTTTTAATCCGAAAAGTCTGGCGTGTACTGTAAAGAATAAGAAAATAATGAAGTTGTAGAAGGACAAAAGAGAAGGTACTGAAAACTAGAAAGATCTGATCATTTTTTAACTTGTTTCTCTGCAAATTACATTTTCTGTGTGTGAAACTGAAAATAAAGTGAATTTCTCCCCTTTATAATACTGTTCTTGAGCCTACAGTGCACAAGCAAAACAATGCTACATCTGACACATGCCTATATAGTGTTGTTTAAAGTTACGGTGTAATTCCCAAAAGAGAAAGACCTTGTAGGCATCTATCATATGCATGAGTTAACAGGTGAGATCCCAAAAGAAGAGCAAAGCACTTTATTTTTGCTTTTTTCAATGTGTTATCACTAAACAATAAACACCATAAATTTGAGCAGAGACACCTGAGAACTTGGCAGCTCTGTGGTTGGAAAATATGAGTCTTCAGGTGATGGTGGCCTTCTGTCCGTGTTTGCTACCAGCTACAGCTGTTTTCATTGCTTCTTTGACTGTAGACAACCTATTGGCCTTGCCTGCAGAGTTGATACAAACAACCATTTAGCAGCTTGCTGCTGAGCTCCCACTTGTTCCCTAAGAAGTGTGGACTCCTTAGAGATGCATTGACTTGCTGCTATTCCCCACTCCTAAATGCACCATTGTGCTCAACTGCTGTCTGCAAAGATCAGTTTCAGGTGCAATCCCACAACAGAAAACACATTTTAGAACAAATTCATCTTGAAAACCTGACAAGTGAAAAAGGCTCTGAATATTTTAAGGAGCTCTGTAATTGCTGCTGTATTTTTTTGCTCTGAATATCTGCCTTTTAAAAAATCCTTTATTAAGTGTATTGAAAACTTCCAGTCACTAGCTTTAGGGCAAAGTTAAATTGAGCCTTTTGATATTTTGTGCTGGGAATGCCTCTGGAAAAGGGTTGTCCATCTCTTAATCACATACATGATGTGGGTTAAATTAAAGGAAGACAGGAAATCTTGTCCTATGGGTCTTGGTGACCATTCCTTTCTTCTTCTTGCTTCTTATGTCAGTGCGGGTGAGCACAGAAGAGACAGCTCTGTTTAGGCTACCCAGCTCTTTCAGTCCACAAATCCTGATCTTTAGGGACCTTAAGAATAAAACCAAGAAATATTACGTTCCCCTTCACTTACCAAGAGAGCTTTTGGCTTACCTAGAAACTAGATACTTGTATTGTTCTCAAACTCCTCAGAAAGCCTCATATGAGTAGAGATAGTGACATCTTCAGTGAGCATTGCATGGAGGGAGAAATATGAAATCGGGAAAATATTTCTAGTTTGGATTAACCTTCTGTTGATTTCAATGGAGATTTTTGTTGGATTTCAAAGTTTGGTACAAAGTTCTCAGTGAGGAGCTTAAGCTCTGGAGTTTCATCCTGAAATTTCTTCTGTGGGACATTTTTCTTGTATTTGGAAAGACAAGCATGGATAACAGTAATGAAATTAGAAAATGCCTGGTGTAGTCCTTGTATGTGTGTGTTTTGTTTGGCTTTGGTCCTCTTCTCTAGAAAGCTTTGTAATATATTTGAAAATTGAAGAAATCAGTGACATTCTCTTAGTTTCATCCTATGATGGAGTAATAACCTATCCCCCCATACATGCACTTGATTTTTCAAGGGCTTCAATTGGATACTCAAAAGCTGTAGAGCCATTGATTGTCATTTGTCTTACTGTGAGTAAAATAATATTTGTTTTTATTGTATCCTTCAAACTGACTGAGCTAAGCAGTGATGTGTGGCTGTTTACTCTATAAAATGTTAACACTTGCCTCTAGAAAATTAAAGCTCTGATTTCTGCTATTCCTGGCCCTGCCACAGAATTCTTCTGTGGCTTCAGTGTATAACCTGTAACCATATATACATGTTAAGTATTGTATTATTTAATGCTACTATCTAGTCCTATTTTCAGCACCATGATTGATACTTGCAGGCGATTAAGTTTTATGCTGATTTCACCAGAAGCAATGTTGTCATTGTGTGGGCACCCAGCTGGGGTTTGCATTAAGCAGGCAATCTACCGCAAAAATATTTTTACAGTCCAGTTAGAGTCAGAGGTAGGAAAAAACAAACACAGGGCTAAATGAGGAGTTCCAAACAGCACCTTTTTTCCCCAAGTTTCTATGCTTAAGCATCCCCACTAGTAGAAGTATTGCTGATTATCCCTTTAAGGGAAAAATGTTAATATACAAGATCTAATTACCTCTGTCTAAGCTGATACGCCTACAGCACCTTTTACATAACCCAAACACTTGAGTTCCAATTATACAATTATATTTTAGCATGTATTAAGTGCTATTCCTTTAGGGAGGAGACTTTTACTGAATATTTTAACTAAACTCCTTCCTCAATACAGACATATATGATAGGGTGTCATTTCATTACAATGCAAAGACTTGTTTTTTCTCAGCTCCTTTTCCCTTGAATACACCAGCTGGCTCTTCAGAAAGCACATTTTCCATGTCTGCAGCACTGACAGCAGTTTCTGTACATGTATATCAACTGCAGACTGTGAAGCTAATGTTCTTGGGGTCAGTAGTGTCACTGTTACTGCAATTAGATCGATAATGCTTGCACAGTGTGAGTATCCTCTGTTTTGTGTACAACTTATGGCAAAGCCCAAGTGTCTAGAGGAAGTACCATGTTCAAGGTGGAGGAAGGACTACTCCTTTTTTTAATAGTGTGCCTAGAGATTGATAGCACAAAAGATTGAGTTTCCCTTTACTGAAAAGACGACTCCAATGAATGTTCTTCTTTTCTGGTATCTTCATGCTACTTCTGTAAGACTCAAAAGCCCTCATCTGGAGGGAGGACTTGTTGAGGAAGGCTATTTGCTGCATACTTTCAGTCATAAACATCAATGAGGTTTGTAGGTCACCTCTTCTGAAAACCCAGAGCCTAAGTTTAGAGCGAGGATCCTGAGTGTATTCCTACACTCAGAGCTAACTCAAGTTTTCTGAATATCCAGGCAAAGTTTGGACTTGGCCTGAAAGAGCACAGGAGAAGAGGGATGAACCAGGAAGGAGTGAGTGGAGGATAAGCCTGGTGTGAAAGACTGGGGACTGCTAGTTCTCCCCACTAAATGCATGTGGGGCAATGGCTGTTGATGGAAGGGACGAATCAGATCCCAGAAGTGTTCTGCTTCTTCCCATCCCTAAGTGTCAGACTACACCAAAAGCTGGAACAGGCTAGAGTGAAATCGCACAGCTTGTGCTAGGTTGATTGCTGCCATGGAGGTTAACTTATCAGCAGCTGAACCACCTGGTTTAACACTGACGCAGCTATTTCTATACTTTACCGTAGTCATTTGTGCACAGTGGCTTCAGTTTAAAATACCCCTGCCTAGGAAAACAAGTTTTGAACATGTTGAATAAAGTTATTGCATTCGGCTGTACCCATCAGATAAACTGAGTTTCTGCCTAAAGAAAACATGAACACAATTAATTACAAGGTAAAACTAAATTATTGAAACATTAGACTTCTGTTATTTTAATGATACAAAACCAAAAAATTTGGAGGTAAAGTTCCCATGGCAACCTTAGCTCTGTCTTCTATGTGCAGTGGATGTGTAGGTATGTTTGTGTAAAATAAGATCATTCATTATGGTCAGAGGGATTTAGGATTTGCAGATCAGGAAGATGCTAATCTGTCCAGAAATCTCATCTTTAAAAATGATTTATTTTTGCTATTTCTCTAGCCAAGTATTGAAATATAGAGGAGATTTTGAATTTCTGTCCAGTCTGATAAGTATTCATGATAAAACATAATGCTTGAACAATTCATATCTTGTCATAAATCTGATCTATCATTTTTCAAATTTAGCCACGATTGTGACAGACACCCTGCAGTCATGAATCTCAAGAGCTGGTAAGATGGAATTAGCATCCATGTTTTTTTCCAGTGAGCTCACTGGTATCAAACATTTGATTACAGATTGCACTTTGATGCTAGCACTTAATACTGCAGAGCTAATCTCACCCATAAAGTTTTTTAAAAGTTTTAGACATCATTTGCCTATCCATCAAGTATTATGGAGGATGCAGCAGTCTGATGACGTAGCAAAATTGTCTTCAGTCCTCCTGTATCACCTGAAGGAATAGCATTTCCAGCAGGCATTGACACTCCCTTAATCATCTCCATCTGCCCGCCCCTTGCCTACGTTCAGTTTTTCCAAAATGTACAAATCAGCCATCACTCATAAATTAAGGCCTTGGCAAAGCAGTAGGACTGATGATCAGGGTGAGGGAGGTGTTTAGTGCTGATGTGGAGAGAGACTGAGAGCTGTAAGAAATTTGAGCTATTTTGTGCAAGCATAATGAATAAGGGAAAGTTTTTTGAAAAAAACCCACATATTATACTCTTCTGAAATGTGTCTGGATGGTGAAGGCATTAAAGGGTACTATTCATTTTTATTACTGTCATGAGATTCAGTGAATGGCATGTTTGTGGTAGAGAGCTTTACAAGTATTATATAAAGTACTTTTTCAAACTAGAGCTTCTTTTTTTTTTTTTTTTTTTTTTCTTTCTGTGGTTGCCCTGTATATCTATTTTCAGTGACGTAATTCTTCAGGGTAGTATCTCAGAAAGAGGGTTAATACTTTAGAGGAAGAACTGAGGGTGTATTATTTTTCCTATACAAATAAATACACAACCCTACATCTACTAAATATGACCATATTATTGCTGAGCTGTTGTATAAAGTCAAAAGAGATAACATTATATATACATAACATAAACATAATGTATGTATAAATATGTTGTAAGCAGGTTCACAGAATAATATGAAGATTTACAAGCTTCTAAAATCCCCAAAATATAAACCTAAAGACAGAAGAAGTAAGAGTTCACTCTATTTAGGAGATGTGAATATGTAAAACAGGTATAAATATTAACCCACTCAGAATTCATCTAAAGAGAATTGAGAAATATTAAGAAAGAAACTTCATACAAATTCCATTCTATTGTCATTAGGGGGATTAAATGTTAGAAAAATTAAATTGGGAATGTCTTTAAACAGTGACTCTCCTTTAAATGTAGGAAAGCTGGACCTACGGAGGTAAAGCAATTATTTCTGTTCTTTAAATACGCATTTTTTTTTTTCCTGTGAGTATGTGGTCAATGTCTAATACTTGGCATCCTGATAAAATTAAAGAGCATAAATATTTCCTGCCAACGTTTTTCTGAATTGGTATATTTTATTTATTTGGATAAAGTACGAAAGCTAAAATGTATATTTATGCCCCTGAAGGCACTCAAAATTACAGCATAGTTATATTCCCAAAATATCTTTCATCATAATTACTTTTCTTTCGTGTATAGTAACATTTGCTGTATTTTGTTAGAAAGAGGTTTGAAATTAAACTTTAAAATCAAGTAGGATCTATTTGAAACAAGCCTCACGGCAGATCTCTTCTACATTAGTCCTCTCTGAGATAACCAGTGAATGCCTCTGTGTTCATGTCAGTAAGACACAGTCTGTGGGTCATGGAACGTGACATCAGATTTGATTGGTTATTCCCAGCTAGCTAAAACCAGGCATAATCTAAATGAGACCTCTTGCAAGTGCTGTCAGAACTAAAGGATTGCTGAGCACAATTCATAGAATGAGTTAAAAGGAATAGAGAAAATGCACAGAGAGGGAGAGTGAAACACTTCAAAGCCAGCCTCACCGGGGTTTAAATTCTCCAGGAAGGTGGAGGACAATGAAAGCAACACCATTTTACTATTGCAAGCAGCAAATGCCAGCAGAGGGCAACTTCTTTTCTTATAGCCATTGGTTTGAAATCCTTCATATGTTTGGTAGTTTTTGTTGCTGCAGCCAAAAACACTATAAAACTGAAGTAAAGATGGATGAGGAATGTTCTCTACCCCATAAGCATGAAATATCAGTAGTTGTTTTAATCAGAGATACAAAAGTTTGAGGAAGGTCTGTGAGTAAAGAGCCATCTGGCATTGCTGAGGGGTTGAGTCTCCAATGAGAGACCATGTTGACTGCATGTGCATTGAGATGTAAGCATAGTCTCCTGTACACCCCACACAGCCAATCCTCAGTGTGCACAGTGAACACGTGATGACTCTATATTCTGTATTACATACACCCTGTGTTTGTTTTCTCACAATCATTCAGCTGGAGCTCTTCCAAGAGCTCATCCAGCCTGCTTAGCTGTCCTGTAGCAGAAAATAGTGGAGGAGGGATTGAGCGTGCCAGAGTCACATCCTAACACAGCTCTTGTGATTAGGAGGGTAAACAATACTCAGGAACATCAATAAGAATCCTAAAAGGAAAGATGTAAGAATTTGACAAACAAAAGAAGGGATCAAGTCCAGACACAGGGTAATGGGTGGACAATTATATTCAGATTCAGATCCTCAACACTGTAGAAGAGCTAAGTGTATGGCAACACAACTCTGACTGCAGCAAAAAGCATGGGGAGTTCCAGAGGCAGAGTTAGTTAACAGAACTGCCAACTGACTGAGTGTCACAAAAGGAAAGATGTGAGAAGGAGGATGGATTATATTGCTTTGCAAAAGTTGGCAAGAGCCAACAATATGTTTTGTTCAGATGAATCCTCATAGGAGCAATGAGCAGCAGTTCATTAGGAGATAAATACACTATTGACCTGGAAGTAAATGGGACATTTATGAAGTTGGACATGGTACACACACCATTATGTTGCCAGAAACAGTTGTTTTCATTGTTAGAATAGTACAGGCTTGAATACTGGATAATAAATTTACTACTGATAGTAAAAGAGTTAAGTGCAGCACTTACTGCCATTAAAGAAGAATACCCACAACAGTGTGCAAAAGCTAAACAGGGAGAGAGGTCTCTGAAGACCAGAGTTTACTTTGGAGACTCCACATTAAGGAAGTATTGAACCAACTGGATGGATGATCAGCACATTGGAAGACACTCATCTTGTCGTTATACTAAGGAAAGCATACTTCTTTTACTAGCAGAAAATATGGGAATTATTTTTCCTCATTAAGAAGCTGCATTCCTAAAACTGAAGGAAGCAGAGTGGAGGTTGGAAAAATATTCTCCAGGAGTAATAAGCCTGCCAAAACACAGACATTTAGCAGCATTTTAAATGTCATAGGGCATCTGAGACATCCCACAATATGTCTACGGTAGATATGTCACCACACCTATAGGAAACCTGTGCCTTTCTCCAGTGACAGCTGAAGGCTAGACAGGTCTCTCTGGTACTAGAATGGCATAAACACTCTTATCTCAGCTGATGAGCATGGTTATAGTCTCCAGATCCATCAGAAAGCATGATGGAGACCAACCAATCTCTAATTCACACATTTGGGTAAATATCACTTACCCTAAGGATCGACAGAGCGAGCGCAGTTATTAGCTTTGGTAAGGAAAAAAAAGAAGGGAACCATGCTTCAGTGAAAATTTATGCCAGGTGTTTTTATGAGCTTGATTCATCAGCAGGTACCTCAGAAGAACAATACTTTCTATGCTTTTTCCATCCCTGGAAGATACTTTCCTTATATTGCCATTTGAATTGCACTGGACAAGTAAAATGTTTTTGCAGAAAGCATATTTGTGATATCCTCACAAGCAGTAGGACCTAGAAAGTTTAGAAAATCATGAGCAGAAGCTCTCTGGAAAAAAAATGTGGGCTTCTGGGACAAAGCTGAACTAAATTCTGTTATATGTTATATTTGATTTTTGGTGGTACTGATAGATCATAACATTGATCCATGTTAACACTTATGTCCTCAACACACATGGTTTCTTTGACGGGAGAGCAACACAGGGACATTAACATTTTAATCTTACTATAGAGTTTGTGAAGCTGAGAGAATTAGAGGATCTTATTTCATTTATGATCTTCATAAGTGAAATAGTAAGTTTCATTCAATCCTCTTATTCCAGTCTGTGAAGCCTGGAAATCACTTTGGCATTACAAGTGATAAAGACTGAACAGTTTGCTGTAATACAGAAGACTTTAGATTGTTGGTACAAATATCTCGTGCCCCTATTCCTGGGAAATCAATCTAAGCTAATATTGACCACAAAGCAATTGCCAAAACAGTTTGGGAAATCCCCACTTTTCCACAGATAAAGAACTTTTTTTTGGTGTATATTAAAATGTATGATGCCTGAACTGAATATAAACCTGTAAGAGAGCTGCTCATTGTAGACAAAGTCTCTCATATATTTGACAAAGGTTTAGTAGAAAAAATTGTCCCAAACCTAAATTTGTTTCCTAATAACTGGAATTTAATAACCAGTCTGGTCTCAGAGGAGGTGTGCACAGAAGCTGCCAGAGCAGATTCAAGGTAAGACACTGGAAAATGACTACATTTGGTAGTGGCATGTATTTAACCCTATTACCAATTTTGGGAAAAATGCCTGGAACAGATAGAAATTGGACATTAGAAGGATGATCTCCAAAATGTTAGAGAAAAATATGTTAAAATGAAGGTCATTTAGACTGAACCCACCAGAGAAGGTCCAAAATATACTAAATTGGCTTCAGCTGAAGAGCAGTATTGCTGATCTGAAGTCATGCAGGATATACAAGCCTATATGATGCAAAAGATAAATGTTGGCTGTTAGAAAAAAAAGGCTCCCTGGAAAAAAAAAGCTTTTATTTGTTCATATTTTTCAGGGTGGCGGGGGTGTGGGGGTGTGGTGTGGAGAATCTTATAAACCTGTGTATTTGTGCTTGATAATTAGCCTTTATCAGAAGATGCTCCTGTGAAAGAGGAACTTATGCATATCAAATCCGTTTTTGCCATAGATAGTTCAACTGTCTGAGTAGTATCTGAGAACAGACCACTCTTTACTGAGCGTGTGTTTAAGTACTTTTCAATAACAGTTTAATCATGTAATCTCTTAACCCCATAATTCTCTGTCTAAATGGCTGGTGAAAATAATGTAAAAAAACCTCAAAACCACTATTGCAAAATCAGTCAAACTATGATCCCTATTCAGCAATTTCAAATTCCAGAATGGCTCCAGTGAAGTGAAGTTGTTATCACTGATAACTCTGATTAGTAGAAACCTAAAACCAAGCATATTTGCTTTGCTAGAAATCACCCCTAAAGTCACTGGAGACTTGCAAATGGGAAACTAAAAAGACATAGCAAAATAATTGACACAATTTGAATGAGGTCTTGGGTGCTCATACTTTATGTAATGATATTGTGAACCTCTGATAATAGAATATGTCTGTGTCTACACTGCTCAACAGAAGGTCTATTTGCACAATCTGGCTCATGTCCACTCTACTTAAGTCTGACCCCTTCTAGAGTAGTTTTGGCCTGGAACGAGCCATCTGGAGTGACTAAAACCTGCCAGGGCTTCAAGTAACATCTAATAGTGAGGATAGTGAGGGTCCAGGCTTGAGCCTGTTACTCAGCCCCCTTTTTTTTTTAGTGATACGGCTGTTTCCAGGAGTAGTGGTATTACAGCATTGCAGCAGGTTGAACTAACCAGCACAGGTAGCATTATGAACAGGGAGCAACCAAAACAAGTGTTTTCTTACCCATTTGACAGCAGTAGTAAGGATATTTCAGTTGAGATACGTTGGACAGAAGCAACAACTCTGGAAATCTCCAAGCTAATTATACTCCTCTGGTAAGGTTACTTATTAGAGTGACCAAAAGTTTATTAGCTTGTACAGCCTTTTAACAATTAATTTTAAGATGGGAATGAAAGGCATGCTTTGCGGACTGTTGCTTTAATGGCTGAGTTTCCTAAAGAGTATAGTAATATATTGTTTCTAAGCCTTGATGTACAGACCTGACAGTGAATGAAAAAGATCTCTTAGAAGACCCCTGAGCACCAGGCGGTCACTGAATGCCCCATGAGCATCAGTCAACTGAATTAATTTTATCCATTTCATTAATAGATTATAATACTAGGATTAGAGAGATGTGTTTTTGCAATAATTATATCAATATTTTTCTTATGTTGATAATTAATTGGAAAAAGAGGTGGTTTATGGAATGAAAGTTTAGAAAACATGATTGTCTAGATTAGCAGTGAAAAGTAGTAGGTTAGCAACAGAGCAAGCATATACTTGGTAACCCACATGAAGGTCTGACATCTCTGGTCTTATCTGATACAGTTCTTTCACTTGGTTCCTCACTTTTCTTTCACTTGTTCCCCTACTACTCTCTTTCCCTCCAGCTCATCAAGATAGTATTAAGCAGATACTGATATTATATACTATCTAACCAGAACCATCCTTGATGCATCTGTGCAAGCAGATACATATGTTAAACTGCACTGAACTCCACAGACTTCTTTGGACCAAGTGATGCTCTTTTCTACATTTCCTCATAAACCCTTTGTTTTTACAGAAGCAATTGGCTTCACAGAAGATAAAAGACATTATTTTTTTCTGGGCTTAAATCCCAATGTAGATTCTTTTTCTCTATCAGTTCTTCTCTGTCATTCTTTTGAACCCTTCTTTGTCTGTGCCTTTGTGCATTCTGTATGGCTTTATAAGTTCCAGTTTTATTCTATGTCAAAAATATTTGTGTCAGTCAAATATAATGATACATGGTAACAAATGTAGAAGCTTTAACTTGGTCACAGCTGCCACTTGACAAAGCCATTTTTTGGTGCATTAGGAGATGAAGCCAGAACTGTTTTAAATGCAACCAGAAAAGTTGCTGCCTGTTTTCCTGGGTCTTTGGGACTTTATTTTTTCTTCAAACCAATAGGGCATGAGACATGGAGGCAGTCAGATCTTGGCTGAAGAATTCTAGATGCAGCACGTCATCCCAATCCCCACATCCAGATCAAGAATTAGAAAGGGAGGCAATTCGTAACATGGTTATTATGTAAAACATATGCACAAACCGAGGCATTGTGTACACTAGCATAATCATCCACTGCTGACAATGAATATGCTGGTGCTGAATGTGATTAACCTGCAAGCACAGCCAAGAACTATTCTTGTTTCAGGAAGCCCATGTTAAACCTGACTGCTTGTGAAACTGTGTTCAGCACTGCCTTAATTGCACCCACTGCTGACACACATTGTCAATAACAAGCATTTTTGCTGCTGTAGACAAAGGTAGAATGTAAAGATGTTGCAGTGAGCCAAGGTTTGAAAGCCCTCACTTAGCTTGAATGCTCCGGATTTAAACTACTGGGGAAACTTTATGTCTCTGGCTATTTATTATTACATACAACATGTTCTTGGAAACCACTCCACATTTAACAGCAGTTAAACCCATCTGCTGCTCCTGAATTTTCATTTCATTCACAAGCCTGTTTTAAAAGTATTTTTGGACTTATTGCCAATGTGATATTAACTGGTTATTATTCTGTTGTAAGTTGGTAAAAAGAATGACTCAAATTTTAAAAGTAAACTGCAGCCTCCTATATATTTTTGAGTTTTTCATTGAAACTTGCCTTCCCCTCATTGTCTGACATAATTGAATTTTTTAGTTTAAAAGCAATTTCTTGCCACAAAATTTCATCACATCATGCTAAATGCTGATTTTAGCAACTAGTAATTGCATATGTGTAAATCCTGCAGAACTCATCTAGTAATTACATCATTGGCATAAGGAACAGACTTGAGCTTAGCACTGTGATCACAGATACTGTTCAGTATATTGAAGTTCCTGTAAGTGCAACAATTTTTCATTGCTTTATTTAAAAACTCTATCACAATTTTCTTTGCATGTCTCTTCTCCCTGGGCTCATGTTTCATTACTGTTATTTGGCATTACAGTACTTCAATGCCCTCTACATATGATCAACGGGAACTTTGTAGTTCCTAAAGATTTTCATGAGATCTTCTTCACCTTATTAAGACTTTTTTTAAACAGAAAACTTGATTATCCTTAGTTCTTTGTGTGGCTGACTCATTGTATGATACATACTGTTTGATGTTCTTGTATGAAGGTAATTTTTGTTGGACCAAGGGACTTCCCAATATTTAATATGTGTTATTTTTTTTTTTTTCCCATGGCACTAAATTGATCTTTCCTTTATCCACAGATTAACAAAGCTTTCCAGACTATAGGAGTATTTAAACCCTTCTAACATGGAATACCTAGACACTGAAAGTTGTCTGTCTCTAGGTCTTGTGTAAAAATTTAACTGAATTTTTAAAAGTGAGTTATCCCTAGGGATCACAACTGTCATGGTAGTTCGTAACATTTAAGGTAGCTTGAATTTTTATTTTTTTTTTTTTTTTAATTAAAAGAGGATTTAGATTTTCTATGCAATAAATCCCCAAAACTTTATATTTAAACTATATATTTATACTCAGTAACAGCTACTAACAACAACAATGTCTGCTACCAAATAGAAGACCTCCTTAACAAAATAATAATAAAAAAAAGAAGGCTCGGTTGTCTGTGATAGGCATCTAGTGCTATTTTAGATGTCCTGCAAGATTGGAGATGTGCATGTGGCTGTCAGAAATGACAGAAGGAAACCCATACCCTTCTGAAGCAGCAGCTGGAGACAAAGTAATACCTTAGTGGATCTAATGACACAAGACAACGCTATTTGGAAAACTCAATCTCACCTTTAAGGTTGTCTCATTTGTAACATGCAATATGATGCCTATGAAGAATGCTGTTTATGAATACTACCTCACTTGCATTTGAGTAGAGTTTATTCAAAAGCCTATTTTTATTAAGGATTACATTTCTACACTGTATATGGCACTTAGTTCCATTCATACAATCTTACTTTGAAAGCAAGTGTGTGTATATATATATATATATATTTATATATATATATTATATTAGCAGAGAGAAATGTGCCCTTTGCTGTTAGCTGGCTATTAATCATCTGGTTCCCAATTAAAATTGCTGAAATTACTAGGGAATAAACTTCTCATGGATGAAAGCTATGAAGTCATAGCATATAGGACTGGAAAGGATTTGTTTCAATTTTTCAGCACCCTAGCAGTAGAGGCTTTTTTCATAGCAGCAAATTTAGGATGATTCCTCTGGATTCTGTCCTCAGTGGAGATAACTTATCACTATCCCCATGTAAGATCCTGATTTCAGTCTTTCCTAGGTTGTGATTTCTGAATCCCTCATCACTCTTTTCTTTTCCTGTAGATTTCCTTTGACTTTTTCAGCACCCATCTTAAAATAAAGTGCCACTAAAATGATACAGTTCTGCTGGTGTCTCCTCATCAATGATTACAGCAAAATAGTCATAACTCATGTCCTTATACATAGCAATCATCCATATTTTAAAAGAAGGCCATTTTGCAACAGAACCTCACTCTTGTCTCCTCCTTAGTTAATGATCTCCACATAGATGTTCCTGACTCAGTTTTTTTGTTTTTGTGTTTTTTTTTTTTTTTTTTTTTTTGTATTTGGCATTTCTTCTGTCAGAGCAGTGCTTACTCTTCTGTGAGCATTTCTTCTATCTTTGTTTATGAAACTACACAATCCTTTTCAAAAGACTCCAGAACAAAATCTACAATTTAAACTACATATATGCGGAAACTTGCTGTAGTCAGAATGCATCATCCCTGGTGGACTTGTCCATTAAATGTCTCCCAGTTGCCTCTGTTACTTGGTCCTAATAAATGGGAATCCACAAACACTTATTCTGCTGTAAAAGAAGTTATTCCAGATTTTGTCATGTCATAAACCTTGTCCGTATAAGCTTGATCGAATATTTAGACCTCAATTCATCTCACTTCACTGAGGTGGGAATGCATCTTCCAAAGAGCGACTCAGTGCATTTAAGCCCCCAACCATTCTCAGGAGTTACCTGTGTCTCAAGGGACTCTGCTACTAGCTGACACATCTAAATGCCTGAAGCTTGACAGCACCAGTATAACTTTTGGTTCTTAAGAATACTGTAGTATGACAGCAGTAATATTTTTAAGCAAAGCTAGAAGTGCCTTTTCCTTAGACTATAATTAATATTTAAAAATGTTACACCCTGAATTTTTTGACGATTAGTAGCCATTCTTTATACCAACAGTGTTTCGAGACTTCCCTTAATGACTTCTTAGGCTAGTCGTTTTATGCTTGCTATTAAAAAAAGACTTAATCTTGTAGGGGAGAGTGCAAAACTGTTACTTTTTTGTCATTTTCATTTTTAAAAAGTTGTATTTTTAAATAACATAGAAACAAAAAGTCTCTGAAGTAATATACTACAAGGTGGTCAGCATTATGTATGCATCATAATGAATGCAGCCTTTGTGAAAGTGCTTTTCAATGCCTTAAGTATTAAACATTCTGGGGAAAAAAAAAAAAAAAAAAGATATGGGATGCATAGCTACAGACATGGTAGTTTTGCTATTAAAAAAACCTGCAACCCTGGCAACATAAGCCTCCCTTTTGCTGTCAGGGCTCTTCCATATTGCTGTTGCTTGTTAAGAACTTGTGTTTTCTACAACAGCATTGACTCATGCCTAGGTGAGAGCCTGAATTCATTGTAGATTTTCAGTTTCACAAAAAATTAAGCCTGATGTTCATTAAAAGCAAATGTATAGCACCCTACTGTTAAAACTTCACAAACTCATAGCGATGATTTTAAAATTTAGAAGCAACAGGGTTATTTATAATTTTAACCAGAAAGAGGTGGACTGACAAGAGAATGCTTATTTATCTGTTATAGACTTTTTACTTGATTTGTTAATAATTACTTGAGATTGGTAGATGTTGCATACTAAGAATAAAACAAAATATAATAATACAGTGTTAATTCCTGTAAAATATATATCCCTTGTTTGTTCTCCCTTGAAGGATAAATAGGTATTCCATAGATATTTATAATCAATAATATGCACTCACATTTTGAATATTATATATTATAATGCCATTTCATTTTTGTTAAAAAGCCTCTGGGCAATTCAACACGTATTAACACCAATTTATGGCTTGAAAGGAATAGATGGCATGTCAGAGTATTTCCCAAAGCATTTACAGCAAAAATAACTGCCCAGCCCCCAAAAAACAACCTGGGAAGCAAAACCACACAACTAAGCACCATATGCAAACACAATGAACAATCTGAGTTTGGAACGTGTCCTGAGTAGATGTCTCTATGTACTTCCAGAAAGGCCAAGAGGAAGAAAATCCCACAGGTAGAGGCCTTCAGCTGGGACCTTTTCCTGAAATGGAATGGACTAATGCACAGGTGAGAGTAGTGAATTTAGCTGTGAGAAATAAGTGAGGAAAGGAAATAGTTTCCGGATTGCTGCTTCATAGTTTTGCCAGTTTTTCTCACCAATGCTCCCCTAAACCCAAAAGCACCTGTTTCAAGTTTAAAAAAAAAAAATGCGTGAATCCTTCAATAATTGCCAAGATGCTGTGGCATGTAAGAAGCCTCAGCTATATACTGATCAAACTGAAAACAATTTGGGCTATTAGGAAAACAATTTGGGCTATTAGGAAAACAATTTGGCCTCATCTAACTTCTGACATTTGAGGAAGTAAACAATATTGCCACGGTAGTCAATGGAGAGACTCTTCCAGAATGCAGTTCTAACCTGTTTTGGATGTCTCCTTTAGATGGAAGTGGATCATGTCCCCGAAAATTATTGTCTCTCTCCATTGCCTAGACATTCTTTATGGTCAAATAACTTAGATGTAAATGTCTAGACTTTAGTTATCTCATGTGGTCAGGAAAATTTGTCTTTTATCTTTTTGAAATTTCTTTTTATGGTCTGTTTGCCTTACAGAGATACAATCAATCTCTAACATATAACAGGCAGGACCAACCTTGGATATAGGACAGGAAGACTAAGTATGTTTATGTTGCATAGTGCTTCTATCATGGACCTAAAGAGCCTGACAGACAAAAGCATTGTTGAAGTTGTTTGGCTGTCTTTTTTTTTTTGTCAGAGTTTTTTTGATAGAGGAGTTGTCATTGAAACCAGAAGTACAAAAAAATCTCCAAATCAAACAAAAATGCCAATGATGCTATTGCACTGGGATGCTAACCTACATAAATTTGTCTTATCAAAATATTCAGTATAGTTTATGTTGCATTTGTGTTCTCAGTTTTCACCGTATGCCCTCCTGCCATTATGATAATAGATGTGTGAAAAACTTGATATTTTGATTGTTTGACAGCTGGGTCCTTTGCAATCTCAGGAGGAAGAGAAGGCAGCTTAAGATATCAGGATAATGCACACTAATGGGATATTTCTGGTAAAAGTAGTCTAAAGTGTTATATTGTTGATGTCCAGATTGCTATCCTTTGATTTCAGAGTTAACAAGACACTAGGATAAATAGGGCAGATCACAATTCTGAGTGACCCTTGAACAGTTCTCTGCCAGCTGGACATCAATTTATAATGGCTTATGATGTGTAGGTAATTTTCCTAAATGTAAGGGCCAAAAACATGTAGTGCTTAAGGTGGTAACCCAGGATGAATTCAGTGGCAAATATAACAGATAGGATATTTTACTGTACATATCTGGACACTCAATTTCTGCCTCCTGAGATTTTTATGAAAGGCTTAATGAAGCTTATTTCTTGGTTTATTTTAGGTGCACATAACAAATTTTTGCTGCTTTTTTGTAATACCAAAAATAAGAAATTAAGCTATTCAATCACTGTTTAATTAATTGTGTCATTTATTCATACAAAGATGAACAAAAGCTCTGATACCTCTTCAATACTGAGTGGCACACAGTAGGAGGGAAGTGCTGTTTGCTCCTTAACAAGCCCATATGGTGGTAGGACATCCAGTGTCCCTACTATGCAAACAGCACTGAATCTTTAAAAGCATGTTAAACAACATCTGCCAGTGATAAAATAAGTAAAGCAGAAGGCTCATTACTTGATAACTTTCACCTAAGATCTTTAAAAAAGGAGGCTGAAAAGATCTGTTGGAATATTTTTTGAATTCTAGAGAAATGGAGTGTGAGTACCATGCTATTATTTTTACCTTTTTTTTCAAATAATGTTGCTGATCAGGTTATCTATATGTCAGCCCTGTTATGAAACTATTGGAAAGATTAATGAGGATTTAGCTAAGAAAGCAAGCATAAGAATAAATTAATAGTAGGAATAAATTAAGGCTAGTCAGCATAGTTTTAAAGCAAAGCAAAGATGTTAGATGAACTTCATTTCAGAACAAGAATTTGCTTGATGAATGGTCCTAGGTGTAGTTTAGGCATTTGCAAAACATTTGTTTTAATTTTACATTGTATCTGGTATAAATAAAAACCAGTATACTTTATCAAAATAATATTCCTTAAGGATTGACATCCAGTCAACGAGAAATGACCCTGACACAGAAATTTTGAGGGATGGTCTCCCACAATCTAGAATTGGCTGTGAACAAGAAATATTTCAATATTTTCACAAATAATATGAAAGACAGCATGAATTATTGGCTAGTAAAATTTGCAGATGATCCAAAGACTGAAAAAGTAGGAAAAAAGATGACACAGTAGTCAGACAGAGCAATCCCCTTACAGTCTATCCTGGTAAACAGAGCTCACTAGAACAAAATTATTACCTAGAAGAGAAGTATTACACAGCCAGAAGGAAGCAATGCCAGGCATACATACACAAAGCGGACCCCTACAGTGGAAATGAGCGGTACTAAGAATGTTCCAGAGAAAAAAACAGACAACTCAGCAGGACTTGTACTATGAACTTTGAATGTTTTTAAAAAAAAAAAAGGACTAAAACTTAAGAATAAGGAAGTGGTTATATTTGTTTGTGCAACAGTGAGGTTATGGAAATATCATTTCAAGTTTTGAGGTATATACTTTTAAAAGATATTAAATATATATATATAGAGAGAAAAGAGACTAGAGTGGAGAAAATTTATTCCGGAGAGAGACATGACTTAAGACAGTGTATTCACGTGGGGAAACTGGAAATAATAGGATTCTTTAGAGTAGTAGAGAAAAGCAGAATATGTACCAGGGTGAAAGCAAACAAATTCTGTGCAGGAGTTTTCAGCAGTGAGAATATAGGACAAACTATCAAGGGAAGTGTTAGATCTAAATCTAGTTATATTTCCAGGTTAGATGCTTTTCTGAAATAGATACACACAATTTTGTTTTAAAAAATATTATTGTTAGTGTTATATGCTGCAGTACATTATGCTAACCTCAATGATCTAATGATACTTTCTGCCTTCTGCCTTTTCATGCTTTTTATTCAATTCACCAGCAAAGTCTGTCTTTGTCTTAACATCTACAAAAAAAATAATGGCTAGGCATTTATGAGTCTAAGCCTTTGGTCAATTCCTGATGAGAAATGTTGAGCGATGGTTTATGTCAGTTGTCTCTTGCTTCGCACTTAGACTGAAAACTCTTGGAAGCTTGGCCACTCCATTTTTTCATTCTGGATTTGCTGAAAGCCTTCAACAGTGGAATTTCAGTCCATAACACTGATACTGACATGTTATAACAATGGATATAGGGCTAATTGAGAGTTTAAAAACTTTGCATAAGCTTAAATTTTCAACTGGGAAAAGGGAACTGAGCCTCTGCACCCCTTATTGTAATGTGAAAAATGCAGTAGAGAACATAGGCAGAGTTTGAGTCTCAAAACCTGATTGTATTGAATAGAATTTCTGTCATGTTCAGATCCACTTCCTTTGTGTACTCAGGGACATATTTATTAACATAGGTATTTAGCTTTTTCTCCTGCTGAGTTTTCAGAAATGAGTTTTTGCTCTTGCCTATATATCACTACAGAATTACGAACTAATTTTCTGTGAAAAAGTTTTGTGCTGACAATACTCCATGAGTATCATACGATCTAATTTTGCCTGCAGTACCTTTTCATTATCTATGATTTCTGATGAGTAGTAGAAGAGTTGGAGGTGTGCTTTATAAATGTATTTTCCCTTTCTTTGTGGTGTCAGTTGATGTTCTGTTGTGGTTTCTCTCATGGACTTTGTCCCAAGATATCACTTTGAGATACTGCTCAGGCAGTCCAGCTTATCACCACTATGTAGTTGACCTTCCAACCTTACAAACTGAGCAGAAGAATTTGCTTCCCCTCCCACTCAGCATATGATAAAACTTTAGCAGACTTAAATGAACCCAAGATAATACCCACTATTTCTAGCTGAACAGATACTTACAAAAGCAGACAACATTTGAGAGGCTTTATTACCAAAGATCTTTGTTCTGTCTTGAATGCTACTGAAAATTGTCTTTGTTGTTAAGAAACAGGACTGACTTTATATTTAAAAGGGACACTATTTGTGGGCAATGATTTCAAAGTGAAAGTCTTTAAGTTGTTGGGTAGTTTCTATTAACAGTCATCACTGATATTTCTTATAATATTAGAAAAGTAATTAGGTAAAGTGTCTGTAGTGGCCCCTGCAGACATATTTTATCTGAAGTGATTTATTTCTATATTATACTTTTCTGAATATAAGAGTGTTCACTAGAACTTCCATTTACCTAAACTAAGCCCTGAAGTCTTAAACAGTCTTACATCTCCTTTGCAAATATCAATAAAGGTAACTGCTGTATTTAATCCTCAATTAAGTAATTCTCACATACTTTCCTGCAGAGGTCTAATATTAATATCCAGATAATGTAAAAGAAAACTGAATATACACATAGTCGTTTTGCTCAACAAAGCTGAGGAAAATAGTGGCAACATAAGTATTCTGTATTGCTTGTCCATGTTATATGATGTAGACTGAGTGCTGGAGTTTGAAATTAGTTTTTATTGATTTTTTCACTCATGTGATGTAATGCAGCATGGTTGTTTAATTTACAGCAACAAAATGGTTTGGGGTTAAATGTTACCAAGGCAATGAAGAGGTTGTTCTGTTTTTAACTGATGCTGTGACCTACATTGTTCCCCAAGGCACCACAGATATTTTTCATAAAAGTCTCCTGTTAATTATAATTGTACTCTGTGGTGCTGGGTCAGTTGTAATTTCTATTATATAAACTTTAAAAATTAGGGGGCTTTGGTTCAGTTATTGTAAATCACATTAGGTAAAGATTTGCCATTGAGGCTGGTAGCTTGGATATAACTGTTTCCTGAGATGGCAGTGGCTTCAGTCTCAGTCCCTTCTGTACAAAACCCCATAAATTTTGAGGGCTCCAAGTGGTACCTGTGTAACCATGCAGCTGCTGAAGGCCCTTCCTTCATTCTTGAGAAATGTAGTCAAAAATGCTGTATATTTACATCAGCTTAAATTCCCATAGCCTCCTGTAGAGCAAATGTGTGGTCCTGACCATCCTCTAGCCCTGATTTCTGGAGTAAACCCTAACCTTGCTGCACTGCTGAATGTACTCCATATCTCCTCCCAAAGGAGACCATGTCCATTCATGTGTCCTGTGGTCTCTATACCATCTGCCTCATGGAAGCAGTGAGACATATATTGGTAACTTGGATGAAAGATGTTTTACATTAGTGCAAAGAAGTCAGCCCTTTTTAAGGAAGAGGAAATTTATTTCTTAACACTAGCCAATAAAACTCAAGAGTTACCAGACTTTAATTATACACCTTCTGCATTCCCATTCTTACATAGAGAAGCTTATGTGGTCAAGTTATAATATCAGACTGTTCTTAACTTCCTTCAGAGGTTTCTTTTTTCCTCATGACAGACATAATATTTTTCAATTTTTATTTATTTTTTTAATATCAATGTACTCCGGAGGGGGCTAAAGCACGCTTAGCTCCATTATAACCTGCTTACTTGAAACATGTAGGATTTCTTGTTTACTTAGGTATAACATCAGTTTCGGTTAGCTAAGTAGCTAGATATCATGAGAGCTACAAGTGCTTCCCAAATCTGAAAGACTGACCCAGAGTTTCTGAGGCTAAAGAATCAAAAAAGGAGCAATCTGTAATCTTTCAAGTTAATGGACAGTATTTAAAGTACTGAGTGTAGTCACAATCAAACTGCAGTAAGGAGCTGATAAGATCAGCTTCTGAAAACTTAAGAAGACTGAAGTCATAATCTGAATTCACTACCTTTTCAGATCTTTTAAAATTTTTGCAGCTAAAGGTAATTTTCCTTAAGAAACACAAATGCTCTGATTGCTTCTGGAAACAACATCCTGATTAAATACTTTAAAATGTTATTTTAAATGTACTTTAAAAGTATTTTTAAAATACTTTAGAAGTTAGAAAGTTGGGATAACCCTGACCACTGGGAACAATTGCTGTAATTCTTTTTTCTCTGAACATAAATTCAGACATTAGTCATAATTCAACTTGTAGCTTGAGGTAAAATAGTTATTGCAATGGAAAAATATTTCTGAAAAAGAAGTTTGTTATATCTTAAGGTGTAATCATATGTGCCTTTACTTTACATGGATGCCTGCTGCCTCCATAAACTGTCCTACTTAATTTTGTAATTTACTCAATCTCCAAGTTAAGGATTGAAATTATTTTTCTCCTTGCTTCATAACTGCAAATCTTCACCAGTTCAGACAATTGCAAAGAATGTAATGAAATATGAGCTATATAAAGTGTCTTTAATTTATTGGTAATATATTGTCTTTCTGTAGCTAGCCCAAAGCCTGTTGATTGTTTATATAAACTGTTTCTAGGAGGTTTACAGCTGCAAGTGGAATTCTTTTCGTATGTTATTGAAAAAGTACTTCCCAGGGTAAAAGTGATCATGATGAAATTATATCTTTACAGTAGAGAGTTGTGTTTCATGGAAACTCATATCAAATTGTACTTTTTTCTTTCTTGGTGCAACAGAGAAACATAGAACTCTCCATAACTTCAAGTGACTGTCTCTGAAAATGTTTGGTTTAAATTTTTTCTTGATGTTGTACTCTAGTTAAAAACATATTCTTATTCAGACCCTTTATTCAGTGAAGTACTGAAAAGAGATATAGGTAATCATAGACAATTTGGAGAATTTTAGAGTACAAAAAGAAACAGGTTAAAATAAAGAGCAAACTGATTAACTTGCCTGGCCTCAGCTTCTACAATGGAAAACTTCTTTCTACAATGCCTTTTGCACCCAACTCTGAGTGATAAAAAAGCAGCACTTTTATTTTGTTAAGAAAAAAATGATCATTCTTGCTTACAAAAAGACATTGGTACTGATTGCATTACAAATAAGGAATGACTGAGTTTAATTTAATCTGTAGCTAAAGCCTGTAGAAATTTTAGGAAGGAGTCAAATCCCATAAAGCACAGACAATTAAGATATCTTTCCATGTTCAGAATCCTGAATGTGAGCCAAATACAATCTTTACTCCAACTCTATTTAACAAAAATAAAAAAGTTGCTCAATTGTTTAATGCAAACAGAGAAAACCTAGAGATGAACAAAAAATATGCTTTCACTATAGTTTGGTTTATCTATAAGGCAAAATATATTGTTGAGAGATACAATATGTATAGCTTCTTTACTACTTAAGCCTTCACTACTGCTACAGGTTTTAATTATCATTGAATGAGCTGACTTAGATCTTCCCACACACATATTAAATTGTAATGTATTCTCCTTACCTAAGAACAGTTATAGCTCACTTTGGCCATAGGTATTTGAAAATTGCAGGTTTTGTTTTGACAGATAAAACTTCTCCCAGTTACATATTTATAACCTTACAGATGCAAACAAAATATAGCTCATTCTTCATTTCTTTCCCATATTCAAAGACTTCTGCCCCCTCTAGGGACCTCTGAAGTCCATCCCTTTAGAAATACTCAATTCATCTAATTGAACTAAATTTCCAATGACCAGATTCTTCTATTTTGCTTAGAACTTCTATCAAAAGAATCGTCCAATTCTTTGCTTAAATTGTTCTTAAGCTTAAATTCCACAGAACTTCTGGATCCCAAACTTTCAAAGCTCCCTTTGAAAGTTTCTATAATAATAAGGGCCTGAAATGATTTACAAAATAATATAGCTCCTGAGCCACCTACTTTAACTTTGAAGTCAGTTCTACTTTGAGATGAAGTTAGACTACATGGCACAGGTCACTTCCAGCCCAAATTGTAATTCTATAATTCTATGATTCTGTGACTTTCTCTGAAATGAATTAGGGATTGATTTTGGAGGGTGGAATTGTAGACTAAGAACTAAACATTGCAGGCATCCAAATTTAAAATTCCCAACCCCATTTCCTAGCCACACCTCTGTCACTTAATGTTTAATTCAAGTTTTCCTTCCTCTGTTTCATTTTCACTTCTACAGTGCTAAGCTGTTTTTTCCTCTTAACTTTGAAATATTTGGTCATTTTGCTTTGGTTTTGCCTTCTCTTCCCCTGAATTTGCCAAGTCCCTGTTGGTGAAACCACAGTATAAACTTTTTATATCATAGTGATGTCACTGATGGTGCAAATTTCAGATATTACTTATGCAACGAAATACAAGAAGTGAAGTAAAGTTTAGTGAAGTATCGTTCCTGATATAATCTGCATTTACAGTTAAGGTAAATGAATTTGTGAACTCCTAAAATCTAAGCCAGAACTCGTTAACAAAAATAACTCTATTTTTCAAGCAGTTAGCACACCAAAAAAAAAAAAAAAAAAAAAAAAAAGTGTACAAAATCAACTCCTTCTTTCAGAGATTCTTTTCCCCTGCTATCTTTATAAATGTTGTGAAAACTGGGAACCAGAGTGCAAGGCAATAGCACCATGGAAACACAGAATGAAAAGACTGACATTCTCCCAAATAGTTTCCAAATTAAATAGAGACAAAAATAAAAATAGGTGAAGTAGGGCAGAAGAGGTACAAAAACTTATTAAGAAAGAACTAACCACTGGTAATTTTTAATTAATTATTACTCCAAATAAAGATGATAAAGGAGTAGCTTTGTAGGATGTTTCACTGTCAGATTTCAAATGCCATTCCTGGTAACTCAGTGGGAAACTGAATTTGCACAAGATCCAATTTTACTCTGCTTTTTAGGAAATCTCTGAGCCTTTGTAACATGTGCTAAAAGAGTAGGTGTTCACTTACAGAAGGGGTCCAAAAGTACATACTGGAAGAGGATACAAGGGCTTTTTCATGTGATCTTAGTGTACCAGATGCTTTGGGACAAAAGATATAAAACTTATTCCCTGTCCATTCTGAGGAATTTGCGAACAACATTCCTACCTCTTCAACAAAACCTCATGGGAAACAAAAAAAAATAATCATTCCTCTCTGATGGATGTAGGTTGTGCTCCCTAGGCCAAAAGGTGGTGAACCAGCCTGAAAGTGTGCTAGTCACACATCTAGGTTCTCATACTCCGGGCAAACACTATTTTACATTTTCTTCTGCAGCTGAATTAACAGGGCTTTCACAAGGCCATTTCAAGCAGTAATGGGGAAAAAAGCTAGCTCTATAATAAATGTCTAAATCTTACTCACTCTTCCTCAGTGTAATGAAAGGTGATGAGAACTGTAATCTGGAGATGGTTGGAGTGTGGTATCAGCAGGTAAAAATTTTACCTACATTTGCAGAGTATAAAACTCTTCATATGACTTTTGAAACAACCAGATGACATCTGAGACAATATATTTTTTTAAGTCTTTTGAGGGTTTGCTATTTTCTGCTTTTCTTCCTAGTAATTAACTGGTTTAAATTAGGTAATTGCTGAACAAATTCCAAAGCTGTTCTATGAATGTCAGCACTTGCTGTCTTTAGCTACTGGGAGAGAGGTAGCTTTTGAAAAACTAGTTGATCTCAAAGAGATCATGACCACCTCTCTTCTTGGGTTAGCTTTCTAATAGCACTGCGAACTCTTTTTTCCCAGGTTTGTATATCTATTAGTAAAGAGATGACTTGGCTTGAGAGCGAGAGTGACAGTGGGTATATTGGGGCAGAAGACAAGGAGAGATTGATGACAGATTAGAGGAACATGAATGAAAAGGCTCTATAGAGAGGCACTGTATGGGGAAGAGTGAATCTGAACAATGTGAAAAAAATATGGGGATGGAGGGGAAGAAAGAAGAAAAAAGTGTTAATAAATTGCCTATAGAATAAATGTCTACTGCTTGCCGAGTAGAGGATATACAAAGTTAACTTGTTAAAGTTCCTTTCCTCTTCCATTCTTAGTTTTATATTGACTCTATTTCATAGAAATGAAACAATAATATGCAGCAAGGTTAAAACTGAACTACTTCTAAATCCATAGAGTAGCTTTTATTCTTTATCATGGGAAAACTTCTAAAGAAAGAGATGGACTGAGTTTTGTTAGTATCTTAGAGCAAATGACACCAGCAAATTCACATAAGATGCAGGTTTGAAAAGGCAAGTATAATATTACCTAGTCAAGCAATAATATATATTAGTATATTATCTATATTATCTATCAGGTTATCTGAAGAAAGGGGACTTTACATGGCAACTTTGTATAGAATCTAACAGTATCTGTGCACCTGTGGTGGTATTTGAGAACCATAATTTCAGAATTAGTTAAGACTGTGAAAATAAAGCATGTTACACCAAGATATTGTATATAAACAGACTTCTATTTTAGTTCTAGAAATTAGTTGGCTGATATGGCACAGAGGCCCCATAAACTGCAACAAAACATACTTCTTTTATCCTAGCTCAATATTTAGGTTAATAGGCAAGCAGAAATTCTCTGTGCCCTAGAGTTATATGTGTTGCATAACTTGTCCTTCATATAGATCTGTCTTCATATGATGTAACTAATTTTGTTGGTCTTTTAAAATATTCTTTGTTGTTTTTTCAAACAATGAATTACTTAAGATAAAAAGTAGGCTTTATAAGTGAAGGCTCAACAGGTTCATGCAAGGGGACTGTTTCTGAAAAATCAATATGCAGAACATTTTTACTGTTTCGACTGTTCTATGAATTTTCAGATCTCATAAAACAGATTGCCTTCTAGCTATAAACATGACCAGGCATCTCATATTCCCATTAAATAACCAAAATAAGTCATTATCCAAGCAAATGTCTGTGGTTTTTCAGTAACAGTGTATTGAAGAACTCAAAACTGTTCTAATTTTTATTTTCAAGAGTACATGAGAACTCATGTCCTTGACATCAACTTTTTTGTTTTCAGTGGGACTGGTTTTAGTGCACAGTGTATGCCAATGTAAGGAAACAGGCTATTGCAGTATATTATTAGATTGTTACAAATAAATATGTTTTAACTCTTTAAAGCCAATTCTAGAACAGAATAGCATGAAAACCTATCATTTAGCATTCGGTTTGTGAAGCCAATATTTAAAATAAAACACATCTTTGGAATAGTACTCCATATTACACCATCCTGCAGGCATTTGTAGGAAGTTAAGAGGTGTCACATAAATAACACCAGAATTTCTTGCATTTGATGTTATTGAATGGGCTTAAACATCACTTACTAAAAACAACGGGTTTATATCTGTATAATATATTGACAAACTAACTAAATTATTTGCTCAAAATAATTTGATCAGTTGTGGGGTTTTTTGTTTGGTTTTGTTTTGTTTATTTTTAAATATAGCTGGCTGTGATTTTCCAAGTTCAAGTCAGGCCAAAGTTTTTGGGAGTGGAGACAAATGTGTATCCTCACATGCTTGTAAGACATGGTTCAGAGACACTCCTAAATTAGGCTGTCTCTTTCTGTTGAGTACACAGAGGTTGTTTCTATAAGACAAATAAGTATATAACCTTATGCTGGCAAAGGATTTGCTTAGTTCAACATATTTACTCTGCTGGGAGAAAGCAAATTTGGGGTTCAGTACTCTACTGTCTTTTTTTGAGACAGTCATCTGATGAAAGGAGAAATAATGCAGACTAACCCAGAGCCTTTTACTGATGAGCTTTCTGTTAAAAAAAAAAAAAAAAAAAAAAAAAGTCTAAAAAAGTGTCTGTTTGAAAACTGTGACACTGTGATATGTAGTTTATCCAATAACCAGTTTTGTGCACTTGACACTGGCAAACTAAGTGATTAAGGCTTGATCTTATTAGAACCTAACTAATGCAAATCATCTAATCTGATGCCTGAAACATTTGTCTTAAGCTTGTCATGCATCTGTATTACAAGCTTATATTATAGAAATTTTCTACCACTGTAAGCACTTCATTTACAGATCTGAGAATCTGAAATCAAATGAAGAGCTAAATGGAAGTAGAGATGATGGGTAAAGATGTGGCAGTCTAGATTACCTGAGCTGCCAGTCTTAGGCTAAACAAAGCTTACATTCCACTTCCAGATGGAGAAGAAAGTGATTGTTCATTTTGTTGAAAGACCCTTAGCTAAATATAGCTGCTGACCAAGAGTCCCAATCATAGTGAAACCTCTTCTTTCCAGGCTTTTTGCAAATTGCTGAGCACAAAATGACATTACGTGTACACAAATCATCTGTTTATTGTGGCCGAGTACCATAAATATGCATGGTACTGTATATACCTAACATGCCTAGGCTGTCTATAGATCTAATGGAATAACACATTACATAATTCAGAGGAGGGAGATTCAGAAGTAACTTGAGAAAAAAATGGGTGAGCTTCATAAAGAAGATATGTGTTTTCTATTTTCTCACCTTTGTGCTTTTGTATTTCTTAAGTGTTTGGTTTTTTGTTTTGTTTTGTTTTGTTTTTTTTAAGGAAGGGAATGTGGATGCTTTCTTTACCATAGTGAGAAATGTGAAGAGACAAAGTTAAGAGGCAGTTACCAACTGTGCTGTAATTTAAGCTTTTAAGAGCCTACAGCCCCTGTGGATGCTGCGGTACCAGGAATGTCAAATCAGTTATCTCCAGGGAATAATGGGTGACAAATATTAAATATTAAAACCTGTTTGTAAGTCTGTGTCTCAATTCGCTCACAGTTCATCATGATGAAAAGTAGAGAGTCTAAGGCTTTGGGCAAGTGGTGTCTCATTCTCTTAAAATGGAATTTAGTTTTAATCTGATTTAATTTTATGAACATTTAGCTTTAAATCCAGACCTATCAGGTGACAAATGTATTTTTAGACATAGGAGGGTCCCACAAATTAAAAGCAATATTTTTATGGGTCCTTATGTATTTGATGTGAAGGATGTATAAATAGCTTTGTGGGGTAAGCACAAATTTTACAAGGTACACTAAACTAGGTTCAGTGAGGTGTTGCTGAATACTGCAGCTTTGCTAGTTTAGCTGTAAACTGTTCACTTAAAATTAGTCATTGCTGTCACAAAGCTTAAGATTCTTATACTGTACCATGTAGACAGAGATTAAGGACTTCCAACTGATGGCTAATTTAGTCTGTTCATTTGTTTTCATCTTGTATTAATATGCTGACATTTGTTGTTCCAAAAAGTCAGAGAATTGCACTGACTTCAGTATTTACTTAGTGAATGCTGCACCTCTATTTCTGTACACATTGCCTTATCAGACTTTAGAAAGAATATTTTATTTGTCTTTAAAAAGAATATTCAGAAAGTAGTATAATGTTAAATATCCCATTCCCAGCAGTCTCCTGGAGGGCACCATGTGACTGTACCAGAGCCAAAGAGGAGGGCAAGGTCACATACAGCACAGCTTTGTAACAGGTTTGCACTAACACTGAGCTGAGGAAGCCAGTTCCATTCTCTCACCACTGACTGGGACAAATTGACTCTCCACAGCTTTTCCTTGCCTGCTCATTTATCTCATTCCATTAGCTGGAGCACACTGGGACTCTTGAGTTATTTTAGCCAATGTTCAGCTCAGTAAACAAAAGATATATTTCACTCTGGTGAGGTGATCAAGCAAGCCTGAGTGAAAGAATGTTGTGAAAGGGAAGAGGTTAAAAAAAATTAATGCTAATTCTGACATCAAATTATATACTGACACAGAAAATGAATCAGAGTAAAACCATTTCTAGCACTCAGAAGCATGTCAATATAGGGACTGCTAATGAAAATTGGTCTAATAATTTGAAATGCGTGCATATCAAATACACATATCCCATGCACTAAAAAACTTAGAGTAACTGGAACTTATATTGGAAATTCTAATCAATGCTTTATTAAACATGTTATATTTCCAGTCAGATGCACACTAATCTTTTCCACTGCTCCACTCGTGGACCCCATTTGAGGTTTTAACCTTCTTCATAAATTACCCTTCAGATTTTGATGAAAATGTCTTTCCAAATTAAGCATGTTGGTTGCCCATCTTGTTATCTGTCTTGAGAGCAAACTGTTTCTCATTTCATTGTATTTGGGTATTGCTGTATTTACTTGGTTTCAAATACCATAATTAAAATAACAAACGACATTGATTATGGCAAACTTATGACTAAAACTCACGACAAATCTTACTAACCTCTTTTCTGCTTACTCAGGCAATTGGTATTGTTTTGCCTAAATCCCAATATTTACAAGTTTGTTGTCAGCTAAGTTACACTTTATTTTTACATTGGTTATAACTGTAAAGATGCCCAGCAGATTGAGTGTTCTTTTACCAGTATATTCTCATATTTGTGTAATCTCAGACACCTCTGCATATACTATAAAATATAGGGGGTGAGGGTGAGCTATGATGATGTCCAGATTTGTCACAGAATACACATGTTAATATCCATTCAAATGTTCAAAGAGCAATATTCATCTTGGCCTCTACATTGAGAAGATATCAAAGCTGCTCAGCAGTGTGTTATGAGCAGCTAATTGGAAATTTCAGCTTGCTGTTTGTGCCATTCTGTCCCTTGAGTGAGATTTTGATCAACTACAAAATCTCACACAGACTTAATATTTCTTTTCAATCCTGGGAAGTTGCTTAGAATGCATCACTTTATTTTATGAATGTTGTCTTCTCATAGTGAGGAGTTCATAAAAACCACACACTAGCAGTTCCCCAAAGGATAAGTCAATTAAAATATATCTAATTTACTGCTGTTGTACATACAGGGTTAACTGATGAAAAGAAATTATTTAATATTCATCTTAATGTGGATTCAAGATTAAATTAGTGGTACAGCTTCTCAATCTAGTGGATAGACCAATTTATATATCATATCCCAAACTGCCTATGGTTCCCTATTCCAAGCTATGGAAATAAAGTGTTTGCACTTTTCAGATCACTGACACCTCAGGTTTTAATACTGGATCCTCCTTTCAGTGCTGCTTCCAGAAAAACTGGGACTTCTATTTTAACATGTGTATCTCAGGCATATAATACCAAGAAGCAACTGTGGTAATTAATAAAACCAAACTCTCTGATACTTTAGCATTGTTTATATATAATTATTCCATAGGCCAAAAGAAATCAAAATATTGAGTCTGATACTCTGACAATATTCGTGGAATTAGACAAAATTTCTTCTCATTTGGTATGAGTTCTTTATTCCAATATTTCTGAAATTATGTTTCATCTATGTAAAACACTTTCAGGATATATGAGTGAGAAGAACTTTCTTAATATACTAGTCAGAGAGAAAGGACATGATGTTGCCAAAAGGAAATAAAACGTTACAAGTAACTGAAAAAGTGGGGAATAGCATGGAAATTAGAAACCAACCTTAACTACAGAAGTCTTCATTATACTAGCATTGATATATTATGTATAATTGTAATTGGGAACATGTATTCCTTCAGATTCTTGTTTGCTTTTGCTGATGTCAAACATTACCCAGATGGTATAGCACATTTTCTGTAATCACCTCCTTTTTATCTCATGCTTTTCCTGATCTGTATTCCTCATAGTCCTTTTTTTTTTTAATTTCTTAGAAAAGATATTATAATGTCCTTCGTTCTTAGCTCTATTGACATACTTTTATCTCCATTAGAATACTTTCTTAGTTCATAAACTTAATTTGTCCTTTTCTCTTAAACATGCTTTTTTTGTCTGGTGATTTCAGATCTAATGGTCTGAGTGCTTTAGAATCAAATATTACTTCTCACAAATATTGCCTGTTATTGGTATCATTTTCAGATCCTGCAACAGTAAGAGTTGTATGCATAAGCTGTATCTATTACATACATGAATTCTGAGGTTTGATGCTATGAACCAACACATTTCTTATACCAGTCTAGGAAGCAAAAAATCATCTGCATGCAGTTTAAAGGAGTGATTTTTTTGTGAATCACTGGAAAGAAAACTCTTCTTAACGAGACTTGATAAGCTACAAAGGAAGAAACTAGTTCCTCTCCTCTTAGTGAATGTCTTAGGCAGACAGTGTAAAGGAATATGTGACCTGGGTAACAGAGTGGGTAGTGGCATCAGCCAGGGAAGGGGTGTTGAGTTTTTCTACTGAAATGGCTTATCTTTGGAAGCACAGACTGGAGAGCCATGAACTTAGTGGCTATTTTCAGACTCCTGTCTTTGCAGACTTTCCTTTTAGGTATCCACAAAATAAAGAAACTCTTTGTCTGAAAGTTTCAGGATTTCCATTAGCCAGTCTCTGTAATGAATGCACAATAGAAAAGAATTAACAAAGACAGACATGCAAGCAGATGATTAATCTTATGCATTAATTTTTGTTATCATTTCCATTAAAATGGACAATTTTAATATCCATGGAGAATTTAAATCACTTTTTTTTTTTTTTCCCCCTCTGGCTATCTCCTAGCACACAACAATATAATCTAAATCTCCCTCTGTCTCTGCAAGTTAATACATACTCATGGGTGATGTCATCAGCATAAGAATTTAGAGAGACTTAAATATATATAGAAGACTTTTCCAGGCACTGAAATGCATCTGACAGGTATCTGAGAAATAATCAATCAGCTATTTGAACAGTGCATGTAACTCATAACAAGAAGTAAAATTAAGTGAAACTGCCAGGAAAATCAACTGATGAAATTTAAATTTTAAATCAGTATTACCCAGGACACTGAGATTAAAACTCTTAACCTTTCAGAAAACACTATTTATTTTTTTTCAGCAATGCTAGTGTCCAGAATTATGATGCTGTCCTTAACATCACATCAAGTACCAGTGTAGTATTGATGGGGGTTGGGGGGGAAGACTTCTACATACTGAATTGTGATCACCCCACTTCTGTATCTCCATGGTGGTTCTTGCAAATCTTCCTGGTCTGACAATGTAGCGGGCCTTCTCAGATGCGAACTCAGGGATTTCTCCACTTGTCACTGCTCCAGGTGCTCCTTTGTGTTTGTGTGGATGATCACATAACCTAACACTTCTCATATACCTGTCTATAGTCTTCATTTTAGTATTTTGCTGTGCTTTTGTTCTCTTCATGCTTTGTCACATGCTGCTAAAGTATCAGTTCGTCAGAGAGCCTGTTTAAACAATTTTGGAAAGAAATGGGTTCACGTGTAATTTCAGGGATTCGATGTCTTGTGGCAGAAGTGAAACACAGGCAGTAGACACAGTTGCCTGATCTTTATTCTTCACTCATCAATCCACAGAAGGCAAGACTTGGGGAGTTTAAGGCCAGGAGGGACTGTAAGAGCAGGCTGCTTGAAGAACCATTAGATTTAGTCACATTTCCTTAAGACAGCAACTTGCACTGGACTAAAGAACATTTGTATTTCAAAGATGTATATCCCCCTTCAAGACCTTCAGTCTTAAAAGGTATCAGATAACAGAGAAACCATAATTTCCTTGTGCAGTTTGTTCTGATGGTTGCTTTCCTCACTATTAGCATGTACCAGGTTTGCAGTGTAAAGCTGTCTGGTAGCAGTTTACAGTCAGTGATTCTTGTTATGGCTCTTTTTACTATATTAAACACTGCATTCAAATCACTTCTCAGTCATCAGATGGAAAGTTAAATGGCTTGAGCTTTTTAGCCTTATATTGAAAGAAAAATTTTCCCCATTCTTTGCATAATTTCTTTCTTCTCTTTCTATAGGTCTTGTTTTACAATGTCCTTATTAAAATGTAGACACTTTTATGCAGTATCCCTGCATCAGAGTTATGGTGCACTATACTGAAGTAAAATTGCTTCTGTACTGCGCTTTGCTACTAATTGGATCTATTGCTCTTCAAATGTGTATCTGGGGATTATATTCAATATTTCCAAACTAATCATAGATTCATAGAATGGGTTGGGTTGGAAGGGACCTTAAAAATCATCTAGTCCAACCCCCCTGCCATGGGCAGGGACACCTTCCATCAGACCAGGGTGCTCCAAGCCCCGTCCAACCTGGCCTTGAACCCTTCCAGGGAGGGGGCAGCCACAGCTTCTCTGGGTACCCTGTGCCAGCGCCTCACCACCCTCACAGGAACAGATTTCTTCCTTCTATCTAATCTAAATATACCCTCTTTCAGTTTAAAACCATTACCCCTTGCCCTATCCCTACACCCCTTGATAAAGAGTCCCTCCTCATCTTTCCTATAGCCTCTATTAAGTACTGGAAGGACGCTATAAGGTCTCCCCAAAGCCTTCTCTTCTCCAGGCTAAGCAACCCCAACTCTCTCAGCCTGGCCTCACAGGGGAGGTGCTCCAGCCCCTGATTATCGTCGTGGCCTCCTCTGGACCCGCTCAAGCAGGTCCGTGTCCTTCGGATGTTGGGGGCCTCAGATCTGGACACAGCATTGCAGGGGGGGGTCTCATGAGAGTGGAATAGAGGGGGAGAATCTCCTCCCTCGGCCTGCTGGTCACACTTCCCTTGATGTAGCCCAGGACATCCTTGGCTTTCTGGACTGTAAGCACACATTGCCAGCTCGTGTCCAATTTTTCATGGATTTTATGCTTCATAAACCCAACAGGAGTTTCTTTTCATGTCCACCCCAACACCCAATTCTTCCCAGAATCCCTGTTTTCCAGTATTGAACCCCTCTTTCTGTAGACTTTATCTATTTTCTTTATTCCTAAACATATAACTTATATGTACTACAAAAAAAAAAAAAAAAAAAAAAAGTTGAATAGGAGTAATTTCAATTAATTTCAAGTACAACATCATGATTCAGCCTATATTTTCTTTAGCATCAATGGAGACAAAGAGACACTATTCTGAACTATCATAGGCATCTAAAAGTGCCTAGTTCTCTCCTTTGACCATAAAAAGAAGGTAGCTATTTCAGTGAGGTGACTAGTTCAGATATCCACAAAGTAGGCAGTTTTATTTGGTCAGGTGGATCCTATCCCTTCTGGGGTAATGGTCTGTTACAGCTCTTCCTTCAGTATTCTCAAAAGTACCAATCCTTATGTCATCCAAAGTTTTAATCAGAAGCACTTTTATGTATTTCAAGCCATTTAATGAAATGGTTCAGTAGTGCAGCACTTGCTGCTATAGCTACAAATCTACATTAGAAACATTTTAATTCAAATCATGTTACTCCACTGTTGACTACATTTTATATTTATCATCTAGCCAGTTCTTTGTCTGTTAAATCTATGATTTAATGCTATTTAATAGTGCTAATTTCCTATGTGGTTCTCATGTAAAGGCCTTTCAGAAGTCTGAATATTTTACTTTTGACAGTTATCTTTGTCAGCCAAAGTGGTACGCTCAACAGAGAATGAAATCAGGTTTAGCAAGACTTGTTTTCCATAAAATCTAGGGCAAGCACTTAGCAAGATTTTTCTTTAATTTCTGTTGAACTGAAAATCTCTGATTTCTGTCAATGTCTTTTTTAATTTTCCAAAGAAAGACTACAGATAACAACATACTTCTTATGATCCTTCCCATGGTTGCTCTGTATTTGTTATATTCCACTACAAAATTCCTAATAGATTAACCTGAAGATCAGCTGCAGCCATAATACCATATAATTTAAAATCAATATGAGAATATTTTATTAGTTGCTTAATATAGGAATAGATGAGAAACTTTCAGTTTGACTGGAAAGGGTATCTATAAGGATTTTTTAATGGCTATAACTGTCCATATAAGTTTAACATTATTAATATAGGTTTAGAGATATAGGTTTAGAGGTCAATATGCTTTTTTTTTTTTTTTTCCCATTTGAAAGGCTGACACATAATAATCCTCAATCATACTTCTCTATTAAAATCATGGACCAGTTAGAGCTGCCTAGATCATCTTTTTGACCAGAAGGTGTACAAAGTTTCTTTTACTTACTCGAAAAAGTGATACTTGGAAAGAAAATTCCTATCTTAGTCATGACTATCAGGTCTTCCAACACAATGGATTATAGTGTTCAAAACATTGTGTGTCAACTGCAATAAGAGGTACAACTGCTGTTGTAACTAATAGTGTTCTCACTCTCAGAGTTCTCTATAAAAGGTTTTGAATGTCTGGTATATAAAAGCAGACTTTATCCTTTTTCTCAGAACTGCCAGGGACAATGAGGCATCTTCATTTTTTCTGTTCTAATAGTCCAGGTGACACTGCAGTCAAAACAGCAACTGGTAATAACTGAATAAAGCTATCCAGAGTAGCCGTCTCTCCAATTGACTCATCTAGATGGCCAACTTATTCCATTATGTTTTGTGTTCTGAAAACACCAAACTGTAGTGATTCATTGGTTTCCATCACTTGTGAACAATATCTTTTATTTTTCATTATATTAGTCTTTATACTTTTGACATCCTCATATGATAATTTCATGCTTATGAAAAAACTGGTGTGCCTTACCAGCTTAGGTACCTTCTCTTGCCCAAAATAGCTGAGCCATGTGCCAGAGAGATATTACTTAATATATGAAAGATATTTAAATATTCTTCCAAAGTTGCAGAAACAAGAATTTATGGGTAATTTAATTTTGAATTTGTGAATAGGCTTTGAGTTCGAAAGCTATCCAGATCTATATTCAGCTTTATTACTTTAAAAAATAAAATGATTATTTAATCACTTACTATTCATTAGCTTCATGTTTTCTCTCATTCTATAAGATTTTAGTGGCTAATATGGATTTTTAGAAGTCAATAAAAATGATACAATTATATTTTGAATATATGGGAATTAATTTGCCTAAACGCCCACTCCTTAATCAGCCTCTCAAATATAGGCCTTTGGTTTTCATTCCTTCTTTCAGGCACAGAGCTTATTTACCATTTCTGAGAAGTGCTTTAAAGGTTGTGACTATAAATACTGCTAGTGCTTCCATTTTCAAGACAGGCATGTACTATACATCTACTTTCTTTTAATACTGAAATTTCAGAGGTTTTTTTTTATTTTTCACCATCACCGTATGTGTCACAGAACTGCTGAACTGGAAGGAACATTGTGAGGTCTGTCTCCCAACCTCCTCTTCAAAACAGAGTTAACACTGAAATCAGAGCAGGTTTCCCAGGGTTATCCAGTTACATCCTGAAAACCTCCAAGGACTGAGATCCCATAACCTCTCAGGATTCCTGTTCCAGTTCTTCATTATCTTCATAGAATTTTTTTTTTCCTTATGTCCAGATGGCACCTCCCCCGATTCAATTTATGACTGTTGTCTATTATCCCACCAAACATCTGAGTAAAGATGAGTAACATCTGAGTGACCTTGATTACTTCTTTGAAGGTATTGAAAATCTGCCCCCAAAAGTACCCCCACTTCTCTTGCTGTTCAGAGGCATCAGTTTCTCTACTTTGTGGAACATTTTCTTCAATGTTCTTTCATGCTTGTTTACATGAATTTCACACACTTTTTTCCCCATACTACAGAATGCAGCCATTTCTATTACTTTTGTATTTACTAAGTAAAATTATTTTTTTCTTGTAACCAACAATATTCTAAATGAGCGAAGTTTTTCAGATCCTAAATTTTATTATTCAGCCTTTAATACAGCATCTAGTTATGCTTTGTTATTCAAATCTTCATTTTGCCTAAATAGCTTAACAACTTTTGGCCGTAAGATGTTAATTATGCTTGCAATAATTGACCTTCACACCTATAAAGTTCAAATAGGTGCATATATGTAAATTAAGACTTATAAATGTGACAGAATGCCAGCAGCATTTGACACCAAATATACACCTTCTGCTTCTCTTCTGTATGTTTTCAGCTAATAAAGCAGCTTTTTGACTTGGTCTCACTTGAGTTACAACATTCAAAATATAAGTCCCTTTTTTTGCTTAATTACAATGAATATATTAAAACACAAAGCACAAAGGGGTCCTTTTTGCCATGTTCCTAAATATTCTGTTTTGCATCTGGACCCTCCACCTCCTAACCACATAGTAATGGCAACTTTTGTACTTTTTGTAGAGATCCTGAATTATTTTCTGGTTTTGTTTGTTGTTTTTTGGTTTTGTTTTGTTTTGTTTTGTTTTTTCCCTGACAACTCCAGCTAATGGAAATGTATGATGATTTAAGAATCTCTGTTTTCCTTTTAAAGGAGAATTTCTATGCATCACAACTGCAAGAAATGGCAGTGAAAGCATAAAACAAAATATCAGTAATTGCTGTTTCTTTTCCATCACTATTTTTTGACGTTTGATTTGATACTCTATTTTTATATGAGGTTTATTTTCCTAATGTTAACATTTTAAATAAAAATATCTATATTATGCTTTTTTTTTTTTTTTCTGCAACATTTATCTAGATAAAAATAGCTTATATTGAGTAATTAAAATGGCAGTAGTAAAAAAGGGATTCTGGGTATTAAGCTTCTTTCATTTTTACTTTTTTTTTGAAATAATGAATGGAACAGATACAGCTAATGTTTTTCCCTGTGCCATGGGAAATGCTGGCTTCTGAAGATATGAAAATGATTTTCACAGTGTAATGGGCTCCTCCTTCCCACGTGGCAGAGCTCCAGGCTCTGCGCTGGCAGCAAGCTGAGTGCGGGGAAACTCAAGCCAAGAGCTTTGTGGCAGATGGAGCTAAATGTCACCACCTCAGGCATGGATTTGCCCAGTGCTGGGCAAGTATGGAGGTAGCCCTAGGGTGTCAGGAACACCATCACCCTCTTCCTTCCCCACAGCCTGAGCTTTTGCAGAGGTCATTCCTGCATCACATGGTGCAGTCACTTGCCCAGCTCTTCTGGAGATGCTTCATAAACTGTCCAGCATTAATGTCATGCCAAGCGCCATGTCCACAGCTTCAGAGAGCTTTTGGGTTTCTTCCACCAACGGATGGATTGGGATAGTGAAGAGAGAGATCCACAAATTCATTAAACACTGCCAACAACTGAGGCTGTACCCTGTGTAGGTCTGGTAGTGGCTGGCAATTAAACGTTGTTTGCACCAAGGACAGCAGCCTTTCTAATCTGGAAAGGAGAGGATTTGGCTGTTGTGCAGGAAATGTTGATTATTTGTACCATTGGTCACTAATGAGATTTCTGTAGCTCGGCTAGGCTCTCTAGCTCTAGGACAAAAGACACCACAGGGCTGACTTACGTAATATTGTAACTTTGAATTAAGGCTCTTCTATTCTTCATTTCTGTTAGTACTTTTATATTTGCTGTTGATAATTTCTATTTGCAGCTTGGTTTTTCTCATCAGTTAGTGAGTGCTGACTGTCACGCTGGGCTCTGTACTGTTCATCAGAATTTGTGCAGCATGAGCCCTCATCTGTGTAGGAAAGACTCTAACATCTACAGGCTGCATTGAACAGCCTTGAACACAGAAAGGAACATATAATGTGCACTGGCCAGCAGATGAAATAAGCTTCTGTAGGTCATGATAACACTTCCTTCTACTCCAATTCATGTATGGAAATCTGGATTCTGGCCATCTGGGAATTAAGAGAAATGCTGCATCTACTTTACAAATATTTGACATGCCACTGTTTCTCCGAGGAAATTTTGACTTGCTTGAAAAGCAGTGGTGCAAAACCTGCATTAATTTGCTCTTGTGTTCAGAAATGGAATTCATTCACTGTTAGAACATATGCAAAACTTTATTCCTAAAAGAAACTCTTTCTGCAGGAGCCTGTTTCTTGGGTTTATATTTTATGTAATACCTAGCAGGATATCATTTATGTAAATAATCTTTAATTGTTTCCTCATTTTGGCAGGACTGTTGGAAAATTTGAATGCTACTATTTCCAGTGACTCAGAAGAATGCTTGAAGGGATGAGATTTCAATTTTTTTCCTTCTATAATTTTATTTTATAATAAAATTTGCAGTCTTTATAAATATTTTACTATGCTATGAAAATATCACAACCAATGATATTATTGTAGAAATGTATCTTTAAATGACATAGACTCAATGAATAAAAATTGGAGATATTTTCAGATTTTAAATTCCACTGACAAAGATTTTTTTTTATATTGAGGAGGTGATTTTATAACATTTGCCTGAAAAAAAAAACAACCAACAAACCAACCAAACAAAAAAAACCCAAGTCTAATCTTTCAGGCTAAAAAGACAAATGAAAATTCTTCTTTTTTTGAAAAGAAAGGGATCTCTGGAGGTCATCTGGTCTAATACTCAGTCAAAGTAGAAACAACATTACATTTTGAAGTTACATCCAGCTTCACAGTTAGATCAGGTTGTCCAGAGCCTTGTCCAGTCAAGTGCTGAATATCAACAAGGATGGAGACTTCACCTCTCTGGATGACCTGTTTGACCGCCCCTGTTGTACTCTTTGTCTGTTGAATTCTTTATTTTTACTCTGCATTTCTGAGAGGAGTCTTCTCCGTCTCTTTCTTCTCCATCCGCTCCCATCAGGTAGCTGAAGGCTAGGTTTCCTTCCTTCCTTACTGTTCTTTTTTCCAGGCTGCACAAATTCCTCTCTCAACCTCTTTGTACCATGTTCTCCAAGACCCTATTAATTCTTTTGGCCTTCTACTGAACTTGTTCTAATATCTCTCTTCTTGTGGGGCACACAGAACTGTGACATAGTAGCTGGAGGGGTCTCATAGTAACCAGGTGGCAGAAATGGTCAAAAGATTGGTATAAAATCTGCAGAAATGAATGTGAATACCTTTAGGTACTGCTTCAGTTGAGAGATGATTAATTACATTATTATTTAAAATACAGTAAGCTTTGTATTTTGTAATTCTCCATTAGCTAAATAGATATAGGAAATCCTACAGCTGTGGGAGACTTTTTGTTATTTTTCTGATGATAATAGATAATGTTGATGTCAGTTGTTATACCTGAATCTTAGAGTTACTTTTCTTTATCATATAGGACTATATAGGTACTTCACTGTTGTTTACAGACACACACAAGAAAATAAATTATTTTGCATACAGAATTTCCTTTTCTCAAAGCGTTTTTACAGAGTAGATACAAATTACTTTATAGGTTTTTCCAAATAGGAAGTTTCCCAAAAAATGAATGCTATTCTAACTGTGGTGTTCAGTCTAGTTTGTCTTGTGAAGTCCTAGGAAAATTTCATAAATGTCCATGAACAGCTATTTATGTAACATCCCTACTACTATTTGATACCATATTTTCATCTGTTAATTAGTGCAGTCAAAAAAAAACACAAATGAGATCTACAAATTCTACTCTGAATTTACGCTAAAACTTATCATAGTAAGTACAGCTTTGAGGAAGTAATATAACATGTTGACATGTTCATAATATATTGACAGTTTACAGAAACTACAGCTGAATGTTAATTTGCATCCTAAGAGGTCTGCACAAAGAACTAATTTATTCCTAGTTTTTCCTTGTAACTGTTTTAATGTAAGTTATCCCAAATAAACTGAATGCATGTACTCAGTCTATAGAATTAAAGGAGCTGAATCAGCATTGCAATGAACAAACACTTCTAGAAAAGGAGGATATATCTTACACTTTGTATATTAGACTGAAATTACACCGACTATAGATGCTAGCTATATATGAAAACAATGAGTATTATTTCTAACTTCTGAGCTAATCAGACTGACTTGGTGCAAATGGAAATTGTTATGAGAATTTTCATTCTTTCACAGTTTGTAAAGAGCTGCCTCACAAATAGATATGCTTATAATTTCCTAGTTAAATATCTTTTTAATTTAGAAACATTTTAGTGAATTTGTCATCTCATTAATACTGGATGTAGAGTTTCTGTGAATGCTAAAGGAAACTTGAAAAGATTTCAACCTGAGAAGTGAGGCTTTGGGGCAAAGATCATGAGTGATCATACCATACAGTATTCCTGTAATCTCAACACAACCTAAAATTTAAAAAAAGAAACCAAAACACATCCTGCAGTGACTAAAAGTTGAAGTGTCAGAACTTGCACCCTGGTATTTGCACTTAAGATACACTCTCTTGAAATGCAGGTGTTGATTCAATGTAAGTAAAAAAAAAAATATTTTATTTCGTCACCACTTCTGCAAACTGTAGGTGAAAGGCCCAGGGACCAGTTATTTTACTTTCTATCTGCAATATTATCAGAAGTTTTTGTAAGAGACTAGGAGCTTTCTTATGGATGACGTGAAGAAGGGCCAAGGAAACTGCAGCCCATTTTGCTACATAGCTACCACATCCTTAAAATCAAGTCATGCTCTGTAATCTTCAAGGATGTTTTTCAGTATCTTCTCAGGTATACCCTAAGGTGGCCTATGCAAGATAGTTTTGTCACCTTAACAAGTATATGAGTACCAGATATATTTATGTGAAGTGCCCCCTAAGTCTCAATCACACCATGTTTTTTTAAGCCTTTGGCTGAATTCTGTGGCAAACTGAGTGTAGCTGACTTTTCCTTAATTATCCCAAGAACACAGTGACAGCTTTGTCTCAGGCATAGGACTAGACACTATGAAAGGCAAAACGTAAATCAGGAACACAGTGAATTTTGTCTTTTGACTTGGTTGCTGAGTCACATCTCTCAATGCTGATACTGAGACTGCTAGAGGTCCTGGAGCAATATATCTGTAAGGTCATTATAGTCATAGACCTATTAAACTATGAGACTTGGGGAAATCAGTAGTCAATCTGCAAGTAACTCAAATGCTAGAAGACTTCCTAAATTGGCTGATCTGTTAAAGCAGCAATAACAATGAAATTTTCTTGACTAATTTCAGGAATGTCTGTTGGAAAGCACTTGAGAAAACTTTCATTAAGATAAATTTCAGTATCACATTATCCACTAAGAACAGGATAAACTCAGAAGTCTCTTTTCCCATAAAGTAAAAAAATTGAGCTGCCTCAGTTGCATCAACCTTTCTCAGTTACACACCTCTGGTCATTTTCCTTCTTCCATAATACAAGAATTCTTTAATTTCTCAATATTTTATTGTTGGAAGACTTCTATTTTTCTTTACCGTATCTTGAATACAATGATTAATATTTTCAAAAAGAAAGCATCAACTTTCCCACATTAAGAAATCTTTATTTCTACACGCTGGAAAAACATCTGATGTTACTACAACTTTCTGATACAATTTATTTGCTGCATGTAGAGAAGTTCGAGTTGAACTATTTCTAAACTTCAACATAATTCTTCTGCTATCTATTCTAGTTTCCAGCAATGAGTAGTGTTCTTACTAAACTTAAAAAAACAGTAGCTGATCATAAGATGCAGTCATGCACCACTAATTACTATAAATGGATGGGTGTTATCTCATTTTGTTAAGATGGTGTAAGTGTAATTAGTAAAGTCACCAGTAACTATCTCCATGGTATTGTGTATATAAACTGATAATGAGGTTTGGCCTTCCAACTTTATAGTACATATTACATTGAAACCCAGTAAGAGTAGCTAACCAAAGCAAAATATTTTACTTTTTTTCTGTTTATCTTACTTAGACAATGACAGTTATTGATGTTTGACTTTATTTCAGGATTTATATTGTTTTACATACTTGGATTCCAACTCTCTCTTTCCATCAGAAGAATTATAAGGAAAGTGCTTGTCTACAATCTTTTGTCTATTTTTTCCTGGAAGTCAGAAATATTTTATTCAACCTATTCCAACCTAAATTGGAGATCAAAATCAAGAGGGATATTTATGAAAACTAACATACTGAGCCAGACAGACCTGTGATATAAGCAGACTTTTGAGATTTTCTATTAAGAAATTAAAATGATTAAACATTTTAAGTACCTCAGAAGTAGCCCAGCCAGTTTGTGGGGCTACATGCCTTTACAGACCAAGTGTCATGTGCAGATTTCTTTTCCATAGTTTGTCTTCCTCCAATGCTACTGAGAAAAGAGGAGGACAGTGAGCAGGTTGTAAGCTGTATAAGTCTTTCTAATGGCCTTAATTTGGTCCATGTGTCATAGGTTGGCCATCCTTGTCTGACTGTACTCTCTGTGTAATTGTCAAGTTCTGCTTGACTTGTGCTTATCAGGCCTGTAGGATGTGTGAAGGTTTTTATATATGAACTAAGATCATATAGGTGACTACCTTGTGAGGAAAAAAACATATAAGCACCTTTCTGAGTGAAGATGTTGACCTAAATAATGCAAGGCATAGCTCAGGGGTATAAGGCAAAGCTCATTCCAATTTTAGTATTACTTAACAGTAGGCTTGATGAAGATGAGACCCGTAATTACCATGCCATCTAAAATAGCAGCTTACTTATTGCAAAGGTGCTTTTGAAGGACACTGACTTATGCAGTCTGAGTCCACTGCTGTTCCAGGTTTCTGTTGCAGGAGTTTGATTCCTAGGCAGATAATTTAAGTAAAATATGAAAGAAAGCAAGGAACTCCTGGCCACATGCAAACTTGTACTTGCAGAGGAATTAGGCTCCACATCTAGTCTTTTAAAAGCAATTAAAAGGTATTTAAATTCTGTAAGGGAAATTATTCTGCTTTATTGTTCTATGGTTGGTAGCTCAAAGACAAGAAAGAAAAGATTGTGGCTGCTCACCCATGATTGTTGAAAAGGTTCTTTTAAAATGTTTCAGAATTAAAGCTCATTCAGACTAGCTTGGTTTGGACCATGTTTAGTATTTTAAAATTACTTTAGAATGCCCAACAGGAATGAAACCTGATAGTGACCCAACAGAATAACCACTAAGAAAAAACAACCTAGAGGACAAGTGACAGGTTACACACTATTTCAGTAAAATCTTTCAGGAAGTAGAAGTGTATATGTAGGTGCCAAAGGGACCCAACTCTGGGACAGTGCCTGCTTTACTACTTTTCATTTAATTTTAAAGTTCTTACCTAAAACTATTAAAATGATCAAAGAATAGAAAGAATCAACAAATTTTAAAATCTGAAAAGCAACACAGAATTCCTGAATCTTACCACACTTTCTCACTCATTAAATGTGTCTAAGCTTAATGGCAGTGTCTCAAGCCACCATAGTGATGATTCTTGTAAAGACTAACAGTCTGCTAATTCTATCAACTCTTCTATTCATTCAAGCAGCAAAGGCCTAAAAGTTTTCAATGCTCTGAAAAAATACTTTAAAATGGGGGGTTTTAAAATAAAGTGGTAGCTCATTTTTCTTTTCTATTTTTTATATTGTGAAATATAGACACATAAAGGCTTGATAAGCAAAATCCCCACTTTTATAATTCTAGAAACATTTTTTTACACATTGTAGCTCTTTTTATTATGGTCAGTTATAAAAATGATGATTCTTTAGCATACTCCATTTTCCTGTCTGTGTCACTCATTTTCCTGGGAGAAAACCACCTGTACTTCTTACATAAGGCTAATAAGAAGTATTCTAAGACATTTCGTAGAGTGTTCCAGTGAGTTCGGAGAAACTGAATAAGCATCACGGAATGAGAGTTATTACGGACTGTTAGTGACATCTCCCTTTGGAATGTGTTAGAGAATAAATACGAGAGAGATACCACCTTGCTTGCCTTTACAACTGTTTTGCTTCCTCTCTCCCTCTTCAGAGATTGTGATTAAAAGTGGACATAAAATCTATTGCTTCATCTTTTTATATACTTGCTCTTCCTTGTACATTTTGGGTTTTAGAACTACCAAAGCTCCAAAGCCTTAAAGAGACAGAAGGAGGAAAAAACCTTCAGTGTATAGTTAACAGCTCCAAGCAGTTACACACTGTGTTTCAGTATGAGGAAGGAAAATTTAATCAAATTTACAGAAGATTAAGTACAGTAGGTCAAATGCGGAGAGTCAGTGTCATTTCCTAGGATTTTATCAAAGACAAGCAAATTTCAGAGTCTTCATTCAAGCTATAATGTATCTTCTCCAACAGAACCAGCACCTCCTTGAGCACCCAGCTGTGGTGTCAAATAATTTGACAGGAATGTGGTATTTCTCAGACAAAATGAAATGGAAGACAAGAGAAGCAACTGCAGCAGTGAGGCTCTGAAAAAAGTGGCTGTGGGCAGTGGGAGACAGATGGGGAAGCAAATTTCAGCCTGCAGAGAGGGGAGAGAAACAGTGGTCATTGCAATGGAGCTATCACAGCACAATATCAGTTAACATTAGCAAAAATTAACATGCATTAATGAGGATCAGGTATTACGGGCTAATCCTGTGCTCATGTGTAGACATAGCATTGGCCATTGCCTGGCTGAGCCACTGCGTATTAATTCTGTATGCTATAGCTGAAATTCAGTCCTTGTTACATTCAATAAGGGGGCTTCTGTAGACTCCAATCAGCAAATTCAGGCCCAGTGAGGGGCCTCGTATTAGTCTGAATGAAAGGCAGAGTTCCTCTGGATTTCCACAATGAAGCTGACAGAATAATTGGTCTTTTCAAAAGGATCATTGAAATATAGTGTAGTTTTTTTCTGTAACAGTCTCCTTAAAATGTCATATACTTGCTCAGACATTTAACTCATTGGCAAAGCATGATATTTAGATTTAATAGTTGATTTAATATAGAACATTTTAAGAAGGTGGATGGCATTACAACCTTATTGGAAGTACTTCCATTCTCCTACTGTATTGTGAAAAGGTAGTTAGACTACATACACTTTAAATATATTAAAAAAAAAAAAAAAAAAAAAAAAGAAAATTTCCTGGATAGGACATTTAAGGGACAGACTGCATTAAACATGTGAATAGAAAGAAGTTGGGAATGTAATTTCAAATGGATGTTTAAACATAGCCAAGTCAGTCTATCATTCTGTGGAACAGTAGTGAACCTACAAAATTTATAGAGTTACGATTTGTGTAACTGTCAACGGAACTAAGTTTTTACCAGGACCTTTTTCCATCACTGGTATTTTTGAAGCTATCATATTTGTGACCAGTCTGTATAACCATGCGCTGCATGTCAAAATATTATGTGGTTGAGAGTCATATGACATTTACCCTGTCCATGGGCAGATGGTGGGCACAAGGACTCTGAGAGAGGTCACAAAGCAGGAGGTGGCAACTATAGGGTAAGGCTGGGTTGGGTGAACAGCGGACGCCAGGGAAGAAATCCTACTGCAAAAAAGGGGCAAGGTTGGCAATCAGCCCTGTATTTGACTGATTCATGACTGATTGTGACACAGCCTTATTACATTGGCAATGCAGGTGACCCAAAAGCCATTGTTACCTTGGACAATAGCCTGTCCTCAGGTTTCAGCTGTGCCCACAACAGTCCATAAATGTAGAACTAGAAGAGTCCTAATGTCCATACTCCCATGCCCACAATAATTTAATTTCACAAAAATTTATTTTCACCCCCATGATGACCAAGGGAGGGACCCGGAACACTAGTCTTTCCATACACATCTCTGTGCTTGTGTGTATGTAGATATATATACATGTTAGAACTTTCAAATTCCTTAGAAAATCAATGATCTCCTCCAAGTTTTCTCACTTATGACTTCTAGTAATGCTGTAGCTTCTTCAAGTCTTCCTTCATCCCACGTAGTGCTATTTTAATAGGATGCTGTGATGACTAGACAGATAAAAAAGAATTCTAGACAAGCCATCTTTATCTTTTCAGACTTCATATATATTTATTAAAACAATTCATGGCAGTCCATTCTTTCTAGGAAGTGTGATCAGGACATAACTAATTCCAGTGTTAGCAATTATATTAGTTAGCATTCTTATAGCATCTTAAAGCATGTTTTAGACAAGAAATTAGCAGCTTTTTTATTATGTATGGCTTAGAATAAGCAGTTGATCTCTTCACTGACATTTTATTATTTTACTTCTTGATTTACTGTTACTTTCCTTTTTCCTGTATGACCTTCTTCCTTAGTTCTTTACAACAGTACAATCAAATATTAGTTTTCATTCTAGTCAGTAAAGCCTAAATAATGTACCATAGTTTTCTTCATTAAAAAAGAAAAATGGCAAAATATATGTAACAATTGAAAGAAAAATTGCAACAACTCCTTGCCATATGCTGCAGAATAATTTTGGTGAAATATCACACGTCTCTATAGATTGAACATCAGTGTGATGGAAAGTACAGTTATTCTTTCCTAACTCAAAATGTTTACAATGGAGTTCTTTTTATAGTTAAATCACTATGTTCTATAAAAATTCCTTTTTCAAGGCCAAGGTTTAAGGTTAAATGATGGCCTTTGCCTCATGGTATTGGATAAATGCCTCTGACTATTTTTCTTTTTTTTCCCCCCCAATCTCCTTAATTTTTTGAGCACTCAACAGTTTAATTTTTTAAAATCTAAAATTATGCTATTCATGTGCAACTTTCATAAAAGCACTTTAGTTTATGACATTTCAATACTCAGTGGATAAGATAAAGAGTCAGAATCATGTATTTCATGACAATCAGACCTGTCCATTCACTCTTTTAGACTGACAGTAGTGAAAGAACTGAACAAACTAATGGTACTGTCACTTCATGTCCAAATCAAAGCACAGATTACAATAAGCCTATGCAGTGCTTAACTGCAGTCACTGGAAAGCTGAGATGTTGCAATTGTAAATCAACAACAGTGTTTGCCCTCGTTAAATTAATACCCATGACTCTTAAGGGTGACTACCCTCAACAAAACTGACTCATACATGAGTCAGTGTACAACTGAATTCAGAATTTGATTCAGAGACTCCAGGAATCCCATGGTGCCAGTACCATTAGGAACTGACAGCCTGTCACCACCCCTGTTAACAGTTTTGCACTGTTAAGATAAGCCACTACCATGATCCTATAAAATTCATAACTGATACAAATAGAGTGCAAAGGAATTTTTAAAAGTAACTTGTTGCAAAGGGCTTTCAAATATTCATTCATGTTTGGATTGTATATTGCATACCTCAAAGAGCACAGATAAAGGGAATTCCAGTGTACTTGATTTATATATTTCTGAATCAACAAAGTTCCATATTTTTTGCCCTAAATGTGTGTCTTGATATATTCCATTAACAATCGATAAAGCTTTAACTAATTTTATCTGTCCAGTAATTGCAGTTTTTAACACATACATTATCTGGCAAAGTTTCATCTTAATTTCTTTTTTTTGATATTTTCTGGGAGATAATATAGAAATGTTTTTACCAGGGGATGTCTGATTTTTCTTGGTCCAGAAATTCATTTACATGAGTTTTTTCTCAGCAAAATCTGTTGTGATTTAGGAGTAATCTGATGCTAGCATACCAGATTTTGGACTCTTCTCTGGGATCTGCAAAACCTTGCTCTTGCCCTTAACTCTGTGTATATGTTCCTTTTATGATTAATTTAAACATAATTCTGGCAGGTGGTACGTGTTTCCAAAAGCAAAACTTAAATATGGCTGCATTTTCATTTTCCTCCAATTTTGACTAATTTTACATTTTATTTTTTTTTCTTTAGCTTGTTACTATAATTGAAGAAGGGATAACAGATATACCATTTCCATTTACAGAGTGGTGACATACCCTTCCAAAAGGAAGTGTATAAAAAGCCTGTTAAATAGTTAAATCCTGACTGTACATAAGTAATATATAAATAGTATGTAAACTACTGTGGAGCTTCTCCATTGAAATAAAATTATTCTTAGGCTATCAAACTCGTAGCCTAATTTTTTCATTGTAGGAATTAAATTGCTCACAATGCTACAAGTGACTCTTTTACTATGCTATGCAATTACATTCAGCTTTAAAGTTCAAATCAGTATTCAAAACCAGACATAAGCAATAAGAGAAACCAAAGAACCACTGATGAAATCATGTACTGTAACAATTTTGAGGCAATATTTGAATCTAGTAGCTAGATTGGAGTTCCAAACTTTTTTGTATTGTGCTCAGTCTATAAATCCATACATCAGAATGCAGTTTAGAGTTCAGTCCCACTGGTTCCTATTCTCATTATGGTTTATGCATTAGTTTTATCAGTGGCTGTTTATGCACTTGATTTAAAATTTAATCTACTACGACATAACCATTCAGCCTTCTCACTGAGCTTTCTAGATTGGCAAGTAAAGAGCAATTAGAAACAAATGTTATGTTTTGCATTCTGTCCCTTGAAATTCCTATTGTATAAACATTATACTCACATTCAAATTTCCATTGTAGCTGATTTGCCTCATATAAACTTGAAAGAAAGGGAATACTGGTTGTCTACTTTAGTATATTAAAATATGATCTTCCCTGGATCAGGCTTTATAAAAAAATAACACTTAACAAGATTTGATTTGCTTAGATACCTAAAACTTTTGCCCTGTCACAATCTTGTACCCTGTATGAATAAAATGTTTTAAAATATTTTATTCACTTTGTAGACTACACATCCTGCCTTCTTCACAGAGAGGAGTGTAGATACCTTCCACTTTAATTTATGTATTTTAATGTCTGCAATTTATGATGTGCTTGATTCATTTTGTTGGGTTTTAAAATCAGTCACCATGTTTTCTATTTTAGGCCTTTAACTGGGATGGTTTTAAAAATAGCATTCAGTGCATGTGTTGTTGTCCATTTGAAAGACAGAATTTCTTAGTGGTTTGCTGTCATGGTGGAGACAGAGGATTCAAAGATCCTAGGGCAGGTGGCTGCCTGTGGTAGTTGCATACACTGTCTCAGACCTGTTTCTCTGTGAAGGAGTGTGATACAGCACCCAGGACAGACCTGAGCTGGTGAGGGACTAGAAAAGCATTTTGAAGGTTGCTTCCAATAAGAAAGGCCCCTTTCATAGTTTCAGATTCCAATATAGCATCATGATGTGATGAGAATAGGCTTTTCATGCCAAGCCACTTTCTCTTCTAGTTTGCACTCTTTGTGTTTCACTTCTCTTGAACAAAATGCTCATTGTCCTTACGATGTCTGATGAATGTGCTGTAACCATCAGTTATAATCTCAGGAAAACAATTTTTTTTTTATTCCAAGATTTATCATTGATAACAATTGTATTCCACTTCAAGTGTAACACATTCATTATTTCTCTTACAAGTCTGTACATACACTTACAGCTTCAATTACCATTAGTTTGATTTGGGAAGAATTAGAAGATGACTGGCAGAGCTCAAAAGAATATATGTGTCTGTTGAGAAGTGACTGTAGGCACATGAAAAGTGTTTATCAGCTCTCTGCTGAGAGGAGTTTTATTAGCATAAAATAAGAGCCCAAGTTGAGGCAGATGGACACTTAATTTCATTTTACTGCCAAGGAATTGTGGCTCATAGGTACATAATTTCACACAGATCTGAACAGAACCCAAACACAACAGTCTGAATCAAGCTTAAAGAAAGAGTTTAACCTTGGGCAGTTTTGGATCTTCTTTTTTGTTACATCTTTAGATTTCATGGAAAGAGTTGGTAGCTACTTTATTCTTATACAACTGTGGTGACACCTTTTTGTCACTCTCTCTGCTTATACCATATGAGGATATATCCTTATTGGTTTCAGTTTACTAGAGGAGCGAACTCCAGTCTTCCAGAGACAGAAATGAGTAAGCCTGTAACTATTCAGCCAGTGATAGTCACACCATATTTCCAGGAAAAGTGAGATAGATAAGAGCAGGCATCCCCAAATAACCTTGAAAAGCTTCACATTTAGTAGATGAATAGCCTAGTTAGCTAATCAACTTACCAATATTTTAGCAATCAGAAATTGTTTTGCTATAAACCTCTGAATTTTCAAATTCTAATTAGCAATTTACCCTCGTGAATTGCCGTTTATAATTTGTACTGGTCATAGTGACTCTATACCCTGAATTATGACAGACTCCAAGCTACATGCAAGCATAGAGATTTGCATTCAGTCTGTGATGCTATTGTTGTCTCGGGAGCAAACCTGGCCCATCCATCACATCTCTTTTACAGATTGCCACCTGAATATCTCTTATACTCTACCCACTCTAATATTAACTGTTCTCTATGGACAGCACATATGCTAATGCTCTACCTCCAGGTCCAGAGAATATCACACCTTAGAGCACATGGATTGTCCTCAACAGCATCTCAAAAAGCTTCACAGCACTCTATAAACTCTTGGGTAACACCTTCCCTCTGAAGAGAGACAGCATTTATGAGTCTACAGGGCCAGGAGAGCATGATATGGAGCTCCTCCACTCTTCTGGGAAATGGGCTGGAGAACAGGAAGCCACTGAGGTGGAGGTACCCTCAAGATCTCAGTGAGTCATCCACAGGGCCTGAAGTTTTGTCCCATCATTTCAAACAGGCTATAAATCACACATTTCATTGTATTGCAAAGTCAAGAGGAATGGTTAGAACCTGGTCTCCAAAATGCATCTGCAGTGCTCTTCCATGGAGGTGGGGAGATGTGGTAGATTTACGTGTGTAAGTCATATATTATGCTGCCTTGTTTTCCTTTATTAAAAAATTCCAGCATCGCAAATGTCTGGCAAAATTTTATGGAGATAATTCTTTTCTTGCTCATGTTATGGCCCTGCAGTGCTATTGCCACAATGTCATAATAACCCTGTGGTAATGCAGTTATCACTCTTGTGTAAAAGCACATTGTTGCAACAACACATTGAGTTGTGACCCTGCACTTCTTGTGAAGATAGGAAAAGCCATGTTTTGCAGTACCATGATGACTCTTCATCTCTAAATGTGCAAGGTTTTGTTACAATAATTATGAAACTCATGTGACTAATTCCCTCAAGTTCCTTTGAACAGTCCAGCCTGTTCTGCACAAATTGAAGACCTTATTACATAGAAGCACAGAAGAATTTATAGAATCATAGGATAGTTTGGGTTGGAAGGAACTTTTAAAGGCTATCTAGTCCAACCCCCCTGCAGTGAGCAGGGGCATCTTCCACTAGATCAGGTTGCTCAGAGTCCTGTTCAATCTGACCTTGAATGTTTCCAGGGATGGGGCAACTACCACCTCTCTGGGCAACCTGTTCCAGAGCTTCACCACCCTCATTGTAAAAAATTTCTTCCCTCCATCTAGTCTGAATCTACACTCCTTTAGTTTAAAACCATTCCCCTTTGTTCTATCATTACAAAAATGTCTGTCCCTATCTTTCTTATAAGCTCCTTTTAAGTACCAGAAGACCACTATAAGGTCTCCCTGGAGCTTCCTCTTCTCCAGGCTGAACACCCCCAACTCTCTCAGTCTGTCCTCATAAGGGAGGTGCTCCAGCCTCTGATCATCTTCGTGGCCTCCTCCGGACCCGCTCGATCAGGTCCGTGTCCTTCTTATGTTGGGATCCCCAGAGCTGGACACAGCACTGCAGGGGGGGACTCACAAGAGCGGAGTAGAGGGAGAGAATCCCCTCCCTCCACCTGGCCACACATCTCCTGATGCAGCCCAACATATGGTTGGCAATCCCCATGCAGTCTGTCAAGATAAAACTATGTAAATAAAAACACTATTTTGAATCATCCTTCAGAGATATCTGTATATAAATTATGTATAATTCAGCATTTAAAAAATCTATATAAACTTCTAGTATTAAAATGTATATGTATATATGTATAAAAAATAATTGTCAAAGAGTATTCTAAACTACTGAATCAATTAGTCTTTTGAATATTGGCACTTATACATCTTAAATAATAGCTTTTTATGTCAGTTCTCAAAACACACAAGTGTAGCATTATTGATACAGAGGTGTAAAAGCAGTAGAAATATAAAAGCAATAAACTTAATTTTAAAAAATCACCCTCTTCATTTTTTTTATAAGTTAGGGTACACAGAAATGATCCATTGTTTAGCATGTACTCTGTTGAAAAATCCCAATATTTAATATGCAAAAAGTGTTGTAGCAAACAGTTGTGATTAAGTCTGAAAAAACAAGTGGAACTGAGTCTGGAATACACTGTTAAAATAAAAAAAAAGTTGGTTCATGTTATTTACCATGGTAAGATTTCAATGCAGATTAAGGATATTAAATCATTGTATGTTTCATTAACTTGCAGACATCATAACATTGGAATGTTTTAGTCACATTTGGCCATTTTCAAATTTGAATTAAAATCATACTGTTATTACTTAATAAAAGCTATCTCATGTTTTAGCTGATTGTCTTTTATTAGGAAAGAAATACATAAAAAACAATTAAGGTAAAAATGCAGTCATTTGATCACCATGGCATATGAAATGAAGGGAGGCAAAAGCACTGAGTAAAACACAGTTTACTTGTAGACTTTTATTTCCAAAGACATCTTTTTGCTGAAATTAAAAAAAATCGGATTATTGTCTGACTTTTTTATCACAACCAATTTTTTTTTTAATATACTCTTCTAGTCCTGATATAATGGTAATGATGCAGGAAGATTTCCAGTCCTATTCCAATTATGTCACCCATAAATTATTCTCCTTTATAACCTCTCTAGTCTTCCTAATTCTATAGAAAATGGTCTTTATATATTCATCACACCTGAATTTCATGAGTCAGTGCTTCGACAGATCAAGTATGTGTGGTGAACCAGAACAAATGCAGTGGCTTCAAGTTATGACTTTCAAGGTCACAAATATATAACATGAAAAACATTCTTGAATTTTCAGTCACTGAATCAGTAAGAAATCTATACTCATCATCGCTATTACCCTTCCATTTCCTTCTTAAGTCATAAATGTTAATTTTATATTCCCAAACCCTTGAAAATAAATTAAATAAAACCCAGTTACTAGTAGATAGGGTCAGTTGCTGCACCTAATTCTGCACCTCAAAGCTAGGGGAAAGTTTAGGATGTTTAATGAAAGCAACAGTCTATAGATAAATCTGTAACCAGCAGAAAATGCATATATAGTGTTGGGTCATGAAATAAATTTAAGCAACTTAAATTGAAATTATTTAATACATAAAATACAAGTATTTCATTTATTTTTGTGGACTCATCTTTGTGATCTTATAATGCAAAATAAACTGTGACCCAATCCTGGTTGGAGTCTATGTATGTTAAGTCATAGCTGTTTTAGAAATTATGAATAAATGTCTACAAATAGAACTTTGCTTTTGCTACAAAAAAGATCAAGGATAAAATGCCAATGACGAAAGCCTTTCATTATATGAAAATGCTTATGGTCTTGGATCAGAGAATAGTCCAATATTAACAAAAACATATTTTATTTTAACTTTTTTAAAAATATAAGCATTTTATAAATATACACAAAAATTATATACATATTAACATGTTTTACAAAAACTCTTTAATAATAACATGAAAGCATGGTTTTGCTAAACAAGAAATCTTTCAAATATTTAGGTAAACTTATTCATTTCAATTACATATTAAATTTAACAGATCTTAAAAATACATATATTTTATAAATACTTATAGCTAGCTTTAGCCTTGAATGTGAACAATGACTCATTTTTCATAAGATCCCCATCCATGTACAGCTTTCAACTGTTACAATCCACAGGACAGACACAACTTTTCAAATCTATTTATGGCAAAAGAAAAGAAATTACCTGGCACCATTAGATACTTTTATTTCATGAGCAATACTTCTACTTTTAAAAATAATTTTAGAATAAACAATTTAAAATATTGTAATTTTGTATTAAATTGTCTTAATATGACATTGCATTCAGAACCCTGAATACATAAAGCTAATCTGTAACATAGTTTATAAAAAAGGGGAGCAATGAGAAAAAAATCAAACCAGAGGTTAAAGAATATCATATATCCATATTTACTTTTTTTTGGAAGCATGTCAGCATTATTTTGAACTAGAAGAATCTTATTTAATAAAGCTGGTGGGTCCTGTGATGACCTGGCCATGCAGGTGTCCACAGGAAGAGGAGCATGGAAGACGTTTTTTACCCTACTTAAAGTAGTGAGCAGAACAGAACTGTGACAAGCACATAAGTATTACCCGGTCCTTGCACACAGTAAGGCAAATACTGCCTTCCTCAATGCTTCCAAGGTCACTAGAGCCAGTAGCTATTTGTTAACTTGTGATGACGGATGGGTATAAGGGTGGTAAACAACAGAGAACCCAATTTCAGCCCAAGAAATAAATGGTAGCCCTGGGAGAGACAGTGTAAGCAATTCTCCACAATACTGCTTATACTGTCTGCTAAGTACTGGAAAAACAAATACCACTTCAAGTATGTGACAATAACTTCAGGAGTCTGGGACATCCATGGGAGTTATTAAAATAGGTTAAAATATGTTCGGAGGTCATTGCCTGTTCTGGGGACTCCACTGTGCTAGTGTAAACATTCACAGTGAAAAGTGAAAAAATTCTGGAGGTTATAGTCACAGGACATGAAGCTTATAGTTGTAGAGAGGGTTAAAAAAACATACCTAAAACATGAGAAGGTCCCACTGCAAGGTGTGACCATTGTCACACCCTGTACTAGACTGATACAACTGCAATCTACTGGATGTTTCCATTTGACTGGTGGTCATTTTTTCATCTTAAAATATGAGTGCAGTCATGCTGTGCAGGGGAATTGCCTAAAACTCATGCAGATATGAGATCCCTATCTATCTGGTAAACTGCTGCCTAGGGATTTGAATTTTTCAGCTCCAGAAATCTTCCAATAGACTTCTGAGGCAAAGCCAATCCCCAAAGATACTGTATTTCTCAGAGATCCTTCTCACTGTAAGTGGAAACAGATAATTAGAAAAGTGATAGAAAAAAATACATTTAATATAATACTGTGTTTTTAAGCACTGTGCACTTTATTATTTACCCATTTAATATATTCTAAGTCATTGCCTGGTAAACTGAGGATTTAGTGTATGCATATTAATACACATGGATATCAGGAAAAGAATAATCTTGGATACATTTAAGTACTGGATGTATTAAAAACAGCTTCCACTGCTAAGAGGAGAGAATACAAGACCTGTGAGATCTTCCTCATTGGCAATTTCCAGTTATTATTCAATATAACTTTAAAACAACGTAAAATATCACAATAGCTTAGGGGTGAAATTCATCCTTTAGTCACTGGCTGTTGTTAACTGGTGTCAAACTCACATACCATGTTTAATTTCCTATTAATTGCTCATCTGTGAAAACAGTTACTACCTAACAGAAACAAGTTGGCACTGCAGAAAAACTGATGAAGAAACACTGTATAAATTAGTGTTGATGCAGTACCTGTTAGCATGATGTTGGCAGGTATTGCAACATTTCTGATAGACTTCTGCTGTCTGAACTTTTCAAATTAAGAGAAAACGTGAAACTAGTAGAACTTCTCCCATCCTTGGGCAGCTAAATATTTTTTTATAAATATTTGTCTCTAGAAAGGGAAAAAAGTACCAAATCATCTACATACATACAAGTTGAATGCTTACTGCATAGGATATGAACATTTGTGTTACTGAAGTTAAAAGTCATGAACCAAAATTGGCCCTGTACTGCTCCTGGTGGTTCATGACAACTGTACACACATATGTGCACTGGTAAAGGGATTTTCATGTGAATTATTCATTAAAGTGATAATACAGTGTCTCCAAAATATACTTGCAGTGTTGCCTAAGCCCCAAATTGAGGAAACATTTGCCTGAATATCATAGACTTCTGTAATGTGAATTGTCCACTAGACAAGAAAGAATTATCACTAATGTGGGATCTCTTTTATGTAACTAATATATTTGTAGAAAAATACAGAGCCTTGGGAAATTCTTGACAATTTCCTCCCTATCCATATGAAATGCAGGGTGTTACAAAAATGCACTGCTGAGGCTCCCAGCATCACATGACAACAGGAACCACCGTCATAATCATCTTTGCAACATAATACATTCTGATTACCTATGTACAGCAATTATATAAAATAACAGAGATGTTAATATGCTATCACTGAGTCACAGAAACCATGTGAATGATTTATGTAGAATGAAGTAGAAAAGGGCCCTCTTTTAATTAAAGGTAAACTCTAGAACACTCTCAGTAATTTCAAATATTAAAAAATACATCGGTGATTTCTTCTTACACCTAACTTTTGAATATATACATAACTATGGCTTTTCCTTTTTTCCTAGAGTCTACTGAACTTGTGATTTTTCCCTTTCTCTCTTTAAAGAAAATCATGCATGTGGCTTTTTATACAATGAAGAAATGTGTTTCAGTTTGCTGGGTTATCTGTTTTTACTAGGAAAGAACTACGCATAGCTAGTTTAAAATAGATCCTAAATTTTACAGGAATTAGTTGAATATCTTACCGGCCTCCTCCTTTCAAGAAAGCCATTGGACAAATTGATTTTCCTCTTGTGAGGGGCAAATCTATTGTGCTAAAAGTGCACTGTTTTTTTATCCATTGCCTCTGTCATACAAGTTTAAGCAATTTTCTCTCTGTACCAGATCCAGATCAATAAAGCCTTTGAAAGACTGAGTTGTTGAGCTGCTCGTCTGTAAGGAGTGGTGTTGAGTAATTGCAACATGTTCCCAAAGCTTTCATTATCTGAAACCAGGTGTATTCAGGTGCAGATTTTACAAGACATTTCTGAAGACTGTTTTTTAAGTCCCTATCAGCTGCATTTCTCAAGTACTATCACTGGAAAGGAAAAAAAGATACTTTACGTTCCTCTGCCTCCCATTTTAGCACTTCAGTACAGCCAGTCCAGTAACACTATTTGTTATTTGCTTACAATTCAAGAGTCCAGTCTTTCAAATTCGACATGAAGTCTGGATGAAAGCCCAAAGATATTAAAGTCCTTCCACTGACTTGAATAGAATTTAGGTCATTTCAGAAGTGCTTGATATTCTTTTGATTTGAAAGAGTAATATTATATTCATCAGTAAATCATTATAAAAATCAGGTCTCGGATTTACTAATGATCATAGTCTAAGTTACTATTATTAAATTTACCACAGTTTAGAAAACTATCATTTTAAGAACAAGTAGCTTTTTCTTGCAGATGACAATGCAAATGTAAGTATGTGTTTCTAAATCTTCTATCAATGCTGAACAGCAAAAGCTTTGTTATTCAAATACAGTCTCTCTTAGATCTGGCTGATTATTCCTTTTTCTTTTTAAATGTAATTTCATTGAGACTAGAGCATTTCATAAGAACATACACATTTTAATTAGCTTTTCCCTTAGGACATTATCACATTCATTTTTTACTTTAGTTTCACATTGTGATTTACTTAGTTCTACTAACATTTTTAATGTATTAATATATTTTCTATTTAACAGTTTGCATTCTAATATTTCAATATTGTAAAACATGTTTCTGGATAATTTTTTTCAAACTTTTTTCAGTGAAAAACTTTAAAATTTATTCTTTCTTTCCATTCTGAAATGCAGAGTAATGTGTAGAGAGTTTCTGACTCTAAGCATTGAGAATTGTTTGTTAAACACAAAGAAAAAATAAAATAACTTAAAAAAAAATAGAATTAAGGGAAAACCCCCTTCATCTGAGCATTTTAAATTCACATTTTGAAGCTGACCTCATAATAATAAATAGAGTAACATTTTTTTTTTTATTAGTGAAGAATGGTATTTGTGAAGCGGCACTGTAGGCATGTAAGCAAAGCTTTGATTGACACTTTGAGAAAACAGTCCTTTTTTTTAAAACTTGCTTCTGCCTTGTAAGTGAACATGGGCCACTTAGTTTACCATATGTTTATCTTCCCTCGTCGAATACATATATGTAACTGACCTCTAAAATTAAGTCCTTTTAGCTAGATTAGTGAAAAGACTACATAAGATATTTAAAAATATTTGAATCTTTGTCTGTTTTTTTATTTAATTTGTTAATTCAGATTTTATAACTAATAACCTGAATCCCTTAGCCATGTTTTCAGTAACAACACCAAAGTTCATAGGAGCTGACAGAACTGGGTTCACCCTGCAATAACGTCTAGTCTGAGGCTGACTCATTAGAGCTACAATTGCTCATAGGAATTTCATCAAAATCACAACCAAAGACTGTCGTCCACTATTGTCTCAGCATTGCATTTCTAAACATTGTGGGTGCTCTAGTGTTAAAACCCACATTATTACTGACCATTTGGGAAAAAAAAATCAGGTTTTGTTGAGGTTCTTCAAATAGCAGTGAGAAGAGGCTACTGTACAGATTGTAAAATTCAGTTATTTGCTTCTGTTTTCCAGAATGACTTCTACATCCAGTAAAATACAAGAAAGTTTATTAACAGCATAATGCTTCCTGTACGTTGCAGAATTATCTGTGAGAAACAAACAAAAAAATTGAAGTGTACTCTTTATGTTGCAATGAATGTGTTAGGAACCCTTCACATATAACAAAGCTTCCATCCTTATTTTTTTTATACTTGACCTCATTCTTATTTGCATTAAGACTGTTAAACCCACCTTCCCCACCATAAAGAGTTGATAAGTTGGGTGAAAACTATGCATTGCCCCCAGTTAAAAATCTTGCACAGCTAGCGTGGTATATACCAGCCTTTGTATAAATGAGAATCAGGTTGAAGTTAATGAAAATTTTGCTATTGCTGTCTTTCTTTTTTCTTCCTTTCTTTTAACACACATTTAATAAGTTAAGACCATTAGGTTTCACCTGCCGAGTATTGATTTCAAGCCAATAACATCCAGAAAATAAATTAGCTTTTTGAAAACTCATGAGTGAAACCTAATTCAAACAATTCTTCCTTCCACATAACACATTTACATGCAGTAAAAATATATTGTTTTCACAGAGTTGATAATAGCTTTTGAAATTACAAGCTGATTGCAATCCTACAGGAGGCAGCAATTAGTTTGTTAGTTGTGTACTGTTTTTAAAGAGCAATTTTGGGAATGTCCAGCAACGCAATTTTCCATCATTAGCCCTGTGGCTGCCTTGTGGAAAACCTCTGCTTCCCACCTACGCATACCTAAGATTTCTACTGACATCCCAGTGGCATGCTTGAGTGACAAATTCATACTGATAGGTTTTCACATCTTGAAACAACTGGTAGATGTTTTCTAGTCACTTTGTGCTTACAGGGGAGTTCAGCAAGATGGCAAAACTTGTAGCCTGTAGGAGCAAGAACGTCACACCAAGGACAAAAGTGGCTGGGGTAATGCCCAGTGAGGTGTCTGCCTGCACACACCGTCTCCAAGGAAAATTTCCTTTTCCCCCTAGTTAGCATGCTTTAGCAATCCCATTTGACTGCAAAATGATCCTTCACCCTCCCCAGTTGTCAATTGTTATGAATTCCACAGGCTTTTGTGTTCCTAAAATGCTACAGCCCATGACTACAAGTGAATTTTTATGGCCCCTTTCTGCACACAGAATTCCTTTGAAATAAGGGAAGTGACGTGCAAAAAGTTATGCTGCTTATTTCTTTAAGTGTTCTTTTACATGGTGATTTTTAATAATAAAGTTATGTTTTCTTTTGCCCATTGAAAAATATTAGGTATTACCATGAAAAATATTTCATGTGGGGTTTAATTATTTCTTTAGACTTTAAATACAGTTTCTTAGAGTCCTTTTTTTACAATTTTATTTTAAGTAAACTGCAACCCACCCATGTTCCCTTTACTAATAATGTCCTTGTTCTCATTCTAAATTGTATTGTAGTGCCAGTGATTATATCCCCAGTAAGAGTCCTGTCAAACTCAAGTGTAAATAGACCTTGAAGAAAAGGAAATGCATTGACCAGAACCTAAAATAACAGCTTCATTTTGCGTGTAGATGGTGATGGGGTTTTTTTTATGTAATATCACCTTGCCAGTTCCCTCTTGGATAACTACAAAGCTGTGTAGCGGATGGACTGTTTTGCATGCAAAGATGCTATTTTGTTGTATCTACTGGTGTAGACAGGCCTGCCATTAAAAACCCTAAAATTTCAAGAACTTTTCATGATAGTATCTTTGATTTATTTTATCGCTTTCTTATAACCTCTTTAAAAAGAGTGTGACTATATTTGTATTTTCGACAAACTGGGTGTGAATCATGTGCATGTTCTTAGTGTTTTGAGTACTAGAAGACTCATCAGTCTCCTCTGATGAGCCTGAGTGAAGAATTTTCTCTGATTGAGAATTAGTGTATAATTTGGAGACTTGGCTTCAAAACCTTGCATCGACATAGATTTTTGGGGTAATAATGATTGCAGTAACATGAGGTGTTAAAGCTAGCCTAGTACTGCCTGACATATGGCTGTAGGGACCTAACAGGATTTTATAAAGGCTGCAGCTTTGGGCCTTTCCTTTTAATTTGTTGAGTAGAGCAAGATTTTTTAATCTTCAGAAGATACTGGAAAATGATTTGTTATCCAGAGACAATGGGGAGAATTGAAGGATGTTAGAGAACGGTGGGGGTTCATAGGAATATTGTTCTGTGACTTGTTACCTCCAAAAGCTTTACTTTTGGATTGAAGGGTTCTGTTTCTCTTCTTTTTCATATTTTGGAGTTTGTTTAGCCTAGGATATAAATAAAGTTAACACATAGAAAACAAAATCGTAAGTGAAACATACTTATAGAAAGAAAGTGCCCATACATTCCCCATACTTGTTGCCAGGTTTGCAACCGTCAATGGTCTTGTAAGTATGAGGACATGAAATTGAAAATGTGTAAATACTGTTGATCAATCCAGACTGACCCCTAAATAATATCTGTTCTTCCCATACTGGAAATCATAAACAAATGAGCCAAGATTACAGACAAGATGCCAGTTTATAGAAATAATTTCTGTTAAAAAAAGCATTTAATTTGCTGGAGCTGGTTTTCCTGCCAAACAATTTATTTACTGTAAGAACAGTGTTTATCCTGTTGCTGCTTCTGATATCTACAAACCTGCCAGACACATTTATATATCAATAGCTCAGAGAAAATTTTGAATATATACCTCTGATAATAACAGAAATGTGCAATTGGAAATGCAGGCATGGATAAAGTAAAATAGAGGTAAATTACGTTTACAGTATCCTATTTCATGTAAAGAAATCTGTTTACAAAATCATCAGAGTTTATACTGTTGGTAATTCTCAATCTCATCATGAAACTAATAAGGGTGCTTGTCATTTTGAAGTAAAATATATTTCTATATGAATAAAGTTGGTGCACTTGGTCATTATGATCCCACTCAGCTAGTAGGATTCTTTTGAATAAACTAGATATTCTGTGCTTTGAGTTTCGCAATAACAGCATTCTTCTTCTCTAGAAAGAACACTTTAAATGTTTTAGTGAATCTAATTTTGCCATGACAGTATAGTCTTCTCTCTGCCTAAGAAATTATAAAGCACAAAGAAAGACATAAAAATTACATCTGACATTACCAATTGTTTTTCATTTCAAATTCAGTAAGACAAATTTACTAACACCCCTTTAAAGCCCTTTTTAATGATATTTACTACTGATATCTATTCAGGGATTCTAGTGCAAGCTGAGACTGACAACTTTGCTTACATTATAGAATAAAGTGCATATATGTTTGCATGCATGTACTCTCTAACAACAGTTCTGTTGTAAACCTTGTTCTATATGTCTGAGCTATAGAATTTCCCTAAAAAGATACTGTCACTCCTATTATTTTGGCAATATTATGTACACTGATCAAGATATCAATCTCCTCAATTCTTATAGCTGATAAAGGCATTTTCTGTATTGCTAGTTTCATTTCCTTCTTCTCCTATGTCTGCATAAAATGTTGGTATATTTCAATTCTTCAAGCCCTTGCTTTCCTTCTGTACTTCTCCAGCCTTCTCTGAGTTTGTTATTGCTATTATATATGTTGTCAGTACCAAGAGTTGCAAATTTCTCCATCTAGCTACCAAATCATGAGTTGTTTATGAAGGACTGTAATGAATAAAAGGGACTTGAACGTGGTCGTTTTTTCATTTCTGAACTGTTTCACCATTCATGTGCATGTGAAATTTCTGGCCCTTTTTTTGCTTGCTTCTTCCCTAATTCTTCAGGTAGTCTGTGTTGATGACATAAACTCAAAAATGTTTAAACCCCCTCCACTCCTTTATTTGGTAGGGGGAAATTTTCCATCTTCTTTCCCTTCCTAGGTCTGGTTCTCCCAGTGATTTTTGCACCTTTTGGAGGCATCTCATGCAGTGCTGCAGGGCTGGAGCAGGGTGGAAAGCAGCATAACTCATCCGTGAATGTAAGAGGGTTGAGAGCACAGGAAACCTCCCTTCGTTAGCAGTGATCATTCATTCAAGTGATGTTGATCACAAATGGGTATACTTGCTGGACACAGCACTATCTGGGGATTTTCTAATGAACCTCAGGAAATTAAGAACATATTTTCTGCAGAAGGAGAACATTCTGCATTCAGTGGTTTCTCCATATCCTGAGGAAAAGATCCGCCATCAATATTCAGCTCACCACTTGTGTTACTAGTCCTCAGCTAAAACGGCCATTTATACAGGGAGAGGGAACTGGGTTCACTGAATATTTCATGTTATTTAAATTAATTGTCACTGTGATGGCTTTTGCAAAGCATCTCACACAAAGGGATGAATGCAAACCCTTAACTGTTAAGCCTGTGCATCTCACCTTAGACTTGTCAGATTTTGTGAAGTGAATTTCACTGAAAGAGATGAGGCTAAAGAAACAGAGTGATTCTTAAGACCAGATGTGTGTGCTGAATATCTCCACTTAATGAGTTGTAGGTGGCTTAACTAACTTAGAAATAATTTAGGCCCTCTTTAAAATTCTTTTGAAACTTGGAAATATGAAGGGTTGCATAAGAGATCAGAGAGGTTCAAGAAACTCTGCAACAGGCAATTGCACTTTTAGGATATCTATGAATTCCCTCATCCTTGAGGGGAAATGTGGGTTTTAACATAATCCCTGAACTACTGTTTTGTTTTGTTTTGTTTTGTTTTGTTTTGTTTTGTTTTGTTTTGTTTTGTTTTATTTATAATTCTCTCTTTGGGCCTTAATTGGCAGACAGATTAAGAATGTCTAAAGATAGAAACAAGTTTAATTTAATAGTAGACAGCATGTGCTTAAATGTTTGTCCATTTTTTTTTTCAGCTATATTAAAGATCTAAAAAATTATACTGTTATATCTTCTTAATCTTCAGGTCTAATGAACAGTATTATCCTTTCTTCTAAGCCTCCTTTTTCTATAATATTAATATACAGAAAACTAAAATAAGTATATTAAAGGGATTTTAGGTGAAAGTATTTATAAAACACGCTCTTGTTCAGGGGAAAATAAAAACTGTGGATATGTATATATGTTGGCTGCTTATGTGATTTGATGTAACTATAAATTAGTTGAAACTGTTGTCATAAAACATTTTTCTTTATGGAAATGTTTCATGGGACTGTATCCATCTTCATCCTTTGTTCTAAAAATTAAAATCACATTTGCAAACAAACGAAGTATTGTATTTCAAATCTTCTGTTTAGTTTTATTTTGCATTATGTGTCAGCTTGTAATATTATTTTAAAAACTGGCACTCCGATTGAAGTAAAGCAGTTGACTGATACGTTGATTTTCTTTAGCCTGTTTTTTAAAGGAAATTCCTCATTTGATTCGCTATGAAAGCAACTTAATCAGTTTTTGAAATACTAGAATTTAATGTGAAATCCCTGCTGGTGGTGTTATAAATAAATACAGATATTACCATTAGTTCCACTTGGGATATCTTTTGGTTTTAATGCTTTTCACGGTCTTTTAGGACTTTTCTGACTACATCTTTTTACTGATAACAAGTAATATAAATTCCACATCCTACTAATGAGGACCAAATACTGATTTCTGATATATCTTAGAAAAACAGCAAATAAACAAGTACATGACAATATAGAAATGTCAGATATAAACTCACTTAAAGTATGTTTTTAAGGAAATTTTCTTTGGTTTATTTTAAAATAAATTTAAAGAAACCTGGTAATGACACCTTTTGCAACTTCAGATTTATAGGATTCAAAAAAGGGGCACCACTTTTTTTGTATAGAACTGCAAATATGTGCCATATATAGTCTGTCAGTGTTTTTTGCATAAAAGTATTTCTGAAAAAAAAAATGAAGCATTCTGAAGCTGGAACAAGGAACAGAATGGGTCCAGAATACCTGATTATCCAATTATGCATATGATGCTACCTAGTATAGCTTGGCAATATATATCAAAAATGCAGGTGTTCAAATTATTTCACAGGCAGGTCAATCTCTGATAGCATGCAGAGAGTTGTCAGAAGGTATGCAAGGGTGTTGGAAAACGTAGACAGCTGACCTATTTCCAGGTGAGTGCTGAACACTTGCAAATGAGGAGCACTGATGTGCAAAAGTTAGCGAGGTCGGAGAAACTCAAAAACTGCAAATTTTCACGCAATAAGCATAATAACTAAAACACTTCAGAAATGTTGGTACAACAGTTGAATGCATTTCACTTGAAAAACATTGGCTCCAACAAAGTACTTCAGAAGATTTGAGAACAGACTTTGTCCTATTAATGTTATGTATTCTTGGGGTCTGATTCATCAAGCTTTTTAAGAGATAAATTTGTACTGAATTTTATTGTAAATACAGTGAAATAAGAAATTAAGGAAACATTTTTACAGTGGTTCCATGACACTTTTATTTGTTGAAAATTTCAAAAAGAGAAAGTGTTAAGATCCTATTTTCTAGCTATTTCACAATTGCAATAATATTTTTTAAAAAACAATGAGGACAGTCAGTACAAAAGTGAGATCTCATTCTACATTTGTTCAGACAACTAGAGCGCATCTCATAACACTAGTTAATCATCTGTAAAAGAAACTCTTCAAAACATTTCCTGCTGTACTATTTAATCATCATTTTGGTGGTTAAAAATGTTAATAAGGCCACAATTTTAATAAGCTAATAAAGCTGAAAAGTATCTATCAGAACATGCACATATAGGGCCAAAATATTATTGGCAACTGGGATTTGACTAATGCTATGTTCAACATTGAGTCTAATAGTTTGCATGGTAGCAAGGGAAATTAGATGACACAGCCCTTCCCAAGGGAGCTACAGAAGAACCAGCCTAATTTAACACCACCTGGAGATTATCAACTTTCAAAAATACAGATGTATGTTCACAAGAAGTTGTGACAATTCCCACATAGGCAGTTTTCACTTTGGTTTAGTCACGTAGCAATTAGGACAAAATGCCAAGTCACCACACCGGAAAATAAAATTACCTCTTCAGGGGGACCACATGTTCCCTGTTTATTTCAAGGTCTGAGAGGCAGAGGAGCTTCTGGGTGAGGTTCACCAGTGCCAATATCTCAGCTTTTGGGTAGTTAGTGTCAAGCACGTGGCACCATTAAAGGGCAGTCCACCCCTTCCTGAGAAGCAGAGATGAGATGAATCACTCAAAAAGGTGCATTTTCCTTGGTGTGGATAGTCAATCACACAGTTGTGATTAATGTTTGCAGAACTTTGCTCATACAGAAATGTTTTATAAATAGTAAAATGTGTTTTTCCCACTCTATACATGATAGTTTGATGTGAATAATGTTATATATATAGCCACTGACTTTTAGATCAGTGATCCAACTGCAACAAAGGTCAACAACAAGTTAAAGTCATGCTTGCTTTCTCATTGTCAGATAAAAATGAGCTGTAGTTCTCAGTTTGGTTCCCAGGGAACGTTTCTTTTCCTCAGCAGAAAGTCACAGCTCCAGATTCAATAAATTGTTTTCCTTGTTGGTATTATCAGCTGAGTGGCAGAGGACTGACAGAAAATGCAGAGTGACTAGCCCGCTCCTGTAAAGGTGGTTTATGCAGAGAAAAAGATGTGGTTTTTACAAAAGAATTTTTATTTTGGGAAGTTTACATTGCTACTTCATCAGAAAATATAGAGAGATAGTTTTTTGCTATCCATCTAGCACTTAGTCAAGTACTAAAAAAGATGGAAAATGAGTAATCAAGTAGCTCTAAATAGGTGATATTCCCAGATGAATGTTGCAGATCTGAGGATTTGGCCCACTGCACCTATAAAGTTCTGGAAAATATTTATTTATATAATCAATCAATCCATTTGTTAGGTCAGGACTTAAAAAACACTCTCTGCCTAATAATAAAACTGCTGTGTCTAGACCAGGCTGTTTGCTTGGGATTGTCTGTGATTTTTGACTTGGGTATCATTTTATAATAATGTCTTTCATTTCAATGTTAACAGTGCCTCATGATTGCCTTATGATCTGGGCTGAATCTAATTTTAACCAGGATGGGTTTTGCTTTGCCCTCATTTTCTAATAATTAAGAACAACAGAAAATGTACCATGACATTGTTACTCAGCTAACTGTCGTTTACCCAGCCTTCCTGAAAGCTTAGTTGTTCTAAGGAACTTAAGTTTTATTTTCTTCAAGATATTTTATACAGAACATTTACTTCCTTAAGCTGAAAACTTAAAGAATTTTTAAAAAGTTTGTTACAATATCTAGACTTTTTCAAATGGGGATCCTTAGTGAATACAGTAGGGATTTAACCTTTTAATTAAGCTAGTATTATTGCAAAGAAGGATGGCTTTGACCATTGGTAAGGTCAGTCTGAAATAAATTTGTTATTGCTTCAGAGATAGCTTTACTAACTTCTAAATCATTCAACCTTTCCTTTTGTATTCCCCTGCTTTTTGCAACTATAAAAACTACCACAAAACCTCATCAATAAGAAAGGACCAAAACACTGTAGAATTCAGCACAAAGATGCACAGACACAACAGTGAGACACAGCAGTTGAATCCAACAGAAGAGTCAGGGGATAACTTTCAAAAGCAATAAAGTTTGAAGTATCCAGGTTAAGACATATGAAATCTCAATCTTCAAGAAAATCCAATGGACTGATAGTAAATTTGCATCTAAATCATTGTCTGGTGCCAAGAGAATCTTCTATGCCATGTAATATATATTTGGATTTTTATAGCACTTTTCAGCTCTAAAGAATTTTTCAGACATTGCTAACCCTGACAGATATACACTATAACATGATACAAATCAAGTGCCTGATCATTTAGGTATGGAGTTTAGCTTATGTTTGCAGAGACTGAGAGTCAAATTGGCTTATTTAAAATGTGAGAGCTCAGACCACTTAAAAATAAAAAATATTCCTATTCTTCCAACTTGATTATGGAAGGAGATCCCAAAATAACAATAGCCCGAACAGAGAATCATTGTCTCTACCCAGCAGAATTATTACTGGCTGCTTTTCATGTTTAAGTTCAAATGTGAAAAATGCTTACCTGTCCAAATAAGACAAAAGCAAACTTTAGGTGCCTAGGTCTAAAAGCAGTTCTACAGATAATATAAATCTGTGCATATATCCCTTTGTTTCCTGCATTTTTTCTAGTGATCTGCAGTTCTATTTACCATCATCCTCTCATTGTCTTGGCTCGGGCTAAGCCCTATGGGACTTGAAAGGCTAAAGAAGGCTGTGCTGGCAGGCTTGCTTGGCCCATCAGAAAATGCAGGTGTAATACCTTTGTTAGTTTATTTTTAAATAGAATAAATAGACATGATGATAAGGTGTTCCCTCTTCATTTCACGTAAGGTATGGCCCAAGGAATGGTGGATTCACTGCCTCTGTGGGCTCAAAAGATGTAAGTCCCAGAGATTTTCCCATTAAATTAAACACTCAGTGTACCTGCAGGTAACACAGTTAAATGGGATAGTCTCTTCCTGCCCAGCTCCTGACCTGGGAGTAGTTTTACCTTAATGTGTTGCCATCAGATCAGTGAGCTGAAGGAGCTTCCCCTGGAACCATAAACTCCTTAGATCAGGAACTAGGCTGATTGTGGAGAGGTGAAAAGTTGGAAATACTGAGTTTGGTGATAGCCACAGTAAAGCAAATATTCCCTTGTTCATGCAATAGCTTCATGCTTCTCTGTGTTCGGTTAATAATGACAGCTACTTTGCCTGCTTTTGCCATAATCAGAGCTTTATTAAAGAATCTGAAAGCATAGATTATTTTTCCGCAACTATGCTGTACTGAAAAACTGTAGAAGGATGAAGACCCAAAGGTCCAAAGCTGCTTTTCAGTAAGTGCTCTGCTTTAGAAATGTTAATTTCAAGTTTTATGGCTGTCAAGAACATGCAAATTCACCTGATACAGATATGTTTTGCAGGGCTATTGAACACCCAATTAAAATGTAATAAATTCATCCTTTTGTTAGTAAAAATTCACAACTTTTAAAAGAAGGGACTGATAAAAATAGTAGATATTTGGGAATTGTAGTAAATTTTCCATCACCAACAACAATTGATCTGCTACAAAAAGGATGTTATCTTCAGAGCTAATGGTCTGGCTTCATCAGAGCAACAACAGTGAGATTATTTTTCAATTTTATGTGCACAGAAAATTTGTATTTTTATTTAAGAAGAGCCTTTTTTCCACAAACACTGAAAACTGTAGTACTTATCTGTATACTGTCTTCACAGTAGAAGAAGCAGGAATGCTATTAAAGTTTATGAGGTTTTCTTTATGTGTGTATACATTGTGTTCAAAGAACAGTTAAGGGTTGGCAGGATTATAAAGTTAACCACTCAGATTTGGGAAATGCGAGAATTAAGATGGTCTAGGCAATTTTATTGCAGACCCTCTGTGGCCATATATTATAATGTAGTATTATAATATAACTCAAATACATTTTTATTACACAGTTATTTTTGTTTTCACAGGCCCCCTGCTTCTTTCAGTCATGTAGAGTGGTAGTTCATATGGCATTTTACATTCAACATATGTCTCTATGCATTATTTAATGCATGCAGTTCAAACTGTGCTCCATTTACATAATTATTAATTTTTCATTGATTTTCCTGTTATACTGATCCTGACCACAGTATCCAAGTATCTCATAAATTTTAATAAATTTATTTTCACAATATCATTGTGTGATTAGAACTTTTATTTGTTTAACAAAACATTTAAGATCAAGTCCACTTGTTTCTGTGTCCAGTTTGCAGTATCAAGAATAAAACTCTTCTTTCAAAATGCTTAAATCCTAAACTGTCTTCAGTCCAAGTTACATAAAAATGAGAGAAAAAATGCCTTCAGTGAGCAGTTCTTTGATAAATATACATATAATATTGTGACGTTCCAGTTATTAGCAAGGGAACCTGGTTAACCTGCTTCTACCAGAAGCTTAAGTTTCAGGTGGACAATGTCAGCTGATATCAATTCCACCTTAGACTGACTTCTTGGAGGGCATAGGATTCCATTGCATTTTTTCTGTACAAAGGCCAGTTCCCCCTGATTTCAGCTGAATCTGCTGCTGCTCAGCACTTCTGTGAAAACTGGCCATCTGTGTCTACCAAGACCTTTAAAAGTGAGGAATATACCAGTTCTACACCTGTGGAAAGTTAGGTTTTGTGAAATGCCTAGCATTGCATGAGATTTCTGTGGCAAAATCAAGAATAGAAACAATTGTCTGCAATAGCATTCATCTGTCAGCCTGAGAGCATCCTTTTGCCTCACATAGCCTTTGTTCACATTTCTCCAGTTTCTGTAAGAAATTTTACTGGAATCCCGAAGACACACAATCTGTTGTCCTTCAGCACACAAGTAATTCCCAAAGGACTGTCCTGTCTGCACAGTGAATGTGATAGGGTTCATGAAGAAATCATACTTCCTTGACTGTAGAGCACTTCAACTTTGCAGATTTGTCTTTCTTTTAACGTATTAATTGAGTCTTAATTTAAGAAAAGCAGAGTCTCTACTTTTCCTCCTAGATTTCCTTTAGACCTGGAACTGAAAAAAAAAGCAAGGCTATCAATGGGAAGACTTATATTGAAGAAGACTGGGAAATAGGAATGTGTAAGGAGTGTAAGGGTCAAATTTTAAAGTGCAGGGCCACCATCTTCAGAGGCACAGGCCTGCCTCTGCCACATAAGTAATTTCTGGGAGCAGCTATTGCTATGAAAACTAGCCCCGCCCCCACACACTTGCCAAACCCACACACACCCCACACCCAACCCCCCCACACATGATCACACCCCCATGAAGAGATAAGACAAATGCTTTCTGTAGGGGTTTCACAGGTTTTTTTGAGCACCAGAGAAGCACAGATGCTGGAGTTCTCTGTATTTTCTGTTTTCACCACCTGACCTTTGGTCTCTATACCCATTTGAATCATGTAATCACAGAATGATTTGGGTTGGAAGGGACCTTAAAGATCATCTAGTTCCAGCCCTCCTGCCATGGGCAGGGACACCTTCCATCAGTTCAGGGTGCTCCAAGCCCCGTCCAACCTGGCCTTGAGCCCTTCCAGGGAGGGGGCAGACACAGCTTCTCTGGGAAACCTGTGACAGTGTCTCACCACCCGCACAGGAAAAAGTTTCTTCCTTTTATCTAATCTAAATCCACTCTCTTCTGGTTTAAAACCATTACCCCTCATCCTACCCCTACACTCCCTGATAAAGAATCCCTCCCCATCTTTCCTGTAGCCCCCTTTAAATACTATAATGCTGCTCTAAGGTCTCCCTGGAGCCTTCTCTTCTCCAGGATGAGCAACCCCAACTCTCTCTCAGACTGTCCTCACAGGGGAGGTGCTCCAGTTCCCCAGTTATCGTCGTGGCCTCCTCTGGACCCACTCAAGCAGGTCCATGTCCTTCTGATGTTGGGGGCCCCAGAACTGTACACAGCACTGCAGGGAGGGTCTCATGAGAGTGTAGCAGAGTTGGAAGAATCCCCTCCCTTGACCTGCTGGCCACATTTCTCTCAATGCAACCCAAGACATGGCTGGCTTTCTGGACTGCGAGTGCACATTGCTGGCTCAGTCAGTTTTTCATCCACCAGTATGCCCAAGTCCTTCTCCGTAGGGCTGCTCTCAATCTACTCATCACCCAGACTGGATTGCCCCAACCCATGTGCAGGACCTTGCACTTGACCTTGTTGGACTTCATGAGGTTTGCACAGGCCCATCTCTCAATCCAGTCCAGGTCCCTCTTGATGGTATCCCTTCCCTCCAGTGTGTTGACTGTATCACACAGCTTGGTGTTGTTGGCAAACTCACTGAGATTGCACTCAATCCCACTGTCCATGTTGGCAACAAAGATGTTAAACAGTGTCGGTTCCAACACTGACCCATTTGTCTTTGCTCTCCACTTGGACATTGAGCCATTGACCAAAACTCTTTGAGTGTGACCATCCAGACAATTCCTTATCCATTGAGTGGTCCATCCATCAGATCCATCTCTCCTCAATTTAGAGACAAGGATGTCTTGTGGGACAGCATCAAATGCTTTGCACAAATCCAGGTAGGTGATGTCAGTTGCTCTTCCCATATCCACCAGCTCTGTAACCCCATTGTAGAAAGCCACAAAATTTGTCATGATTTGACATGATTTGCCCTTAGTGAAGCCATGCTGGCCATCACCAATCGCCTCCTCATTTTCCATGTGCCCTAGCACAGTTTCCAGGAAGATCCGCTCCATGATCTTGCCAGGCACAGAGGTGAGACTGAGCGGCCTGTAATTTCTCAGGTCTTCCTTTTTCCCATTTTAAAAATGGGGGTTATGTTTCCCCTTTCCAGTCAGTGGGAACTTCACTGGACTGCCACAACTTCTCAAATATGACAGATTGTGGCTTAACCACTCCATCCTCTACTTCCCTCAGGACCTGCAGATGCACCTCATCAGGTCACAGGACTTGTGCATCTTCAGGTTCATTAGCTGTTCTTAAACCCATTCTTCTCCCACAGTGGGTGGTTCTTCATTCTCCCAGTCCCTGCCTTTATGTTCTGTGAGTTGGGCAGTGTGGATGGAGCACTTGCCGGTGAAGTCTGGGGCAAAGATATCCCTGTTTTATGATTTTTTTATTCCTTCTCTTTCCTAGAAAAATATCCAGTCAACATTCCTTGGATTTGCCATTACACATTATTGATCCCTTGGCTTATTTTAGCATTGATGTTTAAAGCTCCCTCTCAACAAATCATCGAGCACTGTCGTATTTGAGAAAGGGAGGTATAGTATAAGTTAACTGGTTTATGGATTTAGTACTTTAAGGTAGTTGTACATTTCTAGGATCATTGCTTTATCATTCCTCTGAAATAGGGCCATGGACAGTGATTGTATGCCTGTGTATATGGGATGGATAATATGCATAAAGTGTATGTTTATTATATATGGATTTAACTGTTTTCCCTAGCATTAATGTGATGTATTGTGGGGTGGATAGTGTAATGCACATTTATACATGCCTAATAGCATTATTAAAAAGACCCCAGTAGGTCCAGTATACTGGACCTTACGTATGTATCCAAGAGAGGAAAGGACTCAGGGTAATATTTTCATGTAACTTTTTCTTATAGGTAATACTGTCTCAAGGCATTACTTGGTTCCTCCTTGCTTTTCATTCCTGCTCCTGTGTTGCCTCCTCCACTAAAGCTGATGCACCTATTTTTGAGGCTGGGACCTCCATAAGTGCATAATTTAGATTCAGACAAACTTGTAAAAAAACCTAATCTTGATCAGTGACTGATCAGTACAATAAAGGAGCAGGATGGAGGACCAGGGCTGCACAGGGGAGACAGATGCAGGAGGTGGAGAACCACCCATACCTAGTGCTGATATTAAGAAAAATTATAGCCAGAGGCTGCCTGAGATACTTGGGCATAAAACGAATTTACAGACATCATGGGAAAGGCTACAGTGCTAGAGATTATGCCCTGACGCCATCCTTCCCTAGAGACCCTCTTCAGTGGGACCTTTTGGGGAAGCCTAACTAGCACTGGAATTAGTGCCGTCTCACTGCATCCCTTCATTCTGTGGGCTCTCCACAATGACCACTAGCAGGTGCTATCATAGCCAGACAGTGTCCCAAATTAGAACCATGAAAGTAGGCAGGCTTGAGGTGTCAATAAGCCCACCATGACTACATATACTAAGATACATGAGGGCTAAGAAGCAGAGTTAGGGGACAATCTTGGTTACCCCCTGGAATAACTCAGTAGGTGCTGTCCTATTGACTGATGCTCAGAAGGACATTAGTAAATAATATAGCAAAAATATATAGTTAAAGCTTTAAATCAGTACATAGTTACATGCAAAACTAAGCAGTACAAATCCCTTACATTTTTTATTTTTTATAGTTAGGTGACTGTAAAGAAGTCACTAGCAGTGTGCACTAGGAAGATGAGCCCTATTTTTTGTATAAATTCTACTAAGTAGGGCACCCAAGTGTGAATGCTGGGGAGAGGGGTTCAGCTGCAAAACACAAATGGCCTGTTGTGTCATGTGCTGAGCAAAGATGGACTGAATTAAAATCTGTATTTTTGGTACAGAAAACATATGAGGGGAAAGCCATTTGTTCTGTGATTTTCATTTGTTTCTCTGTATCATTTGTTTCAGGCATTAATAATACATTATTTATTTCTTACATTACATGATTACTTTGTAATCTTCTGATACAAAACCAGGGTGTTTGTTTTGCTGTGCTGCATTCCCACCACAGGCTTATTGGCAGGGAAACTGAGACACAGCAACTGGTGGCATTTGCCAGCTGTGTCTCTCCAAATGCTCAGTAGTAACCTCAGCACAGCTGCCGCATGCCAGAAGCTGTTCTTCAGATCAGGAAAGGCGTGAAAAAGGAGAATTTGTGAGGCTCAGTGTTTCCATGCGGGGGTATTGCAGCAGCAAAATTGGAGGGATCAGGGAATGGCAGTGGGGACATGGTACTTATTGGAACACACAGGGAGATGCAGGGAAAAGGGGGCATGAAGGAGGGAGCTAATGAGGAATGAAGACTTTTATAGCGGCTATGGGAACATGGATACATCAGAAAAAAAAATTCTCTTGAGGGGAAGAGTTAAAAGCTATAAAAAGGAGTTTGCAACTGAAGTTTTTGCAGGACAAAGGGATGGAAAGGTGTCTACAGCCTGGTGCAGGTAAATTGTATGGTTTCACCCACGTCTTTCCATTGCTCCACTTAGATAAACAATCAGTATTAACTGGACCCTTTTTTTTTTTTTTTTAAGTTACTGATTTTTATAGTCTGCAGCCACATTCACCATTTAATACTAGCAAAGCCACCCTCTTAGAATGTCTTTTTTTGTACTGGTACTTCAAGTTAAAAATCTATTTTAAATTATTGGATAGCAAGTAGCAACCTCCAGAGGGCTAAACTGATGCTGTTAACAGATCCAAAATGCGATGCAGCATATGGAGCTGAATACCTCACGGTACAGATTTGCATGCAGGCGGTTTTAATTAGGATTTAGAATTCCTTGAGGAATGCAGCATTATGGGCTAGTCTCAATCTTGTCAATATATAGTGGTTTTGTTCATGCTAAAGCCTGCAAAAAGCAATAGGTTCCTACTTGCTTGTAACTTTTGACGCTTATATGAACGGTTAGACTTTTCTCCAGCTGCCAGCTTTGTCTATGATCATTACTTGTTTATATGTACTTACTATAAAAGATTGCCATCTTTTGTTTTTTTAAAATAATGTTGTACTAGGTCAATTCAAAGGAAAAATCGTTTGAAGTTTTATGACATTGCATAGCTAATTATTTTTTCATGCAACACTTCCTAGTTCAGTGTGAGAAGGTGCTTTTAACTCGATGGTTATTGTGCCATCTTGTGAGCGAAAGGTGCAACTACGTCCAGCTAATAAAAGGAAGAGGTACTTTGGCAAATGTCCACTTAACTTCTTCATCATGAAAAATAAAGTTATTTAAAGTTTAAAAAACAGATGAGGAAATGCTGCAGAGCGTATTTTTTTTCCACTACATTGTACTTGCATTTTTTTAAAAACTAAACATATATTCTCTACAATGGGCAAATACCTGCTTATTTCAGTAAACTGGGAGAATAAATCATATATATGTGTTTTGGTTTGGTTTGGTTTGGTTTGGTTTGTTGTTTTTTTTTTTTTTGGTTTTTTTTTTGGTCTTGAAAAAAAAGGGACTTCTTGTTGCACTGGATGGAAAAGTTATGCAAGTTTTCAGTATCCAGTGCTGATAGTGTCCCTTCTGTGAAGCAATTTGGTTCTTAAAGGAAACCTCTTGTCCTCTGAAAAACACTATGTGTTTCTCAGAGATAGCACAATATAAATTACACAAGGCACTGCTAGCTATTACACTGACACAGAGTAAAACCTATTTCCTGGCCTTAGAAAGTCTGCTGTGTCCTGGAACCTTTGTGTGTGTGTGTGTGTGTGTGTGTGTGTGTGTGAAAATAACAAAAAAACTAAATTAAAATTAAATTGTAATGGCAGTAGCCAACCTACAACCTTATTTTTTAATAAAGACAATTATTACTATTGAAGTCAGTGTCATTGCACTGACATGGGCTTAGAAGAGCAGACTGGAAAAATCTCCTGCATTCTACCCCTGCTTAATTAATTTATTCTCTTTGTGACCTTGAGCAAGTTGTTGTACTTCTGTGCCTAATTTTACCCACCTTTAGATGATGCACATACTTTTTTCAACAGGATGTTATCAGACTTGACTACCACTTGTAAAGCTCTTTGGACTTCTTGGATGAAAGGTATTGCTGTAATATAGTGACAAGCTTGTTAGAAATCTACTTGATAAGCAAAAGAGCAAGTCATTCACAATAAGTATAATTATTCAATGATTTAAGCTTCTTAATCTACTTCCACAGTCTTGGCAAGCAGATTGCGATTTCTTCCATTTTATATAATGAGAAGAGTATTTTTTTTTCTCTTTTTACTCTATAGATTGATTGCAAATATTCAGAATTCAAGCTGTGTTGCTCATTTGCAATCAGTTGGATGAGTAACATTATTTCTACTCATGATTGGATGAATGCCCAAGGACTTGTGTGTGCAAATTGTAAAGTTTGTTTTCTCAAGATACTTATCTGTATGACATTGAAATTTGCTGCCTTTGAAGAGAAGTGCCAGTAAAATTCAACACATTGAAGATCATTGAAAAAAGCAAGCATGAAAGTGAGACAAAGTGGCACTAACAATTTTTTTAATGGGACTTTGCAGATTAAACTTTTGCCTAGATGGACCAAGTCCACCATGGTTTTAGATTTTTCCTGTTGCTAAAAATGTGAGCAAATGCAGTGTATTGAATTCTGGACCTAATATCATGCAGAAAGGGGTGATGTCCAACCTGTTCAAAGTTATCTCCAGTGTCAAGGTTACAGCAGATGACTAGCAGTGGGGCTATTCTGTGATGGAGTTGTAAAGTAGCCCAAATCCTGGGTTAAGGGAAAAGCCAAGCGAGCAAGGGATAAGAAGCAGGTAGCACTGGGACCCAATTGTGTTTCGTTTCTATCCCCAGATTGCAATAGAACAAATGGACCTGTAAAAGGTTGTCGTCTCTTGTGGAAAATTTTCTGCAAAAATTCCTTTCCCTGTGGTCTTTAAGTTATGTGGGTTATATGAAGACCCACAGCTTCTGAGTTGCAGAAGTCTGGCCCCTCTTGAGGACTGTAAAACAGGAATAGCATTCAAGACTTGAAATACTTTGCTCGATCCTTTTGCAGCCCTGCTATTGCAAGCAAAAGTAATGTGTGATGTACTGGATTGTGGTCCAGCCAAAGAGCCATGTAGAGGAAAACAGGGACATGTGCTTTTGGATAGCAAGTCCAGTAGGACCACATTCAGCAGCTTAGGACACAGGTCAATTTGAGTTGATATCAAATTAAATGTTCTTTTTGCATTTTCTGCAAAGCAAACTGATGATAACTGCAAAAAATACTGATGGTTTTTGTAAAAGCCAGTTCTCTTTGGCTCAAAACCAAATGACAAATTCACAACCATCTTAATTAACTGACAGTCTGTCAAAGGTAAGTTGTAAGAGCATCCATATTTCCATGACAAGTGCAGTAGTCTGGATACTGTAACTTGTATTGTAACTTCCCACTTAATTTTATACTTTTTTTTTTTTTTTTTTGAAAGCTGGCTTTGTTGAAATTTAAGGCTTCTGACCATTACCTTCTGCTGGATTCATATCTTCAGTCCTGTTTAGCTGACAAATATTTGGCAAACACAGCCTTAGAAATGCTCTTTTAGACAGTACGATGCTGTAATAATCTAACATTGTAGAGAGAATGATCTCTTATAAAAACGCACGTTCATATTAAAAATTCACAGCAGCGCACTCCACTCCCCCATTATAGGTAATTACAGAGGATTTTAAATATCTGATGCTAGTTGGCAGCGTACAATACCCTGTCAGCAGCAGGCACTGATTTGTAATTTAATTATCATAAGACATCCACCTGTTCTTTTGTCAAATGAAGAGTAGCATTTCCGTGCAATCATGCTTTTCCCTCCAGAAATTCAAATTAACCCTTAGAGAAAACTCTGGTTTCTAGGGACTGGGGTAATTTCAAGGACATTTGCAGGACCCCATAAGGACAGAGTGATGGAGAGGAGTTAGGCACTTCTGCAGGAGAGTCTCAAATCTGGTTTGGTATTTCCAGCCTTACCACTGGTCTTTTGCTGTGTCAAGCTGTTTTGGTTCACAGCATTTCAGTGGAGAGATGCTGTGGGAGGAAATATGTATGAAAATCAATGAGTTTGATGCTAAGAACACGAGGCAAACACATAACAGGAGTGACCTAGAAATGCTCTAGGCCTGTACTTTGTGAAGGATGAGAAGGCTGGACTTGTGGTCAGAGGGAGATAAAGGCAAATGGAAAAGTGGAAATCTGTTCTGTAAACTTTCCAGTTTATGGCACATGAACATGGATATTATTGAATTAGTTGGGGGAATGTGCAGTTACTGTATTCAATGATTGATTTTAACTATAAAACATAGGTTTTTATGGGCAAGCCTACCGGTGAAGATGCATGGAAATGTTCTGCTTTTTGGGAGCACAGGGCTCAGGATGAGCCACTTTCCTTGGCCTTGGCTCTCATTTATGCAACAGCTACACTGCAGTGTGGTGATGGGGAAAGGACTTACTGATGGACGTAAAGAGATGTTCTCTCTTTAATGATACCTTACATTGCTTCTCATGATGTAAAGCTGCACGAATGTTCTGGCCAAGGCTCATTATGGCTTCTGCCACTGCTGTCTTGTCTCTTTGGAGAGCCGTCACTGGACGTTTTAACTTTTACCATTTTCCAGGGAGATGGGATGACTCTGGTATTCTGCAGTTATTTCTCCTAATCACGTTTTAGTGAATGACTTACTTTAAAGAGGGTGTCTCCGAGTAGTTGTCTTTTTTGAAAGAGTACTCACTGGATTCAAAAATAATTGATTGCGTGGGGCTTAAATGATCTGTGTGCCAAGGCTTTAATGTGACATTGGTTGGAGTACCATCTATTAGACTGATGGCTTCTTGCCCAAATAATACTTCTCTGGTGCCAGTCATTTTATAGATTCATTAATTATGTTATCTGAAAAGTGAATATGTAAAGGGTTGCAGGCATATATCAGAAAAGAAGAGAATAAATCATGTCATGTGTGTATTCTGAAAATAACTGGCAACTGCTGAAACATTTCCATACATGAGAATGAAGGCAGGAATAAACTGGGATCATTTCCTCTGGAGGAATGAATAAGTGAGGTGAAACCCCAGAGCTAGGCAGTCAAAGTGAAATGCAGAAGCAGCAGAGAGCTCTGTCTCGCAATGTCCTTGTGAGCATACCTGAACTTAAGCCTTCAAAGTAAGTCTTAATCTTTGATTTTGCTCATTCCAATATTTTAGTATATTCCTATCACCTGCAAACGGCATTTACGATGGCACTATCTGCCTCTCTCTTATTGCCAAAGACTTAGGAATTCCCTTTCTGATCTACACTCTGCTCTTCTCCTGCTCCCTTCTGTGATGTCTCAACATCCCCCACTGCTCTGTTAATGCTGTGTGAATTCATTTGGCAGTATTCTCCCTCAAAACAGCGGTATGTATGTATGTCATGTTTAAGAGGCAAGGCTTTGGCAGCGGGGGGGTTGCAGGCACCTCTGTGAGGGGGGATCAGGGTTGCCCCTGCTAGACACAGACAGTTCCAGCCATTTCCAACCATCTCCAACAGCTCCACCACAAGACACAGCTGGGCCCATCAGCCACGTGGACGGTGCCTTTTTAGAAAGGATTCTAGCTAAAAGACAGATCTGGTCATTTAATTTATTTTTTAGCATTATATTCCTTGTTACAAGCTTTGTTTTGGATCTTGGACAAGCTGCTTACCTTCTGTTTCTTATGGTGCTTCTCCATGGAGCAGGGATTTACAACACCTCACACCCTAATTACTCTTTTGGGTAAGGGGAGAACTTCATGGAGGATTGATTTTCTGCCTGCCTGTGGCTCTGTGGAAGTGCAAGTGTATTCTCCAGCATCAGAGTACATGGTACTAAATGGAAAATGACTCATACATTTTTCAGAGAAAGGCTATAGAAGTGCAGAGTTATTAACACAGGGATGAGAAATACGAGCTGATGCTACACCTCAGCCAATCAACATGTCTTTTTTCCAGTACCAGCCCTTGACAGTGTGTCAACTGAGATGTCCATCTGATGGTAAAAGTTTAGTGTATCAGTGTGAAATACCACATCTTCTCTCTTTGATGAAATGTAAAAAAGCAAGTGAGGTATTCTCTCCAGAACAGATGAGAAATCTGAAGATTATATTGTCTAATGTCAGATAATTTTATCTGATATTTACATTAATACATGTGCATTGCTTCTTCAAAGCTTATTTGGTTTTCTTGCTATCTTTTTTCTCTAGAAATATCGTTATCAAGATGAGGATGCTCCGCATGATCATACTTTGCCTCGATTAACCCATGAAGTGAGAGGCCCAGAACTTGTTCATGTGTCAGAGAAGAACTTGTCTCAAATAGAGAATGTCCATGGATATGTCTTACAGTCACACATTTCTCCTTTGAAGGTAGGATCAATATTCACTGTGGCTTTGGTCCTCAAATATGAGAAAACATGCAGCATGAAATGCTTAGGAAACTTGTTTTGTCCTACAGACAAACAAGATGGTTTTTGCAAGGTATCATTGCAGATCGATTGTTCTGTGATGGGTTTTTAAGTCTCTCTGTAGTGTAACAGGTGATGGTTTAGTTGGCAGAGCTTTTTGTTGAGATGTGAGCTTTTTGCTTTGAGTGACATTTTTGCTTGAGCAAAAATCATTCCTGGCAAATGAGCCTGTTTCTCTGTACATTGAGAAAGGAATAATGCAGGTTCTTGGCCTCAATATCATGGTGATTTTGCAATGGCAGACTTCCCTTCCTGATTGTCCTTGTTCAGAAACTGTAAAAAAATACTGTAAATGTAACCATTTGATGGAATCCTAGTTTTTTACATCTTTTAAAAAGCTATACAGCTATATCAGAGTCATAAGTTATTCCTGAAAAGGGAGCTCATTTGCCACTATTCAGATCCTTACTACTCAAGTACTTGCTGCTTTCTGTGGGTTTTGTTGCAATTCAGAGTGATGTAGAGACATCTCTGTTAACTAAGGCAACTATTTATAAAATACAGAAGGTTTTTCTGTATGTGTGTCTGGTGTCCTTTCATATATCTTGCTGGGCAAAAAAAATTCATCTTTGTGGTAAATCTGTATATTAATAAAAAAGAAATCTATTCCTGAAAATTGCATTTTCTCTTTAATAAGACTGAAATTATTTGAAGATGTTCCTAAAACTTCTCTAATGAAAGAAGCATGGATGGAGTGATGAGCATGATGTTTTTCCTATTTTATTTTCCATTAGGCCTGGGAAGGGGAAAAAATAATATTTTTTACTAGAGGTGGCGATGGTCTGGTTAATGGTCTTATTCTGGCAATTAACTAAGCAGCAAGCAAGGCAGGTGGGCTTTGCTCCTTCTGGTGCTCAAGGCCTGTGAAATGGGCATTGCTTGCCTAGCAGCATGATTACAGTGTGGTTACAAGTTAAAGGAAATGTTTATTATTAAAGATTGATGTGAATGCAGCTGATGTTCATTGAGTCTTCATGGAATAGACATGTGGATTAATCTTTGTCCTTTGTTCTTGTTCCTGTGTGTAGTTTGTATGTCATTTGTCTTTTCATGATTTAGCAGCTTTTGGGGTTGCTTACCTAACTTCTACTGCAGAAGCCGACAGTATCAAACAGTGATAGATTTTCTTGTGCTGAAATAGATTAATTTAGTTATTTGGAAGGGATTACCTACATGTGGAGTCTGTGTAACCTCAGGGGACAATCACAGACAAAGCAATTTCTTGCCTGTAAGGGAAACTTCCCTGCTCCTCTAAGACCTCTTAAGATTATAGTGGTGCTTCTTATTCATGAAAGTCAAAAATAGACATTTTTCTTCACATTTGGAGACTTTCAAGTAAAGCTACATGATCCATGCTAATAATGTAGCAATGATGATAAAAAGCTTATTCTGAAATGAGGTGAAAGGTATCTCCAGACATCTACAGTTGCCTGAAAACAGCTCCCAGTCTAATTTGCTCTTGTGGCAGGAGAAAGTTCTTGTCTACTGCTGTTTTCTGAAGTGACGGGAGGAGAGGACCTGTATAGTATTTCCTCCTGGAAATCAGTGTCTTCTGCAAGATCTCTCCTCAGCCTGAGGACTCCTGTCTTTGTACCTTTCCCTTTTTTCTTTCAGATTCACAATGTCTCATGCCTGCCACTTAATCTAAATTTAGTAATTTGTCTCTTTATAAGGCTTTGAAGTTCCTGCTTTCTTTCTCCTGCAGTCTATATCCTGTCTTTTAACCTTCAGTAGAGAATTAGCTCAGGAGGCTGGAGTTAACCTGCTAAAGCTCATGACACTCTGGTACACTTCCTATCTGAAATACCTGCTTTGCATTCACTTTTGTTCCTGGGATTTGTCTAAAATCCCTGTTCAGAAGCTTTTTGTCACAGTGATTTCCACATAGTTGAGAAATAGCATTCCAAACTCTCCAAAATCCAGTCAGAATTGGTTGTTTTGAATTACAGACTTTCCAACCTATAGTCTGATATAATTGTTTTCCGCTCTCTTCTCAGCAGTATTGTGTAAACATGGGTGCACTGAATAATGGCTAAATCTGAGGCATACTGCCTCTCAACTCATACCATGCCTTCCTAGGGAAAGGGAAAATACTGGTTTTCAGATTGGCTGGATAAGTGTGACTGCAATTTAAATATTTCATTGCCTTGCATGAGAGGTGGAACTGCTGGAATCCTGCTCTGAGGATATATAACAAAGGCTAGGGTTCAAATACAGGCTGTCAGCTTCTTAGGAGTGAGAAGACACTGGCAATTGCAGTGGAATAAAGCTGCCAGGAAACTCCACTGAGAGCTGTTTGCACTGGAAAGGTTGACTTGTTCTGCCTCAGTTTTCTGAATACAGGTCAGAGCATTTGGTGCAAAGGGAAAACGTGTGTGAAAGGAAGTCACAAGTTTGCTTGTACCAAGAGAGGGATCACGTCACCCACCATGTGTCACCAGGACTGTCTGTCTGACCAGCCACCCAGCTGGCACAAGCACATTCCGTGAGCAGGGGGTGGCTCTCTGCCTGAGTGGGGTTAAGTCACTGCCTGACTTTGCATTTCGCTGCCTGAATTTCACAGTGGGGGTCTGCAACACCAGGGTACACCTCTCAAAGAATTTTTGAGGCAGTCTTTTGTGTTTAGTGCTGCAAAATGACCTGATGACAAGATGATTTGCCCAATATTTTTATGTTTGAAATAGTATCATAAAATAAAAATGTTTGAGCATAAAAATAATCCAGTTAAGATGCTTTGGAACCAAAGTGTTGACCCAAGGCCAAGCCACAGATCCATCTTAATCACATCATTTCTACTAAGTGACTTGAGTTTGGCGGAGGAATGGGTTGCTTGTTTCCATACGTTCGTGTTCATTTGGAAAGAAATCTGCAGAGACCATGCAGTCAGAAAAGTACCCTTCAGAGTGGCTGGTTCCAGCTCCCATAACTGACCAGCATGCGCAACTATCTCTGGAAGCCACCTCATCTGTACATGTAGACTGCTTGCTACCGTTGCCCTGCCTGCACTCCCAGGTTTCCAGTGAATGTCTTAGTGTGCATCCATAAACCAGCTTGACAGCGTGAGCCCAGACTTGCATTATTACAGTTATAAGTTTCGTGGATGGTTGAAGTTCAGGCAGAGAAACCATGGTCCTGTCTATAGTCCTGTGTACATCTCCAAGTAAAACATTCCAGGGATTCATGAAAGTCTTTCTAACCCTTAGGATGGAAGGATTCAGCCCATCTTTTTTAACACGTATGATTCAAAATGCCTGACATGGTCCATGTTTCATAGAACAGATGCATCTTCAATTTGATATCAAATTGATGTGTACAAATTGTTAAAGATTTGGCTGTAATTTCATATTCCAGATTATGTGGTTTGATATAGTCCAGAAATATCTTAGTGGAGCTCATAATTATTGGTTATTTCAGAAGGTTTTTTTAGACACCAAAACATAAAGAAAATATTCTTTAACGAGCTTATACTAGTTTTGTGTGCTGAATAATCAGAAATCTGGTCCTCAGACATTCTGAAAATCTCTTTGAGACACTCAGATACTGATTATGATGAACAAAGTTTAGGAATGTGAATAGTTTTCTGATATTAATGTTAGATATGTCTTGTTATCTTTCAAGTACCTAAAATCTGTTGTGCACAAGCCAGATTACTTATTTTCAGAAGATAATAATGAGCAAGAACACTTGTGCTGAAAATTAGACCGTCTTTTCACTGTGATTTTTACTGTTTTAACTTACAGAACTTTTTGCATTAATTTTGCTTTTCTACTGTCCTGTAGCATTTCCTGTAGACTCAACTCAGTTCTGGAATACGCTTAATTTTAGAAAGTGGAAACATCTCTAAAGGTTGATCTACTTATTAGCATGGGGAAGATAAAATCTACAACGGCTTCAGCAGTTTTTAATGTCAAACACTGAAGCTGTAAAGGAAGTTTTCAGTTACATGGCTGTATTAACATTTGGGAAAATGCTAACATTCAAGAAGTTTTGTGAAAGAGAGAGTTGTCATATTAAGATGATAAATGTTCTTTGCAACTTACGGAGGTGATGAAATTGTGTTTTATTAATCTGTTAAAGTGAAAAGTATGCAATTTAATGAAAAGATCGGTCAAAAGAATTTTATTGCACTTTCCCTAGTTTGACACTAGATGGTGCAGTAAGATCAGAATCCTTTGATCTGCATCTATAAAGCTTCACCGACATGCTAGGGAGGTTTTTCTTACATGGCTTAGAAAGTGATAATTCAGTAAAAATGCCTTGTTAGAAATTAGGTGCCTTCTGAATCTCTGGTGTCGGGAAATGTGAATACAACACAACCATACCTGAAATTCAGACATGCAAGTTCCATCTCTAAATTAAATGCACCTCTCTTTCCCTTCCTCTTAGGAATAGCGCTAATCAGTGTTCATTAAATGAATGATAATTCTTCCTTCTAAATTAACCTTATTAGTATTATTATGATGTTAGATTTAGTTTTTTTTAAAGTATATTCCACTTCTTTTACTTAAGCTTAAAAGTAAAACTCCATGTAAGGATCTTGCATCTCCTTGTTTGCCTGACCATTTAAAATGTCAGGCTATTCCAACTATCTCAATTTCCTAATTTAATGTAAGGTTTGAGTGTAAGCATCAATGGAAATTGTGCATAAACAAGTAGCCAGGTAAATTACTGTTATCATCTTAGTCTAAGATATTTTTAAACAAGTTCAGAAACTTCTTCAGTTGCCTCCTTTTTGGTGGCCTCACTTTCTAGAAGGGAAGGAGCTGCTCTGGATATTCCTCCTTTTCTTTCTGACCCAGGGTGCTGTCCTACAGCTCAGCAGGGTTGCTGCCAGCTTACAGAAAGTCAGTATTGATGGAATGACTTTCCAGTGGAGGGAAGGAAAAGTCATCTCTATGTGGAACAAATGGGCAATTAATTTACTTAGTGGTCTCCAAAGTTAAGTTTATACATTCTTTGACGTTTGTGCAAATTGCTTTTCAGAAGAAGGAGATGTGATTCTCCTGTCACCAAAGCACATTGATTCCATTTGTTCTTTTTTTCCCCATGATGGCAAAAGCCCCTATCTTACCCATTACTTGAGATTCTCTGTATCTAGTGGGGAAACAATGTTTTGTTTCTGCTCCAAGCCAGATACCTCTCTTTTCCAACTCCCATCTTCTGGTGGGTGTGCAGAGTGTCCTTTGCACATCTATCATTCTTCTTTTTATCCACCTTGGTGCAGGAAGGTCACTCCCGTGAAGGCTCCTGGAACCTGGCACGCCCCCTTTTCTGTCTAATGGAGCAGCTTTTTTGTCATCTTCGAAGCCTTCCTTGTCCAAACATGATTCAGACCTCACTACAGGGGTTGCTGTGCTTCTCTGACAAATTAACAAAGATGAGGAAAGAGACTCTGAGGATGAGCCTGGATGATTAATTAATCTGTGAAAAATGTCTTAGCCTGAGCTTCCTGGAAACTGTCATAAAGACTAATTTTTTATGTCTATAAAAGTAGATTAGGTAAGAGCTATTTATTCCATGAATTAACATCAACTTCAATAAAAATTGAGTCTAAAGACAATTTGGATAAATAAGGTCAAAACATTCTATACCAACTTTTTTTCAGATGTAAATTCCATTTCTCAATTCAAAAAGTTTTGGGACTATTTTTTTACTATTGAATTCTGTATAAAATACTAAGTCACGCACTGATCACAAGTAGTGTGTAAACAGCATGCTCCAAGATTCTCATGATGTTGCAGTGCACCACGTGAGCTGTAGATTAACTCTAGATGCTGCTGCACAAAGCTGTAAAACAACATTAGGAAATACACTCAGCAGGCCTGTGTAGCTGTTTTAAATGAGCAATTGCAGGAAAGTCCTCTGCTCATGTAATTGTAAATGCCTCTATCTACCAGGGAACCAGATTTACACAGGAAAATCTGGTTGCTGCAGCTTCCAGCATTACTATGCCTGATACTCCTGTGTAAATACAGTTGCAATATTTGCTTTCGGAGGGGGTCATCTAACTGTGATAAGAAATGCCATTTATTTTTCCTGAGCTGCTGAACATCCCTAATTCCTATTATTGAGGAAGAACCCTATGTTTGAGGTGAAGTTCAGGTAGGGAAGGGAACAAGATAAGGATGAATTTGTTTTAATTTCTGTTGTTCAGTTTGTGACAAAGAGTTGAGGCTGTGCCCTAGCACAGACTGTGCTTCCAAAGCAAAGATGCTGCATTTCAGAGGCTCTTAAGAGCTGTGGAGGACTGTGGGAGGCTGATGCTTTGTTATATGTCAGGAACAGAAGTCTGAAGTTTTCTCTTGCAGTTACAAAATTAATTGGGGTCATATAGACGACATATTAATGTATGCATGGATATATTAGCAAGCCATCTAAAATTTAATCTTGCATCCTTTTCTTTGCTTACACTGACTACATTTCATAAGTATAGCTAATCTGCATGAAGCATTTCTTAGCCCCAGGGTGGCTCAGCCCAGAAGCAATGATCTTATAACAATACTTCTGATCTCTGCCCTGGTAGCTTCCTGGCTTTTGTCTTTTGTGGTTTGGGGTTAGGGTTCTTCTTTTGTCCTTTTCCCCCCCCTCGTTTTTTATATGCAGTTATTGGCAAAGCCCCATACTGCAGTCTGTCTCTGTTAGTGAGTTCCACTGAATATTCAGTAGGTTGCTTCATTAAGATACAACACTTGTTACATGTTTAATCATGTACTGCTTTTCTCTCATCTCTTACTGTAACAGCAGATAAGCATATATCATAGATCTGTATCTGTGATCTATGTTTTTTAATGTAAAAAAGCAATTGGATTAAAAAGAAACAAAGGAAACACAAAAATGTACCTATGCTTGTTCTTGCTCTTAGAGAAGTGGCAAAAATAGGTCTGAATTTTTATTTTATTTCATTATGTTCCAAGGTGAAATAAGCAGCTTATAAATTAGTATTCTGAAAAATATTTTATGTCTCAGCTTCATGTGGGCAGGAATGTCTTCCATTTTTGCAGTCCTTGTCTTACTCTAAAGAAAGTCCTAAAATGGTGCAAAATTTGAATATCACAGTGAAAAATAGTTACTAATGAAGAATAGTTTTTGGGGTTTTGTCATCATAGCTAAGTCCATTGTTTTGTGTGCTTGATTTTTTTGTCTTGGATTTCTGATTGATATCTTTTGACATGATTTATGTTGTTGTAGACAGTATCTTTTTATCTTTTTAGCTTCTGACAGAATTAAAAAGAAGCCAAATAAAATTGCTTCTGTCAGTGGGTGATTTAATTGGAGAAATCTCAGCAATTTAAGGTAAACCTCAGGCATTTCAATTCTTTAATTTTGGGGAAAATAAATTATGGCCTCTGATGGACACAAGCAAAGCAAATTCTGACAGTATCTACTAGCCTATTATATGTTGTTAGATTTGCCTGAAGAATAAAGAAAGGAATTTTCAAAGGAATCTGAAAATATTTTCAGGCTATGGACACTGTTTACTTCATATGGGCCTCCTAGGTATTGAAAACCTTTTCAAATGTTAATCTGAACTGCAGTTTCAGGAGACTTTCTCTGTTCTTGATCTACTGGGTGCTTTATCCATTAGTATTAATTAGCTGTTTCATCTTTTATTCCTTTCAGATAGCAGATTTCTCCTTAAGGATAGTCTTGTTCCTGAGTCTTATTTTTTGAAAAGAAGTCTGACATATTGAAAATATTTCTGGCCATGTCTCTCAGCTATAATCAAGAAAATGCGAGGTTCCAGGAATTCCTTTTTCTTCTTGTCTTTCTGTAGTGTTTTGCATAATACTAGTTGCTCCTTGCTTCCCTGTAACTCATTGAGCTGTTTTTTCCTTGATGTGTTGGCCATATAAAATACTCATAGAATATAAAATAAATAGAGGGAGACGTACTATTGTAAAGGTGAGGGTTTTCTCAGCTGAAATAAATGAAATTATCCAATAAATCCATGGAATCAATACTAGATGCTACAAATATCATATTTGTATGTTCTCTCAGTTTGTTTCTTTGTGTCTAGAAGGAAAAGAGTATCAGTATATTTGTGAAGTATCTGTAATGATGTTTGCCACCTTTCCAAAATGTTTTGCGACCTACTGATGAAAAGTGCAATAAAGCATCTTGGCGTTATTAGTCAGACTGTAACAAGAGGGATTTTTCTGAGAGATGTCAGACAGGTTTAACACCAGTTGTTTCCCTAAACTCAGTAGCAGAAATGCCCCTCTGTCAGACTTCAGCTACTACTGACACTTGGGAATGTACTCTACATTTTAAATGAAACATTAAAGTGCCATAATACCTTTTCACTGAGGAATATCCTGATAATTCACTCACTCGGTAGAAGATATATGCTTTTATATATCAAATGATGTGACACATTAAAAACATGCTGGTTTCGGTCAGTATCAGGTGTAAAAAAAATGTACAAAGCAGGAGTTTGCTGCTCCAGAAGCTCTGGATATGTGCAGCCTCCCGCATGAAGAGGACAGAATCTGTTAGTCAGACCTTATGGCAGGATATCTTGGCAGCCTGACTAAGAAGCGCTTAAGCTAATACACATCTTGTTTCCAAGTGCTTCCTTCTTAAACTCTTGTTTCTCATGGCTCTTATTTAATCTTGCTGTAAGGTAGCTTTGTGGACTGTGGAGCTGTGAAAAAAAAAAAAAAAAAACAAAAAAAAAAAACAAAACACAAAATAACAGAACTTTGACATTTAAAAGAAAAAAAATATTTTCAAACTGGTTATTATTTTCCAACTCTTTTCATTAATCTAGTCTAAATAAGAGTTTTAGTGATTATTATTGCATAACATCTTGGTATCAATAGTTAACTGATACTTCTCAGAAGGATCTTTAAATGGAAAATGCTTTTTGCTGTTTGATTCCCTTCAATATACCTATTTCAGCAGATCATTTTACTTTCTTTCTAATAATCTTTTAAAGGCAATGTTGCTACTGAAGCTACAATTGGGGAAAATGTCAAAAAATAGTCAGCAGGCCTGATGACTCAGGATACTTTTTTAAGATTTGCACTGTTCACTAACTTGATTTCCCATAGTACTTTTTGCTGTCTTTTCTATTCCCATGCTATTGTTTTTCTTTTCCATAGTTAATCACTGTACCTTTTTCTTGTTACTTTTTCTGAATTCTGAATTACCTTCAGGATCCATTCCTATATTTCTCCTTTATGTATTTCTTCTTTACTTTTCTGTTATATCCACTGCTACACTTACAGATGGATCTTGTTAATACTGCGAACCACCTGTGGTTGTACCAGGTAGCTGTTAACATGTAAAGATTGATGCCCTTCTTGTTCAAGACAATTGCGCTCTTACTGATCATTTTGCTTTTTGGTGCTTTGAGAGAATTGGAGACATGGTTCTCCCTGTCCCCCCTTTGTCATACATGGTTTTTACAAACAGTTCATGTTTTTTCTCTTACTACTGGAAGGTAGGTTTTCTTCCCTCTGTGCAAAAGTAATATGAAATACACTTGAATGTTATCAAGCCTAGTGGATCACAGTTGCCCATTGAAATGGCAGCAGTCTGGCCAGCTTTTATGTTACTAAGATTTACAGAAACTCTGAGCCAGAGTAGATGCAACTGATTTTTTCCACCAACAGACTCTAGCACACTGAATTACATCTGTCATTTTCCAAATGTGAACAGAACGTATCTTTTACATACATAAGAACTAAAGGTTAGCTCTTTAGGTTAAAGTGTGTTGTGCAGGAAATGAGTGCATTCTCAAAGAAAATGTACATAGGTGATTTTTTCAAAGCTTCCCTTCTACTACAGTTATAATAAACATTTGCCTGGATTGCTGCATTGGATTTAATCAGCCTTTAGCAGTTAAAGTTTGGGCTTCCAAATAAAAAATTCATTAAACCTGATAATTGACTTAATAAAACTATTATAATTGATAACCTGACATTGGAAAGGCTGAAAAGAGTAATGGTGTTTTCAACAAATACAGAAATTTCTACTTTGAAGTCAGTGTCACAAATTGTGTCTTTGATCAAGTAGATGAGCAAATGCGAAGCAGGGAAATGGAATTTTCAGTGATAGTACATAGCATGTGAGTATAAAGGCTTATATTAATTACTGAGAATTGGCCAAAATAGCTCAAAGTTAATAACTTAACACTCTAGGAGTGTTAATGTCATCAACCAACTTTTGAAGACCACACTGCATTTGATTTCACATTCAAATTGCTGCTGTTTCCTCTTTGGAAGTTGTTAGGCAGTTGGTTTCCTTTACTATTTTGTAACAAGTCTGCAAAATTAGCAGATCTGAACTGAATTAAAGATTTCAGCTGAAACTGGGTTATTTTTCTAATTATGATGTTCATAATTTTACTTCTGTTTTGAAAAGGCATTATATTTTCAGTATCCTGGAGATGTTGATATTTACTTAAGGCATATGCGAATGAGTACAGTAAAGTGCAGACAAGGGTGTTTTTGCATTGTTTATACTTTACTAATAGATGTAATGTCAGAGAATGTCTGAAAAACTGGCTCAACCAATCTCAGTTAAAATACCCAAGACAGGTTTCCATTTCTGAAAGTGTTATTTACCTACTCTCTCCTGAAGATACTGGGATTAGTGAATTTTAATCCTGTCTCTATTTTGGATGTAAACTAGGCCACAAGGACAACTAAATGCATGTACCTCGAAGACTAATAAAGAAATAAAGCTGACTATATGGAGAAAGGCAACAATCAACCAGGCAGAGCATCACATCAGTATTTATGTTTCTATACAGCAGGCAAAAAGTGTTGAGCAAAGCAGTAGGGGAACAGTATGTCAGCCTACTCTTGCTATTGAAAAAGTGACGTGTTGGGATTCCTTCGGAAAACTTAATTAGCTTCCTCTATTCTCCTTCAGCACTTCACCTACTGGGAATCTACGCCTTTGGAGGACTGTGTGTGTCTGTCCTTAGGGGCCATACTTTTTCATCTGAAGAGCTGCATAGCAAAACACTATTTAGAATGTAGCTGCAGAGAAGCAGAATAGGTATGTTTCCCAGTTCAGATTTGTCTTTCAGGCCAGAATGACTTAGAAACTCTATGTACTCGACTGGACTATAGAGCCATTGGAAACATACATCTGTGGCTTTCCATGACTTTTCATATACTGACTTGATCACCACACCTTTTCTTCTTATACTTTCTTCCTGAAGTGGAATGACACAGCAGCTGAGTTCCTGTGCCAGGTCATTATCTCAAACCAGGGGGGATCTGAGCCAGTTTGAAGCTACATGAAATGCAGCAGGGTAGAGAAACAGCCTGAGGAAAATGCAATCCGGACTTTATCCCATTGCTCTTTTCCTCTGTCACTCTCACGGTCTCTGCAAAATTTTCCTTTCTTGTTTCCAGTACAAGGTTTTTGTAGGAAAATATATTTTACAAATAGTTGAGTGTGAGGAAACATGAGATTATAGGTTGGCAGACAGGGACTGAAGTGCACGTAAGTGTACACAGCTGAGGAATGGGAAGGAGGAAAGAAGCACAGACTGTTAAAACAATAAGGGGGATATTCAAAAATATTTTAGAGCCTACATTTTGCTAGTTGACATCCTGATTTGACTTTATAATTCCTTATCTGCTCACACCCAGACCATTGGTATGTCTACAATGTTACTTAAACACATTTCTTTTGACAGTATGGTAATATTAGGGGTGAATAAACTAGAGCATCTGCCATGAACCTGGTATCACCATATGCACTGAGAACATCTCACCTTTTCTGGTTTTTAACTCAGTTATAGCTATCTTAATACAGATAACTCTGGCAATTGGAACCCAGGTTTTACTCAAGTTATTCAATTAAACTGAAATTGCTTGTAATGTAGTACCATAATTGTAGCAGAGGCATCATTGGAAGATGGTAAGTAGGTGAGATACTAATTAAATTCTTCTGAACTTCAGTAATTTAATATTCAAAGGAGGCTGAGCCCATATAGTAGTTGCTCATTGCATTGCACTAGGGATTAAAGAAGAAGAAACCTTAACAAAAATAGAAGCCTCCAAATGATTTCTGCTGGGCTTGTCTGACCGAAATTTGGGGTTAGTTAATATTGCTCCACCATTCTAGATACAAACACAGTGGATCACATCTGTCTGTGGGTGAACTCTGCAGACTTCAGTAAGATCATGTGTGGGTGGATAAGTACAAAATTTTCCAAAACACTGCTAAACCCAGGGATGATGGTTGTGTTTATATATAATCTTGAAAAGCCAGATTCTTTTATATCCAGGCTTTTGGGAAAAGTAGGTTTCAACCTAATTTAAGCAGGAATACAGCTCCCTTTGATTTTCAAAGGAATGTAAGCCACAGACTCTTAAATTCTTTTTGAGAATTTCATCTGATAATAAAATGAGAAGCATTGGAGAGGATGAAATTCATTCATTCTTGAAGTCATCATCCTGTAGCACAGCTCAGATTGTTTTATCCTTGCTACATCAAGCTTATTGACCAGGTTATTAGTACAGTTCTTCTAGGTCCCTGAATACATCAAAGCAAATATTCCACTGCCCTTCTCATTATAGCTATCAGTAATGATCTAAGCAAGACTGATTCAGAGATTCCTCCCCAGATGCATATTCTTTCCAAGCCTCTTAATTCAATCTGAATGATGATGATGATAATTTAGGTTATAGTATTACCCAGGGGCTATTATTGTAGAGCATGGATCCATTGTCCTAAGCACTAGCCAGACAAGGAAAAGCTTAAATGTTGTGGTATTATGGAGTTGCCCAGGCTAAAACCAATACAAGTGAGCAGAAATTAATAGGAATCCCTTTGTATGTTCAAATTTTATCTACTAATCTCTCTACTATAATCAAATTATATCTACTTTTAAAATATTGTATAATTCTTTTGTAATTACAATAGTTAGAGAGGCTCATATCTTGAGGCTGAATTATAAAACAGTGCTATCTTGTTACATTTATTGGCTTTGTCCCATTAGAACTGTACTGATGCTTTGCATCTCACTGAGTGAGAAACACATGGACAAACATACATATTTTGGAAAAAAGCCCCTTGGTGTTAATTGAAAATGATTCTGAGAATAGAGTCCCTTTTTAACTGAAGAGACCTAAACAGTAAGAATCTGCCATGATTGCCCAATGTAGAAATTAACCCCCTAACTAACATACCACCACTTACTTAATGTGTTAATTAATTAATGTCCTTGATTTAATTATCCACATGTGTTGAATTGAATTGATGAGTGTTACTATACTTTCAATTAGTTGGGGTTTTAAACATAATTTTCATCATAATGGTTAGTATAAATGAGTTTTCTTAATTATGGTAGGGTGAATGCTTCATTAAGAGGCTTGAGATGTAGTATAACGATGTTTGGCAGATCTTTGTGGGGACCCTTTGCTCACAGAAACACCCACGTCTACCGCTCTTCTCATGAACTCTTTCTGCTCATGATTGTGGCCTATTAAGTGTGATATTGAGACCTATGACAGGTAGATGGTTTAATCTGAATTCTCCATGATTTTATTAGAGTATTATGGTGATTATTTAGAAAATAGTTTAGTGTTCTGACACTGCTTTCTGGGAGTGCTGGTGGAGGGCATCATGTTATACCGTAATTCTGTCCTCTGGCACTATCTTGGGGGCTGCAGTGGCATTTGAACCTGCGATAAGATCTTATTAAGAAGAAATAAGTTAAAAATTTGCTATATAAACCCAAAAATCATTAGGACAACACTTTATGGAATCTCATACTGCAGAATTTGCAAAAAGTCCCTATACTCTGGAAATGCTTTCTCTTCCCCAAGAATTGCCTGTTTGCTTGGGCAGTCATTGTCTCCCAGCTTCCTTTTCCCTGTAACATGTGTGGTCTCCTGAATGATGGCTTTGACATCTGTTCGGCTGTGGGGAAGGGGAAGATTCACTTGCTGAGGGGCACGGTGGTTACCCAGGCAAGAATGAGCATTTGAGGAAAAATTAAAAAGATGGAGAAGACAGTAAATAATATCCTTCATGTTTTTAATCCCACCCACATTCCAAATTTAGCCTTTCTATGCCCTGCATCTACACTGCAGCTCACACTTCACACTCCTTTTGCAACTATTACACTACAAATAAAAATGGGGAAAGTGCTGGGGGCATTGGACTACAGTGCTTTGCATTGCTAACATTGCGAAAGGACTAAGTGTAGGTGCAGTGACAGACCATGTTGACCCTATGTATTTAAGCTGTATTTCATCCAGTCTCATCTATTTTTCTGAAGTGTTAATGTCACAGAGAAGGAAACTACCACCCATTTGTCCTCTTTGTTTTTGCTTATCCTTGGACTATCAGTGTCAGTGGCTCTTTTGCAGATTTGGGAGGGTTGCAGAGGTCCAAACCACTCCCCTCAGAGTTCCCAGGACTGTGGATGTGCGTCAGGAACAAACCTCTGTCCTAGAAGCAAAGAATTGTATATGTTTTGTAGTCTGTTTTCCAGAGATGTTAGTAAATTTGCAGTTGGGGTAATTTAACTTTAGATTAGTTGGAGGTATTGTATATTTGCAAAAGACAAAAGTAGACAAAAATCTTTCTCTCTTACAGGTAGTATTAATTATATGGAATAAAATGACTGATGGATAGTTAATAAAAATATGCAGTATCACAGCTGTTCCATTCAGAGGACTGGATGGCAGCAAATGTGTATCTGTCTTTTAAGAAACACTAGGGATGATCTTGGGAATTACACATCAGAAAATCTGTGCCAGATACTTTTAATGAGATAAATGCAATGGGATTGGAACAAACAGGAATAGCATCTGTAAAGGAAAACCAAGTTTCTTTTAATTTAATGGAATCTCTGATAGTGTCAGTAAATTAGTAATAGGCGCAAAAGAGGCTAAAATAATTTATTTGTACTTACTAAACAACTTTGACAAAGTATAATCATTCTATGCCACTAAGGAAAGAAAATATTTCTGAAAATAAAATACTAGGCAAGATTAGAATGTAAATAATCAAAACAGTTGAGAGAAATTAATGGAGTCTTTGCATTATGGCAAAAGGGAAATTAAGGTTATTCTAAGACAACCTGGACCAGGGAAAGTCTATGCATATTTTGAAATCTGTCCTAGACTGGGCTATAGAAATACAAATATTTTAATTATTTATGAGGGAAATAGCTAGACAGACACAGGGCATTTTGCAGATGGCATACAATTACTCTGGGTAGTGAAAAGAAGACAAAGAGGTAAGGCATTTAAAATGAATCAAACAGATCTGGAAGAATAGGCAGAAGATAAAATGTAATTTTGAAAAATATACATATCTACAGTGGAAAGAGAAATATAAATTACTAATACATACTTAATTAACTGAATGTTTTAGAGGTGGCTTATAGCTTTCTGGACAAATCTTGAAGTATGGTAGTGACTGAATTCACTAATCAAAATGTTTACAAATGAATGGCAAAAATCAAGAACTGAAATACTGAAAATGTTCTTGTTCCATGAAAAGTTCTATAATATAAAGCTTTTAGAAATGAAAAAAAAAAAAAAAAAAAAAAGAAGAAGAAGAAAAGGAAATACACCTATTGCAATGAGGGGGAAAAAAAAAAAAGTTTTTTTTATATTTTCCAAAGAAAACAGTGTGTTAGGCTATTATGCTAACTTTTGCCCCCTTCTCTGGTTTTCTTTTCCCTTGGTCATTTTTAATCAAATCTGAAAGAGGTAATTGGTTGAAAACAAATTCCTATGACTTCCATAAAAAGAGGTAACAAAATAGAGGAAAGATATAGCATGAATTCACCTGGTATTAGATATCTGTGAATCAATGCAGGTAAGTATGAGAGGTAGCAGAGTGAGAGAGGAAGAGAAAATGTGAAATTTCCACTGCAGCAGAAGCTGCTATTGGAGCTAACACCTTATTAGATATTGAAATTTAACAATACAACTCAAACCCATAAGAAGGGAGGCCTTGTTTATTCTGCGGCTTATGGGTTTATTTGTTTGAAATCTGGAAATATTTCATGTGAGAACATGAAAAATCAGGACCTTTCAGATAGGAGATTAAAAAACTAGAACATATGAATCATATGCAACAGTGCAGATGGATAGGAAATTATAATTTCATAAGGTTTCCAGTTAAGCTGTAGAGTACAATGCATGTTGCCATGCCATTGATCTGTCTCTGATAAAACAGGTCTCTGTTTAATAGGACATAATAACCTGTCATATATAACCTTTTCAAGGTTGTGCAGGTTGGAATCTCCAGAAATCTGCTAGCTCAGTGGTAATTTCTGGAATTTGCAGAAGGCAAAAAAACAGGTGCAGTGTTTGAAATTCCTTCTTAAGAGGTGAATTAGGCAAACTAAACTGTGAGATGGGCTTAAAAGTTGAGAGCTGCATAAAGATAATCAAGTTTTTCTTTTATTTGCTTTATATTTCATTCCTGGACTCAAAGGTTTTATGGTAACTGAAACTATGAGAATATGTTACTCTGTAAAAAGACAGATTTTCCCATAATCACATGCCCTCTGTTTACAAGACTCTTAAAAAAATGAATATTGGCATCAATGATGGTCTTAAATGCATCATAGAAGGGAAACATGATGTATTGTTTTCAGTTCTTTACAAATCATTCATACATAAGAACCTACACTGCTATTTTACGGTATATTTTTATATCAGAGATATAAGCTCATTGTACATATAATCAAAGTGTTATGTGTGTATCACTTGAAACTTTATTTGTGAATTTTATGATGGATTTTCATCACGCTCTTAACAAAAATTTAACATTTTTTTCTAACAAATATATCAATGAGAAGGAATTGGGCTGGGAACATTCCTGTTACCTTGCTGCATCATTGACTGATGAGATCATACAGGGATTGAGAGAAACCAAACATATTTTAGTTGAGAGAAACTAGTCTGGTTGTCTACTAATTTCATTTAGTAATAGCTGGTGATAATCATCTTGTTAAGTTCAGTGTAGACCTCAAAGCTTTAAATAAATAGAAAGAGAAATTTCCTGATGTCACCTTAGGGGTCACACATGTTAAGGCACAACATCACTTGCTCTAGAGTTACTGCTATAGAGCAAATAAAATTTAAGGTTTTACCTGTCAGTTTACTAGTGTCAAGAAAGCCAACCACACAAAAAAAAGCTGATCCTATAAGATGGTGATACCTTCTTGTGGGTTTTGCTGTATTGTATATGTTTATTTTGATTTATGAAGACACAGAATAAAAGTTACCTTTGCACCTTAACTACACACAATTTCCACACCAAGTACTGTGAACTCTAGAATAGTAAACTCTTCCAGTGTATGCAATGAACTATTTATGGGTGACTTTGGCAAAATATGCAGGTTTTCCACATAAATACTGCATTCCCATTCTGCTCTTGGCAGGATATGCTGGGTTATTTGCTAAAAGTTCATAAGTCACCTCGTCACCTCCCCCCAAAAACCCCGAAAAAGACTCACTTACCATCTTGTCACTAAGGTATAAACGTGGGTTTGGAAATGTTCAGCTGTTTAATGTTGCACATCTATGAGGCTTTTTAAGGATAAGCCATCATGTGTCCTTCCAGCACCATGGCCCAAAGAATATGGCTTGGAAGAGATTGATGAGAGGTGCCATTTCTGGCTTTCTTTAAGTCCAGGGTAAGCAGCACAAGTCTCTTGCCTTCAATATCCACATGCAATATAATTAACTACTGTATTTGGGAATGCTCTTGAATATATACAGTTTTAAATTGCTATAGTTCAGTTTTTCAGCCTTTAAGTTTTCCAGCTGAGGTACCTGCTGTGCTGACAGCCAGCTCTGAGGTCAGGGTGATATTCATTCAGGCAGTGGGAAAAAGTCCCTAATGGCTATCACATATGGTGTGCTCCACTATAGCTTGAATCCAAATCTTGGAATTACCAATTCATAGTTCTGTGCTCCTCTGTTTTGTCACAGTCTTTGGTTACAGTCATTCCCTCTATTCCCCCACCCACCCCTCAGCAAATGGAAAAAAACAGGATTTAAATTAGCTCAGAAAGTCTTTCTAAGATCCAGTCTTCTGTGAATAATACTTAGTTCTACTTACAGCACTGTATATATTAAAACTTCTTATATTTAGAGTCGAAGGAAATGACAAAATTTTTTGTTTAACTTCTCTAACATACCTTGTAATTAATTACAGAGGATGTAGAGATTATATTCTGACAAGCACTTTATAAAATGTCATTCATAAACTATTTTCCTGAGTCATCTTTTATAGACTTTACATTTCTAAATAATTTGTTTCTGTTTTTTAAAAATTTCCCCTATATATGATAATAATTATACATGCCTGATCTGTCACGACATTTTTAATTAACTACAAAAAAGAAAAAATTGAGAATCAGCCAGGTAAAATATAACCCTTCTCAAATGTGAGCAAGTCTTCTTGGAATGGGGAAAAAAAGATGGTCAAGTAACAGGTGTTTACTGGGTTTGTGTGGCAAGGTTTTGGTAGTGGGGGGCTACAGGGGTGGCTTCTGTGAGAAGCTGCCAGGAGCTTCCCCCACGTCTAAGAGAGCCAACGCCAGCCGGCTGCAAGATGGACCCACCGCTGGCCAGGGCTGAGCCCATCAGCAACGGTGGGAGCACCTCTGGGATAACGTATTTAAGAAACGGGAAAAAGAACACTGTGGGAGAGAAATTGCAGTGGTAGAGAGGAGTGAGAATATGTGAGAGCAACAACTCTGCAGCCCCCAAGGTCAGTGAAGAAGGAGGGGCAGGAGATGCTCCAGGTGCCGGAGCAGAGATTCCCCTGCAGCCCGTGGGGCAGCCCATGGCGAGGCAGGCTGTGCCCTGCAGCCCAGGGAGGGCCGTGGGGGAGCAGATTCCACCTGCAGCCCGGGGAGGTCCATGGTGGAGCAGATCTCCACGCTGGAACAGGTTGTCTGGCAGGACTTGTGACCCCATGGGAGGGACCCATGCTGAAGCAATTCGTGAAGAACTTCATCAGCCCATGGGAACGACTCACACTGGAGAAGTTCATGGAGGACTGTCTCCTGTGGGAGGGAGCCCACGCTGGAGCAGGGGAAGAGTGCGAGGAGTCCTCCCCCTGAGCAGGAAGGAGCAGCAGAGGCAATATGTGATGAACTGACTGCAACACCCATTCCCCATTCCCGTGCACTGCTTGGCAGGGTGAGGAGGTAGAAAAAAACAGAACTTAAACTCAAGAAGAAGGGAGGGGTGGGGGATAGGTATTTTAAGATTTGGGTTTACTTCTCATTTTCCTACTCTGATTTGACTGGTAATAAATTAAACTAATTTCCGCAGGTCGAGTCTGTTTTGCCTGTGACCATAATGGCTGAATGATCTCTCCCAGTCCTTATCTCGACCCACAAGCCTTTCATTTTATTTTCTCTCCCCTGTCCAGCTGAGGAGTGGGAGTGATAGAGCAGCTTTGGTGGGCACTTGGTGTTTAGCTGGGGTCAACCCCCCCAGTAATGAAAGTATCACACCCAAAATGTTTAGTATTATGCTTTGTTATAACTGTGTGCATGCATAACTGTGACTGGGCATATCTATATTTTGGCAGAAGTCCCGATTAAAGACAATGGGGAGTTCATCTTAAATGCCATGTTATTGTCCGTTACTTGGAATACTGTCAAAATTGCATAAACAGTGTGACCTTTTAACTAGGCATCTGGTGTAAAATAGTTTCAAAGGGCATTTTATTGATGTTTTAGATGAAAAAAACATTTATGGCACTTTATGTGTAGTATGTTTTGTTGAGCTACCTTTCATTTTGTACAGGTAAGATGGAAAAAGGTTTAAAACTGGGATGTCCTGTTGGAAAATCTGTGGAGAATTCCAGTTGGGGGTCTTTTTAAAGATATATTTTATATCAGTGATTTGGAAAAAGGATGAAGCACTTTCTACTGTTTCAGCTGTGATTTCTTAAGCATTCTGCTCAAGTAGCATCCTATGTTATGTATATGATGTTGCGTATAATTAAGAATTTCTAATATACCATATTTTTCAGCTGAATCCACAATTTGATTTCTATCTTTCAGAGATACGCCTTCATTTGCTCAAAGCTTTCTATCTTACTCCTTAGGAAGACTGAAAAACAGTTGACAGTCATATTTATATATGTGCAAATGTATATATATTATGTAATATGTTTGCAAAGAAGCCTGAAAATATTATTTTTTTTTTTTAAATGAAGGGCTATATATGTTTCTTAACTTCAGGCTTTTAAAATAATCCAGAGTTTTCTTCTCATTACAGTGCAGTATGTACTTTCTTTAGCTGAAATAACTAGGCAAATTTCTTCAGAGAGATATTTAGAAAATATATTTTAACACAGTATCTACTGTAAGGTAGAAAGGAAGGCAATGGGTAACACCTACAAGGTACAGAGGCAGGTAGAAGTCTTTAGAACTGAACAAACAATAGATAAAATGAAAAGAGACTAGATCCGGAACAAATAAGGAATTTGTAATAAACACTGGGGAGAGGATGAATAAATTATTGTGAAGATGATATAAATTATGAAGAAGACATATGAAAGAAACAGGAGTAAAAAAGTTGTGTTGTAACAATTCCATGCTACCAGTTTTAGTTCCATCCTTCTTTACTCTTTCCTTCAAAAACCTTTATCTAATATAGTTTTGATTTTGAGACCTAAATGGGAAAAAGTGTATCTTTTGGATCAAAAACTTAAGTAGTGTAAAGCAAAAATAAAGCTAGTTGTACAATTAGAGCTGAAATACATCTTCATAATTCTCTTTTCCTTTCTTTGGGGGCATTATCTCATTTAGTACTTCATGCAGTATAATCATGAGGACTACTCACTGTTCATCAGTGAGTTACACTCAATTATGCCTTTGCAATATTAGGGCATCTGGTTTCAGGTGGTACAGGGGAGGACCGCATCCTTATTTCCACAAATACTATTAATTGAGATTTAGTTATCAAAAAGGTTAATAGTATATCTGAATGTTGTGACAGGTTAGTTTGCGATCAAAAAGTTTCATAAATTCTAGGATGTGGTGAAAGACCATATAATTTGCTTTCTGTATCAGCTGCCAAAGAAAATTCTTCCTCAGTTATATACCTGCAACCTTCTTGTTCAACTGGTGGAGTCCATATGGTCTTACACAAGCATTTATTTGAAACTTGTACTGGTCCTTTGACTCCTTCATCTAGGATGATATTTTGTGGTAACTTGTTCATAGGTATTAGTTCCTGTCTTCTTTTTGCAGATTGGGTATTATAGGTTAGATTTATTGAAGAAAGCAAAGTGAACAACAGATGCTCTAGATTACAAGAGCAGAAGCATGTGAAGAACAGTCACCAAATGAGAAATATCAGTTCAGGAAATATATTGAATAACGACATTGATTTGTTTTGCAAAATACTGCCTTATTGTACTATAGCTAAGGTTTTTCCAAGAAATACATCAGAAAAAAAAGACACAAGCTGGGTATACTCAGAAGAGTTTAGTTACTGTATTTAAAAGTAAATTAGATTTAACCAGAGTGAAAGCACTCTCATAAATGCTAAGTTAGCTAAATCTGGATGTGTAAATTTATGGACGCTTAATGGGACCATAAAATAGAAAATACATTTTCTGGCTGACTACTGATAGCCATTAAAATGAATGTGCTATATATCAGCTAATCATAACACTTGATGTTAAGAATATTTTAAAACTACAAAATTTCAGTTAGTTTCTCTCACAACATCCCTCTGTAGTAGCTAAATCTAATCATGTTCTTCTACTGGTGAAATAGGAGCCTTGAACAGACATAGAGATCTTAAGTGATTGGTTAATGCTCATAGTGAAAACAGGATAGAGAACAAAGTTGCAAAAGCCCTCAACCACATGTTGGCTGGCCATTACACTTTATACAGTGGGCCAGGCAAATAGTACACAGATTTGAAAATAGCACCATATAAAGGTTATAATCTAACACAATCATATTAGAATAATGGCTGCAACCTTTGATTAGGGTAAATCCATTCTCTCCCTTTCAGAGCAAAGAGAGTTGAACACATTAAAAAGCTCATTGATTAGATGTCTCTGAGACACACACTGCTGGGAGATATACAAGCCTCAGTGAAGGATTTCTCTCTGTTGGAACAACTGGTTTTAAAAGATGGTATTTCTAATACAGATGTTTATTATGAAAAGCATATTTGAAATTCTAGTGTCAGTGTATGTTGTAATTTAAGGATTAAACCCAAATTTTTTTCTTAGCTTTGTCTGTTTCCCCTGTGAAAGAACTACCGATGCAGTGTATCCAGATTAAGATCGATTAACAATTCTGTGAATTTTGCCCAGCAGCTATAATCATTGGTTGCCTTAGCAACTTGGTAGATTAAATCTTAAGCTAAAATCCAGGGGGTTAAATTAAAAATTCTTGTTGAAATTCAAATTCTTTTGAGGGTGAAATGGCCAGTGATTCAATATTCACTGGTGTTGGTTCCTTTTTCTTCAGTGTCCTTTATTAGAAATGAAGCATGAATCTAAAATAATATTCAGGAAATATTTACTTATTGCCATTTACTATTGGTGCTGATGCATTAGGAATAATGAAGCTTTGTGGTTTTGTTACGTAGCAAGGCACAGGCTAAACTTTATCTTGCTGAAAGAGGAATCTGATTTATCATATTCACTAGGCTATTTTTCCTGTATTTGATACTGAGCAGAATTTATGCTAGTAGTGGTCCTACATATAATTTAAGACACAGTATTTGTTAATGTACTTTTGGTTTATTACGCTAGGACTTTAATTCTGAAATGTGCTCCTAAAGGACTTTGGTTTGTTGAATGTTGAAATTATCTACTGTCCGGTTTTTGGCTGCAGAGCAGAGCCAAGTTTCTGTGTTCTGTTCCTCCAACTCCGGTTTGAATGTTTTCAGCAATTCCTGAGCAAATACCAGGGCCATTTCACCTTCTTTTGACCATACTGATCTTTCTACTACTGATTTTCTTGCAACTGTATTGTCTTTCAACAATTCTAGCTCTTTTTCTAGTGCTCTGATGACCATTTCTTTGGGTAGATGCACTTTTCCCAAAGTGCTGTTGATGGAAGCCTCATTTATTGTCCATCAGCCTTTGTCAGAAATGTCTTTGCCTCACAAAATGGCCTCCAGGTATTCCGATATGGTGCCAAAGAGTATCAACACCAAACCATTAACATGTCAAGGCTAACCTTGCACAACTCTTGCCTTTTGTTCTCCTTGCACAAAAAGAGAGCAAGATTATCACATTAGTGCTTTCTATCTTCACTTGCCCTAATTAAAAGTTTTCTTCTCTACTGACCTTCCATCGCCGTGTCCCAGGTCTCACCAAAGACGTACTATCTGTTCAGACACTAAATCTATTCCACTCCACACAAGTGAGTTCAGAACCCATTTTCAGCAACATTTTGTATTTTCTTACTTTAATCCTCCTTAAAAAATTAGTGCCTTTTTTTCCTCAATATATAGTGCTGACTTTCTTTGTAGATGATGAAACAATGAAGATGAGATGAAAGAAGATGCTTCTTTTGAAAGAATTAAATAAACAAAATTAGATAAATAGAAATATGTAGAGTGATGGAAAGATCAATGTTGCTGTAATGTTCCAGACACCAAGAAAAAAACAGTGTCTACTATTTACAGTGGTAATAGAGGAAGCCATCCCTTTCATTCTCTGTTTAAGTTCCTCCATTACATTTTGTGTTTTGGTGCATATCCTACATGTTAACAAATCTACAGACAAGATACTGAACAGCTTTTCTGAAATTATATCTCAATTGTGTTGAATACTGGTGGATTTCATAGACAAAGATTATAGTAATCAGAGAAAGGAAAGTTGATATAAATTTTAATATACTGTATAGATAAACCACCATCATTTGGTAGCTGAATATAAAGACAAATCTAAACTCCTTTGGGCCTTCTGTCAGCAAGAAATCTTTGCAGCTATATTTTATTCTAAAAATTATCCCTTGAAACCTTTTTAATAATTCCAGCAGTTATAACAAATTATGTTAAATTACAGAGTAGGCCTAAAGCATGATCCTAGAAGCCTCAAAATTCTGAATCTAGTTTACTACATAAAAGTGTAGCTCTGGGAGAAAAAAAGTATAGAATAAAGTACAGGAATTAAAATGTAAGATAAAAGAGAAGGCTGTGACTACTAGAAGATAGTTCTTTTACATGCTCTAAGTAGTCCTCTTCTTTTTTTTTTTTTTTTTTTTAGCATACTAAACTCTTTGTATATGTTTTGGCTCAGTGAGAGGGACTTTCTGATCACTGAAAGCTTATTAATGAAGATTAGTGAAAAAGAAAGTTCTGTTACCCTTTTTTCTGGAAAGTACTTCCTGGCTTTTCAGTGTCATTTTTATAATCAACACGTATTTGCAATTTGAGAAACTTGTTATTTTTGTTTTATTTAATGTTTATGACGGGTTTTGCAATTCCAGCATGGAAATCTTGTGTGGAAGTGTCCCCAGTAACTGCACTGAAATGTAGCTTTGCTAAACTTTGCTGCTGGTGTTGGTGAGAAATTTGTTCTGTTGCTGTGTTATTTACAGAGCTGTTCTGCACTTCTCCACCATTCTGAAATGTCTTTCATTTTATACTCTTCATTCTGGAATCACAAGGGCAGAACTCATACTTGCTTCATCTGTGCTCTACATTCCTTTCTTAATTTCAATTACTAATTTAAAATTAATCAACTGGGAGTAGGCCAGAGGGAAACTTAGGTGATGAATGAATAGGTCTCTTCCTTGATTTCCTTATCCTAAAATAAAAAAGCCTAAAGGGAAAAGGTAGAGGAGGCTTACAAATAATTTTGGATATATCCTTGGAAATTTAAACAAATTACTATGTATTTCTGCATTATGTCTTTTAGATATAATGGATAGTATAGAATCTTACATTTCTTCAATTATATTTATCCATAAAGGAGTTTTAATCTGCATACTTTGAAAGGCTCCACATAGATCAGTATTACCTGTCTTCTAATTTGGTGAAACAAAGGCAGGGAGGAGGGAAGAGAATGGCCCAGAGTTGCACAACAATTTAATGGCTGAGCCAGCAGCACAGCCCCATTTTCTGAGTCCCTTTCAGTGCATTAACAATTCTGTCCTGTCACTAATACTTGGTCTTGTGCATAACAAAAGAATCTTTTTGTTCCAAAGTAAATTGTTTGCAACAAGTCAGAGATGCTTTAATAGGACTGCAGGACTTCAGACCTGATGGATGAGTGTTGAAGGAATCATGTTACCAGATGTTGATGGAAATTTGTCAATCCTCGTAATAGGGATTACATATTGTCAGAATGCCTAGTTTAGAAGTTTGTGTAATTTGCTAGGCAGACATTTTTGAAATCACATCTACAAATTACATGAATTCTTCTAATGCAGCTTTAATGCTGTTAAACAGGAGACATGGATTAGTCACCAACAACACTGAAAAGGCAGACGTTCTCAGCAGTTTCTTCACCTCTGTCTTTAGCATCACTGTTGGGCCCCAGGCCTTGAGAACAAAAATCTGGGTCAATGCAAACACAGATCCACCATCAGTCAGGAAGAGTCGGTATGTGAACTATTACAGGAGCTTGACCCCTACAAATCGATGGGCCCTGACATTATCCACCCGAGGGTGTTAAGAAAGCTAGCTGATGTTGTGAGGTCACTTTCCATAATCTTTGAGAAGTTGTGGAGATTGAAGGACATCCTAGAAGACTGGAAGAAGGCTAATATCACCCTCACCTACAAGAAGGGTTTAAAGGAGAATCCAGGAAATTAGACCCATCAGTCTTACTTCAATCTCTGGAAAAGTTATGGAACAAATACTCCTGAGGGCTATCACAAGTCAAATGAAGCACATGATTGGGAACACCCATCATGGATTCACCAAGGGCAAATTGTGCTTCACAAATCTGATCACCTTCTACAACAAAGTAGCCTGCTTGGTTGAGGTGTGGCGAGCGGTGGACAATGTCCACCTGGAATTCTCCAAGGCTTTCAGTACAGTTCCCCACAGCCTCCTCCTAGAGAAACTGGTGTGTTATGGTCTAGACAAGTGGTCTGTGCGGAGGGTGGGGAACTGGCTGCCAGGCTGCACCCAGAGGGTGGGGGGAAATAGCTCCTTTTCAAACTGTCAATCTGTCATAAGTAGGGTCCTCCAGGGACTAATACTATGCCCAAAGATTTTTAGTATCTTTATCAGTGACTGCGTCATGGGATCAAGTGTACCATAGTGAAATTCACTGATGATACCGAGTCGAAGCTGAGTGGACACTGAAATGTACACTTCAGAATTCTATGATTATGTTATTTTCTGATTCTATCGTATTCTATGAGTCTATGATTTAATTGTAGACCTCAAAAAGAAAAAAAATCAAGATTCCTTGTGTGCTGACACCAGCAAGGGAGATATGCGATGGACTGTATTATTAAATACTTTCTGCCGTGCATGAGGATTTAAATGTGGGTTATGTTAGCAGACTGATGAATTGCCCAGCTCTTCAGCTTGCCTAGAGAAATAGCTGTGTGATGGTCATCCAAATTATAACAGAATATATAGCTAGCTGAGGTAGAACCAGGTAGTTTTTCATCTATGTGATATTCTGTGAACCCATAAAAAAACCTTCTAAACCAAGAAAGCATCATTTAAAAACTCGCATGTAGACTGTAAGATCTATTGGCCAGGCACTAGTAAGGAGATGTGCTGATGAAGAGAGATTGCTCTTTAAGACAGCTCTCAATGAGAAAGGTGTTAGGAGAGGAGAATGTGTTTGCGTCATGCTGTGGACTTTAACAGATTATTTTCCAACTGCCTAGCACAAGCAGAGCAATTGCTGGCATGTAGCATGTAGTGAAGATGGATATGTACCACACTGCCTGGCAAGCATACAAGCAAATAATTGTATCAGCAAGCAAGAAACATGATTTTGATCTCTAAAGCAAGGAGGTAAATGAGGAAATAATTTTAGTTTTCATCTAGGCTGACATAAATGATTAGTTCAGTAAATTTTCTCCATTTTCTATATCCTTTCTAGCTACAGGTTTTTTTAGATATAAATTAAAGACTCAGAAACTCTTTTATTGAAATTACTGTATCAGAGAAAAATGTTTGGGTTTTGATGCTTGTTTCAATTCTGTTCACAGAATTGGAATCAGGCTGACACATTTTTTCTCATCAAATCTTTCTCTGATTTCTGAAATTAACACATAACTTCTAGCATTAATGCATAATAGATTCCTACCTCTTGCATCTTTCAGATCAAGTTTGCATTTTAATACTAAAATCAGGGTGTGAGTTAATAAAGTGCAGTGACATCCAGCTTAACTATTTCATTGCCTTCTGTAGATACTTCTTTTGAAAAATGTCAGTCATTAAAATGATATAAATCAATGCTAATAACCTTCGCTAAGATATACTTAATATTCCTTTCAAGGTAATGTAGAACATCATGAAGTCTAACATGGCAGAAAATGTAGTCTGAAGTCTTGATTCTGCACTAACTCTACTTATTCAGAGTGTATGTGTGAAATGAATGTTAATATTGGAAATATGTTTGGTATTGGCATGCTTTACAATTCCTTCCTTGCAGCATAGAAAAGAAAGCTCTATCGGCATTATTCAGCTTAGTGGGGAAAAAAAAAAGTCTTATGAAATTTTAAAGTGATACATTTGGGGATGGTAGAGTAGTCTGGCAGAACATTAATCTTTACAAGGGTTATCTGTCCCCGGTGGAAAGTGCGTGATAAGGTGCCATCCTTTTAAATCTCCTGGAGCTTTATGGAAAGGAAGGATGGTGAATGTTTAAACCACCAAGTTTTTGTAGAACTTTAATTCCTAAATATTGTGACCAAGAATTAAGTTTAAATGGGTCTCTCCCTGGGTATTGTCAAGTAGTATCTTCAAATACGTGATCACACTTGCAGCCAGAGACTCGCTAAGAAATCAAATATAGTATCTGAAACAAACTGTAGGTCTGATATGCTTTAGCAATAAGGAAGGATTATGTTGATGGTCCTGTATAAAAAAAGCTCTTTTTCTTAAATAGTTACTGGAAAGTCCAGCAGAATTCCAAATAAAGTTGTTGGAAGAAGACATGCATGTGGAGGGGCACAGCAACATAGCATGAATGTATACTTTGATTTTTAAAAAGATATTTGCCTATATTTAAAATACACTGGGATGATCCACTGTTTCTCTTGAATTAACTGAGCATCTGACTCCATGAACACAAACCCAAATATTTTCAATTCATCCTTTTTAAAAAGCCAGTGGAAATAAGAGGCAAAAAAGTATACTGAGACTAAGATGTCTTTGAATACCACCAATATTATTAAATCAGATGTTTTTCTGAGTGTCACTCTTAACTATCATAGTTAATTACAGAAGGAATATAATTACATATTCCTGTCTATCAACTGATGAAAAAACACAAGTAAACATCTTCTGTTCAGTAGTATAGGATGTTTACAAATGCTACATCAAGGTGTGATTTACTTGCTTTTTAGGCATCTAAAAGTTACGTATCTCAGTTCAAGCTTGACATCACAGGTCCCGGGATAGTGGAAAAAAGTAGGCATGTTGTGTTGCTGTATTTGTGTGATGGTTAGTGAGAAACTAATGTGAAAATTAGTTATGTGAAAAGTGATGAAACGCTCTCAGAAATCCCAGGAGCTCTGCACTGGCAGGAGACAGGGCTTGGATTGAAGGTCATAGGTGCTGAAGGATTTTTAGGGGTGATGCAACCCACATCAGGTCCCAAACTGGCAGTTAGGAAGGATGTACTGCAGGGCATAGCATCTGGAAGGAGTTGACTGCTTTGAAGCAAACCAGGGTTTGATTATTCAGGGAGTAACAACACCCAAAAGAATCTAGGGATAGGTTGTGCAATTTCTGATAGCTAATGGCTTCACAAAAATTTCTGAAAATTATTTTGCAGCTACATCTTAGGATCTCCATCTCTACTATGTGATAATGAGATCATTTGAATAACTGTAACAATATCAAGACTAATTTGAGACAAATAAGAGCTATTCTGGCTTCTCCTTTTGAAAAAACAGATAACAGAAAACAAGTAGCACCTCTCTGGTCATGGCAATTTCACCAGTTTCATCTGTGAGTGGCAGCTCTACCATAGTGCTCGAACAGCACTGCAGAGCAGGAGGTACTGACCTTCCCAAAGAATTATGAGTTTTTACAGAAGGGAGAGATCAAGAAATGTGCCTATAGCAAGGCCAGTATAACATACTAAATTGACACGCTTTGTTTGGAAATGGTGCCAAACAGTCAGTAAAATTAGTTTCTTTTTTGACACAGTGCTGTACCTATATCTGTGTGTTGTGATTCAGCAGTTGACCAGGGATAGTACTGGAGGAATCTCTGTAATCAATACCTTTTAAAACGTTAATATTTATTTGGCAAGTATAAACTTATTTAAGTTTTTAACTTATTTCTGGCTGGTTTGAGATGGTGGGGTTTTTTGGTTTTAGAGGTTTTATTCTGTCAGCTTTTTTGCTTTAGCCCAGGTAAAATATGGGTCAGTTGTTTTTGAGTTTTTATATATTCACATATTCTGCTTTGTTCATAGTGTTGCCTTTTCAGAGGAGAAGTAGGAAAACATACTTTATGCAGTCAATAATAGAAGTGTACTATCAAAGCAAAGGAATGTCCCCTCACTTGTTCTTCTTGGATTAATCCTTTATGTCATGGTGAGGAAACTCTGAAGGAAGACTCTCTCTGGTTCCTGTGTCATAGGCATAAAAGGTTCTCTCATAAACTGTAAACCTCTGAGGTACAATGAGATGCTTAAAAAATGCTTTAAGAGTGACAGATTTTTTATGAATTATGGATGTGGTATTGATTTTTCTTTTTGTAAACAACTTGGTAGATATCTTGCTGCATTTCAGAAAGTTGCTTAATTTCTACTTTACAAAAAATAATTATTAGTTAAGTGTTATAGGGTGGAAGTACAAGCAAAGGAGTTTGGGGGAAAAAATGCCTGATAACCTTCTTCCAGATGTTGTTAGGGATCTGCTTGAGTGAGTTGGGGAATAAAGGTAATGAGAGCAGTTTTAAAGGAATGACACTGTGTCCCATTTATACTAAGCAGAATGATGTTATAAATGAAAAATAAACAAAGAAACAAACAAAGAAAAAAATAAAGAGGATGTGAAGAGGGACAGTGACAATTTCAGATTGGTCATTGAACACAAGACAGCAGTCTGTACATTCATAGCAGGTTTGTTTTGCATGGCTGGGTTTGACAGAGAACTAAAACACCTCAGCCTATATCTGTAGACAGCTACATACTATGTTTCATACAGCTTAAATGCTACCTGTGACCCTAATGACATAGGATTAAAGCAAAGAGAAACACAGCAAATGAACATGGATGCTCTCCTAGAGGTGCTCTGAATTAATAGAGTTCAATGACTGGGGGCAATTGTTCATATTATAGCAGTGCCAGCAGCTGTCAGTAGGATTGGTTAGCAGAATAATGTTCCAACATGAAACATAGTAGAAAATAGTAATAAACTATAATATTAATTGAAAGCTTAAGAAAATAACAGTGAAATGGATAAGGAAGTGAAGTCACAGTAGCTTGAGACCTTGTCTACGGTCAGAGCTTTTGCACAGTGTGTGTATGCAGAAAATATTAGAGTTTTCAGTATTAAGCATTTTCTGAGTTACTGCAAAATACGTTTCCTTTTTTTAAAAAAAAAAAAAAAAAATTAAAATATCCAGCTTATGCATCATACTCTAAGACTACAAAACAGTACCTTTGCGTCCAGGGTGCAGAACCAATGGCCTCCAGAAAGGAGTGTTTATTGGAAAACCTCAAATATTTTTGAATTTTTATAAAATTACTCAAGTTATTGTTCAGACTGACACCTTGCATTACTAACACTTTATTCAACAATGCATTCTGACAGGTCATGACATCTAACCTGTGCAGTAACTTTGAAAGTAATGACTCACAACTGCATCTCTGACACACCCCAGTCTCTGGCCTTCTTTCTTTCCACTCCTATTGCCCTAGTTATCCTGCCAGACTGTCTGTAAATGTGTCTTGGAGACAGATTGCTGTTACATGTTGGCTCAACTATTTCATCCTCATTTTCTTCAAATCTTTTTGTCTGAGGATGCGTATATTCACTCCTGAATGTTGCCAAATATAAGCATTTGAGAAGTTGATAAAAGATTTGGGCTACTTATGCATGAGGCTATTTATTTAATATGACATTTTCAGTCACTAAATCACACACACATAAATAAGCATAAATCCATAAATTGCCTAGGCATCATGGACAGTCAAGCCACTTACATTTCTGATTCCCAAAGCAAAATTGATATTTATTAATCAACCTGTCTGCCTCCATAATAAACTCCTGTAGCTCTCAGTGTGTGGCCTCATAAAATGTTTTGTAAAAATATGCTCCTCCCTAAGAGATTTAGACCAGCTGTTAAGCAAGCCAGCTGAACAGTTCTGCTCAGTTGCAGTCTAATTAGAGGTATGCACATTACTGAATTTTTGCTTTTCAAATCTTTTGGGTATGATGCTTCAGTTAACATTAAAAATGTGATACAGAATCTGTGTTGTTTCTCCAGATATGTTCTATCATATGTGTGGATTAAAATTTGGATTTTTTAAAATAATACTAATTTGTATCATAACACAGATGTGGAAAATTGTTTAATCAAAAAAAAATATATGTGCGTGCTTATAGGAAAAATGGTGTCATTTAGATTATTTAATACCATGGGCTACGCTCATAGCTGAGCAATAGATAAATTGCTAGTTCTTGCATAGCTTCATCTCTTTGTGTAGGATACATTACACCAGTTAAGTGCCAGAATAAGTATTTATTTATAAATGAATTCAGGACTTATATGGTTGTCGATTTTTATTTTCATTGACCTGTGGTACACTTCTAAAGTACTTTCACATGTATTGAGAAGCCTAATTAAGTGAAAGACATTACTTTTTGTAGCTTTCTGATGTATTTTAGACTTTTCTGCTTTTTAAAGAAATGAAGCTGGATGAATCAAATATGTGTGACTTTTGCACCCTATAGTTAGAACTTTCTCCCCAACTGAAGAAGTATTTGCACATTATTTGGCTGGTGATGACATTAGCTAGATATGTTTAAAATGTCTAAATCATTTAGGCAAAATTTAGTTTTTTACCATTGTGTCCAATACTGTCTGGAACATGGAAATAGTCAGACTCCCAGTTTTTTCAAAGTGAATATGCAGTCTTCTATAAATTCTTGTATTGCTCATAAAAGTCTGAAATACACTTAAGCAGAAGAACAGAGGCTCTGCTAGAGTCAAATGAGAGAGAAAAAGGTGCCATTCATCAGGAAAAACTCCCATTTAAATCAGTAGAAGAAGATAATTTAACTCTTAGGAATTATAAAGGGGTTTGTTTGTTTGTTTCTTTGTTTATTGTTTGTTTGTTTGAAGTGAAACATCCTAGTTATAATTATATCCATTCTATGTATAACTGTATATTTATTGGAATTATTACTGGGAAAATTATAGTGCATAGTATCAATCAACTCCAACTTTTACAGTAGCAAAAGCCATATTAGGAACATGCTGAATTTAGAACTATGTTATATATTATGATGGTGTTTAGCATCATATTTTACTTACAATCTTGATTTTAAAACCTGCCCAAGAAGAACACATAAGTAAAACAATTATTAAAAATTATATTCAATAACATTTGAAGACTCTATTAGTTGCTCTGATTAGAGCTTATCAATACACATAAAGCAAATGGACCAGATGTTTAAATGTAACTCAGATTACATTATATAAGCTTTAACAGCCTCTATCACACTATGCATAGAAAAGCACTGTGGGAAATTACCTCACTTTGCAAGTAGTTTGTAATTCATTTTGTTAACCTAGGCTTTCAAAGTGTATACAACTTCATGTAATTTGGGATGGGTTTCAACTTAAGTGACTTTGTTCACCTATATTTCAAACATTGCTTGAAATTGGTTTGTTTGTTTTTTTTTTTTTTTTTCAGTCTCTTGAATTGACATTTGCAATGTAGTTTGCCTTGCCACTACGCCATGCTCAGTGCTTGTGTGACTAGAAATTCAGGTTTTTCTCAACAAGGCACATAGCACATTCCCAAACGTACCGTGGTGAAGGTTGAAACCTAGGCTATGTGCCCTGTCCTAGAAACAGCTGAAATAATGATTTATAAAGTACTGTCTGGTATTCTATATCTCTTTGCATGGGCAAAGAAATACGAGATCTAACATGCAACCTTTATTCATGACATTTTGTTTGGGATGTGCACCGAGCATGCAGTCAAAGCCAAAGGATTAGTATGCTCTTTCATACGCTCGTTCTGATGGAAATCCCATAGGTAGAAATAGCAATGTTTTGCTACTGAGTTGTTGCCTTGAAGTATACTGAGGTAATGCATTCATATACCACATTTGTGTTGACATGGTCTGTCCTGAGCTTTAATGGTGATTTATTGTTCATAATAGATGAGATAATCAAAAGATATATTGCTTTATTCTTCTTCAGACTGAGACCATCTGAGACTGGAAGATTATGCTGTTTGCTTATCTCATCTTTAAATTACAACAAATTACCAATACATTTCTGTAATGCATTTGCAATCTACCATCTTTTTGTTGTCTTCCTACAGCATTACTGTAGGCAGAGTTTTCTCAGGTAAGTGAACATTACTTAATCCATTATTTGTAAGGAACTACAAAAGCATGAATACCTATTATGTATTTGAAAGGGGAGGCTTGAAAGCAAGCAACAGACATGTTAGAGAGCATTTGAACAAAACTGTTTTGGCAGTGGGATGTGCTTAACTGATTGAAATAAAGACTGTGGGAGTGTTAGGCAGGTTAGTGCGAGGTAGGCAGGAAACTGGAAGCTCTCCCCTTATTATCTGTTGTATATGGGGCTTTCTGTACTAAGGATTTGATCTGGGTCAGACCTGGGGCTCATCATAACCCAGAACAACTGCTATCATTAATTACTCTCATGGTTTGAGCTCATAGGGCAACTGAGCACCACACAGCTGCTCACTTCCCTCTCCCGCCCAGTGCTGAGAAGGAGAAAATAAGCAATAGCTTGGGATCTGGAATAGGGCAAGGAGGGATGAATCACCCATTACAGTCACAGGCAAAAGACAGACTCATTAGGGGAAGAAAAAATGAACATAAATTTAATACAGGTAGTAACAGCAGCAACAGTTAACAGACAGAGTAGGACAGTGAGAAGCATTATCACATCTTGAAAACACCTCTTCCCAGCCCTCCCTTCTTCCCACGATCAGCTCTGCTCCCGATATCTTTACCTCCTTTCTCGCAGACGCACAGGGGCAGGGAATGGAGGGTGCAGTCAGTGCTGCCGGTTCTTCCATCTTGAGAAGAGGGGAACTTCTGGAACTTCTTTTCCCTGTTCCAGTGTGGTCCCCATCTCACAGGAGACAGTCCTCCACACCTTTTCTCCAACCTGAGTCCTTCCCATGGGCAGCAGTGTTTCCTGAGCTGCTCTGGTGTGGGACACTCCCACATGTTGCAGTCCTCCCAGCACTGAACTGCAACAGTGGGGGCTGCTTCGTTCCACAGTGTCCCAGCCTCCTTCAGGCACAGTCACCTTTAATGGCAGGGGGCCCCCCAGGACCATATGTCAGCATCTGCTCCATCATAGACCTCCATCGGTGTCCAGGGGGGACTGCCCTGCCGTCTCACCACAGGATACTGGGAGGCCTCTTCTCTGGTACACCTCACCCTCTCCTTTCCTCCTCTGTTCCTCCACTGACCTTGGTGTTCACGCAGCTGCCACAACTCCTCCTCACAACTCCCACTCCTCCAACCAGGTCCCTTCTTAAATATGTTATCACAGAGGCGCAGCTTATTGGCTTGGCCTTGATGTAGAGGTGGGTCTGACTTGGAGCTGGGGAAGCTTTTGAGAAGCTTCTCACAGGGGTCACCACTGTATCCCCCTCCCCTGCTACCAAAAAACCCCACCACTCACTCATACCCAGGACAATTACAAGACTGGTAGGTTGTGACAATCAGCAGCATCCGGGAGCCTGAGCCTGCTAGGATAAGGCACTACTTAGAAGTCTGTCCACTTCTTTTAGCTTCACTGAACCTTTCAAGACTTTGAATGGTGAAGAGGAGGAACATGGAGAGAACAGATTGTTTCTCTCAAGATCAGAGTTCCCCTCCAATACTGGGAATGGGATTTTGGCACATTGCTCATTATTTAATTCTCTTGGCTGGAAGCAGGAAGCATTTTAGAGCTTTTGGTTCAGTTCACTATCTAGCTGGCTCCCCTAGAGCCGTATAACAAATAACTAGAGTCCTTGGAGATGTTTGTTCTGGTGCATCATTGTGTGGAGGGCAAAGATGAGTTGTGAAAATCTGGGTATATTAAAACTTCATGTGTTTAGCTGTGGGAAGTGGTGGAGAAAGGCTTTTGTTCAACTTTCTTTCTGATTCTGGGAGCTCTAGGCATGAAATATGGTGCTTACCAGTATACATGAAAAATGAGAAGCAGTTAATTGCTTGCTTTCGTGGTACTTTATCTCCTTATCATGCTTTTCTAAAAGTTCACATAAGTTCATTCTAGCATCTTCACAGTGTCTGGGTGACATGTGACAAGACAACCGATGTGCCTGGCTTGGCAAAAATCAATTTGCAGAAAAGTGTGGGAGAATCTTTTAGGCTGCTAGATGTATGAATCAAAAGAAAGTATTTCCAGTGAGATGCGAAGAACAGAAATTTTAAAAATATCTGTTGACTGGGATCCCAAGGGAAAGTTAAATGTAAATGTAATTTAGACAGCAGTATTGACGGCCCTGGAGAAGGCTGAAATGTTCTGATTTTTGATCAAAAAGAAAGATAAATATTTTGACAATTTCAAGGAACACTTTCTCAATTTTCTAGTGGTTTAAGAGCTGAAAAAGTTTCTGTTTTCTTGAAACACTCAGATTAAATTTTAAAACTTCAAAGTGCTTGAAAAGATGATATTTTTTATTGTTGTCCTAAAAAGCTATAACAATTTTTCTTGATTTTTTTTGATCAGCTCTAGTCCGTCTGTTATCAAAGTATATCCCACTAGCCATATGCTGCCTCGATTCTTTCTCTGGTTTTCAAAGTGCCAAAATCCTCTGAAATGAAAAATTTCCCTCCACAACTGTGTTTTTTATACTTGTCCTAAGGAATGGGAGTAACATCAACTTGGGCTTCACTTGAACAGTATTGATTTAGAAAACATGGTGTGACAAACTTTCTCTTATCTTTTGTTACCATACAATTAATTATTTAATTATTTAATTAATTAATTGAAATATGTTTTAAGTAAACCTACATTTTATATTTTATTATCTGATATATATTTTTTATACTTCTGAAGATCTTCTCATGGGTGAAAGAAGAATAACTTCTTGCCCTTGACCTCATATTCCTTTGCAGTTCTTTTTTCTTTCTGGTCAAAATGAGTATAACACCACCCTTTATTACTGTTATTGCTAAAATGGACCTTTTCATACGTCACATTACAATGAAGCATTTGTGTAATCAGTTTTGTTACGGACTCACACAGACCTTTCAGCAGAATTCTGTATGGTTCTGTATCAACCAGTGTGGCAGTAGATGCTCTCTTTTTCTATAACGTTCTCTATCACATTACTTCAGATTTGTTAATACTTTTATCTTTTTACTGTCCCAGTGCTGCAGAGCGTTATTCCTTTCAATTTAAGAATGAGCAGCTGGCTTGCAAAGAATAATTAAGCTCATGCAGAAGAACTGTAGCAAAAGTAAGGGAGAAAATCTGGTGCCTGGTCTGCTGTGGTTTGGGCTGTCCGCTCTCTGCTTTGCTTGAGCAACAGAAATGCAGTGAGTCAGTTCCATAAGCATGGATAACTCTTCCTTGTCTCTGCCTGTAGGAAGTAAGAATTGCAGCCAGTCCTGGATAAAGACTTATTGTTGATTACCCAACATACTTAGTAGAAGATCATCTTGTATTTAGAGGGATTAAGTAGAATCTTTTCCTCCATATTTCTTCTCTTTTGCATTTTAGCAAGAATGCATTGATTTTTTAAACCTGTTTTCAGGACCTAAGGTGTTCAGCAATGTTGTTCTTAATGATTTGCCTCTGAAATGACTTAACTTCTGAACTGATATTGAACTGTAGGGCCTTTCCCCATGAGCTGATGATCACAGCCTTGGAAAACTGAGGACAGAGGTAAAGAGCAAGAACTGAAATGAAAAGCTTCAGAAGTCACTGTTGTATTACTTTGTCCTCCACATGTGGGTTATGTTCTCTAACAAGCATTAAAAAGCCAGGTAGGAGACTCTGAAGGGAAATGGGTGACAGGGGCTAGGCAGGTGGGGGATGGCCCTGCAAACAGCAGAATATGGCTGGAGAGAGTCACAGCTGGGAGTTGGGACCTGCTGCTTTGGCAGAGGTTTGGGAGAGTGTCCAAAGGCAGTCCAGCCTCTGAGATGACAGAGAGCTGTGCATGGGCTGCGTGGGCTCTGCTCCTGCTCAGAAGTGTGCTGAATGGGCTTGACCCATGCAGGTACCTGCAAGGAGGTGGTGGCATGAGGTTAGTTTGTAGCTGTCTTGTTTGATCTCATCACTTGTAATTCTCTAATGTTTCATAGTTCAATGAAACCGCTTCTGTACACGAGAGTTTTCTGGAGAGCTTGGTATAAGGACAAGGGCTAGGCACATTAACCTCAAATTGTTAAATGATGCTGGTCAAAGGAGGCCATGTGCTTCACTGATACAGCGGCTATAACTTGTGGTGATTCTGCTCAAGCTGACTTTTTAATTTTGCTCTTGGGGATGATAAAGCGAAAGTGAGATTTAAGGAGGGCCTTGAAAGTGAAGGCAGCTTGTAATCAGCCAGGAATAAAATAATGTTTATGATAGATTGAAATATATTCCCATGTTTGTGCCTGCAACTTTTTTGGGGGGTTCTTTTGTGATTAGCAGTGAGATGAACAGCTCATTAAAGACTTCCTCACTTGCTGTTGCTAACAAAAGATCATATGGAAAAGATATATCTCAGTGGTCTTTGTGGATAGGTAAATGGACATTGCCAACCCTCTTGCTCCTTGCCCGCTCTGGATAGACAGAAAGCTCTGACTGGCACAGGACTGAGTTATGGAGAGTGTTTGTCACCTCTGCTTGGCTTTGGCCATGACAAACTGTGGCCACACACTGGGAGAGAGGAGAACTGAGCTCCCAGGAGTGTACAGATTCTCCAAATTCCTGTATGGCTCTTACCAAGTCACTTTGTGCCTTATCTGTTTCTGAAACAGAGATAATATACCACCATCACACAAAGTTATTTGTAAGTACAAAGAAAACAAAAGTACTTAAATGCTACAGGATGGGACGCATATACACAGTGCTGTAATATAAGTGTTTTCACACTGGATTCAGTTTTTTTGTCAGGATTATATTTGGCAAGTCCCTTGCAAAATGCACTGGTGACACACATATGCACTGCTTGCAATGTGTGGTTCCTTCTTTCTTTTTCCCTCCCCCAAGGATAAATTTTGTAGTTTATATTATTTCCTGTGGGAGTACTTGCCATGCAAATACGTAACTGTACTACAGACACAGTGCTTTGATTTGATACAAGAATCTGAGCAGCATAATAGCACACCTGAGGATTTTATACACCATTTTGTTAGCCATTTCTTAACACAGCAGGAAGAAACTTAAAAATTTCTGTCAGAAAGGTGAAGCAGGAAGCAATTTGTGCTGAACTAGGGACGAAGACAAGAATAAAGTGGCATTTTTCAAGTTTTTATTTATTTGTAAGGCTGCTAAACATTGTTATATTACTTCTGTGACTCACTAGAGTTTCCTATGCACCAGCAGTAACTAGAGTGGAAAATCAATTTCTAAAATCAAAATTAAGTACCATAATTAGGTTTGTCTCCATTCCAAGGCTTAACAAATAAAAGAGGAAAAATAACTGCATAAATTTAAAACATTGTCTCTTATGCCATTATATTGTAAAGTGCTAGAATACCTCCCTGTGTGCCAGGATGTGCTGAGTCTCAGTGTTTATCATAGGACTTATTTCATTTCCATTTCTTGAGCTTCCAACAGTTAAAGCTGGATTTCATGTACTTATGTAGCACACCACCTCATCCTATCTTCTCTTGACCTGTTGTGCCACACATAGCAGGTTGACTGCCATCTACCACACCAAATAATAGAAGAGTAGAAAAATAGAAGTGATAATTGCATGGCTGAGGGCAGGTACGCAACTTTTGGGGCCTTACACTTAAAGGAGATGCACAGGAGGAAATGCTTGCATTTTATTTATTTACTGCTCTGGAGTCCTGTAACACTGAGTATTAAATTCTTCATGCCCTCTGCTAGAACACTGTTCTGCCATACATCCAAAAAGGTGACAGAGGAGATGTCTGCATGCAGTATCTTGTGTTTTAGATAATTAGACCTGGGGCAAACTTGTAGTGTCACAGCCGGGTTTCTGAAAGCATAATTTCTAAAGTGAAAAGATTTGGCACAAGAAATATTGAGTAGAAAAATTTAGATTGGAAGAGATGAGCATGAACCTCTGCCATTTCGTTTGCACATAGTTTTCCATTTGTATCTCATCTTCCTTCATCTTCTGTTTCTTTTCTTTATTCCTTCTTTGCAACATTTCTTTGTCAGGATACGTGACTGTTCTCAGAATCACTATGCTCTATCCCAACCATCGACTTAGATGTTTCAAGGAAGCACTTATCTTTTAAGCAACCCAGGTTTCCTCATCTTTAAGATTCGAATCTAAGTGATAAAATTTTTGAAATTTTATCATGAAAAAAAAATCTGTTATGAAACATCATAACTGGTAGAAAATGTCAGAAGTAGAAAAACGTACTTGGCACGGTGAGGCCGCACCTTGAATACTGTGTTCAGTTTTGGGCCCCTCACTACAAGAAAAACATTGAGGGGCTGGAGTGTGTCCAGAGAAGAGCAACAAAAGTGGTAAAGGGTCCAAAGCACAAGTCTTGTGAGAATCGTCTGAGGGAACTGGGGATGTTTAGCCTGGAGAAGAGGAGGCTGAGGGGAGACCTTATCGCTTTCCACAACTAACTGAAAGGAGGTTGTAGTGAGGTGGGAGCTGGTCTCTTCCCCCAAGTAACAAGTGATAGGACAAGAGGAAATGGTCTCAAGTTGTGCCAGGGGAGGTTTAGAAGGGATATTGGGGAAAATTTCTTCACTGAAAGGGTTGTCAAACATTGGAACAGGCTGTGAGGTATTTGGATGCAGATGTGATGCTTAGGGACATGGTTTAGTGGTCGACTTGGCAGTGTTAGGTTAATGGTTGAACTTGATCTTAAGGGACTTTTCCATCCCAAATAATTCTGTGGTTCTATTCTGCGACAATCTTTCATCTGTATTGTAACTGCAACAGAGTGGGCTCTGCCCTGGCCAAACTAAGAAGTTAGAAAGGGTTTTGGTGGTGCCAACTGTGGTAACTACCCCTTGTGTAATAATGGCCATGGGTTTCCTATACGAATACTGTTGCAATAAGAGGAGGAACATTTGTCCATTTGCCTCAGTTTATAGCAAAGAATGAAAAAACAGGTCCTTACAAAACGTTGGAACTTGCATCTGCTTTAACTACTGTATGGTCTGAATGCCTAGAATTTATATCTCCTGGATGGAGTAGCAGACATTAAGGTTCCTGCCTTTCCTAGTATTCTGGTCATTAAATAATATGTCTTGGCATCATATAACTGTGTAAGATAATTAGTTGTGTTGGGGATGGGAAATGATTGCTTGTACAGCCAGCCAAATCAATACCTGTTGTTGCCTAGTACTAAAAAAAAAAAAAAAAATAAAAATCTAGCTACCTTAGTTTCACATCATCAGCTCTGTTCCTATATCCACAGCTGTGCTGAGTGTTAGCATATAAACCTTGAAGTAAAGTGATTGCTTTAAATCTTTGGTATTTCATTTTTAACTTGTTCCATCTCCTGTTCATTTCACTGGAAGCGGAGTTCTGAAAACCCTAAATGACTAATCTTTTAATCTGTTTTCCTATTCTTACAAGAAAGGCATTATTTATGACTGAACTGTATTTGTATTTTAAATGGCCCTGTCATCACATTTTATGACTACTGCATGTGTATATTCAGATAGAGGTAGGAGATAAACAGAATCTACAGCTAACATCTATCTTCACCACAGGTGTGTGAGGGGGTGGTTGACACCCCACGTGTGCACGGTGAGAAGTTATCCCTTAACAAGAGAAGATTAATGCCCTGTCTAAAGCTAAGCTGCACTTCTTCCCGTGTGCTGCCTAAGTAAAACAGCAATGTTAAAAATGAAAAAGGTGGCTGACCATCAGAAATACTGGTGATACTCTGTGCATACAAACTGTTGGCAAGGTGTTTGAAACAACCATCTGTTTCGGTACTGAGCATCAATTGCCAATGCTTGCAATGTTGAGGAGCCATGTCATAAAAATAATAGGAGTCAAAACTGTAGTTGCTTTATGCTTATACATGTGTCCACTTGTGGCAAGACTAATTCTTCTTATGGAGACACAAGAATGCAATTTAATGTATAGCATGGATGTGGTTTGGTTTACTGAAAACCACCCACACTTTCGCAGCAAGAAGCCCCTTGTAAAATTTGCTCTTAACTGATTATCTCCTGTCTGCGATAATATTGCTGCTCAACTGCAAGCATCTCTCTGCCCTTGTAATGTAGCACTTCAGTGAGCAAGCTAAAGTACATAGTACTCCTGTGAGCAGACAGCAGCTGGGAGCTCCAATTCTTCTTCTAAAGCAGCTCGGCTTGTACCACTTCTGTAAAAAGCAGGCTTCGTTATGGTTACAGTAAAATATTAATAATCATAAAATCCCTGGGTACCAGTACAGACCTAATAAACCTGCTATTGACAATGTATGGCAGACTGCTGCATGATGGAGCTGTAAGAAAATGGCTTGTAGTCTGTCCAGTGCTATATTGTAGGCTTTGGATAGATCTGTAAATGCATGCAAATAGTTAAGATGCATTTCTGATTAGAATCAGAATTAGGTATTTGGAGAGATTTATTCTTCCTGATCTAACATTTTCAGTGGGTGGAGAAAATTACCTCCCTATTGCTTTGTCATTATTCCTTAAATGAACAATGTATTCTATTATTTTTTCCTTTAAGTGGGATGAATTGTGGCTTTTTATTGCTCCCTATTTTTCCTGAATAAATAGTTCAGTAAAGCTGCTAATGTTGATGATAGAAGTCATAAAAAGGAGGTTTTATTGTTTAATGAGTGTTTCCTTCGATTTTCTCAGAAACTGAATATACATAAGACTATATAAAGAGTTGCTTGAGAGAATGTACCCTTTTTTGGTTGTAGTGCAATGATTTCAAATCATACTTATTCTCTTCATAAAAGCATGGGAGCAAAGTGGGAGAGGGGTTCTACTGTTTATGCATATAATACATAAGATTTTTTTTTCCCCTGTTCTTTTTACTTTAATATTTATAGTGTTGGTTAAACTCTGTAATGATTTGTTTCTCATTTTCTGCACTTTTTTTCCCCATCCATTTTTCCTAACAAGGACATCCCAACTACAAACAAGATCTCTGATTTCTTCCTAAATTTTTCAGTCCATCTTTCTTCATTCTCCTCCCCTTCCTCCATTATAGGGCACTTCGTCATCCCACAAATGTGAAGAGAGGTGTCAGTCTGCTACGTGGTGTAATAAAGGTTTAATCACCTTGGAGAATCCATCTTACTATCAGCCCAGAGTTCAGAGAGCTGGAATGGTGCTATGGACAGATAGCTCTTCTATATGTTGTACTTCATATGAGACATGATTTTACTCTGTCTTGTGGTTTTATAACTTTCTTACTGCCAGGATTAACTAAATGTCTGAATTGGAAGGAATTAGAAACTATTCTCTTCACAGAAATATTACCAGTTACCAAATATATTTTCAGAAGGTTTTAGACATCAAGCAAAAACCAAACACATACCTTGGAGCTTCCTTAACAAAAAAGCCACTAAGAATTTCAATTTAGTTAGCCAACGTACCATTTTAAAATGTGTTGAAGGAATTCTTTGAACTTGTTCTAATCTTAACAGAATTGAGCAGTATATGCCTTCAGGCTCAAAGCTCGGGCAATACCATCCAGCTCCAGTAACTTGGATTCTGAGTAAGTTTTAAGCAAGAGTGGAATACATTCCCTTTTGAATTCATGCACCCTGGAGAAAATAGTTTCAGCCATTCACTGAAAATCCTGGGGCAGAAAAAGTATCTCCTTGGCCCCAAGAGCCCTATACTAGATTGCTATGACTCTATTTCTTTTTCTGTGCATCTATTAATTTTGATTTGCTCTTTACAGAATACCAGAGCAGAAATTATTCTTGCATGTGAGCATCCCAAATGCGATCCTGCAGGTGGGACATGAGTGGTTCTCCCACATGTTGGTATCTCCACAGTTGTAGGTGGGAGGGCAAGGAGCAGGATTTGTCCTATAATACAAAGTACTATCGGATACAATACATAGCTATAAACCCTGTAAGGTTACAGCTTTGATACTGCCTCTGGCTGGGAGGAACATCTGGTTCGTCATATGTCTGGAGCCAAAAGGGGATGTTTCTGTTTATTGTTTAGAGATTATAACTGAAGAGAGGTGCAGGGGTTAAAGCTGAAGTATGTGACAAAAGAGAAATAGTACATTGTTGTTTCACTGCAAAAATAGGTGTTCATAAGCACTTCTCCTAATGTGAAATAACTTGCAGTTAATGGAAGAGGGAAAAACAAGTTTAGATAGGGAGGAAGTTAAAGATTAATTTGGGAAAAAAAAAAAAAAATCAGTTTTCTACTTCATGGAGCCATTATCAAAGAAAAACAGAAGTCCTTGAGTGAATCTTAAATCCTTCAGCAAAGCATGCATGACATCAGCAAATGAACTGAATGGCTATCTTTCTGTTGCGAACTGAAACTAGGTAACAACAAAATAGCTGAATAGATCCCAAACCACTAGATCAAAGTAAATTCCATTTTCCTTTCTTATCTCAGTTGCACTGAAACATTTAAAACACCTGTTCCTTCACCTTAACAGTTAATATACATTTCTATTTTTGGCACTTCTGTACCCCTCTCCTTTCCTGCAGTGCTGTGCATCTCATATTTGAACTGCTGCTGCTTCTGTTGCATGCTGGCAAATCGAAGAGAACCAAGGAGTTAAATTTCAGAACAGGAGAAGAGGAGGTGAGCTGTCTGCTACAGTAGTTTACTGCAGCTTCCTTTCATACTGACACATATGTAGTTTGTGGTGACAGTGCTAAAGAACTGCAGACAGGCACTTAGCAGACTGGATGTGAGCTGGATGCAAAGATGCCTCACCCTGGACTTCCTGCTGGCAGTATGTAAATACACCTGCAGACTGGCCACGCTGGGTGTTGGTTTTTTTTTTTTTTTTTTTTTTCAGAAGGCAGTATGAGAGGACCTGACAAAGCAACAGCATAGTTGAGAGACCTTAACCAGCATTAGATTTGTGTCTCAGTTGTGGGGGAAGTTCTTTTGGTATTTTTTTTGTGCGCTGCATATTCAGACTGAAACCTTCATCACTACAATGTTTGCCTCTATCTGGTATGCCAAGAAGCTGGGACGCAGGTTTGTGCATAACGCCAGGAAAGCAAAAACAGAGAAGGTATGTTCCTAGTGGGAATATAAAGCCTTATGTCTCATGCAAGCTGCCTGCTGGCATCCTGTTGTGTGTCTGGTTAGCTTTTTTTAATACCCTGAAAAACGACCTATTGCTATTCATGATTTCACATAAGAATCCTTTAATACTTTGCATATTATTCAGTACCGGGGAGAAGATCCTTTCAAAAGTCTTTATGCCCTCTTTTATTTTTTTTTTTTTTTTTCAAGATAAACAGCTGTACATCTGGTATGTTGTGTGTTAAGGGAGCACTCCAGTGAACTTGTTGCTGTGCTGCATTATTTTTACTAGTACAATATTAGGGTCTTAAACAACCATCGATTGTTTGCTGCTTGTATATTTTTGTCTAGTGTGGGACCAATGAGAATGTAATAACATGTTAAGCATATATAATGTTTGGAAATTGTGTTTCATGATACTTGTTGAAACTGCTGCAGCTTGGATCGCTTTTATTTAAACAGATATAGGTATGTATAGATGGTCAGTACTATCTTTCAGTATTTTTCTTCTCATAAAATTTAACTGTTTAACCAGCTGTTTTCTGGAAGTCCTTGTAGGTAAGCTTCCTCTGCCTTCTTTCTCCATGAGCAAAACTTAAATTGTTTTAGAAATTTGCAGTAATGATAATTGGGGGATATCAAGGCAATTGCCTTTTGTTCTAAATATAGAAAGCATTTTGTTAGTTGACTTGCATTCCAATTTTGTCTAAATTAACATACACATCATTTTCAAAATGGAACTAATTCCTCTTTTATAAACTCTGCATTAGATTGGGGGAAAAAACTTCAATGTAATGTTATAAAGTTACCTCATTAGTCTGGTAATGATGGCTTCCTCTTTTCCTTGCTGTCTTTGATGTAAGTCAAAGAATTTATAAACGGGTTGCTTTCTTATTTCTTTGATATGTCTTATGCTATGTAATACAGCCACCAATCCACTAAGTAATTATCCATTGCCTGAATTCCTCTGTAACTGGAAAAGATCTTCACCTAGAGAAAATGATTAGAAAAAATACATTAAATTACTGGTTAGGGAGGGGAGAATGGGCAGAGATTTGCTTTTTCTGCAAATTATTCCCAGTGGCTAAAAAGGTACTCTGTGGTAATTTTGAAATTGAAACATCCAAGCCATCGGGGAGTTAACCAAATAATAGTGATTTATATATTTCACATTGTATGCATAGGAGAAAATAGAAATGCAGATAGCTATACATGGGACTGTCAAACTTTCTTTGTCATTAATCATATTTCAACAGAGAGGGCATCATAGGAACTCTCTTGCTGTTTATGTGTTGCTATGGGAGGAAAAAAAGTTGCAGACTGGATCTTCCTTAGTCCTGAGGGGCTCCCTCCAGAGGAGCATTTGCTTTCAGGCTTCCTCCAAGATAGAGGCAGGATGAGTGGACACATTCCACTCCTGACACAGTTCGGCTTGCTCAGCTGCCTTAAAAATATATTTAGTATGTGTTGTTTAAAGCATGTTTTGTGTATAGATTATTCCAACAACCCTGAAAAAAATCATAAAACAGTGCCAGAGTATTCACTAAGAAAATATATTCTCCTCTACAGAGTCTTCTAATACAGACTAAAAAAATGCTTTAAAAATTTTGGCTCTTTTGTCTTAAGGTATTTGAAATATTTCTGTATAAAGCTGCTATAATACTACTTATTTGGATCTGTGGGACCTTCAAAATAATCAAGACAACTGAGGTCTGTGCTATTCAAGCTTTGAAGCTGTACCTCACATTTTTTAGAGAAAAGCTTTTTTTGAACATTTTTTGAGCATACTATTAGCATATTTATAAGGGAATTTTATTTTTGCCAGACAACAGTAAGTATGCAGGAATACATCTTGTAAAATGTTTGCTGATTGTCTTATATCAAAAATAAAATTTCTTTCTTGGAGCTTTATTCCAGTCAGGGCTCACTTTTTTTTTTTTTTTTTTTTTTCCCATAAATAAATGCTGCACTCCCGCAAAGGCAGAAAATCCCATTCCTATATTCTGTAAGTGCTATTGATGATTGGAAGCTGATCAACACTGACATCTTCAGTACAATACTTTGGTAACAGGAGAACACAGATATGAAAATAAGTCTATCAAAAAGTAAATTAAAAATAACATTTAACTGTGCAGCTTGTTTTGCTTTTGTGTTTTTCTGTATAATGGTTGAATAATCAAATTATTATGCAGTTTTACCTTACATATTTTTTTCTGGAAGAATAATTAGCTTTTTCTATGCATGCATGATTTGAATTAAATGTTGTTTTCTTAATGTGGTTTTGGAGGTAATAATATTCAGCAATAATTTCTGATAGCCTATGTGTGCAAAAAGAGTTTCTTGCAGTTAAAATCTGGATAGCAGGGATCAGAAGAGTATAGTTCCATAGCAGATTTGTCTATTATGCTTAGCTTCTTTGGATGAGTACAAGTCAAGAATTTTTTAAAGGCGTATTTCTAAGAAACAGAAATTTTGTATGAGCCTATTTGTTTTCTTAGGACCAGGAAGAAAACTGGGGAGGTGACATGGCAGGAGAGGGTTATAGCATAGACTCATGTGTGCACACACACACATGCACAACCTGATAGTATAATTCCTTAAAATGTCAGAACTTTGGGCCTGAATTATACAGAGGACTTGAACTTGGATCTCCCAAGTGACTATTTAGGGAAGCAGAGCTTCCAAGGTGCAAAATGGAATGTGCAGTACCGAGGGGTGCACAAAGGCAAGGAGAAAGGACGGTGATTGGGGCAGTCCTTTGTGGGAAGAGCTAGGAAGACATTAATGTGACAGTATGGTGCTCCTCTGTGTGTGCCCTGCACCTGCATGAGTGTGTCTGGTTGTGGTAATGTGGGTGGGCTTGGTGCCCAGTGTCTCCAGAGCTCCCCATCTTTTCCAAAACTGGAATTCCTATCCCCATACGTCCCATCTCCTGATGCCTTCCAGCTCCTCATTCTCCCCATACCTGAAGATGGCAGACCGTGCTCTGGCAGAGCTGGCACACCAGTTGTCTCAAAATGAGTGTGATGTGCTTGTTCTTGTAACTGAGCTCTGTAGGATTTCATCCTGAGGACTAGGGGTTCTCAGGAGCCAGAACTTGGTCTGTGCTGGAGAAGCTATTTTGGGGCTTGGTGAAATGGAAAGGTAAAGGGTACTAGTAAGTGGCAAAGAGTTGGGAGACCAAAGGGAGGAGGTGGACTTGTTCTCACTAAGATCTGTGGTAGCTCCCAGGATGGTTTTCTTATCTCCCTAATCAGTATCTGCTGTTGAGTGCCACTTGTACCTCTCCTGGACTGCATTTCCAGCCCTTGCTTCCCTTCCAGCCTGGCATTTCCTTGGAGGCTGTGGTCATATGAGTCAGACCCTGTAGTTGGGCACTGTCTCATTGACTCCCACATACAATTTAAGGACTTCCTGGTATATATTAGTCTTCTAAAACCCAGACATGAACTCTTACTGTTAAGCTTTCATCTGGAGAGTAGAGAAGACATCTGGGAAGAACTAGATGAATGGCAGCCTTTGGTGTCCTAACCATGATGATAACGGTACTTTCAAGTTAAGTAGGGTGCACCAGCATTGTTATTTGAGTCATATTTTTATAATACATTTAAAAGCCTTATTTTAAATCAGAAATGGAACAAAATATTTTGAAAAACCTTAGAACTTTGGAAAATGGAAATCTTTTTTTCCAACTAGTCCTGGCTAAAACTTATCTTTATAAGTAAAATGGGATAATGCCTATTAATTACTCTTAATGTTCTCATTTAGCCAGGGAGAATTCAAGTATGTCAAAGTTCCTTATACTTTATTCTTTTTTTTGTTAGGCTGGATCATAAACTCTTTCCATCAGAGATTGCAGTTGTTATCTACAAATTCTATCTCAATCTGGTTGTCTTGGCTTGACTGCTACTGTTACTCTTGCCCTCAAATAGTGAGTTATTTAGTGTACAGGAAATGCTGCCATTAATATTGCCTGAAAACAACTGAACACCTTTCATGTCAGCTCTGCCCTTACCTGTTTTATTAAAATTATTAAAATGCTTTGAGTTTGTCACATGAAAGAATTATTGTTATGAGAGTAAACGTGATCATTTGAACATTGGAACTAGAATAACTTAAGGCAAAGATTAATGTCTTGAATTTTTCTCATTAAACCACAATCAAGCAGAAATCAAGGTATGTTAACTGCATGTGGTTATGCTATAAAAATAAGTACTCTAAATGATTGGAAGAGGTACAGAGAAGTAACTGAGCAATTAATCATGTTGATCTGAGAGGGTGAGCTAAAGCAGCATGCAAAAGCTTCTGATAATGCTTCACTGTACTGATAAAATTTGAGTTTCGAGGTTCAATATCAGAAGTGGGGAAAGACTTGCCAAAGTCACCCTATCATTTAATTTTCAATGGGGAAGTTGAATACTGTTTTTTCTGCTTGTGCAGAAGTGGAACATGTTTCATCCATGAGACCCAAATTATAAACACTGTTAAATTAGTCATGTTGTTGAGTTTTTTCATCTGAAGACAACAATTACTTTAAAAGGAGGTTTCGCCTTATGCGTTTTCATCCTTTTACAGAATAATATTGTTAGGATTCTCTTTCTAGCTTTTAGATACCAAAGTGCTCTTATGGTGATATCAGTTCTAAGAACTAATGTCCTGTGTTTGAAAATACATCAGTTTTACCCCAGAAAGTTTAGTTTATCATTGAACTTTACCTCATTGATTAATTTTATAATTCAAGACAGAAGCAATTTAACTTTTAAAAATGGGTCTATATATAATAATACAAATAGCATGCAGTTTCTGGAATTATCAATTGTGAATAAAAATAAAGATTATCCATAAGCAACATTCACAAACTGAACAGTATAATTTTGAGTACTTTAAAATGTAATGTAGCGCAGACTTGATAAGTAGAACATAGTCCAGCAGACAGTTTTTCATTCTGTGTCCCTGTGTTTAGAGTTGTTTTGGATAAATCAAGTATCCTTGATAGACTGTCAGCCTACAATGAAATATTTGCAAAAAGACAGGAAAATTTGCCTTAGGAGGTCAACAAATCTAGGATGTGTAAGAAAAAAATTGACTGTAAATGCAGGCATATTTAATAATTTTTCTGACAGTGTCCTTGCAATAGTGACAATTAACTCTTCATGTCAGGATGACACTTGATATTTAGATCATTCTCATATCTGTATTTCAGTGTAGCTAATTTCAGAGTAGACTGTTCTAGGCTATGGAGCTTTGTTTCATTTTTACTTTGTTTACAAGTAGCTGCCCAGCAATCTAATTTGAAAGAGGTAAGAAATTCACTTGGAGCAGTAATTACTCACAGCATAGAATACAAACTATGTGATTAAGAACGCATAAAATGTAATACCAGATAAACACATTTTTCCATACATTATTTTTAGCCATATATATTTAATTCCCCCCAAAATACACTCCCTTTCCCTCAATATTTGCACATATACATTAGCTTTCTTAACAAGTGCTCTCTTTCAAACCAGAGCTTACCAAATTACTTCCAGTCCACTGGGGTTGCAACGAAGTGATAAAACTCGAAGGTCTAGTTATTGCCTTGGCTAAAGGTGAAATGACTGCTTCACTAAGGGACATCTCCTTCAGCTGCAAGATGCTGTAAGGGCAGGTGGATGGTTTCACTTTAATTTGGGCAAAGGAGGGCCCACATTGACCAGATTCGGTGGGATGACAAAAGTATGTCACTTACTTGTAGAACTATCAGTTCGAATAGATACTGGAGATATCTCAAACCCCTGGAGGAATCTTTTCAAATGGACTATGTAAGTGCCCTATTTTACAGTTTTATGGAGAGATCTTATCTTTTCACACATAACTATGTGGAGAAAAATATGCGAGTGTTCCTGTATCCAGAGTTTATTTTGCCTTTTGCCTTAGCACTACTAGAATTCTAAGACATTTTCTTACATTGTGATTTAATCCAGAAACATATAACTACTCAGCTCCTACCCCCCCACACCTTTTTATTTGCAGTTGGTTATAATCCCATATGTGCCAGGATTAATATATAACAGTAGGGATAAACTGCTTAAGTAGAGATTTATTATGCTTATAACTCACTTCTCCCTCACAATCACCATAATAATAATAATACATAAATTCAACTAATCTTGAAAAAATGCAAGAGTGATGTTTTAAAATAAGATACTGATCAACACTAAACTACTGATGTTAATCCTTTGCAATCCTTTATTTCAAAGTAATCTTTTTCCTTCTTTTCATCTGTGAGGGATTTTGCTCTTATTTTGCTCACCAATTCCATTTGCGCAGCACCTACCTGTAGCAATTAATGAGCAATAAAGTAGACCCCTCTTTTAAATTAGTGTTTGTTCATTGAAAAAATATCTGTTAATCAGCTATAGTTCAACTCTTTGTAAAGAACAGAGTATCTTCTCTCTTTTACTCCAAGTTAATCTAAGGACTCTAAATTAATCTTAGATGGCTGCCATACACTGATGATGCCTCTTCTGTTCCCTCCACGTGTTGTCATTCTGGCATATGCACAGCTGTATGTATTTTCCTGTCAGGTACAACAAAGTCTTTAATTCATGACCCACAGGTGTCTACAGCATGTCACTTAAAACAGTTTTTCCTTTGCTGATTTAGCCAGTGTTGTGATCACCTTAGAACTAGATTAACTTTTCCAGTTAAATTTCGTCTTGTTTTCTTAAAAACAAAGCTAAGACAGACAGGAAGACATTCAGAAAACAACTGCCACACCAATAGTTTTGTTAATTGCTACTCTGAATGCTCATGCTGTGACTCAAATGGAATCAGTTTAGATCTGCTTCTAATGAATAAGTGGGTTTATTATCTTAGGCTACAAGCTATTCTGTTTTTTCAACATTTTTTTTTTTCTCAGTTTCTCTTTCCTGTTTTCATTCAGTAAATAATTTATCATCTCCCCATTGTTTTGTTTTCTTTTTTAAAAAGAGAATAGTAGTATATCTACTGTATTTGTAACTTCAGTTGGATTTTCCACACTTGGTCTACGTTGTATATCATGTTCTGTTAATTCCCAGTGTGTAGCATTGTGACTATAATATTTAATTCATAAGGTGCTCATTATTTTATTGGAATTGTTTTCTTTGCATTTTTATGCAGTGTTCAAGTATATTATGAAAATGGCTCATGTGATGTGTAAGTATGAGGATTTTTTTTTTTGCCATTACTTTCCTTTCTGTCCTGCATATGCAATTCAAAACAGCACATAATAAAATAGTTGTTTGATTTGCGTTCTGAACTGAATTTGGCATTACTCACTATGTTTGCAAATAGAGATCAGTTTGGAACTGACAAGAAACAATCTGTCCTTTGGCATTAGAGTCCCTGGAGAAAACTGAGATGAGAATTCTCTCACTAGTTCCCAAGGTAGATTATCAAATTATACTTTACATGTTTTTAATACACTCTATGGGCCATTACAGCTGGTATGTATGTAATTTGTTCCCACTGGAAGGCACCCTGCCAAAGACGTGTGTGTGCAAACAGCTTTAATAACATTTAGAATAATTGTCATGTAATATGATTCTCAAGACAACTGTCTTGAGTACTTTTTTTTTTGTTACAGTGCAAAATAATTTCTCTGCCATACACTGCTTGAAATGTTGATGCATGTCAAGGAAATCTTGGTTACAGCTTTAATATATGTTAACAGCTTCAGATGAGCAATTCAAAAGAATCGGGGGATTAGCTAGTACATGCAGTATGAGAGTTTTTACCACCAGGAAGGAGGCCCAAATATCATGTGAAGCATTCACAAACCGTTCTGAAGACTGAAGCTCTCCTTTTCACAACAGTTTACAAGCAACTCACAAAATAGTCAAACAAGGTTCCCCACATTTCCCACCCTCCCCCAAACTGCAAATCTGTTCAGAAATTACAGTCTTTAGATACAGAGAAAGTCTACATGAAGCTGCATAGCTTGCACAACTCAGATTTGAGATAACTGGTGATGATACCAGCACTATGCCATGTGACTCATTATGTTCAGCTATTGTATAAGTTAATCAATTAATTAATCTTAGACAGTATTAACTAGTCTGAGGCTATCACATGCCTTTCATGAAGCTTGGCAGTGAAATAACTTTGTCATTATTAAACTGGAATTGGATTTCAACTGCAAGTTTTGCATAAGAACCTTGCATTTCAGTCCTAGACTAAGATTTTCTTAATTTTACTTCAGTCTGTCTTCCATTAAGATTTTCTTCCATATTCCATGCAGTAATGTTTAAACTGAGCATGGATTAATTAATTCTAGTGATATCACTCGTTTTTAAAATGTTTACCTTACAAGTTATCATGAGAAGCAAGGTCATATCATTAAGATAATGTATTAGATGCTGAAGTGTAATAAGAGGCCTGCTACCAAGTGTATACTTCTTTACTCTGTTTAGAGTCTTGAATAGCTATATCATGCAATTTTATAAATCTATGAAATATTCTTTAGCCTTGAGACATAAAGAAGATGTAGAAAATTGTGTTTTACTCATTTTCTAAATATGATACTGTTTTCCCATTAGCTGATGATTTATGTGTACATAGTTGTTTTCTTAGCTGACAATGTTTCTAAAGATTTTGGGTGAATTATTTTTGGCAAGACTGTCATGTACTTTTATAAGGTAGCAAAAGGTCAGGATATTCTATATTGTTAATAAAAAAAAGCTTGACAGTTAAGAAGCATCGACTTGCTGTTTTGAAATAGATGTTCAAGATTAGGTGAAATCAATCCTGTCGCTACTCTTTGTTTCCAGGACTATGCTTATAGCCTGAGCATTGTTTTGCTTGGTGTAATATTCTATTGTATGAGCCTTCCTCTTGAAATGGGACACATTGTTATTGTTCTTAACTTCCTACAGCCTATCTTGCTGTGCTCTTTCCATTCCTCACATTCATCTTTGTTCATAAGCGTAAAAAATGTCCCTGCCTTCCTCTTCTGACAGTCATGTTATCTGAGTCAGTGAGACAATAAGAAGGAATAGTTTTTAAAAAAAGAAAAAGAAAGAGAGAACTCCTCATTGTCCATCTTACTATACATCTAACAACTTCTGAAACATTCAACTACATTTACTGACTTAAGATTATCTGTTTTGAAAAGTCACTTTAAATAGACATGCTGCATATCATCATTTGCTGTTGAGAATCAACACTGGGAAGGATATATCCATGTTGAGAAAGCTTTAGTAATGGTCTGTGTTCAATTTCCTAGGCTGCTTATGAGCCAAAATTTATAACATAAATATGGATGTATAAATGCAAATGCATTTAAAAAATCGTACCTGGGTGGTTTTAAAAAGTGAATCTGAAACAAAGAATATTGTAATTATTCTAATTAGAAGGAAGGCATTGAATGAAGACTATTACATTGCAAATGTAAAAATAACCTGCTGTAAAGAATATAATGCTTTTTTCCTCCAAATTCTATTTATTTTAACTGGCATATGAAGTACATTGTGTTTTCAATTAATTTAAAATGCCATTTAAAAATTATTTCTATTGAAAGTACTGTGGGGAATACACTTATCAGTAAATAGCAAACTGGATAGCCAAATACATGATTTTTCAATTAAATGGTAAGTGCAAACCCCACAAAAGGGAGCATGTTTCCTACCACTTGCTTTATAAATTTACCATTACTGTCCACAATACAGTAAAGACTTTTATAATTTAAAAGATTGCTTAATTTCAGCATAGCACCTTCAGCTTTTCTACCATTTGTAATTAAATATTTAGTTGTATAGTAAATTAAGCATTTTGTGATCTCTGCAAAGTGGTTATCCGTTTACTGCTGCATAAATGTTTCACAAGCTGCTCTGTTGTTTCTAGTAAATTAATAATGAAGATTTAGATTTTAACTGATTAATAATCTAATTTAATATTTAGGAGGAATCTAATTTAGGACTGGAAACAAAATTGAGGTAAATATCTTTGCAGGATCTTGCACTTGGTCTTGTTGAATTTTGTGAGGTTTATACAGGCCCACTTCTTAAGTCTGTCCAGGTCCCTCTGGGTGGCATCACCTCCCTCCAGTTTGTTGACTGTACCACACAGCTTGGTGTCATCAGCACACTTGCTGGGGGTGTGCTTGATCCTGCTGTCCATGTCACCGATATAGATGTTAAAGAGTGCTGGTCCCAACACTGACCCCTGAGGAACACCACTCATCACTACTCTCCACTTGGACATTGAACCATTGACCACAACTATTCAAGTGCAACCATCTAGCCAATTCCTTCTTCACCAAGTGGTCCATCCATCAAATCCATGTCTCTCCAATGTAGAGAGAAGGAAGTCATGTGGGACAGTGTCAAATGCTTTGCACAAGTTGAGGTAGATGGTGTCAGTTGTTCTTCTCATGTCCACCAGTGCTGTAGTCCTGTTGTAGAAGACCACCAAATTCTTCCGGCACAATTTTCCCTTAGTGAAGCCATGTTGGCTGTCACCAATCACCTCCTTATTTTCCATATGCCCTAGCACAGTTTCCAGGATGATCTGCTCCATGATCTTGACAGGCACAGGCATGACACTGCCTGGCCTGTAGTTCCCTGGATCTTCTTTATTTCTCCTTTTAAAAACGGACATTATGTTTACCTTTTTCTGGTCAGTGGGAACTTCACTGGACTTCCATGACTCCACAAATATGATGGATAGTGGGTTAGCCACTTTATCTGCCAGTTCCCTCAGGACCTATGGCTGCATCTCATTAGGTCCTTTGGACTTGTGCAACTTCAGGTTCCTTAGATGTTCTCAAACCTGAACTTTTACTGTGGGTGATTTTTCATTCATATGTAGGAAATGTTCAAACGTAAAATGGTCCAAATAAGTTGTGAGGTGGGATGGAAAAATCTCAACACAGCAAAATTAGGGTTGTGAATAACTGTTATTTCACAACTAGCTATTGTGAAAATATGTGAATGAGCAGGCTATTGAAAACTTTGTGCATTCTAAGAAGTGGTGGAGTGGTTGGGCTGAACAAGTTTAACATCAAAGTAAGGTACAGTGTGCAGAGGAAGGAAAATTAACTATCATAAACAGCTAGTAAGGAGAGATGTTTCACATCTTGCTCTTCCTTCTACAACCTGACAGCCTGCAGGTTGGGCTTGTGCAGTTATAGGATCTGTGAGCCTCTTGTTTGATGTTTTCTGCAATGCTGTTTGGGCTAAACAGCTCTGCTTTTGCTATAGCAGTAGTATCTTCAACACGTAAAGCTCTGACTTGAGGTAGCAACTGTAATTAAAGTCTACACTTCGTAGCTTCATCTGGTTGCCTCCTGATGTTGAGATTAAATTCTTCACCAAGAACAATTGGCTGTAACCATGTAGATTTTACTTCTTGTATCTACCACTTTTAATTTCATACTTTTCCAGGACATTTTCTGTCAGTAGTCCTTTCCATCTTTTAGGAAGTAAAAGTTTAATCCAAGAACTGAAATACTTAGGTATAATTTTGGGTGCGTATGTGAAACATTATTGTTTGTGTTTCAGAAGATTCCCCTGGGTTCATCCAGTAATCCTTTTTGGCCAGTCTTCTATTATAATCTAATTTAAAGTAAAAATCTGGCTCTATCATAAGTTTTCTGGTAAGAATGGCCTCAGCAGAAATACCATGTTTTATCAAAGATCAGAACCTGTTCTGCTGTGTTTCTCTGTACAAATAGGTCATATTTGTTGAGTGGAGAGAAGATTATTTTAATTGATATAATTAACTTTTCTTGTGAATATCTTAGGCTTGAAAATGTGTTTTGCTCTTTCCCAATTACAGCTTTTTCTCTGATAGAGCTAAACATGCTGTGTGTGTAATAATGAAGGTGGTTTTGGAAGGACATAATGTATATAATTGGAAACTTAGATGAGATAGTCTTCTACCAGCAGGAGGGTAGGAGATCTGGGATGTATAATTGAAGTACAGTGTAATGGGATTACCTACAATTTTTAAACATTGCTTTCATTAAGGAAAATAATAAGCATATTTATTAAATATAGTCTCTGCTTGGGACAATATTTGTTATTATGAAAAAGCGTTTGTAATTAAGCTTGGGTATAAAAACATATTGAACATACTACATCAGTTTCTGGAAAATGCTTTTGTGCATAAAATTTTACTAAAATAGAAAGAGCTTTCACAGCAGAGGCAGTTAGCCAGATATTAGTATAGCTCACATCTAGCTTTCACTGTAAATTTTTCTATGTGCTTTCAATTTAGTCAAGGTCAAGTCAAAAGAAAAGTCACAGTCAAATACACTTAAACTTTTATCTTTGTGAAAGCTTGTAATGCTTCTACTGTTTTTTATGGTTATACTTAGTGGAAATAAAGGCTAGATTTTTTTCTAAAGGATATTTTCTTGCTGAAGCTACAGAAGTATGATGTTTTAGGAATTACGGTGTCTATGGGGGATAGGTGTCTATGACCCAAATTTTGCAAGCGGCCACATAAAATTATCCTAGAAGTTTTTCTTGTCCTTAAATATGCATCTGTGAAAATCTCCATAATAGTAGAAAATATTTGCAAACTGTTTAAGGCATTTTAAATGTGATTGCTCTTTTAGTGCTTGGGATATAATATGGAGATCCCTCTGGATTCTCTTTTATTTATTTTCATTATCACTTTTGAGGATTTCTTTTCAGAAAAGCACTAAATTAAAGCATGTAGCTGCTTTCCTTAATCAAAGCTTGTACTGAAAAGAGTTGCCTTCAACGGGTGTTGCAAACCCTTTTAGATTACTTCCATGACTTCTAGTATGACAGTGCCTAGGATGTGTTATTAATTGGATCGTAAGGTGTATCTTTATCTAAAGGATATATACGGATAGGGATTTGCCTATACTGTGAGTATAGATCTTAGATTAAAAGTTTCTTCTATTATACTGTACGTATATAAAAATGCTGTTTCTCTTAATTTAAAGAGAGAAAGCTGACAAGGATACGTTAGTGTACATTAAGGCTAAATGGATAATGAAATGCTAAAACTGAGAGAGAAAGATAAAAAAGTTAGTTCAAAGAGATCTGAGATACTGCTGTTGTCATTTTATTCTTTTTACTTTGAACGAGGTGAATGTATGCAGGAAAGAACAAGAAAAGAAATCTCAGAATAACAGTATAGATGAGGTTGGAGGGGACCCCTACAGATCGCCTAGTCCAATCCTATGCTCAAAGCAGGTTGCTGAGGACTGACTCCAGTCAGGTTTTTAATATCTTCAAGAATGGAGTCTCCACAGCCTCTCCGGGCAACCTATTACAGTGTTTGACTGCTCTCACAATTAAAAAGCTGTCTTAAGTTTAAGGGGAATTTCCTGTATTTCAGTTTGTACCCATTGCCTGTTGTCCTGTCAGTGAGAACTACTGAGAAGACTCTGGCTCTCCTCCTCCACTGAGGGTGTCTTCCTTGCTCCAGACCTTCCCAGTGTTCTCAGGGTTCTGGGATTCCTTAAGGCCAGTGTTACCAGTTAAGAGTGAGGTGAAGAAGGCTTTGAGTACCTCAGCCATTACCATATCCTGTATCACCAGGTCCCTTGCCCGAGTCAGCAGTGGGTCCACATTTTCCCTTGTCTACCTTTTGCTGCTCAAGTACTCATATAAACCACTTTTTTTTTTTTTTTTTTTTTTTTTTTTTTTAATTTCTTGTCCCTTTCCAGATATAGCTCCAAATGGCCTTTGGCTTTCCTAACCCCATCCCTGCATACTCCAACAGTGTCTACATATTACTCCCAGGTCCCTGTCCCTGATTTTACCTCTTGTATGCTTCTTTTTTATATCTGAATTTTGTTGGGAGCTCCCTTTTCATTCATGCAGGTCTCCTGCTACTTGTGCTTAACATCTTTTTGGGATAAGACCATTCTTGAGCTTGTAGGACATGATCGAAAAATAACCAGTTCTCCTGGACCCTTGTTCTATCCAGGACTGTATCTCATGGGATTCTTCCATGAAGATCCCAAGAAAAAATAGTCATCGGTTTGGCTTGTGCATACTGCTCATTTTCAAGTATTTTGTTACTAGAGGAAATTCAGGTCCAGTCTCCGAAATCATTTGCCACACCGAGAACTGACAGAATGATGCCAACTCATATAAATCTGTACAAGTTGTTCCTAAGGGAATGTATAAAAATGGAAAATCTAATCTTGCATACTAGGTAAAAATGTCAGCCTTTAATCACATCTCTACCTGGCTTTTTCTCAGATGCAGATTTTTTGTTTCTTTCCTCATTATTTCTAAGGATGATTATATCTCATGCAAGGGGAAATCTTCTGGAAGCAGAAGGTGAAGAATTCCAAGAAAAAAGTTCATGTCATTTGTATGTACAAAGAAATTGTAGGACTTCAAGAAAAAGGGAAATACATGATCTGGAATACATGGCTAAATACTAACTCAGTTTTAACTGGCCTAGCTGCTTTTGCCTCAGCATTGTCACTTTGCCAGGACCTCTCCCAAAGACCCTTGCCTTTATGTCAGTATGTTTGTGTCTTCAGAGCAATTTGCAAAAACTCGCAATGTTGTATTCCCCTCCTTTTTCCCAGTTGGAGGGTTGTTCAGTATTTTCCGCCCCAGCTTTTAGCAAGTTTTCCATTATCTTGTGCTTGCTAGTGACATTCCCATGCATCTCTTAAAGGTTTATTTTACTCCGCTGACACCTTCCTTTCATTATCCTCACATAAATTTGGCCAGTTAGACCACATAATAAAAGTTTCCTATTTTCTCTTTTAACTATGGCATGCTGAAGTAATTTCAGACTCTGATACTGACAAAAGGGTGAAGGAATTTTTCCTCTGTTGAAGAGTGTGGGGATGTTCAAGCCCAAAATTCAATGAAGAAAAATGCCATCTTGATTATAGCAACATTAATGAATTCTCAAATGGGTTTGTTTCTGGGGTTTTTTTTGAGACATATTAAAAGCAAGAAAATACAGTATTGTTGAAAATACAGAGTTGATTCTGGTTTGAAACGGAGTTAGTGAGGGCATTAATTCCATAGTTATTTATCTTTTCTTCTCTAGTCATGATGTTGAAGGCCCCAAAATTTATCATTAGATTAAGTGCCTCAGAAGATAGACCACTAAGATGCCTTGCAGATGCTTGGCTGTAGTTTGTTCACCCAGTTCATCCCTCCTTCCTTTCATTCATACTAATGAAACTCTCCCTTCTGACAGTTCACCTACTCCCCTCAAAAACACAGAGTTGATAATCTTTTTCCATCAAGTCATCGGTTAACCCATTTTTGGGGGTCAGATTCTGACTTTACCAGGAACTTTATAGTCTACATTTTTCAGTCGTTTTACTTTTCTTCAACCTGAAGACATTATTTCATGCAACAGGCTGAATTGGATGACTTTTGGCTTTGTAGTGTAGGAACCAGTATCCAACAGGCTGTGGATTGAATGGATGATATAAAGGAAGCTAAAATGTTAGCAGTAATCAGGGTAGAGAAAATCCACTCACTGACAAAATTATTTTTTTTTCTAAAAGTCTCATATATTAAAGATAATGAAGAGCTGGAACTGAATGGGAAGCGGACAAGAGAGGGAAGAAGAGAACACAGAATCAAACTCACTTGAATGCTTCTTTGGATGTGAAGTCTGGTTTTCAAATTTTCCTTCTCCAGTATGAGAAGGCATTCTGTTCAGGGATGTAACGTATGACTGCCACTTGGCCAGATAGTCTCCCCTGTTTTAGAAGTGTGTTTAGAGAGTGCAAAGTGGGTTACATGGTGAAATGTTTTGTTTACAGATAATATTTCTGACTCCTGTGAGAGCTGAATTAAAATGAGTAAATTAAAAAACAGGAGTTAGAAACAGGAATACTGAGTTCAGCTTTGGAATCATGCCAGCTAAATGTAATTAAATAGATTAGGGCCTAAGAAGAAGACACAAAAATTTCACTTTAGATGCCAGCTGAAAGAATAGAAAAGGGTAAAATATAACCAAGGGAGATTATACAGAATAAAACGGAGAAAGATCAAGAACGTTGGAGTATGAACAACCACAGAAATGGCAAAGGCCGGCAGTCACTAAGGGAAGCTAAGAAATCTGTAAGGTAGGATAGAAATGCATGAAAATATTTCTGAGAATAACAATACTGTGTAGATGCCCTTATATTTATAATGTAGGAGGTTGTTAGTAACCTGAGCAAAATTGAGATCAGTAAAATGACAGGATTGAAACTCCCAACCTGGGAAGATCCACATTGGATGTGTCAGAGCAGAAAGTGAGATGGTGAGGAGGCACAGTAGGATTCTGATTTTTGGAGCTGTCATATTCAATTTCAAATAAAGAACTTGTCAATTCTTGTCTTAAAATGGTTTCTTAATATTTTAGATTATGACACTAGCTATATCTTTTTTATTACTTCTTAATACTTCTTTTTGCAAATATTTAAAACCAGTCTAAAGAAAAACTTGTAGTCTTAAGGAGAAAAATATACACTTCAGTGAAATTATAAGTAATGATAATTTTCATGAGTTATGGATAACAAAATTGCATGATTAAATTGTACTTCATCATATATGACAGATTCAGAAACCCCAGTGAGTGAAAGATAATTTTCAATAGTTATATGACTTTCATGATTGTTCCCCTTTCCCCTTGATTTTCTGAGTAGATTTAAGTGCTTTGGACTAGTTTTGCTCATCATTTAATGGAACAAGTGTGGTACAGAGGCTAAGTGATCTTGTTATGAATCCAGAATATGAGCCTTCAGCTGAGCCTGTACCAAAAGTTGCACCCACTTTGCTGAAATTCTGATAGTTAACTATTCATTTAAGCTGGACTATTAAAGGACAAAACAGACCATTGCAAAGATATACCCATGAGTACTTCTGGCAATAGAAGCCAGCCTTCCTTAGTTACATGAGGTTGTTAGCTTAGGAAAAGATCTTTGATGGTTAGTTATTTTACAGCTTATTTGTCACTAGAGACTGTGATTTAAAACACAGCTATACTTTCAACATGACCATTTACCAGATTAGCAAAGTGCTTGGTAAGAAAATTTATAAAGACTATAAGTTGTCATGTGTTTCAACTACTTCCATATTCTGATTTGGAAGTATCTTTCAGCAAACCACTCTTCCATTAGAAAATACCTCCTGGTAATAATTTTGATTATTTTTTTTCTATTTATTTTTTTCTTTAATATTTCAAAAATAATTTATTCAGGCTACTGCTCTGTTATTGGAAGCATCCTCAAGTGATGTCATGATGTAGTTATTGTGAGAATCTCTCTGCAATTCACAAAACTTGCATTTAATTTTGTCTTGGAACAAAACCGCATTTTTGGAAAAATATATTTTGAAAGGTGGAATTGCAATGGAGCCAGCTGCATTGAGTAGCAAGATGCCATGCAAGGAAGTAGCTTGTGCATAGTGCACACTAGTGCAGGTCTGCAAGTGGAGTCAGTTGATGAGGACAAATCAGTGACAAAATCTGGTATGCTGCTAGTTTGAGACTCCCAGGCTCCACCAGTACCTCTTTGCTGACAAGACTTGCTCTTCTGTGTGCAACATAAGAAGTAAGAAGTTATTTCTAAAGGAAAACTTAGACAGCTAGATAATATTTAGGCCCGTCCATATCCTAAAAAATGATGTCTGGGGAATTTCATTGCGCTTTAGTTGTTTTCCAGCACTGATAAGCCATGCTTCTGAAATGTTATCCAGAACATATACGATGTTGACTGCCTATTGATATTTTCTTATAGAATAATTTAGCACCATTCTAGAGTAGAGTAGGATAGAATAGAATAGAATAGAATAGAATAGAATAGAATAGAATAGAATAGAATAGAATAGAATAGAATAGAATAGAATAGAATAGAATAGAATAGAATAGAATAGGAATAGAACAGAATATTTCAGCTGGAAGGGACCTACGATGATAATCTAGTCCAAATGTCTGACGAATTCAGAGCTAACCAAAAGTTAAAGCAAATTGTTAAGGGCATTGTCCAAACACATACAGAAACCACCCTCTCTCTAAAGAAATTCTCCCTAATGTTCAGCCTGAACCTCCCCTGGCACAGCTTTGAACCATTCCCACATGTCCTGTCACTGGATACCAGGGAGAAGAGATCGGCAATAACAGTTTGATCATCCCACCCAGTCACACAATTCTGATTTTATGGTACTGGAGCAATAACATTGTAAAATTCTTTTCATAACCTTAGCTGGTAGCTTCAAAACTGAGTACAAATCTTGAGTGTCTGCTTTTTAGGGTATTATCCCGAAACACTGAAGTACTGACTTTTTAGAAAGACAGATCCTTTGACGCCTTTAAAAAGATATTTTGCATTATAACAAATAAAAGCCAAAAGTTTTAACCCCTGTTGGAGCAGATCAGGCTAAGTCAGGTTTACGAGCTGTACTCTGATGTGAAAAAGAAGTGGAATGAGTAGTTGCAACTTTTTTTTGTTTGCATTCTTGATGATGACAATCTGTTTTATAAACACCAGAGAATCTTTTTCTACTAGTGTTTTGTGAACCTATGAATCTTTATGCATCCTTCTCTCTTTCTAATAGTTGTTATGTATCTTCCACCATGGTGCGTAGTAATTTTTCATGGAAATATCATAGAAATTTACTGAGGCTGTCCCAAACTACCTGTGCTTTTTGTCTTTCCAGTCTGCCTAGAGATTTTTTTTTCTCTTGTTCTTAAAAACGTTTCATATAATACATGGCAGGAATTTTGGTTTTGCAAATAATAGAAGGATCTTCATGCAGTCTTGAAACATATTAAAAATATGGTAAAATTAATACTGCTGTCTTATTTTGATTAATCAAGATTCAATAAAGAAGACTTGACATCAAGCTGTTTCCTTTAATTGCTAATAAGAGAAACATTATCACCAGTACCAAACCGTAAGTATATAGATTAAGATTCTTATACAGTCAAGTTGTGAACAAAACCTAAGTTTGTTTAATTGATACTAACAATACTTCAAATATGCTAAAGATAGTTACTATTGGATGGCTGTCTTTAATGTGCAGGCATATTTTTCATAAATTATTGCACAGAGGTAAAAATGAATCCATAACATGGATCATTACATTACTCATAATTGTATTCATACTGTCACCATTTAAACTTTCTCTTTGCAGATCAGATGATAGACAATCAGTCAGTAATTTAGGATGGCTTCCGTCCTGAATGATCAAACTTTCACATAAATGTTTAAGACTTTTTTCTTTAAAAGAAAAAAAAAAAAAAAAGAAACCTTATGAAATACAAATTTTCCCATTTCTTGGATAACAAGAACTGAAATACATGGGACTCAAAATAAATCTTAATTAAAAAATCCAAACCTAAAGTAATTTGATATGGTACTATTATTTAATAGGCAAATATTATACTATAGATTGCTAACAAAAAACCTCAGACTTAACAAGAATATATGTAGAAGAATATTCAAATCTCATTCAGGTTCTTTTTTTCATTAAAGTTTCTTGTTAAATCCATTTTCCTGTGCAGATGCCATTAAAAAACAAAATCCACTTAGTATAAACCTTACCATATTGGCTGAATTTAATTTCAGTGAATTTAATCTGGGAAACAGTTATCAATATGCAATACATATGTGCTCATAGATATGAAATGACAAATCTCAATGCGTGCTAAAAGGCTTAACATGTTGTTTGCACAGGGTGAGAGAAAAGCACTAAGGATATCTGACAATGTTAGTCACAGTAAATTATTCTATAGATAGGCATGCCTATATAATCTGTATAATAAAATATTTTCAAGATGCACGTTTCTCTGTGTGTGTGATTTTGGCACAGAACACACGAATCTCAAAATTTGTATTTGTAAACTTGATGTATCCTAGAGAGCCAGTTGGTGAATGTGGACATCTTTGTTTTGCTCCAGCCTCCTCTCCACATTCTTCTTTTCCGTCTCCTCTTTCACTTCTGAGTTGCGGTCTGGGCTGCCAGCTCTTCACAGCTGGAAGCTGTCTTTTTGTGCACATTTTTTGTATTGTGGGTCCTCATGGTCTATTGGATGACTCTACACCTGCACCTCTGAGTGGTTACAGATGGAGTATGAATTAGGGTAAAAACACATTCATGTCATAAATAGCCATATTTAATTTAGGTAGGTTTAATTATTGTATGGTTACAGGAGAAAAATGTTGCATGCATGCACACTGCTTTGGTAAAATGTGCATAGTTTAATTTTTAGCCATGGACAGCAGCATTTTCTTAGGTCTGGGTTCACCTCACTCAGCCTTAATGTAGGAGCACAGTCACACTGCCCCAGTCAGTGGAGAAGGTTACATTCAGGTGTGATTCATATTTATATATTCTAAGTTGATCCCTGTAAATGTTTTATTCACCATATGGGGAGACAGAGTTGACTAGTTTTCTAACACAGGCAATTAAAATTAGCTTAAAACTGTCCAGGTCTTACTGTACCATGTCTACTCCTCTTTCACCTCTTTTCTCTTCCTTCCTCACAAAGATGAGACTGCTATAGGGAACACTCTGATCCTCTGTAGCATTTGGCATAATGCCTGCTGAGAAAACTTCCACCCTTCTACCCAGAAGGTTTCCTGTCTGAAGCCTTCTATAAAATCACACAGTGCTTTTAAGTGCCTGTACAACTAGTCCTAGCATATGTGTGGTAGTAGATCTTTGTGGTGAATAATGGGTACAGTCTTGCAAACTTTGGAATTCCTGGGGAACAAACCTTATGTCAGTAGTTTTCTCACTGCCTTTTCCTAAGATTAGACAAGGAAAACCCAGCAACTGATTGGCAGCAAGTCAAAATGTCAATAGAAAATATGGTAACACTAGTAAAAGGTGCATATGGACATCTTGAATATGATGCTGCATTTCCTATAGTATCTACAGTAGATGAATTCAGAAAAAATTATATTTTGAATTTCAAATTGAGTAAGGTCATCAACCTCAGCCACTGCATTCAGTGCTTCTTCAGCAGTTCAGAAATAGGAATCATAATTAGTAGTGAACTACACGTGTGCTTAATGCAAAATATATTCCACATCTTTGACAGATATATATGACTGAACTATTGATTTTAATTGTATCTGTCAGAATTTAGCTGCTTATTCACACATGTGATATACCTTCAACATTTGTAGGCAGGCACATACCTCTTTAAGACTTGTTTCCTGTGTAGATAATATACTGCAGTTCCCTGGAGACCTTATATGCATATCACAAAAGCCAGCACAAACAGCAGGCTTGCTAATACTGAAAGACTTTATTAATATTAATTCCTATACTCCACTTTTGTCAAAGGTTTTGGAATCAGCATTTTGTTGTGTCCTGGGAGAACGTAAAATAGGAATACAAATTCTAGTAAGCCTATATAGCAGTCTACTTTTATGTCAGAGGTTGCCATTTTTTAACTTACTTGCATAATAAAAATAGTACATCAACAGGGTTTCTTTCCCCTTGTTGTACTCTAAAGAGTTTCTCCCCATGTCTTTAAGATGAAAAACAAAGTATATGGCATTGCATAGTCAGTACAGATAAGTTATAATAGCTATTACAGTACTTTTTAAACAATATATTACAGGTAGTCAACAAAAATATGTTCCTGTCCACATATTTATATAAAAACTAATCATGTGCCAAGACCGTCTCATTTCACATCTCCTTTATTGTATCTTGTTTCTTTTTTACTGTTGGAAATGTCATCAGCATATGTGTGAGATGAAAAAAGATGATGTGCACTTGGCACTTGATAATATTTCTACCTCTGTAGAAGCTTTTTAAGAACTAATTGGAACGAAGAAGCTGATCTTTACTAAAAATTATCTCTTTAAATGTTCCAGTGAAAAGTTAGGTTATACTTACTAAATGACCATTTGGAAGACCTCCAAAGCAGCACAAATGCAGTACTAAAATAAGGATTTATTGTCATTATGATTAAATAAATAAATAGATAAATAAATAAATAAATCTCTCCCATCTCAAAAAGACTAATATATAGTTTTCGGCTTGTCAGTGGTTTATCTTGTGAGCTCGTTATAAATGGCAGAATCAGCAATAGTGGAAACACTAGAAATTGTTCCAGTGAGAACCTGTTTTTTTCTACATATTTATGACTGTTACTCTCTAGAGAATTTTTTTTTTTTTTTTAAGTAACTTTGGTGATTTTGAATTCCCTTTTCTTTTTATAAACTCCTGAAATGTCTACTAAAGCAGTGTTATATTTATGATCGTGCTTAGCTTTTGAGGTCTGGAAAAAACAGTGCTATACACTTCAGACTTATCCTACTTCTTCTGTATATAAATGTAATCTTCCAGGAGATTTACACTAATGCGATTTTTCAGATACATTTCTATTTTTATAAAATGGTATCTTTTAGCAATTAATTTGAAGGGAAAAAAAAAAAAAAAAAAAAGCCTGTGAGGAGTTGCTTTTCTCTTATGTGAATAAACTTTGAGTTGAAAAATTTGGTCTTCAGTCCATGCCATTCTACCACGTGGTTCACTGGTGAGCTGAAACCTTAATCTTTTTAGGTACTATTCTGGTAATCACTGACTTGCCTGATATATCTACTGATACTGCTTTTTCATTAAACTTTATTAAAAAGGTCAAGCAGTATGTGCTCCATGACCATGGAGTACTTTTCATACACATTACTTCTGTAAGGTATCTGATACAAAGTACTTCAAAACACTGTGTAAATTTAAATTAATTCATGTAAAACTTGTATAAATTTTAAGAAATATCATGTGATCATTAATTAAAAGTAATGCTTTAGTGCATGCCTAGTTTAAGTCAATGTTGGATCCTGAATTCTTACATGCTCAGTTGTATGGACAGCTGTACTATTATAAGAGAAAATTCTTAATACTACTCTGTCTCAGTTGTGAATTAGTCCTACTGAAAAGACAGTTTCTTATTTCAAGATCTCTGTTCTGGTAACAGCTGACAAGATAGCCCAGAGTACACACTGGTGACTTTAAGATCACAAAGGCTTTCCTGAGAATTATGTAGGCATAGAGAATGGAGATTTAACTTTTAGCATAAGCCTGGACTTGTTAACAGTTGAAGCAAAGTCTTCATATATAGTAAAGGAATAAAAAAGGAAATTGAACGGGGAGGATGGATGGTGAATAAAAAGAAATGTAATTTTTACTGTTCTTTTTCCCTAAAGTATAAACATACTAAATTATTCAGACTAGAATAAGGGGAGGTAGCATATGAAATTATATCCCTAAATCCATCCTTACTATAGTTGTGTGGAAGATATAAAAGCTGAAAGCAAAACCCATTAAAATAGAATACTGAATACATTGGAATATTTGTTAATGCATGGATTGTTTTAGTTTACATTCTTTTGTTCTTTTCTTTACAGTGTTAGATTAAAAAACAAAACCAAAACAAAACAAAAAAAAAACAACAACAACAAAAAAAAAAAAAAAACAAAACAAAACAAAAAAAAACATTGCAAAGGTTTTTATAAAGAACTTGCATTATGGCATCTAGACAAACAGCTTCATTTTGCAAATTACCTATGAAGTTTCATTGTAATCTAGCTGAATTTTAGCCTTTCCTTATTTTCACATTCCTTTCATAAGCATTTTTATTTTCTTTTTGCTAGCAAAACAGAACTTAAGGAAGTAAAAATATGCCTGACGGTTTATTACCATTATTGGAAGAATATGACTTTTTGATAGTATACCACGTAAATTAATTCAACTTTGCCTTATGTCTGATTATTATGCTTTCCTGTTGATTCTTGATGGTAGCTGATCTCATAAGAACTCCCCAAGACTACATATGTTGGGATTGGAACTATATGTAGCATGGTGTCCATGCTGCAAAACCAGAGTGATTCTTAAGTCAGTAGAACATAACATTTCTGTGGTGCTGAAGGTTACCTTCCTGACCATACTTACCACTTGTTTGTCAGAGCCCTGTGATGTCTCCCTCCTTCTCTGAAAGACCCAGAGTATTTTTAAATGTTATATTTTTTTGCTGCCTACTTCTGTTACTCCCTTGGTTAAGATTTCTGAAAGTTTTGTTTTTTCAGAACTTCCTGTCAATATCTAAAATTTCACTGAATTTGTAAGCCAGGGTTCTAGATTGTGACTCTTGTTCAAATCACTTGGTGAAATATCAGAAAGAGGAGTTAGAAGTATAATTTAAATTACATAATAATATTTTTAATTATTGTTTCCATAAATGGATAACACAAACTGTGGAGGCTCCTTGTTCTACCTGAGGGATGCTGGGCATCTGTTACAGATATCATGAGTGGCAAGTATAGGAGACAGTTTAAAAGTATTCAACTTTAAAAGACTCTCAGATTAATTAAAAAATATAAATGTATCACAGGAGTGGTTTTCAAGTGTTCTTATTCACCTTTAATTAATTCAGAAATTTTTATATGCTAAGGTTTAATTAAAAAAGGGATACTTAAAGTAGTTTAAGAATCTTTTTTTAACAAATAGGTTACTCTTCTATAGTATGTGATAGAACATTATCTAATCTAGAACAGATCCACTTGATTTTGGTGTTTATAAGAGTTCAGATAGTCTTTGCTGAGACTGATTCTGCTAATATTTATTCCTATATGCAGTTTTTGCTATTGAGAAGTGAGGAGGTAAACAATTTAGGAGACTAGGTCAGATGTCTCAAATACAGCAGATGAGCTACAGATTGGACCCAGGGAGTTGTATGAACTGAACATATTTCCACCAGGAATATCTCTGCCTAGGAGAATTTTTCTTTTTTATGCATGTTCTGATCTCTCCTTAACATCCTGTAATACATAGCTGGAAAGGAAAAGGTGGACAGACTTTGTTATGGTTTAGTGCTTGGGTGTGTTAGAGTTGAAATGTGGTAAGACTGGTAAACAGAAAATACTAAGCTTTTTCCCTCCCACTCTACTGAGCCATCCTAAATCCTTTATGCTCAGAAACGGTACTTTCTATAATGTCTTACATACTTGTCTTTGCATTGAACAACCTGTATCCAAAGAGAGAACTGTCATAAATTGAGATTTACGTTGTAATTCTAACAGTATTCACTGTCTCTAGATAACTGAGGGAGGAGACATGGGAAGTTTCCTCATAAGCTTGTGAAGAAAGCTCACCTCCATCTGAAGGCTGCCTTGCTCCAGTTGTCTTTTTGAGATAAGAGCCTATTTGCCCACCTTGCCTTTTTATTCTATTCTTGTTTGTGTCTAAGGACTTGTATTAAGTGCTACTAAAATAAATTTATTAAAGTGATATTCTACTGCATTAATGGTGAAAGTTAACTTTCACTGCTCCCTGAAGGGGAAAACATTGGTAATTGAAGTGTTCCCCTTGCTGTTCTGAGAACCTTGAGGTGATATATGAAAGTTGTCTTGAATTACTTAGTGTTCCATGTTATGTTTCTCCTTGGTTTCTCTGTGTAGCTGATGCCATTTATGGAGGTGAGATTTTATATAGTGTGAATAGAGCCCAGATTTCTGAAAAATACCTCCCTTTTTAATTTTTGTTATGTCTAAGAGATAGTATTTAGTTGCTGACATTTTCTATATGTCTGTCTTTTAGGGTATTAAATGTTTGGAAAACTTTAGAAAATTAATATTAGTTTGTTTGTTAAACTCCCTACACTGACAGAAAAAAACTTACAGTGCATTGCAATAATGCTGATGCTTTCAATCCTTTGATTTAGTGCTGAGATCACAAGGAATGTTTAACAGGATAAGCATTCCCATTCTGTTTTATTTAAAATGACCTCTACAAAAAGGTACACCTATTTCTGAAATTCTGCTCGTTTACATTTCACACTTGAAAGGTTTTCTTTATGGAGGTGCATTTATAAAAGCAAAATGCATGTACATACAAACCTGGAGTTTTTATTTAAAGATATTTTCTAGAGTTACCAGGTTTCTCTTAGATTGGTTAACCTTAAATTACTACCAAAAAAAAAAAAAAATTGTATTAGTCACTGAATCCCTCAGCTACATTACTAGCAGGAGCACCAATTGCAACAGCACAGATGTGCTGTCTGTAAGTACTGTAAGACAAGCTGTAAGAACAGCCCATTCTGGCATAACAGTATTTCAATATATAAAGGTAGTGAAAAAGCCTATCATTTCTGTGAATATGATCAAGTTAGATTTTTATTAGTCCTTCATCTTTGAATTCCCCATCCCACATGCTAATGAATTCTGGATTTAACTTTAAATATCTATGTAGTGTTTATATCAGAGACTGCATTTAAAATGTTGTTATTTTCTAATTTTGTCAGTCAGTACCAATCCCACTCAAGTGAACAGCAATATGGCCTCAAATTGATACTGAGCAACAGGGAATGTACAATTGCTTTTGACATTATTTGTTGCCTTGCTTGTTGCTGAACTCATCACAGACAGAATGTATTTTCCTGCTTTGTCAAGGAAGGAAGATGTGATCATATGCTTACAGACCTTAAACTAAAGAACCATGTAGGAGCACTTTCTTCATCTTTCAAAAATGCCGAAAACATTCCTCTCTTTACTGAGATATTTTTCACTTCTCTGTAGTTTTTGGAGCATCTGGAGGACAATGGCACCTGCACGAGGCTGGCTGACCCACTGGAATACATGGCAGAGGGACAAATTTTATCCCTAAGCCTACCTCGGTATCTCCTTAGAAGACAAGAAATCATGCTGATCTGAAAACTGAATGTTTCCCAAATGAGAGAAAAAAAACACTTTCCCTCTTTGTAAACAAAAATATTTCTTGTAGTATAATTGAGCATATTCATCAGATCATACAAGATTCTTATAATTGAAAGTCTTAACTCTAGCTTTGCAAGGTCAGCTTGGTCCCCAGTGGAGAATTGCAATGAAAGCCAAGAGACTGAAACACCATTCCCAGATTCTGCCACTGACCCGCTTTTGTAAATTATCCCACATGTTTCTTTATTTCTCTTTCTCATATGTGTGTGGATATTCTTACTATATGCTCTCTCAAAGGTAGGAGTTGTTTGTTCTAATGTACTGTCTTCAGGCTTGGTTTGGACTCCCCTCTAAAGCATTAAATGAGAATAAAAGGGAGAAGATTCTGACATGTGAGGAGCTGTTTGCATTTTACATTAATGGTTAATATAAAAACTCTTGCAAAACAGCGAAATGCATAAAATCCATCACTTTGGGTAAAAATCTCAGCTGAGGTTCAAAGATAATCTCTCCTCAAGTAAATGGTGTAAAGTAACTCCTGTTTCAGTATTAACTCTTCGTAACAACTGATATTGGCAGTCTGATTTTACTATTCTTTTTTATCCTTAAACAGTTCATTTTTTTTAACATTGTACATCTTGTTATTATAGGCTTTATTGCATTTCTAGTGAACTTTCTGCCCAGTTCATGGCTCCATCTAGAGCGATGATTTAGTTCTACTGAAGTTGATGTGCAGAGCTGTAGGTGTGCAACACCTACTGATACCAGTGTAAATTGTTTAACTAATGCCCTACATGCAAGGCTGAGAGTGTCCCTTCAGACTTTGGGAGCTTAGAAAAAATTCTGAATCAAAACCTTTTCATTCTTGCATGGTAAAACAATTCACAATACAAGAGATCTGCAGGAATTCAAAGCTTGAAGAAATCCTTTGATATTTTTGTATAATCAAGCAGGAAAGGAACAGAGCTTTTGGGGCAAAAGCTAATAGAAAACACAAAACATACGCACGTATTTTTCAACCTAAGAAAATAAAAGCTGAAGATACCCTTTATCCAGACAGATGTAAATGAAGTTCTGAACAAAAATGCAGCTGTTCCACTGTATAAATGTCTCTACATCTCTGATTATCATACTAACAAGTTTTTAATCTGCAATCCTCATAACAGTTTATTCTTTACTTTTTTTATTAAGACTCATTCCATGTGTGATGGCTGCATGGACCTCATTCAGTAATTGAGAACCTCTCTCATACATGCTGCTTTTTATTTACCAAGGAACTATCATGACTACTTTTCCCTTTGACAGTAGGATTACCGCTTCTGGTACCTGTCTGACACTGGCATTTTGAATGTTTATCCTAGAGGAAAGATATGTCCCCAAAAAAAAAAAAAAAAAAAAAGAAAAAAAGACTCTGTAAATTACAGGCTATTTTTATGAAAGTAGAAAGTAATTTTCAAATATTTCCGTGTCTCAAAGTCCTGAGGCTGCAGAGAGCATACTACAATAGAATATTCTCATTCTATAATGGAAATACAGGGAAATGGTTTCTAGGAAATTGTGACCTCCTTCCCTAGACTTTTCCATTTATTCTTTTCTGAGACCCTGTTTCAAGTTAAAATTAACTTTTGAATGAAATATCATTATGTAATCTGACACAGGTTTACAAGCATTTTAGGGCAATATATTCGATTACAGATTATATTTATTTTTATTCATTCTGCATGCCTAAGAATAACTTGAAATCAGAAGGTGGATTTTGATTATTATTTGTAGTCTTCTATGAAACACCTTGGTTTGAAGATACCCATTGTGATAGCTAGCATAATCTCTGTTTTGCAAAGCAACTGTGTTAAGTGCAGACCTCTTGAGATTTCCATTTTAGTTTTACTCTTGCAGCTGTGGGAAACAGAGGAACTTTGACATTCTTCTCCAATTCTTACTTTTCCAATCTGGATTTATAGTTGTCGACATACTCAAAAACATATGTATATGACTATCTGCACATAGGTAGCTCAATACAGAAAATTAGCAAAAAGCTTGCAATTTTAATAATGCTGCCATTTTAAATGCAAACTCTTGTAAACAGATGAAGGAAGCAAGGCAGAAGATGTAGGATTTAAATAGCAAGAGTTGGCATTTCATTTCAAATTAGAATTTCTGTGTAAGATTGCTTTGTTAGGAGACTGATGTACTTAGTAAATCAGAGGAACTTTTGAAGCGTGATTTGACATGAAGAGCAATGTGTTAATATTCTGATTTCACAAGGCACAGAAATGTCAGTTATCAAAATGGTGTTGATTATATTTCACAGCTGCTTATGCTGATTCCAATGAAGAGTTGTGGGAAATTATTCCAAAGGATAAAACTGGCTGCTTTAGTACCTTTTTAAACATTTTAAACCATTACAAACAAAAGGGTTGTCAAGAATAAAAACACTTAGATTGTGAATAATTTGTGACTTGAATATAGATTAATTATTTAAGTTATATTGTAATACAGACACTTAATTATTACAATGATGAGCAATATAAACCTTTCTAAGAATTAATACGATGCACTTGAAATAATAATGTAATTAAAGTCTTGTGGGGATGAGGCCATCAGTCATGTTCTAGAGATTGTGCATTTGAAACCCTACATTCTCTACTAAGGCCTTAATTTAGCTTGTAGTGACGTATTCAGGGGGTCATGAAACCCCCATTTGGCTACTGATAATGCAAGAATAATTTCTGTCTGCTTTCCAGAGATTTATAAGGATGTTTCAAGGTTTGAATAGCCTTCACAGTGCCATATCTACTAAGCATTTTCATTTCATTACCATGGCGATACATAAATTCTGACGTGAAACAGAAATTGGTAGGTGTATCAGCTACCAGGCAGTTTACAGTGCATATACTTTTGGGAAGGAAAAAGAAAGAGCAAAAATATTTTCTGTCACTGAGGTATGAAAAATGTAGCTATTATAAAGAAACACAGTCTTAATTTTAGGTTGCTCAGATTGTGTTCTTTAAAATAACAGGTGAAAAATACCACTTGTTTTATGTGGTCCTTTATACTATTTGAATACTTAATATCAGGTTGTTTACAAAGCATCTATAAGATAAACTGATTTATAGAAGCCATGGCACAATTTGTAACTTGGTAGATCTAATTCTTGGTAGATTAAATTCTTCAGTTAACAGATATAAAGTATTACTCATCCTATACTCTTTAAATTTTGGAGGAATCTGCTAATATGTAGCAGCATATTTATTTCTTCCATGTAGTGTGGCCCAAAATTAAAAAGTCATTTCATCAGCAAATTAATTCATCTGTTGGCTCTTCTTCTTTCCTTTTTTTTTTTCCTTCCATTAACCAGAAATCTCTACTGACAGAGAATAATAGAAAATCTGTAATTACAAGTTTAAACTGATAGCAGCTTCAGTCACATATTCAGGTAATGATCTTGCTTAGAGGTTATCAATCACGTATGTGTTAAGGGAAAGATAGTTACTAGATATGAATATATTTTAGGAATAATTAAGGTATCATATCTTCTCTTAAAGGTTCAGATAAAGTCTGAAAAAAAGATGTTCATGCTGGCAGGGTCAGGAAGGAAACATCACATTGAAATTGTAGCAATATTAAATGAATATTGGTTTCAAGGCAGGGGAAAAGAAGGGAAAAAACTCTGTTTTCCTTTTGGCTGTGATCACTGACAAGAGGAAATGGTGGGCAACATTGTGATGAGTCTACATGTGGGAGATGAAGAGGCTCCAAAACAACATTCTAAAAATGTTACTGACTTCAGAAAATGTTCTCTTTAATCCTCTGGAAGCAGAAGAGTCTGAAAAGTGAAAACAGAAATTCCTGTCTGTTCTGAGGAAAGGAGCGCAGATGGACAAATTCAAAGAGCAGTTATGTCTGCCCTGTTACATGAAGCTCTTCTGCCTTATTTTTTTTTTTTTTTGCGTCTCTTTTTTTCTTGGTAAAATAGGGAAACAAGTTGTTGGTTACACCCAGTATTTACTATGCATATTTGAATTAATTAGAAGAATAGCTATGCTGGATCTGCCCAAGGGGTCCATCTTGTTCAGTGACCCACCAAACAGGTGGGAGTTATACCAGTACTGAGAATGTGATAGTATTGTCCTAGTCTCCAGCTTTTCAATTAAGAGAATTACTGTAGTTAAAGATAATTATTTTATTCATTGTTTTTAAAATTTTATTTCACTTTTATCTCTTTTTTAATGATTTACATACTACTGTCTCTATATAAGATTTCCCAGAATGGTGTGGAGATCGCTTTTTAGTCAGCTCTCCAATAGCATTTTTGACTTTATGCCTCTCTCTATTTTTCCTATCCCTGCTTCCTTCTTATTGATTACTTTTCTTCTAAATTAGGCAGACATTAGCATACTTACTCTAACTGGATTTAATTTACATTTCTTTGATGTGGAGTTTCTCCTTTATCTATCTATTCTTCACCTTCTCTCTTTTTTTTTCTCTTTCTTGATTATTTTCATTTCACTAGGCATTTTAAATTTCTAGTGACATTAACCTACATAAAGGTGATTTCTGTTACTCATATTTTAGCGCGTTCTGCTTTAACAGGGACTCAGAAATTCACTGAGGAATATGACAGTTCTTTTTGCTCATTGCAAAGGCTTCTGGGCAAATTAAAGAGTTTTAACACAATTATGCGGCTGTAATACACAAGCAGATATAAACTGCTTAAGGGGTCTCACAACATAATTGGCATGATTTGGGTGTCTAAGCATCAATCTCTCATGTGTTTTAGGTACCTTAGAGACTCTGAAACATCTTCATGAAGTGGCAGATATGACACAGGACCTTTAGAAATTTGACATTTTCTGGAGTGGCAGCTCTGGGTTTGGCAGGATACCCTGGGGTATCTAAAATGTTACTAGTCTCATATACATAGCCAGCTGAATTCCACACCAGATCTTTTATTTCATGTTCTTAACATGCTGTAACACTTTGAGCTACAGTCTTATCTGCAGTGTATGCAGTGCTGTGCACCAAAACCTAGATTTTGGGAAATACTGTCTTGTGTTTCGCCAGTATCTCCCAACACACCTAAGAGCTGGGGTTATGCTGAGAGGTCCTGTTTGCTTTAAGTGCGTTTTTTGCAGCCTCTGTGGTATATATATACATTGTCTGAACCATTGCCAGGGAAGAGACATGATACTGCAATCTTTCTAAAGAAAAAATCATTAATAGTAATTTGACTGTTTTCAAATTCCTATTGTGTATACAGAGTTAGACATATTGAACATCAGTGTCTTTCTGGCTTTCCAGTTAGTTAAAAAATTAAATAGTGGCACCTATTTTGGAAAATTAGTGAGATTTTAGTATCTGCATTGTTTTTATAAACTGTCTGAAGTCTGTGTCGTTAAATCTCTCATTGAAGGAGTGGGACACAAGCTTTTAGTTGTTTAAGAAAATGCATAGTTTAATTTTTAAAAAAAAATAACTTTCCCAATCTTGTGGGTGGTTGGTGGTGTATTTTCTTTTTTGTATTACATTTTCAAGTATCAGTGAATGTATATGCAAAATTTGAAATATTAATTCCAAATAACTAATAGTGTATCTTTTTTTTTCATCTCCATAGTAAGGGAGATTCTTCAAACCTTCTCTGAGCAGTTCCTTGGTTTCCTATATTCCTTGAAGCAAATAAATCACTAGTAATAGAAATTAAAGGAAATAAGATAGGAATACCAAAAAAAGGTCACTTTAACCATCTGCCTTATTCAAGACAAGATCAGTAATTCCTGATGGATGTCATTCTAATACACTCTGATAATTCAACATTTTTCTACAGTCATCTCAGCAATCTATTCCAGCACACATAGTATTTATGAAAGTTTCCTTTCCAAATATTTACTGAAATTTAAACACTTTGCCTTCTTGTATTAATAAATATATATATTTTCTTCTTATTGCAGCAATCTTTTTCATTAAAGACTAGAATTCATCTTTCTGACTCATTCTCTCACTAGACTAAATAAATCATTTTTTTTCCCCATATATTACATTTTTAAGACCTCTGGTCTTCCTCTTGTCTCTCTTCTGGACTCCAAGTAGTCACTTCAGAGTTTTCTTCCAGTTTTCAACTGAAAACTCAGTTTGCAGATGAAGTATTTAAAGCTGAGATATTTCTACCTGCAAGTACCATCCCCTGCTTTTTTTTTTTTTTTAGATTGTCCCCAACCACTGACCCTACAAAAGTATCATGTTGAATTTTGTGTAAATGCCTAGAGAAACTTTATAAGAGGACTTTTTTTTCATTGCATTTGCTGATATTGTTGGGAAAGGAAAAAAGAGAGGCAGCCCCTTCAACTCTGATTCTGACTGAAATGATCCTCTGATGATGTCATCCATAACCTTCTGTGCTTTAGAGTGAAAATATTATTTCATATCCTAAAGCTGGAGAAATTGTAGAATTTTCTCAGTGGCACAATATTTTACAACTAGCATGTGAATTTACTGCTGAAACTCAGCAGAAAATTATTTTAGAGATTTTAACAAACGAATCAATTATACAGGTGTTGAAAATAATGAAGATGATAAAACTCTTTAATCAAGCGCAGTGCTGTGCAAGTCATGACAAAAATTAGCTGAGCAACAAAATTATTTTTCCCTTGGAATGTTTTACTTCCCTTCTGATAATAATGATAAAGTCAGTTTGTGCTACTTGACAGTCATGATTTCTTTTTATCTCTCTAAATGCAATGGAAGTCTTCCAGTTCAAAATTATGCTTTGATTTGAGGAATGAGTAGAATATTTCTGACTGGCTAGCTTACAGACTAATTTCTAATAGTTTGGTGGGAGGAGGTTTCTGGTGTTGCTCTAGAGCAAATGGTATTCAGTCTGGACAGTCCCATATGTGGTGTGTAACCTTCCCGCCCCTCCACCCTACCCCCCAAATAAACCAAGCCAAACCAAAACCAAACCCATCTCGCATTACAAAATCCAGAAACATCTCTCTTTTGGTGCTTCATTCATGCACCTTAAATACTTCCTAGTGGTACTGCTGAATTTGTTTCCTTCGTGGTCCTCTACCATTAATAATAAAAAATAAGTACAAGGAACGTCAGAGTTTAATTCCTGATAAGCTTCTATCTCCTCGTTTGATTCTTAAATGTACTGAATGCATGCTGTCATTGTAGTTTTATCCCCTGTTTTTTCCTTGCAAGTGCATTATCTGGTATTTAAAAATGTAACAATACTACAGCCTTTCCTTCACTGCAAGCACTAGCATGTTATCTTTCTTTCAAGTTTCCTACACTTTTCATGAAAATTGCCAGGAACTTTGAGAGTTATCCAGATTTGCTTAGAAATGGCCCAGCAATTATTGAATTCATTGCTCAATAATATCAGCAGATAGATGTTTGGACACTGAGTCTTTTAAGTCATGTCTCCAAGAAAAGAAAGGTGAGGGCAGTGAAAAAGTTTTTCTGTACATTGATCTTTTTATTTAGTGTTAATACTCATAGGAAACTTGTTTATAAAATGTTACCTGAAATTAAGACAACTGTGTAGCAGTAGCAAGAACATCTGATTAATGACAAATGTGTCAGCTTGGCTTCTAGAAAATTAAGTCAGAGGCTGCAAAGTTGCAGACAATTCTTTCTATTTCCATTGTGTTTGAGGAGGGTGCAGAGGGGGTATGAAAAGACAGGTTTTTCACAATTGCAACTTTGCTAGCTATAGCTTCTGCTTTAGGTGTTATTTTCCTATTATTGTTTTCGTGTGGAGACATGTGTGTGTCCTTGCATGGGTTCAGGCTTGCATGATTGATTAAAAAAAAAAAAAAAAAAAAAAAAAAAGAACAAGTTCAGCTCACCCAGCAGAGTTCATAGCCCTCTGGCATTTAATTATGTCACTCTGCAAACTATATTCAGGAAGCTTTTTATTTTTTTTCTGTTTTTTCACAGGCTTTTCATAAAGCTACTACATCTTTATTGGCTACATTGAATATGTGTCAAAGGAGTTGTTTTTCATGCTGCATGAATGCGCTGATGCTGTGATCTGCTTTTGGCAACTATAAAATAGAAAACAGCAACATTAGTACAATAGAATAGGAACAGCACAGGACACACAAGTGAGAGAACAGCTACTGCATAGCCTGTCTCATATAAGTGTTGTTAATAATGGATCAGGAACCTCTCTGAGGCTCTGGGATAAGTCAGATAAAAATGATAACCAATTTTGTGGTGCGTGCATGACAAAAACTCAGTTTCGGGTTGCATAGTTAATAGCATCAAATACCATAAATGACAGCAAAATTTATGGGTTTATAATTTAGGGTACAGAATACTATTCTATACAAAAAACCAAAACTCTTTCATAAGGCTTTGAAAACAGATGTGTGAGGGGAACTTTTTTTTTAATATTATAGTTTTTCTTGAAAGGTGAGAAAATTGTTATCAGAATACTGGGGTTAAAAATGAACTACCTAGTGGTAAATAACTCAACCTTGCTAAAACAAAGAGGAAGTGTACCTAGTGTACAAGCAGCATCTCATGAGGTTTTGTGCCCACATTACCAAAAAAGGTGTTCTTTGGATGGGCAGAAAGGAAAAACCCAAGAGTCAAGCCAGCTGAAGTGGCCATCTCTTCTTACTGTTTTTAAATGGAGACAAAGTTTGGAAGAGCGCCTACTGAAGAAGAAGAAAACTAGATTGAATTGTTTTCAGGTAATGTGTCAGTCACAGAATATGTTGGCTGCTGTAAGTAAGATGTTTAAATATAATCAGCAACTGCATGTGGTTGTGTCTAAGACATTAACGTTAGATATGTCATATATCATTCCTAATTTGCAGTAATGTTTTGGAAACTTGTTATGAATATGTTTTCATAATTTTTATTAGTGCACAGCCAAGTATGTGATGCTTTAATAAACTGAGTTCTTACTGATGCTTTTTGAATGATTAGCGAATACAACTTAGTAGGTTTTGCTGAAAAACATAGAGTCTTCTTTGCAACATCTCATATAAGTGTTCTGAAGTAGGGGGGTAATTCATTTTGAGTATAAATATGGTGATATTAATTTTGCAGTGCATATAATGAGTGTTTTGTATTACATTTCAGAGATTCCAAATGAAATCTTATCCACTCTGCATTGTATTTTTTCTTTTCCATATTTGATTAAAAGCAAATTGAAATTAAAATATAAACATAGCAATTATGAAAGATGAATGTTGACAGTCACTGTAATGTTTGCAAGAGAGTGCAAGTTATCAACACATTTCAGCTTCATATTTTGAAGTCCCACATTAAACTGCATGAAATAAATATATATTTGGAAAAGGTAAAAATACAATAAAAATGGTATCTCAGTATGACTCAGTAAGAGTCTGGTTAATTTCGAAGTCTTCTGCTGACTTCAGTACAAGCAGAATTTCAGTAATGTCAAACTACAACACTGGAATATTTAATGTAGTAGACTGTATATAATGCTATGTATATATGTTTTCAGGATATTTGTGTAGTGAACTCGGTGTCTTTTATTATGTTGCTACTCTGATTTAAAAATTCATTCTCATCAATGTTGTTACTCGTAGATGGACAGTTATAATTCATGGGTATAATGATACCTTGTTCTAAGCTAACCTTCAAGCAGAAATCCTTTTAAACTTCAGAAGACAAAACTTAACTGTGCAAAAGAGTATAAAGCATTTTTTAATGAGGAATTGATTATATTATAGTTCTGATAGCACTGCTTGACTAATAAAAGTGAGTGGATCATAACAATCATTCAGAATTCCATACTTTTCAGAAGCTTCACTTTTTAAAATTAAATGCAGTGCAGACTCTAATAGACGACTATTTTAAAGAATTCTTGTACTATTCATATTCAGAATAATCATTTACAGCGTGAATGGCATTGTACTCGTTTGACAGTGTTAAGAGCAAAATCAAAAAATGCTCTGGAAAATACTTTTTTTTTCCACCTTTTATTGAACCTCTCTTTATCAAAAAAATACAAAATCAACAAATTCTAGAAAAGATATATTTTAAAATGTACTTCTTGTGTTCTCATGAAATAAAATAGAATTCTGTTTAAATGTTCCATTACACATGTAACTGATAAAAACAAATATGTAAGTTTTTCATCTTTACATCATTATTGTGTGCTAGTGGAGGTAAAAATTTTTGAAGGAGGCAACTTTGTGTAAGTCTAAAATAGATCTAAAATATCATCATGTTTAACATAGAAAAATCTACAGATACTCGAATACAAGAGCTTTGCTGTTACAATATAGACAAACTTTATGATGCTATGTGAATTTTCATATTACGATATGTTTGAAACAATTTGTGGAATCTCTCTAGCAGCTTGGTATTGACATTGAGTGTAGGTGATTGCATCTTAAGTAGAGGAAAAAAGTTGTGTTCGTATATTGCCTAATTTGAGTTTGGGATGAATAGTCAAGAATTATATTTATTAGGTGACGATAAATTGCAAGTTTACGTAGCTAAGACAGTCTGGATGATGAATTACAAAAGGATCTTAAAAGACTGAGATAAAATGGCTGATGAAATTTAGTATGAATGTGTAAAACAATGCACATGGTGGTGGAGACTGGGTGAACAGTTTTAATAAGATGGGCTCTGGGTACCTAGGACAGATCTTAGAGTCATGATAGTTCCCAGATAAGATTACCTCAATAGTTCTTAAAAAACCCAACAAACCCCAAACCCATTCTCTCATACTAGAAATTACTAGAAAATAATAGAGCACAGAAAAAGGCCAACATGACCAGAAATTAAGAGAACAGAAATGGAGCGACAGATAGGAGTTACTTTTTCAGTGAGGTATCCTTGAGGCAAGAGAGAATAGGATTGGGGGGGGGGGGGGGGGTTCACCTCTTGAAGCAAGTGATGGGGAGATGCAGTATACAGGTCATTTTGAGGACACAGCACGGGGGCCACATATCACAGCAGGCCATAGTCCAGAAGGTAAAATCAGCCAAGAACATCCTCAGGTACAACAGAAAGAGCACAGAGTCCTACCCAGTCTACAACTACTAAGACATTCCATCCTCCAGCTCATCTGAGTTATCTGCTGGAGAAGGATGGATGACAAAGTGCACACCTAGACAGAGCAGCGATGTCATGGGGATAAGTTTAGGGTGCCAGGTGATAGCATTGGGGGGGTTACACAACACCAAATGGAAGAGGGGGGTGCTGAGTGAGTTCTTCTCCCTGATATCCAGTGACAAGGCACATGGGAATGGTTCAGAGCTGCACCAGAGAAGGTTTAGACTGGATATTAGGAAACATTTCTGTACTAAGAGGGTGGCCAAACACTGGAACGAGCTTCCTAGAGAGGTGGTTGACGCCCCAAGCCTGTTAGTGTTTAAGACACATTTGGGCAATGGTCTTAATAATTTGCTTTAACTTTTGGTCAGCCTGAATTGATCAGGCAGTTGGACTAGATGATCCTTGTAGGTCCCTTCCAACTGAAAATTATTCTATTCTGTTCTATTATATTATATTGTGTGTATTCCCATGCTACTGGTGGTGGAGGAAGGCCTCATTTCCAAAGTTTGGTGTCTGAGGTGGTGCAGATTTTAGTTAAGGAATTGCAGTAATGACCTTCCTCCACTCTCCTTTCTGCTCATACAGGAGAGTAGGAGATGAGCTCCTAAAAGAGGAATCAGCACACCCAGATATAGAAACTGGGTGGGAATTGTCCTTTTTCCTCTTCTGGCTACTGTGGGACGCAGGATATTGGGGTGATGGCCTCTTGGTCCAACCAATATTGCTGTTCTTATGTTCTTACATTTGATTGGGAGGTAGTATCTTTGACAGATTGAGATTTTTTGGTTTGTACTGCTTTTGGCTGGGGTAGAGTCAATTTTCTTCATAGTAGCTTTTATGGTGCTCTGTTTTGGATTTATGATGAAAACAGTGTTGATAACACAAGGATGTTTTAGTTATTGCTGGGCAGTGCTTACACAGCATGAAGATCTCTGCTCTTCAGACTTCCCTGCTGTCAAGTAGGCTGGGGGTGCACAAGAGGTTGGGAAGGGACACAGCTGGGACAGCTGACCCCAGTTGACCAAAGGGATATCCCAGACCATATGCTGCTGAGCTCATCAATAAAAGCTGGAAGAAGAATGAGGAAGGTGGGGGGGACATTTGGATTCATGGTGTTTGTCTTCTCAAGTCACTGTTACACGTGATGGAGCCCAAGTTTCCTGGGGTTGGCTGAGCACCTGCTTGCACATGGGAAGTGCTGAATGAATACCTTGTTTTGCTTTGCTTCCATGACCAGCTTTTGCTTTAGCTATTAAACTGTCTTTATCTCAACATATGAGTTTGTGCACTTTTCCAAGTCTCTCTACCATCCCACTGGGAGGGAGGGACTGAGCAGCTATATGGGGCTTAGCTGCCTATTGGGGTTAAACCACAAGAGTTTTTTTAGCAGACCATGGATTTTATCATGACTTATAATATCTGAGAATGGAAAATTAAGTTTATTTATTCTTAAGTAAATTGTTATTAAAAATCATAACACTATTCAGTTTGCAGTATGGTTTGAAGGCTGGTGAGAAGCCAAAAAAAGGAGAAAAAGATCGTGAAAGTTTCAGGTGAAAAAAGAAACTGTCAGACATAAGCAGGCTTATCATGCCTTAGAGAGGGTATGCATACAGTCAAACCAACCCTTTTTAAAGATTTCTACTTAAGATTTGTTTGAAGATGAACATATAGTGGTAGGTGATTGGATTTATTGCTTTGGGAACCTTGGTTAAAGAGTGATGAATCAAATTGTCTTCTCATGGTGAAGTTCAGCCACTAAGACTGGGACATCTCTTTTCTGCTGCTTGTCCTGCCTTGAGGACTTGGATTAGCACCAGGGACTCATGAAACAGCACAAATGGTTTCTGTAATCTCTCACTAACCTCAGCAGGTATTTCACCTGAAATATCACATGCTTTAATGGCTGGCAGTTCAGCCTGGAAACAGCCTTTTAGATGCCCTCTTCCTATGATTTTATTTTTGCATCTGAGAAAGAAAAATTAATATCTTATTTGCAATCAAATGAGACTGCTTTTAATTGTGCTTCATAATGAGCTGGGAGCCCTTCTCACCCTATATATAGGCCTTTATCACTGAACATTTTCAAAATCTGATTATTAAAGTTCCTTGAAGTCTGATAACTCAGGAAAATCCTCATTGTCTAAATAAGGTCTCTCCTGAACCCTTTGACTGGTGAACCCAGGTTTATCTTTCACAGATGCTATCATGATAGCAGCAATTTTGACTTAGAGAACACAAGTACTGTGTACATGTCATATTTTTGTTCCCCTTTCCAGTCTTTAGCTCCCCTGAGAGGTCAGTATTCACCATGAAGAGTGCCATGTATTTAGCCTCAACTTAAGCTAAGTGCCTGCCATAAAAATTTTGCAGCATGTAATTTTAACAGGGAGATGGAGAAATTAATCATTTTCCTTTTCATGTAACTTGCAATTAGTTATATGCAGCATGCTCTGCCACCACTTGTATACAAAAAATCTGTGTTGTTTTGAGGCTACTCCATATGAGTTATGTTACATTACAGCCTGATGCAGTAGGTCTTTCCTTCTAGTTCTTGCAGTTTGTTGAGTACTAGTGTCCCTTATTACAGAATTGAATGGAATAAAAAATGTATTCAATTTCTTAATGTAATTTTACTCTAATTAAATAGTGAATGGAAACTACTATCTATAATTGTTTTACTGCATAAATCTTTCATGGCCACAACAAACCCTTACAGGAAGAAATACAGTCTTCCTTCTCCTTCTCCCTGAGTCTTCCCCTGCTGTCATTATCTTCATCTTGCCTTCTCGTGTTGTTTTTTGAAGTGCCAAAGTAGGGAGTTTCAAAAGCAAAGAATGAGAGACAATAAAAGCATGTTTCTTTTGTTTCACATGTACAAAGCAGTTGTCTTCTGGAGACAGAAACTGCAACTCCCTTAATAACTGGTCTTAGTCTACTATATTGAGCTGATTAGGCATGTAGATATTTCTGGACTACTTCCATACAAAATGCACATAGGTCAATATTGCAAGAGACCTGTGTTAACACCATTAAGAATGACGTGAAATATTTGGTAATTATAAATAATGTGCACCAAATTATTTTCTAAATACTTGTTCCTGTACAACTTCATCACATACAAGTTGCTGGTGAACTTTAAGAATTGATTCTACATAAAAATATATGAAAGATAAGAACTTGTAGCTGTGCCCTGTCCTTTGAGGGTACAAGAGCTCCACTGAAGAGGTGAGAAGGGGTAGGGCTGGAGAACAGCATTTCATCTCATGAAGTTCTTCTCTGGTATTTGACTTCAGTCTGACATGTTTAAGACAAATTTAGCTTTTTAAATCACTAGGTTTAATAAAATCCAAACCAGACAATTATTTCCAGGCTGGGAATAAAACATGGTATAATTTTGCACAAGCTTAGGAACATCAATAAGCAGTAGATGGGACTGCTGTGGATGGAATTGGAAACTGTCTTTTAGAATCCTGTCACTGTGGTAGAGAAGCACCACATAAAATGCAACTTTAATATTTGAAACCTAGAAACATTGTAGCTCAACGAGCTTTTATTAAGAGAGCTGGAGTACTGCTTTGCTAGCTCATTTGAAGGGGGTTTATAGGTACATTTCATAATTATATTCTTTGTGTTAAAAATAAAACTAGCCTGTGAAACACTCAGAAAAGACGTGGAGTTTTATAGTCAATGTTTATTTGTTTAAAAGAGTGCCATGCTGGACATCCTGGTCTAGAGTGAACTAGGGTAGAAGCAAAGCTGGTGTTTACTTTCAAGTTTCTCCTATCTGTCTTCTTCAGGACAGTTTTCAGTGTGTGAAACTGGGACAAGTGTGATACCAAACCACTATATGATGCAGGAAAGTGTATCTAGAAAAGCTGGAGGAGGAGTTCATGCTAAGGATTGCAAAAAGAATCACAGAGATGGACTAAGGTAGAAAGTGGTCACTGTCCTGCTTCCCTCCCACCCTGGTTTAGAGATGTCCATTTGATTCCAATACAGAATAAAACTCTATATCAAATCCCCAAAGCTTTCATAAAATACAATTATTTGTGGGCATCTCAAATGCTGATTAGGATTTGTGAATGAGGTCATGGGAATGAGCAAGACTGTCTTTCCTCATATAGGGATTCCATGGAGTTGTTCATATCACTTACTGTATTTCACGTCATTTCCATGAAGAAGAAAATGTGTTTGCAAAATAGGGTGGACATCAGTGGTGCTGTAGTAATGATGCAGGTGTGTGGGATTCCTAAAAATACTGAGTGGTGAATTCTTTCAATAAAAGACTTTGAGGGATTGGAAGCAAGTTATATACTTTATTCACTGGGATTTGCATGTTGTACTAGTGTTTTGATCATTCAAATAGTTCTACAAATCTGTTTTATTTACTGTAGTCGGATTATACTAACCAAAATACTTCTGTGAACACACTGCATGGGATTTTAGGTAAAAGCAGTAATATTTGACTACCATGGTATGTGTATATTTTCTGGAGGTGGGATTGATGACCCTGAATTATATTTTTTTTTTCCTGAAACTTCAATACTTGCTGCAAGTTAAACCTTAAACGTTGCACTCAGAGGAAAGTGATTGTTGTTAAATAGATAATGGGGGCTAATAAAGCTGCAGTAGTTCATCCTTCTGATTCCTAACACAATCTTTTTATAATGTGAGAAACAGGGAACAAACAATGTGCCATCTTGTGGCCTCTGTAGCCACTGCAGTTAAATAGCGAACGGTCAGGTGTTGGCTGAACTATTTTTCATCATCCTTTCTTTTTAACTGATAAGTAGCATACAAGCTCTAGGTAGGAGAAGAAGTGGGAAATGGGACTCTTTTTGGAGAGGAAGAACATTGTAGGCCACTGGAGAGGTATTGAGGTGAAGCATAGTAATTGGGGTATTTTTTATTTTTCTCCCTTACTCCTATTTTCCAGCAGATAATGTCATCCTTGAAGCAATTTTCAGTAATTGTTCTTCACTCATCTAAATGTAATGCTCTCTGCAATGGTGTAGTCAGCTTCTGTTTGTGTATTCTACCCGTACTTCATAATTAAAACAATTAACATGCTGGCTGCTGTGTCTTTTAGATGGAAGCTTTTAGCAGTGTATAAACAGAAGGTCGCAGCTTAACCTGGTGCATTGTTTTACTTGACTAGCTTCAATATAGACAATAAAATATGTTATTTTTCTATTGCAAATAATGTAGCAATGATCAGGTTTTACCTGGATTTTGGAGAAAAGCAATGTAGTAAAGCGCAAAAAAAACAAACCCAATTATTTTGCAGCCCTAGGTCACATTTTTGAGAAAACCTTTATCTTCCTTGTAATTCATTTTGTGGCATATATTGACAGTTTACCTATGCAAAACTGTGAAATGGAATATTTCATGAATAATTTAAGTGTCTTTAAAGAGAAACATGAAGTTATAGTCAGTAGGGCTCTACTTCAGTGTTAGGAAGGATACCTCTGAGCCACAGCAGCAGAAAATGTGGCAAATAAGGGAGCATTTATGTGGGCAGGAGATAACTGGCAGATCAATTCATATATTAAACATGCCAGATGGCTTTCTGCAGAGTGACCTGCTGTTTTCAGTAGAAGGAATGAGAGGAGAGGACTCCCTTTGCTGTAGTACTATCTGCAGTGGGAGTGAATACTGGAGAGAGCACAGAAGTAACAGTTTAAAAAGCAAAAGAGAATAGTAGATCTATGGAAGGAAGCAAAGCTTTTGCCTTTCCAGGGTTTTTGTTCCATATGGCTGCTCCAGAGGCTCTGGTGACAGAGACAGTGACCAGAAATACAGCTATGGAATCAAAGACCATAACCATGGTGTTGATACTGCAGTACTGGGAGATCATTATCTCTTTTAATTTGAAGCATTTCCCTTACTATTAGAAGAATGGTGTATCTGAAATTGTTATTTTTTTCCTTTTTGGGATGAGTAAAAACGGTATTCATGAGGTATCCGAGGGATAATAGTGTCAAAGTCACAAACCACACTGATAACTGAAAGGACTTAGTGATTATTCTTTATGACTTTTATACAACATCTGCAAATCTCCTGTCTGCACAATCTTTCTTTAGGTTTCACCTGTACAGATTAGCTTGTTTCACAAAAGAGCAATGAAAACCAGCTTTGATCAGGTCGTTCAGTACCTGTGTCCATTCTTCAGTGTAAAAATTAACAGATAACATAGGGAAAAGTAAAATAACAGCATTATGAGCAGGCACTGGAACTTTTAGAATTCCAGCATAATCTATAGATCTATTAACCCTTGAAATATCTGCAACTGACAATGATTTATTTTCATATTAAGGTTTATTTGCATCTTACTTTCTTCATCTACAGAACACCTTAATGGAATTTTTTTTTTTCATTATATTAAAACATCATATAAAGAAACCCTGCTTGTCCAGATTTAACTGTAGGATGAAACCATTTGAAAAAGGGATGGGTTTTGATCTCTTTAAATTTTATCCAGATGAAGTCATTAACCTTCTTGTTTACTAAAGTTACATCCTCTCTTGTTTGAGTGTTTGGGAAATTTTGAAATTCATTGTTTAACTACCCTTCTTGAGGAAGCCCTACTGGAACACAGATTTCACAATCTTGCTAAATATTTACCTACTTCTGAATTTATTTTTATGAAGAGGTTGTCTGACAGGTTTATGATGGAACAATTGTGGCAGGATATGGAGAATTCATACTTCCTTGACTCTCTGCAGCAAGTTTAGAGTCTCATTGCTTGAAATAAATAAAAAATGTTGAATAACAACTGAAGATTTAAATATATTCATATTTCTGAGAATAATCCTATTAAGTCAGATCGGAAGTATAAAAGAGCAGGTTAAAGAAACACTTCATCTGCACAAATACTTTTCAGAACTCAGAACTCTATCTTGTTTTCAAAGAGAAAGCATGGTGCACATTTCTAGTCTTTCAAACTATTGTGCAAGCACTGGCCAAGTCAGAGAACAGTTGTATTTATCTTATTTTCAGCCAGAATATGGCATCAAGATTACTTGACTCTGTCTGATGATTTGACACCTTTGTGTGACTCATTCCTTCAGCTAGATTATTTTTGCACATGTTTCTAATCAGTTATCACTCCATTATTGCTATACAAGAAGATTGTGTGCTTTTAGATATTAATCTTGGAAAACCAGCAGCATGATTTGGCCTTTATGAGCAAATGCAATTTCTCTTTAATCTCTGTATTGAAATGAAACACAGAGATTATTTACAATGCAACCTTCAGTGTGATACTTAATATTCGGAAAAATATTCTGTCCCCATAGACATAATTTCACCTTTGAGATTTTAAAGGGGAGTCACACAACTACTGAGCAACAGAAAAGCAAACTTTCTTATACAAAAAGATCAAAAATATAAAATGAAAAAATTGTATGGAATGAATGTGTGAAGGAGTAGAAAGTATTTGAGATCTGTTTCGGCAAGTTGTGGTCCAGATCATCCTCATAAAATGGAAAGAAAGTAGAAGGACAAATATTTCTGCAAGTATGAAATGTCATGGAAAAAAAGGGTAAGGGAAAAGAAAAAAGGGGAAAAAAATAAAAGCAGCAAGCTTGATTTGGAGTATTTAAATAGAAATATACTATGTATGTATAATACAGAAAACATCTCTGATATCTTAAATATTATTCTTTATATAGATAAATGCATAGAGGTTTCAAACTCATATGTTGATATTTAAGATTCATAGCACAGACACCCTGTTGTTTAGATTTTAGAGCCCTCCTTTGGAGGACTCTAGTCCACAGTCCTGTTCAAAGCTCGGTCAATATTGATTTAACAGACAGTTGCTGTGGGCTTTATCCAACTTGGTCTTGGAAATCTCTAAGGATGGAGACTACACAACCTCTCTGGACAGCCTGTTCCAATCCTTAATTTCTTGTAGTGGTTGTCAGGATGTCAGCTGTGTGCTTTTCCTTTTTATTTTTTTCTTTACAAATTTGAGTCTCAGTTGGCCCTAGCTGAGACCAGAAAAGGAGAAAACTGTTGTGAAACAGATAATAGCATCATTGCTCTGCCATTAAACATATACCGTTTATTTTAATGAGATTATCTAGCATTTTTTAGGCCACTTATTGTCATTATTATATTTTCTAATTTATTTGACATTGGTTTGTTCTCTGCTGTTAATAACCGGGAACTGATTTTGCCCTGATCCACAGTGCTTTGCTTAGTGTATATTAGGTTACACTGTGTCTGGATTTTTTTCTTATTTCTGAAGATACTATGTAACTGCAAGCTATATTTAGCTTCTTTGCACACTTTCCTTTTTTTGAACCATGTGCCCGATCTCAACACTTAACTTTCAAAAACTTCCATTCTTGTTTTAATTCTTACAGTCTGTGGATGAATAGGATGTGAATATCCCAAAGTATAGAAAATGTTGAAGTGAGGAAATGTAGAAAACAAATCGATAATTACTCAGTTTATTTTGGAGGAAATATCTAGGAATGTAATATGGGTTTATAAATTTCCTAAATATTTTTGAAAATATTTCTCTTATTATAGCAGGTGTAGCAGATTTGTAGGCAAACACGTTCCTAGGACAAGTGTACAATACTGAAAAATGCAAGTTGTTTTTGCTCAATTTTTAATCCTTTTTTTTTTTTTTTTTTTTTTGTGACTTGTAGTGCTTTGTAGTCTGTGCAGTCACCTTTTCAAGTATGCAATCAATTGAAAATACATTTTTAAAATGTGTCTGTTTTGGTCTGGGTTGAGTGTCTCTACAATCAGTGAACATTTACTAAGGGGACAAAAGCTGGCATATGCAGGTAGTTATATTAAAAATTAAATAGAATTGTCGTATTTTCAATGTTATTTCTGAAACCTGGAAAGTTTCTATCACAAGGCAATTCTGTGTATTCACTGAAACTGCTTCAGGAAGATGATAGACTAGTGTGAATCTTAAATGTTTGTGTACTGTGCTGGCACTTAAGAACAATGCTCTAAAGGACTCTTCAGAGGAGGGGGGAAAAAAAGAGGGTTCACTCATTAAATTCACTTTTAAAATAAATTTATTGCAAAGGCAATATTATTTACTAAAACCATCTTGCACCACGTCAGGTTTTATATTTCTAATTGTTTGAAATGGCTTTTAATGAATCATTATGTTTAATTAATATTTTTGCAATATTTATTCTGATTTGTTGTATCCAGTATTTTGAAAATTTCTTCAAGGCTGCCTTTTTAAAATGCATTTGAACAGAGGAATTTTTAAATTGGTACTTTAGCATTAGGAATAATAAAAGTTGCGTTTAAATAGGGTTAATTTAAATGTAAATGCACTTTGTGTAAATAGAACTGTTCTTAATAATCTGCCAGAATTCACTGACTGGGATAAAATGGTTTGCACATCAGGTATTAACTATTAGTAAGAAAAAAAAAAAAAACAAACCCAAAACTTAATTTGAGAAGTCTGAACTTCACAATAGTCTTAAATTTCTTTTGTGTAAAAAGTTTGCTTGATATCATGGGGAAACTAAGTTTGTATACTACAAGTGCAGTAGATGAGGATTTCCATTTGGATTTTATAGCCACTGAATCTGGGTTGACATGTAATCCTCAGAACTTTAAAAAGCATAGAACTGATAAAAAAAAATAGAACTAATAACACCTATGACTAGTAAAATTTCTTGATTCTACCTATGCAAAAGTCCACATCACTTGTAGAGGGGACAGGATTCCATTGATCAAGGAAGTCTGTGAGATCCTAGTGTTGGGGATGCTTGCATAGGCTGGTGTAAGGAATCTTGTTGAAATCAGGGCTGCTGGAGAGACTGATATATTAAAGTACGTTATCACACACATGGCATAGCTGTGGGCTTCAGATATTACAGGCAGTGTCACTGTCCAGAGGCAGTCAGGGATATTACTGCAAGTTGCAGTTTTTTTCACGTATCAAGGGCTCTGGTATGAGAGAGACTAAATTTGAAGGAAGCTAAAACTCAGGCTTATGGACTGTATATCAAAGAACTGGGAATTGTCCCAGAGTAGCTCCTCCAGACTGCTTGACTCCTTACATGAACAACATGTGACCTTCCCAGTGCCTTTCTGCAGTTTCTCCTTGGCAGTGGGGTTTAAACTGGGTGCAGAAAGATGCCCAGGGCAGAATAACACAGGGAGCTAGTGCCAGGTAATTGCTGTGATTCAGATTTGAACAGTTGCTCCTTTTAATGATGCCTGCACTATGTCGACAGTCTCTCAGAGGCACAGCACAGATTTGCATCTCTTGTTTTGTTCTGCATTTGCTGAAGGTCAACTCTTAACACCTAATATTGCAGAGACTTTACTCTTTGCTGGGTGGAAAACTGGCTGTCTGGATGGTCCCAAAGCGTGGTGATGAATAGAGCTAAATGCAGTTGGTGGCCGGTCACAAGTGGTGTTCCCCAGGGCTCAGTATTGGGGCCAGTTCTGTTCAATATCTTTATCAATGATTTGGATGAGATCAAGTGTACCCTCAGTAAGTTTGCAGATGACACCAAGTCAGGTGGGAGTGTTGATCTGCTGGAGGGTAGGAAGGCTCTACAGAGGGATCTGGAGAGGCTTGATCAGTGGGCTGAGGCCAATTGTATGAGGTTCAACAAGGCTCAGTGCCAGGTCCTGCACTTGGGTCACAACCACCCCGTGCAACGCTACCGGCTTGGGGCAGAGTGGCTGGAAAGCTTCCTGGTGGAAAAGGACCTGGGGGTGTTGGTTGGTAGCAGGCTGAATGTGACCTGACAGTGTGCCCAGGTGGCCAAGGTGGCCAGCAGCATCCTGGCTTGTATCAGAGATAGTGTGGCCAGCAGGACTAGGGAAGTGATCGTCCCCCTGTACTTGGCACTGATGAGGCCCTCCCTGAATCCTGTGTTCAGTTTTGGGCCCCTCACTACAAGACATTGAGGGGCTGGAGTGTGTCCAAAGTAAAGCAACAAAGGTGGTGAAAGTTCTAGAGCACAAGTCTTATAAGAAACAGCTGAGGCAACCAGGGGTGTTTAGCCTGGAGGAGAGGAGGCTGAGGGGAGACCTTATCGCTCTCTACAACTACCTGAAAGGAGGTTGTAGTGGGGTGGGGGCTGGTGTCTTCACCCAAGTAACAAACAATAAAACAAGAGGAAATCGCCTCTTGTTGTGCCAGTGGAGGTTTAGATTGGATATTAGGGAAAATTTCTTCACTGAAAGGGTTGTCAAACATTGGAACAGGCTGCCCAGGAAAGTGGTTGAGTCACCATCCTTGAAGGCATTTGTAAGACATGTAGATGTGGTGCTTTGGCACATCATTTAGTGGTGGATTTGGCAGTATTAGGTTAACAGTTGGACTCGATGATCTTAAGTATCTCCTCCAACCTAAATAAGTCTATGTTTCTATGATTTTCCAAATACAGACTCACTAAATGAAACAGCTTTTTGTTTGGAAACTCATATTTCCTTGTTTATTATTTTTATTAGTTACAAACAGCAAAATAAAATGAAATCTGATGTCATTAAGAGTATTCTGTAGGGGGAAAATTATCATCAATCAAGTGTACCCGTTGCAATAACATAGACTCATCTCTTGATCTTAGAATGAGTTATATCATCACTATTCTGCTCAAAACAAACATCGAGAGTGATCGATAATGTATATTTAATGGTAACCATCCTTTGTTCATATTTGAAGGTATCCTTCAAAAAATGTTATAAAATATTTTAAAGGCTCTAGAAGTAATGTGTCTTACATCTAACCCATATTTATTTATTTACTGTTTTTATTATTATGTACTTTATCTCATGACCTTTAGTATCAACATAAATATAATAAGTGAAATTCTGTGCTAATTGTTTGCATGCTGTCATTAAGACATTTAGACTGTGTACTGCACAGAACAAGGATCGGAAGTAAAATCCAAGGTCTATTAAATTGCAAAGCCTAGTTTCTTTAATGAAGTACAAAAATTAATTAACATGGATTTGCTAGATCCAGTCAAAGACACACTGGTGACTGGTAGCTGGTTTCCCCTTTACAGCACCATTTAAGCTGTGTTTAAAAGTGTCTTGGCTAGCATATCTTCCTTTTAATATGTTTATCAACCCTCATTTGGAAGATGAAACATCTTGTAACAGAAGTGCTAAGTTAGTTTTCATTAGAGAATCTCTTGGTGAAGGTATGATAATGTATCTCTCAGTATCTGTAATATTATCTAAATGTGAGCAAGAAGGAGGCTTGGGAAATGCCTTTCTTTTATGACAGAAATAGTTCTAATAGCAGAAACATGGTAATAGTGAGTGACAAGATGTCTGATCCAGGGGAATAGGAGTGTAATCAGAAACTTGAGGAATGGAGGCTGAAACAAGCTGATGTGGAGAGTGAAGGGGGGAAGGGTGTAAGTAGAAGAGAGAAAACGAGTAGGAGCAGCTGCAAGGAGGACAAGGAACCTGTACCTGATGCAGCATGCTCTCTGGGAATCTGGATCAAGTGGATTTAGAAAAAAAGTCAACATTTCTTTTTTATATTACTGATGCTATAACCAACAAATTACGTATTTTATATATGAAACGTTTATTATAAGTACATGTCAAGGAAAAAGCTTGATTAGGGTAAATTAGAGATTTAGTACAAAACAAAATTACTTAACTGGAGAAAGTCACTATAATTTTTAGGTTATAGCTATTACAACTGAGTGTGTTATGCAGAACTGATAACACTTACTACTATTAGAATTCCTTGATTTTACCTATACAATCACATTTCAGTCTGTAACTTTGACAAAGTTTACATGTTAAGCTAAAATTTTCTGTGTTCCGTTTCTGTGTCTCAGACTAATTGATCTGATCATTTGTTTCTGTGTTTTTACAGTTTTAGCCAGAATGATTTAGTCATTTATGGCCTGATATTGGGAGTAAAAAGACGTTATCTAGTTTCAAATATAACTAAGCCTGGAATTATTTTCTGTATTCCTGAAATTCCAGCACTTCTAGAAGAGCCAGATTACTTTTGCTAAGGGTAATCCTTCTGAAAATGCAAACAAATTTGGCAGAGTTACAATCTGGAGTTCACACAGGCTCTCCATATATTTGCTAGTGTCCTGGGTTTGAGTGGTGGGGTTTTTGGTAGGGGGAGAGTGAGCGGCTATGTGGTGCTCAGTTGCTCTCTGAGCTGGAACCATGACAGCTAGAGGTAATAATTAAATCTTCAAAGATCTAATTTTTCTTGCACATGCTGAAGGTTCTTACTGTTCCTCCTGCTAACCAAAGTACATGGATACTGTTTTCCCAGGGATTAAGAATGATTAGCTCCAAGGTGAAGTCAGTCTTTTGCTGTAACAAGTAACTCCATCCTTGGATGTGTTTGTGCACTGAATCTGAAACCACAGAATCTTTCTTTTTTATGCCTCAGAATAATAAGCCAAACTGAGAAACTGCCTGTATTAGCTTGAGAACAGCACTGTGTTAACACAGCTCCATTTTGAGTCCTAGTATCTTAGAAAGTGAGCATTATTGGTTATATGAATCCATCTGCCTAGATAGGTTGTGGGAAAGAAAGGGTAAGGAGAGTGCAGCCGGGAGCCAGCAGCGGAGAGGGGAAACATGATCACTCTGATAACAAACTCTATGGCAAACTAGAACACAGAGAAATAACAAAAAACAAACCTAAAACCTAAACCCACCTTCACACTAATCTTGGATGCTTGATTTATACCCACTTGATAATTCAGGATTTACTCAGCCTTATAAAGCACGTAAAGTATATAAGAAAATTCATGTTGACATCAACTGCATTTTTTGGTTTTTTTTTTTTGTTTTGTTTTTATTTTTTTTTTTTTAATCTTGCTGCAAATTAGACCTAATGTTTTCAAATTATTAGTGAGAAAATCAAGCACATACAATGACCACAAGTGATAATGTTGTTTTAAATGACTTCCCCAGTGGAACATAGAAACACTTTGGCAGAAGAGGGGGTCAAAGCCAGCAGTGAAGGGAATGATTTTGTTATTTTAACTGTAAGATCTTGATTATCTCCATGCATTCTCTGTTCTCATGCAGATGAGATAGAGGTCTTGAAAAACAGTTTCATTCAGATAAATCTAATTTATTTCCAAAGGAGATTGGAAAAATAAAGTTCAGATTCTTAGCCTTTCCTTAGCTAGCACAGATCGTATATTTTCTTCAGACCAAGAAATGTGCTTTGCCCAGTTAAACAGTAGGTACATATGATGTTCCATATGGGTAAGTGACTTTAATGATCATTCTGAAAAGCTTAATCAGATGGCAAATATAACATCTGTTTACATATCTCCATTAGAAATAACTAACATTCTTTTCAAAGTCACCCTCAGGGTCTGGGGAAATAATATTGTGGGATAACTCAGTGGTTCATTACTGGAGAAAATGAGGATTATTTTTTTTGTAGTTAACATCAATAACTACAGAATTGCAAAAGGTCTTGTAAAATATGGAAATTACCATAATCAGAATGATTTAGAATCTGATGAGATCTGGCTCTAGAAGCAGAAATGTGACTGAAATTAAGATGGAAATACTAAGGACCAGATTCTGAACTGCACTTGACTGTTTAGATATGGTGTTTATTTGCACACGGGGAGGGAGACAGACCTTCAGTTTCCTGTATCTTCTCATTAGTTGTACTCAGTGCAGTGCATACGTACTAAAGTATAGTTGTGAGATAGGGTTGGATTTACAAGCCCAAGAAAATAGGGAGCCTTTCCTCACTGAATGAGTTTTGTTTATTATGAACTGGCTAAGTGGGCTTTAATGTTGTTGACATGAGTAAACTGGAAATGAGAATGTTTTATTTGTTTGATAACTAGTGAGACTACCCCAAAACATATTTTTGACTGCCCTTGAACTATTTACAAATTTTAGTAGATTTTGCTGAATAGTTTTTAATCTGGAAAAGATTCTGGAGATAACTCAGTTAATTGCACGGGGAGAGGTTCAAGAAAACAAGGCAGTTGCACATCCTGTATATTGATTGCAAGTCATCTGTCCACATGCACACATGGAAAACAAAGATATGTGTCCAACCATTTGTTGTACTAGAATAAGAAAGAGTCTGGTTGGTCACTTCAGTTTGGTGGTGAAGTACAAAGGGAATGTAATGGAATTTATTGAATGGATGGTATATGTTGTACTTAAAGTAGTATAGTAGATTCCATTTGTTCTGTGGTGGCATTAAAAAATACAAAAGGCTACAATGATGAATCACTGTAATGATTACTGGGGTTTTGTTTTGTTCTTTTTCTTCTGTCAAAACTGAAATGTATGGTCCAGTATTTATTTGTCTGTGTTTTGACTGTCAGAGAAAGCAAGAACATGAAATAACTTTCAGTCTAGCTTTTAGCAAAGTGATCATGGTGGGAGTCAAATTCTGGAAGGTGTGTTTGAGAATGGGGCAATCAGTGTGAAGTATGTTCAAGTTTAGTTTAGAAGTGACCAGGACCATTAAGTCTTGGTCTGAAGATTTTTTTTTTTGAGGATTAGTCATTATAGTCTGAGAGCTCTGGCATCATCATTTATCTCACTTTTCCATGTCACATTTTATTTTAGAGTTGTAGACAATTCAATCCATACTGAATAACCACTGGTTATCAGCCAAAATGAAGCTCGATCAAGTTCAGGGAATAAATACCTGATTACTAGGCAACTGCTATCACTGCTAAACAAGCTAAATTCAGCTTAGGCTGAGATGAGCTCAGACAAGACACCCTGTACTGTCAGGCTTTTCCTACTAATAGTGAGATCATATTCTTTTTTCTGTGCTCTATCCACTACTCTTTGAAAACAGGCACCCTGTGGAGTGGCTGGAAGCAAATAGGCACGTTGTGAGCGATCCAGACCAAGGGACCTCACAACTGCAGCTGTTGTGAAGGACATATGCAAAGTCAAAAGAGAAAATGAAATTGGGGTTTTGAGAAACTGTCTATGTTGCAGAGAGGTAAGGAGAATGGAATGTAAGAAACAAGATAACAAGAGGGAGAGATGGAATGTAGGTACATCAGAGCAAGGTGTGTGAACAAGCAGCTTTAACCTATTAGCAACCAAAACGTAACGCGTGCGCTTTGTGCTACTGTATAAATTGCTGTGTATCCTTTAATAAAGTGGCATTAACTTGATCACATTGATCGTGTATGTTGTGTCCGAGACTTCCGCGTCAGCATCCCAGAACAGAGGATCTCATAGCTGTTGGATGGGATCGTCTGTTTTTGCTGGACAACTTGAGCAGGATCCTGAACTGAGATACATGGAAGAGGGCAAAGATTTGGGTTTATGTCAGGATAAATCTGTCTGAGTCATGTCTAGAGTAAGTTCAAGACTCTCTCTTAGACTCCATGACAACGTTGTCTTGGGTGTGTCTCAATACATGAGCTGTTGTGGAAAACAAGGTCATACTTCCAGTAGTTTTGTAAATACAGCTTTTATTTTGCTTTCCCTTTTTGAACAGGTAAATAAAATACAATCTGAGTCATGGTGTGTGTTTTGTGTTAGTTGAAGCAGAAGGCTGCGTATTTCACTAAGAGCAAAATATTAACTTCTAATATTGATTTAGTATGAACCTGTTTTAATTGGGTGGGTAGATTGCTTTTGGATGGTAAATACATATATATTGGCAAAACACTGCTTACGGATATTTACAAAAGCATTCTGTCCAGAGAAAAGTGAGTCTTAAATTTCTTAGAAGAGAAAAATAATGAAGATGAGTGGAGGTCATAGAAGACGTTCAATAGAGAAGTTATTTTCATTGTTTTATGTAGATAATTGCATTTTGAATTTTGCTGCCAAAATTCCAGCTATACATAAATGATGTTATGCCTGTAAAGTTTTGTAAATTATTTGGCTGTGAGGATATAAAAATCTCCAAATATTTTCAAAATCTACAGTGATTACTTTCAACTTGTAACACAAACACTATTTGTAACACGAAGCTATGTATGTATGCCCTCAAATACTGCAGAACACATGGGAGTAGGTTCTCCAGGGACTGTATTTGTGCATTTCATTTCCTGTTTCTTTAAATTTGTGGGTCATGATCACACACACACACACAAAAATCTGTATTAATATAACTGCTTGCCACGGCACTGTTTGGACCAGTGGCTTGGTGGAGGACAGGAGCTGTGGGGGCTTCCCCAGGGCCAGCAGGTCAGGGTGACACAGCCAGAACTGGTCCCACCACCCGTCCCAGGGAGAAGGGCAGTTGGGGACAGCCCCAACCCAGGCATCAGCCACCTCCCTGGGGACGAGACTGGGCAGGGGCCAGGCTGGGATGTCAGCCCATGGGTGGGCCCAGCTCAGCAGGGCCCATGGCTGTGCAGAGCAGAGCTGTGGCAGAGCTGGGGGCCACATCCTCCAGGGCAGCTCCTGGGGCGGGGACTGATGGACCCAGACTGGGCTGAAATGGGGTCCTGAGCCCTGGCCAGGAGCTGGGGGAGGTGGGCAGGCACAGTCAGGCCTTGTAGTGCCCTCAGGGACCTGACACTGCTGTCTTCAGATTGTTGTTTATAGGTACATTGTTCTGCAAACTACTCCACAAAGAGTAAAGGATTTAGAAGACAAAAGATATGCAATTAGACTTTCATGCACTTTTCACTCCATTAAACAAATGCTTTGTCAACAAACTTCAAAAATCTAATCCCCTGACAATCTACAAACAGCTGTCAAAAAATGGTGACGAAAAATGTATTATTTATTTTCTAAAAGACAACAGACTATTAGTATTTAATGCAAACCAGTGTTTTGCCATGTTGAATGTCCTTGGATAATTAATATGAGGCTGATTTATTTTGGATTTTTTAAATTGTTTCTTTAGTTTTCTCACATTCTTTCAGCTTGTTGGCAGTTCCACAGTATGAATTTTCCAGACTGAAATAGTTTGTCTTCACCTGCCAAGTTCTATAATCAGTATTTTAAAAAAATAGTTGGGAGGAAAGAATGAGGTAAATGAGGTTGAGTTGACACTTGCCAACTGGTTGTTTTTGGGAATACGAAACAATTGTCACTTCTATCAAACCATTATCTTAATTTACGTTAAGGTAACTTTCTAATGTGGTTTATACTAGCTGGATGTCTCAGTCAGAGACACCAAAGACTGACCAGTTAAACATCAAAAGATGTGTGCTATACTAGAGGACATTTGTTGAGTAAAGGAAGCTTTTGCAACACTTGTATTAGCATTACTGTTTTTCATATTCTGGTCGACCTGTTCCTGTGCTTGATCACATTTATGGTAATTTTTTTTTCTCCTAACATCTAATCACATTTCCTTTCCTGCAGCTTGTGTTAATTGGATCTTGCATTTCGCTGCACAACTCTGAAAATTGTCCGGCTCTTGCTTCTCTGTAACCATCCATTTAAAAAGAGGGTCAGTTAGATTTGCCCCTTAGACCCTTTCCTGGCCTGAAAATAGCTTTCTCATCCTGTCCATATACATCATGTGCTCCAGCACCCTGACCATCTTGATGACTTTCACTGGACTTCAGTTTCTTCATCTCTCTTACTGAGTAGCCCAAGACAAACACAGTACTTCAGATGTACTTTCATAACACTCAGTGGAAGTGAAGGATCACTTTCCCTGACATCCTTTCCACATTCCTACTAATGTAGACTAGTTTACTTTCATTGCTGTAAGGGCACACTGCACACTCTTGGTCACCTTGTCCATCAGGACTCCCAGCTCCTGCTCTGCAAGCCTGCTTCCAACCAGTCAATCCCCAACCAGTTCTGTTTGAATGGGATTATTCCTCCCAAGGTGTCAGACTTTGCATTGTCTTCCTTGAACTTCATGAAGTTTCTGTTGGTGTATCTCTCCATTCTGTCAAGATTACTATGAATGACAGCCACGTCAATCAGTGAATTAACAACTCCCTCCAATTTATGAACTGCAAACTTTTTTTTTTTTATTTGCTGTATAACCTTCTTAACAGTAGGTATCATGTTTGTCTTTCTTAGTTATCAAGAGTTCTTCTGACACCACAGTCTTTTGCTTTCAGGCTTCTTAAGACTTTTTGATGCATCCATCCAGTTTCATGGAATTGTATGCATCCAACTTACTTAAGTGTTCTCTACCTTCATATTCCTGTATTGTAGGTAGCACTTCCACCCCTGGACTCCACTACTCATTGTAGGAAATAGGGAGGCCAGAGAGCAGACCTTGCCTATAAGCACTGAGAAAGCAAAGTCACTTCACAACAAAGGCTTTTCCTGTCTTTGTCATTATGTCCCCACATTTTTCTTTGTCTTCCTTCTGTACTTATAGAAACCTTTCCTGTTATGCTTCAAGTCCATCTCCAATTTAAACTTTAACTGAAATCCAGTAGCTCTCTTTCTAGAGCATTCAAATAACAAATAAAACTCAGCTGAAGAACTATCTTCGCAAATAACATTATCTGCTCAGATTCACTATTTCAAAATATTTTCTGGGAAGCACTAAATATTAGAGATTTCACGTAATTATTTCCTTTTTCTCCCCAATGGCAAATTTTCATTGAATTATTCCTCTAAAACTTTCTGTATTGCCTTCACAAGTCAATATATACATGGGCTGAAAGAAATCTGGAACACTGTTGTTGAAACATGCTCCCTTTTTCCTGTTGTCATTTTTTGCAATCATTATATCTATTTAAGAACGTATTTAGAAACAGTTATTTTGGCATAAAAGCAATTCACTAATCAGTCATTAATCATGAGGGAACAAAATTATGTTTGATTGAAATGGTAGATGAACATGTCATCATGTTTTTCTCTGAACTACTTAAAAATATACTTTCACATTTGTGTGAAGTTTTGTTTTTATGATTTCATATTTGCTGTTTAATGCTCTGGGCTGGTGGTAGGGAAACAGAAATTCAGGAAAGTGTAGTCCACTATTCTAGAGTTATCTGCAAATAGGACTGTTTATTTTTCTTAAGACTATGCAGTTAATACTTATTTATTTATTTTCATGTCCTGGACTATAATTATAGATACATTATAAAAGAGCTATAACCATAGCTTCTACTAAGACTACAGGTTTAGTTTTTGTTTTATCTACAGGCAGTGGGTTCCATGAGGTAACAATGCATTTTAGAGGAGCATTTCTTTTCAGCTATATTTAATTATTTACCATATTTATTTACATGTCTTTCTTTGAAACAAGTAATTTATCCTGTTTATGGAATTCAAGTAATATGTATATATAAATGATTTAAATGGATAAACTGGAATCTGTCATATAAATGAAGATATTTGTGGTTCATACTTCTAAGAAACTTAGTAGAAAGAAGAAAATCCATGGGATATTGCTGTAATCTGTATAGGAATGATATAATATAATGGTAGGGAAAGCATACTGAACATACAGTAGCTAACCTGTATCAAAATGGTGTAAGAAATTCTGTAACATAACATAGTAATAATATTAGTAATTATATTAGTAACATAGTAATAATATTAGTAACATAACATAGTAATATTAGTAATAATATTGCATGTATTGGTTTGAGACTGTTTTTTTTCTATGTGTTACTCTTTCAGTATCTAGACGTTATGCTATATTTGCACACATACTCCAGGATATTAAGGTAATGAACATAGTTTGCCAAGAACTGTCTTGCAGGGACTCTTCAAGTATGTGGACTGCTTTTATAAAGTTGTTTTATCAATATTCCAGGGGCTGTTCTTTTTTTGTTTTTTCTTTTCATAGCATTCTGGTCACTAACCTGTCACTAACAGCTAGCTATCATATAAAGATGCAAAGGTGTAATCCTCTTTAGATGGAATAAAGTTTAAAGAAAACAGTAAATGCTTACAGGATGAAAGAGCTGATTTATGAGGTACTAGGTAACAAATTGGCTAAACAGACTAACAAACTATGGGACCTATAGTGATATTTTCATATGAAAGTAATGATTACTGAGAGGGATAAAGAATGATTTGAAGAAAAACTAGAGAATAGAAATGAATGAAGTAATGAAAACAAGAAGATGGAACTTGAAAGTAACTCAGTCAAATGTTTCTCAGAGTGAGAGCTATTTGAAGAACAGCTTTTCTAGCTAAATGTTGGAGTTTGCTTCAGTAAATGATGCAAAGGAATACAAAAACCTTGCAATCCATGTCAATGCCTACTTTTCAGTATATGACTCTTCAGCTGTTCTTTGATTTACTCTGACATCTCCTTTAGGACTGTAGACTGCAGTTCTGTGAAATCAAAAGATTGTTGTGGTTTCAGGTTCACGCTGCTCATTTCTTCTGGCTTTTATTTTGCCAATCCTGTTTACCATCACGCATTAGAAAGACAAAATGTCAGAGATTTCTACCAAAAGGAGAAACAGGCCAGTCTTGTTTGAATTATGTAAATGTAATTTCTTACTTGACAATGTATGACATCTCTATTTCTTCACAAGCTAATGTGCTTTCCCTGTGATCCTGTTACATGGACCAGATTGTTTTCCTAAGATAGCAAGTGGTTCCAAGAGAAGTCATGTGTTTTGTTACTTAAGGTTTACTTTCCTGAAAGTTTTTATAAAAATAAAAATAATCCTCACAATTTTATGGAAGAAAAGTGCTCTTCTGTATCACTGTGTTTCTTCTTGCTTTATCCAGCACAGCTGTAGATGGCTCAGGCACATGGCTGGTCCCTCATCTGCTGTGTGCTGGAGATCCTTCTCCAAAGTGTTGTTCTGGGTGACATATTTAATTTTGTCTTCTCTTCCTAAAACCAAGTGGAATCCTATTGTAGCTATGAATAGCAGGCTGCCTTTACATCTACTAATACAGAGAAATGACTTTTTATCTTAGCCATTAATTTGATTTCATTCATATGTACAGTGCTAGCAAGACTATTGTGATTATCTGGTTTGATCTACTGTATAACACAAACCCTAGCATTTTACCCTGTCAGTAGTCCTGCATTGAGCTTAATGGCTTCTAGCTGTATCAAAGCAAAGAGCAATTGGTCCAGGTCCTTGAGGTCACTTGGTGCAGATATGGTGAAACATTATAGGTGTGTTCCAAATAATGCTAACAGATTGTGTTTTCTCTTTGAAGTAATTAAGACAGATATTAAGGAAAAATATCCAAAATATATACAAACTTCCTATGTCTAGAGGGAGTGTGTTTATGGGTAAAGTTCTTTTCAATATAAAGCCATTCAGGATTTGTCCAGCTTCTGTACCTTCCTTTCTTGATTCATGTACCTTCCTTGTCATATAAATACAGAGCACATGGACATGTATGTAATTCCTTTACAAAAACACACTAGGTTATTTATGTTTGGGTAATCTTTTTAGGTATTGTTTTCAACTGAAATTAAATCTCAGGGGTGGCCAGATATGGATTGATTCAGACCTGTAGAGAAGCAACACAGTTTTTCATTATTCTTTTAATATTCATGCAGTTGAGTTCCAGTCAAATGGCTTTTCTTTTGTTGTGAAAGTTATGTTAGTCACTTTAAACAAGTCATTATTTTCTAAAAGCTGAAGAAGGGGCACAGTAACTTGAATTCTCAGTACTGTATGCTATAAGCCTTGTCTTTCTTGGCTGTGCTATGTGATCACATCTCTCCACTTACCGTTCATCTGCAGTGAAAGCTTACAACTGGCCTGTAATAAGACAGTGCCAGAACTGTGCCAAAGTCTTTAAAGATGTTGTGTATTATGAACATAACACAAATAGCTTCAAGAAATGATTTCTCATTGTCTGCTAATGAATTTGAGTGAAGTTCTTTCAAGATATCTTTAATGGGAAGCAGATTGGTTGGAAAGAGGATGCTGTAATAGGCACTACACCTAAAAAAGACTGCCTGAGTTGACTAATGGGCATTCTTTATTTGCTACATGGATTGCCACCACTGGAATAAATATATACTCCTGCAAAAATTCTAGCTTGGTTGTATTGTCCTCTTTCTTTATGCACACAGGCAGTGCATATATCTTTATGCAGTGTGACTCTAATAAATATCCTGATTAATTTATTCTATCAATATATCCTGTATATTTATGGTATACTTCTACTGCGTAGGTTACTACCTGAATGGAGACCCAACGCAGATGAATTTCTCTTTCAAAATCAAAAATCACCCATATCAAATAACATGCTGGTTTATTCTAAATTTAACAGAAAGACAAATACAAATAGTTCAAGGTACTGAATACCTTAATGCATCTGAACCCGGGGATATGAATTTTAAGTAACTACTAGACATGAACATTTCTTTATATCCTTCTTTATTATGTGCAAAATAATGTTTGGAATATTAGGCTGATACTGAAGTTCCAAAATGTAGTTCCTAAGAATTGAAAATACAGAATCAGATCTCAAAAAACTAACTTAAATTTGCCAAAGTGCTAGTATTAGACTGTAAACTGAAGGGTTATTAAAGAGGTTAGAAGTTCTCAGTCTCAGCAGTGCTTGTCACAAACTACCTGGCCAAAGTTACTCAAGCAAAGGACTTTTGTTTCTCTAATAGTGAGTGGAGGTTCAAGGTTATATTTAAGTATTTTGGGAAAATCTTGAACCTGGCCCCCTTTGTCCTCAACAGCGTGTGGAAAAGTGGTGTCAGAATTTCACATGTAGTGAAAATGACAGATGCAGCAACTCCTGCTGTCCTTTCTACTCTCTGCATTTAATCTGTCTTTTCTAAACAGATATTTTTTGCAGTTCAATCTAAGTTATTTTTCTTTTAATGGCTTTATATGAATCTAGTTTAAGGTGAACTAAAGCACTGAATTAAAGTGCACAGAATTCTCCAGAGGAGAGAACTTCACAAACTATTACATACCTTTACCAGAAAATGACAGATCGTGTAAAGGATGTTTCTGTATTGGCATGGAAATGGTCTTGTCTTTCAGTCTTTCCACTGCAATTTTGTGATTCTTTGATTCACTTGGATGTGAAATTGGTAAACCTGCTGCTCTGTTCACCACCAGCTTTGACATGATTGACTTGACAATATTCCCAGCTGAGGGTTGTTTTCTTCTGTTGATACAGTTCCTTTCCAAACCCTTGTCATTTTTCTTTTTCATTGTATCTTGATTTGTAAATTATTGTCCTGTTAACCCTAGGACATGCAGCTAACACTGCAAATGGATATGTTTTCATTTGTAACTCCTTAAGCTTTTTTACCTTCTCATAAAAATCAAAAGAACATGTCCTTGACATACAGGCAGATATGTTGTGCAAGGAGCTGTGTTTCAACTAGTACTGCACTGATGTTTTTGTATAAAACTTCAAAGCTTGAGATTCATTCTTTTGTTTAAAGGATGTGGGGATCGTACAACTTTTTTAAGTAAACAAAATATTACTCTTAAAGACCATTGACAGATTTCAAATGAAATTTCCTTAATGGCAACATTTTTAAATAACCACTTTTTACTACATTTTTCCTCTTTTACTGTTTTATTTTTGGTGTTGCAGTCCTGCATGACTCTCTTGTCGTGCACACCTGGAGGAAGGAAGGAGTAGGCATGCCTGAAATAGAAGCTGAGCTGGTTTATTTCAGGTGTGTCCTTTCCCACCCCTTATATTCTAGTTTCATGAAATGAAGCACTTTTTTCATTTTACATATAAGATAGTCATGGAAATCAAGCTGTTTGCTCAAGATTTCCTAGGTACCCTGTGACAGCAATGAGCTGTGCCAGATTAGTTGGCTCCTGGCCTAATCTTGGACTAATAACAACAATTCCTTCTAGTCTATGTCACCACTAAGACTATTATTTCTATACAAGCATAACTGCTTGTCACCAAACAAAAAAATTAGCCATAGAGAAATTGCATTTGATTTATTTCAGTAGCCTTGTTATCATGTTAATAATTGTTATCATTATTTTTCCTCCTAGAAAAATATCTGTATAATTTATAGGACCCCTAAATAAGCTGGTCCACTCCATTTTATTACTCTTATTTTATTCTGTTTTTTTGTTTTTTTCTTTTTTTTTTATGGTTGCATAATATTTCATTCTTGGTTGGAGGGAAAAATCTGTTATTTCATCTAAATCATCTTTGCCCATGTTTCTAGCTTCCATTTCAGAACTCTATTAATAATTTTTGTTTCCCATATGCACTTTTTGTTTCCCATATGCACATTTTTGCCTGAAGCAAGCTCTTCTCAGCATTTATTTTTGGTGTATGTCCAACATTACTATAATCCAGTTACAGTTATTTGTGCTGGTAGAATATCGGCTAAATCTATTTGCTCCATTTTGTCATGCCTACTTAATATTTTAAAAAGAAAATTAGTGACATTTTTCCACAACAGCATTGGGTCAAACACAGTTCACACAGTGTACTGTACAATATTCAGTTTTGCTTTGTGCACCAGTTATTATCAAATTAGGAGGATAGTTGGGCATGTGGATTTGAGCCATGTGTTAATCCAAGTTCATCCAGAAGTGCGTGCCATCCTGTCTAATACAATGGTTTAATTACAGCTGATGAAATTGCATTATCTTTTGAATCCATCTTACCGTGTTGTCTAGCAATTGGTTGCACATATACATCCCATATTCAAGTGTGTTCATCTCGCATAAGTAGTGATAAACTTTAGAAAAAATGCGAACAGGTAAATAATTTATTAAGGAGAATTTTTTTATTTACAGATTTTCTAACTATGAAATAACATAGCAGTGTCAGGTAGGTTCAGAGTAAGTTCAGTGGTGTCAATTTCTTTTGAAAAAAACTTCTTCCATGTTCTGATAAGAGCCCATTTCAAATACAGTGTTTTAACAGCATATGAATAAAGGTTACAGTCAAGAGGATGTCTTTGCGGTTCTGCATTATTATGGTTGGGGTGTATTAAGGTTGCTAAAAGGTCACCTACTTCTTTAAAATATAGGACTCTCGGGGTTTGTGATAGACATTTTAGTGTTCTGGTACAGGTGGCTTTACCCAATAATACTAGTGTAGATGTGTGTCTGGTCACAGAATGCATAGATTCTATACACTCCCCAATAATGTTGTGTCTGTTGCTTGCCCTGATTTTTTATTTTTTTAATATCTTTTTTTGAATGGCCTTTTTAAAATTCATATATGAACTTTTTTTCACTTCTGCAATTATCCGTATTTCTCCAAATAGCTTTGAAAGACATATTTAAACTGTGTTTTTTAGATTCTGACTGACATTTGAGGAAGCTGCAATAGCATCAGTATATTCCGGAGTGAACTGGATAGCTTGCTATGTGACAGAAAATCTGATGGTCTCAAGGTGATGGACACTGTTAATATAGGTCTATGATAATGAAAATAAAATCTGAATTTGGCCTTGTTAGTGTTTTGTCTTTAAATGTATTTATATGGTATATAAATAAATATGTTACTATTTTATGTATTATTTATATCATCAATGCATATATTTCTTACATAGGGGTAGTCCTGCTGGAAATGATGCAGTAATCATTTGGATTATCTTCTGGTAGACAAGTTTTTTGGGGCTCAGCATTGAGTTATTCTCAATCACTAGAAGAAAGCAGCTCTCTGGACAGCTCACCCACATTCACTCCTTATGCTTGAGTAAAATTGCAAAAACATGGATTCAGTCTTACATATCTTTACATGTATCAATGATTACCCTGTAGGCTCTTAGTTCAGATTTTTAAGTTCTGGCTTCTGTATCTACACCTGCAATTCAGAAGTGCATTAATATTTGTTTTACAAACCTGAAGTGACCTTAACTGTATGCAAAGCCACGAGAGTTCCTCCAGTTGGGCAATTGTTCTGTGATCGGACACAGCCAGGTGTATGATTTTGGCTTTTCAGCAAAGTTCTGAATAAACCTTGCGCTATAACATGATTGTAGTATAGTAGAATGAAAGTACAGTTAAAACGGATGTTAGTTTCACATGCGGCAATATAAATTACAATGTTGTCAAAGTATTTTCTCAACTGTTAGAGCATTGCCATAATTTTTCACTAAGAATTACTGTGAGGTTGTATTGTTATGTATTTTAGCAACATCTAAGCTTGGAGGAATTTTAGGTTAGTAATTTAGGAGGAATTAAATAATTGAATGAAGTCTTATTACACCAAAGCATTTGTAAAAATTAATTTATCTCATTTGAAAGTATATGTGCACATCGTCAGTTATCTCTTTATCTGAAACCTTTAGATGTAAATTTGCTTTAGTCTTTGGAATGGTAAAACTATGCATATCACTCATGAATTTAATTTAATTTTTGTGTACTTAAATCCTGGTGGAACACCAATAGACATAAAAGGATTCTGCCACATAGTCCTGTATTTGTTTCTAAAAATCAGTTGGTTGTTTTCTATCTTTAAAAGGAAATGAGACATGCTTAAGTTAAAAGAAAATCTCCAGAAAATATAGATATATAGGGGTCCAAGATCCACTGAGTCTTAAGGGGCTAAAGACTTAGTCACCTGAGACTGGAATATATCCCTGAACCTCTTCAGATACTTGAAACAGTCAGCACAGATTTTATACACTTTACACTCCTGTCACTTCTGTGAGAAGAAAAGAAAATACTTGCAAATTAAGACTGCAGGAAAATTTAAGGAAAAGTGATAGTATTTGTAAGAAAAACCCAAGAGGGGATTTACAGAAAACTCTGTAAGGAAGGTTACCGGTAAGCACCAAAGAATTTGTAAAGGGTGAGAAAACGAGGAGAAAATGATACATCAATCATAACCTTTAAGACCTTATGCACAAATAAATATATTCACATTTATGTATATAAAGTGCTGGAGATCTGTTAATTTGTTGCACAGATATTTTCTACATGGCTTTATTTTTAAATTCGGCCTCTTGCTCTCCTTCTGTTATGTTTATGTGCATCAGTACATACCAAAGTTTATGCTCCACGGTTTAACATCTAGGGCAGATAACATTCTTCCTGAACTTGTCATTTGCATCTTCTGATGCAGCTTTGTTGACAAGGTCTTTTCAGGCATGCAGAGAAAAAAAAAAACGCTCCTGTGTCTGTTTTGATCATTGGCAAAGGAGTATCTTTTTTCATTAGTTTGTCTAGATGCTATTTCCACAAGAGAGCACTTTGTCTGTATAGCTTGTACATATAAATCTGCTTCAGCAGGGAGCCTGCAAGTTGTGTCAGGGTCAGCTAGAAAAAAAGACTAAATCTTCCTGAAAATTGCAAGAGCGTTTTTTGTTCGGTTTGGATTTTTTTTTTTTTTTTTTTTTTTTTTTTTTTTCCCCCCCCTCCTGTGGTTTGTCATCCAGAAAGGGATGGAGGCGCGCGTCCCCAGCCACGCAGAGCATTGATTGCTTCTGCCTGCAGCGGGGATGCTGTCAAGTCTCTGCGCGAGTGGAGTCCGGTATTGACACGGAGCTGCCGGCCACCGGCTCCCGCCGCGCCGCGCTCCCGCCGGGCCCCGCCGCCAGCTGCTGCCAAGCGGGCTGGAGAGGCCCCGGCAAAGGACCTCACGGCTGGGAGGGGAAGCGCTTCCATGCAAACTGGGCGAAGGAAGCCCTGGGTGCGCCATGCAGGCTCACCTTCCCAAGCAGCACAGCTGCGGCGGGGGGTCCGAGGGGCCAGATGCCGTGCCTCCGGTACCCAGGGATGCCCGCTGCGCCTGTCGTTGGCGCCAGCATCCTCCGGGGCTCCAGGATAGCTCACAGGCGCTTCCCTCTTGGGGACCTGGGGGTGCCAGCCAGAGCAGGGGCAAGTTTGTCCCTTTTTGGGACACTGTGCGGAAGAGCCCCCACAAATCCCCAGCCAAGCCGCAGGGCAACCCAGGGGAGTGGTGGTCAGAGTGCGCCTGTGCCCACGGCTGGTCCCCCCTGGTGCAGGTGAGCCAATTCTTCACTCTCCAAGCGACTTAGGGAAAGAAAGTGAGGTTTGGTGGTGTTGGCAAATTTCCGTGCTGTGTCTTGATTTGTGTTTAGTGGTACCTTCTGGAAAAATTATATGCAAGGGTGAGCTGTCGGTTGGTGATGTCTGTTGTTTGAATATTGATTCTCTGTGGCCTGTGGAAATTGTGGGGTCCTCTTGGAAGGGTTTTCTTTTTAAAATGCTGTGGTTTCTACCTCCAGGTTCTCTAGACCTTGTATTCCACTGTGTTGTGTAAAGAAATGATGCTTTCATACCCCCATGTAATGGATTTTGCCTGCTTCTGTAAAGAGTTTGCTTTCAAATTTTGCATGAAATTAATAAGGATATTTTAAATAGAGAACGTGTGAGGGATGTTTTAGATTTATTAATAAGAGAAAGTGTGACCTGATTTTCCTCTTGTGAACTTCAAATGTATTGAAATCTTTAATAAATATGGAATAGCTCTTTAGCTTTCAAAAATCTATAGATTTTTACTTAATGGCAACACGGTGTATTTTAAAATATAAACCAGCCAGGGTCTAGGATGTGTACAGATACCTGTAAGCAATTAGACTGAAAATGATTACACACGAGATAACCCAGCACTGTGAAGTAGAAATCACAGTGACACTCATATGATGGTTAATATTAAAAAGCATTAACACTTCTTCCAACGATGGATGTTTTCATTTCTCCCTTAAAAATCTTTAAGCTCATTCAAGAGCTTTCTATTATGTCAACATCAAATCCTTTTGTCATAATTTCACACTAAAAAGGCAGAACTTAATGTTGAAATTGGGTTTTGGGATGTATGTTTACTTACTGAAATAGTATACACTGGAGTTTAACTAGCCTTAGCCCACAGTGAACATGTGCACCCTCTCTAGAGATTAAATCAATTCTTTGGTGGAAATGGTTTTAATATATTTTCACTGAACAAAAAAGCAATAAGGCATAGGATTGACAGATTGTGTAGCTGTACTTTATCTTGTCTTATGGTTTAAAAAGTGATGCTCTGTTGACTGAAAGTGATTACTATATATAAAAAGCTTAATATTTTTCCTCAAATCTATTATCAAGTGGAAAAACTAAGATTTCTGATATGTTTTGGAGTGACCAAAATGTTGCATGTGACCACACTGTATGTTACACATTTTCTGTCATACACAAAGCACATATGACTATTTATGCTGGAATAAAGCCAAAGTTAAAATAATATATAAAACATAGAACTAGACTTTGTTCTGATTTTAATTTTAAAAAGCTCTAAACATTTTCTTAGGCTCTGAAGATTTTCATTTTGGAAAAAAGCTTGAAGAAAAAAAAAAAACTATAAAGGAAAGAGTTATTTGGTTTTCAAATGTATAGAATTTATAAAGAAAAAATGAAGGAGCTGTTAAAAAAAAAATTAAATTGAAGGCCATTTCTAAGACTACTTCAGTATTTAGATTAGTATAGATGCATTGTAAAGTTACTTCAATTATTAGTTATTAGTTATCTTCATTGTCTTTGTAATCACATCCACTTGTGTTTAGATAATGTGAAATTCTTTGGGTATTGGTACTTCCTTATATTTCATTTTGAACTCTGCACTGTAAACTTTCTTTACTGTACGTTCTTAATGCCAGCTACCTTACTCTGTTTAGGAAAGTCCCTTTCTTGGGTTCTGCCTATAATGAATCAATCCGCCATCAATTAAAGTGGTATTCTGCACCTAGGATGGACTGATGTACTTACTTGGACAAATATTTGGTGCTTTTTATGCCATAGAGTTGTGAGATAGTTTGTTTCAAATAATAATCTATCCTTTTTTTTTTCTGTACAAAGTAAGCATTGTGCAAGCTATGGGAAGAAAGGAAAGAGTGTGTGTATATGTATGTGTGTGTGTGTATGTGTATTGTTGTATGTACATACACTTAGACAATCATTTTATCAATTATATTTCATAGATGCAATATGGGAAAACAGTATAGAGCTGACCTTATTAATTGCCCTTAATTTGGGGATACAAATTGAAGTCAGTGATTGTTTTTGAGGGTTGTGTTGACTGGTAAAACTGTCATCTTTCTTGCCAAAACAAGGAAAGTAGTGAAACAGTTATATTTGCTGGCCGCCCAAAAAAGGAAAACTTATTTGAAATTTGCATCTTATGTGTAAATATAATAATAAATAAGCTAGTGACAGCCTCACAGGTGTAGGGGCTTTTTCTGTAAGGTTCTGTCCAGATTTTTCTTCTGCTTGATATTTTTGGGAGAGGCTACCTTCTTCAAGCATAGGAAAGACCTTGAAAAAATTACTTCTTGATTAGTACTGTAGTACCAAATTTAATGCACAAGTCCTTAATTCCTAGAGTGAGTACTAGACAGCTGTTACTAATGTACACTTTGTCATCCCGATCATGATAAAAATGTTGATTTTCATTGCTGAGGACATGGCTTCATTCTCTTTACTAGTTCCTTCTTTTTTAGTATGTCAGAGCAAAGTATGTCATTCTGATTTTATTAATATTTTAACTGTATTAAAAATTCTGCTTTGCTAGGTTGCATGTTTTTGTTTACTCTTAGCTTCATGTTGAATTGTGGGTAGAAGAATGCTCTCTATATATTCAAATAGAAATTCATTTGAATTAAAAAAAAAAAAATCCCTCTTAATTTTGAAAATGAGTTAAAATCAAGTTTAGATGGAAATTTGATTCCAAGACCTAATTCCAGTCCTTTTTGAAAAACTCATTTACAGTTCTGTTTCGTTTATTTAAAAGAAAAAGAAAAAAGAACAAAAAAACCCAAGCCAACCAACCAAACAAAAACAAAACCAAAAAAGTAAGTTAATAGGCAAGTTTTACATGTCTCTGTTTCCTGGAAATAATTCTTGCTTCTTTGCAGTGCACCATCTATCTCTATCATGGTTAGTATCATGGAGTCATAGAATTTGTGTGATTCACTCAGTAATTTCATATCTAAGGTCAGTGTTATCTTAAATGTGAGAGATCTGAGAGAAATTAGGGGTGGGGAGCTCAGAGGCCTGATGTTTTCCATGGGGCATTCTAATGTTGGATGTCGATTGTAACAAATGAAATATGTTCCTTGCTGGCACATGTAGACTTCTAGCATTTATAATCAACCGATTTATCATGTCAGAAATGTATGGTAACGTGTAGCTGAAGGTGTGCAATGAACAGCTATTCTTTATGTAGAATGGACGGAGGGATAGGAGTCTTTATTACCCTGATTAAAGGGTGAAGAAGAAATTGCAGAGATTGAGCTGCTATGCTTGTTTTAAGAAGTCCAAGGTACAAATTTTACTTCATGCAATCTACATGAAAGAGGGCTTTCTCTAAACATCTTTCCAATATGTCTGTAACTGCATGTTTTCAGGGTGCTAGAGCTTGATATTGTTCCATTAAAGGGGAAGGAAAAGGTAGAAGTAGATTCCCATATTTGTCTGTTTCCCAGTTCAGAAGACAATATTGGACTCCACTTTAATTGAGCTAACTCTATTAGCTATTAAATATTTCACCCTTCTATTTTGAAATACTCTCAAGGAAAAACATCTCATATCAGATAGTATCCTAGATGTGTCATCTACAAAAATGCATACATGTGTTTTGTTTTGAAAACTTGCATATAAGTGTAAATTTTCACATGGTTTTAAACAGTTTAATGTCAATGTCAGCTTTCCAGACTGTTTTGGTTGTATTTTTCCAGCACTATCAGGAAAAAGGTTTTTTTGCAGTCAGTGTTTTTAAAAAGAATAGCATCAGTGAGCTGTTTTATTACCTGGTAGAAACGCTTGTGAGCTAAACCCATGGATTGTGACATGACGTAAAAAAGACAGTGAGTAGACAAATTTTGAAGTATCAGCTGAGAATGGTCTTTTGTCTTTGAAGGCCTTTGGTGCTAGTGCTGAAATTTCAGTATATCATTTGTGAGCTCTTTGCACAGTGCGAAGAGGTGAGAGCTAGCCTCAAGGCATGCTGCTACAGTACTGAAGCAGAAGGTCTATTGCAAGAGGTGCTGGCTCTCCTAACAGTATAAAGAAATGCTTTGTCATTGGTTGTGTTTTTGAAAGCTTAGATTACTCCTTTCAGGTTCACAGATTCCTGCATGCAACTAGCCATTCTTCTATCAAGTCACTCCAGGCAATGGAGGTACATAGAGCTATTTTAGTTAGCTAAGGGAGATCTTGTCATTCTAGTTTAGTATGTTCAATTGTCAGTAACATAACAGTTAAAGGAAAACCAAATAATGCTGTTTATTTGGCTTTAAAAATTTTATTTTTTAATCTTCAAGGCTACTGAGAGCTAGATGTTGTAAGTCAAGAGTTAAGATTTGATGTAACTCTGACGCTGTTAAGGATAAAACAGAGAGGAGTAGCTGGGCAATTTTCAACCGAGAAAGAATTTCACATCCCATTCTCAGGCTGGTATGCTTTTATCAGTGAATTTAGGCGACTGCTCCTAAGTTTTAGGAAGATGTATCTTAATTCAGCATCTTGCCTTGGATGGATCGTTATGCTGCATTTATAGAAGTAAACTCATTTGTACATCATTTAAGTGACAGCTGCATAGATTGCTGACAAAGTTTCAAAGCGGAAATACAAAAGCTGTTATCATGTTCTTTTGCAAGATGAGTAATACTGTTCTACTGATTCTTGTATCCAGTCCCACTGACTGACAGAGGACTTTGAGAAGTCTACAGCATCTTGGGTGACATTCATATCTAATGCTCTCCCAGGACAGATGCTTTGGAAAACATTATGCATTTACATTCATGTTTAACCTATTTCTTCTACCAAAACCAGGAAACCATTGTTATTACAGAATTCATAGCATGTAGGTTATGTTTAGCATAAAAAAGAGGTCAAAGGTTAGCCTTTGAGTGCCTCGTGTTGAGGTCAGCAACCTCATTAGCAATGTAGAGAATGTTCCTGGTCAGATGTAAAGTGAAATATTGCATAATATTTGTTTAAAAATACTGTTTCCTTAATGTAATGGCTGTTCACGTGATTCCAGTTTGAAAGATGGACATAATATGTCATGAAAAGACTAGAAACTAAACATGCTGAGACACATTTGGACTTTCTCTGTAACATATAGGTTTAAAAAAAAAAAAAAAAAAAAAAAGAAAAAAGAAACCGCCACCACTAGCCATGAGGCTTTGTGCTCTGCAGACTCAGGAACCTGGGGATGTGTCATTCAATCCAGATTTTCCACTGTGTCTCAAGGGGTCATTCAGCCACCTCTGCCTGGATTCATAATGTAGCATTGCTTTGCAAGGGCCATTGGGAGTAAAATATGAGTGGATATTCTTTTCATTTGTTGCATAATATTCTGTCTCCTTCTATTAATGTATAAGGTCTTTTATCTGTTAATATTTTTGATAATAGATAATTTTAAGTGGCAGCAAAACCAGTTAAGAAATAGGCATGGTTACACAGATCATGAGAATGTTTGTGTACATGATGTTGTATATATTTTCATTTATATACTGAAAAGGATAAATATATGCTATGTACTGTACTAGCCAATGATTGTCATGATTTATAGCTTATCTACACACATTTTGGCTCCTGCTGATTGTTCAGTCATAAATATGTTAATGCTTAATTTGCATGATTTGTTGCACCATATTTAGATTTGCATTTAATTAATCCCATGTTTCAAAGTTTCTCCTCCGAGATGCCTCAAGAAGCCAAGAACATTTTCTCCCCTTGACATATAATTTGGCTTCTGGGGTTTTCAGGGGGAATGAAAGGGAGCATGGGAAGGGAATTGTAGAATTTGGAAGAGGACTGTTTGTAGCATTGGTAATTGGCAAAAACTGCACCAGTGTGTTTTGATAGCCCTTCCACTATTGATAAATTTCTTCAATATTTGGCATATGTATTCACCCATGGATAAACTGTTCATCATATTTGAGAACAGAAGGGCATTTCCCTAGGACCAGACTGGCAGAGCCCAAAGGGATTCATAACCTTTTTTTTTTTTCTTCACTTTTTCTGTAGTCTGCCATGTCATCCACTCCTAGGAAAATCAAGGCATTTTCACCTAACAAGCTCCTTACCATCACAGGAATTTACAACACATGAAAGTCTTTGATCTGTCCTGTATTGCTCTAATGGCACACAACACACAGTAGGATTTTAGTCGTCGTGTCTCTTACACTGACTCGTGAGGTTATAGGTTGCTGGAACTGTTTTGTGGCACGTTGACAGGACTGATAGACTGAATGCTCGCTGCACTAAAGGGGGGGAAAAAAAAAAAAAAAAAAAAAAGGTTTGCCTTATGACTTGCTTAAGATGATAGGAATAAGATTTGATAACCCTGGTTGTGCTTTCTGTCTAATGTTCCACTACATTTAAATCAGGCATTCAAAGATGCAAAACCTTTATAGCAACTCAACAAGATGATTTTGGTCTAATCAAAACAAAATAAGTGAAGGATGATGTATGATGGTTTATAGCTGGATACTGAGTAATAGCTAAGATTGAGACAGAATTTGTCTCAGCTATTTTGGCATGACTTGAAGACACAACCTGAAAATCGATTTCTGTTTTGGAAATGGTTATCTCTACTATTCTGGGGTATTTTAATCAACTGTGAAAATGTCAGAGTTCCCTACAAAAAAAAAAAAAAAAAAACCAAAAAAAACAACAAAAAAACCTGAAGGGAGTTTCTGGTTGTAGTAATGACAGTATTTACAGAGTGTGCCAAATTAGCTCTCTGTTTCCTCATGTCTGCATGTGGCTTTTGGATGAAGGATAATAAAAATAAAGCCAAAAAAGACAAAAAAACAATTACGGATTAAATTACTTTGCTTTTAAGAATTGTGTCTGCTTTGAAATAAACCATAGATTGTTACAACAGAGTTTATAAATTAAATAACATATAGTCATTTACCTTTTTGTACAAGTATTTTTTTACAAATTACAGCAATTAATCAGATGAATTGGCTCAATGGTCACCTAATTTCAAAAGCTCCCATTATTTTGAGAGTTAGAAATACAGGGATCAAAAAGGATTCTTTATGTATTCAAAATACAGTTCTGTAATATCTAAAATGAACATCAGAAAAACAAACAAAATAATCCTTTCTGTAAATTCCAATTCTGGCATAAGCTTTCTTTTAAGTCACAGGAGCCAGCTATGAATGTAATACAAAATCCAATTTAGCAAAGTAACATCTGGTTTTGGTTTAGGTATGTTGTACTTTTAATATGGAGTTTTACCTTTCTGATTAAGTGTACAAGGAGAAGTAGGTTACTTCAGCAGCTGAAATTGCTCATATAATTGGTCAAACAGAACATCAGACAAATTATTTTCATTATGCATTTCAAATGTGAGTATAATGGAGTAGTGCTTCCAGTTACTAACATTGTAGAGCAGCTATTCTTCACTCAGATATGAAAACAGTTAAACAGAGACTTTTAACACTCCTTGTTTGCATTTGTTTTTCTTTTAATTTCTGATAAACGCTTCCTCATATTGAACTGGTATTTGTTGCATTCACGATCACGGAAACTTTTGTTATTTATCCATGTGCTGGTTTGTCCAAGTTTTTATGTTGCAGTCATCACTCACCTGATAGCTGAGCACATTAAATATTTATTGAAAATATGAGTAAAGACTAAGCTCTGTTTTTACTTTTCTTCATTCTGTAGGGTCTATTTTGTGAAACAGGTGATTTTGACAGCTTTGTGAAGGAGAAATTCAGCTATACTTCACTTACAGTGGCTACCAGAGGAGTGGGGTCCTGGCCCTACACTTTGCTTCCTTCATTGTGGTGTTTTGTATGATTGTGTACTGAGCTCAGAGAACTGATATGCCAGGAAGTTAAAAAAAAAAAAAAAAAAAAAAAAAAAAAAAGAGGTGTCTGAGAGACCTATTTCTTGGCCCGGCTTGATGTCCACTAGCACAGCTTCTAGTGCCAGCACAAGGCTGAGAGCAGAAGCACGTGGCAAGGGACATGTCCCAGAAGATAGCAAGGGATGTGGTGTCCCAGAAGATAGCATGCAGCTGCCTCTATCAAGGGTAGTCACAATGTGCAACCTGATGTCTGCACTTGGGCTTTGACAACACAATAGTGCTTGGGGGGCCTCCCTGTGCTAAGGGCAGAGACTTGTATCAAGCTCTTTGCTACCTCCAAGATCTCATGATTCACTTAGGACATTAAGAGTTTTAGGGACACCTTGTTCCCTCTGCCCTTCTATTCTCACTTTCTGTGCAACTGACACATCTGGGTTCTCTCTAAATCTGTCCGCCTTGTCAGAGGTCAGTTGTTGCAATTGAATTTAGCTCTGTGAGACTGCAGTCAGGCAGACCAACTCAAACAGGCAAATATTTTGCAAGAAGAACCAAAAATTCATATCTGGGTATTCAGTAAGAAGACAGTAAAAAAATCAGAGAGCCCTGATCTCACATTCTCGCTGGGGCTGAAGCTCTCATGTTTGCTACTGTGTTCGGAATGGCCTTTGGCCTTTGTACACCACTGGCTTGCTCAAGCATAAATTTAAGAGGCACATGCTTTAAGCCTGTAGAAAAGACACACCTCTGTTGTTTTGTTTTCCAACAGTTTACTTCTCAAACACAACTTTTTTATGCAATATTAGTAAGACATACTTAAAAGAAAAAAAAAAACAAAAACAAAACAAACAAACAAAAAAAAAAAAAAAAAACAAACAAAAAACCAGAAACAAAACCAGACAAAAACTCCAATCAGTCAACCAGCCACAGTTATTAAAACTTACACCGTGTAGTACTGAAATATACAACTTGCATGAGTATGGCTGTGGCTCTGTACAGCAGTTTTCTTATCTAGCTGGTATTTCTGCTCCATCAATAATACATCTCACTCCTATGACATGAATTCTTCTCCATTTTTAAATTATGTATGAAAAAACAGAAAAAGTTTAACACTGAGTATGCACATTTATACTGTACAAGAACTTTATGCATTCATGTTTTAATGCATTTAATGTTTTAATACATTTATAGGTAAATAATAATGTTTTAAGCAGCTGTGCGCAAAGCAAAGCAGGACAGATATTCAGGTCACATTTTCTAATGATGGACAAAGCAAGGTTTGGTTTGTTTTGTTTTTTTTTTTTTTTTTAATTCGTAGGATATCGAGTTATCTAAAAATAAAAGATCTAAGCAGTTTGATCATCATCAGTTTTCTCTGTTAGACATGTATATCTCTGATTCATTAGAACTTAGTGCGCAGCTCCTGGTTTCAGACTTGGAGAGATTAGGGTACATTCCTCTGCACTTCTTCCTAACACACAGAAAAAACACATGTGAAAGTAAACCCAAACTGTTTAACATGAGAATCCATAAAACTTGTGATTGAAATCTAGGTTCCACTGCAGTTTATTACTATTTTTCTGGCTGCTTATCCTGCTAATGTGTATGCATTTGTAAATTAAATACATGAAAACTTGTACAGTAATGCTATTCATTCAGTTATTGACAGCTGTATATCCTCAGTGCCCATTAATTTAATTTTTCAGGAACTGCTTTTTAGCATTGCATGTTCAGAGCAGAATAACAGTATCAGGGGATTGATTATGGGTAGAACTTGTCTGCAGGTGAATAATCAGTAACAACTGGCTAGAGACATAGTCATGCAAAGTTTGGGGAGAAGGTTAGGAAGAGATGGGAGAAGAGGGTGGTACATGTTCATACTTCCAAGAAGTCTGATTTTTTGAAACAATCAGTTCGCTAGGCAGCCACTGAACACATGAATCATTGGGCAATTCTGAAAAACTTGGCCAAAAGGATTTGCAAAAATTTTGAAAAAATTTATAGGTTGCTATTTTTGTTTATTATTACTATCACTATTATTGTTATTAATTATTATTATTAATTATTATTATCATTATCATTATCATTATTATTTGTTATTTAAATCTTTAGTGATTTTAAAGAAGTGAAACCCTACAGAAATATGAGGAAGGGAACTATCAGTTTGTTGTAATTTGATTTGACTATAACATAGTTTTTCTGTAATGTACCACATGTAGATATACTATATGTAATTATCAGAGTCATGATATACTGCAGTTGCCTCTGGGGCAGTTACTAGCTTGCTCAGCCATTGCAAGTATAAAAGTGGTAGCAATCTGATCACATCTGTGGACATAAACCTGCACAACTACTGTCTTTTGTAGTTCTTTTCTTTGAGTTGTCATGGCAGTATTCTCAGTGGATCTTCTGTTTTTACTGAGATGCATTTAGGTCTATGTGTAGTCAGCACAAACTTGGAACTCATACATTACTCTTTAAATAATTTGTGATGAAAATTGAGGTTATTACTCCTAGTTGTTTTAGTTTTAAGCACTGGTTGATGTCTATCAGCTAAACTAGTCCATGTACTAAGAAATAAAACATTATGTTAATCATACATAGAATACAGAAAGGAATGAATCAGCTCTTTGTAGTGGATGAAAATGCAGAATTACAGAAATATTTTGCTGAATGGTCAAAAACTAAAAAGCTCTTCAGATTCATAATTCTTGGGTCTTTGTATCTTCTGATGGTAGCCCTTGTTATTTCTAACCAAAAGGTTACCTTTTGCTCATTTTATGTAATGCCCTTTCAAAACACATTTTGCTACTGGGGAAATTTAGTACCTGTTTTCCTTCTCACCTTTGCCCCTTTCTGTCTTCTTTTTGAAGAGCCCCATTACTTCTACATCATTTTTTTTTCATACTTCATCTGTATTTTCACATTTTTGAATGGATGCCAGAACAGTAGTAGAATTACTGGGTTTACCTGTATGCTCTTTGTCTTATTTCCAGATGGAAGTCTTTTTTCTTGTGGTTCACTTGACAGGATTTGTCCTCAGGTGATAACAACTTTAATGTACTTTCTGCCAATTTCTATTTCATCATGTTACCTTTTGCACTTGAGAGTTCAGCAAATCTGACACAACAGCAAAATGCAAAAGGGAACAGAATTGCCAGATAAGAAAAATTTGGTTGCAGGGGGATGAGGGGATAAAAGAGCTTGGTTTTGGTTTTATTAATAATAATAGCAATAATAAAAGAACAAAGACAAAAGAAATTCTTTTTGCAGTCTGAAGTATTAGTTGGTGTTCAACAGATAACCAGGGGCAGGAAAGGTGATCAAAGCAAAATCGATCCTGTTTGTGTTTTGTCCAGATGTCATTACTGCCTGATATCTTGACATTTTTAACATGCCTCAGAAGGAACAGCTATGTGATTCTTTTGTTCTCTGATACATTTGTGAGTTAGGTCAATGTTCATTCGATATCAGACTGGGAAGGCTGAGGCAGGGAGGTTAACAGACATTGTGTGGATTGTACATAAAACAGAGGGGAGCTTTGCATTTTCAAGCCTTTTATCATAGCTTAGTCCTATAGGCAACAGATAGACTGCACCAGCTTGAACTATTTGTTGAAGTACTCTAGCTAGTTTATGCTGGGTTTTGGCTAACCTGTCTACATGGAAGGGCGTCTGGAATCTGTTCTCCCTTGGAAGTTCAGGGGCCTTTGCTGCTTGTGGCCACCATGGAGGTATGGCAATAAGCCCAGTCCCCTTGCTGGGAATCTCAGTGCCTTCCTGGATCCATGAGCCTATGTATGTTGATAGGATTTCCATCTTTTTGAGGTTAGCGGTTTTTCATGCTACCGAAGAAAGCTTTGCAGTGGCTAGTGATGTTTTTGCTGAAGTGGGACAGTTTCCATCAGCTCATTCAATCTATGACAAACTTCAGCTACAGGGTGGGCTGTACTCTTAGAGTGATGGACATATCAGCTTGGAGGTACAAAGCAATTACTCAACCAACACTACTTCTTCAAGCCTCTCCATCAATACAAGATGGTCGCTTCAGCAGTTGAAGCTGACTTCATTGCTGGGATGTTGTGCAGAGCTGGACAGCACAGTCTAACCAGTTGTTGTACTACTAAATTGGTAAAGTTGGAATAAGAGGATAAAATACTGGAAATGTAAGAGCAGAACAGTGGCAAAAAGTCATTAAAGATATCTGAAGCTCCTTAAACAACATTTTTCTTCAGGGACATCTGAAAAACAGAAGTTCAATTAGAAGCCATGGCAGTAGAGTGGAAAGTGTAAACCTTGTGGACCACAGTTCAGCACAGTGCTTAACATTGCTCCCTAAGCACACTGGAACTATCTATATTAGTGGGACTTGGTGTTACTACCAATATTTTGAACGCTGAAGTCAGCCCAAAAGTTAAGTACCCTGATGAACCAGAACCAAAGTAATAGTCTAACCTGCAATTAGATTGATTGGATTTTTTTAGTTCATGCTATTGTCTTTTCCATTTCTATGTAAAAGCAAAGAAAAAGAAGAAAAATCCTTAAAAAATCCATATGATATGTAAATTGCCAGTATTTTAAAAAAAAATAATTAAGATGTTTTCAAAGTTGAATATATAAAGCACACAGAAAATGTTACTCCTGTATTTATCTATAATTTTTAATTTATCTTGAAACTACAGTAATAAAGTAGGAATACAAGAGGAAAGAAAATTATATTTCTGTAGACATCTTGCACTCAAATTCAGTCCACCAAAGGAGTTCTAAGGCATCAGAAGTCAATTATAATTGCAACAGCTGATCTTTAACTGCTGCAGCACTAGTGGGAAGAGTTAGTGAAGTAGGATTTCAGTTGATCTGACAGTATTATAAAGCAGCATTGCTGCCTCTGATTATTGGATGCAAAAGTTCAGCCATTGCAATGCAAGAGGTTTAGGCTGGAACTTAGCAATCACTACACTATTCTTATTCTTTGCAAATTCAATAAGAACAACCACCAAAGCCCTTCAGATCTAAACAGCATATTCTTTTCTACAACCATAAATAAATACTCCTGTATGTAAAATTGCATGGCTATACTGTTCTTATTCTTCTAATGTAAAATACTTATAAAGTGAAGTACTCAGTTATCTCAGTCATTTTTTCTTAATGTATTAGAGGCTTGTAAACAACCCATTGGCAAAACTCCAACAAAGCTTTATAGAAGTTATTCTCTACTAACATTTATTTTAAAAATTAAACACTTTAGTGTTTCACAGGAAGGCACTATTCTAGTTGGAGAGATATAAAAGGGTGAGGTACAGTTAAGTAATTTCTAGCTGGAGACATAGTGGGGTGTTCCCACCTGATCCGCTATATCAAATTATAAAAAGTAATCTTACTGGTTGAATTATTTAACATTTACTTGATTGATAGCAGTACTCATTTTCATAGAAATAAATACGTATAATAAATGTCATTACACATAAGGCATAAAGGAACCTGGAATGCTATTTTTCCTATAAAACATAAGGGGTTACCTGGGACAGTTGTGCCTTTGTGTATAAAGTATATGAGCTTTCATTTGATGTAGTTGCATCAGCTTTTGTGATACTTTGATCTCTACTCATTCTGAGTCCTTTATTCACATTTTGTCATCACTGTCTTGTCCTGAGGTATTACATGTTTGTAGTGGCCTTTCAAAGATACTGGAAAAGCTTTAGGTGTCTTTAGGTAAGATTTTTTTTTAAATATGATGGAAAATCTCCAGAAATGTGCTTTAATTGGAGGTATGACAGATCAGGCTGTGGTGAGTTGGTGCCAGCTGGCAGCCAGACACCCACACAACCTCTCGCTCATTGCCCCTGCAGCAGGGCAGAGGAGAAAACAGGAAGAGCAGGAGTGAGAAAGCTCATGAACTTCAATATAAATAGGGAATTTACTCGCCAATTACTGCCACAGGCAAAGCATACTCAACTTGGGGGATTTAAATTAATTTATTGCCAGTTAATGTAAATATTTAATTACTGCATTGTGTATTGAGAAACAAAAAAGAGTTAGGGGAAAAATCCTCTCTTCCCAATTTCCCAGGCTCAGCTCCACCCCAGATACATCTCTTCCCTCCTTGTTATCGCTGCAAGTTACACTCAGCCCTTTGCTGCGGTGGCAGGTGATGCAGGAGCTTGGGGTTAGGATGTAGTGGTTTCTCTCTGCTGCTCCTTCCTTCTCACGCTTTTGTTCCACTTCTCCTTTCTTCTTGTTTCCTCCTCACCAGGATGGACCCTCCACGGCTGCATTCCCTCTGGGGAAGTACCTGCTTCAACATGGGCTTATCTACCAGCTACAGCCTGGAGAGGAGAAGGCTCTAGGGAGACCTTAGAGTGGCCTTCCTGTACTTAAAGGGGGGTACAGGAAAGATGGGGAGGGACTCTTTATCATGGAGTGCAGTGATAGGACAAGGGGTAACAGTTTTAAAATGAAAGAGGGAAGTTTTAGATTAGATAAAAGAAGGAATTCTTCCCTGTGAGGGTGGTGAGGCACTGGCCCAGGGTGCCCAGAGCAGCTGTGGCTGCCCCCTCCCTGGAAGGGCTCAAGGCCAGGTTGGACGGGGCTGGGAGCCCCCTGGGCTGGGGGAAGGGGGCCCTGCCTGTGGCTGGGGGGTTGGAACGAGATGATCTTTAAGGTCCCTTCCAACCCAAACCATTCTGTTCATTCTACAGTCTATTTGGGGGCGTGCCTTCTCTGCCATGCAGTACATCTTTACTACTCTGGTCCTGTTGTTCCCTCATTCTCTCCTTCTTGGCATTTTTTGTCCTTTATTAAATATGTTTTCACAAAGGTGCCACCAGCTTGGCTGATGGGCTTAGCTGTGTCTGTCACAGTCCTTTTGGATCTCTCAAATTTACAGGAGAAGGTACTCTGTAAATTAAACTTTATTTTATATGCTCACTAAGAAATATAAAAAAAAAACAGCCTAGCTGTAGCCATTTTCACAAGGGATCCATTTTATGTCCTAGAAGATAACGGTTTAATCATTAGTTATTCAAATTGATGAAGAACTGGCTAATTATTTATGCTCCCACTTTTAAGTCTTCCACTTTTCTGAGAAGCAAATGTCACTGATAATGTTGTGAGATAATACAAACAACTGTACTGGGTGAAACCAAAGGCAGATTCAAGCCATTATACTAACTAATATACTGAATGCTTATGGAAGGAGTTTTAACAGACAGAAGTTACGTGCTCCTTGGTATATATAGTTTACATACTCTAGAATTTCCACTAAATTAATCTGGTCAGATAAGATATTTTCTGAAATATGCTTTGCAGGGATAATGCTTTTTAGTTAACTTTTAAAGTAGTGTAGAATTTTCTCATTAATCAGAGCAACAGTAAGTGCAGGGGTGGAGGGAAGAAGCAGCTCTCAATCTCCGTTTCCACGTCTCCATTCTACAAAACTACACACATTTTGTTGCAAAATCTTCTTTGGGTCTCTTCACAAATTGTTTTCCTCAAAAAAAAAAAAAATAGTCTTTAGGCTGTTTACTTTCTTTCTTTGAAAAGTTTTATATCAATTATTTTAACAAACTGCTCATCCAAATGTACTTATGCTACATTGTGAAAGGCTGTCATGGCTTCTGAAATATAATATTATGTTCTGAACCAGGAAAGCTTTATGATTTTTTTAATCTTTCTTCTTAATTTTCTTTTTCTTAACCACTATTAGTTGCTCAACTTTACTTGATTTTTCAAATATTTTTGGCCCTTCTGACATTGCTTTTCAGTTAACTTTGACCATGAGTATTTGGAGTCCTAAAATTAATTGTTATTAGAAGATAAAAAGAAAAAGTTTAATACACAGGGAAGGACACACTGTTTAAGGCCACTTGTTTCCTACCCTTGTCCCTAGTACTATGTAGTTTTCAATCTCTCTCCTCTCATTCCTTTTCCTTCTCCACAAATAATTACTTCCTACTTCCTTTTGGAAATCCATTTTTATGAGAGGGTGAGGAATTGGGGAATAGAAAAGTTGTGATTACTAGTATTTCATCCTTCATACATGATATTTCCATCTCATCATGACTGCCTAGCAACTCTGACATACAGATTTGCTTTAGAGCTTCTTTGGCAAAGGGTGATATCTATTTCCAGTAAATCTATGTAATGTCAGTCTTTGTGTGAATTGTCTCAGCAGACAGCCCACATGTATGCTATACTCTTTTCCCAGAAAGACATTGTCACTAAAACCCTGACCTTACTGAAATCTTGAAGATTTCTGTGGGATCTGGATTTTACCTTGGGTAAAACAAACATGTTTGCCCATAAATGCAGGGAAAATAAACCTGGACAGAAAAATAGAGATCTCAGTTGTACAACACCCCCTTGACAATGGAAGATGAAATAGCATCCTTTGGGAGAGATAAGAAATCATCTGTCACTATCCTGTGGTTGTGAGGGTAGTTTTCTTGGAGTTAGACTCATTAAACAAGTCTTTCTAGGTTGATTCTTATGGTTTGTCACCAAAGGTCCTTGCAATGGTTTTCCTCATGCTAATTAGGTATTCAGTACTTTTCAAATTTTCCCTTTTTTCATGAAGGTATTTTGGCTATGATTTTAATGAGGTCTGAGAGCTAGGTGCTTGCTGCACTGGAACATAAATGTAGGGGTATCTCCTGAGTTCTACTGAGGAAAACCAGCTGTGAACAATTTAGTCTTAAGAACACAAAGGAAACATTTTAATTTTCACACATGTGTTTTCACTTCTAAATAGTGAAACACCATCTAGTTAGGCAGTTGCACAATTATCACAAAGTGAAGCAGCTGTCTTGGCTCAAATCTTGCCCTCCTATCCTTCCAATGAGGTTTTCTGATTAACTTTTTGTTCTTAGGATAGCAATTTGTACCAAGGATCTAATTAAGAACTTTATATAACACAGTCAAAGTCCTCGTTTTGCAAGTCTGTCTCACCTCAGTCCTACTAATCTTGCAGCTTTCAGTATGGAGCATTCTGAAATGTCTGATATTTCAAGCTATCTCTTCTGGTTGAAAACAATTTCAGCTATTCAGAATCGGGAACAAGATTCATTTGATTCTTTTGTCCTGGTAAGGAAAACTGTAGCATATCTCTATTATAAGGCTTTTTATTAAAATTTAAATTCTGAGGGTTAGGCTTCTTTTTGGGAGGGGAATGGCTTACACTGAATTTCTCTGTTGAGCTGAATGAACTCAGACCTCTGACCATAAGTCCTCTGTGCTTCCTCCTGATGAACAGGTGAGCAGAAGGAACAGCCTTTAATAAGAGCTGGTGATTTCTGGGGAGAAAATACATAGTTCTGTATATCTGGAGTTAAAAGATAGTGATAACATTTCTATTTTATTGTTACTTTAGTGATTAAAAAAAAAGAGATAGCTAGATTACATATGATTCTTATTTCCAGAAAATTATGTAATTGTGATATAGCTTTTAAATGAAGGAGTATTTATCAACTGTATTTAATAAATAGAAATTGAACATATGGGTATTGCTGCTTATCACCAAATGACATACGGTAATATGATACTGTATATTGTGTATAAACTAATTAACTGATCTCTTCTATGTTTATATCAATATGAATTACTAATTTTAATCATATTTTACTTTCAAACATTTTGAAAAACATTTTACTTAGTGTCATGTGCACTGAAAATATTTATTTTCTCATATGCACTAGCATCCCTGATACAGGATGATGCTTTAGGTGATCAGGTTAGGTAAACTAGACAGAACAAGCTGGACAGGAAAGAAAAGAGTACCTAGCTTTTTTCCATGTATCTTCATTTCATGTGAAATACAAATTTGATGGGGTACTTTTAAGTGAAAATGCACTAATATTATGCAGAAGATACATATCTCTGAACTGTTAAGTATATTATCAACAATCTGAAGAACTATTTAGGTGCTAACTATATCAGCTCAGTATTGAGCTGATAAGTGAGCAAAACTAAATGCATTCAATACTAGATGGGCTGATAGCAAAAGATGCTTGGAACCCTGTTTGTATATGAGTAGAGAGCTTATACTGTAATTGAAGAAGACATTTCAAAATGTGTCACAAAGCACATAGTCGCATGTGAAGGGTGGGCTGACTTTGATTAAAAAAAAAACCAAAAACAAAAAAAAAAAAACAAAACCACAAACCCAAAACCTGGTGCCTCCTGCAGATTCTGTGTTCTTCTTGCTGTAATATTTTCTATGTCATTTTCCTCCCGTTCCTCTGAAGCACATGATGTTCCCATTTCTTGTCCTCCCAACCAAACATTTATTTAGTATCAGGGTCAGGTCTGCAGTGGGGTTTTTATATGTTAGTGCTCAGAATTGGTGCACCTGCCTGTGAAGTTGGTTAGCTTTTGGAAAGGACCATCAAATTAGGTGTTAATTTTCCCCAGACGTCCTATGGCGAAAGTCAGGATTTACAACAGGCTGAGAATGGTAAAGGTGATATTTCTGCCTGGCATCATGATTTACTGGATGAGGGGGATATGTTGAAAATTTTCTGTTTAATTTGGGGGGTGGAATTGGTGCCTAAAAAGACAGGGTAGGAGGAGACTGAATCTGCTCAGAGGGTTCTTTGGTAAAGGCTGCCTCATGTCTGAATGTCAATTGCATGAGAGATGTTGAGTTGGTTTTTGAGGTTGAAGCACTGTTGTAAAGGCACAAGGGAAATCTGAGTTTCTAAAGCTGAATATTTTCAGGACTGCACTCTTTGATTCCGATGCCTGTATTCTACCAACATCCTGCCTTAAGCAGCAAGCTCTGTTTGTGTTACTAAATGCTATACTTACTCCTTTTCCAGGTGTTCTCTCCTAGCACCTGATATATAGTGCATAACTTCCACTGTTTGCTTTGGCAGGAAAATGTTTTCTTTTTCCCTCCTAACAGTGATCAAAGTGTATTTCTGAAAGTCCTTTCCTGGAGCACTTCCATTAAAAACAGAGAAACAAAACACCATCATATCAGCCACAGACATCCAGGAGCTGCTTGTTGTTGTTGTTATTGTTTTATTATTGGAAGAGGCTGCCTTGACATTATGAACCATTTAATGTTCCAGTGTTTTGGGGATCATGTAAATGCGTGAAAGGTTGTTGCGACATTTGAGATTCCCTTAGCTGATTTGCAAACCTATCTTCTCAGTCTTGGTAGATCAGTTCTGATTGTTTTTAGGTTTTATGTCTCAGTAATTGTTACATTCATTGTTTGATACAGTGACAGTGAGAGGTCAATGTTGTCTCTGTGTACAAGGAAGGTTGTTTCATTTTGTGGGGTAAGTGACTTTTCATTACACACATTCACACAGTAAATCCAGAGAGCACAGAACTCTCTTAGTCCTGTCCACATCACTGTTATTAATGGATACAAATAGTAGCATCCTAGATTTTTGTGTTTTACACAGCAGAAAATATCTTGAAATCAGTAACTAAAAGATACCCTATAATATCAGAATGATCATATTTCAAAGTGGTGCCTTGTGTTACATTTTGGGACTGCCTCATCAGTAAAAGTGCCATGTTACTTGCTGCTAGATAAGTCACTGTTAAAATTGCCCCCGTCTATTTTAATTCAGTTTAAGATAATACTTTTTTACTCAGTGTCTTTGCACCCAGTTCAGGCCAAAACAGCACTGTTTAGAAATGACAGAATGCTAAAATGTAAAGATGGGGAAAGACCTCATAGGTCATGTTGCCCATCTGCCAGAATGTGAGTGCTGCCTACAGTGTGTATTTTAGTGCTTAGTCTAAGTTTATACAAAGAGTTTTAGGCGGTAAGGCTTCTATCTTTCCTCTAGGGAGATTATACTACAGTTTGTTGAATTTGCCACAGTTGTATTAGTGTACAAAATCTGCTTGTCTGCTCTTGGCATGAAACTGAAAAATATTCCCATGTTAAAAATAGCAAAATATTTGCTGAAAACCATTATAGCAAAATATTTGCTGAAAAAGTATAACTTTCCTGATATGAAATGTTTCTCTGCATCATTCATAACTTCAAAGATTTTTTTTTTTTTACATTTCTTCCTTTCGTTTTTAGTCCAGCTTCTTAAGTCTGTCTTTTTAGTATTGATACACCTATTTGCACCCCTTATCTAATTTTGTTAGGGTCACAAGGATGCTCTTCCCTTTATTATTTCTTGACATTAATTGTCTTCATTTTTTCCAGGTCTGTAATTTTAATTTAAGTAAGGTGTATTTTTAAGATTGTGTTCAAGTTCTTTGAAAAACTGTCAGTCTTGCTGTACCCTCCAGTCATGTTTGTGCTTCTCTGACTTATAATGGCCCCAGGCACTTTCTTTACTTAAGCAATGATATATCATAGAGGTGCCTTTATGGCACTGTTACTACTTATCTCAAGTTCAGTCCCTTTACAGGGTTTCATTATCGTATAAACCTGTGGTGCCATGTTGTGTTGATTTTGTGTTTGAAATTTTGAGGTAAATGCTATTTCTAAGAATTAAGAGGTTGACAGTAATAGCATCTTAACAGACTATGTGTTAGGAGAAGAAGGCATATCTTTCCTTCTCTGTGGAAAGCTCCTCTATGAACAATAATCAGTTGCTACTTTATGTGTTTCTATTTTTATGTGATAAATTCCCTTGTGGCTGCAGTACTGCTTCCACTTTCTCTTTGTTGCTTCTGCTACTCAAGCCAACATTTCTTTTATAACCAAAGACCTCGTTCTTTTACTTTCTGCTGCTATTCCAGTCTCACCTCCAATACGTGATTTGCAGATTTATCAGAGAATAAGATGAATAGATAAAAGATACTGAATAAATATGTGTTCTGCAGTGAAATTTCAGAAGAATAGGTGCATTGCAGGCAAAGCAGATTTGATTTAGGGAATTTAAGCTTATTTCTATTAACATAAACATTTAATAATTGAGTTGGGTATTGAGAAACAAGGATGACAAGCAGTTAAACTAACACTTGGGGAGAACAATTCTGCCCAGCTCAGCTTCACTCTGGACACCTCTCCTCTTCCTCCTTACCACTGCAGGTCACACCAGTCCCCGCAGTGAGGTGAGGGTGGCGCGGGGGTCAGGGTGAGGTCCAGGGCGTGGTGGTTTCTCCCTGCCACTCCTTTTTCCTCACTCTTTTCTTCTGCTCTAGCCCTCCACAGGGCCAGCCACAGAGCCGTGGTCTGGCATTTCTGCCCAGTACAAAGTGGAAGGCAAGTATAGTATGAGCAGCATGCTTCTGTAGGTCATATTCCTTAAAAAAGGCACTTGTAGCAGATTAAGCAATAACAAGGTACGAAGTCTAGAATTTCGACTTATTTTTTCCTCTACAAATTTCTAAAGTGTGAAGGAAATCAGTCCTAAAACCAAAAAGAAAATGCTGTGTGTGTATTTCTACCACCTATTCTAAACCAAGATTGCATAATCCTAAAAGGAGCATTCTCTTTTTTCAGTAACAACCTGATGGTGTTACACAGATTCACCAGGAGAGTCGTTACTAAGCTCAGCAGCCAGTGACACTCCTGCTGGGTCCTACAATCTGTAAAATTATGGAAAAAGTGGCAGTTCTGGCATGCACTGTCCTACAAATCACCCTCAGAGCACCCAGTCTCTCAGGCAGAAGGATGTCAGTGAGAAAACTGAGCTTAAAAATCATTGGCAAGACCTATAGTAAAATACAAAATAGTTGTAATTTATGTAACAGTGCGTCTCCATTGAGAAATACATTTTATGCCATACTTGCCCTGAACCCTGCATAGCTTCACTTTACACAATGATCTTTCTTATCTTTTGAAATAACATACTGTGAGTGCAGTGGTCCTGCAGTGATTTAGGGCTTGAAGCAAGCTGTCAGGAAGCGATATATTTGGACTTATTTTGTTAAATTTGTTCATCACATAGTGATTCTGGGACATGAAGGAGCACTCTGGGACATCAATTAAAACTCTTCCAGAGGACATTAGTTTAGAAGTTTATTTCTACTGACATAAAAATTAAAACTCTCTTTTGCTCCAGCACAGATCAATCTGACTGAGTTTATCGCAGATATTAAAAACCAAGTTTAATTCTTTAAGATTTTCTCCTAAATAGTTAAATATACTTTCATTAAGTGAAAGTATTTGGCAAAACAGCTTTGCTCCTATGCATACTTAGCCAGAATCTGTGAGTTAAGTTGCTCCATTTTATGCAACCCCCCCACTGGCAACTTCAGTTCTGAACCGGGGTCAGTGGAGATTTTGCTACTTCTGTTATACTTGAGAACCTTTCTAAAACTCTAATGACGCTTTTTCTGTATTTCTTATTATTTTCTCTCTACTGAAAGTTTTGGCTGAAGCACCAGTAAGTCTTGGTCTCTTATGCTCTTGTCAAGCAGAGGTGAGTTCTCTTTGGCACCAAATCCATTTTTTTCTGGGCTGCTCTATACAGTACTTGATGTAATTGATCAGATCTTGAAAGCAGGTGTTTCATTCTTTGGAATTTATGCTCTGATAAACCTCTTGAATAGATACTGCCTTCTGTTAAAGTAATTTCCATATTTGACATTTAGTTTTACATTCACTTCTTTTTGTTGCCTTAATCTGCATTGTAATTTTTAGTCCTTTCATTTGTGTGTTTTTGAGGCTGGTTATAAAATCTCTGCACAGGAATAAATACACTCAACCTGCAACTCCTTTAGGCTGTAAAAAGTTAACAGAGTAAGATATTGGATAACAGCTTTGTGAGCTTGGTGTACCGTGATTTTAAAAATAAAAAGTCATGCCATGAACAATGCAGACTTCACTGTTGAAGAGAAAGGAGGGAAAGAAACGCTGTGGTTTTGTTTTGATTTTGTTTTTCTCTCTCTGGAAGAAGTTTTATCTTTAAGCACATCAAGGCTGAATCAGGCACTGTAGCATGCATCTTGGTCAAATAGGATCCCTAAAAACTGAGTGCATGTGTTTTTCCTAGTCTGTGTTTGAGTTTTTGTGCATGCATGCATATGTGCATGTTTGTATGCATATAGGTGTCTGTCTATATATACATAGGTACACATGCACACTTGTCATGTGGACTTGATAGTTTCTATAGATGTTTAAAATCCAGTTGGAGACAAAAAATATTTTTATATAAATGTGTGAAGTATTCTACACTCCTGAGTAATGCAATAAATTAATATATTTTCAGATTAGAAGAACTTGACAGGTATTTGAGAAAACTTTCCTGTTCTTTTTGTTGTGCAGCTCTTCTTGAGGTTTCCACCATTTTATTAAAAATCTGCGCTAATCCATGGTTAATAAAGCTAATGCTTCAGCAAATGGTAGAAAACTTAAATAGTTAATGTTTAATAAAAAAGTCAGTGCGACCACTTGCCATTATTAACAAGTCTGTGGAGAACATAAACATTTTGTGTTACAATTTTTTTTTTCCTGGTTTTTTAATTTTTGGATATTTAGATAATGTTCTTTAAAAATAAGATACAAACCAACCTGAAAGAAGAATATTCATTTTTTTAATTGGCTCTAAATTACTTTTGCTTATTAATGCTTTTATGAACCTGCTGGTTAAAGTCATGCATGTTCTATAAATCCTGCCAGGGAAAAAAAGAAACTAATATTGAGTAGAAACATATTAGTTTAAACTTTGACTCTATTGAAACAGACCAGTGTTCCACCATTAACTTCAGTTATGCAGGGAATATCATCCTGAAATTTTTAGATCTGATAGATGTAGTAGAATATCATTAAGATGTTTAAAATGCAATATGTAACCTGTTTTGGTAATTTCATAGTATGAAATAGCCTCACTCTTAGTTTTTCAGTAGCATCACTCCATAACATTTTATTTTTTCAGATTGTCTTTCCACTAAAATTGATTGTAGTGCCAAGATTTTTTCAAATACTATATCTTTTTGTAAAATTTTTATGAATGACATAAAATATGAAAAAATGTATACATATCAGATATAAGAGTTTTTAAGATAATACATTCCATATGGTCTTTATATAAGTGTATTTCTATTTATGTTCTCAATTCTAAAGTTTCCATATCCGGATGTTATTTTTTTAAGACGTGCTTTGACATAGAATTTGGGGGAAGTTCTGAAGCACAGTGGAGATCAGCTCAGAGATTAGAGCAGAGATCTATGTAATAAATGAATGTCATGGCCCATTCACTTTCAAAAGGCCTTGAACACGTGCTCAAGTGGTATATCTGAAAACAGGATTTAAGCCTAAATTTCTGTTCAAATCTAGAGCACTGGCATAAGACACTTTGCATCAATTTCTTTTGTGATTCAGTAGAGATGTGAAAATGGGACCTCTGTGTGAGTCTTAGTATGGCATTTGGCATCCTAGAATGAGGCAGATGGATCCACCCTGTCTACTGGTAGGAATGTTATCACCTCAACATTTAATGGGTAATAACATTTAGTTGAATAATATCTTCACTGGAAATTCAGATGTGCCATAATTATCCCTCATTCTCTATTGAGCTTTTCCCATTGACATTTCTGTGTCCTTCACTGGATCTGATATTGGGCAAAAAGTTACCATTATGTTAATCATTGCTAATTCAAACTGCTAACAGGCAATATCAGTACGGGTGAAACTTCAACAGCTGTAAAGTAGGAGCTTTCTTGCCATTCCCTCTGGCAGCCTGTGGATGCACACAGAAATATTAGGTTTTCCTTAGGTCTAAATTATTTTTTTGTTTAAATAATGCCACAGTTAATAAAATTTTAAATAGAAATTATTCCTGCAGATTAAGTAAAAACCAATGCAAAACTCCAAGTGCAAAAATAAAGCCACCTTCTTTGAAGGTGCTATTTACCTTTAAATTAAATGTCTTTATATGAGGTTGCGTATGTAGGAAAGGGTCTCAAGGATTTCTTGAGGCATTTTTCTTCTATTCTTGACCGCTGCAGCCTGCAAGAAAAGCTGCTTTGGACTTGGTTTATGTCTCTAAGTAGATGTAGGATTGTTTGCTGAAAAGTCATTCTTTAGATGTTCAAACAGGCTCCTTATCTTTTATAATTTTTGTTTAATAATGAGCAAATTACTTTTTATCCTTCTAGGTCTTACAGTTTGTAAATCACTGGTAAATACGACAAAAGGTTCTGTGTGTTCTGTGATCTTGAGGCCTCATAGCATGCCAGAGAATTACTATTTTGACATCTAAATTATCATTTAAACTTTCCTGCTGTTGTGTGTCAATGTAAATCTATTTCTTGCAGTTGTGAAAGGAAACTTCTGAAGATGTGAAATTAATTTAAACTAATTCATTGTTACCTTCTTAAGGCCTCAAAGAGTCTGACGTTAAATCTGAGAGATGCAACGTGCCCTGTTCATGTACAAATATAGAGGCTGATCCACTTTGTATTATTAAGACACAAAATGCTATTGTTTTGAAGCAAAATAAAACCAGAACCGAATATTCCAGAGAGTGTTTTAGAATTTAGGGTTGGCTACCTGGAAAGATGAGCCCTTACCTCTGACGCACAGTCCACAGAATCAGGTGTTTGCAAAAAAATTATAATAAGTCACTGACAACGCAACTGACTTTTTAAATGGTAATACATACACCGTTGTATTACTCTAGATTGCACCACCTCTTTATTTTGAGTTCACTTAAATGTAGTAGTGTAGATAAGGATGTTGATTCCTTAACAGGAAAGCAAGCAATCAAGAGTTGTGAGTCAAATTACAATCGCAGCTAGGAATAAGTATAGGTTAATAGTTTCAAAATTATCACATACTTGTTTTAGTGTTTTCTGGTTAAGGACTAATGTGCCATGCTGATTATTTAGAAAACAGTTATCATATACCTATGCCAGTAGTGTCATGGTCTGGTGTTGAATATAGCACTACATAGTAGGAACAGATAAAACAAGGAGTTATGAATGCTTCCAAAAGAATTAAATTCAATATAATATAGATAGTCTATAAAACTGAATGCTGTCAGTAAAACCATTCAACCAGGGTAATGCTAACACTCATGGTAGAGGGAAAGTTCATCTTGTCTGAGAGGTATGAGTCATGTCATACACTTGTAGAGAGTTTGGTAGCAGAGTAAATGGTCATGAACTAGACCGTATGCCATCTTGTTCTCTTTTTACTGGCTTCAAGAGATTTCACTGTATCTGAAGTTGTGCTTTTGTTATAAAAGCAACTAGATTGTCTGACTTGCTGCAAGCAGAACAATCTCATATATATTTGTGTAAGCAAAGTCTGTTGTGCTCACGTCCTTTAAGAAAAAAAAATCTTCCTCATCTTTTTTTCCACCAAAACTATTCAAGTTTTGTCCCAGCTATGTCAACCTGTTACTGCAGCTGTCAGTGTGATGCCTTTTCTTCAAAGCACTGAGATGTCTCAGCTGAAAGCACTGCTTCTAGTCAAGGGCAGGAAAATGGTCTGTGCAGGGAGCAGTAGTTAGAAAGCTGACAGCCCACATGGTACATTGTCAGCATAATATAACACTTAATGTATAGGTAAGGATTAGGGCAGAAAGGAAGGTACAAGAGAAATGGGGAAAACAGGATCACTCAGTTCACTACACTGTGAAATTCTCTCTTTTGGTGATTAGTTTGAATTTATTTTGCAGCTGCAGAATTGTAAGTATGTTCACAAAGGCCTCTTCCTATCTTTAAAATCTGATTGCAAAGTCTGGGAGCCCTATGTATGCTATCTGACTTGGGAGGGCTGTTTCTTTCATGATCTAATTACTACTGATTGGAATTCATCCTACAAGTTAGACAATTAGACATGTAAAATTTAAAACTCCTTACATACAGATAGATTATTTAGTTTTTGCCAACCATCATCTCTTTTAAAACTTTGACCAAATTAAGCCAGTTTTGCTAGAGTTGTTTTATAGCCGAGAAAAGCTAGGTGAAGAGTAATTAAATGTCTTGTTTAAGACTGTGGAGCACGTCAAAATACAGATCTAGGAATACAGCCATTATATTTGTCTTCCAGAAAGCCAGTTCTTCTTCTCACCCAGTCTCAAACTTAGATAGTTAATATATGTGTGAATATACAGATTGTGACAGATAAGAGGCAGTGTTGTCTCAAAGACACAGTAGGCAGACATTCATGAGAGAATCTAGACATTTTTTGCATGCGTTTATTAATTTATATAGAATTGGAAGTATTATTGATGAGATGATGAACTGATATGATAGATTTTTCAGTGTTCTGTATAAGAAGTGCACATATAACTGGGTATCTTTTTTGAGAATTTGGTGAATCAGTGCATGTGACGTGTCTTTAAGTCAGAATGCATATAGACACATCATCCTGGAAGGTAAAATCCTTCTGACTCCCTGTTGCTACTGGTCTTCTCTTGACCTATCTCTTGAGTAACTTCACTGTGATCACAGGACTATTTTGATGCTGCTGTGTACTCCATGGATAGCATTATATTTAGGGCTCTCTCCAGTAGTTGCAAACTGTCTTCTCAACTCTGAATGATTAAAGCCTCCTACTTTTCTTTAATGCATGTGCTACAAACAGTACACAACTAATAAAATCATCTCAATTTCCTGCACTTAAATGCAATGTTGTAGCTCAGGAGGTCAGTGTTCTTCAAATTACTGTATGTTAGAGAGACTGAAACAAAATGCTTGTACTAAATCAGTTTTCTTAGTCAAGGAAAAAAAAAAAAAAAAAAGAAAACCCAAGCCACCACACAGACTTGCTGTCCCACACATGCACTCACAGATAATAACAGGAGGAACAGAAAAGGAAAATGCACTGATTATATTAGTTGTGAGTGAATGGTTATAGTCATTATACCCATCTGAAACTATTGCTCTGTGAGTTTTCTCATGCCCATCTGTCTGATCAGGATGAATACCTCAGTAGAAAAAATCATGTTTCATAACTGAATCACAGAAACACAGAATAGCAGTTTAGAAGGGACCTCAAGGATCATCTGGGCCAACATTTCTGGCAAAACCACGGTCTAGACAAGGTGACCCAGCACCCTGTCCAGCTGAATCTTAAAAGTGTCCAGCGTTGAGGAATCCACCACTTCCCTGGGGAGATTGTTCCAGTGGCTGATTGTTCTCATTGTGAAAAATTTTCCTCTTGTGCCCTATCAGAATCTCCCCAGGCTTAACTTGTACCCATTCCCCCTGATCTTTTCCATGTGACTCCTTGTAAAAATGGAGTCTCATCTTCTTTGTAGACACCCTTTAAATACTGAAATAAATATTGAAGTTTAACTCTTCCAATCAGTAAAGAATACAGTAAGCACTGTGTTACAATGAACTCTGAAGGATATTCTTGCTTGAAAGCCAATTCCTTACAGGATCTGTAGGAAGTCTAGGCAGGGAAGGATCACACTATTCAAAGAAGCACCTTAAATGCTCAGAGTTTTGCTGTGGAAGGGGTGACAGGCCAAGTGAGAACCTGGGCGTTGGGATTGGTAGGAAGCTAACAAATGGAAACATCTTGGTGGGTGTTCATGGCTCATGAAGGACAGAGGATGATCAACTTATGAAGGGTAAATTTTGCCTTGCCAACCGGACAGCTTTCTGTGATTAGATGACTAGTTCTGTGGATGAGGAGCAATCAGTAGTTGTCATTTGCCTTGATTTCAGCAAGGCTTTCAGCACAAATTCTCAGTTTTATATCCAAATGATGGATGTACTAGAAGATGAGTAGGACACTGACTATACCACCAGACCCAGAAGGTAGTGGTCAGCAATTCAAAGTCCAACAACTGATGACAAGTTACTGTCTACAGAGTTGATATTGGTGCTAATGCTGTGTAACATCTTCATTAAAAAACAGAATGATTAGACAGAGTGCACTGTCAGCAGGGTTTTAACTAACACCAATCAGGGCAGAGCAAGGACAGTTGCTGTTCAGAGGGACCTTAATAGTTGGAGAAATGAACTGAAAGGAACCTCACAAAGTTCAGTGACAACAAGCAGGAATTCTTGTACCTGGACAGAATAAAAGATACAACAGTCCCATCCAGGCACAGTCTGTCTAGGCAGCAGCTTTGCAGAGTGGAGAACAAATTGCACATGAGTCAGCCATGTGCCCTTGGTGAAGCCTAACAGCAAGCTGGGCTGCACTAGTAACAGCCTAGACAAGAGTTTGAGGGACACTTACTCATCACCTGTGAGACTGCATCGGGAGTACTGTGTCCAGTTCTAGGTTCCCCAGTGTGCTAAAGTGTGTTGGGTGGAAGATAACCGAGATGGTGGCACACACGACAGTGACTGGGTCTGGTGCACACAACATTCAAGAAAGAAGGGAGCTTGGATGTTCAGCTTCAGAAAGAAGAGGCTGTAGGAAGAATCTCACTGTTGTTTTAAACATCTAAGGGATAGTTACAGAGGAGACAAAACGAGGCTCCTCTTGGAAATGTGCAGAAGCACAAGGCAACAGACATAAGTTGCATTAAGAGAAAAGCTGATTAGATAGAAGAGAAAGAGACCCTGGAGTCTACACAAATATAGACAGTTGTTCATTGGCTAATATACAGTGTAGATAAATAGAACTAATGAGCTAAGCATTAGTATGTTCATCAACATGATACAATGCCTGAAGAGTCTTTGCTGGCCGTGAAGGCATCAGGCAGAGAAGGGGTGCCTTGCATCACTTTTCATACTACACTGACTACACAGAATCAGAGAATGGTTTGGTTGGAAGAGACTTTAAAAGATCATCTAGTTCCAGCCCTCCTGCCATGGGCAGGGACACCTTCCACTAGACCAGGTTGCTAAAAGCCCCGTCCAACCTGGCCTTGAATCTTTCCAGGGAGGGGGCAGCCACAGCTTCTCTGGTCACCCTGTGCCAGTGTTTCACCACCCTTACAATGAAGAATTTAATCTTTATATCCAATCTAAATCTACCCTTTTTAATTTTAAAACTGTTACCCATTGTCCTATCACTACACTCCATGATGAAGAGTCCCTCCCCATCTTTCCTGTACCCCTGCTGAAGTACTAGAATGCTGCTAGAAAGTCTCCCTGGAGTCTTCTCTTCTCCAGGATGAACACACCCAACTCTCTCAGCCTGTCCTCACAGGGGAGGTGCTCCAGCCCTCTGATCATCTTCATAGCCTCCTCTGGACCTGCTCGAGCAGGTCTGTGTCCTTCTTCTATTGGGGGACACAGAGCTGGACACAGTGCTCCAGGTGGGGGGTCTCATGAGAGGGGAGTAGAGGGGGAGAACCCCCTCCCTTGACCTGTTGGCCACACTTCTTTTGATGCATCCCAGGACACGGTTGGTTTTGTGGGCTGTGAGTGCACGTTGCTGGTTCATAGTCAGTTTTTCATCCACCAATATCGCCAAGTCCTCCTTCCCAGGTCTGCTCTCATCCCACTCATCACCCAGCCTGTATTTGTGCTTGGGATTGCCCCAACCCATAGGCAGGACCTTGCAGTTGGCCTTGTTGAACTTCATGAGGTTAGAACGAGTCCACCTCTCAAGCCAGTACAGGTTCTTCTGGATGGCATCCCTTCCCTGCAGCATATCAACCTTGCCACACAGCTTGGTGTCATTGGAAAACTTGTTGAAGGTGCACTCAATCCCACTGTCCGTGTCTCCAACAAAGATGTTAAACAACGCCAGTCCCAACACTGACCCCTGAGGAACACCACTCGCTACTGCTCTCCACTTGGACATTGAACCATTGACCACAACTCTTTGACTGTGATCACCCAGCCAATTCCTTCTCCACCAAGTGGGCCATCCATCAAGTCCATGTCTTGACAATTTAGAGACAAATAAGTTGTGTGGGACAGTGTCAGATACTTTGCACAAGTTGAGATAGATGATGTCAGTTGCTCTTCCCTTATCCACCAGCTCTGTAACCCTGTCTTAGGACACCACCTAATTCTTCAGGCATGATTTTCCCTTAGTGAAGCAATGTTGGTTGTCACCAGTCACCTCCTTATTTTCCATATGCCCTAGCACAGTTTCCAGCAGGATAATGGATACTCTATGATCATGCTGGGCACAGAGGTGAGACTGACTAATCATGGATATGTTGATCTTTCTCCTCCTGACTCCTTAAGCTATTAACAGTCTCATCTCAGAAGTTCTGCCTCTGAAATTTTACTTATGGTGCATGGCTCTATTCTACATTTTCTCACACCTCTGTAGTCTTCTTCAGAGTCTGAGCCAAGATTATGCAGCTGGGTTGAATCAGGGCTTGGCCTTGGGTCACCACCACTGGATCCCAGAATGGGAAGAGGAAGAAGTTAGAGCATTTCCCATGGCTGGAAACTAGTCTGGATATGGGTTTCATCAATAAATTAAATATCAGGTTGGGCAGCTTTCCAGATTCACAAATTTTTTAAAGTAGGTCTGTATTTCAAACTGAACATCAGCTGACTGTATATCATGTATGTCATAATATATGTGCATACACATACACTATATACCTATACAATACTGATAAGTAGCATAAACATAAAATGTTGAGGTTTATCCTCTGTAAAGATCAGTTGATTATCTTTGTTTTGCTTGAACACGTAAAAGTGGACTTTTAAGGTAAGGGAAGCTGAAACCCTTAGCATCAAGGTCCCCTAACTGTAAGCTGAATGCATATTGTTTCTTTCAGTTCTATTAAAAAATGAATGACTAGTTATATATTCAGGATGTGATCCAAAGCCTAATGAAATTGAAAAGAAAGAACAGTGAGCTGTGGTTTGGAGGCTGAGAATCTATTTCCTTTATCCTTTGATTGACCATTATTCAAAGTTACGTACTGTTGTATGATGTGAATTCAATGGGAAGAGTCTTTAAGACTTTTAATGTTTCATTATGGGCATTTCAATATTAATGAATTTCAGTTTTTTAAATTTATTTTCTCATTTTTTTTCCTTTTCAGGCAAGCCCTGCCCCTATAATTGTCAACACAGACACCTTGGACACGATCCCTTATGTAAGTATTAATTGTTTTGTTCATATATAGAATTTGTTCATTTTCCCACAGCAGTTCTATTCAGTATTGCATAGAAGTTATAAAAAAATCTTACAATTAAATTTGTCTTTTTCAGTTGCACAATTAATTCTTTTCTAGAAGAAGAAATCAGGAATAATAATTGCACTCAGGCGAATTTTAGCATATTATAGACACATAATCTGTAGTTTAGATTTCAACACATAAACTGTAACTTACTAAAACTAGCATTTATTGGAAAAAAAAGTATTATTTCTTTCAGCCTTTCCTCCTTACCAGTAGCATAAAGTATGGGTATTTCCTTTTAGAGCAGCATACACACTCCTAGCTTATTAAGGAGTTACCTAGATGCACACTGTAATATTAAAATGGTGCAAAAGGCTCTTTATTTGTCTGTCTATATTCATTTTGTAGATGAAAGCTGTTCATGATAAATAACAGCACAAACTAGATGACTTCATGTTTTCTTATTAATGTCTCTTAATTTTGATGACTTCTAGAAAAAATTTCACCCTAAAATAAATGCGTGTTGTTATTAGAGTTTAAAAAATCTGCTTTTCTGCAAGCATTTGACATCATTGTCATTTTAGACTATAAAAGCAACTATGGTTGTAGATAACAGTCACAGAGAAAGAGAAAGACAAAGTGAATGTATAATGAAGAGAGTAACAGGCTTAAATGATTGCAGGCAAGAAAGCAAGCAGTACAAAGCTAGCTAGCCAGTATCTAATCTTTTTGCTTGCATCCTCTTAGTTATCTTTCTAAAGATCCTAATTAATGTCTCTCATCTGTCGTGTTTTGTCCACATCTGTTTCTTATGATACCAGTGTATGAGCCTAATTATTTATCCACCTACACCAATCATATTGCTGGGTTTTGTCTGTTAGAAGACTGTTGATGAGGAAGTTTAATAAGGGTTGTCCTGGCCAACTTATTTGTTTCTGAAAATTCATACGATTTATAAATTATTGTGCAGAACACATGTAAAGTTCACAGCTAAGACCAATTTAGAAGAATAACACTGCTGTAAACCAGAAGAGAATTAAATTCCTTGTTGGGAATTTCAACCATTGGGAAGGGTGAAAAAGTTAAATAAAATTTCTCTGTTCATTTGCATTCAGCTTCCTTAAAAGGCTTCCAATCATTTCTAAGTCTCAGTTTTCCTTCCTAACATCTGAACCATCTGCTATGGTCTCACTTTCAATAAGTCTGGCTTTTCTTCTGTTTTAACAAGATGTTTTACATGTAGTGTTCTCTAGATCTACCAGGAGGGACATTGTGAGCTCCAGTTCTCATCTCCAGCACTGGACCTGTGCCCAGGATACTCTGAAGCTACAGTGTTAGAATTCCTAAATACAGATGCAATTGCACTAGTGACAAGATGTTCTATCAATATGATTTATTCCCATAACACAGTCTATCAATACTTATACATTTTTATACCAGTTTTACACTAGTGTCCCTTTCTCTTAAAAAAAAAAAAAGGGGGGGGGGGGGGCACAAATAACCAAAGACATTCAAGAGAAATAATGACAGTAGACTGAAAAGCGTCTGTGGGATGTTTCAGTCTCTAACACATGATGTGAACTAGATAAATAAACAGAAGGTGCTTATTGTAAAAGTAGACAATTCTGAATTAGTCACCTTGCTCATAGCTGGTGTATGGGAAGAGTTATGTTCCTTAGAGATGGGACACAGCAGTGCTATCAAGGAGGGACTAACTTAGACTAGCCAATAAGAAATGTCATGGTGAAGCATAGGGACTGATCCCAGGCCAGAACAGTGCCCCACAGGACCTGGAGTCTTTGTTTTACAAATAGGCATTTCTTTCTGATCAGGATTTGAATGCTTCAACATTCTCCAAAATGAGATTGACAGACAAACATATGGACAAATGACCTCTTCTTCCAACCTAATATTTGGGAGAGTGGGCTTGGAGACCTGTTTTCCTTCTTGCTTCATTTTATAGTATTTTCCACTGCTAGGAAGGTGCTGTAGTCAATGGGCCAGATACATGTTTGATTCTGTGTACACCCCCTCCTTGCCCAGTGAACCTTTCAAAAATAGGTTTATGGACAGCATGTGGTGGGTTGACTCAGGTCAATACGCTCTTCTCAGTCCCCTGTCTTGTGAGTCAGGGAGAAAATAGAAGGCAAGAAGAGTTGTATATTGAGATAATGACAGTTAAATAGGAAAAACAAAAGCTGCACATGTGGGCAAAGCAGATAAATAATACATTTACTACCCATCAGCAGGCAGATGTTTAGCCATCTTCTGGAAACTGAGTCTTCACCACATGTAGCAGTTACTTAGGAAGACAAATGCTGTAACCATGAATCCCCCCTTTCTCCTCATTCCCCCGAGCTTTTATTGCTGAGCAGGACATCATATGGTACGGAATATCCCTTTGCTGTTGGGGGACGAAGGACAAAATGGGAAAGAGAGAAAGCCCTGCTGCTGTGCAAGCTCTGTTCAGGAACAGCCAAACACTGGTGTGCTACTAGCATTGTTTCAGCCACAAATTAAAGCATAGTGTCATATGGGCTACTATTAAGAAAATTAACTCCATCCTAGCTAGACCCAGTTCAGACTATAATACCATGTGGGGCCTATAACACAGCCTAGAACACCATGGGGTGTTAGTGGGGCTTTGCTTTTCTTAAATATTTGGAAAGAGAGAGGAGAAGCTTCCCAAACTGGATGAGCTAAGTGTATAATATCATCATCGTATCATTTATTTTACAGGAAATATAATTTAGCAGGTATGCCTTAAATATTTTTTCCTGACAGGTCAGTTCAGAGAGATAACAGAAAGCTAGATTTAATTATTATTTTGAAACTCGAACATGAGTCAAGGACCTGCATTCTCAGCACTGTCAGGACTTCCAGACACGCCTGGAGGAAGACAATAAATGCCTAGGGACATCTGTGGTGAATGTTTAAGTATCCTTAGAGTTAGTTAGCTAGTTATTAAAGGTTCTGAAAGGTATCATTCTTTTTTAGTCACAATAGAAAACCATCTAACACTATAGGGACAAATTATTTTATGGATCACAGAATCCAAGTTAAATTATGATATTTTCTTTCCAAAGCTAAAAGCAGCTATGATGTAAGTGGGCATAGAATAGCTGATCTTCTGTCATAACTGCAGCATGTCTAAACACCCAGAACTGCCGATCTTTTGGACTAGAGTCATCTCAGATCCCAGCTATTCAGTTCCATTTGTCAAGGCTCAAAGCACACATGGAGTCCAGAAAGCCTCTTATGGGAGGAACAAGCAGAAATATTTAGATCTTATCAATTGGACCATGTTTCCTATGATCATATTATTTTGCTCATATCCTGTTTTTCTCTACTCTTAGGTGCTTGTCCTTTAATTCTTTCATTTGAATGTGCATTCCACAAATCTGAGTATAATTTCTAAATTAACTTGTAAATAAAATTAAAAGGCAAGTGGATATATATGCAAATAATACATCTAAAGAAAATCTTTGACATACTAGTTTGTGGTTTCTGACTTGTTTTTTTTTAAGACGCTTTTCATGACAACTACTTAATGCTATCCACTCATGGTTTTACAAAAAAGTGCCGCTTTAAAAAAATAAATCAATATATAATTTTTTTCTTTTATTAAAATATATTTTTTCTTAGATTACTCTAATTGTCATTGTGTTTGCTGTAACAAAGTTAAGTAATCCATTTTATTCCATGTAGAAATCTTTGTCAAATTATAAACATCGGAATAAGCATAAATTTGAAAATCTTGGTGAATCAAGATGGTCTTACTTTTCTCTGACAATGTTAGCCACAACTGATGGCCTGATAGGTCTCTAAATATGACCAGTTTATTTTTAGTGTTGTTACATACCAGATGGCAACTTATCATGATTTCCTTGAGCTGTTGGCTCAGCAGCTGAGAAACCTGTCTCATTGTTTTGTTTAACACAATGTACCTTCAGTGCAGTGCACTTCCATTTCAATAACAGCTCTGCTCCTCCTCTCTGCCATCTTCCTCCAAAAATTCCCGAGTGTTTTCAGAGGGAGGGGACCTCACAACAATGATTAGCATTCACAGAGCATTTTCAAACGTAATGTTTCCACTGGTCCACCAGAGAGAAATTTCCTTTTTACAGCTTGTATACAACTGGTAAAGTGCATGATTTGTCTCATTAACATTCTAATGATTTAAATTCATGTAATTAAACCTTTTGGTACTGTTGACATTTTTCAAACCTTGGGAAAAAAAGTCATCCTGTGAGGGACTGTTTTTCATCAGTATGCTTTCCTTAAATGAGATAAAAGAAAAGGCCTTATTCCATTATACTCTTATTCCTTATAATTTGGGACTGCAGTGAATAACAGAAGAAACAGTTAATTAGCTTTGTTTCCGGGTTCAGTGGCTTGAAAACTTTGGCTTGCCAAGCTTTGGATGTGGGAATAAACTTCATAGGAAGCTTCGATGGTACAAAATGAATTATTCTGTGGCATTTTAAGCACAATTAAACATTTGTGGGAGTTTGTTTGTTCTCTATTCTTTGGCTGTAAATTTTAGATCTTTTTGTATAATGAGAAGGATTAATTTAATAACATATGAATCATCTTGGTTTCTCTGTTGCACTGAATAGGCCGTATTTCTTTCTTTTTTAGTTTCCAAATGCTATATAGTTAAGTTAAAAGTAGCAGTAAGGCTGGCTTTGATGCATCACTTTCAGAAATTGATGGGAACCTTCCTATGTATTTTATGATGGAATTTCATTTTTCTTTCATCTTAACTAAAGATTAATTTAAGTTCACTCAGGTACTGTGGTTGTTCCCTTCCTCCCCTGTCTTGTCACAGTGATAAGATCTAAAGAATATATACTTTATTCTCCTTTTTGTCCCAATGAATTCCTCGTATTTCTTCAGTCTCCCATTGTTCTTCCAAATTGTCATTATTTTTGTTGTATTTCTTATTATTAATGTCATTACAATTTATTGTCATTGTTCTTTTATTACTGGTTTGCTTTGTTAATTGTGCCACCTGTGCTGAGTTCTGTGCAAACACTCAAGTTGTTTCCTAAAGAAGTGATTTTTCAGGCTACTTAGCCTTTATTTTTGTGAGCTGTAATCACACCTTTGGATTGTTTTACACATGCCTGAGTGTGGCTGTGCAGATGGCTGTACAGCTGTTTTGGTGCATCCCTGCTTAGGGACACCAGGAGCTCAGACCCTTTCTGGAGTGTGACTGTTGCTCTGTGACAGCTCCTGCGCAGGCAAGTGGGGGGGCCATGATGATGCCAAAATGGGGAGGTTAGGAATATTTTCAGGTTTCTCTTCTTTCATCCCAGTCAGTCAGTGCACCTGGATTTAACACATCAGAAGGAGGTACATAAAGGCTTAAGCCAAGGCTGCAAAGAAAAAGAAATTCTTCCTATTCTGACTGCAAAAAGATTGGGGAAAAATTGCAGATTTCTCAGAGTCAGTCAGTACTCTAAAGGCTTTTATTGGATAACATGAATGTAGGCACAGCCTAAACCTAAATAAGTAAATTGGAGAGGGGAGGTAGCCTTATATTTCTACAATAAAGCACAAGTCATGTGGTATTATATAGTGCATATTAAATGTCATATATAGCTAGGACTGATTAGCATATTTTTGAAGACAGTGATAACAGGAGTCAAATGAAATTCTTGTCCAAAAGGGTAGGATCTGAATATTCACAAAAGTAGGGAGGTCTTGAAGGTGGGATTATTTTAATAATTAGTATATTAAAATATATAAAAATATTGACATATAAGTATATATATCTATCTTCCCACAGGCTTCTCTACAGAATAAATTTGTTGCTTCTTTCTTAATTAGTTTGATCATAGACTAGAAAGTCAGATTGCACATCTTATTATCTCAAAGGACTGTTATGTTTTCCAGATTGTTAAATACCAGGTTTTTTTGTTTGTTGTTTATACTCATCTTTCAATCTGTCAATTAATGTGAATTACAATGGAAAAGCTAAATCTGGTAGAATGCTGTGCTATTTTTTTTTTTAAAGCTTCATTGGCCTGGCTTCTCTGTTTTAGCCCTTGAATTCTATCATAGCAATCTTTGCTCTGGCAATCACTGCTCTGTTCCGCATGCCATAAATTCTGTAGTGAGATAAGAGATTTTTCTTTCACAATAGCAGTATTGGCAAGATTGATTTAAATCATGTTTATAAAATATTTTGAGGTCATTAGTGAAAAAAGTGCTACATAACACAAGACTAATGAACTAACATAAAAGAACTCCCCTTAAACATGCAAAAGTAGAAAAATCTTCATCCTGCTATCTGATGACTTCCATGGATTTTAGTATGATGGATAGCAGAAATATATGTTGTTGCTGACCAAAACCCAAAGCGAAAGTACAGAATGGATCTGATGAATCTGATTTATTTTGCCTCTACTTCATATCCAGTGCTTTTCTACCTGGAAATCAATGTATTTCAAACCTTTTATTTTAAAATATACTGTTTTAGAAAGAAACATCTTTACAAAAGGGGCCAAAGGGATTTTGAAGTAAAAATGTAATCATTTTTACTGGGTTTTTCTTTTAAGTTCTGGATGCAATTTTGAATATTTAAACATCATCAAAGACATAATTTTTAACTGGGGGGAAAAGAAACTCTTTAAAGTGAAATAACTTCAAGATTTGGGGGATTTCTTTTATTTTCCTCAGAAATAAGCAATACTTTGTGTATTTGAGTGCTCCATATCATATTATATAAAAAAAAAAAATCAGAAGAAAACCTTCATTATGTCTGGATGTAGGTAGAAATATCAACATCCTTTCAATCCAACAAGTTTAAAATAATCTCTTGGTCACGTATCTAATTATTCCTTCACACTTCTGTTCTGCAAGATTATAATACTTCTCATTTTCAATTGCCTGTGAATAACCCTGGCCTTTAGATTCAGTAAAGAAGTTCTTTCTATAAACGTTTGATTGAAACATTGCCATTATCAGACTGGGAGAGAGGAGCTTATTGAACTATAAAGAGAGCACATCATACACTTGCCTCTGTCCCTCTGCTTCAACTGGACACAGCAGAGAAAATGTGTAATGTCTAGTACTTCTTGGATTTGGACTAAGGGTGCGTGTCCTTTAGCATTTTAATCCTGATCATGGGTATGCTTGAGAAGCAAATTCCCTGCATTTACCAGTCTTAAATTCACACACTAGAGTTTATGAAGCAGACTTTCTGATAAAAAAAAAAAAAAAAAAACTTGACAACAGGCTGGATACCCTTTATCCATTACCAGGCAGTCAGTCATTTCAGTGACACTAAAATAACCCCCCTGAAATAGGTACCTTTGGGTTTTGTCAAGTCTGTTCCTGTTGCGTCACTCTTATCCTTTTAGCCTCTACTGTGGGGAAGCCAGCAAGGCACTTCTCTATCAGTTCTTTTTATCAATCTGAGAAAAGTCATATATAATTCTGTGGGTGTGTGTGGGGTGTACATACCCCTCCTCTATTCCCAGCTATACTTCACTTTTAATTCATCCAAGATAATTTGTCCATGAAGTTGGTATGTGCTGCAGAATGCAGAGTATGTCCGTTAGAGTTGTTTGGAGACCTTGGAGATTTCAGTCAGCCTAGAATTGTGTGGCCTGAACTGACCTAAATTAAATGCAGTCTGAATTTGTTTTTGTCTTGCTCTCCCTGGCCTTGAAGTAGTTTTGCTTTTATGTCATTTTTGATATATTACACTACATACCCACAGTTACCATTACTGTATTTTGTAGCAGTAAGCTAAAATCAGTAGGGTCTGTGGGTTTGCAAGGATCTAGTAGTTAACATAACCTCTTGAAAACATGCTTTTCTAGTACAATTCATGGTCTTAAACCATAAAAGCCATTGTCTTCCATAAATGTTTCTGTTCATTTTAGTTTTTATTCTTTTTGCATAAAAAGCTTAATTGAGATACTTATTTAAGAAGCTGATAAAGCTCTTCAGTTTTTTCACAGCAATAGTTTTACTCTGAATTACTTTGTCATGAAGTCACAGTGCTGGACTGAATTGGGAAACATAGCATAAAGAGTACAAGTGAATAATTACTTGTCTATAGACTTTGTGATTTAAGACAGTGGCACTTGTAGGTAGATTTTACCATATTAGAAAGGTGTAGAACTTAACTGAAAGCTGTTTTCGAAAGTGAAAGAAGAGTTAGCACAGATGTCATTATCTTAATAGTTTTAATTATACAAAGGGAAGAAAGAACATTCCCATTCCATAAGACCTCATTAGGCAAACTTTAGAGTGCTGCTGTCAGAGACAGACATATTCCTTTGACCCTGGATGACCTAAGAAATAAAGAAAAAGTAACTGCTCAGTACTGAAGAGAAAAGAGTTTTGATGAGAAGTGGAAAAGAAAAATATCAGTTTCATATCTTATTGGAAATGGAAGGGCTTAATTTCTATGATGCTTCAGTCCTTTAAAATGAGATATATCTGAAATTTATTTTATGAGAACCCTTCTTTGTAACTTTAAGGATATTTATTTTTTATGTCCAGAATTGATTGGTGTTTTGCTTTGCAAACTACCTCTTAAAGTTCAGCCAAGGCAAGGTGGTTGTTATCCTGGCAGTACATAATGCAACATTAGTAATAACACTGGATAGAAAATATTTCCTTCCCCTTTATGTATTTCTCTTAACATTATCCACTGCAGTTTTTGTGGGAGTTTTTCACATTATTTATGTTAACTTCTTTAAAATTTTAGGATAGCTGAAGTGTGTTCTCACTCTTTTTCTACAGCAATATAAATAAATCTGAATGAACACCATTTCACTTTAATAAAAATGCAAAATTAACCATTTTAATTCCCTTTCATTTTCCCCCACTGTTAGCCAGGGATTAGTTGATCCATGCTATAAAACTAACACACTTTCAGCACAGTTTAAGGAAATGTTCTGAAGCAAAGTCCCTACTGTTGCAAATTGTGAGTGTTGACTGTTTTGGAATGTGACTCATTTCTAATCCACATTTTACATAATAAAATCTCATGCTACTTTTAATGCAGTGAACTAGTGAATCAGTCTCAATGGCAGATTATATTTTTAATCAGTGTTTAGACGACTGAGTTTTCTGCCTATAGTAGAAAACCCAAATATACCACATATAATATCTGTTTTCCCAATCTTAAAAATCCTAGCTCTCATAATTTTCTATAGAAAATTGACTTAGTTTGAGGGTAATAGAAGGTAAAGATGTCTACATTAGATAAACTTATACTTTGCGGAGATTATTAATAAAATGAAATGATAACTGAAGTCCATTTATTTGGTATCTGATATCAACATATTCAATCATCTTTCCAGTGACTTGTGCCTGTAAAATGTTCTGCATAAATACAGTAACAGTTTAAAACCTTGGATTCTTTTTAGTCATAAATTATTTGTGCTGAATATATGATGTTTTATGTTAGCTAGGCAGAAAACTTCACTTTATTGGATTTTGGCAAGTATGATTGTTTCATTCTTTGCACAGCTAAATTGGGCAGTAGTGTGGTCATAACAAAATTAATATTGTATAGAGTCCAAATTCAGGATTTAGACTTTGCAAAGGTGATGGAAAAGTAAGCATAGCACACTAGGTTTATCTTGAAACTATTGAGTTATAATAATTTTTCAAATAATGGGCAGTGTACAAGGTTGATTAATCACTCGGATTCCACCATCATCTTTCTCTTTAATAGAAGCAGATTGCTGTCATCGTAATAGTGCTATCTCTTAATCTATAAATCGTAAATCTCCAACTGTCCATATGACCTCTTTTTATTCCCCCAGAGGAGGACAAACGTAATTTGCAGCTGGTGCTTTCAATACTGTTTCATTTCTTTTTAGAGGCATTCTGTATTAGTTTGAAGACTCTTTGTAAAATAAGTCAGAGAAGTGCTCCTCTTTCATTCTCCAGGCATTTGATTTTGATGTAGAAGGACACAAATATATTCTAGTTCATGAAACATCTTCTCATATATCTTGACATTGTTGAAAGATGTCCATCTTTCTTTTAAAATAGGGACCAGTCTCCAGGAGCCATTGTCATGACTTAAGGAGACAGATCTCATCAATAAGACAGGTTGGTCTTTAGTCAGGAGTGGGCACCTCTGTTTCAATTATATGTGTCAGTGACCCTTTTCTCTATATGCAGACCTATTGGAGGAAAAAAAAATGATACTTGACTTTCTACCCAATTCTTGAATTCCACATCTTTTTTGATTTTTGGCAATACCTAAAACCTAGTGAATTTATACTTTGTAGGCATTCCCCTGCTTTACTAAAGTTAAAGCTTTAACATTATATATAGTTTGCCATCATATACACTTTGAGTTTCTTATTTCCAGGTCTCTTTCTAGCCATTGTTCTTTCCCTGCCAATCTTAGTGAAGAATGACTCAAAAATATTAGGAGAATAGCTTTCCCTGTCACATTTTTAATCTTTCTGCTTTGGTGAAAATAGGAGTTACATAGCAATGAACACAAGCCTGCAAAGTTAAATAATGTTTTTCTTAGCCTTGCATTGTGTTGTAGCCTGTGATAGCAAAAAATACTACATTTACACTACGTGTACCTGGATTATTACAGGATGTTAGGGAGTTGCTGAATTTGGTAGCCTGATAGAGGTAAGGCTGCTGCAACGCCATGCCACAATGTCCAACCAGTAACAAGGCTGAACCTGTGTTCCCAGTAAGCACATACAAGAATAGGACATGTATGCAGGTGTACACATGGCTGAACAGAACAGCACAGATGCAATCAGCACTCACACGAACAAAACCACCACCAGTGGCCTCATCCTGTCCCCCGCCCCCATATGTATGTATATAGACATATGTACAGTGTGAAAACTGCCAGTACACACATACCCAGTTACACACACACCCTTGGCTTCTGACAGCTTCACCTACTCTCACACACACGTGTGCACACACACACACGAGCATCCTGATGGATTTTAATAGAAGACATGACAGACGATGCTCGGGAGTGCAGGGCAGGGACAGGGAAGTGCACTGACCAGCCCTGTTTACACGTGACTGGCCCCTTTTATCCCCTTATCTCTCTGTTTTCCCATACTTCTTCCTCTTTGAGCCACCTTCATCCCTCCGTTTTCCACACTTTTGGTTCCTCCTGCAAAATCTCATCAGTCTTGTTACAATGCTGAGATGCTCGTTCCCTGCATCCCATAGTGTGTCCCACCCCCCATAGGCAGCGACACCCTCCCCAGACTAAGGTGCTCTCCAGTTGATCCATGGGTGCTGGGTGTCACCCTTAGCCCATGGGTCTGAGGTTTCCCTGAGTGGGGACGGGTCTCTGGTGGGGCTATAGGGGTTTCTCCACCTGCCCTTGTGCCTCTGTGCTCATGTGTGTGCTCACCTTTGACGGGCTGATGGCTCCTGTGATGAGCCTGGGAGCAGCCAGGCAGCATGTTATTTGGGCCCCCTCATCTGTGTTCCTTTCTGGGGGTGCAGATGAGCTTTCGTCACACACCCTAACACAACAGATTCCAAATATGGGATGGGGCAGAAAAAAAAATAATCCTGAAAAATAACATGTCTGTGGAGCAGATGTACTAATAGCACATACAAGGTAATAAAGCCCAGGAATGTCTGTTTAGTGACGGTCACTGACCACTAACTTTATTACATATTGGTGAGATAAGAACCAGAATATTTTCCAAATCTCTGCCATCAAATAATTTACCGTTTAGAGGTGGAATCATAGGTTTCATTATGTCAGGAAACCTATGGAGAACATACTAAAAATACTTCATATAACCGGTAAATTTTGCTCTACTTCCAAAAAGGGATGATGCAACACTTGAAATTTTAAAGTGGCATCATTGCATAACATTAAATATTTTCAAAGTATTTCTGTGTTGCAATGTGCGTTTTAGTGTGTTGAAAATATTCTTAGAATTTTTTTTCTGCCATAGGTTTTTTTTCCCACTGTGCTTTCTTAATTTAAGGGAGCTTGTACAGTGCAAGTTTTTGTGATTGTTTTAGTGAGTATTGTGTGTCAGCATTTTTCTCAAGCTTTCTCTTGGCTTTACTCAGTGTCTCAGTAAAGCATCTCTGCTGTTATACGCAGTAGTTAGTAGATCACCTTTAACCATAATAATTTGTTTTAGAATACTGAGGCAATGCATAGAAATTACTTCAAAATTAATATTCAGGTTCACCTTTCAGGATTTCATCTTTGTATTGGAGATTAAACTGAAGGTAGATAAAGTGATTTCTCTCTCTGCCCTTGGATTTAATTTGAATAAATTTTTATGAAGAAATGAAATTCCCTCAAGCTGATACAAAACAGTTTTTCCTACCATGAAAAGAGAGGAGCTTTTGGAACAATTTGCTGAATTTTGGCTAGGTTTACTTTGTGACTGGAGATGATCAGTCATGCTGTATTGGCTACTTCTCAGGGTGTGCACTGTTAAACCCTGTGAAGAACAGTTACATCAATTTTCTTTCCCTGAGTTTATGAGGAGGAGCAGAAAACCACTTTGATTTTGTCTCAGCCATTCAGATTGTCTTTTTTTTTTTTTTTTTTTTTTTTTCCTGCGGCAAAATTAATTGGCCATGAGGGAGCTGTTCTGCTATGCTTTTAGTTATAGAATGCAAAGGACTGTGGCTCCCTGCCCATGCATACACTAAAGAGTCTTCCAAGGTTTTAAAAAAAATAGTGAACCTTTTTGCTGCTATAAAAATACTTGTAAAGAAAATTATTCATGTGTAAAAGGCTTGTCATGAATGTTTATAAATTTACATATACTTTATTTATGTGAATATTCCTTAGTGTTCATTTATATTATTTGTGCAAGTATTTTCTTTATATTTTCAAGTCGGCTCCCTCCTGCAGGTCCAAGCACATCCACAGATGAATACATGTAACATCAGTTACACTAGTACAAGCCCAGTGACACCATTGGGATTGCACCAGTGTTACTGAGAGTACAGTTTAGCCTTCAGTACTTGTGCTAGAGTTAACACATGAGAAGAAAAGAACCCAAGGCTATTCACTGATTGTGGTTTGATCATAGACAAGAGATTGGGGAAGGTGAGAGATTGGGGAAGGGAATATTAACTCTCCAAGTTAAATAACAGTACTGTGAGAAAATTTTAGGCACAAAAATATTGAAGAGGCAGACAAAATATTCTATAAGCAGCTGGGAGAAGTCTCACAATCACTAGCCTTTGGTCTCATTGGGTAACTTCAACCTACGGGCTATCTGTTGGAAATAGAATACAGTAGAGAGGAAACAGCACAGGAGGTTCCCGGAGTGTGTGGAAGATAACTTCCCAACACAGCTGGTGAGGGATCCAACTAGGGAAGGGGCCCTGCTGGACCTGTCAGTTGTGAGCAGGGAAGGACTTGTGGGTGATGTGACAGCTGGAGGCCACCTTGGGGACAGCGACCACAAAATGATAGAGTATTTGATTCTTGGAGAAGCAAGGAGAGGGGGTCAGCAGAACTGCTACCTTGGACTTCCAGAGGGCAGACTTTGGCTGGTTTAGGACTACTCATGCTCCAACACTGTTGTGTTGTTGTAAGATGTTAAACAGTGCCGGTCTCAACACCAACCCCTGAGGAACACCACTTGTCTCTGCTCTCTACTTGCACATGGAGCCTTTGACCAGAACTCTTTGGGTTCGACCATCCAGCCAATTCCTTATCCATCCATCAAATCCATGTCTCTCCAATTTAGAGACAAGGATGTCATGCAGGACAGCATCAAAAGCTTTGCACAAGTCCAGGTAGAGGATGTCAGTTGCTCTTCCCTTATCCACCAGCGTCATAACCCCTTTATAGCTTGTCCCCTGTACTTTGCACTAGTGAGGCCGCACATTGAATACTGTGTTCAGTTTTGGACCCTTCACTTCAAGAAATATATTGGGGTGCTGGAGCATGTCCAAAAAAGGGCAGCAAAGCTGGTGAAGGGTCCAGAGCACAAGTCATATGAGGAGCAGATGAGGGAACTGGGGTTGTTTAGCCTGGAGGAAAAAAGGCTGAGGGGAGACCTTGTCACTCTCTACAACTACCAGAAAAGAGGTTGTAGTGAGGGGGGGGCTGGTCTCTTCGCCCAAGTAACAAGGGATAGGACAAGAGGAAGTGGCCTCAGCTTGTGCCAGGTGAGGTTAAAATTGGATATTAGGGAAAATTTCTTTCTCAGAAGGCTTTTCAACCATTGGAACAGGCTGCCCAAGAAACTGGTTGAGTCACCATTCTTGAAGGTATTTATAAGACATCTAGATGTGGTGCTTAGGGACATGGTTTAGTGGTTGATGATCTTAAAGGTATTTTTCAACCTAAACAATTCTATGATTCTATATGAGGCAAAGTATGTTGTCATCTAAAATACTGCAAGAGATTAGATTATGTTGGTTGTATATTTATTTATTAAGGAAGTGGGTCATGCCCATTATGTATTTTATATATATTTCATTATATGTTTGCAACATAAACATGTCATGGATATCAAAGAATGCAGTAAATTATTGCTGTTCTTTCCTTCCCTCAAATTTTAACAGTTAGTATGCTACTGATTTCTCCGTAAAATTGAGAGAAAATTTTATCTTAAGTGTTTAAAAGAATCAAACTTAGCCCACAGTTTATGTATTAATTTCTGCCTTTTAAACACTCTAGCTGCAGTTACCAACCTTCTAAATAAAATTATGCAAATTACAGTATTAAACATTATTAAAATAACCTTTTAAGTCCCAGGTTACAAGTACTTCATAATCTTTGTTGATGAAATACGGTCAATCAAGCAACAGCAATTTTCCTTTTTTATGTATCTTGTGCACAGAATGAAATATTACACAGGAAAATCATTTCTAGAAATGTATGAACTGTTCAGATTGTTGAAAATTTGATGGATTTTCTTCTAAAACTGAAATGGACCAGAGATATAAGAACCTGACAAACTGAGATTTTATGATATCTCATATGTCATGGTGTCAGCAGTGGCAGAAGCACAGAAGAAAAAGAAAGTCAGAATGACTGTGAACTTCTGAAGCTGTATAGTAAACAAACTGAATTGCACAAGAAAGAATGTAATTTTGTGGAAAGAAATTACTGTATCCAGTTCTCTGGAATACACTGTTTCAAATCCCTGCACTGATGGATATTATAAATTTAATATACAGAAATATAAGGATTTTTACATATTTATTTTTTAGTATGCAAATCCTAAAAGTCTAAAGTGTCTCCATATAGTTAGTGGGCAGACAGAGGTTCCCCCAATGGCAATTCTATCCGAAGACTAAGGCACATGGCATAAATCACCCCTTTTGATTCCTTTCTCCAGTGCATGTAAAAAAAAAAAGCCGAGGCAACTTCTTAACTTAGATTGCTACCTCTTAGATAGCTAATACGATGGCATATGATTTTCTTTTAGTGTAAGAGAGAAGGTTGTAAGTACAAAAGCTTGCATTCTTATTTTGTTAATACTAATTTTGTACAACTTGGAAACGCTAGCCTAAGCAGAATTCTCACATGGATGTAATTTCATTTCTGTTTTCTGTGAACCCCATTTGAAATCATGTTCTCTGCTTTGATCTGCTCCATCGATTATGTTTATGAAACTGGGAGTTTTGTGATGGGTCTGCATTGGATATATCGAGTGCTTACACTTACAAACATATAGGCACTTTTATTATGGGGTGTATACGGCCAATATCAGAATATAGACATAGCAATGAGAAGACGAAGGAAAATTTGATGGCTAACATTGTAAAGATCAGAGTGTTATTACATAACATGTAAGCCACATAAAATAACAAGAATACCTAGGAGGAGGGTATCAAGATATATATTTTATTGGTCTGTAGAAAGTGTCAGACCTATGGAAACAAAACAGCTGAAAATAAATCTAAATTGCTGCTGAGAAGGGGAAGGGATTGTGAGAAGTTAGAGCAGCAAGTAGGAGAAATCAGAAGAGAACCCTTTATTTTGATGAAATTTTGAAACTATGGTTAAGCACGTGAAGCATACTAGTGAAAGGAATCAAGGTACATGGAGTATAAGAGTGAATTAATAGGAGTTGTGGCAGATTATGTTAAAAGTTTAGTTGGAAAAGATGAGAATGTGAAAAGCTAATCATGAGTAATCCTTTGGATGAAGTGGGTTTGGATAAAGCATGCTTAATTTGGTATGTATGTATGTGCGTGCATCTGTGTGTGAGAGAAGAAAAGACTGGAGGTAGTAAGAAGGAAGAAACAAGTAAAAAACATGAAAAGAATGAAAATCAGAGAAAGCAGTGGGAGCTGAAGTGGAGACATGAGAATTTGTGATTAGAGCTAGGGGATGGTGATTCACAATAGATACAGAAAACATTATTTTGTTCTGAACAAGATTTGAGAAATGAGGTAGAGTAAGATAAAATCAGGGATTTGGGAATCAACCAGAGAAGAGTGATAATGGTTACTTGCTAAATGGGTACTTTCTCTAAGAGAATGAAAAGAAAACACAGAGTAACAGTGAGGGAGGAAGAAAGAGAGGAAAGGATGAGTATGGTACACAGTGAAGAAGATGGATGACTAAAAATTAAGACATGGAGAAGGATATAAGAGATCTCTAAGAAGAAAAGAATGGGCAAAAAAAGCACTCTTTGAGCAGGGTACAAGTTGATCACGACTGTGTTGCAGATCTTTACAGGTGTTGACCAGAGCTGGATTTGGCTTCTTGGAGCTCTGCTAATTGTGGTATCTTCCCTAAAGGCTGTACAATGACTGATGATTGAATGCTCTGTAGGCATATGTGGAAGGATCCACAAATCAGTTACACATATACTGTAAGACCTATTCCTGATAAAGTATAGATTTCTTTCAAAACCATATCGTCTTTCACACTTCATTCTTTACACCAGAACATTCATATTATGACAAGAAAGTTTTAGGTTATGGTAAATTTTAATTAAAAAACCTTAACATATTGTCCTTGTTTCCTAAATGAACTATGGGTGAAAAGAAGCAAGTGTGCTTAGTTGCGCACTGTGATTAAAAATTGATCTGGGGTATCTTCTATAAAAAGCCCATAAAATTAACTCACTCCCCTAGATAGAGAGGAGCAGCAAGAAAAATTTTCTGGAAGCCTCTTTAGGACAGTTTGAAAACACAAAATCATCTTGAAATTGTATTTGAAATCAGAGAGCACAGGAGAGTGTTTTCTGTATGTTTATATGCAGTAAGAAAGGAAATTTTTAATGCTTTCGGATAATAATATCAAAAGCACATCAGCAGGTTTCCTTTGACAGTTAATGAAGAAATAACCTAAATCCTGAGATGGCAAATAACTAAATAAGAATCATGCTTTGGCTTTGCTGATAAAACAGAAATCATGAAGGGCTATTTAAATCTTATACTCATTAAATTACCCAATTGTCCTTGATGATTCTGAAATGTAAATGGACCGTCTTAATTATGCAGAAAATTGGAAATTTTTGAAGGACAAATATATGCTAGGGCTACTTGTTCAACAAGAATTTGGATATCTTATATTCTGGTGAGGTTTGGGTGGTTAGGCAACTGGTGAAACCATACAGCCAGAAGAATAAAATTTGCATGTTGAGTGAAAATCAGTGGCAGGGTAGTTATCTTCTGATGCATATGATAATAAAAGTAGTCTTCTTTCTTGAAGACAGTTGAAAAACAATATCCAATTAAATATAATTAAAATGGGTTTTGTTTGTAATAAAAGTCTACAGATGGTGTAATTTTTAGGCAAGACAATATCTTCTTGAAGATAAGACTAAGCATAACAAACAGCTCTAATGACATAAATTTTATTAGAAAGGATAGGTGTGGTGGTTTTGAAATATTATAGTTGTAACAATTGTAAGTATTTTGATGCTGTTGTTGCCACTATTGTAGTACAGTCCTTATCATTAAAATTCATATGATGACATCTTTATCTTATTGAGTGGGTGGATGCAGTTGTAGATCTGTAGAAGTACAGCAAGAAAGAATTAGGCAATGCTTACTTGTTTGAGTGTAAACAGGTCTAACAAATAAATAACAAATAAATGCATAAGTATAAAAAGAGTATCAAAATATTATTATGAGAAAAAACGTATCTATTAAAGTCTTAACAAAGTGACAGAGTATGTGAAAATTAAAAACCTAACCGAATGTTTTTCTGAAGGATTTGGGGAATCTATCACAATCTGTTGAACTGATTTTAGTTAAGGGACTATTACAGCTGTGTATGTCATCCTAAAACTGCATTAAATGAGAGAAACTTCCTGGAAAGTCAGTGTAAAATTCTTTACATAAAGGAACAAACAAATCTGAGATTGTCAGTTCCTTATTTTTGTGTTTTGTGTGCTGGGCTTTATTTCAGGTTTTTCACAAAATAATTTATAAAACCCTTTTTCTACCTGTTCCTTATTTCTCATTCTGTTGAAAGAACATGTCATCTGAAGATGACTAGTGTCTTCTTCTTAGAGTGAACTCTAGTAGTGACCAGAGCTTCACCAGGAAATCTCTTTTGAATGCAGGAATCTAGGTAGTTACCATACATTACATCTCTTTCTTAAAGACATTTTCTTGTCAAAAGTTTGGGAGTCCTCAAGTGTAACAAGTGCAGCTGTAAATGAAAGGCAACTGTTACCTCGCCTTTGCAAGTAGTTGCTTTAAACATTGGGACTTAATTGAATTATGGTAATTTATTCTACAGGAGCTGTAAGATTATCACACTCTGGATCATGAACTTACTTAAGGTCAGGAGACTGAGAAGTCTTCTTGCATCAGAAGTGTATGTTGGTGATGCTGTTCCTGAACAGCAGAGCAAAGAAGGCCCTCAAAGTTATCTAAAGGTTTTGTGTTGAACTCTTCCTCATGCAGGGCTTATGTATTTTGTCCTGGTCAACAGTATCTTTTTTTGTCCTGCTGGCAATAATCCATGTTCCTGGATGAGACATATTTTGATTCCAGACCCTGTGCCTTGAAGAAAGGACGTGGTTGATTGTGCCCTCCCACGGACTTCATCTTGTGCACTTCTTACCCACTTCTGCCAGAGTCTCTAGGCCTGTCAGCATCCTGGATCAGAGACACCAACAGCAATGTATTTTGGCTTTGAGCTTTTAGGGAAGGGGAGAGACTGAATTGTTCCTTGTGGACATCCTAACCAGTTGGGCTTGTGGGAGCAGGTGCTGTATATCATGCTGTGCATGTGCTGCCAGTTACAGGTGCAGACAAGCCCCAAAAAGCAGTTGGAAAAGCTGCTAAACCACAGATATGGCCTTTCACTAGTGTGTATTTATGAAAGACATATGGCATCCCTTAAGCAGAACTTTGTTACCAGTCTATAGTTAGGAGTAATTCAGAGAAAACAGATTTAAGGGAAGTGCTCACCAAGCTTTACGCTTCATTTTCAGACTCTGTATGTAGTGAAAGGAAACGTCAGGGACACAATTCATCTAAGATAACTGAGATTTCTAGTGTAGGATGAAATAAATTGAGACCTAGAAGTGCCTGTTTCTTCTCACTGAGTATAAAGAGAGCTAGATTCTTACATTTCAGCAATATAAATATCAGAATTTAGTTGAGAATAAAGTTATCTGTTGTGTCAACCTTGCACACCTGAAATGTGGGAAAGAATATTCCCAAACTGACTTGGAAATTATGATGATTTCTTTGACTGTGGAGGAGAAGAGAAAACCATATGAAAATGTTTGAAATTTTTTCAGTCATATAAAAGCATACAGGCCATAGTAAATACTGCTGTATGTTCTTGCTGCAATGTGATATAAAAGCAGAATTCAGAAAAGTCATGTAAAGAGAGACGTAGGAACAGGTTTCCACTATGTGCAAGAAATTTAGGTTGGAGGTTCAGACAGCTTGTTCAGGTGCTTTGTCAGGCCTGAGTGTTAAAATGGACAAAACCAGAGGGTATGTCCGTATGCTGCTAAATGAGAGGACTGACAAGCCAGTTCCAGCACTAGAGCCATGATTCTCTTCCTGTTTAACTGTTGGCTCACTCCTTGGCTATTTGTTTCCAGCAGGCTCCAGACAGAAACAGCCTTAAGCACTGAGACTTGGCTGAAAATTGACTCTAATTTAGCAGTGTAGGTGCAGCCAGAGAGTCTAAATATGAAATAAAATGGTGCTAGCAATGAATAGGACTGCATACATCATAATTCCACCTGCCTCAGGTAGGTGCAATATCTTATTAGATCCTTTACAAAATGACTGCATTGGTCTTCTGAGCAACCAACAAGAAAAACAGGGCTGTGAACTGCATATGTAGATTTAGATGCTTAAATAACAAAAGAGTTGGATCAAGATCAGTTTTTTAATTCATATCATCCCCACTGCTGTGGAACCTGATAATGGATCTCTGCTGTGATTAATGGTGATTTGAACTGAAGACCTTTCTGGAATGGTAGCTGTGGATGATAAAACGAATCCTTCAGATGACCATAATCAAGATATTGTTTGTGTGCAAATACAAATTGAGTATTCAGCTTGTGTTTTCTCCTTTCATCTTTATACAGAGGTTGCTCACTTCTCATGTCCCTCTTTTTCTCATTTTGCTGCACTAATGAGTTTTTAATGCAAAGGAAAAGTGATCATAAGCAGTGAAGCAAAGACAGCTTTATAGAGCAAGACTGAAGAATTGAAGACATAGATCAGAGCTATCCACCAACCTAAGATGAAAGAGAAGTTCATGAAAACAGAGACATATAGATGGCTTTGATTTCATTATCATTAGACAAGAAATGATGAAAAATGGAATAGCTATAAAGCTGTTCATACCTAGTAAGTTGCCTATATTAACAAAAAAGTCTATGCAAAAAGAAGTGATAACATAGAACAGGAAAATCTCCTGTAGTAAAATTTTTGTTCATACCTGGTTTTAGTCTAGTGTAATGTGATTACCAGATTGTAATAATGTAAAAGATACAAATATTATGTATGTACTGAACATTTTATTCATTGCTGCTGTGGTTTTGTTTCATTGTTAAGCATGGGTTATTTGTTTGGACTTTTCTCCTTCTCCTTCCTTCCTTCTGAACACAGATTCTGGAGATTGTATTTCTATTACTGTTTTCATGGTTTATCAGATCTTGAACTTTAGACAAATTAAATAGTTGTTGGCTTTTATAGGAAGCTTTTGTTTGGTAGATACATGTACCTAGTTATAAAATTCACAAGAGAAATACCTAATTACATTTGAAAGGTGCTTGACTAGAAAAAGAATTATTTGTGTACAGTGTTTTGTGATTGTAGTTAGAAAGCTAATATAAAAAAAAATAGCAGCTGGGAGTAGGGAAGAGTAATAAATGTTCTTATTCTGAGAAATAACACATTTGTTCCTCCAAGATTAGGTCAATATTAATGCTTCAGTTTTGCTCTTACATTTTAGAGGTTTTTTTCATTAAATATAAATTAAGTAAAGCACTAAAGCAGAACTGTTTTCCAGGAAATATCCTATGATCACAAAAAATAAAATGGTATGATTCATGGACGATATCTATCATTTTTGATTAATCAATATTTCCTGTCTAAATAAAAAAAATGCTGACTAGCTGTAGTTAAGGGACACTTTGAAATTCTTCAGAGATTTTAATAATAGAAGTATTTTCATTACTCTGCAATTTATTTACAATATAGTCAGCTTTTGTAGCTTTCTCCGATGTGGTTTTAAGAAATGAGGAAACTAAGAAGGGGATGTTAAGTGAGTTGCCTAGAGGGACAGAAAAAATCCATGTCAGAGTGGAACAAGGTTTCAGAAAACTGCTTAAATCAGTGTCATGTCTTCAGCTGATAGATTTCTTGTCCAGTGCAATCCATTTTGGTGCTCTACATTTTGTAGCTTAATTTATTTTGACACTGAAACTCAGCGTAAGAATAACATTATCATTCTGTGTTGTCTTGCTATTCAGCTGTCTATTGCAAAGGTCCTCTATCATGTTCTTGCCCTAGGTTAATATAGTAAACAAGATGTATTTCAGTATATGTATCAGTGAGTGATTTTTACATAAGTACTATGAATTTCCTGTCTGTTGTTGTATTACAAAGTAAATTGGACTCGTAAGGCAATGAATAATTAATCTTTCTTCCTTTTGTGAGAATAATTTTTAGAAACAGGTCTTCAGTTTCTGACATGACATTATTACCTTGGAAACTATTTAAACATTTGCACCAAGTCCACAAACACACTACATCAAATATCAGTTGTATTATGTAAGTGACTTAGTTATCCATTATTTCAGTGTTTTACATACTGAACTTCTACTCCTTTCAAGTTTACAGGCTTGATTACATGCCATTCAAGACAAAGGGCAGCTAAGTAGGCTATAATTTAGATAGCGTCACCTATGTGCTCAAAAATGTGCTTCAGTAAGCTGATCTTACTATAATACCTGTACAATATCCCTACAAAATTACCTTCCACGTGCATTTAATGAATTTTCTGATTTTATTTTCTTTAGGTCAATGGAACAGAAATTGAATATGAGTTTGAAGAAATTACTTTGGAGAGGGTAAGTATAATTTGTTCTTCTCTTATAAGAAAAAAATGTGATCTGTAATAAAAATAATGAAATTACTTATGAAATTAAAAATGGTTAAGAATAAAATTATTTATATTTTGAATAAAGATGTCTACTCTATTATAAACTATGAAAATGTGAGTGATACAACAGGATAACCCTTTCATGTTTTTAAGAAGCTTCAGATATAGCTACTTGCAGACCAGTATCCAGAATGCTTTTCTTCCTATAACTATATCAGTGCTCAACTAGGCATTTGATTATTGGGAAGAGCTTGTGCGATTTGGTAACTCCCTTTTAACTTGTGAACTGGAATTATGGCATCTTTTCTCTTTTAACCACCTTCATTTCCTTTTATGTGTGCATAATAGAAGACATGTAGTTTTACACTATAAAACAAAAATTGCATAAGTGGTTTTAATGTTCAAGTGACTATATAAAAGCTATAGAACATATCTATGTGTAAAGGATATGTTTATGCAAGTCTGAATTATGTGAGCTATAATCAGGGCTGGCAGTGAAGGCTTTGCTGATGGTGTGGTTTAAAAGTAGCATTAAAAAAAGGAGAGAGATTTAAAATTTGCACTGCATCATATCTTCCTGGATTTGGTGTTTTTTCCTTGCCTTTTGGTAATGTAACTGTTTTCTTTAGACTGTGGACTTTCTTTGCCACAGGATCAAGACCAGATTGACCACATATTGTATAAGAAAAAAAACTCTAAGCTTTGTCATGTGTCATAGTGCTTACAAAGATTTCTAATGCATGCAAGATTGTCACTGTTGAATTCCTTCAATATTCTACCAACCTCTTTATAATGTGAAGTTTTGTCATCTTGAAGCAAACACAGTTCGGCTTCTTTCTGCATAAAATGATTGAATGCAAGGCCGGATTTACCAAGATGTGACTGATGTCATATGAACAAATGCCTGTAAGGTAGCAAACTAACATTAAATTAGATACTTAGATTATACAATTCATTGCACTTTTTCTACATGTTGTATTTTTAATTGTCCAGGATAATGAATTCCATAAACATTTAACTTAACAGGATACAAGTTTAAGTTCTCATTGATTTGCTCTCTCAGGCAAATTATGAAAGAGCAATGTATCTTTTTACCTTAGCCATCCTCATAACAGATAGCATATAAGGTTATAGGCATTTTTTATCTACTGTCTCTCAACTTACTTGCGCATCACTAGTTATTCATTGGACTAGAGTTTTCAAAGGTCACTGAACAGAACACGTGCCTCCTGGGTGATATTTTGAAAACCATTTTATTTTTAACAGATGTGTAAGTTATCAGTGTACACACTGCAGAACAAATGTGATTTGCATCCCTTATACCTATCTGATGCAGATAATTGTTCATAATATAATATAACATAATATCAGTTAAAGACTGAACAATAGGAAAAAAAGCTACAAATTTTAATGGAGGATATTTCAGTTGTTTTCTAGATGCTGATAAATCTGTAGCTTCTGATTATTACTGCTTGAAATGTTCTGTCACATGTATCAGTGTTTAGTCTCAAAGGCAGGGTACTGTGTCTGCTCGTTTTTGTGTGAGATATAAAACACAAGTGATTGCCTTTAAATAGCTGTCATTTATGTTAGACTAAAAGCATTTTCAGATGAGAGACATTCTCCATGTTGATCACCCATTTTCTTCCACAAAACTGCTTTTAAAAATTAGATGGAAAATCATCTCTCTGTATTTAATGTGAAAGCTGCAAAATGTATTAAGGTTGCTGCTGTTGAGAGATAAAAATGTAGTTTGACCATATCAAACAGTTGGTAATAAACTTTGCATTTTAGTCCAGTTATCCAATCCAAGCTACAGAATCCTGCATCCCCCAAGCCATCGGGTATTTACTTCATGTCCTTTTTTCACATTTTGAAGTAGTCAATATAATTTAAAAGCTTTTACAATATAAAAGATAAATTGGTTGAAGGTGTATTAGGGCTTTTGCACTTTGCACTTTTTTCTCCTTTTTTTTTTTTTTTTTTTTTTTTTTTTTTTTTAAATAACAAAATGAAAAGGAAGGTGGTAAAGGATTGAATATTTCAGAGCATTTTCCAGTCTCTATCGACTTGGGAAGGACACCATTAATTGAATTGTAGGAGGTCACCTTCATCCATAGGTGAACATGAATTTGTGGGATGCATTCCTGAAGAGGCTTAGGTATGATCCTTAAGCCAGGATGAAGAGATGGCTCCATACCTTGGGGTAACAGAGGACCACTGTGTGCATGTTGGCAGAATATATCCCATGTGGAGCTGGGAAGAAGAGCAGCAGGGTCTCAGAAATACCAAAATGAAACCCTGGTAAGGGACTGGGGGGATGGACAGTGCAGAGTTTGCTGAGCATCATCAAGATGCCTGAGACCCAGCTGTCATACCAAGAAATGACTGTAAGGATACAGTGGGCTTGTGTAGAAAGCTTTTTTATTTTTTGCTCTTTGACGTAATATTGTTCAGTCGTTTCTATTTAAAATGTTGTGTCCTAGTTTACAGTTTAACAAGATTTTGGGTTTGAGCTTAAAAGACTTCAGTGAGAGCTCACAAAGATGATAAATTTGAGGCAGATCCACTTTAAAGCTGTGATCAGTGCTGTTCCAGGATTTAAGCAAGTTGTAAGTACATCTCTGCCAGCCCGCTCCTTAGTGGCATGCTCTTATTCTTTTACTCTTCTTCTGTTGTGCCAACCACTTATCAGTCACCATCACCAATCCTTGAGCCCAGAAGAATCACTGTTAAGTAAGTGATCCTCATTCAGAGCTCTCATAACAACCTACTTGAGTAACACAATTACACAGTTAAGAGTAATCAAACAAATTCTCTACCCTTGAAAAAAAAAAAAAAAAAAAAAAAAGAGTTTTAATTTCTTCAACTACCTCCAAGAATGTGTGAGTTTCTCTACTAACTTACAGGCATAAAATGCAGATCCAGATGTAGACTAGAACTTGTTGATTTGTAAAAAAATGACAATGCCCAAATGCACACTTAGACAAAATTAATTAAAATAAGCCATTACCTTGTTCTAGATTTAATATTAAAGATAACATCAAAAGGAAACTCCACATAAAATGACTCTATTCGTGCAGTGATGCTAGTCTCCCATTACCACAGGACTTGAAAAATTTATCCAGTGCTATCAAGAGATTGATTTGCACTTGTAAGTCAATGGTCAGTGTAAGAGATAACTGAATAGATTCTGTGACAAAGCCTAGTTTAACTTCTCTAAGCTAGAGGAAAGTTTTAATTGACTGACTCCTTGGTATAGCGCTGTGCTTAGAGATATATGCTGAAGAGAGGATTCTAATAGATGTTGATGGAATATCAGCCAATATCAATAGTTACCTTCAAGAAGAGTAAAGACAGACAGTGGATCACTTGATGATTCATGTTGGATTCATGCTGAGTTAGACATCTGAGTTAAGATCTCAGTACTTTTTTGCTCATCTAACCTTGACTGTTCTTCAGATGTTACAGAAAAAGAGGGCAGTTATGGTTAGTAAAGCTGTTTTCACAGAATCTTTTGATGCTTCAGCACCTATTTTCATTCTGTATCTGTATAAAAGTAAAATTATTACTTTTTGTGGAACAGACTGCTTAGAAAAAAATTAATTTTATCAACAGTGAAATTAAAGACATCTAGTTCCCAGTGCATTTGCATCATGAAATTGACTGACCTTGGTGTATCAACAGGTCGAGCTCAGACTGAAAATCTTCCCAAAGTTGAGACGTGAATGAAGTGTCTCTACTTCTTTTTCTTTCATAGTCCTGTGGATTCTCTGTCCTATGTTAACAATTCAGGTCACACTGCAGAATGTCTCTGTTTTTAATGAACCACATTGTTTTACAAAGTCTTTAAGAACTTACTGTTTTGTTTCCTCCTGGCTTTTCCAGATTTGGTTGCAATTGGCTATTGGGCTTACTCAAGTTGAAGGAGAGACATATATGGATATTCACTTAACATAATTATACCCTTAGAAAATAAAGTTAAAGATATTCCAAAAGAGTAAATTCCTAATAGTGATTTATCTGGGAGTATTCTGTGATTACTCTGATAAGTTTTATCCTGTACCCACTACATACTCTGTTCAATGGAGAGACTGAAAATCTACTCCCTCTTCTTTCCTTTGACTTGACATTTCAGTGACATCAAGTGCTATGAGATTTAATTTTTCTAGTTCAAAATTATTGTTCTCTAAAAGATTGGCTTTCCACATTTCCACTAAATTCAAGGATCTATTCATATATGAACTATAAAGGCTAAAACTGTAATCCTAAGTAAACTTAAAGGTTAACATTTAAAAATCCTGAGGAAACAGCGGAAAAAAAAATCCTCATACATTTTGGTAGAGTAAGGAATTTATTTCAGGCCTGGGATTTTATTTATTGTGGTACCTTGTAATCATAACAAATAATTACTACTGTACTATTACCGTGTAGTACTGTACTGCTGTTTTTATCAGTAATTCCCTTTGTGCAAATGCAGAAGTTTGCAAAAATATAAAGAGGTGTATTCCACTGAACACTGAAGAGCAGTGGGAATTCAGTTGTATTCAGTGACACAAGGATTTTAATTTGACTCTGTCTTATAAATTGATCAATCAATCTATCTATCTTGTTTTGACAGAGATCATAGAATCATAGAATAGTTTGGGTTGGAAGGGACCTTTAGAGGTCATCTAGCCAAACCCCCCTGCAATGATCAGGGACATCTTCAATTAGATCAGGTTGCTCAGAGCCCTGTCCAGCCTGACGTTGAATGTTTCCAAGGATAGAGCATCTACCACCTCTCTGGTCAACCCAATTCCAGGGTTTCACCACCCTCATCATAAAAAATTTCTTCCTTCTATCTAGTCTAAATCTACCTTTGTTTAGTTTAAAACCATTACCCCTTGTCCTATCTCAGCAGACCCTACAAAGAGGTTTGTCCCCATCTTTCTTATAAGCCCCTTTTAAGCACTGGAAGGCAGCTCTAAGGTCTTCCTGGAGCCTTCCTTTCTCCAGGATGAACACCCTCAAGTCTCTCAGCCTGTCCTCACAGAGAAGTGCTCCAGTCCCCTGATCATCTTCGTGGCCTCCTCTGGACCCACTCAAGCAGGTCTGCGTCCTTCTGATGTTGGGGAAAGCTGGACACAACACTGCAGGGGGGTCTCACCAGAACAGAGCAGAGGGGGAGAATCCCCTCCCTCGACCTGCTGCCCACACTTCTCTTGATACAGCCCAGAACATGGTTGGCTTTCTGGCCTGTGAGTGCACAATGCTGGCTCATGTCCAGCTCCTTATCCACCAAGATGACTGCTTGTATGTCTCCAAAATAAGCTTTTCACTATTAATCAGTAGCATACCTGTTTTCTGCCTTTTTTCAAAGTTTTTAGACACCAGCTTTTCATGCATCAGTATGCTTAGACCTCTCAGGAATGAAACTGTAGGACATTGCAGTGCCAGGAATGTCCTCCTTCATGTGCTCCAGAAATAACAGAGTGGAAGCAAGTGGTCAAGAAATGGCCGCTAAGAAAAGGTATTTTCAAATTTTAAGAGCTTATGCCATAGACTTTTGAGAACCCAGAGTGCACAAATCAATAGCCTTAGTGGAATGTTCTGACATATTCCAACAGGAGAAAGTAAATCTTTTAAAGTGTGTGTCCCTCAGGTACCTGTTGAGCTCTTCCAAATGCAGTGCTGCTCTCTGAGTGTTTATTTCTGCAGAACTGCAGATGTTTTCTTCAGTGTTGAAAGCTTTATGACTGGGTGCCCTTATTACGTTCCTTCTCTGCTAGGCTGTGCCTGCTTCCTAAGTGAGAGTAAGTGGTAGTTACTCTTGCAGCCTCAGACTGAAAAAAAATGTAATTCAAAGGCAGAATCCTTCTTATTGACTAGTTTATAACAGGTTTATAGTAGTGACCTGTGGGTGTTTATTGCAATAAAGCTCACCCACAGGAATGTTTTCCTGGAAGGGACCAGCATAGACTGTCTACAAGAAGAGGCAGAAGTATGTATGTATGGAGCTGAGTTATCAACAAACAGAAAATATGAATCCCATTTTTTTTTATTATTGTGCAGACAATTTGAAAAACTGATCTCTTGGGTATCCCTGTAGAGTCTTTGCAGTGTATTTCTCTGTGTATGTATAACACAATGTTCTGTGAAATGAAAAAAGAAATTAAGGAAGATCCTTGAAAATACAGGTGTAGTGCATTCAATCACTGTGCAGGAAATTCTCTTATGTTTTCTAATTCCAATCATGTTTTAGTTTAGAGTTGACGTCTGTAGTTGTGTTAGTGCCTGTTTACCTTCAGAGAGGTTTGTAAAGATTAGAAAGGGCAGACTCACTGGACTTTTGATGCGATGCTTAAGCAAGGTTTGCGTTCTCCTTTCATCTCTTGTGCCTTACCAGATTTTGCTTTGACCTTAGGCTGTGCAGGAATGAGCTGATGAAAGAAGCTGAAGGAGCCTGGTGTGCAGTCCTGCTAATGTGACACTGAAATACCAGGTCAACATTTTCCAAAACAACTGCAGAATTTGGTTGCTTTAGTTCAATGACCTAAATTAAGATTCCTTGGAATAGTCTGATTTTTTTGTAACATTACTCACCCAAACCATGTGACTTTGTCACCTCAGAGCAGCCCTAGTTTGGCACCCAAAATATAGCTAGACACTGGAAAACTTTGTTCTTTGTTCTTATTCGGTCACAGAGTCATTACACTGAAACTATTATTGGCTGTAGCTGTTCATGTCTTCGGGGGGCCTGTTCCACTGGTGCTTGGTAGAGGTACAGAAGGTGCCAGTCTGGAGTATGTGTGGAAAGGCAGAAAAGCCTGGAGAGGGAGGACTGTACCTTTTGAGGGGTGGAAGCTCCTGCCTGGTGGTGTTGTCATTCTCCACATTCAGTGGCTAGGACTGGAAATTGAATAAACCCACGCAGTTGTCTTACTGAAATCTGTTGGTTAGAGAAGTGAAGGACTGGCTGCTAATATTATAACTCCCTCTTAGAGTTGTGAACAGAATATTTTTATTTATTGTCATTGCTGTTAACAATTGCATTGCTACAGATTGGGAGTGTGGTGGAGTAGAACGGGTGAGCTGCCCACAGTTGTCCTGAAAGCAGTGATAGTACTTGGAGGACTAGTCTGTTTAATGTCCTCTACAGAAAGGGATGATCTGGACTGCTTCACAATACGCATTGCCGGAATAGTTTGAGTTATCCAGCGCAAGTGCTAAAAAAGCATGTGGCTTCCCACTGAGCCTCTGCTTATAAGGAAGACTTGCCCTATGCATTTCATCATTGCTACAGCTGGCAGAGGGTACCTCCTGTCCCAGCTGTGGAGCTGCAGCACTTCTCATCCCAACAAGCACAACAGGAAAGCTGCAAAGCCACAAAAGGGGAGACCAAAGAAGGGAAAAGGCTATAAATGACTGGGGGAAAAAAATTAACTACTACACTGTGATTAGGAAAAGAAGCTGAAATAATACTATATATTTAGCTCACTCTGAGTGCCTATCAAAGAAAATCATATTTTCATATTGTTATCTTAGAATCTTGCTGTTAAATATAAGTGTCTGAGAAGCATTGCATGGGTACTAGCTCAGTTAAATTAGAATAGTGGGTTTCCTTGGATTTATTACTGCAAAGCCATTCAAACTCCTCTAATGGCATTATGTCAGTGAAGGATGTCCCCTTCTATACATGTGCGCTAGCTTTATATTTCAGATAGAAAAAAAATGCATAGTTTGGGTGTACACTCAATGATTCAAGTTTTCCAAGGCAAAGAATAATTTTATTATTATGAATTATGCTTTTATTCATTTGTATATTTATTTTTGAATGTCAATGTATTCACTGGTTTCAGTAATTCATATAGTGGTTTCTGGGTATTTCTTTAGCTGAGGGGTTCACAATTTATTTCAATGAGTCCTCAGGTCCAGGAATGATTATGAGAATTTTCTTGTTGTGTGAGAAATTTAAAATAACTGAATATTCTGTTATGAAAGCTCACTGTGGTATTTTAGTGTTTTCAAAATAATTTTAATATTTGAAGAATGCTCAAGAAGAAGAAGAAAATTGGAGATTTTTTAATTTTTTTTTTTTAATTTATTAAGAGTCACTCAACACACTGAACCATTTTGTTCCCAAAGGAGTAAAAGAAATTGAATTCTCCAATATATTGTATTGCAAGCTTGAAGTTACTTACACTCTCCGCATTAAAAACTCACAGGGAATTTGTTCAGGGAAAGCATGTCAGTAGAAAATACAGATACTAGAAAGAAGGCATTAACACAATACTAGAAAGTATTCTGAAAGTGATAGTCAAAAATTAAAAATCAACTGCAGAAAAAAAAATCCCCAGTAGTGGTAAAGTTGTATATTCCATATCAAAAATGAAAAAAAGTTGAAAAGTTAAGCAGCATTTATTTAAGAGTTCAAAACTCACCAATGTGAGTACAAGAAAAATAATTATTCATATTCATCTCTACTTGAAAGTTATCCCTTTAACTTTGCTAAGATCACTAAGACCTTGAGTTAACTATTCTGTGAAAAGTTCTTTCATGCAAGTCATAGCTGCCAAGAGGCAGTGTTCTGTTGCTGTTTCTTTTAAATTATTTTTATATTGCTATCTTATTTTTCAGGTAATATCACTAATTTGTTGCCTTTCTCTTGTTTCCTAACTCGCTTGCTCTCACCACATAGTTTGTACTGAGTAATTCTGCTGCCTTTTTGTATTACTTATGGCTCTACATGAAAATTGCCTTTGCTTTAGATGTAGCTCTTTAAGATGTGGCCTTTCGGCTTATTTCCTCTATTATCTTTAGCTGACAAAGTCCAAGCTTTATCTCACTCCTGTTTGATATTTGAAAAGTGAGCACCTAACGCAGACTGGTTGGGAAGCTGACTTGGCAATGAGAGCAGAGCAGAAATCCCAGAGGTGTCTTGTGCCATCCCAGGGTGACAATGTGATATGGGCAGAGTGAAACTCCCTCTGCAGGTACAAATCACAGTGGCTTGCGGGAACTTTTACACAGTTAAACTTGCAGAATAATGCAGTTTCTGAAAGGAGTGCTTAAGTGTGCAATAGATAATGTTTTGCACAGTGAAACAGGGCAGCTTTTGGAGCTGCGTCCTAATACTCTAGGCTGATGTAGGAAAGCAAACCTTTTCCCTCCAGCTTAGCATTTCTGCTGTTACTAGGCAATAATTTTGTCTGGAAATAATTTTGCATGAATAAATCCTTTATTGATTTGAGGGCTTAACAGAGATTTAGGGGTGTTCTGAGTGCTTGGATAGAGTACCAATTTTCAGGAAGTGCAAACAAATGGGTATGCCACTCCACACAGTTTGGATTTTTGTAACTGGCATAAAACCCTACCAGTAGAAATCAATCTAAGTGTATCACCCAAGCAAACCTGAAGTGTCCCACCCTGCGATACTTAAAATCAATCAGCACTTGTAACTAATGAGCAGAGCTGCAAGTGTGACTTCCAAATAAACATACCAGTTCTGAATAAAAGTTTCTGGAGCACTAATAGGAGGGTATATATATACTAAAAAGGCGTAGTATGTGTATCTGGAATGCTGTCTTTTCCAAGAAAGTATGTAGGAATCTTCTTTCAGAAAGATTGAGAAAGCAGCAGAGGAAAAAATATGGCAAATGAAAGAGCTACAAAGAAGTGATTTGACTCAGTTTTCACTTAGTTCTGCAATTGGCATTGGTAAATAATATGTAGATTTTAAATGATTTGTACATTTAAATAAATGAGAATGATGCACCTCAATTTACTGGTAGAAAATGAATCATTCTGAAGATAATAGTAATCATCTTGAAGCAAAGATGGTCATTTTCAAGGCTGGACTTTTAAAAAGGCATTTCTGATGTACTGGATTTGTCTCTTCAGAAAGAGCAATGTTTTGCATTGCAGAAAACTGTATTTCATTTTTGTTACTGATTTAAAAGCAATTGTAATGCATAAATTAGGGCCACTCAACCTTGAGGAATCAGTATGCCACTTTGGTAGGGAATGACATTGCAAAGATGAAGATAAATAAAGGGGGGAAAAATGAGGAAATAATCTGCCAGTTTACCCAGACTGAATTCCACAACTGTCATTGCTATGCATTGTAACATAGTAATACAGTATCACAATAAAAATTTCCAATTTGCTTTTTGGATGCAGCACTGCAGTTATTTACTCTTCTTATGCAGTTATATTTGAAGCAGTCAGATGATCATTTGTCTTCCACTTACAACTACCATTCAGCTTCTCTCTGACTCTATAAAGGGAAGAAAAGCTCTTTCTTGTCAAAAAACAATCAAGAATTATCTGGTATACATTTTTACAACATAGTTTTGCAGGAACAATGGCCCACTTTGCAGTATTTAGAGATTCTTTTGTATTACATGATGTAGACCATTTCTTCTTGAATTTGTCCCTATGTTTAAAACCACAACTAGATGTCAAATGGGTAAGGTAACATCAAGTATGCTGAAGCTGTAAGTAAAAGCAATTGTATGCTGCTCATGCATGTTTTATATTGCGAGATACTGTTTTACCCTAAGAATGTGACCTACCTGGTGAGTCTCAAGCTTGTCTTGAAAGTCATCTTATGCAGCTTAATGTGATATATGAATTCTGACTGAATTCTATGAATAATTTTTTTTTTGAGTGGTTTTTAATTTTGCAGAGTTTAACATTGCACTTGGAGCACAATACACATTTCCCACACCTCACCTGCAAAACAGAAGAGAGGTCCTGGTAACATATTTTCACTGTGAAAGTTTAATACATATATTGCCATTAAAAGGAATTAAACTATAGAGAAAAAAAAAAAAAAAACCCAAACCAAAACAACACACTGAAAAAAAATGAGCTTGTAAATTTAATCCTTACCAATCTTAAATAATGTTTTAAAGTGAAAATATTTCACTTAACTGTGATGATGATGAAAATGTAACTAGTGTTTTTATCATATTTCATGATGGGGAAACGAAGCACAGAAAAGCAGGCCATCTGTAAAAGTAGCATGAAAATACACATATCCTAATCAGTAGTCTAGTAACCTACTTTTTGAAGTTCACTTTGAAGAGTACACATTGAAAAGTACCTATTCCATTGATATCAGGCATCTTAATAGTAGTGCAAAACTTAGAGAAGTTTAGGAAAAATCGGAAAGAAGATAGCAATTTTATATTCTTAAAATGTCCCTTTGATTTTTAAAAATGCTAAAAATATGCACTAACTACTTGTCCTTCCAATATTTATTTAGGAATGAGAAATGTAATACGAATAATTAGTTTATACAGAACATTGGGAAATGTAGTTATAAAATACATACTTGACAAATAAATATTTTTACTATATTTCTAAAGCAGAAATAGGGCTTCATTACACAATGAGGTACTTACACATGTTTGTGTCAATAAATAAATAAGATTATTAAAACACTGAGTATTTAAATCAAAATTGGATTTTTAAGCAAGGAGAGATGCTATACCTATGCATCTTACATTATAATGAGTATATTTAGAGATTTCATATTAAGCTTTCTTATGGGAAATCTAGAGATCTGTTATAATTTAAATGGGGGGAATGCCTTTCTGAGAGGAAACTTAAAATAGGTATATGACATTTCTAGGTGTATTCATTGTAATGTGGCTGAGGGAGAAATGAGTGAATCAAGTATGTTTGTGTGTGTGCAGGCCTACAGCAAAAAGAAACTGTAACTGCTTTGAGCTATAAATTTTGAGCTAAAGTAACAAAAGCAATAAAAACTCAATGTCTACCCTGATTTTCCACCTCCAAACAATGCCATCACTCATCTCTCCCAGTAGCAGAGCAATATCTATCAAAACAGGCTGAGGAAAACCATGATCTTCCTGAAACTTCAGTGCTAGTTTAACTAGGTGGAAGGAAAACAGATAAATGAAAATGTAGTGAGGACTTAGACTCTAATGCAACTCTATATGAATAAAGCCCCAAACCTTTTTTGATTACAAGAATGAGCTAGGGCCTTGATTTTCCAACCTGATTTCTAAAGGAGTTAGTTGAACAGTGTCTATATCTGTCATGCTGAGTTTCCAAAAGATCTTTGAGTACTGAAGAAATTTCAATGTCTTGAAAGAGCTAATGTTGTGGCAGCACTTAAAAAGAGCGAATGGGATGGTGTGAGTCATCATGGTATCTGTGTAGGTCAGAATATAAGGAGTGCCAGACTCCTGCGTAATACAGAGTTAGGTATTATAAACTGGCCAAATCTGGAGTCATATGTCAAAAAAGAGAATACAGCCTGTGTATGAAATCAAAGACTCCTGCCTGGAAAGAAATGAATCTGCAAAAAGTCCTGGACCCCCTTAGCTGGTCATCAGACAAGCACAAATTTTCAGTCTGGTGGTGTAGCCAAAGGTCTAGTGAAGCCCTTAGGAGCATAAGTGAGGACTATAGAGTAGAACAGGCTTTGGCATGTGGAATACAACAGGATTTGGGACCTGATGTGTAAAACTTTTGGAATATCTTGCTTAATTCTACTTCAGAAAGATACTGATATCTGAAGAGTCTTTAGGAGAGGCCTTGAGGGTTATTGTGACTCTGGAAAACGCACTCTTTGCGAGAGACACAGGAAGCTTCATGAGTTTAGCTTCTTGCGGGGGAGGAAATGAAGGTGTGACTTGGTCAGAGGAAACATGCACTTAAATGAGAAATAACCTTTAAGAAAGTGTTCTTCATCCTACCTGGAAGGAAATAACATGAGCTGATGGTTTGATGTTGAATTTAGACAGGATGAGACTGGACATACATACATTAATTAGGTTAGCAATGAAAAATGAGGACTGGATGAAAGTTTTCTGAAAGGCAAAAGGGTGTTAGGCAGCAAGAAAGACGGTAGCTGATCAGGGGAAAAAAAAAAAATGCATAATGTAAGTACTAAGAAGAAGAGAATATTAATGAATTCAAAAAAGGTTGTCAAACACTAACCAATCTGATAAAGGGCAAAAATGGACATTTTGGGAAGGACAGGGGACACAGCAGGATGTTGGTGGTTAAGATCAGGTTCAGCTACATTAGTGTATACATGTGACACATGGCTGTGTATGGAGCATATTTTTGAGAGGTCAGCAAGGCAAACCAAATGCTCACAAACAACACAGCATCCTTTACTCCATCCTTCATTTTGCTTTATGAAAAGTAAAAGAGATTAATTAAGAAGGCATTAAAGCTACAGGGTTTGTTTGAAAAAAAAGTTCTCAGGGAATGCAAGGAAATAGACGTGTGCTCAATTTCTGTAAGAAGGGGGAAAACTGCAAGACCTATACTGTCTTTTGTCTCCTTTTTGCAGTCATTGCTCTGCATAGGGAAGAGACATTGTGGAATGAAGTGATATTTTTCTCCAGAGATGATTTAAGTAGGTCCCACAGCCTATATTAGGCAGGAGTTCAAGGTAAATGATCCAGTTGTGTCATATGTCTTAGATTACCTTTGAGGCATTGATTACCTACATTGATTACCTACTTTAATTATTGGACATAATTAAAAATGTGACATTTTTCCAAAACTGTATTTGTAAATTAAATATTTTTATTTCCTTGTTCTGAGGAACAGGGTATTTCAGTTGCTATAGCATAATGACTGTTGTTAATTGCTATCATGAAGGAGGGATAGAGAAAAATCTCAATAAGGGTAAAGAAAAGGTGATGTATTTGTGAAAAATACATGCTCATTGAAAAACAACTGCCAAGAAAAAGTGGTTGAAATAACACACACTTGAAATAAACAAAATTCTGAAATAAGAATAAATGTTGGACAAAAACAGCTTACCTGAAGAGGAAATAAAAACAATGACAGATGTTATGAGACACAAATGTATGCTTTGGAAATTGTAAGATTTTCATTCCTGTTATACTATTTTGCTATGCTTAACAAGCATTTTGCTTGTATTGCATTTTCTGGGGTAAATCTACTCTCCAGATACCATGGCTAACTAGCAAAAGTGATTTATAGATACAAAAGATCTTGGTTCACTCGAAATCAGGGTGCATGTACGAAAAATGCACAACTCAAAGTGAATAATGAAGCACAGTGCAGTAACAAAGCTAGATCCTGAAGGCCAGCTGCACTAAAAGGAGCACAACCACATTAACTATTCCTCAACAGAAGCATGTGCAACAATACACTGACAGGACTGTGATGTTAAATAGAGTCAATATACTCCACTGTATACTGCAAAGTCAATGTTAGTTTGAGTTTCTTTGCATAGCAATACATTTGAAGTATAACTATGTCCAAAAAAAAAAAAAAAAAAAAAAAAAAAAAAATAGAAAAATCCCTAGTGGTCAGGAATATAGTGAAAAACTAAGTCATGAAGAGGTTAATAGGAGCTTGAAAATGGTGGAGCAACAAAACTCCAAACCAGGTGGACTTCGCTGTAGGTGAATTTTAGACTGCACAGAGATCTGCAGCCTATGTGAGAGAAAGGGTTTGTTGAGAAACTGAATAGCAAACCGACATATTTAAAGCTTAAATTGAAAATGGAACTGGAACTGTGAATATTACTATAACTTTTATCAAAATCTCAGTGGCCTCAAATACTTTCTCCTTTAAAATTCAGAATAACAAAAATGTAGGAACAATGTGCAAACACGGATATGCTAGAAAATGCCATCAAAAACCAAACACAATACTTTCCCATATTTCTTCCATTTCTAATGAATGTGTTTATTTTGTTTTGGTTTTACCTTTGCCTTTTTGATGCCCTAGCTTTCAGAGGTCTTTAAAATTTGGTGATAATTGCTTTCTTTCCTTCTTTCCTTGGGAAAAAAAATAAAAATTTTGAAGACGTTATAGTGTAAGATTTAATAATAAGTAAAAAACAAAGTTATGCATCCATGAAGATATCTGGTAAATTAATTCTCAGAATTAGTGTGTATTGTTTCCTCAATTAGGTTTTCCAAAAAATAAAGGATTCCAAAGCATCTGTTTGTCCTGCACATGCACATGATAACTATCAGAGCTACATTAGCAGAATAGTTGGATATAAAGCACCTTGAAGTTTTGCCTTAGAGGATATTATTTATGTGGATAGGATATTTAACAAGTCCTCCAATAAAGGCAGTGATTCACCTGGATAATAAAATGATGCCTTTATCTTCTCCACATTTGGGAGAAAGGGAGCTGCCACCTTTTTAAAGGTGCTATTTGTGGCTCAGATTCATAAAGGGACTTAGATGGCCAGAACAGCCACAGAGATAAAATTAAGGCTTCTAGCTCTAAAAAACTGCATAGCAATTTAGGTACCACAGGGTCCGTGTGCATTTCAGAATGTGCCACCATTGATGCTGGTGACCTTAATTCCACTCTTGTGCTTTCCTGGGAGTGCTGCTGCTCATAGAGAACCACTTGTCTTTCAGCTGGCACCATACGAGATTCATGAACATGATGTCTCTGGGTTTGAATCACTTAAGAAGTCTGATTTCCCAGAGGCACTCTGAACCTGCTCATTTAATAGGGAGGGAAAAAAAGACACTTGGTAACTGCCTATCTGTTCCTACCCCACCATTCAGGTGGAGACATGGGTGATTAAGATCTCCTTAACCAGGGGAGCTATGAATAAAGTTTCCATTTCCTAAGAAAGCTCTTTAGTTCCCAGGCAATTTGCATCCATATTATATGGAGAGGCTTGAGCCTTCCTTTCAAAGGAGCAAGAAGAAATAAAAGCTACTGTGGAACCAAGAATTCATGGTTATCAGGACCAGGAAGGCAATAGATTAGAGGGAACTCATTTCTGTAGCCCTAGGATGTTAATCTTTCCCAGGGAGACTGGCAATTATTTTACTAGGATATTCTGCATTTAAAAAACAAAACAAAACAAAACAAAACAAAAAAACAAACAAACAAACAAACAAAAAACACAAAACAAACAAACAAAAAAACCAAACAAACAAAAAGCCAACAATCTAAATGTCAGAGACAACATTAGGTGTGAACTCAGTGAGTGGGTAGAAAACTGGATCTCAGGCCTCATTCAGTTTCCAGCTGCGATGGATTATCTCTTCTTGAAGTGCTGGTTTTTTTAGTACACCAAGGATTTGCTAAAATTGTTATTCAGGATGCTGCTTATGATACTTGATTTACTGACTCTTGGTCTGATGTACAGTAAGGAATATGTCTTTGTTTTCATTTCTAAATAAGATAATACTTAATTGCATCATTGCTAGGATACAGTAGTACCGGCTGGACAAATCTTGCTAGAAATTTTAACAGATAGATTTAAATCTTTTTTTTTTTTTTTGACATTTCTAACCCGAACCCATGTGGGAGTCTCTGCTCTGATTAATTTTCAGTTTGTGGCAATATCCAAAGCACTTTTGGGAAATTATTTGAGCTATTGCATTGATCAGAACAACTGATCCAAACCTCTCCTGCAACAGTAAGGCCTTTTAAAAGTGCACTGCAAAGGGTTTCAGGGATTTGAAGGTCACAGTGTTTGCATCATAGACAATGGTGTATGCTACAAAACAAAAGTGCTGCAAGGAAAGCATATAGAAGAGTTCTCTTTGAATGTAAGAAAGGGCAGCATATCCCCATCGCACATTTGGGATCTCTAACATTTATACAGTGTAAAACCTAACCATTAGACATTTGCCATTGAATTGATTTGTGGCAAAAAATGCTGTCAACATCAATTTGAAGAGACTACTGCAGAAAACAGGAGCTGATTTTATAAGTTTTTTCTTGTGGTTTTTGAGTGAACATCTTTGTGCTGCAAGTTAGCCTGAATTCCTTGTATTGCTGCTGGGAAGCAAGTTTGAAGGCATCACACACAGGCAAGACTGAGTGAAAAAGTAAGTCAATCAAATAATTTTGTTGTTGTAGCACTAAATTGTCTGAGAAAACAGTTCATTGTTCTGGAGATACTGAGAAAGTAAACATCAACCCAGTGAATAATTTAAAGGAGAATGCAAACTTAAATGTATGGAGAAACCATTCTTTCTAATTATTTTGTTCTAGTGTCATAAGGCATAGACAAGCACCTGTAACTTTCCTCTTTTTTCATTTATTTTCTTTATCCTACCTTTTTTCTTTGAACTGTGTCAGTGAAATATGAAAGCACTTAGCAATAAAGTTTCTTTGAAAAAAGCCTGCTGAAGCAGCAGTATTATTTAGAATAAAGTAGTATTTCTGTAAGACCTGCAAACTGACCAAATTCAGCTATTTTTGTTGTTTTTATCCTAACCAAAACCAGTGTCCTCTCATATTTGTAGGAGAAAATAATGTGTTGCTGTTTGCTTCACCATATGCCATTTATCAAACAAAAAGAAAGCAAACTATAACCTGAAAATATTACAAAAAGTATCTAGAGAAAGGGCAACATCCTGTACTTTTTTAACTTACAGAGGTAGGGAAGAAGAGAATGCTATTGTAGCTGGTGAAAAAGAAAATGCAAAAAAATGAAAAAAGAAAAGGCACCCACCAGAAATTCTAAAGGAATGGGTAGAGAATAGAAATCAGACCATCAGAGAAGACAACAGATGGCATGTTCATCTTGCTTTAGGCACGCACTCATAAACTGATCCAAAGCCTCATGAAGTCAATAGGAGGCTCTTCACAGTCACTAATGGATTTTGAATCTGGCCCTAATGAAGAGGGTGATATAGGATAATTGCCTTACTTAGTCTTCTGATAGAGCTGATAGATGTAGTTTCATAAATGCAAACAAGTAAAAAAATTTTGAAGTTCTTCCTCTTAATATCTACAGGATGAAGGGCTCACAGAAACCACAGCAGGAAGAGGCTTTGTGTTGATTTTGAGTTTCAGTCAAAAATATAATTATCTGTGTATTTTTCAGGTTTCTATGCAAATATTTCATAAGTATTAAATTTAATAATTTTTTACATGTGCAATGGGGAAAATGGCCCGTGGGTTATTTAGCTTTTATGCACTCATCTTAGCCTGTTTCTAGTGTGTTACTGATCTTTAAAAACACACAGACCAATGCTAGTATAGCAATTATCTTCTCATCTGTATCACCATGACTTTGCTTATTGATATCTCCCTATTCTAGCTGAATTTGGTGATGGTTGTTTCAATTTTAGTATTTCTGGTTACTGAGAGAAGTAGTGCTGGAGGTTGTATAATTACAAGAGACATAACTTCTCTGTCTGGAGGACGTGTGGTGCTAATAACAGATACTAGCTATCCCTGGATTTCATAGCCAATATATTTCTTTAACGGATAGTGACCGAAACAGAAAGAATGTGTAATATTTTAGATCTCCCTAATAAAGGTCTCATATATGATCTGAGTTTAGCAAGAATTTAGGACCAAGTCTTATCAAATGGTTTAAATTAAAAGAAAATGTTTTAATTGAGCTTCTCAGTGTAAAAAGGGAGAAGTCTAGAAAACAAACGAAACCAGTTATTGTGCTAAGTTGTGGGGGGTAAACACTGAAAATAGAGAAGATTTTGAATGAGTTTTGCAACTTAGTGGAGAAAAAAGCTGTAAGGAAGGATCATGGGCCTTAGGTGGAGGAATAGATACTTCTGAAAGAGTAAGAATAGAAAAAAGGATTGGTCTGTGGCAAAAAGTACATTTGAGAAGTGAAAGCCAAGCTGAAATAGACTTTGCTAAAAAATAAAAGGGTATTATTACAAGTTTATTTTCTAAATAGAAAAAGAACAGGGAATAAGTTTAGAGCACTATCTAGTCAGACAAAATATTGATTGCTTTTGTACCATCTTCAAACTAGTAGTTTGACTCCATATTTCTTAAGGACTATCATTCTGAATATGGATGAAAGGCAGAATAGTAAATTGTTTAGAAATAGAGCATATGAGCAAGGAAAACTTCAAGAACCCAAAATGAATTTAACAGTTGAGGCACAGGTGATTTCCCTTCCAGAATTTTAAATAAACTAAATAAAGTTTTTAACACATTCATCAAGTCAGTGGTCACACATTTGAAGAAGATTATAACAAGTTCATGTAATGGGGAAGGAGAAAATATGTTGTAAACCATAGTTTCAGCTAAATAGCATGCTAAACTTAGAACAGCTTTGAATGTTCTTTCATATTTAGGTCATGGAAATAAATGGAAAATTTGATAAAACTCAACACAATTTAGCAAAGCTAGATTGTACCAGACTAATTTGATAGATTTTTTGTAACTGACTTCCTAGGGAAAGAAAAAACTGTATTTCCTTTTCTGACTTAAACACAGTAAGCATTATGCTGGAGATTATGCGGATTAGTAAAAAATCTGTGAAATGGATAGTACCTGCTTTTATGGAAGATGGCAGGGATTGCTCTGAAGAGGTAACTAGCAGGTTGGAAGATTATTAGATGAGTCCTCTAGGATGGTTCTTGAGATGCATTCTGTTTAGAAATGATCTTAGCACAAAATGTTTCTACTTGACATACTCTGTATGTCAGTGAAATTACCTGATGCCACAGTGTTGAGAAGAGTTTTCAGTATGGGTAGGATGTATCCTAAAAAGATCAGTGGGTAATGTCAAGAACTGATGTAAAAGAAAGATAATTAAATTTAATCATACCAAGTGGTATGTTAAGTACCTGTAACTAAGAACAAGAACTTATGCTATAAAACTAAAGCTCATTAACTGACAGAGGTGAAAAAGATTTTCATGAAGTAGTTTTGTATAAGTAAATTAATATTAAGTAGTTGTAAAAAAAAGACAAACTGAAACAGATGTGCAGGCCTAGCAAAATCAAAGGAGGTATTTCCTGTAGATATGAAGAGATATATAAAGCTGGGTGCCAAAGTATCATTAGATATATTGGAATATTGTATTTGATTCTGGTTTCCTGTGTTAAACAAAACAAATTTAAATTAAGATAGGTTCAGGAAATGGCTTCTAGAATAGTGTAGGTAATAGGCTGGCTTCTGAGAAAACTCTAAAAACTAGTCCCATTAAGACTAGGAAAGCAAAGTCTGAGAGGAGAGATGATTGCCATCTGTAAATACATTTGAGGGTAAAAACCAGAGAGGGAAGATAATTAGGTATATCAAAGGAAGTTGTTGATAGAATAACCAATGAGTCTGAATTGGCCATGTATAAATTTAGGCTGAAAATTGAATAAAGTTGCTACCTCTCAAAGTCATTAAGCATCCCTCCTAACACTGACTTTGTGGTATGGCCTTCCAGTAAGAATAATTTTTGATACAGAGCTTGACCAGGTTATGAAAGGGATTACTTTGTACAGTTGTCTGCAACAGCCACAAGGCTCAACTCAGAAACCCAGGACATCTTTTCCTGTGATTCTGAGGAATATGCTCATAGACAACATTGTAAGATTCCTGATTTTAAGACCTATCTAGACAGATAAACAGGACAGATCAAATCCTCATTTGTATGCAGAATGCGTCATGTAGTAAATTGGTGCTCCAGGGCTAAACTGTGATTTTGAACCTACACCTGCTCCAGATGCATTAAAGCATCCTCTCCTTTCCTCAGGCTGTGTGGAACCACAGTCGTGCTCTCTGTCACCTGAGCAGGTGGTTGGCTTATGCATTTATAACTTCAGCTGCCCCTTGCCCATACAGCACAACTGAATGATGAGGAAATATGATTTGCCACTAGTGTTGAAGTAAGGAATGGAGAGAGCTTGTGGTGCATGAGGACTATTTCTGAGTGTTGTGGTTAACACACCCCCACCAGCTCAGGACTGTGCTGAAAGGCAGTGTAGGTGTATCAGACTGAAGCCATACATGATAACCGAACTCATATTACTCTACTCGCAGCATCCTGAACGTGTTATCTTGTTCTGTGTTTGTAATCTGTTAGGATAGCCAAGTTCTGCTTCGTGACTAGCGTTCCTGGAGTTAGCACAATACAACTGATAGACAAACAAATTGTTATTCATTCGGTTGTAATAAGGAAGTCCAGGAACCCTTTGGACACTGGACTAATTTAAATATAGGGGACTAGATTTCACTATTGTTTCACTATTCTGCAGTATTTTACTATTATTTCACCGTTGTTCTGATTCTCCTGTTGTTTCTTAAGTTAGAAAAGATGTGACAGCTTTGATTTAACTAGTCTTCTTCATAGCATGCAGGCACTGGGTCTGGGCTTTTCAGTTCGTGTTATTTTTCTAAGTAGTTATTAATAAATTTGAGGAGAGGGAAATTTATCCCTGAAGTAGTTTTATTGAATAATGAAAACAAATGTGCCTTGCCAAGTATAGAGGACATCATCAAAAAAACATGCCTCTTCATTGAAGCCCTTTCAGTGGATGGACAGAAACATGATTTATTTTTTCTTTCTACTTTTCATTTATGTAAGTTTAGCTACAGCTGAAGAATCCACTTACATTCTCTCCCGTCCTCAGCTGGAATGAGACCAAGGGATATAATCCATCTTTGCCATTATCATTCTTCTCTCCTGAAAAGGCAAATAGGAAACCAATTGTTTGAATTGTGCTTCTGCAAATACATATTATTTATTTTTGAGGCATGTTTCACACCTCTCACTGTGCACTCTAGGTCAATAATTTGACCTTGACCTGAACTATTTTTGCCAGCAATGAAGTTTTCATCCCGTTACTGTTTTCTTTCTTGTCTATAAGTGCAAGCCAAAATTCTTCTTCCATTCATTGTATCATTCATCATGACCATCTCCAATGATAAAAATAGTGGAAATCTTCTGTATGCCCAGAGTTTTACTAAAGTATTTGGAAACACACTGAATTTCAGTGGGAGTAGGGTAGTTTTTGTTAATTCTCATTCTCTTCAGTTTGTTTAAAAATTCTACTTCATGTGAGTAGAATTTAATTTAATCTGATTTATAATTTTCTGCTTAGTGCATAGTGCTTTTCATTCAATCTTATTTTATTTTTCCTCTCTCTTCTTTTTTTCTTTTTTTTTCCTAATTCCAAGCAAATAAGCCATCATGTCAGAATTCAGATATTGCAAAACGTAAAATTTAAAGCTCCCTATCTTGAACAGATCCTTATAGCTCTGTTAATGATACAAAGTTATGCAGTTTTATCACACAGCTCAGTGCAGCGCACTATTGGGGCACCACAGCAGTGTCAGGGCCCCGGGTGCTCACTGTGCACCAGACAATGCTGGAAGAGATAGTGCGGGGGACAGGAAGAAGAGTTAAAACTCATGTCTGCTGATTCACGAGATTCAGCAGTGAGTATTTCATTCTGGATGTTTTCATGCAAGATATTTCATCCTTGACAAGAGGATGTTTGTGAAGAAATTACCTAAAACATGGTGTTAAGTATTAGTAAGAGCAAGTTGATTATCCTGGAAATTACTGACAGCTCTTTTCACCACTACTACAAAAACAGAGATGCATCATTGTGCTCTTCCAACTTCTTGTTTGGCATCACTTGCTGAATAGCACGTCTCACTGGTTCCTTGTGCTCGCCCATCTGTTTGTTTGTACCACTGGTATTCTATGCATCTTCTTACATTTAGATTGTAAACTTTTAGATTGTTTGGGATCTGTGTTTGTACAGCACTTAACAGAATAAGCTACATTTAAATTAGGATATGTGGGAAAGCTCCCAAGTACATCTGGTTGCATCCCAGCTCCATAACCCTTTCTCTTTCATTCCCCAAAGATCCATTCTGTGCAGTGATGTTACAAAACAAAGGAAAGGAGGACATACAGATGGACATCATGAAAGGCTGCAAGAACCTGAATTCCAGCGATAAGGGTGCAGGGACCCTGTGCCTTTCCATGCTTAGGGAGTATTTTGGGAATATCCATATTGTCCATGATTCGTGACTTCTAGTACTTGTTGCAGTATATGATAAAAACTGTAGTTAAACCAGTAAGCAATGTATGTGCAGCAACAAAATTGAGACCACTATGAAACGGAAAAGATGAGCAAAATTACCCATACAGAACAGTTTTGCCTGAGGGCCACGTTACAGTTTCGTAGAAGTACACTGCTAAGCCCTCCCTTAATTAGAACCAGTTCAGGAGAAGAATATAGTCAATAAGGAGTGAAAGAAAAGCCTTTCACTTGCCAATTAGCAACTTCAGATCATGCATATTTTATGAAATTCTGAAAACATTGGTAAACATGCAGCAGCAAGTGTATTAAATTATATGAAATTAATGATGGCTTCAGGGGCAGATGAGTTTGGCTGGCATTTAATTATATGTTTGTTTTGTTATATAAATATATTGCGAGTCATTTTCACACATACTAGTTTTTATAGGTTTGATTGTGTGCATCCTCTCATTTGCCAACTGTGTTCCTAAGCTGCACCCCTGTTTCTGCTGAGTAAAGACTCAAATGAAAAGGAGTTCCTGATGTAACAAGCTGAGAAAGACAAGACCATATCCTTCTGTGCATTTATACAAGAGATCTCCAAGATGTTTTTGTAAAAAGTTTTCCAAGGGGAATTTTTTCATAGAACTGTTTCTATGATATATCCTACAAAAATATTTTAATTATATTTGCCATTTTGTTAGATCAGAAATATTTTTTCTGCTGATTTGACCTGAAAGCAATTTGACTATATAGTGGAATTTCCCATTGATCATAAATTTCAGATTTTATCAATTCTAATTTTTGCTGAATCTTGTCAGGAGGCTTTTCTAATACTAATTGTAGCCTAATGCCATCATATTCAAGTTTTGTTTTGTTTTGTTTTGTTTTTAAAAAGATATTCTTTATATTAATCTCTGTTTATTACCTCTTTCTCTTCAGCTATACTGTATATATCATAGCTCAAAAGTTGGTCTTGACTTCAACCAGTGCTAAGAAAGCTACGCAGTTCTTTCTTCAAATTTCAACTGTTTCCTAAGAATTGCTGAACTTCTGTAGGCAGAATTTTTCTGTCTCTTCCCATCTCATACGTAGGAGTCAAAGAGCAAGTAAATACTGCTTTTTTTCTCTCTCTCCCTTACACTGTCCTTCTCTCCTCAATTTGTTTTGTTTCATATAATTTAAATGCTGATGTCAAGTTACTATGTTCATCCTTCGGTGAAAGACACAGAAGCAAAGGCGATATCGGCACAAGTTTTCAGGATTGCTTCAATTTTTCTTCATCAGTATGTCTCTCCTGTTTAAGGATCAGCTTGGATATGTGAAGGTAGTGCGGTTTCCAGAGGAAGATATTTCTTGGCTTGTCTGTTGTTATACCAAGTTACCACTTATTAATGACTCTCATGTTATAAATGTTAATGCTCATAGCATCACCCAGAAGCTTCAAACAGATGTGGGGTTTTGTTGTCTGGCTACTTGAGGCTTGCTTTTTCTCCAAAGAAAAACCACTACAAGCCCTTCTAGCACTGAGAATTACATTCTTCATCCTTTTCGCTCAACTTCCTGCCCTCTCAACAAGAGATATGATCTCCTCCCTACCTCCTGTCTACTCTCACCTTCTTATTTACCTTATTCAGCTTCCCAAAGACTTCCTCGGGCTTCTTACAAGTTCACTTTCCCTCTCCTAGTGTGCCTGTGTTCATAAATGTCCTCTTTGCCCCTCTTTACCTCATCTAATCAGTTCAGCCTTCTGCAGCATCTGATATTCAGCATGTGACCTAATTTGGGGAAAAAAATTCCCTTTGCAGGAAAGAATAAGAATTCTCTCTCAGGGAATTTTATGGATATGGTTTTAAGTGTATGTTTGTATAAGGCAGTATAACCAGTAGATGTCCAAAGTAAAAAGACATACAGACATTTTCATTGAATATTTATTAAACCTAAGACTCTAAAACTTAGATTTTTTTCTTAAATTCTAGTTTACTTAACAACATTTCAGATGCTGATTAACTAGACCTGGTGTTAGGTTCCCTTAGATTTCTGTTAGATTTAATTATACAGGGAATGCAGTTTCTTACATTAATTTGACACTACAAGAAAGCTTGAATACATTAAAGTCATTATCAGACAAAATAAGAAACCCAAAAAAGAGTAACTAGAGAACTTACTAGACAGTTAGAGAAAAGAAAAATATGGTAATGAAATGCTGAAAAATACTCAAAAAAAGCATAAAAATATGCTTGTTTTGTTTTTCTAAAGGAAATATTATGAAGAAAGAATCATAGAATTGAAATAGTGATATTACAGAGGTTAAGCAAAGAACAAGACTAAACAGAGGGAGTAGAGAATTGTTGCGAGGAGATACAGAACAAATTAATTTTCTTTGAGGAAATGGTTCATACCTATGTTTACTTTAGCAATGGGAAAGGTTGCATTAGGACTGAGTGGCCACACTGCTGCTGGTGGCACACCAATGGGATATGAGCAACATTTGGACCTTGTTAGGAGCTATTAATTATCCTGTTTTCACTTCAGTACCGTGATGTGTGCCTGGGGCACTGTTCCCACCTGAGTGACCTTTTAGTTAAGGCAGTTGTCTTGTACCTCAGGTATCTCCTGCTATTCCTCACTGCTGCTCTAGAATTCCTGTTGGCTTTTCCATCCTCTGCTGGAAAAACTCATAAAAGATAGCAGTAGATCTCACAACCTGCTTTTAGATGTGAAAGCAGAGCATGACCCAGTATTTGGGATAAGGGAAACTTATCCTATATTGGGAAAAGTAACAGTCCTGGGAGAAGAAATCCAGAGAATGTGGTGATATATCCTACCTCATCAGGTGCCCTGCACCAGGGAGAGACTACTGGAATGCCTCTAAAAGTTGCTCTCCCTCCTGTTGAAAAGAAGCTGAGCAAAGGGGAAAGTTTTCTGAAAAGGTAAGCTCACATTGAGCAGTCGTGGGTGCATGTGATGCGTTCTGGTGTCAGTTGCACCATCTGGAAGAAAGACTGCCTTATAATTTTATTACAGTCACTATGAGTTTTCTGAACCTTAAGAGGAAAATCATCATTCTGTTTTCTTGGGTTATTTGATTGGAAGACTGATTGGATCTTCCACAAGAGTGGGTGTTTTAACTGTAGGGTAACTGCACCAATGCTATTGTAAGAACCACCCCATGAAAACAGCATGTCTTTTAGGTGTTACTTGAAGGACAAAGTATAAAACTAAAATCTGAAGTGCTAAATTACTTCTGTAAGTTGTCAGATAGGATCTCTATAGGACTTTGGATATTGAAATTGCTGAAGGAATTCAAAGTTAAATGGAATTTTAGCTTCAAAATAAAATGAAAAAAAGACATCTACAGGAAAGAAGACTAGAAAATAATCTGTGAAAGTGTTCTGAGAATAGATGTCATAGGAGCAAGCTCAGATGAACTAATCTTCTGATTTTTAGTGTTAGAGCTATTATGCAGGAGTCAATTACTCTGCTATAAAGAAAAAAATAAAATAGTTGCAGGCATGACAAGGAAGAATGGACTAATTAAATTAACACAGTAGTCTTTCTAGTCACTGGGGAGATGGTAAAAAATTTGCTAAGAATTTAACAAGGGAAACAGAACTGAAGACTAACTGTGCACTACTGATCAATACTAACTAATCTTGAATTTGTCCTGCTGAGAGAGTAGAGTAGGATGCCATGTATGTGAAAGATGAGATTCAGTGTAGGAGCCTGATCCAGAATATTTTTACCTGTGGAAAATCAATATGATTATTCTTGACAGAAGAAGTACATGTGGAGTAAATAAGTACAGGATTCATTCGTGAAGTTGGAATACCTCTAGGCAGTTTCACTGTAGATTCAGCCACAACTGTGGAAGGTGCTATACCCCTGAAAATACTGGTTACTTTTTGCAGTACAGTATTCCCTGAACACATTTCTGCTAGGAAACACTGTCTGTTAATGATTTAAGCATTCTCATGAGCTTAAACATTTCAGACTGTCTCTTTTTAAAAGCTGGTTTACTGGGTCTTTAGGAGGTGTGCAAGGGAGAAGCTTGCTGGAAATATAACATTAATGCTGAACCAGTACAACTCACAAGTTCTAATTAATTTCTTATTTTCAATAGGGGTTCTATTTTATGACTACTTTAAATAGAGCTGAATTTTAATTTTTTATACTGGACAAAGTTTAGAAAGAGAGCTATTCTATTTATCTGTTTGTAGTGACTGAGTTTGGTATGAAATCTGGAGGAAATCTTATGTGTTCACTGGGGTATCATTCTTTGAGATAATTAAGGGTCTAATATTCATCCAACAAAAAATAACGCCCCTTTCGATTAAATGTCCTGTTTGGAGAATTTTGAAGTTAAATTAAATAAAAACAAGTGTCCCCTTTTATACTATTTCATAAGTTGACACAGTAAGTTTAAATTATAAAAGTTTTATGCAATATAGTTATGTGAATTTTGAACAACAGATGGTGGATAAACACTGTACACTTTGAAATTTGGTATTCATAGCACTTGTTCTGTCTGTGCTGTGGGTTCACTTTCTGTGGATGAGTCACACACAAATATGCATTCACAGATAATGCAGAACAAACTTAAGTTTAGCTTTGAAATTTTCTTGCTTTCCTGGCTGTGTTGTCCAAATGCTTCTAATGAAGCAGTCTGACTTGCTACTCTGTGTATGCCATGCTACTTTGTTGAAAGGAAGATGGTTTTGTTAACCGTCATAGTGATTCTTATCTTTGTGTTGTCAGTTTTAAAAAAAATTATTAATAATTAGAAAACATTGTGGGTAGCTAGGGTGAGAGTGGGAAAATATCAATTGCTTCTTGTAAGTCAGTAAGTTTTAGAAAGGGATTTCTTAGTGAAGTGAGCATGTGGATTAGTTACATGTGTTTGCTCAGTTTAACCAAAGTACTCTTTGTTCATTACTGTCAAATTTCCCTGCTAAATAACTTCTTAAAAATAATTTTAAATGTCTATTGCTGAAACATTTCAATCTAAATAAAACAAAACTCTGTAAGGATCTTGTCTCAAAATGAATACTGAGCATTTTGGGTGAACACAGGGTGGATGTTGATGACAAGCACGTCCCATTCTCTGGTGCTGGCACATGTGATGGTGGTGTAGGCTCAAAGATGGCTCAGGCTTGTTAGAAAGGGTCAACTCAAATGTTTTTTATCTAAGTGCTCAAGAATTCAATTTGTGTACTCTAATATTTATTTACATGTAAATTTATATCTCTAAAATCCCAGTATCGTGTTGCAGCTTTTGGCACAGATCTAACAGTTGCTTGAGGCTAAAGTTGAAATCTTGTCTAATAGAGTTGCTTGCAGAACTTTTAATTCACTTTCAAAAGCTTCAGAAGTTTCTCTTATATTATTCCAAATCCTCTTATTGTTTTTACATTTGTTGTTTTGATAGCATATTTTGGATTCTACAGAGAACTTCCTTGTAGCCACTTGTTAAAATAATTGTAATGCACATTGCAACATATCAGTATTTTTGTAAATTAATTCAACATTGAGTAACCACAATGCTTCTTTGTCACCAAACTGAATTATTAATCAGAATTAAAATTTACTCTTTCTATATAACTACATAATTACCAAATAATTTCTTTCTCTACTATTATATTTTTGTGGCTTAAAAGAGCTAAACCATTAAATGCATTGACATCTATTATTCTCTTTGTACTGATGCATATAGTTGCAATAATTCAGAATAGGCAAAGCCCATGACACATTTTTGAATCTTGAATAGGTGAAGGGGACAGGCTAATACTTGCCCATCATTGTGCGCTGTTGTCCTCTTGTGCTATCTCCACGTTGGAGAGAATGCTTTTAAACCTTATAAATCCTTACTCATGGAAGTGATTGCAGGAGGGAAAAAGCTGGGGGAGTTTAATATGCATCAGGATTATGCTGTATTGCCAAACATCCCACCTAAATTTTTAGTTTAAAAGAATCAAGAAGAGTGAGGATGTGTTCTGCACTGATCCCCTCCCCCCCTCGCCCCATATTTCCAAATTTCTCGCCATAGGAAAAATCTTTGCCAGAAATGAATTATTTTATTTTACTTTATTGAAAACTTGTGTATACTTGATGTGCACCAAAACTATGGATCATTTCAGATGTTGTTAAAGCAGTGACACTTATCTATAGAGAAAGCTGAGGCAGGCATTGAAATTGATTGATACATGTCCCCTCTTTCCCTGTTCGTGTATCCCACCACATCTGGTTACTGAGAAAACTATCGTTTTTAAGTTTTTTTCCCTTAAGACCAGCCTTTAACAGCCATTTCATTTGTCTGTTTAAAAGTTGTTTGTTAACTTGCTGATTGGTGCTTTTGTTCAAAATATAAATCCTTCCCAGGGTGTCAGCTCTGGCATAAAACATGAGTATGCACGCCCTGGATATTCTGGCCACTGCTTATATTGCTGTCTATGATAGTACATCCCATAGGCTTCCTGTGTTTGAATTCCTGCTCGGTGGAGAGATTCTTTTGATCATGTTTATATCTATCTCTCCAGTTTCTCAATAACAAATGTCCATCTTTAACTTTTGTATGGATCTTTTTTTCTTTTCCTGAATAATTATGGAGATGATGACAAACCTTAATAGACGTTAAAAATTAATCCAATGTGATACTTACAATATTTCTTTGTTGGATTTTTACCTTTCACATACATTTGCTAATGAGTAGATTACATTGCATTGTGTAATTTATTTTCTATCTATAGAATTTTAATGACAGGTCTTATTTTGGCTGGAAAATGCAGTCGCTGCCTTACTTCTTTAAGGACATTGCCATTATTAGCAGTAGATTTATACAAGTATATTTAGGCATGCCAAATAAAATTCTGATGCAGAGTGGAGTCTGTGGATTTTACAAAGTATAAGGACAGTGTAATGTAGAAGAGATATATGCATTAATATATTTGACTTCAGATTAAATTGATGCATCTCATGGGAATTGGGAGATGTTTAATGCTTAAAATAACTGTGCTTGTGCTTTGAATAGGATTTTAAACAAACTTGAAAAGAGAAAAATAAATACTTAATATGTATTAATACAAATAATACAGATTCCTTGTGTTAAATATTTTGGGGTAATACCTACCAACTCTAGTGAATTTCCAGGAGGAGTCTTGAGAAAAGTCAGCCAAGGTACCAGCCGTGGTTTCTTGTAATTGTTTCTACCTTTGACTGTATATCACTGATGGCAGGGTGAGAGTTAGATGTCAAATACTATGTCACCAACTTTTTTGAATTATCTTTTTTTTTTTTTACCTCCACTGCACACTGGTAGAAATTTGATTGGTATCTTTCACAAGTTTTCTTGGGGGAAATATGTAAAGTGAAAGGAAAACGATTCACAATCATCATAATAGTTATCCAGGGTGTGGGAAAATGGGATTGATGTGCCTCCTCTGCCCGATGTGTAACAGGGATTTGTCCGTGATGAATGCCTAGCTTTGCCGAGGTGTGTCTTCCTCCTGTTGGACCTGTTCCACTTTGAATATACAATTATATATTCATTAGAGCAGAGATAGTCTGCCTGGTGATTAAGGCACTCCTTTGAAATGTAAACCCCAGTGGTGCCTGTTCCAGAACAGTAGTTTGGTTCAGGTTTTACAGCACAGATGAGTTCTCATCAACAACCTGCTGGTTATTCTGATCTCATTCTCTCTCTTTCTTGCTTTTTAACACTCTTTCTTACCTCAATTTTCTCTCACATTTTAGAGCATAAATTGCATGCCAGGACTAAGAAACTATTAAATTAAGGTTGATTGCAAATGAGAAATGTATGTGAAACATTTTGACTTGCACCAATTTGCATGTTGATGAATTGTAATGCAGAAGTGTCTCTTTCTATATGGTATATAGAGAGGGTATGTAGCATGCCTAGCCTAATTGAAGGTGTTCTACAGAACGTTTTAAAAGCGAGTTAAAATGGATGCTACCTATTTTGTACAAAAAAATATAAAATCATTAAAAAAAAGATAAGTTTATCTTTCCTCATTCTTACAACTGAATATATTCTGCTGATGTTATAAATCAAGATTTTAAGGGTGTTATTCATGAGGATTTTAGGATGCCAGTAATGTTCAGTGCCCTGCTTCAAAACCCAATACAATTCCTTAGCCCTGAAGGGGGGGGTGAAAATTCTCACTCTTTTAGAAGGAGGGTATGGGAATTAAAAAGTCTTGAAATAGCAGTAGTTAATATGCATGTACATGCCAAAAACAGAGAGGGAAAGTTTCACTGCTGGGGTTACTTACAAATGTTGAGTTAGCAATAATTTTCCTTTCTACTGAAATTGCTTCCTTCTCCACATTTATCCAAAGCTGTTGAAAAGTAAAGTTAGTGTAGGAGGCTGTAGTATCAGGAGCATCCTGCTTATTTTTCTGTGAGTATTTTATGGGTAAAATGTCAAATCCATTTTCATTGCTGAAGTATACACACAAAGTCTTTTACCCTTTCTGAAAGACTATTTCTTCCAGGTTTTATTTTGCATTGTTAGTTTACTGTCTGGGGGTATGAATGTAGAATACATTTCAGGAACACAGTAGAAGTAGACTCGTGTTTTTTCATGCTACCAGTAACAGGAATTTCAGTTTTATTTCTGAGAATAGCTACTCCTAAAATGAATCAACAGTAAAGGTCTTTAATGACAGAAAAGCTACAAGTAATACTAAGAAAACTAGATCTGAAATGTTAGGAATTCAGATAAAAGACTGGATTTTCAAAAACATTTACTTGTTGCCTGGCTGTTTCTTCTGAAATATGTGGTAATATTGTCAGACATATATAGGAATAGTTTGATTTGCCTGAAAACTCCACTCATCAAACTTATTACTATACTTAAATAGGCTTATCTCTGTGTGACCCAGAGGCATCTTGGACTGTGATCTCTCCGCAGAGTCTGAGATCAAGCAAAAATGTCTTTGTTAGCTTTCCCTTTTCTTCTTAAAATGTGTACATTGGTCAATTCTAGTCTAACTTCCATTTGTCTGGTAGGAATCTTGGCCTAGACCCTGTTCCCCATCCTGTCTTCATATGACCTTCAAAAAGGCAAAAGTGGCATCTATACAGCAGGGGAGGAAAGAACTTTCTTTCTCCATGAATCACAGGACCATTATTCGCTTCCAATGAATCACTGACAGCCACCTTTAAAATAATGTTATTAAACTTGAAAATTGCTATTAACTTATCCTATAAATTTTTAATATAATACAATATGATTCATTACCGTTTCACATATCTGAAGTAGGTCATGGGAATTTAGAGTTCCTTTGAATTTTCAACAAAAAATAATATCTGATAAGTTATTATATGAATATTGCTGGGAATAGTAGTCTAGTTCTGTTGCACAGAGTTCTGCGTATTTATTTAGATATATGCATACTGTATTCAGCACACTACTAAATGTTTTACAAGTGTTGATGTAAGTAAAGGAACAATGAATCTTATATCAGCTGATTTCTAGAAGGGCAGGAAAATATTGCCTAGGGAACGTTTTTAGCCAAGTTTGGCAAACAAATACCTGGCTAAAGATTCCTCTTCCCTTCTTCCTCCAGAACACTTATAAAACTGATTTTTTCTAATTTGAAAGAACTGTGCATTTCTCATGTGACAAAATTCTTTAGTTCCAAAGAACAGTGTGAAAGTTCTTCAAGGAAAAGTTTTAGCCGTGAGTTTCATGTGACCTCAATAGGCACCATGTCAAGAAAGCCTCAGAACTTTAGAATGTACAGGTATAAATCTTGGAAAATGATTTTTTATAGGGGCGTATTGATGCAAAATTTTTAAATATTGTTTAATTGTTAAGATAACATTTAAAGGGAATTTTTAGTGACTGAACTATTCCTGTGCTGGCAGCAGATTTTGCAAACTTGTTTTCTATTTGTGACACTGGTATTTCATAGAAACAGAGAATAATTCAGTTTGGAAGGAATCTGTGGAGGTCATCTAGTCCAAGCTCCTGCTCAGAGACAGACAGCTTTGAAGCTATGTCAGAATGCTCAGGGTCATAGCCAGTCAGTTTTATTAAGAATAAGAAACAACATGGGTGCTGAAATTAAATGTTACAATAAAATAAGGTCAGCACAAAGTTGGAAAAAATGATGAGATTTAGATGTGTGTCTGAAAAACTAAGATGAATGAATTGCATTATGTTATTTATCCTTCTTAGTATTTCTGCTCAGTAAAATCTATAATAGAGCATCATGGGGCCTGAAATGTATATGAAAAGCAAAGGTAATCCTAAACTCTGTGTGCTTAGCTGCTAGAGTAGTACAGTGATGGCAAGGTAAGTGATGCAGTAGCAAGAATACTCAAGTCATTTGCCTTCAGGATTTATGCTTAACTTGAAAGCCTTAAGGGCCTTTTAGTTCATTAATAGTTTAGCTTTTTCTTCTAGATTACATGCCCTGAAGATCATTATTTTGAATAAGGAGGCAAATTAAGAATTTTACTCATGCATTCCTTTGATGTGGGATTGAATAAGAGTTGGAAAGAAAAGATTATCAAAATCTTATAATGGATATAACCATTCCAGAATTTTAATCTAAATGATTAACCATATATGTTATTCAGTAATGAAATATTACTCAAGAAATTTCTGGGCTATAGTATGTTAAAGATATGCTAAAAAAATAAATCAAAAGATGAGAACTAAATATACTCATTTCGTGTCTCTGAATATGACAGTCAAATGGAAAAGAACAATAGCTTAAACAATAGCTTAGAACTTGGGCTTATTCCAGCACCTTTAATACTCAAGGAGTCTCAAATTCCCATAAGTGCTTTAGAAAGCAATGCTATAGTGATAGTGCAATCTGTCCAAATAAACTCATTTAGGCATGCAGCAGTTTTTCAACACAAAGACTTAGAGTTACAAACTGGTTTAACCAAGGAGTTTCCACGTAGTCTCAAGACACCCATTGGGGTTTTCATAGCAATGAATTATTAGCAGAAAGAGATGAGAGGTGTCATCCTTTAGAGAGAAACTGAAGTCATCGGTAGTTTTCTTCTTTCCTTTTAATTGCTAGCACTATGTGGTGGAACCCTGTTGGTTTCCATAGCTTCAGTAAAATCAAGTTTCTGTTCCCTAAGTCCTTGTACAGAATGTGACTGTCTACTTCTGTCATAGAGTTACACTTAAACATGTCTTAATTTCCTCAGTTTTCGCAGATAATTGCATTGTGAAAGCTTCAGTGATGATCATGTCAAAGTTTTAAAAGTAGCCTGTTTCTTGGATAAGCTTTGCTATTCTTTCAATTCCTATTAGTGTTTTACTCTTAGTCCTGTTCCTCCTCACTCCTTGTATGTCCAGTTACAATTATCACTTAGTGGGTTCTTTTCCTTTCCTTGACCTGACTTTTTCACTTTTGATTGTGTAGTCCTGGGAGTTTGGAAATCTCTCAGGGTCTGGTTGGTGAGAAGTCTAGCGTGGAGTGACACAATATGACAAAGATTTTTTTTTTTCAAGTGAAGTGGAACCTTTCACTCCCTAGAAACAGCATTTCCCTCCTCCAAAGAATGTGCATCTGTGTTTTGATTAAACATTTTGGATATTTCATTTCCTCCCATACTACTTTTCAGCTACTCATCAGACTGCGTTTTCTGTGCCATTTGTTTGCTTTCATTGTATGTATCTAACTAAAAAAGGACATATGTTGCCTAACTTTTCTGTATGAGACAGAAGAAGCAAGGTCATGATGCTCCCATGATGCTGGGAAAGACTATGTCTACAGATAATAAAGAAGTAGGATGAGGAACACGTTGAAGAAAAATGTAGGCATAGATGTTTGTCACAGATCAGAAGCTATTAATGTGAGCTTAATAGTGTACAATACTGAAAACCAAATCTGAAGAGACTTCACATCTATCCTTTTGCATCAATCTGTATACAGGCAGGTGACACATTAGCATTTTTTCCAGAGATTGCTTCACTTCAGTAGTGGTTTCATTCCTTGTCCAGATTTGCTGTTTTACAGCATTGTAGATTTCACATGTATTATGAAAAAAATGGACTTTTTTTTAAAATTCTCATTCCTGAATGCTGTACTTCATCTGGGCAGAGCTGGGAGAACAGTATCCCTCCACAGATAACATGTGAGAGTAAGCACATGAAGCAGTTGTAGCTGAAGCAGTTGTAGTCGTGTGTATTGTGGTTTTGTAATGAATGTGCTGAACCTGGTAAGGGGCTTGAAAACAACAAATGGCACCATAAGAGATGAAAATCTGTACCATATGGAGCATAATATAACTATGGAGTCTCGAAACTCTGACTCTGGGGAGTGTGCCAGCATACGTGGGAGAAGTGAGAATTTCATGAATTATGTTACTCTTGAGTAGATTTGAAAGTACAAAAGAGTTCAACAGCACTCTGATAAATATGAAAATGTCCTTGTTCTCTGAATGAGACAGAAATGTGGCTGTGATGTTTAGGCTTTGGAAACTTGGGTTTTGGATAAAACACAGTAGAAGTACAGTATAGTATAGCATGGGCAAATACCTGAAAGCATTGCTGGAATGATTTTAGCCTAAAGACAGGATTAGAAAAGTCTAGTATTAGGGTAGGAGATGGCCAAAGAACCATATGCTGTATGGCAGGAAACAGTTTAGTTATTTAGCATGTATCACTATTTCTTCAGAATATAAAAACAATGCTCGTATAATTGCCACATTGTGAAAGAATTGCAAAGCAGAGTCCTGTCTTGTCTTAAAGATTTTAGAGCATGGAGTACGTGGGTTTAACAAACATTTTCTGTCAAAATCCTGAATTAGATGAAAGTATTTTGCATACTATAAAATCACCTGTTCATTTCAGTGGGATGAAGCACTAACTTGTTAAACTGTTGTTTGCAAAGTGGCTGTGTTCTGTTAACTGGGTATTGTTGAGTGATGGGTAAAACACCCCCACTATATATGTGCCATTGAACTAAGCATGGCTGAGTGAAAGGTAGAAAAGATCCTTCAAAATCCTATCACTTAACTGTCAGATGGATAAAAGAGAGTGGTATTTTTTAGATGAAAACTACTTTGTGGAGAAAAATATTGAACAAAGTCTTCAGAAGTACTTACACCCACTGATCTTTCCAGCAACCTCAGATGATCATCCTCTTCCTTGGGCTTGGTATATCTAGAGGTATTCCCTTCATAATCATCTTAGGTGCCAAACCAGGAAATCTTACCTGCTTTAGCACAGAGAAAAAGAGAAAGCTTATGAAGGACTGCTTCGGAGCAGCAGCAAATCCTGGTCTGTATCTAATCTTCCAATAACTGTCAATTAGGGTCAGAGTTTTCAATCATTTGTCCATTTGTAGACTATATTACTTGATTCACTCTACTTGCCCCACAGCTCTTAGTGGTTTTTTTTCCCCTGACTCTTGCCAAAAAAATTAATTCCCCACAGTTTTCTAAGCTTGACTCATTCTCAGCTTTCACTTTCTCATGCTGTTGAGTAGTTCCTGGAGAAACTTAATATTGTAGAACAAGGGTGAATGTGGTTTATGGAAGGAGGTGTTATTTTTTTTGGTCCCATGGGAGAAAGTATTCGGTTTCTTCATCTGAAACGGAAGTATCCTGAGGGAAGAATTATAAGGGGAGCCACAGCTGGTAGCAGCCTTAGCCAGGACTCAAGTACTGCTGTTTTGTAAAACTGTTTTTGTTATTAAAAAGGTACCCTGTGAGAGATTAATTTTGGACATAACAAAAACCTGCTGAATATTCCAGCGAAACTGTTTTGAATATCTGTAGAAAACAAATATTAGTTTCATACTTTACTTTTTATAAGAAGGTTTCAGAAGTATGACTTCACTTAAGCAGAAATGTAAAAATTAAAAATTAATATGCAGTGATTAAAGAAACTTACTAAAATGTATAAAAAAAAAAAAAGTAAAGTTTCAAATTATGTATCTCAGTGTATGTTTCATAGTTCAAGTAAGGGACATGTTTTTCTACCATCTGAAATAAACTCAACGGTAGTTTATGAATTAACATGTCCTCTCGGCAACATTTACTTACAGGAAGGTGCTGAATTATAAGAATTGAAAAGCAAAAATAAGTAAATCTAATTTTTAACAAATAGAGTATAATTGCTAAGCCAACATCACCATCAGAAAAGTGTGCATTACTAACACAGAGTGAGAAAGTGCCTTGCCTGTAGCAGCCAAAGCTGAAAAGCTTTAGGATTTTGATGCATGTATATCAAATTCTGAAAATCTGTCAAATGCAGACCAAGTCTACACTGACTTCAGAGGTTATAATATACCTTTTTATTAAAGTATTTTGACAGTTTACATGAACAAGAGAAAACCAGCATTGCTTAGATTAAAGAAAGGTTAGAATTTACTGAACCTACAGATCATCGGTGCTCTTAAAAAGCTGAAGGATAGTTCCCATTGTAAAATTCAACAGACAGTTTTTTAAGGAGTATCAAGTAACAAAGTTGATGGGGTCTTTGAAAGTTGTAATAAAGGAAGACAGAAAAAAAATACAGCATGTATTTAGGAATGAGTCAGCTATTATTCTGTGAGCTTTCTCTTGACTAAATTTGCTCTGACAAAACCTGCAAATTTAGGCAGCGATTCATACTTTAAATGCATCTGTAAAAGATGTGAGGGAGAAAAGCATTCCACAAATTTGGCTGTGAACTCCAGAGTAGAGGTAGGAGGCCAGCAGGGGAAAAAAAAAAAAAAATCAAGCATCTTGAGATAAAATTATTTTAGGTACACTATTAAAAGTAAAGAACATAGGCTGTGTTTTCTGTTTGTGTTTTCTTAAATACATAAAATTCTGCTTCTCATGAACATGTGATTTGCTAAGAGATTTTTTTTTTAAAGTCTCAAAATTTTATAAGGGAACAGAATTACTGCAAGATTACAAATCACAGACTAAGTTATAGTCAAAGGTCTGCAGAACTCTGCTGTGACCACTCTTAATTTCCCTTGTATTTACCGCTAAGCAGCATTTCTTAAGGCTTAATGGAAGAGTTACACATTTCTGTGATACTGTGTTTGGATTTACGTTTATTGTGAAGCAGGAAAACAATCTTACATGATGGAAACTTGATGATCTTACTTGGAAAAAAACCCTGAAACCAGTGGAAAGCATTGTAGGCTTGACTTATTTATGTCAATTCTTTTATTTAGATACTACTATTTATTTATTATTTACATAATTCAGCACATTACAGCTTTATTAACATTAGCTTAGATTCCATAACATCTAAGCAAAAGGGCTCCCTTAAACCTGTAAGTAAAAAAAATATAAGCACAAAGATCATTTCAGTAATAGAGGCTGTGGGAGTATGTGTTGTCACCTGAAACATTTTTCAAACTCTGGAAACCATTCTGGGAAATACAGCTCCTCATTCTGTCTTGGACCTTTTGCTGACTGATGGACTCTGTGAAACAGGCTTCCAGTGCGCTGCCATGACAGGGTAATGTTGCAGCAATAGTTAAATGAATTCTGTGCAGTTCATGTCTATTTTTTTTCTAGCTTAAATGACAGAGAGCTTCAAAATCATCTCACTTCAGAAGATTATCAGAAATTCTTTTAGGAGCACTGAAGTAATTAAGTCATTCAAAAAGTGTCTATGTGAGTTCTGCTGTCAACTTATTGATTAGAATTAAAAAAAAAAAAGACATTAAAATGGAAAACAACATCTAGGTGACTGTGGTATGCCCATTTAGTATGGTAAAATACAAATCACTTGGCCCTTATGCAGTGAAGAACTCAGTCTGCTTTTGATGGGCATTTCTGATCTCATTTCTTCTTCTTGGACTTGTATTTTTCTATGATTTTGTTAAAGAGTGAATGACTTTACATCATTTGTAATCAAACTTTGCTCTAAGGCAAAATGCAGCTCTTGATCAGAAAAAAGAAAAAAAATGAGACACAGTAAGGAGGAAGTAATTTGCAGAAGTATATGGAAGGCTACCATTCATGGAGAGCTGTAATGTCATGGGAAAATAACTTCAGAAGTTCTCGGTGTCTGCATAATTCTGTTTCCATGGAAGTCAGTGTGGAACAATCCTGGGGTTTACTCTCTGGCAAAATAAAAATGCTGCACCCTATGAAGATGCAGCCTGCTATATGGTTGCTCACAGCAGCGTGTAAAAAGAGAAGAACACAAAAGGAAGATTAAATAAGAAGGATGGGTCTCTGGCCTTCTGGCTACCCAAAACCATTACCTGCTGGGGATTCTTACTTTATTTTTGTGATCTTTATGTTGGCTGTATAACAAGTCTTGAGGGAAGAGATTCAAACTGCCCAGAACTTGCAAGTTTTATTTTCTTTCCCTGGCATGTGAATCATCCATCATCTTATTCTGACCCTAAGTGTTGTGTTTTAGTATTTGCAGAAGGTGTAACACCAGTCATCTGAAGTGATACTGTGTCTTTGTTGGAGGTTGTCCACCCCTCCCAAGCCAGAATTATGGCCAGGCCTCTTCCCTACTCAGGTCAAGCTGTAAAGAACTCAGCTGATTCCTGTGGAGGTGCAAAGCCCCATACGCGAAGGGCATAAAGAAGTAGGCTTGTGTAGTAAACCTTAAGAAAAAGTACTGACCTTCCCTTCAGTGGAGGAGAGGAAGGAAGCCTCTGGGGCTGGGCTGGGAGAAATTATTTTGATTTGGTAGTTTGACCTAAGTTTCTCTGTTTGAAAATTAAACCTGAGCCAAGAGAGAAATTTGAGCTTGATGCTAAATCCCTGAGAAGCATGAGATATCCAGCATGAATAGGAGGAAACTAAGGCAACAGTTTGTTAAGCAAAACTGGGCATCTTGTACTATACTAAGCCTTTTGTCATGCTATGTGCATTACTGAGGCCTTGCAACAAAAGGTGGGAGAGCTAGTATGAAACGAAACTAACAATTAAAAGAAGTACATTCATGCATCTGTTGCTGAGTAATTTTATACAAATCTTCCCTGTATAGTCATTAACTAATTATATGGGGTTTTTATAGTAGTAGCAAGTGGAAACTTAGACAAAGAGATGGCAAGATTTAGGTCAAGAGATAATTTAACTAATACACATTGAACGTAAAATTATTTGGATCTGGACCCTAATATATTTGAACATGCAAATAACTATGCTTGAGCAATGCCATTGAAGTTAGTAGGTCTGAGACTTGTTCAGACTTTTTTGTCCCTATATGTTTTGGGATTTTTGACTAAATCTCTTCTACTGAAGAATCCCAAAACAAAGCAGGCAAGCATATTTAGGCCTGAATATGAATCTCAATTAAAAAGTATCAGTGGAGTGTCCCAAAGGAGGAAGACTTCTGTTTCTTTACACCTCTTCTCATCTGTATCAGCTGCTATTAGTTCTTATTAAACATTTATTTGCATTGTCACCAGGCCTCTCAGCTCATTGTTAACTTGCTTTGTAAGCATCCAAGAGAAGTAAGGCTTGGAATAGAAAGAGGGCAGTGAATTAGCTTGATAGATATTTATGGGGAACCACTCCCAAATGTAAGAGTCAGCACAAGAGAAAGCATGAATATTCCACCTTGGAAAATGCAGTGGCTAAGTGATGGTTCAGCTGCTGTTTCGGGCTGAGGGAAGGCAGACATTTTCATTGGTTAACATGAAATCACAGGGAGACAGAGATATGCCAAGAAAAGCTGTGATGATTAACACTCTTTTTTTTCTGGGATGGGAACAAAGGACATGCAAAAATGTAAAGGGTGGGGAGCTAACCCTCACAGAAATGTTCAGGAAGTATTGTACTAGTAGACTACTTAATTGGAACTTGGAGTTACAACTCGTCAACTACAATGAGTTTTTAATATAACAACCATATGCTGATGAACCTGCACACTAGTAAGACAGAGCATGAGGTGATAGATCCGTACATCAGTATTGCTGCTCAGAACTGAAATACAGTAGCTTTTAACCAGAATGTTCCTATTGCATTATTTTTCAACCCAAGGCTCTTAAAAGGCTAATTACCCATGAGTGATGGTAGCTGTGCTTTTAGCCTTGTTGGCCATGAGCTGTACAAAGACAGAAGATTTTTCTGTGTAGTCAATGCAGGCCCTTCAAGAACCACAGTGAAAAAAAATGTGTAATTGCTCTCAGCTTTTGCAATGCAGTTTCTGGTACAAGAAAGCCTTGCAGGGATATACCTAGCTGCAGAGGCAGCTAGTGTCTGACAGCTTGTAGATCCTGTTGATCAAGTCAAGGACTACAGCCAGAATAATTGCTTGAAATTTTCTGGATACAAAAGTGCCGGTGAGGAGTGCTGCCCTGTTCTTTTAAAAGGTTATTCCTAAGGGGAGGAATCGGAATAGTCTTGCAGTGTGACAGATGCATATTTATGGATAAATGTCAAGGGCTAGCACTGATTCTTCTGAGAAGCCTGCAGAGTTTTACCACATCACTGCCTGAAGTCAGCATTGCTGTATTTTCTAGCTCTAAAAAGTTAATAGAAAAAAGTATGGCAGGAAGAAAAGAGCATAGGGAAAGTGTGAAACCTTTTCAGAAATTATTTCCTGCTAAGAAATCTAATGAACTTTGTGAAGAACTGCAACAGCTAAGCACACTGCACATAACAGGCAAGCTTTGATAGTATTTAAAGCTCTTTGGGCATGCTTTTTTTTAATTATGATATAGCTATCTATGTTCCCTAACCAACTAAAAATTATGTCCAGATTTCTTCTTGCTACCCTGATCTTCCTCTTTCCCTATCAAGAGCAGGTTTTGGTATTTGTAAATCTACCTCTATTAGAAATACAGATTATTGCCTATTTTAAAAATCTCTTTGCAGTTAATAATAAAACCAACAATTCAATTTTTTTTTAGAGTTTTGTTTTTTTTTTTTTCTTAAAAATCAAGTATTGTTCAAACTTTATAGAAATTTGCCCTTGGTTTTAGTAGTGTTTTAAGGCTTTTGTTCTAGTCTTCCTGAAGTGTGTATAAGTACACAGTTTTTCATTCTTATGTGTTGGAAGATTATCTTCATTAATAATATGACATACAGAAAAACTTAGAGGAAAATATTCTTAAAGTATTTTTAGAGTGCATGTTGGTGTAGAGTGCACTGTATAATTAGGCATGTGTTAAAATATTGGGAAAATAACCTGAATCTGAGATGATCCTAATGATGAAAGGGAGATTAAATCAAAGATTTATAATGGTGGCCTGGAGATGTTTATTAACTCTACAGAAAATATATACAGAGTGTTTCAGTATTATAATGTTTTTTGTATTATAGCTATCTGACAAGTATTAAGATATGTGTAGTCCTAAATCCTTCTCCTTGGATTATAAATTAGTTGAGTACTGAAAATTTATTCACAATTATATGCTGCAGATTGCATGTGCATCTCTTGAGTAATGAGAACTGCATGGCTTGTGAATGTAGAATACTGATAACAGAATTGAGAATTTGACATGCTGCAGGCTAGCAACATGCAGGATTTTGCACACAAAATGCATTGCATGCCTGACCTACTAATTGAAGTACAGTTTAAAAACACAGAAATTAGATGTGATTTAAATTAAAAAAAAAAAAAAAAGTATAGGGGTGCCATTTTTATTAGTAACTCTTCTCACTAGGACTGAACTGGATACCTATTCGTAAACAGCAGTGAAGGAAACAAATTACCAATAATCTGAGAAGCTGAAGAAAAAAGAGTATTTTTAGTGCCCTGAACATATTTTATTCACAGTAGTGTACATATTCTGCAATATCAATAGTGTTATATCACTGTGATAAGCCTAAATATCTAATTATAAAAATACTTTGGGACGGGAGAGACTTAAAGGATCAAGCATTGCCTTGAATTTAAAGACACCCCCCCCCTATATATAGGTGGGTCTTAAACCTGCATCTACCTTTCTACAAATAAGAAGGAATCCCTTGCAAAAAATAATGTTAGTTTATAGAGAAAAATGTAATAACTAATATATAGTTCCCAAAAAGGGTTAGAATTGTGCTTTTGAATTCTATGTGAAAAAGTGACTTAATTTGCAAGTGTGTATGTGTATATGTGTATTTATCTTTCACTATATTCTCACAAGTAGTAGAAACAATAACTAGGATTATTGAGTAGACTCTTGTAATGTGTCTTTCAAACATTTAATTCTAGCAAATAAGTAAGATGAAAGAAATAGTCTTGTTTTGTGGATTTTTTTTTTTAAGCATGTGAATTTGAACAATGATAGCTTTTCAAGATAAACTTGTACTAAAATATTTCAGAGCGAAATGTTACTCACTGTTAATGTTTATAAAGACAGTAGTTTTTAAAGTCTTTTTTCAAAGCTCTGAAGTATTTTTAGTCTTTACCTCTCATTGACTTGGCTAAATTCATATTGGAGTTCAGATGCTAACTTATATGGCTGCTTTGGAAAACAATTAAATTTAGGTCAAATCCTGTTTCTGTAGGAGTATCCATTAATTCTGCCACTAACTCTGAGAAATTTTTTTCTTCACAGCCTCTGTTCTTTAACTGACATTTTTTTCCTGAGTCACCTGCCTTCAAGTGTAGAGTTGCCAAATAAAGTCATTTCTTTAAGAAGCAAGGATAACTTGCTCAGGCACTGTGAATAAATTCTGCAGAAATCTAGCATCTGGTGATGCATTTACTTTTTTTTTTTATTTTTCCAGGGGAATTCTGGCCTGGGATTCAGTATTGCTGGAGGAACAGATAACCCACACATTGGGGATGATCCTGGGATATTTATTACTAAGATTATTCCAGGAGGAGCTGCAGCAGAGGATGGAAGACTCAGGTAAAAACTAACTTATTATGTGTGTCCAGAAACAAAATGCATCATTATTATAAATTATTCTCTAGGAGTCAAATGCCAACTGGGTCTTTCATGGGGTCAGGGGAAATAAATGACATACAAGGGTCTCCATTCTGCTACAGTAGGAGAACTGATTTAAGTAGCTTAAAGCAACTAAATGAGGTTAATTAAGTCCTGTATAAAGGGACATTTGTTGGTGACACCTCCATCTGTGTACCAGTCATTTCATTTAGTATAAAAGGCAAGACGGGGACAGGAGGATGAAACAGGCATATCATCATGAAAATCTTCCCTGCTTGGACTTTGTATGTTCATGGCTGAAGAACAACGAACTGATGTTATACATTAAGGCTATCAAGACTTCCCAAACCACAGAGCCATTGATAAATAGCCATATCTATTTGTAGATGCTTCCTGTTATTTGGCTGCAGTAATGAAGTGTGCTTGCTGCTGTTTCCTTAAACATTTTTTTGCTCTGTGAGGATGTGTTGGTTATGCTCTATATTCTGAGTAATCTCCAGAGTAGTCTATTGCTGTGCTCCTGAGATGAACACGTAGGTCACTTGTGGTTCTCAAATAAATGGTGGCACATCTCTTAAACAAGAGGAACCACAGAAGTGCTTGTCCTTCTCTTTATGGACTGAACGCAGAAAGGCTTCTGCTTGTCACGTAGACTGCCACCCATCTGTCAGTTGTGAAGCCTGCTGATGTTCCAAAAAGGCAATTTAGCTGGGAAGACTTGGGATAAAATTCTGAAGCTTTCATGATCTCAGAACTGGAATCTGAGCTCTGAGAACCTTTGCCAAAAACAGATGGTCTAAAATTCATGAAATGTGACCATATGGTAGGAATAACTTTTTTTCCCAAAGCCTTTTCCTTTAATTCAAAGTTAAAAGTAGGGAGAGTTGGCCAGTTCTTTGAGCAAGTTTTGGATATTTCTCATACTAGGTTAGTAATTTGATTCTGGAAACAATTCTTATTTTTACTGTGATGAGGATTCATGGTGGTTGGCAGTTCCTGAAGAATTTCTGGTCTAAATACGGTTGTAGACAGAAGTAGGAATAATCTTGTGTAACTTTATGACTAAAATGCAGCTATCTACCCCTAAACTAGTCATCTTAGAGTCTCCTAATAGTCATGAACAAAAACCCAAGCATTTCTAGGTTGTGATTCATCTCAGCCTAAAGTCAATGTCTAAAATAGAACAGACAAAACTTATCTTAAAAAGGTTTATATTTTCACTGGTGACTCAAATGAAAAGGAGTTTCTTCACCTAGTTCAGCTGTAGTGATCTATACTGCAAATGTTTGCATTGGGCCAGATGAGCTTCATGCAGAACAGAGCATGAGAAAAGAGTATTTGGAAATCATGCTATCAAATTTGACATGATGAACAACGTGGCAGGTGTGTGTGTGTCTTAAACCTGCATCTACCTTTCTACAAATAAGAAAGAATGCCTTGCAAAAAACAATAATATATATTTTTAGTGGAGTTTTTAATTACTTTTGAAAGCTTTTTTAGTTTAAGAAGACAGAAGCCACTGCAGAATTTTGTCATGCTATCTTTGTATGAAATATTTCATAACTCATTGCTATACTAGTTAACTACTGTAAATTTAACTCATGAATATTTAGTAATTACTGTGTTGTAGAAGTCTTAGAAAGACTTTCTAAACCCACAAAAACCAGCATAGAAATGCAATTCATTAATCCGTAGTAAGATTAGACCTGGTAAACTTTGTTTTGTAATAAAAATTTAGAAGTATATTTATCTTATTAGTAAGATTTGGATAATATTCTTATAGTATTTTTTAGCACATTTTGAAGTAAAATGTTATGACTGATAAGCATATATTTGGCATGGTCACTTTTCCTATTCTCTTTTGTAAACACCTGGAAATGTGTTTATCAGTGATCATTACTGATATGCCACTGAACAGAAGAGCTATCCTGAGGCACTCTCCACTGACTTACATGATAATTAATTTTACGTAACAGCTAAAGCCACTCTATAGGAACAAAAGCTCAACAACATGCAGTAATATTTGCCAAGAACAGCAATAACCTAGGTTGCTATCAAAAGCCCAGTTTTGAATTACCTGAGAATGGGAGACTGGTGTTTATGGACAGAAAAACTATACACTTTGTGTCCATTTTTGCCTCAGACACTGCCTGCAGATACTCTATATTATATAGCAGTCTGGACTGTTTGAACAGGCTTCTAAATCTACCGTTTTTAAATCATGAAAGCCTGTAAAATCACATCTACTGCATTTTACATGAAGTCCTTTTGATCTAACTTAGCTGAGTGAAGTTCTTCAAATAGTGAGTCTGTGAAAGCAACTTGTAAAAAATGGACGTAATGCAAATATTTTATGTATATATGAGTTGACAAGTGGAAGAGTAGGTCAACTGGATTTTCCTGTAAGTCTGACAAAAGCAAATGCAGCCTCCTGCACCTGGGAAGAAGTAACTCTCCAGTGGGCAATTTATAGTTATAAGTACATAAATATCAAGTATAAGTACCTGACTGAAATGAATGAAGACAAAGGAGCTAGATGTTTATCAGTAGAGCCCAACAATGGGGCAAATAGCAATGGACACAAAACACGTGAAATTCTATCTGAATATCAGGAAACATTTTTTTACTATGAGGGGTGACTGACTACGGGCACAAGTTGCCCAGAAAGGTTGTGGAGTCTCCATCCTTGGAGATATTCAAAACCTGACCAGACATGTTCCTGGACAACCTGTTCTAGTAAAGCTTGCTTCAGCAGGGAGGGTCTGACGAGGTGATCTCAAGAGGTGTTTTCCAACCTAAATGATACTGTGATTCTGAAATTTGCACCTAAGTCACCAGTGTGCCCTGGCAGCAATGAACGCCAGCATGGAGGTCAGCAGACATGCATACAGAAAGGATTGGAGGCAGCAGTCACATGATACAGCAATGGAAATTCCAATTGGGTCTGAGGAAAAAAAAATCTTTTTAATAAAGCTAGTAAGGCATTGTAACTGGTGGTTCAGTCAGATTATGGGAACTCTGTCTTCAGAGGAATTCAAAGTTCATCTGGACAAAGTCCTGAGCAATGTGATTGAATTTACAAGCTGGCCTTGCTTTGAGCAGAAGGTTGGACTAGATGACCTCCTGAGGTCCCTTCCAATCAGAATTGTTCTCTGTGTGTGAGTCTGGAACAAAGGTGGTTAAGTTCCTGTGTTTTTCTTCTTTAGTGGAGAACAGTACTTTCATGGAGAGTAGGTACAATGTATAGTGTGGGTTTGTATTGCTTCATGGCCCATATCTCTACTAAAAAAATAGTAAAAGTTATGATCTACTTCAGACTACATTTATTTTCATAAAACATTCCTAGTTTTTGAAAGACTTATTCAACTTTCAAAGACTTATCACAGAAGCACAGAATCACAGAATATCTCAAGTTGGAAGGGACCCATAAGGATCATCGAGTCCAACTCCCTGCTCCTCACAGATCTACCTAAAACTAAATCATACGATCAAGAGTGTCTTCTAGATGCTCCTTGATCTCTGACAGGCTTTGTGCCGTGACCATGTCCCTGGGGACCCTGTTCCAGTGACTGTCCACCATCTCAGTGAAGAACCTTTTCCTAATGTCCAGTCTGAACTTCCCCTGTTGCAGCTTCACTCCATTTCCTCGTGTCCTATCACTGGTCACCAGAGAGAGGAGATCAGCACCTCTCCTTCTGCTGCCCCCCTTGAGGAAGTACTAACTACTATGCTTCCATACTAGCCTCTGTGAAATGCACTGACTTCTAGAACTAGCGTAAGAACCAATATATTGCACAGTTCAGATTTTAGAAGACATTTTAGGTAAGTACACTAACTCCTAATCTTGGAAAATACAGAAAGCTGTGGAATCTTTCATTATATCCATGTAATATATAGACAATAATTTCATAATAGTAAATAATATATATTAAATAATGGAATAAAAAAATAATTATACATTTGATTAGCTAAACGTGAATATAAAAAACTTGGGACTGAAAATTAGTGTTTTTTCTTAATGCTGCATGCCATGTTTCTTTGAAGCTTTGAGTTTTAAGTCAGTGAAAGAGAATATAAAACCTCTAGAAGTGGCAACCATTCCCACTGAGCTGAAGGAAAATTTTTCTCAGTAGTTTGATCTTTTAAGACTTTTGATGCATAAAAATGTCTGCTTCTATCTCACAAATGTCAGTTGTCCATAAGCAAACATCTACTTTTTAATAAAGAAGCTCTGAATTTAGACTTCTTTTACTCTCTGGAAGAAAGAGAATTCCAGTAATTTATGTCTCAGTGCCTTTTTTTGTGTTTTATTTGAGTTTGTGTCAGAGAAAAAAATACTGTGGTTGGTCCAATTGCCTAAATAAAGCAAAAAACTTCAATATATTATCTCAGCAGTTCCTTCTATTGACACTTCTTGATCATAAGTGAAATTCTGGCTTCTAAAAGGCAACACACATCTAAAAACTTTAGCATACTCAGTGAAAACGAGTGATCAGCTTATGGAACTTGAAGCACAGTGTAGTGGTATAACAATTAAAAAAAAAACCCTGAAACATTAGTAAAAGAATAATAAAAAGCTTTCAATTATGACCAAGTTTAAAAGATCAGAGACTTCCAAAATATGAATTTATTTTCAGCAATCATAAACCGAAACTGTTTTGAGTCAAGAATCATTCTGTTTACAGTTTCTACAGTCCAATTCCAATCTTAAGATGGAGGTATTTTTTTCAAAACTCTTGTCTACAGGAATTAATATGAGTTCTTTGTCTATTGCCATCAGAAAATACGCTTCTCCTTTCTGTGAAGGCAAGTTTGAAAATGTGAGTTTTAAAAGGTCTTGGGATCTGAAAAACAAATAAAAGAGTCTTGGCTAGAACAAGGAGTCAAATTTTACATTTCATACCAATCTCTTGGTCGTAGGAATCTTACTGAACCTGTGATTCAAAAATCAGTTACTGCATATACGACTGAATATGAATGAGTTTATTTGCAGAACTGAGAGATAGATTTGGATGGCCTTGAGATTGAATTTCAAGGGTTAATATTGCACCGAAGATTATTTTGGTATTTGAGCCTAAGCTGTGCTCAAGAGGAAAGAGGGTTGATGTGTGGGGTGAGTCAAAATGAAGAAAGTGGTTGTGCCTGGAGGCACAGTGCCCTGGTAAGCTGTTGGGACCTGTAGCTGTTTCATTCATTCTTTCTTCTAGGAAACTGGTGTCTAGCCTCTTTCTATTTGTAAACGTATCAATTTTTTTTTCCTTAAAAGAGTGGATATTTGTAAGGAGAACATAAACATGCTGAGAAAAGTAGATCGATTGTAGGTTGGTTACCTTTGGCAGACTAATCAGAAACAGCACATGTACCCCCAGCTATCTGAATACCATAGGTTAAAAACTACTAAGGCTGTGCAGTGTTTATCTTTCCTTTGTAAATGTGTCTTTCCTGATTACTTTAATTACTGATTGTCAGATGGTTTAGGGTCATGAAACTACAGCATTTTTAAGGCGTACTGTGTTGTTCTACCATCACCATAATAGTTAGCCCCATTGCATTTTTCTCCCTCCAGCTTTCAAAGTGATTTGATGTGGGGAAATGAACATAATACACATGCTGAAGTGAGGAGACAAGAACCGAAATAACTTGCCCTCAGTCATCTAGAAAATCAGGGAGAAATCTTGGAATAGAATAGTGATACCTTCTCTCATATTTCTGTGCCTTACAGGCTTCAGTTAAATGCCTACCAGCAAAGGTTTTAAACAAATTAGATGTGTTCCCTTCAGTTGTCAACTAACCCACTGTGATGTGTCAAAGGATTATAAATTTAGCTAGGTATATGTAGTAAGAGAGGAACTCTGAAGATAAGACCCTTTCTCATGTATATTTTGTTAATTTTTCTTAAATTTAACTTTTATTAACTTAAAGATTGCGTTCTGATCAGATTTCTAAAAATACTTCTGTATTTCACTAAACACGAACCAGAGAGGAAATATGACAATTTCATGCTATTTGTTCAAAGCTGAAAACTGGAGTTAAGAAATAATAACTATTAATATATTAATGACTATTGTGTGCCATTTACCTGAGAAACTCAAAGGAAAGAAGAAATGGAGAAGATGAAACAGAAGCAAGTCCCCACTTGAGAGCTGGCTAGATAAAGGACACCCCCCACCTCCCGGCTTCAGTCTTTGCCTTGTGGGCTGCCCTGACAGTGCCTTGCCTCTGAAAGTCTGAAACCTAAATACCTCCAGCAGCAGCAGGCACACAGTTGTTGCCTGTTGGTATCTGTTTGTAGCTCTATCTTACTTACTAAGAAGTGAATTGGGAGTGATAATAGGAAAAAACTAGGGGCTTTTTCAGATTAATATGAAGAGCTATTCCCAGGAGAGATCATGTTATTTACAAGTGTGTCATGTGTCTCTAATCCAGTTTGGGCAACTGGCTTTTTTCCACCATCATTATATATCAAAACAGAAGTGTGTCTGCTTTGTGATTCACTGCTTAAGTCCCCGTTTGTTAACTTTTGATCTTGTATTAAGCCTATCAGTACCAGGTCTGTGTGCGTTGCAATGGCATACAGCTTGTTCAGGATGTTATTATAATTACAGTAATGCCACAAAACACTGATTCATATCTGCACTGTTTACAGGCCTCTGACAATGCTATTAGTTCAGTACATAATTTACTAGTAAGTTAATAAAGAGACATTCACCCCATTAGGCAAAACATGCTTGCTTTGCAGACAGTCATAAATTAGATCATGAATTACTGACTGCTCACTCTGTCCTGGTTTGTGTTAGGAAGTTTGATCTTATTAACTCAGTTTGTATATCTGTGCGTATCATTTTTTGAACTACTGTAGAATTGAAAAAAGATAGAATTACCACAGGGGATCTGCATGAAAAAATACAGGTCACAAAATCAAAGTTGAACATGAATTACCATGGTTCAAGTTTTAAATTATCAACTTACAGGTCTTTTCATCAATGGAATATGTTACCATGTAATTCTCTTCTCTGTTGCCTTCGCCACTTCACTTTTCTTTAGCTGAATCCTTCTTTTTATCTCTTTCCTTATGCAAAGTTTGCATTCCTTATTCTGTATTGCAGATCCCCAGTGTGCCTCTGAATTTGAATATATTTCTGCTTTTCCTATTTTGAAAATAATTTGGTAGGTTGTAAAAATTCTCTTATGCAATGCAAGAAAGGAAAGGGAAATTATGTTTTAACAACTGAGTTCTCAGGTAAAGAGAACAGAATTTAATGGTTAGAAAAAGGTACCTCTCTGGCTTGTGGTATTTGAAACTGGTGAATTTTAGGGGCTTCTTTATAGACAGCAGTGATGGACATTTTTTAGTTTTCTTTTTGTAACACAAAGGATCGACTTCTTCCCCCTATAAGTTTCTGAGCTGTTTTCCACTAATTGAAACCACTGCATGCAAATAACACTTAAGCAAGTAGCATGGTATTAGGACTTAAGATACACTACAGCTATATAATGCCCATTGCACTATGTATTTCATTCAGTGGTACCGAACTGGTTAACAGGGCTCTATTCCCAGAGTTCTTTTACTACCCATCCTGCCTGAAATTACAGTCACCCCAGACTGCTGCAGCAGCAGAACAGCACCATACAGCCAAATCCAAGTGATTATTTCATCAACATGTTTGCGCTGCTACTGTAGTTACAAATTTAAATAGCTCAGTGATAATTTATCTGGAATAAGAAGCCTTCTATGGTTACATACCTTAGAAATCATCAGCCCTCTGTGGAGTCTAGTGTTAGTCAAGGAAAAAATATTTCACATTTGTTCCTGTACTCAACAGGTGTAATCATCTGCGGTACTGTTGAATTCTAAATTTCCTTCAATTCCCACCAAACCTGAAAATAAGATTTTGGATAAAAAAGAAACTGACTTAAGCTATCATTAAAAAAAAAAAAAAAAAAAAAAAAAAAAAAAAAAAAAAAAAATCCTTTTAAACAGTTCTTTATAACAAGCAAAGACCTGATTCTACAACTTTTAGGAAAAAGCTTGGTTAACTTTTTGCTTCTGGCAGCCAAACCCACTAATACATGGTGAGACAGTCTGTTCATATGCTGCTAAAACTTGGCTGTGATTTGAATAAACACTTCAGTCTTTCAGACTTCAGCTAAACTGTATTTCCTGACAGTGCCTCATCATTGTCACATTCCTGACTCCACTTTTACTGCAGCTGTTAGAGCAGGGGTTTAAAATTTATTTCCCCACGGCGTGTGAGTTTTAACATCAAAATTGAAAGGTGTGTGAATAGTTTGGTTGTGTTGCTTACATCATGCCATTCTGCATGTTATTCTGAATCACACCATTACAAAAAACAAACTTGTTTTTTTTTCCTACTTACCTGTTTCCATTCTACTCAAAGTTGCAGCTAACTTTGTGTTAAGCGTGTAGCCTAATGGTACTGATGATCTGAAGCTCCTGAAGCTTCTTACTGAACTTGAACAGCATGTTTTCTCCTCCTCCATTTTTTTTTTTTTAAATGCTATACGTTTGTTTGGAATAGCTATGCTCAATCAAACCAGAGCGGAAGGGAGGGTTTTCTACTTGTTCGTGCAAGCGCATGGGAGGCAGGACTGCGTAGTTTTCTTCTCAACTTGCTATGCCTGATCTGTGGCAACACTTTTCTTCTTTTGTGCTAAAGTTTCCCTATTTGTAAAATGGGTATGGTGATCATTATCTCTGCCTGACGGGGGTTGTTGTGAAGCTTAAACGAGTTCATATTTGCAAAGCACTTTGAGAGCCCCAGATGAAAAGTGCTTGTAAAAATACTGAATCTGGAATTGCCTTCTGGGTTATCTGTTGTAACTGGTTTTCCTGCACAAACCTGATTATGCTTCAGACACTGCTAGTGTCAGTTGGGAGGATTTTAACCACAGGAGAGGAACAACCGAGTAGCTTGGTGTCTTTGACCTCAGTCCCGAGGCAGTGCCTTGCTCACTGCCCAGGCCGGACTCGGCTGGGCCAGGCCGCGGCAGCTCGGCTTCCTCCAGGCCTCGGAGCCCCCGCACAGCGCTGGAGCCCGCCCAGCCGGAGGGCTCGGAGGGTAAGTCAGGGCTGCGGAGCGGTCCCTGCCCTCCACCACACCTCTGGAGCCTGGCCTGGGGCATCTTCCCCTACCTGCAGAGCAGCCCTGCAGCTGGGAGGAGCTCTGCAGCTTCCTGGTGCCTACATTCATCTCAGGCTTTACAGGGTTTTATTTCTCTTTCCCCTTTCTTTATCCCCACGCCTTCCTCTCACAACACCCCACAGCAACCTACACCTCCTTTTTTTTCTCATTCTTTGCCTCTCTGCTGTCCCACTTTGGCCTCTGGCTCTGAAGGGCAGACACGAATCCTTGTTCTGTGAGCACAGGTTTCCCTTCAGGCCACCATTACAGGCTGCTGCCTCCGCCGGCTGCCAGAGCCGCCCCGCTCCAGCCGAGCTGCCGCCAGAGCCTGGATGCGCCGGGAGTTTCTGTACTCGGTTACTAGTGGGAATAGTTCCCGAAGGAAAGCATCGTACATGGCAGTGGCAGGAGAAGAGATGCAGAGACACTGAGGATAACTGGGCAGTTAGAGAACGGACGGAGGAATGGAAAAATGTGGTAAGAGCAAAGAATACCAAAGCCAAGGATCGTGCCGGATGAGAAATACAGAGGGAGAAGAAATGCAGGGCGGGAGAAGCAACTTAATTTTGGGCAGGGGGAATGGGAAGAGGAAATAGGGGTTCCTATAGCTCTCATGAAAGAGGATAATAAAGCAAATTTGACCCACGCTTGAGCGCCTGTTTCAGGGGAGGCTGGTGGAGCCCCTGCCTGCCCCAGCGTCCCGCCCGCTCTGTTCTGCTGGCCCCTCGCCTCGCGGGCTCCCCACCACGCACACATGGCACAGAAGGGCGGGCTGGCCGGGCCTGAGGCCTGGGCTGACCTGCAGCCCCTCGCGCCCCTCTCCGCTCTGCACTGTCACAAAGCTGTTGGTTTTAGTCAAGTCATTTTCAATTTCCAGTAAGTTAAGGTGGGAATCTCGGGTCCGATTAGTACAAAATGGTCTTTTATAAATGGATAATTGTTTTGAGTTGTCTTTTATACGGGGGTGTCTTGCAAAGGGCCGGGCCCATCCCTGACCCAGCAGCTTTACCTTGACATACATGTGTGTATTGCAAACCCTAACTCTGCTTGAAGAGGATGTGACTTATGCTGTGGGGAGAGGAGTCTACCTTACGCAGGGGACATTTAAAAAGGAATAATGTGTGAAGAGAAAGATCATAAACACTGTACAAAATTACTGTAGGCGTGGCTTACCTAGCAAAAGAGTTAATGTGCATTGACTTATGCTAGGCAAGCAATAACTGAAGGCTTGATGTCACGGGAGATTATGTCATTATAAATGATTTAAAACAGCTGTACCTCCAAAACCCATTATACAGTGACAGGATATCATTCTGCTTTCAGGATGTTTGTGATGAAGGGGAAAAAAAAAAAGGAGACATCTTCCTGTTGTAGAAGTACTTGAACTTGACTTTTCTAAAAGTTTATGCTTCAGTCTGTCAGTGTGGAAATTGAATGGGTGTCAGCTACTCCTCCCTCAACTCCATATAGCTACACCCTGTGAGATGAGCTACCATTAGCTAATAACTACTTCCCATTCTTAAGGTGTGTGTAAGGAGATGTGGCTCTTCTGGGAAGCATTAAACCAAGTGAGGTTTTTATTTCTCACTCTTCATTGGGTTTGTTTGTGAAGCATCCTTAACCTCTGAATGTTATTAGACAGAAAAAGAATGGGACTTTATTGTAGTGGTGGTGCTGGCTCAACCTTCTAGCAGATATGTGAGAAATTTTAACTGTATGTGGGTTTTTTTCCTACGGTGAGGATGTAGAGAATGATATTTGGAGTTGATGTGGAATTTACCACTGTTTTTAGCTCCTGGATATTATTGACCATGTTGCATAAGTGAATTTTAAGTAATACCAAGTCAATACCATGCAGTGAGCATTCATATAGTTTATGAAAATTCAGTTTTTATATAACTTAAAATAATAACAGTAATAATAAGGTCAAGTTATTGATTTTGAAATTAGTATTAGTTTTGAAATTTGGTTATAAATTCACTCATGCAGCAAAAAATTGACTCAGATTAACTGCTTAGCAAGGTTTTTTTGGAAATCAGTAATTTAAAATATAAGTGCTTAGTGCATTTGTCAGTGTTAAATTTTTAAAAGTTTTCAATACATGTGGCAATTTATTTAAATTATACAGTTTCTTTACTTGACTTGTAAATCTTTAAATAAGCTATTTTTTAAGTCTTCCTTGCCCTGTGAGCATTTTTCAATGGAGTGCTGGCTGTATCACCACATAAAAATTTGCTATCTACAAATTTCAGGTCTAAAAAGACTTCAGAACGCTATGCTAAAGCTGAGCAAACATTTTTTTTTTTTTTTTTTTAAATACAAAATGAGATCCAAATTGCTTTTCCGTGACAAAGGGAAAAGAGTAAATCAGGATTTCCTTCATTCACGAAAATAGTGGCAAAATCACCTTTCAGCTCATCTCTGAAGGGAAATCTGCATTCACCCTCTGTCTCTCTCTGGGGAACATGAGCCCACATCTTCCAGAGGAGCAATCAGACCATTAAACTGGAGGGGCTATGAAATCAATGTATTTTTTCCTTCCCAAGTTGTTTCACTGCATCAAAGACAGGTAAATGTTAATTGGGCCAGAGAAACCTCTCAGTGATTGTGCTGTTTTGAGAGTCAGGTAGAGGTTGTGGACCAGGGTCTCCTCTCTATGGATCTCCTGAGCACTGCTCAGGGACAATCTCACCTACACCTGTGTTAGTTTCTATTGTTGTTAAAATTCCTGTAATGTGTTTGAAGATTTCATCAAGTCAAAGCAAGAACTAGAATTTCTTTCTAGTCTTGTGATTTAATATGTTTTCCTGGATAATGGGAGATGGTTTACTGCAATTTAAGAAGAGCATTACACTATACAAAGTGCAACAGCTTCAGTGATGGAAGAAAAGGTAGTTAAAGCTATTTTCTAGGAGATTATATTGGATAATAAGACATCAGATTGTTGTTTTGACTTTGTGTCCCTGACTATCTAACCTTTTATTCAATTTTATTTTAATTCAAAGCATATTAGAATTAAATTTATTTTTGGTTTGACTGGAAAATTTATTCAGCATAAACCAATGTAATTTTTATCAAGAAAAAAACATAATAAAAACAACTACAACCTGAACTGCATTTTCTTGGTCAGAGTTCAGTTATAAATCTGTAGGTGTTACAGCCAAGAGTCATTCAGATAAATAGAAAGCTGGGTGGTGGTGTTTCCATCTCTGAAATTAAATTAGTGTTACCAGTAGTTCAGCTATATGCCTTTGGCTCGAAGAGTTTGTCTAGCAGGGCCTTTTTCTCATGATGAAAAATCAGTTACAAGATGTAAGAGATTATGTCCTGTTTCCTAACTACAGGAGAGAAACAGAATTACCAGGGAGCAGTGTTTGCTATCTCTTCTAATGAAAGGATTTGGGGACTTCAAATTAAACTAATAAGCAGCAGGCTGAAGTATCCATAAGGATATATTTATTTAACTGGTAGCAAAGCCATGGAATTCACTGACAGAGAACACTGTGGATCTTAGAAGTTTATGTGGGTTTTGAAAGCAGTTAAATTGTGGAAGAAGAATCTAACTGGGGTTATTAAATTAAAAAAAAAAAAAAATAGTATCTCTGACTCAGGAAAGGCCAGAGTCATCAGCAGCTGAAAATATATTCTGGGTAAATACTGTGTTACCATCTGGTAAGGCCACTGTTGTAAAGAAACAGCAGGCTAGGTGGACACTGGTCTGGATTATTGCTTCATACAGTTTTTTCTTCAGGTGGGCAAACACCTTACTTCACACATTAGCTCTGATCTTCCCTACAGTGAGATCATTGAGGGAACAGGGGCAGCAGTGTTTGCGTCAGGCAGAGGGCTCTGGTTTCTGTGGCCATGGCAGGGATGCGGTGGGCGACCTTCGGCTGGGGGCCCGGTGCAACTCTCAGCAGTGGCCGTCTGGTCTTGCTGCCAAGTTATGTGTCTGCATCAATCCTGTTGCAGCCTACTGAGGTCTCTGATTTTAATCCATGGGAAAGGCTTTTGCACTAAAGGGTTGTGACTATTCTTTCTCTTTCCTATTTTCATTCCTGTCGGTAGCCATTAATGGGCGCCCTCTTGAAATCAGTCATTGCATGGCAGGTTGTGCAGGAACTCAAGCGAGTGCTGAATGAGCTCAACATTGCAAAGCTGCGTTAATATGGCCTTTTACCTGTGGTAATTGGCTGTAGATGTATCGAAAGTATCGATCCAGGTGGATTTCCATGCTAGATCTACTCTGTCAGTGTCTGAGCTGCCTTGGATACCTCTGCATGGGATTTCATTGTGACAATTTGATGCAATATGAGCTGTCTTTCGGGTCACACTCGCTTAGATTCTAGATACTAGCTTGGTATATATTTTCAACCAAGAGGTGTATATAAACTCTCCCAAACAAACAGGCACCCTGTGATAAAGGCACACTGCCTAAAAGGATAAAAGGATCTGTTCAGTGTGGCAGAAAGAGTTAACTGAAAGAGCCCCAGCCTTGCCCCAGGAAGTTCTGGGCTAGGCTAGAATGCAGGAATGATCCAAAGTATTTTAAACAACAGATAAACTGCTTTTTAGCCAAGTTTGTGCCTGGAGTGAAGCCTTACAGCTGAGTTTAAGACCTTTAAAAAAAAAAAGGGGGGGGTGGGGGGGTGGGGAGGAAGCAAATGCCAATGTGTCCTCTATTGAAACTGTGTGAATAGGAACATATTAAGCTTCTAAAAATATTTTCTTCTAACAGTCTAAAGACTGCAGGGACTTTTCCATTCCTAATTATATAGTGCAGCATGATATCTGTTTCTGACTTGCAACTTCAAAAATAGAAATTACAGTCCTAAATGAAACAGGGAGAGGGGTAAAGAGACTGTCTATGATAAGGAGCAGCTCTGCTAATATTTTTACTGATATTGTTACCAGTCACTTGTGTTTTAAATTCAATTACTGTTTTGCAGACCCTTTAATATATTGACACTTAAGATGTCTGTTGGTTTTTAAAAAATTCGTGAATAACTAAAGCAGTGGCGAAGGATAATAAATGTAAATGTCTTATGACAGTTTGGTAGCTGTGCTGGTTGCGTCTCAGGTCTCAGCAAGGTCATGTCATTAACAGGATGTGGAAACACACAAGCACTTCAGGCAATAACACATTCTGAAATTCAGAAGTATTTTCTGAAATCTGAATTATTCCCTGACAATTTAGGTTCCGGTGTCGGTTCTGGAAGTGAAATAAAGCTCAAAGTCCTCTGGTAGCACACCTGCATGTCACACTGGTGTGACCTTAAGCCTTCCTGGATGTGATCTGAAATTTCTGACTACATTACAGTAGGCATTTTTACCTCCTTAAACTATCACTGGACTCCTGGCATACAAAGGAGGGATTTTTTTTGTCCTTTTTGCTTTCACATGCAACCTTCTGGAGGACAAGTATTAGGGCTTTGTACTAGTGCATCCTGGGTGTGGGGATGGGAAAAGTGAGACACTGCTCCGATCCAGGAGTGAGCTGGATCTGCGTGCGAAGGCTTTTTCTGCTACTCCTCTGCTCCTTTTGCATCCTGCCATTTAGGCAGGAACACGCTAGAGACTAACTTCCACTGGGAAAGATGGGTGGCTTTTTTCTGTGCTAAACCCACTGAAAAGATTCAATGGAGTGAACGGTAAACTGTGGGGGTAACTAACACAATTTCAGGTCACCCTCCAAAACCTCATGCTGGCAGCTGTGGGCTGAAGGCTGGTGGTGTGTTGCTGAAGGACAAGCTGGCTTTCCATTATGTTGTTGTAAAATTTACACATATACTTAAAGCAAAAATATTCCTAAGATTTTTCTTTTTATTTCAGTCTCTGGGCTGAAAATCATTCCAGTTGCTTGTATGAATTATGAGACTGCAGAAGCAAGGCACTAGGCTTAAATGAACATGCGCTGCTTTTAGGCAAGACTTGTTAGCTCAGCCATGATCCAGCCTTCAGGCTCCTGACAGCCAGCACACCGAAACTGGTTTGCCAGTGCAGGTGGAGAAAGCATCTGTCTGGGTGTAATTTACTTAGAGGAAGGCTGCGCAAGAATTTAATTCCCATCTTTGCACACACACAAACACAGATGCAGCACAAACTCTGTGCGTGATGGAAATGTTTGCTCTTTATCCTTCACTTCTGAAGACTGGTTACAAGGGTGAAGGCAGCCAGGGAAAGGCAGGGAGCTGCTTTTGTTGGTTATCTATTATTTATGCTGAATATGCCTAGAAGCAGCGCTGAGGGTTAGTTCCTGTTCGAGATGAACCAAGAAGGTGTACATTCTCCTCTGGAAAGTTTCTTTAGACCCTAAACAGGAAGTGGGAGCAGGTGGAGTTTCAATCCTCTATTTGAAGATTATGAAAAACAGAAGCTAAGTGACCTGTTGAAAGTTGCACAGGAGAAGTTGGGGTGGCACCAAACCAGCATTTTGGGGGAAGAGATTATATTTTTTTTCAATTTATTTAATTGTAATAGATTAATGCCACTTGCTAAAGAATTCAGAGGATCGAAAGATATTTTTTTCTCAGAAATTAAATACTGTGGTTTTAGTCCTTCCTTACTTTCCTCAAAACCAAAAAGATTCTCTTGCTAGAAGCATAAGTTGGATTCAATGATTCAAATAGTGCCTTCGTGTTAAATATAGTTGGGTTACCTTTTGATTGTACCAATATTTGCACACACATTTAAATCAAAATCCTCCTAGGATTTCAGATTTTTATTAAGTTCAGCTCAAATTCTGCTATGTCATTCATAAATTATTCCCCCACACCACCATCATAACTTTTGTCAAGTTCTGTTTTCAGTGAGTAACCATTCTATGAGGTATTTGCTTCATAAAGCACATAAGTGTCAAATTTTGAGTTAGAATTGGCTGGTACCTTCATCAGACATTTTCATAAGCACTAGATCCCCTCTAGCTTCGTGAAATAGCCAGATTTTTCTTCTTCTGCTAAGTTTCATCTCTTTAATTTTAAAATAGACATAGCAGTAGTTTTATACTACTTTACAATGTCAGAAAGGGGCCTGAGGGTATATGTGAATTTGTTACAGAAATTGGATCATGTGTCTAAGGATCATGATACCTAAGGAAACAGTATGCCCTATGGTACATACATATCATTGGTATTTAGTTTTAGCTGTATATTCTGTAATTGGAAAGACAGATCTGAAGACTGCTGGAATAAAGTCCTGTAGTCTGAATTCTTAGTTGATATTAAAAAAAAATAATAATTTATACCGCTTGGAAAGTAATTTATGGGTCAGTACCAATAATTACATTTTTTTACCCCTATATGCTGTAAATTTGACTTATTATGGGATAGGAACGGTGCATATAGAATTAAAAAAAAAAAAAAAAGGTAGGGGAGAGAGAGTCAGTATTCCCTAACTAATGGACTAGACTTATTCTCCTAGGGTCAGATAAATATATTTATGTTATTATTTGCTGGTCTCTTGGAGAAAGGAAAATAATCAGTCCTTTCAGCTTGTCACCTATAATCTTGTGTTCCTGTTTCAAGTGCTGTGTTCTTGTAACTTCTGGAAGAAAGAAAGCATCGACCCTAAAAAGATTAGACAAAGCAGAAACAAAGTGAAGGTTTAGTGCTTCTCTATCTTTTGTTGTCTACCTGATACACCCATACTAATATATGGAGGTATGTATCTACCTGATATATTCCATAGCTGTGCACCAATTCTCCCTTAATAACAGTATTTTTAACGTGATTTCTAAGCTTTGACTAAAGTCCATATCAATTTAAGCTTTTCTGAGAAGGCAGCTAAAAAAAAAAAAAAAAGTTAGATTTGCTTAGACATAATCTATTAACGTTGGCCATTCTGCAACAGAAAGCATGGTAACTGTATTTGTGAGAAGCAGGGCTGTCCCGTTAATAGATTGCCAGTTAGTCTGGAGGAGCCTTGATGATAACTAAGACCCATGGATTACTACAGTTTTAGTTTCATGGTGTTGTCTCATGGAGCACAGATCTTTACCTTATTCTAGAGTCCATAGTTGGTTCCTACTAGCTCCTTTGTGGAGCTGCAGGTGTGCTAATGTGTCTTGGCAGGACCATTTGGTCTTCTCTAGCTCTTTGCTGCCGTACTAGTCTGCTTTGGGTTTCTCTTCAGGGCACCATATTGCACAGAACAAGTGAACAGAATGATTATTACCAGTTGTCGCCTACTATATTTCTAGTAAGTGCCTAAGGATTGTACTTGTCTTGTTTACTTATGCCTTGACTGACGCAAATACCAGCTTTTCAAGGATGTCTGCAGTTTCTTGAAAGCAGTAAACATGAAACTAGATTAAGGTAGTCAGGTTTAGAACAAACTTGGAATAAGCCCTTAAAGAATTCAACCCCTTATTTGCTTCGAAGATTTCAACAACCATTGGTAAACCTCTGTGTCCCCAACCTTCCCCCTTAATGTTAAAATCTCTCATATTTCTTGTATCAGTTGTAACTGTTTTGGCATTATTATAGCATCTATTCTGTATTTTATGATCCAGGGTCCTTCATATCTGAATATTCTACAAAAGTCTTGTAGAATATGTCCATTTTGCTAAAGTATTTAGATGAGCAAGCATGCCCTGGGAATAGCTATTTAACTGATTTTAACATGGCCGTAACCTACAGACTTCAGTAAATTTAAGTATATGCATAATGCTAAGTCACCATTTGAGTATTTTAGCTGAAATTGAAATAGGTTTACTTATACATCAAATATTAATCAGAGATTATGCTGAACTGAGATACGAAGTCCCTCTTTTTCCAAGGAAACAATAACATGAACATTGCTTTTAGACTTATGTTCTTTTAAAATATGGTTAGAATTTATGGTTAGTCTTTTTTTTTTTTTTTTTTCAGCACAGCACATGCATTCTCCAGACTACTTCTAATCACATGTTGCTTTTCTTTAATACATGAGTCAATTTAGTTAAGAACTCTGTGGTCAACCTGTACCCTGTGGTGAACCTGTATCATCAGCAGATGCTGAGATTATATTGTTAAATCTTAGAAATTAAATTTCTACATTTTAAGAATATTTTTAAGAATTCCTTTTGTATAGAACTAGAGAAAATAGAATTCCCTCTAGTTTCTTAATTGTTTCAAAAGTTATTAGCCATAGCTTTGAATGCAACTTCTTTTCTGCTTTCTCTCTCATTAGAACTTTTAACAATTCATCAGAAATTTTTACATTTCTTTGTAATCTTAAAAAATAACTATATGAACAGACCTTATTCAAAGTAGTATGTGGTGTTAAAGGTTTACAAGTAGAATGGTGATAATTTAAAGTGCTGATACTGTTAAAGAAATGGTTTAATATTAAAAAAATCTATTTAAGGTATCTTGTGGAAACAAAGAAGGTCTTTTTAGAACAATTTTCCTCCTGCCTGGATTTTTTTGAGTTACTATAGGTATTCATGAAATTATAATAATCTCTTTTGTTGGATTTGTGTATTACTATCTTGGATTATGAGTCAAATCTTCTTTAGCACAGGTCTGAAACTGTGCCTGACACTAACTTCTACATACAGTGTATATCCACCTCCAGACCTTGGGAAGATTTTGAAATAAATGGGGAAAGGAATCCATGTATCAACTGGAATCAATTTTTCCCATATTGTTGTCACATGAATGTCTCAATGAAACCAGGAAAATACATTGGAGAGCTCTTTTGCAAGGGCAAAATAATTTTGCCCCTAAGTGGTCAGACCATACACTTGATCATCTGAAATAATTTTCTTAAACTGGATTTACTGGGGTTTTTTTTGCTGTTATTATTTTAGACTTATATTGTTGCAGGGTTTATAGGTCACTAAAAAAGTAGAGTTTTTGCAGAGTAGGAACTGTACTGTAAAAGTTTAAATAAAAGGAAAAAGTATTCCAGCGCACTGTCATAGACTTCTGTCTTTAGATAATAACAACAGTGTCAAGTATCAGCCCTGAAAACCTTCTGTATTCAAGAAGAAAAATAAGACATCACAGTTGAGATGTTGCTTCAGCTTTCTCGTTTTCTTATCTTCTCTGAAATTATCCTATTTTATAATGAATAATGATTTGTCTTTATCTTTCTAAATTTAAAAGAGATTCTGGAGTTTCTAGTTTAAGAATAATAAAAGAATCATTTAGCCATTATGTCTAAGGTTAGATTCATCACACCAGCTTATGTAATTTATTTCATTGCACCATGGACCTGCTGTTTTAGAATATTCTCAAAGAATATTTGTAGACATCTGAGATCATTATGTTCTCCTGATGTAGTACTGGGTCAGCATGCCCTCCAAAAATGTGGTAAAGACTGCGGAACTCTGTAGGCACATATCTATATACATATATATATGTTCATGTTTTCATGCATGTGCATATATGTTCTTCAATATTGTATTTCTTTTATTTATGAAAGTTAAAACCCTCGTCTCTTTGTGATTGAGAAAAAAAGCCAACAGGTTGGGAAGGGTTATATAGCTGGGTATCTAGCACTGGATGTGTTTGTCATAGCAGACTGGGTAGGGTAATTGTTGACCTTCTACTTCTGCACTGACAAAGTTTGTATTTGTATACAAACAAAATAGTTTGTATGAAAGTATTTCTGTCACTGGATCACCTTTGTATTCTCTCTTAATTTCATCAAACACTCACGGTATTAATCTGTATATTTTATTAAAGATAGTCTTACTGTTTTAAAGAAGTAGATAACTAAAAGGTCAAATATTAGACATTAAGGTGAGATTTCTGTAGGAGTGTAAATGTCCTTTTCCAAAGGGTTTTGCTTTTTCAGTAAATGGAGGTGTGTGGCTTACTGATTTTCGGAAGTTAATTCCACATTATTTATTGACTTTCTCCAGAAGACATGCTTTTTCATTTAACAGGAGGCATCACTAGAGCCTGTATGAGAAGTTTTAGGTAGATAGGGTTATCTAATAATATCAATATTTATCAATGCAGGGCACAGAGTATATGAATAAACAAATGTAATTCTTCTTTTTAGTGTTTTTATAATCTTTTCCCAACATTCCATCTTCATAACCATCCAATGCTTAGGATCCTATAGTTTGTTCATTAAGCATGGTATAGCCAATTGTATTTTGGATATGAAAAGAATAAGTGTCATAAATTTGACAAGAATCAGATACCTAGTAATATTAATAGAAAGAGTAGCAGCTTAGATGTAATTACTGTATGTCTGAGTGGGAAGCACTAGCAGGATGTATTCATGATTTATTTAAATATACTTTGGGTTTGCATGGCAAGGATTTGGTAGCGGAGGGAAGGGCTACAGTGGTGGCTTCTCTGAGAAGCTGCCAGAAGCTTCCCTGATGTCCAAGAGAGCCAACGCCAGCCGGCTCCAAGATGGACCCACTGCTGGCCGAGGCTGAGCCCATCAGCAACGGTGGGAGCGCCTCTGGGATAATGTATTTAAGAAGTTGAGGAAAAACCTTGCACAACTGCAGCCAAAGAGAGAAGTGAGAATAAGTGAGAGAAAAAATTCTGCAACACCCAACGGTCAGTGAAGGAGGAGGGGCAGGAGGTGCTCCAGGCACAAGAGCAGAGATTCCCCTGCAGCCCATGGGGAAGCCCATGGTGTTCCTGAAGGACTGCACCCCATGGGAGGGACCCACACTGGAGCAGGGGAAGGATGTGAGGAGTCGTCCCCCTGAGGAGAAAGGATCAGCAGAGACAATGTCTGATGAACTGACCACTATCCCCATTCCCCATCCCCCTGTGCTGCTTGAGGGGGGAGAAGGTAGGGGAATAAGAAGTCAGGTTAAGCCCAGGAAGAAGGGAGGGGTGAGGAGAAGGTGTTTCAAGGTTTGGTTTTGTTTCTCATTTTCCTAATCTGATTTGATTGGTAATAAAGGTAATTTCCCCAGTTCGAGTCTGTTGTGCCTGTGACGGTAATTGCTGAGTGATCTCTCCCTGTCCTTATCTCTCAACCCACAAGCCTTTTGTTGTATTTTCTCTCCCCTGCACAACTGAGGAGGGGGAGTGACAGAGCGGCTTTGGTGGGCACCTGGTGCCCAGCCAGGGTCAACCCACCACAAAATAATAAAGCAATTTCTATTAAAGGAATTAATAATTTGACAGCCAAACCACACAAATAAACATTTTGAAAATTAATACTGCTGACATTGAAGGAGAGCAGCAAACTCAACCACTGAATGAAAACTGGAAACTTTGAAATGCAGTACTTTTTATCAGAAGGGAAGTGTCAATTTTGTGTCCTTTCCAAGTTCAACCATTTGTCAGATAACAGCTGCTGTCAACATTTTGTCCTGTAAATTTTCTTCCAAAAGGCTGGTAACACAGAATTTTTTTTATTTCAAATAGTTGTGACCTTTTTGTTGTTTTGTTTTGTTTTCTTTTTAACAAAAAATCCATCCTAAATTCTCAGCATTCAGATGCACTTTTGGTAAAGCTTCATTCTCCCTTCATGTGTTAAGACTCCTGAGCAATACCCAGCTCTAGTGTTCTTTTGCTGTAAAGAGTGACATTCAATAGTTGATCTCTATGTATAGAAACATAGTAGAAATGGGAATATTTTTAGCAACCCATATTTTCTTTGCTGATTGTCCTTTCAGACATAGAGAATAACACAATCATTTACATATGTCTTTTTCTTCTGTACCCAAAATACTTAGAGGCATCTCATAAAAACGTACTTCACAGGAACAATAGAGTGTCAATTCATTTAGTTCTTTGGAATTTGCTCCTCTCACCCTTATTTGCAAAGAAGGGATGGCCCAGGAATTAACTCATTAGCCTGCTGCTTTGGAGATGGATTTTAGTGTGCAGTTCTTGAGGTGTAAATTTCCTTTCCAATTTGGTCAAATCTGTCAGATAAGGAGAATACTACTCCGTCTAACCAGGACATTTTGAGGGTGAATTGATGTTGTTTGAGCCTGGTCAGCAGCTAAACACCATGCAGTCGCTCACCCACCCTGCCCCCACTTGGGAATGGGGAGGGAATCGGCGGGGCAAAGGGAGACTCTTGGGTTGAGATAAAAACAATTTAATAACAGTAACAGAACAATACACTGACAGCAGTATCAGCAGGTAAGGTACAATACAGCTGCTCACCACCCACCTGCTCCCAGCTGGCGATCCCAAACACAAAGGCCCCACAGCCACACTCCCAGAAATGAGAGCCCCTCCTGGCCCACTCCTGCCTTTATATAGTGAGCACAATGTCACGTGACATGGGATATCAGCCAATCGGGGCCCAGCCCTCCAGCTGTGCTCCCCCCGCCCCCGCACACAGGTGAGGGCTCTGGGACCTGGAGAGCCTCTGGAACCTCAGTGTGCTGCAGCACTCCTCCCGCTGCCAAACTAACAGGAACTCTAGTCCAGCCCCAACCAGGACAAACATCCAGATGGAAAAAAAAAAAAAAAAATCAAACACTTGAAATATCTGCAGGTGACAATAATTGATAATGTAGGAAATGCCCAAAGTAAGAATGTGAAGGAATTTTATTAGTATTCTATGACAAATAGTTACTGTTATGACACAGAAGATCTTGGAGCCTACAGTCAGTGGTGAAAACAGAAAGAATTAAATTTACTCAAATTATTTGGCATGAAACATTCTCTTTTAAATTGTCTGCTTTATATAGGACAGCATTTTAGTTTGACAACTTAGAATTCTTTGGCTCTGATGAAGAAATAGAGATTTAAGGAGGTATTTGAAAAATTACTGAGGTCTCTGTATTAAATCAATTGATTTCCTTAAGAGCAACTGTAGTAGTAGTAGTAGCATGCAGCATGAATGCTGTAACTTGATTATATTGTTTAGTAAAAAGTGTTTTAATTAAATCTGTAAAGGCAAATTGTTTATTACACATTTTTATCACTCTGGTCAATCCAACCCCAATTTATGAAGGGGGTTGGTAGGTGTGGATGATTAGGCAGACCTTACTTTGAATCAGGTGTGTCTTCTGGAAGAACTAAGTGTTCTGTTTCTCTCTTATTGCTGATAAAGCATATCACATTAAGTCTGTCATCTGATGGACTTCCCAATGAAGAGTTCTTCATTTTACATCACTACTGACAAAACTTTGTTCCGTCAAAATAATGGAAGCATTTAGTATCTGTGGTTCTTTGTTTTTCTTGTAGGGTCAATGATTGCATCTTGCGAGTGAATGAGGTCGACGTGTCAGAAGTCTCACACAGCAAAGCCGTGGAGGCCCTAAAAGAGGCTGGCTCCATAGTACGATTGTATGTTCGTCGAAGGAGACCTATTCTGGAGACCGTGGTAGAAATCAAGTTGTTCAAAGGACCGAAAGGTAAATATGAAAATGAAAAGACATCCATTTTAAACTTGATGTTTAACCTGTCTTGTAGTTCAAATGACATCTGACTGTTGATTTCTTAACTGGTTGACCCATCAAATACTGAAATGAGGTTAATTTAGATGGTTAGAACTTCAATTCATGGTTGCACATCTCTTCCTGAAATATAAAGGAATTCAAGGAGTTGTGGTTTGTTTCATTTGAGGTTTACTGTAGAGATGGCTCATTACCTCTTGAAGAAATGCATAATGCAAAGATACTGTGCTTTACATTGGCAGCACATCACTGTTGAATATAGAGTTTCTCTGTTCTCCCTTTTTTTAGAAGGCCTTATGATTATCGAAGTTATACTTTTTACTTTCATGCTGATAGTTTCTTCTACAGTTATTTTTGGAACAAGAAGACAAGAATACTAACTTACCCAGATACGTAGGAGAATATTATTTTATACTTCAACAAAATTACATGTAAGTCAAGCATGAAACCTTCACCAGTCTAAATCATCTTTATCACTTCCAGCAGAACCTTCTGGTTACAGAAAAAAACCCAAATTCCTTACTAGAAGCATTATTAAAAATTGTGAATATTTTATTTTCACGTTTCCTTTTGCAAAAAGTTTTCATTTGCAGAAGTATTATTTTTAACAGGTTTCATTTTATTGTTTTGCCTGAAATTTCCCTCTAGCTACTGTATTTTTCTTCATAGCTAATTTCTGGGCAAAGACAATGGATATTTTCACAGTACATGCAAATAAATTCAACAGCAGTAGATTTTTGGATCCATAATAATTATTTCATAAGCAAGTATTTAATTAATGGTATATATATGAAATGAAGAAATTTGCCCATCTCTCAATATATACCATGCACATGAAATTATTCTACCTGTTTTATGTACAGTGAATAACCTGTAGCTTTTTCAGCGGTTTCTCTTAAATCTCATCTCATGTGAATACTACAGGATGCTTTTACATAATTTTTTATACCAGTAATGGAGTATTTTTGTTTCTGATACACACGGTATTGCTGAGATTATCCATTCATAGTAAGCAAAGATAGTGTGTGGTTTTCAATATTGCAGTATACCTCTTCTATGTATATCATGGTTATTTGACACATCCTCTATTCTTGGCAAACAATAAGGTATACTCAAACATGGAACTGAGGGTAAACACCCAAAAGTCTGGATTCTCGTGGTCAATTGCACTGCTAAATTGACTTTCTAATAGAAAAACATCTCTAATGATATTTTGGGTGTTTATGAACTCAGAATATAAGTGCAGGTGACAGTGTTTTTAAAGCTTTGGAGTTAAACTAAGTGTGTGATATGATAGTGATTTTGAGTAACCTAAGGCTAAAGAAACTAAAATTAACACATCATTTCAAGTTGTAATGAAATAGTAAAAATAATTCACTGTGGCTGAATTTTTGCTGCATTGTGGTAATGGACAAGAGAGGCAATCATTATCTAATAACATTTTTACATTATGTTTCTTTTGATTGTATGCCTGAAACTATTTATTTTTACATTTATTTTAGTTTTCATTAAAAACAGTGAATACCAAAAAAGTGCTTTTTGTCACAAACTAAAGAAGCTTTGCTGCTTAGGGCTACACACATCATTTCATAGCTATATTCTTATATGAAGCTTACTACAGATATGTGCTATATATAGTGAATTTTCTTGTGAAGCTGAATATATTTTAAAAATTTTCACTTCAATATTACAGAAATAAGTTAACTGGAAATTTGGATGAAAAAAGTTGATGGGCTAGTGCTTTGCAATTGTTGGTGTTTTTGTCTTTAGAATTTAGGCAGTAAGGAAACATACCCTTGTAGGCTTTCTATATTCCATGGATGAAAAAATCAGAATGAAGAAAATAGGTTATAGTTTGATTGGAAATCTTATCAATACTAATTATAATATCTGTACCAGTTTGCCTTTGAATTTTTCAAAATTTTCCATGAAAAAGAAACGATTTGTTGAGAGACATCAAACTCATGGCAGAAGTTGCACATAAAACCTGTGAATCTTACCTGTAGTTTCAGTGCTAGTCACTAATGTGATGCTTATCTACTCATATTTCAGGTATTTTGTCTGTGAACTGCTCTTTCACAGCATTACTATACAGCACAAGAACAAATCAGTGTTTATATACACAGTGTTTCTTACCTGGAGTGAAATTGGGATGTTTTGATGTCCAGATAAGGACCTGAAAATCAGCGTAATAGTTCCCACACCATCCCTTCCTACTCATGAAGTGAATAAAGAAAGTGAATCTGTTTTTTAGGCAAGAAGGCTGTTCCATGCTAAACTTGGAGTAGTAAACACCTTTTCAGTTGCTTCTTTGCTTGTATGCCACTGTCAGTATATAGCTCAGTATATAGACTTCATTCCTCACTGTGTTGACAATTTACCACATGAAAGCAGGTCTTGGCTTCCATAATACTTTGTAAACTCAGAGATCACTAACTTGCCTGCGCGTGCGTATAGTAGATCATATCTTTCAGCACCTGAAGGTGATAAAGAAGAAAATTTACATGGCTTTTTATATAAATATTTTAATTTCATCTGAAGTATTCTGGATGAGAGCGTTTACAAGCTACGAGTCCATAAAGGTTAGATTTTTTCTCTTAAATGGATGTTAATTTTTCTAGATAGTAACTGCCATATAGGAAACATAGGTTAATTTTGCAAATCTGTATTGAACATAAGAAGTTAAATATGTATTCTGTAGCAATGTCTTTGGGCATATGGAAGGGGAAAGGTCATGGTAGTGTGCTGCCAAGCAGTCCCTTTTGAATGTAGATCTCCGTGCAATTGTTCCTGCTGCTTTACAATAAAACTGTCCTAGCATCATATGTGCTAGAAGGCCATGTAACTCTTTAACTTGACTTTTTGGGAAAAAAAGATAAACAAAGACACAGGTTTGTTGCATAATAGAAAATTAAGGTTTCAAACAGAACTGCAACTGTGTAGATGTTTAAAGCTGTGCATTTAGCAGTTTGCCATACCTGATTGGTAATATTGGCTGATGTCTATAGTCTGTGACTTGGAAGTAATTGCCAACTGTGATCACTGCAGGATCTTCCTCTCTTTCACATGCTTGGGAGATTATTTTGTATGCCTTTTGTATGCCTCTTGTACATCTCTTCAGTCAAACACACAGTTTTAACGATTCGCTGCTTGGCTTTGTATAGCATTTAGTAGAAAGCAGTAGGTGTTTTATTTCAGTTACTCTCAGGACACTGCAGGTTTAGCAGCCAGTGTCTTTGCAGTAGATGAGGGCTGTAACAGAGAAAGGATGTACAATGAGGCTTTCTTATTGAAAATCAATAGGATTTAGACACTACTGAAAATGTTGTCCTTAAGTAATATGCTTTTCTTGCTCTGTATTGAAACATAGCAAGACTAATAGTAATGAAAATTGATTGCATATACTGCAGTATTTGTTCCTGGGGAACAAACAGGAAGACATTCAAAACAAAGCAATTTAATGGTGGCATTTGGCTTTGTAATATAACCTGTGTATTAGCTTCCTATAAGACCCGGCAAAGAACCGTGTTGAGCAGTGAATTACGAACTTCGGTCACTGTTCAGAGATTACAGTGCTCAAACCCATCCATTTGCATTTGACTGAAGGATTTTAAACCAAAGCAATTCCGCTGGCCCTTGGGATTTTCATGCTGTCCTATCACACTGTGAATCTACTTTTCACTAAAACCAAAAGTATTGAGTAGTATGTTTGATGTAAGATTAGTTATAGAAATTAAACTTGCTTTTTTTAAAATGCCATTTTTTAAAGAGTCAGCAAGAAAAATAGATTTCTACCATTGCAGAAAATTTCTGGCAGTCAAAAACTTAAACACAATGTTTGTGTAATATTTTACCTACCAATACCTAACTGATAATTTAAGCTCTTATACTGTCTACCAGACATTACACAAAAAAAAAAAAAAAAAAAAAAGCAGAAATTAATGATTCCAGTAAGTACATTAATGTTGGATCACATAATAAACTTCTGACCTCAATTCGGTAGGAAATGTGATATCTTAAAAGACAACACAGCTGCAGCAATGAAGTTTAGAGTATGTGAAGCAGAACAGCTGAGTACCAGGAAACTTGAGAGGAGAAATGACAGACTTAAAAACCCCCCAAAAGGAACAATATAAAGGATAGCTGATTCTGCAGTCCTGATATTCTGGTTGCTTGAGTGTAAAGTCATAGAGAAACAGGATTAATTTCCTACACCCTTCATGGCAATTCGATAGTAACTATCATTACTATGTTTGAACTGTGGCAGAAGCTTGCAGGGTTGGCTAGAGCTGCCCTTTTGTTCGCTGCATTTAGACAGAAAGGCTCTGGACAGATCAGCAGCTACGTCTCTTTTCTGTTGCCTGTAATCATGCTTTTTTCTCGATCCTGGTGAATTCAGCCAGTGATACATTCTGATCAGGTTAACCCCACCTAGGTTTGGGCAGTTAACAAGAGATATTTGGGGATATTTATTCCTCTACCCTTTCATGCTGTCAGAACTAGGGCCATATCAGAACTTTTCATTTAATCTACTTGGAGTGTGATTATGTTTTGGGACTCTAAATTATAAATGAATGCATCTGTTAAGCACTGTTCAGACCAATTCTGTATCTCTCTTTGGGTGGGTATCCTCCTTATTTTAATTTTCTTCTTAATCAGCGGTTTCTAAGCTCCTAAACCGAGCATCTCAATAAAATACTCAAAAATAAGATGGGATAAATACAAAGGCCGTAATATGCATTTATTTTTTGATTTCTGTCCATTTTTATATCCATCTAAATGTTAGATAGAGTCATTGGGCATAACCAGTTCCAGAGTTTCCATTTCATTCTTTTCTGTGCTGGACTGAAGCGAGTATGCAGCACATGATAGACTTCCTTTTCACATACCTATTTGTTTTATTCTTGGTGACACTGAATACACTCACTGGGTTTTAATGAAGCTTTCTTTCTATACTAAGAAAAGAGTCACTACGTTTTCAATAGTGTATTTTTTAACCCATTGACTAGTTACAGAAGTTTCTTAAGAAGATGCAGAGAGTTTCACCATCAATATGAGGTATGATTTCACTATAGATTTACTTTGAATTGTTACTGAAATGTTCTCTAATCCATTACTGTCTGTGGTTTCACAGAGTTCGTACCTCTGTTTCATAGAAGTTGATATATTTTAGTTTGAATTGATGGCTTTATTGGAAAAGTCTTGTGTTCTGTTGCATAGATAACATCCCAGTTTGCAGTGACAACTGAAATTGTCAAAAAAGTACAGTAGAATTATGTATATTTTAAAATGTCTGCTAAAAAAAGATGTTCAATTCAAAACAGCGGAATATAAAGTTTTTTTAAATTTTAACAAGTGCTGTTCCCAGTAAGGAAGGGAGAAATCTTATAATTTTTATCTATTAAAGCAAAGCCAAAGGTTACCTTTTTATCTCAGGTGATAGCTATATCACTTGAAATGAAAGAGGGAGCTTTTGCAAGCAAAGAACCCCAGTTATTTCTTTCCGAATTTCAGAGAACACTGAGAGCTTTCAGATCTTGCTGCTCGATAACTGATTGCAAGAGCTTGCTTCAGACTGATGACAATACATATTTTTTTATTAATATAGCTATAATTTCTACTACTATACTGGCCTATTTAATTTAAGGGACACTAAATACTGCATAGCAAACTTTTGCATTTGGAGAGAAGAGGTTTTATGGTAAGCTAGGAAGATGTTTTGAGAATTTATGATCACTTCAAACCTTCAAAATATTTTTTATCTCATGCTAAGAAATGTTTTTATAGTTCCAAAGTGTTTTCAATAGAATTGGTTTGGGTTTTTTTTTTTCACAGTTTGAACACAACCTTAAACCTTTTCTTCATCAGCTGTGAATTTACTTCTGTTTTTCAGTGTTCTCTTCCTTCTGTGCTGTGAGCTTTGTTGTGAATCCTGATCTAAACCAGAGCAAAGTGGGGCAACTTAAAAAAGAGAGCTATAGAAAAATGAGGAAGCAGGCAAACGTTCCCAAACCTAGAGTTAACAAACTATTTAGGTTCTCAACTCTAATTTAAGTGTTTCACTTACTATAGGTATAAATAGAAAACCACCAAAACTGAAAGTAAAATAACATTTTTTGTGAAATGTCTTTGCTTGAAGGGACTCACATTTCATACAATTAGCAGAAAGTGCTCTGCCAAGCACTAATACATAATTTTCCAATTCTAAGATAGTGATTCAAAACCATCATTTATAAGTTAACATCACTAAAAGACATGACTTCCCTGCAGGCTAGGATTGTCTAATATAAGTATATGTGAGTATCTGCATAGTTTATTGCATGAAAATTGTATTCTGTTGAAACTCATAAAATTAGAAAGCTCTGTGATAGTGCTATAAAAGCCTTTGCTGTTTTTCAAAAATATTTTGACATATTAGTGTTACCAATGCCTGATGGAGAAAAAGTGGTGGGTTATATCTGCACCTTCATATTTGACAGACTGAGGATCTTGTTCTTTAGTTGAAGTGATGATACCTGCATACAGCTGCTATTACCACACTCTACTTTATGGGACAAATAAAATATTAAATGTATTACTAGCCTTTCATCACTATAGACTTGCCATCTCATTTGTATAAGTTACCACATATGAAGTATTTCTTAAAAACCATTCAGTCTGTAGAGTGCTTCCTTCCATTCCTGAAGAAAAGCAGTGCTTATTTATTGTAATCTCCAACAATAATAGTTATTGTTATTAGAGTAGCACTTCAGTTCTAGTATTTCAGGCTTTGGCTTTTTGTCTTTAATGGAGAAAGAAAGTAAATTTGTCATCTTTTTTTGTTACAGTTTCAGTTAAATGACAGGAGATGTTGGTATCATGATGTTGTCACATCAGATCAAATTCAACCATCTTTGAAGCTAAGTAGTCAGTTGATAAAGTAATGATTTTCAGATCAGCAAGGGTAATTTCAAATGGAATTCAAAAGTCATCCATCTGGTTGGTTGTCTCACCTAAAACTAGAGCTAAACTGTGAGTTGCAGGGTATCACTTGTTTTAAGTCTTATGTTTTCGTGATAATTCTGACTTTCCTTTTTTGTGTTTCACTGTCATTTTCCATTAGCAGTAAAGGAATAAAATAAACAAAATTACTTTGAAGAATGTGCAGCAATTTTATATACATATATTGTTTGTTTTGTTTTTCCCTCAAAACATTCATTTCTTAAGAACTCTCCAAGCGGTTCAAAGAATCCTGGTTTAATATGCAAAACAAATGTAGTAGATTTTAAGAATCAGTTTCCAGAAATCATTCAGAGAGAGTGAGGTTTCTACTGAAATGAACAGTACTTTCTGCAGCTCCGTCATGCTAACTATTTCTGAAGTGGTGCAGTAGCAATTTCAAAGTGCCGTTCTGTATTTTAATAGCCAATTGAGATGGCTATAAAAATCCAGCACTGCATATTAAGATCATTACTAAATTGCTTCAGCAATACTTACTGATGAGGCAGTTTCAGCAGAACACGATTCATCTTAATGAACTGTGGCTGCAGTAGAGCAAAAGCAGCACAGCGAAAGAAAGATACGCAAGTAGGCTTGGATGCCAAAAAGCTTAAGATTTTGTTTTAAGAAAAAAAAAAAAAGCTTTGCCTAGCTTCTTTTTATCTTTAGTGGAGATCTGTCATTTTGTTTGCTATAACTGCAGTTAAATGGCAGAAGATGGTAGTATGAAATTGTTGTCATGTCAGACCAAGTTCAACCATCTTTGGAGCTAAGTAAACCATTGACATTTCAATTGGCAAAATCTTCTCTACTTGTCCTTTCTGAATTAGGTAGAAATTTTGCATCATTATCCAGTTCCCTAGGTAGTTTCATCAGCTTTGACTAGAGACAGCAAGTGATGTGGTGTACCAGTGTGACCTTTTTTCTATCATTCTCTGTCGTAAGATGTCAATTCCTTTGCTGTGGTCAAAGTTACTTCTGTGGCTTTTACTGAGAATCAAGAGCAGTTTGCATAACTTACTAGATTGCCTTCAATACCGTTCTTGTCACCTTGGCAGGTTTAACTCTGTAACCTATCACTGGAAATTTGAGGGGAGGAGGATGTTGCATTTTCTTTTCCTTGTCCACTTACTCTACCCATACAGAGAGAAAGGGCTTTTAATTTCTGTGCTTGGCTGTTGTACAAGTAATGGGTGCTTCTCCAGGTTTGGCTCATATGGCTTGCTTCTGGGTGAGAATAAAGCAGACCATTTTAAAAATTGTGTTTTATTTATCATGTCCTTGTGGAAATGCTTCAAAGGAAGTTGCTTACTAAATGGATTTTCCAGCTACGTAATGATCTCTGGCGCAATGCTGAAAAGTTTCTTGCAACACCTTTTGTCTCGGGCTTGTATGGAAAACTGGGATGTCTGTGATTTGGGATGCTATTTGACATTGCTGCCTTTTTCTCTGTGCCATTTTTAAAACTCCCAAGGACTTGTCTTCACCACTAAGTGTCTTTTTTTTTTTTTTTTTTCCTTCTTTATCTATAACAAGTGTTACACAAATCCCCAATGAAACTTGGCAAGCTTTTTTTCCAATTCTAAATTTTTCTCCTGACCAAATATAATGTAATTACAGTAAGTCTCATATTTCTGTCATTGTAGTGTGCTATTTTACATTTTTCCTTTAGATTTTAAGTTTATGGGTCAGGGAGTAGTTTCATCATTTCCCTCCCCATTCTAGAGTGCCGTATAAGAGTTAAAAGGGCAGTTACAGAAGATCCCTTTCATTATGTTTGCTGTTGCTGTTTTCATCAGGCCAACAGAAGAGAGGGAGGAGACGCAGCAGACAGTATAGCAGTGTTAATTGTCTCGTCAGTATTTCCAGGTACAGAATAAATCAAAAGATGAGGAAGTGAATGGCGTCATTTGCTAAACTACTGGGCTGAGTGTGGAAAGAACTTCTGTAGACAGGAGGCCAATATTTTTTTCCTGTTTTCTTAGTGGAGGAGTGAGAATTTTCTAGGGAGTGGCAGTTTTCTTGGGCTTTTTTCACTACCTATATATTCCTTGTTTTAAATTCCTCAGGTAAGTTTTAAAGAATGATTATGCTTGATCTTTCACCACTTTAATAAATAAACAATTATATGACAGCAATTGCTGTGAGCCTGATGCAGGAGAAGATATATTAAGGCTTTAGTGTCCTCTGTGGAATATGTTCTTTGACACAACATCTGTCACTTGCAACAGAGTAGTCTGAAATTCTTTACATTTCCTTCTTCAGAGCTTCATCTTTTTGTGAATATAAAGGCAGATGTACAAATTAACTGGGTGAAATTACAGAGCAGTGATTTAATCCATTATTTTTCCGATAATTATCCACATAGCAAGTTCTGTCTTCTTGATAGTTTTTGAGATGTCCAGATATTTCTCAAGAAATCAGCTGTCTGGAAGACAACAATCAGCAAAATACTGCAGTTCCATGAAAAGCACCTTTAAAAGAATAAATTGTATTTAATTCAACTTTTATAACTTGGGGAGGGGAACTGTAGCTATTAATTTTTCTTGTGTTCTTGTCTCTTTTTTTTTTTTCTGTAATCCTAAGCACAGGCAAATAGTATTTTAAGTCTTCTGAGAAAGGCATTGGAGATTCTGATCATGGTGGAGTGACAAAGCTGGGTGAAGCTTTAAAGATTCAAGTGATATGGTAAATAAAATATCAGTCAGCAGTCTATTTTAAAAATATTCTAGATTGTCAATATTATTCTTTTGCTCCCTTTAGCTGAAAAAAAGGAAGGAGAGACATTAAAGCATCTCTGAACATCTGAAGGGAATAGCTGGCTTAGAAGCCAGACACCAAAGTGATTAATTGCAAAGTCATTCATCTGACTATTTCCAATTCTATATCCTAGTCCTTTCTGCAGGTCTGTAATCTTCATTTCACGTTCAGTATTCTGAACTGTAGTTAAAATTGCAGTTAGCCTTAATGAAAACAAAAGAATGCAACTTGGGTTCTTTTTAGGTGACAGCTAAAAGTGATAACCAGATCTCAACATTTGGCAAAAAGAAATTTCCTCATAGTATTTTAGCTTCAACTTACCATTTGTTATTTTAGACCATTTGTCCAACAGCTTTGAGAAACTGCTTTTCCCTCATCAGTTAGGGGTTTTTTGTTTTGTTTCTTTAAATATTATATTAGTATTTATAGAAATGGCAGCCTTTCTTTTGGAGTTTAGATAGAAGAAGATCCTTTGCCATCTACCATGAAACAAATTATCTGTGCAGGTGACCATGATTTCTAACTGTACCTTCTTAAGATAGGAGACCAAGAAGTCTAGGCTCAGGGACTGCAGTGCACAAACATTCTGGTTCTTCATGTGTCACATCAGTGGCGTATACAAAGGGCAGCTGATGTGGACGTGTAGCAGAGGTTCTTATACTTTGGTCCCAGTGAGATCAATCTTCTTGCAGAAGCAAAGTCTTGCTGTGCCAGAGACTTGTGCTCCCTGACATATAGACAGCTGTTCTTCAACTCTCGTTTCAAGTGAGCAGTAAAGCCATGTGATCTGTGGGTGTATCATTTCTTTTTTTTTGCTTGCAGAGTCTCATTTAAGAATTTTTTATTCAGAAATTCTGCCACTTGGGACAATGAGAAGGTGATATCTTTTTCTCAATGTGAATCGTTTGGTGCACTTGGCAGATGAAATGATTCCTGTGACCTCTTCCAGGGTACATTTTGTCTGACTTTATGTGAGAAAAGCAAGGAGACAGCTTAATGCTTATGTCTTTAGTGTATCATTTCTGAGACAAATGCAACTCTGAAAACTTAAAAATGCAAATTATATCTGTGGAGGGAACCTCCTGTGAAACCAGAAACACTAGCTAGTATATCCGAAGTATTCCAAGAGCACAAAGCTATGTGTTTTTTATCTGGGATGTTGGCTTCTGAATTTTGAGTAGTGATTCATACAGACAAATAAGAAGCCTGCTTTTGAATTCCTTAGAAGGAATTTTGTCCAATCATTGTCTTTGATAGGAAGAAACAGTTGCAAAGCAAGATCTTAGAATGAGATGTAAAATAGGATATAATGACACAAAAAGTCTTTAGGATATGATAAAAGATATGTTGCATAATCTAAGAGAACAATATCCCCAAGGCATGCCTGACCTTGTATTTTGGAAAGTGATTTTTGCAAATACAGACATAAGAGTCTCTTTTTTCTAAACGTTGTTTGGTTCTTTGTTTGTTTTGTTTCTTACGCAAAACAATGTGTAGGATGTTTTATAAAAATAATAGACATACTAGCCACTCCAACAAACAGAGGCCTGAAATGAGGAAACGTAAAATTACAGCAAATAATTTAGTAAAGTTTAGAGTAGCCACATTTACATTTTATATACTGTAATTAAAAAATGAACTCAGTGTAAATGGTAGGCCAGGGGTAAATCTTATCCATAGTCTGTAGGTCAGATATGTATCATCTCTGAATTCTAAGATTACCAAATGCCATAGCCAAAATTTCTGAAAGCTATTTTTAAATAATACTTTTAAATACTATTACAGCAAATTACACCCCCTCTGTAATGCAGTGAAAATAATTGCAGTTTACTGATGTACTCTTTAGTTACAAAGAGATTTTGAGATGGTAGGTGCTTTCGAGCCAAGATACAAAATGTGCCTACTTTTTTGCTGGCATCAGTTTTCACAGAAAGGTCATCTGTTATAAGGTTGTTCTCATGATTAAAACCAGCAACAGAGGGACAAGACCTCAGCCTCAAATGAAGAGGGAACGGGCCTGGCAGCCCTTAAGGAAGTTAGATATTTTTACACTTGCAGGTCCTGATAGTGTTGACCCCAGACCACAGAAACTTAGCTGATGAAATCTGAGTGCTGACAATGGTTGGTTTTGAACACCTGTGTGGAAAAGGTAAAGTGAAAAACTGATAAGCAGAAAACTCATCATCATTGAAGTGAACAAGAGGAGTCAAGGGACTCTAAAGCCATCAATTTGCTTTCAGAACCCTGGAAGAATACTGGAACAAGTAGGAAATCTTTTTATAAGCACCTAGAAGAAGTTGAAGAGTAGTGATTACCAGATGATGCCATACTCCTCTTTTGCAACTCTTTTTCACGTTTTTCTCAGATGACACCATGTGCTGGGAGGATTTAACACTGAAAGTGGTCTGAAAAAATTGAAGGTGTAATTCAGCAGGGAGAACTGCAATGGGTTTTCGGCAGAAACAATCAAATAATCTACTAAGTAGTACTTGACATAAAACTGCTGGGAAAAGAATCCTGTAGAAGAGTATCTAGAACTTTGTTAGCTGTAGCATCTTGTCTTTTGCAGGTGATTCTGTGATTAAACATTCAAATACTATATTGGGATTTACAAATTGAGGTATGGTTTATAAGACACATGAGCAATCCTTTCATCCTTCACAGGTAAAGCTTTGAGCTTTCTACTTCAAGAAGGGTGTAGTCCAGTTGGAGGGACTCCAGGAGAAAGCTGTAAAAATGATCAGAGATTTAGAAAGCCTCTCCTACAATGAAAGGAGTGATCTGAAGTAATTTATCTGAAATACCAAAGATTTAGAGGGGGGGTTCTGGGCCCCTGGATAACATACTTTTTGCCTTGCAGCACATCTTTGAAGAGTGAGTTTGCTCTGTGTGCCCCCTAGGGAGGGTGTGGAACAAAATTTAATAGACAAATTATGATAAATAAGATTTGTACTGGATTTAGGATGAGTGAGGATTGTGACATGATAGATTACCAGGCAGGTCACCAGGTCTGTAGCCTGAGAAATAACTGGGTTCATGAGACAACCATTTGTTAGCCATGATGCAACTATAGTTGATTCTGCCGTAGGTCGAGAGGATAGAGTAAATGATCCATTGAATTTCTTCCAGCCTCAAGATTCAGTGATCATAACAAAATTTTCTCGTTTCACTGCAGTATGAAGACAAACAGTAGGCATAGGGCTATTTAAATCCTGCACCTGAATAAATAAAGAGGGTGTCTTCCAGACAAAAAACACAAGTGTTTCCTTTGCTTGTCCTCAACAGTAATTTAGTATTTTTATTTCCTTCTTTTTGCTTTAGTTGTGGCTAGGAGAGGTAAAACATTTTTAGAAAAGGAACTTTTTCACCTGTGAAAATATTAATGAATACTAGACCAGATGAACTGCAGTCTCAGTCTGCATTTGTTTATGCACATTCAGCTAGGATTTCTCTGGCTTTTCAACTTTTCTGTTTCTCAAGCCAGGATCATGGTCCTTAGGAACAATTTGGTCAGATGAGTGGCTGGTTCTTCATCAAAGGCTGTTGTCACAGCAGGTGACAGTCAGTATTTGGAGGCTGGTCAAGGTTCCTTTGCTTTGAATTGCACTAAGGCTTTTAATGCTTAATCTTGACTTCATATAAAACACTTTGTCCAGCTGTAGACAAAGCTGGGTTTCTTTACACCTAAAATCGGTCTTGTAGGCTTCGGGTTCTACACTTGTGGGTCTCACTGGGATGAATCTTTTAATCCAAATAGCTTCTTAAAATTTCCAAGGGGTGCCCCAGAGGTGGTCTGGGAATAAATCAACATGTTAGTACGTTTATTCTTTCTGGGATTTCACTTTTCATTAATAATGCTCTGTACATCTCTTCCAGAGACTGAAGCCTACACCCTACCTCTCACATTTCAGGGAAGTTCAGGGATTGTTATTAATTGAAATAGCTGATGGAAAGGCCATGTTAATACGCCTCCTAGATAGAACCCCTTAAGGGACTAATATCAGGGAATTCTCTTACAGTATATCTCATGAAGAACCCTAATGAAAAATACCAGGGAAACTCTTAGAGAAAATCTGTAGTGTAACTCAGGCTGAAACAGACACATTTAAGTGTTACACTCTGAGTCTCAACACTGTTAAGCTCAAGCTTTTAGAAAATCTTTCGTGGTCTGGGACCAGTCTGAAAAAACCTGCATTTCTGAGTACAGATTTCAAATACGGGTTCACATTATCTTTTGTATACTAGAGTACAATTCCGTTAACAATAATTAGTACAATTTCTGAGAAGTCATAGAATCATGGAATGGTTTGGGTTGGAAGGGACCTTTAAAGGCCATCTAGTCCAACCCCCTGCAGTGAGCAGGGACATCTTCCACTAGATCAGGTTGCTCAGAGCCCCGTCCAGCCTGGCCTTGAATGTTTCCAGGGATGGGGCACCTACTACCTCTCTGGGAAACCTGTGCCAGTGTTTCACCACCCTCATTATAAAAAATTTTTTCCTTATATCTAGTCTAAGCCTACCCTCTTTTAGTTTAAAACTATTACCCCTTGTCCTATTGCAACAGGTCCTACTAAAAAAAATCTGTCTTCCTGTTTCTTATAAAGTCACAGGTGTCTGATTTTATTCATTCTGTGAGGGTATAGGGTGCTTTTCACTGTCAAATGAAATCTTTTTGTTTCACTTTGTTTCTCAGAGTATTACAAGAAGGAACTGAACTAAGGAACCAAAGTACAGTTTCAGGGAGAAAAAAAAGAGTCAAAGCAAAGTGCAATGACTCATGAATCCATTTTCAGAGTGTATTCACCTTATTACTACAGTTCAGTAAGCACCATCTCTTTTCTTTCTCTGTATCATTTATATACTTGTAAACTTTTAACATCAAGGCCTTGTAAATTGCCTTACATAAAAAAAACAAAATTACTTGTAAATTTGTCTCTTGATTTCTCTCTGTATTTTTTAAAAAGGAAGTAACTGACTGGATGACAGTTTATTTGTGGGTTGATTGCAAATAGATAAGAGGCTACAAGATGAACTTTGATTTCATTTTGTATTTTTAAGCTTCTACATAATTGGCAGAGAGCTTTTCAAGAAAGTATTTCTGTTCAGCTTTGCAACAGGAATAAGATAAATGCTAAATTCCTCTCATCAGATGGAGGACGAACAAAAGAAACTGATGAGTCTCTCCCTGACATTTATGGTTGTTAAACAGATCTCAAACTGACAGACTGTTCCTTGTGTCTTCATTTTATCGGTCGCAAATTATTAAATATTTGTCTAGAAGAGCTGTCCAACTCAGAAAGTAGTGACCCAGCTGTACGCAGTTAAAGATATATCAGCAAATATTATACAAAGCAAATAGCATTTGTTCATGAATTAGAATAGGTATCTCCTGTGTCAAGTCTGTAGGTTTCAAGAATGAGTCTTGATCAGAAATAATGGTGGGAAAAGCACAACCTCACATAGTACCATGGCTTAAAAAAATTAACATGTCATCAAAAAGTAATAACTACTTTAAAACAAATCTTGGTGTGCACATTTACAGGGAACAAATGCTTTTCATTTACATTATTAGGAGGTGAAATAACTTGTGCTGCTCTCAGCAATTACAGTAATTTGTGCAGAAAATTACGTAGGTACTATTTGTTAATGACAGACAAACTATGATAGACTGTCAGCATAAATTTGTTTCCTATGCCTGAAACAACTGGTGTACTTTGTGCATGGAAAGTGAACCATATTTCAGCATATGAACACTAGCTAATATATAATATAAAACCAATATCAGATTCTTTGGATCTTCTCAGTGCAGTCATTGCAGGTTTCTGTAACTGCCTGCTTGTCTCTCAGCACTGGAGAGGAGCCATGGCATGTTATTTTTGTTTCTCTGTCCAAAAGTTACATGTCTGAATTTATGTGGCATCAGGAATAAAACAGGGCCAAGAGAAATTCAAGAGCACGAGTAACAGGTGAAATGGAAAAAAAAAAAAAACTTCAAACTTTTGTCTAAATTCTCTGATGCAGAGAGGAGACAGTCAGGGATGGGAGATTTCTCTCAATTTTACACCAGTGAGATCAAGCTCTGATGTGTTGATCACATTTCCAGATACTTCTCCTCAAAATGAAAAATCTTAGAGAGCTGATTGATTCTTGGTTACATATTAAGGGAAATGGCATTTTTAACAGGAGACGCAGTTAAAATAAACACAGCTATAAGAGCATATTTATAGTAGTGAAGCTAATTGCCTTAAAAACTTGTGTAAGGAAAAAAAGGCATAAATACTGTATGAATAAACCATTCTCACAAGGCAGACAAAGGTGGTTAAATCCAACTTTATCAAGCCCAGCGCTTTTCTTGAAAGGATGAGTTAAAGGTATGGTATTTGACTCTCTAACCAGGCTTGGTGGGTTCACTTTGGCTGGACACCAGGTGCCCACCAAAGCCGCTCTGTCACTCCCCCTCCTCAGTTGTGCAGGGGAGAGAAAATACAACAAAAGGCTTGTGGGTCGAGAGATAAGGACAAGGAGAGATCACTCAGCAATTACTGTCACAGGCACAACAGACTCGAACTGGGGAAATTATCTTAATTTATTACCAATCAAATCAGATTAGGAAAATGAGAAATAAAACCAAACCTTGAAACACCTTCTCCTCAACCCTCCCTTCTTCCTGGGCTTAACCTGACTTCTGATTTCTCTACCTTCTCCCCCCTCAAGCAGCACAGGGGGATGGGGCATGGGGGTTGCAGTCAGTTCATCACACACTGTCTCTGCTGATCCTTTCTCCTCAGGGTAAGACTCCTTACACCCTTCCCCTGCTCCAGCGTAGGCTCCCTCTCGTGGGAGACAGTCCTCTGTGAAATTATCCAACATGAGTCCTTCCCATGGGCGGAAGTTCTTTACAAACTGCTCTAGCATGGGTCCCCTGTGCGTCCACAGGTCCTGCCAGCAAACCTGCTCCAGCGCGGGCTTCTCACAGGGTCACAGTCTCCTCTGGGCACCCATCTGCTCCAGCGTGGGGTCCTCTCTGGGCTGCAGGTGGAATCTGCTCCCCCACGGCCCTCCCTGGGCTGCAGGGCACAGCCTGCCTCGCCATGGGCTGCCCCACGGGCTGCAGGGGAATCTCTGCTCCGGCACCTGGAGCACCTCCTGCCCCTCCTTCTTCACTGACCTTGGGGGCTGCAGAGTTGTTTCTCTCACATATTCTCACTCCTCTCTCCCACTGCAATTTCTCCCCCAGGGTTGTTTTTTCCCCTTGTCTTAAATACGTTATCCCAGAGGCGCTCCTGCCACTGCTGATGGGCTCAGTCTCAGCCAGCAGTGGGTCCTTCTTCGAGCTGGCTGGCGTTGGCTCTGTCAGACATGGGGGAAGTTTCTGGCAGCTTCTCACAGAAACTACCACTGTAGCCTCCTTGCTACCAAAACTTTGCCATGCAAACCCAATAAACCAGGAAAGGTTCATAGTACCTGTGTACCTGCCAAATCAAAAATTAGAGAAGTATTAAATTGCATTTATATTATATATATAATAAATGTTTTCTTCTTCTATAGCAGTATCAGATTTGTCTTAACTCTCAGGAGCATTACAGACCTATGATTGCTAAATTTTCTTTCTCTCTCTTTAGCTTAGGAGAGCAGTTTTATTGTTCCTTCTCTTCCCAGTAGTACTCATCCTCTAAAAGCATATTTTTACTGAATATTTTTCAGGTGCATTGCTAGCCTAAATAGACATTACTGTCTTAATCACTGCAACTACTTGCTCCTGTCCCCGCATCTCTCCTTCTTGCCACATCCCCCGAGTTAATTTTGCTGAGAAGCAGTGATAACACTGCACTGATCTCCATAGGAGTCACGACTCTATAATAAAGTACCTTGTACAAAACCCTGCTGCCAGCAAAGGGGACCAGTGAACCTGACACTGTCCTCAGCTGCTGGCTCTTACTGCTTCCATCTCTGTAGATGCTGGTGAATATGCACCTGCTCCGTGATTCAGACTAATTTCTTTTGGTTTTCATGCCATTTTCAGCTTGCCAAATCATTTGGCTAGAAAATCTTCGTGGCTAATACAAGGCAGGCAGTGGGAATGCATGGCCAAAGGCAGGGAGGAGAGCAGAGTTACCTCTTTTGGCAGTAGTGAGGCTTTGGGTCAGCATATGCTAATATTAAAAGTGTACCCTCCAACGCCCCACCTGGCATTTTGCTGCTGATTAGGACATCTGGCTGCTTAGAATCATGGAATGGTTTGGGTTGGAAGAGACCTTAAAGATCATCTAGTTCCAACCCCCCTGCCACAGGCAGGGACACCTTCCACTAGACCAGGTTGCTCAAAGCCCCGTCCAACCTGGCCTTGAACCCTTCCAGGGATGTCTTCATCTGTAGTCATGCATAGACCAGTTGATTTTTGCCTAAATGAATGAAAGGGCAGGGGTGAGGTTGGGATAACACCCCTGCCCCCAAACCTCTTGCTAAAAATTGCTGCTAATGCAGAAAAAAATAGAATGAGAAAAAAAAAGGTAGTATTTACCAGTCCATTCATATCACAACTAGACATACAGTCAGTTATGCTGTGTTTAACATTAATCCCTGCAAGATGTAAATGGTTCTATCAACACAGGCAGCCAGCCAAATAATGTCTACAGTAATCAAAAATTCTGATTTTTAGTGACTCTGGATCTGAGGACTATTTTTCCTTGTGGGTGTACCAAAAATATGCAAAAACTTCCTGCATGAAGGGGAAGTCAGTGTGCATGCACAGCTTCAGCTGCAGACATATGCAAACCTGGCACGGAAATGTGAGAAAAGACATTTCAAAAATCAAACTGTAAGCAGTTAAGCCTGTTCCTAAGTGGCAGATCTTGGATTTATCTGCTTTACATCACTAATCTTCACTTTTTCAAAAACATCATTTGACTGTTTTTGACATGAAATGTTTAGACTTGGTGTATCATGCAGCTTCTCCTAAAAGAGCTGAACTGCTTGCTATAATTCTTGGAGTGTCAGTATATGTCAAAAATGAAATTATTTTCTCTTTCTGGCATTTATGCTACTAAAATTGGGACAGTATGATTTAATATGATTTTCAGTGAACTTGAATTCTCATTAATGCTTTAAAAATCAGCATTTTGTGAATAATTAGGAATACTGCCTTTTCGAGACAAATTTTAAAGTGTTCTTGAGAATTCCTGTTGTACAATTAGATCACTGCTCATCGTCTGTGCTTTCTGAGAAATTTATTCCTAATTAATTTGAATAAATGTAAAAATATAGAATAAACACAACTTCTAGTGAGGCTCTAAGTATATTTTTCTAGCTTGCTGTTACCTTTCTTTTCAACTACATCTGAAGGGAACGTATCTTTAGGGATTAGTGTATGCAAAAAATTCATAATGTGAAAAACATTTAACTGCAAAACTGAATATAAAAGAAAGGATTGTTTTCATTTGCATGTTAGAGAACATTTTTACAAATTTCTACAAATAGTATAATTTAACAAGATGTGTTTTCAAGGCTTCATTAAAGATTACAGAAAGATTAGCTTTACTCTTATGATAACGTAAAATCAATGCTTTATCTACTGTATCAACAGCATGGTTGTTTTTAAACATTCACTTACTGCCTTGCAGGTACAGTAACATTTGCATCATAATCTCACATTCCCATCATCTCTTCTCTGGCTGAAACTGTAAACAGTTTTTTTAAGCTAAGGAGTATAATTCTGTGTCCTAAATACAGATTCCTTTCTTTCTTTCTTCCTTTCTTGTTGTAACACAGTAGATTTGACTGCAATATTTGATTTCAATGCCCAAAAGTATGAAAAAGCAGTTGGTAAAGAGTTGTAATTGTTTAAATTTTCTTCTGAGGCCAGAGCAAAGTAACTCAGCAAAAAATTCCTGAAATATCCAGAAGACTTTTTTCCATATTCTGGACTCTTCTGCATTTCTGACTTTTGTGGGTCTCAGATGATGTTGATGAACCCCTTGTGTCCAAATAAAGGCTGAACCGCATTGCATTCCCGTCTCCAGCAGAAGAGCAGGCTCAGAGAGTGCATGGTTAGTCAGGGAGCTTTCTGGGACATCCCAGCACATAGCTAGTTTGGAGCAGGTGTAAGGAGCTGAAGGTAACAGTGTGGTAGCCGAATTTTAAAATTACATATACTTCCTAAGGATATGGATAGCAGTTTGTACATTTTGAAATGGAGACCGCAAACCTGCTTAGGTATTCTCAATCAAAGTTACAGAAGTCAGCCTGACATCACTGCCCAGTGGATCACCACCCAGCAGCTACTACCAAATTCTCTCCTCTCTGGAATTTTAGCTGTCTGCCATTCTTCCAAGCCTTCAATCCGTCAGCTGTTTGAAGTGGTGTGAATGTACATATGCACCAGTGTATTGAAAACATTTTAATCCCTGGGAGATCGTTATCTCTGTTCTCTCTCATCAAGCAAACAGGGAGAGCAGACCTCTGCAGATTCCTCCACTGGGCTGTGCAGCAAGACTCTGTTACTATAGTGTTTTAAATTTCAGTTTAATTTTTCTTTTTATTAAATTAAAAATAGTTAGAACTATTATTGAAATTTATTTTAAAAAATTGAATTTGCAGTGTTTAAAATTTATGCAGAAAAAGGCAGATGAAAGATAAAAAATTTTACTGTTTACTTTCTACTAAAAACTCTGTCCAAAATCTGCCTCCATATGGAGGAGTTCTAAGTAATCTCTTGCTGACGTTATGGAAGGGTCCAGACTCTGAGATAGACCTGTCAATGTTGCTGTGCAATCAGTGCTCATTTGCAAGGAAAGGATTTTCTTTGCCTGCTGTGTAATCACAACTGCCAAACATATCCAGTCACAGCATCTCTCATGAGCATGCTGGCCATACTCTGTGGAAATATTGTGTGTACTCTTCACTTTGATCCTCACCACAGGCTGTACTGAAATACAGCATCTCTGTTGGTTCAGTGGTATGGAAAGGTGATGCACTGGCAGCCAGAATGTAGGGATTAATGAAAATAATAACTAAAAATGGCTGTGGGCAAGAACAAAGGAACTGTGTAACAACTTCTGGATGAATAGCTGAAGGCATGAGTATATAATGACACACAGTATAAAAGGGACAATAATTTTCTCCTTGTGTAAGGTGGTTTCAGAGAATATTATTCTTACCTGGTGGCACTGTACATCATTTTTATTCTATCTGACATGAGCTGGGAAATAACCAAAACCACTAGATATTTCTGAAAAAAAATATGTCAAAACAATAAGGAAGATGCTTGAAGTTCTTAACCCAAGGCCATTAGAAAAAAACACTAGATAACAATAAGCTGTTAGATTTGTAGGGGCTTGGGCCTTTTTCCCGGTCAAGGCTGTTATCAAACTGTTGGTTACAGAGAGAGCCCTCTGAAGTGATCTGGGAGCAGGGCCTGAAACTGAAATTAATAATAGCAATGAAAGTTGGTAGCTTTTAAGTAAGTTGTGAATACTAGTTAAAGTTTTATGAATCATACTGTACTTTAAACTGACTTTTTCATCCACAGAACAAAATGTAGTCAAATTTTATTCATGTAAGTCCTTCTGGTATAAGCTGTCACATGAGTCAGGAATAGGAATTGTTGTAAGAATTCACTGAAATAAACTAACATTTGAATCTATCCCTACAACATGAAGGAGATGAGATTTAAAAAATGACATTTCCTTTGTCTTGGATTAATAGTTTCTCAGGAATTAATTTGTGGGATAAAAATTAAAGACAGAAAGAGAGACCTCTCTGGCAGAAGATCATTCCCTCCTTGTAAAACTGTATGATTATTATGAAACATATTTTAATTTTTGTTTTGTAATGCATTTAATTTTTCTGTGTACCAAATAATAAAGGAATCTGCTGTCAATAACTAACATTGATCATAAGTTACAGCTATAACAAGTGTATTAAACTTCCACAATTACAGGGTGCTACTTTTAAATATGTGCTATATCTCTCTTCCAAGAAAGCTAAAACTGGCAACCAGAGGTTGAACAAAGGGGCAGGGGGGGGATATTCCCTGCTGCTCCTCTGTTTATAGTTAACATCATTTCAGCTTATTTATTCATATAGCACCAGATACAGCTGTGGTACATGTCAAAACAAGTCAATCAAATGATATCAGTCAAAGCATTTTATATTACCCATGTTCCTTTCCTCCCTCCAAGTGGAATTTGATTAATTAGAAACCAGGTTTTTCAACTACATTGGTAGGTTCATCAGTATGATACTGTTCTGCCTTTCAGAGGGAAAAAGAGTCTACATAAATATTGTCTCAGTAAGCTTAAGTAATTACAACAATAAAAACCCACTGAGCTAAACTTTTTGTAACTGAGTATTGTAGAACTGGCTGGTCTGTGGAAAGGCAGGAGCTACCTCAGTTTGGATTCCTCACTGCCTTTTCTGGTTGCTGACAGGAACATGGTCAGAGCATCACGTCCCACAGCACAGCCAGGCTCGCAGTGCCAGGGACGGTTCTCAGTAGGGAGGGCAGGATGTTGCATGGGTATTTTCTGGTTGTATTATCTTGCTTTGCTGCCTGAAATAGTTTCATAAAATCAGAGTTCATACAGTGTTCTGGAGCAAATCAGTTTGTTTCACACCTATAAAAAATGATCGTGGCAAAAAGCAATGAGAGATCATACAGGAAGAGTGATATTTATTCATGAAAACTCCAAGTTACCCAGTTATGCTCATTCTCTCATATATTTCATTCACTCTTGATTTTGCCCACATCCTCACAAGCCCCACAATGCATGTGCCAAGGTGGTCTGACTCACGGGTGTGTGACACAAAGGACATGTGACATTGAATCCTTACCACATCTCTTGGCAATTTTTTTTGATTGGCAACCATGGACTAATTTTTGGACAGATGATTTATACCCTCTACATGTTCAGTGTTGTTATGGGCTGATCCTTTACATCAAATATTTCTTTCTTCAGTCTCTAGGTCTTAGGCAAGGCAGCTGCTCATTGCCTGCTTTTCTTCATTTAGTAAACACATTTCTTTATCACTATGCTCTGCTTTTCTTTTGGGTTTACAGGCGAGAGAATGGCATATGTCACATGCTGTAGTCTTGCTGCCGACATCCCACTGTTACTGTACAGGGTCTTCTGCTGACAAGACACCTGTGCTGTGGTCATAACAGAGTCCAGACATTCTGACCAGGCTTGACAGAAATTACTCATTTTTAGTTTTATTGCTAGGAATGTTCTGTATTGTCAATACACATAATTTCTCTGACCTTTGTTCTTTCTTCTAGTGCTTACATGCACATTTGCATTCATGTTTCATTTGTTTATGGCCTAATATTTCTATTACAAATCCTGTGTATTTTGTGGCTTTCATCAAGATGCTCTATGGTCAGCAGGTCACTTTGTAGGCAGTAAGGCATACTGTGGTAAATCCAGGAATCCAGCAATTAGGAATCATGTATTTTATGTTTCTAGAGCATGCTGTTTTGGCTAACTACCTGCAAATCACACGCTTCTTAATTACATTTTAATGTTATGACTTACATGCTACTTTCTTTGCCTTCACCATTATTTGGAGATTCCCAGCTAGGACTGTGAAACTCAAGTTGGATTTACCCTCTAAAATCTTCATTCTGTTTCCTGGCTTAAAATAAACTTGGGTTCTCTGTGTAGATAGTAGCAAAATGAAACATCCCATTTGGGTTATGAGTAAGAGATTCATTTAAATTCACTTTTTGTTGGAAAGCTGACATTATCTAGTTGCAGTTGATCTTTTAGGCTCCCTCTTTGGTTACTGGAGAGTGATATGCCCACAGTGTGATTCATCCCCTATGTCTTAAACGGTGATTTTATTATTATCACATAGGGGCACCTGATGCTGCACTAATCATAGGGGGAGCCTCCATACCTACTTTTTACAAGAAAAGTAGCTAGAACATCCATTTTTACTAATATAATGATGCATTTAAAATGTGTATCTGGTGCAGCAAATAATGCAGAATATATGTAAATAGTCACTGGTTACCTTTTTCTGAAATACCTATTTAAGACTTGGGAGGCTTTTGAATTGTTTTGGCTGCAAATATTTTTTCTTTATGGCTTCATTACCCTTTCAGATATTTTAATGTTTTGTTTACTGATAATCCAGGGAAAATGTATGAATGATATCCTTGAGTATTGTTAATATCACCATTTTTTCTGGAGTTTCCAGTTTTGATGGAATAGCTCTTCCCCTGTCCCTCTTCCTCTTTGTGCCAACAGCAATGTCTCCTGTCTTGTTCTGCTATTACACATGTTATTATCCACAGGATCAGTGATCAGCATTTGTGGAACTCAAAGGCAGATGAATTTTACAAACACCTATTGAGTGGAAAGGGAAGGAAATAGGTCTTGATTAATCTTCCCTAATTTACACATTGATCCAATCTTGTATGTGCCTGTTTTCTTCAGTGGTTTTGAACAAAGCTGAGTTTGACTTGGATGTACACCAGTATTAAATCCAGCTCTCTTTCCTTTTTCCTCTTGCAGTAGTCTTCTCTTCTTCATAGAACTGAAGAATCATAGAATGGTTTGGATTGGAAGGGACCTTTAAAGGTCATCTAGTCCAACTCTGTCTTCCGCTAGACCAGGTTTCTCAAAGCCCCATCCAGCCTGACCTTGAACATTTCCAATGATGAGGCCGCCACAAGTTCTCTGGGAAACCAGTTCCAGTGTCTCACCACCCTCATCATAAAAGAATTCTTCTTTATCTCCATTCTAAATCTATCCTCCATCTAATTCCTGTGTTGAGGAAATTGATCAGTCTGTCCAAGCTGAGGTGGTGGTGTGTATGAAGCAGATTGTACATTAGCAAAATAGGAAGTAAGAGGGAGGACATTGCTCAAACCAACTCCTGATCTTCTATGTTCTGATGGCAATGTTCTGCTAACCACAGGAGTCAATAATAAAAAGGTTCTGCAATTAAATATGCTATTTTATTTTGATTTTTTAAAATTCAATGGAGCAATGAAAAGGAGTAAGTTTAGAAAGCATATCTTGCTCCCTGTGTTCCAAAATGTTTGAATGATTCTCTGTTTTTAAAATAGAGTAAGAATCTGATATGAGACTAACCTGATGTAGCTAGCAACAAGAGGGACTCACACCGGGGAGGCACAAATCTTTCTGAGGTCTTAAAACAGAAGCTTTCAGTCATAATGACTCTTTACTGAGGTTGTGAACTCTTATAGCACTGATCTTCCCACCCACCTCATCCCACATCTAGCCCCCAGCCTTTCAGAAACCAAGAGTGTGATTCATCTCATCTCTTTCAAATGTCTCTTTGAGATGAGTTGAATCATGCTTTAAAAGCCTTTAATGAATTTTCATTGATTATAAAGGTAACATAAATGATTAGCATAGTTGTCTGATGTCATCTGGCCATATGAATCCCACCCAAAAGTTTTACTGTAGTATACTTTCATAGTGCCCTAGCAATTAGTAAAAGTCATTTAAGTAAAATTAAATGGGCCATTGTTCCATTCCCCATTCTTCCTAAGAAGAAATCTTTTAAAGAAATCAAGCATGATTACGCAATGAAACTAAGTAGTTATCAATAGGAAAAACGTGGAAAGCCTCTCTTTTCCTCAGTTGTCTCTCCTACCCACTCTCATCATCATTCTGGAATATTCTCAGATCTTTACTGGTAGTAGAATATGCAGATGTTTTTTGGGTCAAAAGGATTATAATTCATATAATGTCAATGAGGAATGCTATTCAATCATTGTTACTTGTCCACAACTAATGTTTTAAAGAAAATTTCCATTCCTGATATTTTCTTATAATATCTTTTTGTTTCTTTTTTAGTAGTCCCAGGGTAATGAACAAATTCTTCCATGCTCAAGAGATCATGACCTTTTATCCTTGTAGTTCTCTTGGCAGTAGCACATAAATAGTAACAGTGATCACCAGCTGTAGCTGGAAATTCAATAAAGCTTTATTTTAATTATCCTATACTTCTGAATTAGCTTCACATGTATTGTTAATAGTCAATTAATTAAGTAGTATTTAAATTTGAAATATAGATTCAAAGGTTTCTTTTTGCAATTTACTGTTTTGGCACTATCCATTAAGTAGTCCATTATGTTATCTGACCTCACATCTTTTTTAGGCTAAAATAAGGATCAAATTAAAATAATGTGAGGAAAAAAATCAAAAGTATTTAATTAATTCAAAGCCCCTTATCTCTGTACTCATACAACTGCTAAAAAAACCTGTGTGTATTAAATATATCCTCCCTTAAGTTTTATTGACTAAATATTTAGGCTGGTGAGTTTGCGATAAAATGCCAAATTCCAGGCAAATCATTTTTTACTGTTGTGTTTTACTGCTCAGGCTGCAGCTATTACTAACATGTTTGTTTTAAGAATGACTGAACAGCATAGATTTCATAGATAAAACTAGTGATTATTCTCTAAATGGATATAACTTTTTTTCCTGTACAACTAAAAAGAAATGCCTGGTTGAAGCAATAATCTAAGCAGGTTATTGTCAGTAATAGCTTATTTGTTCAGCTGGAAGTTCCCATTAGCTATATGATCTATGAAAAATTAACTGTATGAAGGATATTTTTATAGAAATAAAGCACAGTAGTTTCTGTCTTTTCTCAGATTGAGAGATAAAAATGTTATTATAAATGAAAGCAGTCATTTTCCTGTTTATGTAATGTGTCAGAGGACAGGAAAAGTAGGAAGAGTATAAAACTGTCTTTTTTTTTCTTCCCCCAACATCCATTTATTTTGCCTTCCTTTTGCTGAATCACATTGGCATGTATTATTGACATCGTTCCAAAGTTTGGCTCTTTGAGTGTTTATCTAGGAGTTTCACAGATTAGTGAACAGAAGTTATATACGTACGAAGGACTATTACTTTCTTATTTTATGCATCTATAGCCAGAGGTATTTGTGTCCTAGGAAAATACATGAAACAGATTTAAATTCAAATATCTACACCATTTATCTTTCACTGTGGTACTACAGAAACTTGCAAAATCTGCCATATATCTCTCCAAGTATTTTTCAAATTTGTGGATAATAAGAATACCTCTAATTTTGTTCTGAGCGATGAAGTATTTTATACCAATATTTAACAAAATGAACTCCCAAGTTTCAGAGTTTTATTGATAGTCATGTCAGGTTGTGCCATAACTTCTTGACTTAGGCTGCACTGGCCCCTGGCAAGGACAATCCATGGATATAGAAGCATCACTGGTTCAGTTGTTTTTGTCTCTGCCTTCCTATAATTGTACATGACAAAGAATTTCCCTAATTTATTTCTGTTCCTAACCTTCTATGGAAAGTGAAAGAGCATTGACCCCACAAATATCTCTTATGTTAATTGTATTACTGTAAAAAATACTGTAATTGTACAGTGGATTAAATATATGCTGCTCTTGCACTCCTCTTTAATGTTATATATTGTATTGCTAATATTTAGTTTCCTGTATCTTCTCCAGGTCTGGGATTCAGTATTGCAGGAGGGGTTGGAAACCAACACATCCCTGGGGACAACAGCATTTATGTCACCAAGATTATTGATGGAGGAGCTGCACAAAAAGATGGGAGGTTGCAGGTTGGAGATAGACTGCTCATGGTAAGTATGACAAATCTAAATCATATGTTATTTGGCTGAAAATTGTTTAATATAAGAACTTTCATTCACCATACATCTTACTGGCGGTAACCATTACAACTATAATAATTACACGTTGTATTTCTGTCATCTTCATTTTTTCCCATTCTTTATATATGTTTCTGAGACTGCAGTTAAAAAATCATTGCTCTGGAAAACCAACATTTTACAAAGAGAAGGCAATGGATTATGTTTCTCTGACAACCTTTAAATGAGAAGAGAATAAACATGCACATCATGAACAAGTCAAAATGCACCAGAAAACTTTAAAAGAAGATTTTAGACAAACTGATCATTACAGCAGTACTGATTCTACTGATGGTTTTAAGAAAATGGAAAGATTTGAAAACATGCCACTAAACTCTCATGAGCAGTCACTGTCAGTGGACTGTTGTCTGCATTTCAGTACACGTAAGAATGCATTATGTATATGTTCTCTATAGATGTTAAAAAAAAGTCTGTTTCCTATCTTTTTACTTGAGGAAGTGTACTTATTTTTCTGATGGATCTCACTTCAGGAAATTCTTCCTGATATTTGCAATGACAGTACACTGTTCCTTTTAGATAATTCCTTCCCACTCAGAGTTTGTTTAATTCTTTGTTGAGGGGGGAAATCCTGACCCTGGTGAATCAGCAGAAATTAATCTACATCAAATTGTATTCATGTCAATACATTTGCATAGATTTCAGCAGGTAGAGAATTATTTTTTGAATGAGTGCCATGAAAAAAATGTATGGTAGTACACTGTTTTGTGATGTGATATCAAAACAGGAAAAAATTGCTGTGACCTTTTCTTGCTGCCTGCAAAACTGTGCCTAATTGAGATTTTCTTTATTTGTCTAAGGACATTGTGTTCTAGTTACATGTGAAGATGACCATTCATTTTATACAGGGTACTAAACAGAACTGGAAAGGCACTTGGTTGCTGGGTTGGTGACTCTTTGACCCATGTGAATAGATAAAACAACCTTAAGGATCAAATGGTGTTACTAAAATCAAAGCAAAATGAAACTAGAACTTACATTTTTTTTTGGCATTTCTTCTTTGTGGGTTCTCAGCACAGCTATGTTCGAGTCACTGATGTATAATAAAGTTTTGAGTCATTTTTCTGTAGAAATATATATCTGTATTTGCCAAACTTGCACCTTACTTTGTTATTTTGCACCTTGTAGCAAATCTGTGTTCAGCTGGTTTGTTTTTTTTTTTTTTTCCTGATGACAATTCCTCACAGATTTTGGTCATCTGTAGATGTCTATTACTTTACTCTTAATTTCTTCCACCTCATTCAAGGTAATAAATAATATATTAAAAAAAAAAAAAACAAACCAAGCAAAACAGATGCAAACCCCTCACATTCACCATGTACAGTATAATTTAAGCAGCATGAATGTGAACAGAAAAATAATTTTTTTATATAACATTATGTATAAATGCATTCTTTCCAGATTTTTACAGGATTTGTCTATTAAGTATCTCTTCTTAGTCTTGAACCAGTGATTCATTGCAGTTAGATTTAGGTGTTTCTTCATTGTGACAAGTTTATATTCCTGAATCTGCCTTCTGAAAATGAGCAGAGGTCATTCTCAGTGTGTCTGATGTCTTTACACGCCTTTCCTTTCAGTCTGGACCAGTTCTTTACTTACTGTCATCTCCTTTTCACTGCATGTAAAATGAGAAAAAAAAAAAAAAATCAATCACAGTATTTCTCTCCACTAGTTATGTACTTCCAGACCAAGCTTTTCCCTGTTTCATAAGAAAATCCTAGTAATTTTACTCTTTGTATACCTAAACCATTATGTTTTTGGAGATAAATTTGCAAGATCAAAATCTATTTCTAAAATTCATGCAGATTACAGTCATGTTTTCTGATTCTCTCGAACAAGGCACCCGGATTTCATTATAACTTGTGTGGCTTCAATATTTTTTCTCTTCTCCTTTGTGAAGCATCTGTCAGTTCATGGCATTAATTTAATGTTTCTTTGTGAAAAGTGAGTGAAAGAATTAATTACTTTCTTTTGCCAGTGTATCAACACAATATTACCCATGTCGTCTATACAGTCCTACTTCTGCTTCACTGATTCCTTATTGATTATATATATGAACACTTTTTGAACACTTCCTTTTTTTTTTCTTCTTAGTAGTTCATTCTTTCTTGATCTTTATTTTTTCCACCATTTGTCTGTAAAATTTACCAGAATTTGTCATCCTTCTGGAATTCTCAGTAGCTGCTGGGGGGGCTTGTTTCATTTTTGTCTCTGTGTTCTGATAAGTTTATGTGAGATGCTTTCGGATCCCAAAGGACATGCAAATCAAATGCATTAAAAATTAATATGTAATAAAAGAAATGCTGCAAAATCAAAACTAATATTGAAATGTAAAACAGTTAGGTGCCATCTGATCCTTTTACAACTTGATGACCCCACTGTTATTAAATGCAGATTGCTAATAGTGTATTAAGCATTCAGAAGGTATATTATGTAAATACTGATCATTGTGATTATTATTAAATCTATCCAAGGACATGTTATGCAGTTTTGTTTCTGTGGCACTGAGCCTGCACTTCAGGCTTATTATCCTGAGCACTTGCACAGGAAAATGCTCCATCATAGGATAATCCTGAGATGCCCGTTAGGAAAGTTACTGGAGGAAGCATAAGAATGCTTCTAGGTATTTGTGAAAGGAACAGACCAGAGCTCTGCTCTGAAGACTTACAGCTAGGAGGAAAATACTCATTTACTGTATTCTGGTGGTAATGCCTATGGTAATGCCTACTGCTGCTGGTGGTAATGCCTGTGGTGAGAATACAACTGCAGTGGGTGTCTGAGTGTCTCTTTGCACTGGAAAGGAGCAAAGGGAGATCACATACAGAGCATCACAGGCCAACATGATAATTCAGGGTCAGCTGTAGGGCCAGACTAGGTTGCTCAGGAATTTGTCCAATTAAATCTTGAAAATCTCCAAGGATGGAACTTGCACAGCCTCTCTGGGAAACCTGTTCTACTACTTGACTGTCCTCATACAGAAAATACTTTTCTGTATAACCTGTTTGACGCTGTCTTGTTTCAACATATACCTGGTCTCTTATCCTGTTACCACATGCCACTCTGAAAAGCTCAGCTCTGTCTTGATGACCTTCCTGTAAGCACTGGCAGTCTGCTGTTAGTTGACCCCAGAGACACCCCTTCTTCAGGCTGAAAAAGCCCAGCTTCCCCCAGCTTCTCCTTGCCAGAACAGTGCTTCAACCCCAACCATCCTGGTAGCACCCCTCTCAACTTGCTCCATTTTGTTGTTTTTCCTATAGTGGTGGGACCAACAATGAACACAGTATCTAGCTACAGTCTGATCAGTGGCAACTATTGGGGAATAATCTTTCCCTGGATCTCCTGGCTCTGCTCCTGCTCATACAGCCCAGGATGCTGTTGACCTCTTTGCCGCCAGGACACACAACTGGGTCATGCCCATCTGTCTGTCCACCGGGAGCCCCAGGCACTTTTCCATAGAGCTGCTACCAGGCTGTCAGTGCCCAGCCTGTGCTACTGAAGGACGTTAGCCTGTATCAGGGCCAGGACTTAGTTTCTCTCTGTTGAACATCATAAAGTTCTTGTCAGCCCCTTCCTCCAGCCTATCCAGGATAGCAGCCCTGCCCTTGAGTATACAGACTGGCACTCACAGTGAAGTGTCATCTGCAAATTTATGAGAGCGCATTCCTCACCTCTTCCAGGTCATTGTTAATGATGATATTAGGGTCTAGACAAGTGGTCTGTGTGGTGAGTGGGGATCTGGATGCCAGGCTGTACCCAGGGGGTGCTAGTAAATAGCTCATTTTCAAACTGGCAACCTGTCACAAGCGGGGTCCCCCAGGGACTGATATTGTGCCCAACACTGTTTAGGATCTTCATAAGTGACTGGATGATTGGATCAAGTGTACCCTGATGAATTTTGCTGAAGATACCAAACTGAGTGGGGAATTGGACCCTTTGGGAGAGCAACCCTGCAGGAAGACCTGGCTAGGCTTGAAGAGTGGAATAACAAGAACTTTAGGAAGTTCAACAAGGACAAGTGTAAGGTCTTGTCCCTGGGAAAACATAATCCAGGAGTGCAGCACAGGCTGGGATCTGCCTCGCTGAGGAGCAGCTCTGTGGAAATGGACCTGGGCATCCTGGGGGACAAGAAGCTCAATGTAAGTGAGCAGTGTGCTGCTGTGGCAAAGCAAGCCAACAGAGTGCTGGGCTGCATCAACAAGGGCACCACCAGCAAAGATAAAGAAGTCATTGTCCCACTCTACTCAGTGTTTGTCAGGCCACACCTGGAATACTGTGTTCAGTTTTGGTCCCCGCTGTGGATGGGCTGGAGAGGGCCCAGGGGAGGGTCACAAAGATGATCAAGGGACTGGGAAGCCTGGCAGGTGAGAAGAGGCTGAGAGAACTGGGTTTGTTCAGTCTTGAGAAGAGAAGGCTTAGGGGAGACCTTATCACTGTGTTCTAGTATTTAAAGGGTGGCTACAAAGAAGATGGAGACTCCCTTTTTGCAAGGAGGTGCATAGAAGAGACAAGGGAGAATGAATCCCAATTGCACACAAGAGGAAAATTTTTCACAATGAGCCACTGGAATAATCTTCCCAGGGAAGTGATGGACTCTACATCTCTGGACACTTTTAAGATTGTCCACCTTGTCTAGACCGTGCTTTTACCAGAAAGGTTGAACCAGATGATCCTTGATGTCCCTTCTAACCTGGTATTCAATGATTCTGTGATTCTATGATCAGGTAGAGCTGAAAAGTGTTTTAGGTTATTACCTTTCACGTAATAATTATGTTCTTTTATCTGATACCATCATCTCACTTTGGAAGAGTTTATCTACAGAATGGATAAATGAGAAATCAGTATAAAACTGTGTGGTTTTACTAGTACAAAACAACACTAGTAGCTAGAAGGAAGGTATTCTTCAGGAAAAACTCTAAAAACATTAGGCTCTAAAGAAAATTTAAACAAATATGTATCTCTTATGAGTGTTATCTTTTCAAAACTTTGTCTCCTACACAAAAATACCCTTGTATCTTTGGGCCATATACTGTTGCTTCTTGGCCTATGTAGTCAGAGAGATCAGACTTTCTGGAGTTATATATGCTTTTAGGAAAATTCCCATGTACTAAGAGAATTTCATTTGATTCTATTTTCATGCTGAAAACAGAAGGAAGAAACAAGAGGCACTTTCCTTTTCCTAAATTTAGGCTTTTCTGTGCTGAAAAAAGCATGTTATTGTTTGGTTGTTTCATAGGCCTGTGGTGGTGTTGTGACTGTACAACTGTTGGTATGTTCCTTACAGGATCCTCTGCTTGTAGTATCTGTTTCATTCAGGTTGCATATGGATGCAGGATCATGTTTGCATTAAAGTAATCAGAACATATCGTATAAGATGCAGCTAGATTAGCACTTGGTTCTGATAAGAAATGCTATTTTAAAGTGATTTTGGCCTGTCTTGTGGGATGGTCTTTTAGAAAACAAATTGGATTTTTTTAAATGAAACTGCAGCAGAAAATGTGGTCCAGGAACATTCCTAATTAGCATTGCATTGCAGCTATGAACAGGTATTTTAGTCAGCGGACTAGATGTAATGGAAACTAACCCCCTTAAAAGATAGTATGGATGTCATATCATCCAGACCCTCTGTTACTGGGGAATCACTCCTAGTGCACACATTCTTTGCTCAGGTAGGTATTCCCACAGGTCCAGAGTTACTCTGCAATGTCAGTTGATGGAGTACAAGCATTACCCAGTTAGATGTAATAGAAGAAAACAATGTGAACAGATAGTACCTGATCTGTAGGTTGTGCTGGCTGACTAGCACAAAGCAAACACGCTGGAAAAAATACACTCTGAAGTAGAAAGTGAACTGGTACTGAACCAACTCAGGGGGTTTGCTGGCTGCATCCCCTAATGCAGCGCTGGGGTCTGAGCCGGATTTACACAGTCATTTTCTCTGGCCTTGCAATGCTTTATCAGGCATTCAGACATAGATTTGTTGTGATCAGTCTTTGGATTTTACCCTAGCAATTAGCTTCCCAATTTATTCCTTCTAGTGATACTCTCATCCGGTTGTTCCTTCACAGTTGTATCATCCTCATGCTACTTCATTAGCCCTGAAAACATTTTCTTATTTACCAAAATCAGTGTGAACTGGGATTGAAAAATGATGGTCCAGTATAGTACAGTGCCACTTGCACTGTGTATGCAATACACTGCTTGAAGTCTGAAGCCCACTGCTCACCCTCATATTTGCAATATTTCTCTGCAAAGAGAAGATCCGGTTTAGGACACTTAACCCATAACTATTAATAATCTAAGCAAGTTAATTTCAGAGGGATTAACAGACTGTGTCATCTGACGATATCCAGTTTATTCAGAGTCCAGCACTTGTAAAACTATCTCAGGAGTCCATGGGATTATAAATAGTTAATAAGTAATTAATAAGTAGTTAAATAATCCAAACAGATTTACATCATTAGGACAATGACTGGTCTTCAGCACTGAAAAACCTTTCGCTTTTTGCAGCCTTTTAAATCATGGTGAATTTTTAAAAAGGCCATCAGCATTCTAGATTTACAGCTGGCACATGGCAGGTTTTTACCAGCAAATGTTCACTCAGGATTCACTCCGGAAAATCCACTTTCTGAATGAAAAGTAGAATATTGCAGAAAAGCAAACATTACCACTGGCAAGGTAAAGATCAACTCTTTGTTTCATTCACTGAGTGAATCAAATATCTCTTACCCTAAATCAATAGAGGAAAGGAAAGAATTCCCTTTAAAAAGAGAAAATTAAATAGAACAGACTGACACCTCCAGAGCTCTTACTCTCTTATCAGCTTATGCTGTTGTGAATGAAGTTATTCTTTAGAGCGCTTGTACAGTCATTTTGGGAATTCTAAGCTTTTCACTCTAGCTCCTTCTCAGTGCCTTTGTTTTCCAATATGAATCTAGGAAGACTTCCAAATACAATAATTCCTGCTTAGGTTTACACTTCATTGCCTTGATTATGCTATTTAGGAAAAAAAAAAACAAAACAAAACAAAACAAAACAAAACAGCCCAGCCTTTTTATAGCTCTTTGGCAACGTTTCTTACTGATTTCCCCCATCACTCAAATAGCTTCTTTGATTGGACTTGTATCTTTAATTTCTTTCTCTATTACTATATTATTTCTTCCTCTTATTCTTTTCCTGTAATATTAGTATGTCTTTGTATCACATACTTTCTATTTAAAGAAACAGCTTTCCTGATTTCTTTTTTACTTCAGGTGCTGTTTGCATTTCTGAATTTTCTGTATATGGAACACTCCCATTAGAAAATCCCCACTTGCTCCATACCTGTTTTCCTTCTTACTCCTCTCCTTTGGCTCCTGTCACATCATTTTGTGGCTTAAGCATCCAACTCTTGTAACTAAACTAACCACTTAGATAAATTTTTTTTAGCATGTGCTTTAGGTTTTCTTTCCCCCTTAATTCATTACTACCTAACTTGGCTTCTTAGAGCCAGAAAGTTGGCACTCAGTAACCGTTCTACCCCCTCAGCATTGATGTCAGCCCTTCTGCACAAAAGTTTCAGCATCTCAAAGGGTTGTATGCCATATACATTTTTATTATTTTATGCACATCTCCCACTCTTTATCTTTTTTACCTCAACTCTATTTTTTTTCAAACTATTTACTCCACTAAGGTCATTGCAACAGCAGGAAGTAAAGCTTTGGTATGATGCATCAACTGTCCACAACCACTGAAAAAGCCAGATTTATTACTTGAAATTTTGTTAAAATATGCATCTTTTATGGAAACAAGAAAAAGCTTAAGAAATAGTCTCTCTTGGAGATTCTGAGAGATTCTCCTCTCTCTATCAATCTTACCATAAAAAACAACTACAGTGTCATATTTCCTAAGAGTCACCATCTCTGGCACAATGTTTTGAAGAATGATATCCAGAGATTTCCTTATGAAAAAAATTACATACTACAGTCATCTTGTAATAATATCTAGGGAGCTGAACAATATAATTCTTCAATCTATTCAGGTTTTACTTTCTGTATATCAGAATAAATACAGATTTCTTTATTTGTAATCAATGTTTTATTATCAGAAAGTCATAAAGATACATGCACATATTAGTATTAACAGGAATTGTAGCTCCAAACCAAGGACTACCTTTTGAAGGAAACTGGGAAATACATAGTGTTTTGTATACTGTAATCCTAAATTGATGTCAGTGACTAAATAACGTAATTTTTTCTCCTTCTCAAAGAGCTCTCATTTAAGAGACACCCTATGGCACCCCTGAGAATCTTTGTCTTAATGAGTGAATCAACGTGTCTGTTTATTTATTTATTTGCTCCTGTTGTACATTGAGTCTGTCTTTATTTCATCATTCACTGAGAAGTGAGCAGCCCATGACAAAATTAATTAGTAGCGAACTTCCTTTCTAGGAGTGTTCTTCCTAGAGATGAGAAACCTCTATTTTTCTATATATTTGGGATGAATTTTAATAGTAATTTTGGTATATGTTGCTGGAATACTTTTTATAGCTGAACTCAGTTTAGTTTGAAGGGACCTTCTCTAATGTTCTTCCACTGTCTTTTCTCTGAAGTTCTCCTTTTTATCTTGATTCCACTCATGCGTTACCTTCTTTCAAGTTCTACCAAGTTCCAGCTCTATATATTTCAGTTTCCCACAATATTTTGCAAACTTAAGCTTATTTATACTAGAAATGAGACAAAAAGTAATCATTGTATATAAACTTTGCAAAGATCTCTAGGATCTTAAAGTATATAAAGATAAACATAATGCATAACTGCTCAGACATTAATTCTTAGATTAGAATCACTTGGTCTTTAATTCATATCTTAACTTCAAGATTTGTACAACTTGTACACAGCGTTGGTAAAATAACTGTCCTGTAAAGTTATTGTCAGGGAAATAAGAAGTAGGACCTGTCATAGTAAATATAAGCTTTATACATATTATACCATAATTTCTGTTTCGAAACCGATTGTTTATCTCACAATTGTGATTTCCAAGTGTGTTGTGATGGATGTACAATAGTCCTAACTATGATTTTTATCAGCTAGATTTCCAGGAAAAAACACTTTGGAAAAAAATTACAAGAAGTCAATTTGTGTCTTAACTGCTTTTATACACTCCTAAAAGACCAAAAGTCAAAATCCAGACAGTGCTATGATATTTCATTTTGTGTCCTTTTTTTTTGACTAAGAACATTTATTTACAGCAGCAGTATAGTGGGAGGTTATTATGTGAAATTTTCTTTACTTCAAAAAGCTTGCAGTTAGGATGAAACACAACAAGATAGATTCAATGTACGGACAGCGTGGGAAGGAGAAAAGGTGAAAGATAACTGTGCAGTCATACTTCCAAAAGTGTGAATCTTCAGTATTTGGAAGTTTTGAAATACATAAACAAGAAAGGCTTAATTTCAGTCACTTCATCATGTTATCAGTCTAGTAATTTAAAAGACATTTATTTATTAAAAGTGCATATGTATGTTACTTCTGTTTATAACTAGGAAAACAAGAGAAATTTATAGAAGATAGGTATCAGATTTTTATTTAAATAGAAGACCTGTCAAAACACAACATACAGTGTCAGCAACTCTCTTCTGAATGTTAGGTTGTATCATTGCTCTTCATGTCAAATTGTCATAACATGCCTGTCATTGCCTCTTTCAATTAACCTTAAAACCAAGTCTGAGAATTGTACAAGGAACAAAGTTTAAAGAGAATCCTTACACTTAGCAATACTGTCTAATAGCAATCATTCTCTCTTGGTGTTGATGAAATCATCTGGGTATGAAGAGTCCTCCAGTGATTCATAATAGCTGGATTTCTTTCCAGTGACCAAACCCTTTGGCAGTAGCTTATTGTCACAGCCAGGCCTCTGATAATTTGCTGATACTAAATTCCCTAGAAAGTATGTATTTTTTTCTGTGATTTACAGATGTACTATGTTATAGTTATAGTTGAGGAGCTACTTTGTCTTCTGTTGTGCATAATCTTTACAATGAATCCTTGCAGTAGCTGTAGAAGTTGGAGGATGGCACTTTCAATCACAATAAAGTGTTTCACATACAACGTTCACCATGAATGTAGGTCACTAGAACATGGGACGTGGTCACGGCACCAAGCCTGTTAGAGTTCAAAGAGTGTCTGGATGATGCTCTTAGTCATATGGTTTTAGGTAGTCCTGTGAGGAGCAGGGAGTTGAAAACTGACAAACTTTCACACTGAAAATCCCTTTTCTCCCATCCAGTACTGCCCTTTTTAATTTCCCACACCTCACAGGCAGCCCCTTACCCTGTATACCCCTTTGTACCTCTTATTATCTCAGTGGTCAGTGTCATAGCAGGGATGGAAAGTTTTGGTGGTCTTAAGTATTCCTGAGGTCCCAGCCATGAATGTTAAGAGGTGCATTTGGACAATTCATCTTGATAGGTCAAATAACATAGGCAGTTCCTGTAAATTATGTGGTGTTAAGTTATTAAATTATTATTAAATATTGTTTTATCTTAATGATGAAACTGGTATCAGAATATCACAAAGGGCTTTTCTACTGACAAGGCCAAGTGCCACCTCAACCCATTATGATTCAGTGATATTACCAATACTGCTACCTCAGTCTTTGGATATACATGTGCAAATAAAACTGTATTTTCTACCTTGCTGCAATACCGCTTCTGTAATCTTCAGTGCTTTTTGTCTACAGCATTTTCCCAACATTATGATAACTGCAAGGCTGTGTCATTTTTTTGTGTCTATTTCTGCATTCCAACTCACCTGTCTGATTTCTCCTTTAAGGTAAATAATTACAGTTTAGAAGAAGTTACCCATGAAGAGGCAGTAGCGATACTGAAGAACACATCAGATGTAGTGTATCTGAAAGTTGGAAAGCCCACCACCATTTACATGACTGATCCATATGGCCCACCAGATATTACTCACTGTAAGTGACTTCTGCAACTCATTTTGTAGGAGGTACCAGTTTGTCAGATGACTGTGTTTTTTTCATAGCTTGTCCAAAGTACCCCATTAAAGCTTATGAAACAGCTTATAAGGCTACAAAAATGAAATGTTTATTGCCACTTAAGTATGCTACAATCATGAAATATTACAAATAATGTAATTCTGTTAAAGTATTTTTGCAGCAAAAGTAACAATGTAGCTTATATATTGCTGTGCTGAGTACAATTAGCCATTGTCTGGGTGTTCAGAATGAACTGTAAGTCTTGTCACAATTACAGTAATAAGTATATGCAAATATATTTTGAAATATGACTAGATTTGTAGACTGGAATCCTCTGCCCACTGAAAAATAAAAACAAGCAGCAAACTGTCTTGTACAAACTTAGTGAAAAACCTCAGGCAAATATATATTATATTTGAATAAACTATTTGCTTGGAACTTAAAAATCACTGCTCTACTTACAAAAATTTCCCTATATTCTATGTAGATCCACTTCCTAAATTGTTGTTCCACTTCGCTTTATTCTTACTCTGTCCATTAGCTTTATATATGTTCATCTGCTATTTTTCCACTGAGCACTAAGGTCTTGTCCTTACATTCAGTGTACACTCTGTTGTAGGAAAAGTTGTTGAAACAGTATAGTAAAGCTCAGTGAAGGGTCTCATAAGAACGGATTTAATTTTAAAACAAACTGATTTCAATCAGTCTGTCCTATCCATGCACTCAAAATCATCTAGGCTCATGCCCAGCCTTCATGTAGAAAGACATGCATGGAACTGTTTCACAGGGATTCCCTGAGGTGACCAAGTACGAGGGTGTATGGCTGTGGAATCCTTTTCATATCAATATACCTTCATTTATGTTGACAAAGTCCTTGCTGATGTGCTTTTTGTGCCATTAAGGAGATGACAGCAATTAGAATCTTCTGTTTCTCCCATCTGTCCCACCTACACGTCTTCAGGATTTACGCACATCTCTTTTGTCTCCTTACCTGAGTGTTCTAGGCTCCAATCTAGTTTTTATCTCCTGCCATCATCTCTTAATGGCTTGAGTCTTTGTTTTAGTTTGGGTGTAGGCTGTCCTGACAAGTTACATGTAGTTATGTTGAGTTTTGATGACTTACTGATGAATCTAGGTGCTATCAATACATGCCATTCTTACACCCCTCCTGCCAGACCTCCTGGTGTCCATACCCAGGCATTCCCTTTTCATTCACAGCAATCTTAACATTTTGGTTGCAGCTCTCTATACCACTGGTGCTCGTTAGTCTAAACAGTTCATTATTGAAACTCCCTTTCTTCATTTAGTTGTTCATTAAAAACTGTCTGCCTTGGGTTCAACTACTAACAGGGACCAGCTGCACCATCTAACAACTGGATGGCAGTTTAATTTTTGATGAGCTTCACCAACTGATCCATGCCTATCTTGATCTCCTGCCAATAATCCTAGGGGCACTGGAGGTCAACCAAAGGCTGGGAAAGGCAGATTTTCCCAGTAAGTGGTACAGTTTTAAATTTTTCTGCACTTTTGCATAGTGTTGAGAAAGTTGAGGGAAAAGCTAAATATCCATAATCCTCCTTATTCAGACCACTTCATAAAAAATAGAAGGGAAGCTTTTGTAACATGCACATCAGGTGGTATACTCAACTGTGCTGAGGATACCTATTTAGTTAGCAAATGTTACAACAGATGGCAGTCATGTTGTTCAGTAGCAGCCTGATCAAATCTTAGTGAAGCGCAAGTAAAAACGCTAATGTTCGTGTCCAATCTCCTGCTTTATAATACTTTCCAAAATAATAATTTGGGAGTTCTCAACCAGTATGTTTTATTATGTCAGATTATAGATCAGAAGCATATGAGAAGACAGAAGTAATTCCAGAGGGAGAGTAAAGGTTGAAAAGATTTGCAGTGGCCCATCCCAGGCTGTTGGTGCATACAGATTCATCTATCCTCAGGGAACATTTCACTATATCTACAGGTTCAGAGTATTTCAGAATGGGTAATGGCCTTTCCCGGTAGAGATATTTTGCTTTGAAACATTCTGTATCTCAGAATGTGAAAGAAAGACTGAAAATAATACTATAAAGTTTAGCTGTCGTGTTCTCATGAGAAAATTAATCATAGTTCATTCCAGAGTCATGTATCATTACTTTTCTTATTTATCATTTCCTTTTCTAATTATATTAACTACAGAATTAATACAATTATTATTGCATCTCTCCAGTCATAAATATCTGCAGTAACAAACAAGCAACAAAACCAACAAAACACATTGACTCAATATAGGAACAGACAGCACAGTCCTGTAGTTTTCATTATTAATCATTAATATGTAAAATGTTTGTATCCACTTTCTATTTTAAATATACATATTTAGTGTGATCTAAATACTAGCTATGTTGGTACTGAAATTCAATTGTATTGGGAGTTTTGGTACCTTTGTGTAGAACACAGATTTAAATCTTCGCCATACATAAAATTCCTGCGTTTATCCTGCATTGAGCTCTTACTATATTACTCCCATTCCTCTATACTGGAACCAAAAAGAGGAGTGTGTTTTGAATCTCATTCTCTCCTATTTACACTTCCTTCTTCAAGTCAGTCCTTACTGAAGAAAATGTTTCCTGTCTTCCAGACTATCTTTTCTTTTTCTGGTTCCCTCTAAAGACTCAATCCCTTCCAATGAGGCAGCATTATCATCATTATTATTACAGTTATTATTATTATTGACCTTCCAGGAAAATGCCAGCTGTTCATTCTTTCTTGTTACATTTTAGGCTCTTTCAGTCAAGGACTGTCTGTTTTGATGTTATTTACAGCAATGAGCACATTTTTGGTACTTAACTAAAAAATTATACTCTTGTGACATCTAATCAAACATGAAAGTGGCTAACTACATATGCTTATTCTTACCATCAGCGTATTCTCCACCAATGGAAAATCATATACTCTCCTCTGGAAACAATGGCACTTTAGAGTACAAGGCATCCCTGGCCCCTATCTCACCGGGAAGATACTCACCCATTCCAAAGCACATGCTTGTGGAGGATGACTACACCAGGTCAGATACTTCTCTTTATTTGTTACCATTCATGACACTTTCCAAGCACATAGGTAAAGTGTGCAGTGCACCTCAAATAGAATACAACATAAAGTCTTTTTCACCTGTGTTCAAGGGAAAATGAATTGAAACTGTTGCAGGTATGAAGACAATCAAGAGAAAGATCACACAAAGGAAAGCTGATCTGTGGACCATGTTGTCTGGGTACAATCGTGCACTAGTTCCTAAACAACACGGCTGCACTAGAGCAATGCTGGCACTGAGTGAATTTTCTTCTTAATACAACTAGGAGATTTCAGGATCAGTGACTCTCATCTGGCTCACTGCATGTATGGGTGGAGGGTCTGTATGTGTGTTTGTACCTGTCTATGACAGTACACTCTGAAAGGTTCCAGCTTGTTTAATGATCTTACAGTTTAGTGAAAGCGGGGCTAAAATAGCCTGTAATTGCTCTGGGTACGGACATTGGAAGATAAATGTTATGGAGAGAAAACATTGTGGGAAAAGAAAAAAAAAAAATTATAAACTGTCTGTGAATAAATGTATCAGAAAAACTGAAAAAAGTTTCTTAATTATTAGAGCAATCATAATATGAAACATTTTTCTGTGAAAGCATAGAGGTTAAAGGGAAACTGTTTATGCAGTGGCACTTGATACCTTTATTAAATGGGTTCTTTGATGTGATTATCAGCAAAATTACCCTGGAAATTGCTTCTAAACATTTTTTTTTTTAATAATGCCAAAAGAATTGTGACTAGTATTATGGAAGTATGGAAGCAGAATTGTATCTATGTAGTTGATTTCCCAGTAGAAAAGACACATAGGAAAATTCTGGGAGGATTCTTTTACACCTTGTGTAATATAAGCACTGAATGTCACTGATGAGACTGTGTGTATTTATTTTGTTTGAAGAGCACTACCATTCACTTAGAAGACAGCAGTTGTTACTTTTGTAAAATGAGCCCTCATTACAATGCCTAGCGTCACAGAAAATGAGAATATTTTTTTTTTTCTGTGCTTCAGCATTTATAAATTCGCTGAGTTTAAAGCTAGGAGGAGGCTGTTACAATCATCTAACCTGACCTATTGTGTATCTCAAGTCAAAGAATCTCATCCACTTATGTATTCATCAGCTTCATAATTTACTAATTTGCCTTTCATTTTTCTTGTTGCATATGATTGCTATCTGAAGCTGCTTAACTTGTTGGATCAGACAGATTCAGGGTAACTAAATCATGATACAGTGTTTAATCAGGACTTAAATGTATGTAAACCACACCTTGCTTCCTTGTCTTGGCTAGAAGAACTTCTCCTTTGTTTCGGTTGAAGATGCAAAGCTGACATTCCTTTCCTTCAACTTACGAGACATTCAATTAGGATGAATTTTCTCCAAAGAGCTCCAAGAAGTTACATTTTTTAATTACTAGTTAAAATATGGATTACATTAAATTGTGCATCAAGGCTTTACCTAGGCTAGTACTGACCTCATAATTTCTGAAATGCTTATGTATATGAAGAAAACCAATATAGTAGTATATGGCTTACAATGATGAAGGCTTTGTCAATAACGTTGTAGTGCTGAATTCTCTCCTTCTGTAATGAGATGTTAGCACCATTATTACTGAGAAAGAGTTGGCAAAATGTAAAACCAGCAAAAAAATGCAACCATAAAAGTATATAATAACTAAGGAGACCAAGAAGTCACAGAAAGTGAAGGAAGTAATCCTAAAAAAGGAGAAAAGGTGCCCTGAGAATTAGAAGACCATTTGAAAAGTTAGAAGACCGGTAAGGTAATGAAGAAGTATCTTTAGACAGTCGTGTGTTTCTTTGTGTTCCATGTAGCTGATTTTAACTTTCTAATTACTTTTACTAAAAGAAAGGGGGGAAAAAAAAGAAAAAAAATAGTCTAAGGCAATGACAGTCCTAGCCTATTAGTTCAGTAGATATCCAGTAGAAAGCATACTTGCTCAAAGAATCCTGTAGAACGTACGCTGAAATCAATTAGTATGTCCTTTTGATTTTTTAAGATGTTTTCCTATCCTGATATTTTTAGTTTGTTTTTAAACAAGTTAATATTTCTGTTTTATCTCCTGATAATAAAACCAAATGCTGACACAGTCTTGTTCTTGACTGAGGTATTCACACCAACGTCCATTTTGTATTATTTGGGGAAAAAAATGAATGCCTAGAGAAGCCGTGTATATTCTGTGAAATACTCCTCTTCTGTGTTTTCCTTCCTATCTGGATTTTCAGATTAGTGTGTTGTCTAATGAAGGACTGATATCCAAAGCCTTTGTGGCATTGACACTGTTGACAGGAGAGGCTGACACTGCAAGCATGACCTGTGGAAGGCCTGTGGCACTGGCAGAAATGAAGGAGTCGTGTAATAGGAGCAGACTCTGAAGTCAACAGAGAAAATCAAATGAAAATCGTGTAGTTCGAAACGAGTATTTACTTTGCCTAATTGAAAAGGAGGAGACTATTATGGAGGAGACTATAATTATATTAGTGATAGTAGCTTATATGCTACACTGATACCCAGGATACAAAACCACAGAAATAAGATTAATAGTCATAAGAGAAATGGAACTTCTTGCCATTGCATCTCCTCACTGAACATATATCATAGAGCACTCTCTGGGGCACCCAAACAGGAGCCAGAGACCAGATTTCTCCTCTGACTGCAATGACTAAGAAGCTCTGACCTTCAAAACTGAACCATTTAATACTTGAATGATGCTGAGCCTTTTTTTTTTTTGTTGTTTTTAAAATGTCCATGTAGCTAATTATTGCCTATTGATTCAAGTGGGACTATTACAAAAGCCACAGTTAATCTCACAGTGAATGCACTCTTCCTGTGCAATGCCATTGGGTTTGCTGAGTCTTCCATTAAAATAAGAAGATAATTGGAAAGTCTTTGTTGCTGACCAATTTAGAAAGACTTAAAAGAAAGAGCAATTTAGAAAGACTTTTGGAAAGTTAATTATCATATTGATAATTTTAGTGAAACCTATAGATCCTTTGATTGCAGCATTTATAATTAGGTTTCCTCAGATAAGTTTTTGTAATTAAGATGATTGCCAACTACTGCAGTGCTATCCATTAAAACTACCTGGTTCTTGCTATAATAGGTTTTCAGGGCTAATTTATATGGTGATCACATAGGAAATTTATTAACTGTGCAGTCATAATATGGCAATACTTCTGGCAGATTTTCATTTGTGCCAGCTAAAAATATTTGGAACAGTAACTTCTCCACTATAAGAGGCTTTTGCAATTTCGTAATTCTTTGTAATTGAGTGAGGCTGATGACAAGCTTTCTTTTAACTTACTTGCCATAATGAATCTATTGCTATAGCTTAGATGGTTGAACATCCAACTCAATTTGCCAACTTTCTCTGGCTTCTCTATTTTGTTTTTCATTTTTTGTTCCAGTTCTAAAGTTTTTTTCCCTAAAAACTTGCATTTTGCTTAACAAAAAGAAGTGTTTCTGCTGATAAAAACTTGCATTTTTTGGTCTGATATTGAACCTCATCTGAAAAAAATTCATTGCAACTTTTACTTACTAAAACTATGGGAAGAAAATAGCTTAATCCAAGCACAAAGGATAAAAAAGTATTAAATCATCTTCAGCCAATGGAGTTTTAATGAAGCTGGATCATAGAATCGTAGAATCACAGAATTATTTAGGTTGAAAGAGACATTAAAGATCATCTAGTTCCAACCTCCCCTGCCATGGGCAGGGACACCATGACAATGGGATGTTGTCTTGTAATTACTGAGCTTTTGTAAGTTTTGAATATTATTGATCCAAAGTGCTATAAGTGATGGTCATAATTTACTTTTTGTTTTGGTGGATTTATTTTAAAATCACTCAGGATGGAAGTTTTGCCTTCTCATATTTTTTCTAAAAATTGTCACCTTTTAAAATTTAAATAAAATAACACAACTTCAGGTTAGTAGAATGTGGGATCAAGAGAGGATAAAAGCTATATGCCAAATAACTCTTTCAATACAATCAATCATCATCAGTCTGCAGGAAAGTCTTTGTTTTGTTTCTAGTAAGATTAAACTGTTGTTCAGGAAATGCAGGAGATTCCTTGATTGTATTTCTGACTGTTTCCTAATGCTGCCAGAGGGGAGAATCAGGAATGATTCTCTACTTGACCTGCTGCTTATGAAAAGGGAGGAACTAGTGACAAAGGTGGTAATAATATCTGGGATCAGAGTCACTGTGAGTTGGTTCAGTTCATGATTCAAAGGAAGTCTGGAAAGATAGTCAGCAAGTTATGACTGTAGACTTCAGAAGAGCAGACTTCAGCCTTTTTGGAGAATAGCTAAGCAAAATCTCTTGGGATGCTGCCACAGAAACTTAGGGTCCATGAAAGATGGATGATTTCTAAATGAAACTTATTGAGAACTCAGAAATGAACCATAGTGTTGAGCAGGAAGGAGAGGGATTCGGCAGAAGGCCTTCTTGGCTGAGCAAAGAGCTTTCTGATGACCTAAAATGCAAGATGCAGACAAGCATTTCATGACTGCTTAGTGACAAAATCAGAAAGCTGATTGATTTGAGCTAAGACTTACAAGAGACACAAAGGAAAACAAAAATTGAATCTGCAGGTGTGCTAGTTTCAAAAATGAAGGTAAAATTTGATGAAGGGAAAAACTGATGAATGTGGGGAAGACAAAGTAATGACAGAAGTATTCAAAAGACTAAAGTACTCAACATCATCTTTGCCAGGCATTTAAGGGACCAGCAGGTAATTGGAATAGTCAGAATAGGTTTACCAAAAGCAAACTGTGTGCTTGTCCAGCCTGGTTGCTTTTCTTGATGAAAGGAATAGCTGCATGGATGAGAGGAGAGCAGTGGCTGCCCTATATCAACCAGGGCCACAGCATAGGTGCTGCCTTGAGAAGGAATGCCTCTTTACTGGGTGAAAACACAGCTGACTCCAAAGGCATACCTGACCCATGCCGTAACTCCCACAGATGTGCATCTGGGCTCTGCTGTGGGGAACATGGTGATTCTTCTTCTCCTCTGCTTTCCCTGGGGAGTGGCTGCAAAGGTATTTCTCACACCTCTTCTGTGGGCAGCAGAAGCTGTAACACAGGGAGCACCCTTTAAAACTCCTCCAGCAGCCTCTCATCCAAACATGAGGGAGTGTTGGATAAACACGTACAACTAATCCATAGCTGGAAAGAAGATATGATTTGAAAACATTTGGAAAACTCCTGGATAGCCTTTTGGGTATCTCCTAGATTACATGCTATCACCTTGCTCATTAGCCTTCTCGCAGCATGGCTATGCTAATTTCCATGCAATGGCAGACTTTGGTAAGGCTTTTGACAGAGTCATCCACAGCACTCTCATTTGAAAGCTGTGGAAGAGTGGACTAAAGGAGACTGGGTTGGGAACTGACTGAACCAGTAAGCTCAAAGGGTAATGATCATCACTTGACATCTGTCAGGTGGTCAGTGATGAGCAGAGTAACTCAGGATACCTTGGGCATCAGCGAATATCTTCATCAATGACCTAGATCATGACACAGAATGCACCCTCAGCAATTTTTGCAGGGGATAATAAATTAAGGGGGAGTGGTTAACATGACAAGTGGCAGAGCTATATTGCAGAGGGATCTTCATATACTCGAAGACTTGTCCAGGAGAAACCTCTTAAAGTTCAGTAGGAAGTCTGCACCTCAGGTGGAACACCTGCATACACTTGTATGGGCCATGAAACAAAGATCTGAATTGCAGCTTCATGGAAAATGACCTGAAGGTGACCGCAGATGCCAGGCTGAACATGGACCCAGGAGTGCACTCTCATTGCCAGTCAGGTAATCAGCATATTAGGCTATATTAGGAGAAGCATGGCCAGCAGAAAAAGATAAATTATTTTCTGTAAGACTGTGACCAATTCCCGTTCTTTGACTTCAGGAGGGTTGTGAAAAAAACAGAGGTTCCAACAGATTCTCAGAGTCCTAAATCACATGGGGGTTAGAGAGATGTTGGGGGAACTGGGGCTTGTTTAATGTTGTGAAGAAGAGCTAAGGGGCAATCTAAGAGGACCCTATTAAGTACTCAGTAGCAAAGATGATGAAACCTTCTCAGTAGAGAAGGACCAATGGCCACAACTGTTGGCTTTGGATGTTCTGATTTCAGTTTGAGAATTAAAAAAAGACACCAGGTGGGTGGAGTAGTGCTGGAGTAGGTTGCTTAGAAGTGTTGTGAAATATCCACCCTTTGAGATTTGTAAGTGTTGGCTAGATTATATCGTGGCTGATCTGATCTAGTGTTGTCAACAATCCTGCTGCAAGCACAAGATTGGATGAGATGACCTACAGAGATGCATTCCAACCAAATTTTCTATGATAGTAGGAAGAAGAAAAATGATTTTTTGTTTTAGACTTTTTGTGAATCATTCATTACTAATGAAGTGCAGGGAGAGGTTACAATTTATTCTTTAGCAGATGTCTGCCTTCCTATTTCCAGAAATACTGAAATTGTAGGCTAAAAATTCTGTAGCTTTTAGATGTTATTTCCTTCTGTCTTTAACGAACAACATCAGCAAAAGATCCATAAAAGTAAAGAACTACCATCTTCAGTTTTTACTTCATTTTTAACTTCAGAAACTGGTAACATCAAACTTCTGTGCTTCAGCTGATAAAAAATTCACTTTAACATTTAACTCTGGCTAGATATTAAAGATTCATGGATGAAAAGGCTGAGTTATCTGTTTTACTGTGAAAAGCATGTTTGATTTTTTTTTACATGCATCTTTGCAAAATAACATTTTCTGGACGAGGAGGAGGTGCTGGGGATTGGAAGGGAGAAAAAGTAGAACCATTAAGTTGAAGTCTTGGGATATTTTTCCAGTGTTGAAAGTAGCATTCCTCAACTGTTTCTTGTTTACTTATATAAACTTGATAGTTGAATTGAGGATGTTTGATGGAAACACCTTTAAATCTTCATTGATACACAGATTTGATTTTTCAGTATTAAACCACTACAACTAATTTTATGGTTTGTATGTAATAAAACTGTCAGGAACAGTTTTCTGACAATGGTTTTATGAAGCACAACAATAGGAAGAAGGAAATTCGGATTTTAGGAATGAGTCCTGAAAACTGTTCTTTTGGGATCTTTATTGAGTTGACTTAGATCATCCGTTGACAAACTATTTTTAATGTTTTAAAGGTCTATATTTGCTAAAATGAGTTAGCTGTATTTTCTGTTATTTTTTCCGTGGGAATGGAATTGAAACTCACGTTTCCCAGGCAAAGATCTTCAAGTACTCTAGATAGAACTTTCAAATGGGGAATTTATACCATGTTTTTGACCTGATGTTACTCTACAAGTAATGAGTAAAAGATATGTAGTACACTGATGCAGTTATATGAATATGACAGGTAATTGTGAGCTCTCAACAATCCTAGCACCATGCCCAACCCAAACTCAGCATGTGACCCTAAAGAGAATAAACTGTATGTAGTACTACAGGGAGAATGATAATGCATTTTATTTATTCTTCCTGTTAAATCACTTGTGACTTTGGCAGTCTGATTGTTCAAGTTAATATTTTCATGGTCAGTTTTTACCTGAGGGTGGATTTGTTTATCTAGGGATACCAAAGGTTGCATGTGTGTTTTACTTTAAAAATTAGTGTAAATCACATTTCTTATTTTAAAAGTAATTTTAATTAACCTCTATTATTATCAGATTAAATTGCATTTAGTTTTAACCATAACAGCTTAGTCATTTAAGGAATAAAAGGAGAATTACATGACTTAGTTCGTGTTCTATTGTGTTCTATGTTTTAAAAATCGTAGTGATACTATATTTTAAATACTGTAATATTCCATATGTAGTTTCAGGGTGTTCAAGTATGGGAGCTGATGAAACTATATTCACATAGTATTTCTACTGCATTTATGAAATTCTATTTAAATGCCAACAAATATAAATCTTTGGGAAAAATACAGTTCATTTATCCTCCAAAATGTAGGTAATTTTTTTTTTTTTTTTTTTTTTTTTTTTTTTTTTTGCAATAGAGCTCTTTAAGGTATATCAGAGCTTCTCACAATTTTGGAATACTGACTAGATTATTTTAAAAAGCCAGCATGATTAAGCACAGCATTATATGGCCAAATCTAGTTTTTCTCTCTACTTATTTCTTCCATCCCTTTCAGACACAGAAACATAATCAGGAGTGATTCTGTTCTGTGCTCCGAATGCCCAGTCCTGTCAGATTTTAACATTGAAGAGTCTGAAGGAATAGGGGGAGTGTGTTTGGCAAGGAATTATGCTGAGATTGTGTGTGAAAGTGAGGGAGAACTTGTCACTGGTTGTGTGAGAATGTAAATCACAAGAAGGGAAGACTAGTATTTTATTGGGTAAGAAAACTTGGATTTGGAAGGGGAATTCAGGACAAGGAAGAACATAAGTGAGAAATGGGTGAAGAGGCATGAAGAAGCAGTGGAGAAAAATAACATGGAGAAGAGCAGCAATGAATTTCAGGGCTGCTGAACCATCAGCTCCCTCAGACAGTGAGACATGAGGTTTGAGATAATCGATAGTTGTGCAAGAAGACTGGGGCAATGAACAAAGATAGAGCGTAGGTAGAAAAAGTTGCTGATAAGATGCTGGCAGGATCAGGATAGAGCCATGTCTCTCTAGAAAAATGGAGAGGAGCCCAGGGTTTCTGGGGTTTGCATGGTACGTGCTTGATCCCCCGCAGGCATGACTATCATATCATGATAGTTCACCTCATTGCCTATCCATCAGCCTGCTGCTGCTGGTGGTTACTCCCTGTCTCTCATGAGGTAGAGTTCTCATGCTCAAGCTTTTACACTGGTGACCCTGCTGAACATTATATTGAATTCAATATGATGTCCCATAATAGGATTTCTTCTTGGATTAGTCTTCAATCAATCTAAGTAATTATTAAAAATAAAATAAAAAATTAAAAGAACACTATTCAAGTTGCACATTAAATGTTCAGTTAAGAAAAGAAAAAATAAGTTTGTCTGTATAACCTCAAATTGTACCCTTGGTGAAATACAATGATACAGTATTTAGTTATGCTGACATCTAAAAATGCCTACTTGTAGAACACCTGTCAACAGCTTTTCAGAAAAAAGTTCACAGTTGTACTTCTTAGCTCTATGTTATTATTCATTCCCTTCAATGAAGCATGAAATTGCTAAATTGCAAAGCAACTATTTTATATTTCATGTATTTTATACACAAATTTTACTTTAAGCTAGTTGTTAAACCTTATAAATGCGTAATATATGTCTGCCTATCATAAGATTTCATTTTGTTACCCCAAATTTATTTAAAAAAAATCTTAATAATTTATATTAAAGTAAAAATTGTATTTATTATCAAGTCACCAGATAATCTTTTATGTCCCGAGTAATCCACACATATTTAAACAGGCCTGTTAGATATCCCCAAGTAATAGGCTTTGACTACCTCTAATAGTCAGTGAAAGCTACTTACTACTTAACACTTCTAAAAAAAATCAAATTTTGGAATCTACTTTAGTGCTTGTATCAATATTCTTTAAATGAGATAGGATTGGCAGTGATAGTACACACAGAAATGGTAACTAACATTTAGTAGTGCACAGAGGAACAAGATAACCCCAAGCACATACTACATGTATCATGGACATGGACTCTTAAAGCAGCTGTTGCCATTTAAGAAAGACACCTTGGGGTGACTGTGGTTAGTTTTGTGATGTTGTCAGCTGAGTACTCAAGAGCAATCAAAAAGGTAATTAAGAATGGAAATAGGATAGAAAAGGAAGAGTGCAAAATATAATGTTTTTCTGTATGAATCTATGATGCATGTGAGTCTGGAATACTACATGGTGGCAACTGGAAAAAGCCTCAGAAGGGGGTGGCAGAAATATTCAGGGGTGTAGTATGGTTTCCAGGGGAAGCTAAATAACATATAATTCCAGTATAGAAAAAAAGCTGTCAGAGAGAGAAAGAACAGAGATCTGCAAAAGTACCCATGACAGAGAAGGCAACAGGTAGCTACTACTACTGCTTTCTTATAACTGAGATACAGGGAGCTTACAATGCATTGCCAAGTTTAAAATACAGAAAGTAGATGTTGAAATGTTACTATATGTTATCAATGTGCAGTGAAGGAACAGGCTTACAGTACACAAAGGCAGAGGGTTTGGGTATGTCACATGATTAGTATGTGGGACTCATTGCCACAGGGTGTTGTGAAGCCTACAAATATAAAAATGTTCAATATGGATGAGGATAAGTGCTCGTGTTCATAGTGCATAGTCAACCTAATCACAATTGCTTGGATTTAGTTTCTGGTCTATATGGTCCTTAAATTGCTGATTTTCATCAGCTGAGCAGGGAAGGGACATTCTTTACTGGCCCTGTTTCCTAAAAAGTCACTGCAAGGAACCAGAGCCTTTAGTCTTATAGTCTCACCATCCCTTTGTGAAGCAGCCTTCATTTCCATTGCTGCAATAGAAAATCATTACTGATTTTTTTCAAATTAAACAGTCATTTCATTTCCTAATTCCTAATGGCTAAGAATAATGAGTATAGAATTGGGTGTAGAATATTAAAAGTTCTAAATGATACTTATGCCATCTTGTAGGCCATTTTGTTTGAAAACCAGATTAAAACATTTAAATAGTATTGTTAAGAGGAACAAGGCAATCCTTAGTCTTCATTACTGTGCTAAAAAAAAATGCCATGATCTTAAGCACTTGTTTAGGAGTTATAGAAAACTTTAAGACTTATGAACATAGCAGCTAATAATGGAAAAGCTAAGAAATCTTTGATTATAGGAGGATTTCCAGAAAGAATTAACGTAATGTATTTCTGGTATTTTCTTCTAGTTCTTCACACCCCTCTCTGTCTTTCATTTAGTTGAAATAAACATGTCTAATGAATGACTGGGTCTTATTTGAATTGCCAGGACACAACCTATGAAATAAAATCTACTTTCATTTCTAAATAAACCTATTTAGAATAAACAGTAAGGTATGTGGTTCTCCTAGAAGGTTATATGAGCAAAAAACTCAGAGAAGTCAAAAGGCATATATGTGAAAATCACTGGTTATTAGAAGTGGAAGACTTAATTTGTATTAAATTACCATTGATTTTTGTTTTAATAGTGATACACTTTTAAAGACAGTTATTTGCATACTTCCCAGCAACATTGTATTAGCAACACTAATGTATTAGTTGTCTTTACTGACTTGGGTACAATTAAGAATTGCTACTAAAAAAAATAATGTTGGAAACTTGTAGCATTGTGAGATTTATTTTCTCTCAGATTGAATTTATCATTTCCTGGCTATAGCCCTGCATATTCACTATTCCATGAGAGTTTAGCTGGTTTCTTTCCATATCATGAAAGGTTTTCAAATCCAAAAAATGAAACTGTTAACGTTTAATGTGCTATCTGTTGGCAATTGAACCCTACAAAACAGGATTCTGCAATAAAAAAAAGTTAAAATTAAATTGAGGACCCTGCATGGTGCTGAGGAAAGAACAGTTTTAATAATGCCATTTTCTTATAACTTATGTTGTGCAATAAAGCCAGCCTAAAACAATAACACAGTGATGATCCAGACAGAGAATAATAAGGACTACAAACAACTAGGAAGATTTGCGTTCTTTACACAATGTTATGAAATAAATAAATAAAACCAGTGTCAGATCAGTCTTCTACCTCCCACTGTTGCTGTTAGCTTTTTCACCAGTTACACCTTTCTGTGAAAATTGTGCCTTACTGCAGTTAAGGTCTATACTGATTAACAATTCCAGCTTTCAGTTTGTTTGTTTTTTTTTTTTTTTTTTGCTAGAAAAGTCGTTTTATGACTGTCTGCTGTTCATACTACCATTTAAAAACTTACCTTGTGGTGCTGAATAGCTTTATTCTCTCTCTTGTGATTGAATTATCTACTGTGGCTTCCTCAAGCCAAGCTGTGGTACTACTTAAATTTTCTATTGCCTTTCCTCTACTACAGTATGCCTGATTCTCATGCTATCCTAGTTATTGCTGTCCATCTAGACCTAGCACTTGCTTCTCTCCTTTATCAGAGCTTGGGTTATAGCTTACTGAAAAAGACAGAGAATCGTAATGCATGTTTGTCACTAAATAGTTTAAAGACAGAAAGGGAGCAGATCTGCTAAATAAGAAGTTACAGCAACAGATATTTTTCAGACTAAATTAGATAATTACTCATTAAAAGAGATATTACAGTTATCCAGGAAGTATACTGTAATAGTCACACATTTGACATTTTAAGTGGATTTTTTGCATAAGTCTTTAAAAAGAATAAGGTAGTGGACAAAGTAAATGGTGCAATGTAGTCTCATGTTAAAAACTACAAAAATTGCTTAGTATTTATTTTAAATAAAACCTCTGAAGTTCTGTATCTGAAAGTGAAGCAAATTCAAATAAACTACAGGGAATCGGTCCTTAAATAATATATATCTGGCTTTTACACTTTTGTTACAGCCTGCTAAATGACCCGCTACACATTTTTAAATTCATTTGAAGATTGAATGCATCATAAAATAAGTCCTCAATGTTTATGTTCAGTCTGGCTCTTAATTATTTTGCAAGAAAAGTTGAGGTGACCTTGTCTGTATTTTTTCAGAATGGCACATTAGTAGCTATTTCTAAATAACATTCTCCTTATCCCATGCTTTGAGAGAAGACAACCTGGCTTTGTCATAGCACTGAAGAAGAAGAAGATATGTGAGACAGGATTTACCAGGTGGGCTGATCCCATTGGACAGAAGTTCTTTCTTATTCTTCCAGTGAGGAGAAATATAAATGACAAGAGAAAATGCTGCATTAGAAGAATCATTTAATAAAGCTGGGTGGTCTTCGTAATTATCTTTTTTTTTTTTGGGGGGGGGGGGGGGGATTGTTTTCTTCAGAAGTAGATATGTACTATTGTAGCTAAGTAGTAGTTTGCCATAGAGAAGGTGAAGAATCAGGAGGATATTTGAAGGCCTACATGAAGTACAGTTTGTATGACCAGGACAGTGATCTGCCCACTATGTTTTAATCATTCTCCTCCTTTCTATTTTTTATCACAACTCCCAATTATTTTTACACTATTTAATTTATTTACTAAATCAAATCAAGAGAGAAAATAAGTTTATCTTGACCTGAGCTGGACCCTTGATGTTACGTACTGCTTATCTTAAAAGTCCTTGCTTTTCTGTGCCAATAACTTGTGCATCCAGGGACCAGTTATGCAATTGGCAGTATTAGCATATGCATCTGAGTAGTATGAAGGTACCTAAAGAACCAGATGAGTCCATGTTCTTAATGACATTGAAGAATGGCATCTGATGGTAAGTAGGTGTCTGTTATGATCTCAGACCAGTTCATAGGCCTTACAAGAAGTGCACTCATAACTGGAATTAGCAGATACCCTGAATCCTGTTCTAAACAAAGAGCCGAAGCTTTAAAAGGATAAGAAATTTCAGTTCATTTTCTTAACCTTAAGACCTTTATCTTCAGCTCAATTACAGGCAGTATGTTGTTAGCTAGGTCACAGTATCTCTTATCTAATACCAATGAGTAGAGGACTTTGTACCTAAGCGCAGTGACCTATTCCAATTTTCTTTGATCTTACCATCCAGTAAGACTGAAATGAGTGAAAAATACTAAGTGTTTTCAATTTTTCTGGGCTTTGCAAGACATCTTATTAGGGCTTTGTGTTTTTATTTGAAGGACTGATTTGGTCTCTGTCTTGGTGGATGTTGAATGTTTACCTTAATTTTGCTTTTGGAAGCAGTTTGTAACTGTCAGTTGACAGTGATCCCTCTTATCTCTCCATCTCTGGGGCATGATTTGTGTCTCAGCACAAGGTTGGATGGTCATTCACTGATGACTCAGTGTAGTTTGAGCATTCACAATACATCCAAGGGGTAGCGACACTCTCATGTCATCTACCACTCAGAGAAGATAATTAACTTGAATATAGGAAGCTAGCAGTTGTTTATGGACTGGTTAGTGTTTTAAGCCATGGAGAAATCTGCAGCTTTTATTCATCTTCCTGCACTGGGGCAATATCTCTTCAATTTTCATAGTAGGTATCATTTATATTTGATATTTGTACTTGTTATTTAATATACTGCCTAAAAGCAGAAGTGATTTCTGAGGGAATAAAAGGAAGCGTTGATCTAAAGTAAAATAATCAAAATGATTTTCTCTGGATTTTTGTATTGAAAGCAGCAATTGAATTAGTAAAGGAATTATTAAATCCAAACCTCTGAAACAGGTGTGAAGTATGCTCATGAAAAAGAGTTTCTACTTTAAACGTTTTTAAAGGAATTTTACTAAATGCTTGACAGAATGCTTTATAACCAAATGAGTGACAGATTTGCTATTTTGATACTTGGTAATCTTAAACTGCTATTTTTTAACTGTAAAGTTTTCCCTGGGAAAGTCAGGCACAGAGAGTTCTCAAATCACATGTCAGATTGCTATGAATAATGTTATTAGCATTGAGTGAGACCAGTTTTTAAGTAAAGCAGCTACTCCTTTTACCCCAAAGGACAAAACAAGAAGCTAACAACAAAGGAAAATATGTTCTCTGTATCTGACAGTGCATCCACGACCATAATAAATTCTGGTACCTGTGAAAGTCACAGCAAAAACCACACCCACATGAGGCAGAGTGCAGCCAGAAGAACAAAAAGAGTTTATTAACTGTGTGGCCTCTTGATATTTTCAGGCTTCTAAAATAAGATTTTCATCTAACTAATACTGTATTGCTGTGATTAAAGACAGTGGCATACCCTGGATCTTCTGGCAGAAGCAAGGATATGACAGTGATTGCGTCTTGGCACTCTTTAGAACAGAAACTTCAGAAAATTATGAGTCAGGTTTCACTCTGCCAGTAGGCCCAGAGGTAACCGCTGGGGCCGACACAGTAGTTGGAGAAGTTGCATGACGGGAAATGTACTGTGTGGTGTATTTTTTTTGAAAACGGTTTGCTGGTTGTCTCCTGTGGATCCCTGACGGGTTGGTACTAAAAGCTGCATTCCCTTCTCCCCCTCCCCAGGCAGCTCCCTGGGAGGTTTGTGGTAAGTATTACCTCTCCCAAGCGGTTGGTCTCTAGGCAGTAGGAGACAAATGCTCGGTGACCGCTCAGTGTCAGTTTTAGGATCTTATTCTTCGTATCTAGCTTTGCAGACTGCCTTCTGTAATTTGGAGCATCAGTGCAAGTACGATTGGAGTAGCCTTGTCAACAAGGTTGACTGTTTGAGATGTAGTCTGCATAATCAGATTTTGAAGGTTGAATCTGAAAAGAGAGCAAAGAACTTGTGAAAAGTAATGAATTGCCTGCCAATGAGATGAATTGCTTGCACAGTTTGTTACCATCGGTGTTGTTATAGGATACAGCTCACTTTGACCAGAGCTCTACTTGCAAACCCACAGCTCATTGGGGCAGGAGTATGTTGTGTTAACAAGTAATATGTACTTCATCTTTATCTTCAATTAATGGGTAAAACATTCCCCATTTCAGGTAAAAAATTATCATATTCTATGCAATGTTTAAAATTAAAGATCACAGAAAGCTGTGCAGAAGTAATGTTGTTAGATTGAAAATAAAGCAAGCTGAGTATGTGGGAAAATTTGTCACAGAACTTCAGACAAGATATTCCCTTTCAGTGCCACACTTCCCATAAGCCAGTTTTATGGCCCACTTCTATTGTGTATATCTTTATATGTAGTTGTTTGTATACCATAATAATGTGTTATCAATTTCTAATGTTTCCTTTAACAGCACACTTTATTTGTTAGAAAATCCCTAGTGAAAAGGTCTTGACAGATTTGCTATGCATGCCTTTAAAATGTTTGCTGTGTTTTCTCTATAATTTCACCCACTAATATGCACCTGATCTTTTACTCTTGTCTCTGTATCACCAGGCCTCCTGAACCTGTTTACAGCACTGTGAACAAACTGTGTGATAAACCACCTTCTCCTAGGCACTATTCCCCTGTCGAGTGTGACAAAAGCTTCCTTCTTACAGCTCCCTATCCCCACTACCACGTAGGCCTGCTCCCTGACTCTGAGATCACCAGGTACTGCATGCGCTTCTTCCTCACCTCCTTCGTTAGAGTGCATGAACATCACTGGATTTATCTCATAGTTTACATCTTCACCATAGATCTTTTTCTGTAGCTTGTGCTTATTTTTAACCATGCTTTCACATCTGCACCACTGGAAGATATATGCTACCTTGGTATATAATTTTGGTCATCCAAAATCCAGTGATGAACACAGGCAATGTTTTGATCCATTGGAATGGTGCTCTAAAATAGGTTTCATAATATGTATCACATCTTACAACTGAATTCAGTATTTGTTTCTCTGTTAGTACAGGAAGTGACTAAGACTTCACTGAAAGGTGTAGTAATTTGGTTTGACTCAGTCATTTTATTTCTCTGTTGTGCCTACTTTGTGCAATGAGCATCTTTGAGTTTGTAGGGTGGCTGCCTAAGCCATTCAGAAGAAATTGAGCAAAAAATAATCACCTCCCTCACCAAGTCATGGTTGAGAAAACATCGAAAATTTAGCATTCCCTACACTAGCTGTGCTCTGAGAGGACAGTTAGTAAAACCTAAAACTATATAGCATTTCCATAACCAAAGTAATGGAAGATAATTCTATAAAATATTGTCAGTGATTTCCTCCTGAGAAATATTTAATAAAGGAAAACATACTATCCAAAACTGTATGCTAGTATAACCCAGCTATTCTTCTATAGTCTACTAGGATAGTAGTAAACTATTTGCAGACAAGACTTGGGAGATAGAGGAAGAGTTAGGCACAAGTTTTCAAGATGCTGAGTGCTTCCTTTCTCAGAAAAAAAAAAATATCTTTCATATTCTAGAGTAGAAGAAAAATAATTGTATTTGGAGATTTGATCATAGGCATTTTCTACAGAAAACACTTTAAAACGAGTAATGTGGGAAGAGAAGAGCAGAAGTATGTAAGTGGAAAGTAAAATGGTAAATTAATATAAGATACAATAACAGGAAAGAAACCTCAGGGATTAGAAAAGCAGCCATGAAAGGCATTGCAGTGCTATGAAATAGAAAGCTAAATTTAAAAAGCAATAAGACAAGTACTATTGAAGAATGCAACAGATGTGGTAAGGCCATGCTGAAGCTGTCGGTTTATTAGAATGAGAACTGTGTAGCTTCTGGAATTTGTAAAAAGATGCTTAATCACTGGACAAAGTGATTAGTCAAGCTGTTCAGGCCAGTACAAGTTTGGGTGAAAAACATTGATAAGAGCAATGTTTTATAAAGTTAAGTAATTCCAGAAGTATGTCAGGCACTAAGAGATCTATCCACAATATTATAATTCCTCTGCAAATATTATCTTAAAGGAAATAACTATAAAAAAGTAGTAAAATGACTTCAGGTCTCTAGGTACAGTGTACATATGAGTAATCTATCTGTAAGTATCACAGTGATTCAGTGTGTTTAGAGCCTGATAACAGAAGAGATCATTATAAAAAGACTCTTACTTTTAAAATGGTCCCTTTAGAAAGGAAGGCACCAACTTGAAATAGAAAGTTGAACAAGTGGGTTCTAGGAGATTTTGGGGCCATGGAGTTGTGTATTGGAGCACTGAGGATTAGACTGTGGCTTGCTAACGATAAAGAGATGCAATTAATTGCTAAGTAGTTGATCTCTATAGACATGACTGTCAGGACTATGGAGATAGGTTGGGGAAAAAGGGTGAAACTTTAAGGCTACTTCCTGCAGTCCAGATATTCAGATGCCAATAATCACTGGAGCCCTGAAGAGCTCATAGAACTAGGCCATTTTGCCATCCAAAGTTGTATTTCTCTACATACGTTTGCTTTACTGTGTGATTGATTGAATACTTGGTCAACAGATATTTGATGACCTGTCATCAGGACTTAAAAAGCTGGGGTTTGTTCTACTGAGTGACAATTTACAATTCTCTTTAAGAATAAGGTTTCATTTCTCTTCATTCTACTTTGACTCAAAATTAAGCTCTAATCCCTGTATATTTAATCAGTTTGTTTATTTCTACAGTCCAACAAAAACTCCAAAAAGAACACAAAAGATAAGAAAAGAAACAACTCATGGTTAAATACTCTCTACTATGCTCTGCTACATGATGTGGTAGAGGCAACTGATTGCTATAATTCATACTTCCTTCCCACTGTGAAATAACATTCAGATGGAAAATATAACAGTTTTTGGTGCTCTCAAATTCTGTCATCTCCACAGGACTGGTTGAATAGTTGACCATAGAGGAAGACATTTGAAATAAAATTTCACCAAATGCCTTTGGTGAGGAAAGTCACAGCTTTACAACATATACCATGACTTGATTTCCAAATGGACTCAGTATTCACAGTTGGAGAACAGATTTTAGAGAAGTATTGATTCCATTTTAACCCTATTTTAACCAGGTATTTTGAAAGGCCTCCCTTTATTCACCCAAATTCCTCAAAGCCCTCTTCTTCCACCTTATATACTTTCACGGTCTCCAGTCAAATATGAAGAGGTATCTCCCTGTCTTCCTGTAGGCTTCCTAGAGTTTTTCCTCAGAATTTGTCAGCTTCAGGTTTGGGGAGGAAAGGACAGGGATCATTTGCTTGTTTTGGTAACTGTAGTTGTCATATCTCAAAGCTGCAATATGGAGAATCTACTGCTGAACTGCAAGAAATTTGGTTTGACAGATAACTGTTCCAGAGGAAGAGGAACATGATGCCATGTTCTCCCAACTGAAATGCTTGTAAACCAGCCAATGTCTTTCAAATTGCTGCTTCATATAATTTGTCAGCTACTCCTCAGACGATTGTTTTGTCAAGGCTCATTAACTTAATAGGCAAAGAGAATTCATAGGCCAAAGCCTTATTTGTCTATAATAAATTCAAGTTTATAACACTTGATTTTATGGTGGCCTGGCTTAGCTCCTGGGAGATTTTGAGATCTGGAACAATATACTCCCATTTTAGGATAAAAGTAATTTATTTGTTGATTGAATTATCAGTTCATATGAATTGATATTAACAGGGCTATGACAGTGTGCAACAGCCGAAAACCTGTCCCATTGTAGACCAAAGTAGAGAGAATTTTGGAGTAGTACGTTTTCCTTTGAGAGCACCATGTGGGAACAGATGCAGAATATTCATGTTCTGGTCTCTGTCATTATTGTCAATTATGTGTACAATTAGATTATTGGCAGCGAAAGGAAATCACAGCTCATAGATGTAACACTCTTTCTACAAACACAGGACATTGTTTCTGCATTATATAACACAAAATGTTGTGTTCTCAATCTTTGCACAGAGAACTTCATTACATTCACCACTATATAGACACACTTAAAAAATGTTTCAGTTTTGCCCAGAAATAACTTCCCTGTCTTCACCAAAATCTTCTTGTCACTGGGGTTGCCAGCACAGTTTTTGCTAAAGGGCAGCCCTAATATTGTTGGGGTTTGAGATTTTTTTTTTTTTTTCCATAGGTATTTGCTTTTCTCTTCAGCCTTTGATCACGTTATTGCATCAATATTTTTAAAGACATGTAGGGAAAGGAACTAAGGGTAGGGTTTCAGACTTTGTAGTCATGGGAGAAAAGCTTGGGAACATGACTCCTCCCAAGAAAATAAAAAGAAGTGAAAATTTTGTTCATGTTTAGTCTAGCTTTTGTAAACTTGCACATCTTCCTTCTGGTGCTTGAGTGCCTGTATTGAAAGTATTTGGCTTGCTTTTTAAATCAAGATTAGTTTTTTGAATCCAGCCCCAGTTCTGGCTGACACTGTGATCTGCAGTCTTAGACAAGGTAGTTAATGATTTTGTGCTTTGTTTCCCAGTCTCTGAACGAGGTTTAACAATGATCTCATAGAGCTTATTTGAAAACTAATTCTGTCTGAGAAAATAGCATCCTATTACAAATGGAAATTTGTGTTATTATTTAATAACATAAAAATAATTTTAAGAAATTTGATGAATTAGTTTAATGACACCAGTTCTTGGGACCACCACTACTTTCTCAGTAAAGGCAGTGGAAGGGAATAAGTATACAATACTTTCTATGAATTTTTGAACAGCAAATAGGCAGTACTGAGGTTCAAATTAGTGTCAATGGAAACAAATTCATTCTGTAGTCACAAAGAAAAAACATCTTTAGAAAATAAAAGATAACCTGGTTAAAATAACTCTTGATAAAGTAGTCCCCTAAAACTGTAAGGTGGCATTTTAAAAACTGAACACTGACTTTTTGTTTTGAGAGTGACAATAAGGCATATTTATACACAGTTTTAGGCTTTCAGAGACACAGAGCATATAGCAACCCCTAGGCAATTTAAGAGATTAAACTACTCATTGCAGAGGCTGTCTTAGATACTGATGTTCATACTGATGGGGATTGAAGCAACTTGTTATTACTGATTTCAGTGAGAATTAGGTATCTAAGTACCATGGCCTTCACTCCCGAAACAACATTATTTAGCAATTTAAATACTTTAATTCTGGCACCTAGACCTTTCTAAGAATAAGTATGGAGACCTTGCCTCACATGCGGGAATGTACATTGCAGTGGTTGACAAGATGCAGCCCAGATGCATAGAATTAAATATCACTATGCTTGACTAGGTTATGCTGCTTCTAAAAGCAGCTCCAGTACTGCAGTATTTTATAGTTATAAGGCAAAACAAAATCAGCATGAACTGAGCTGATTAACTGTCTACAACTCAAATACAATGTCTCAATGTAGATTGTCCCTGCTTGTGAATCAGACTCCTTAGGCCTTTAAATTATTTAGGATCTTTTAGAAACGATACCAATTAATTGTGGATTTTCCTTATCACTTTCAGTTAACAAATTCAAAAGTCTGAAGTGGAACAGTTACCTATAATTTCTTTTTAATCTTGACTCAAGTGTTCTCTTCAAGAAAGTGATCCAGTCATATAACTGTTACAGTTAATTAAAGATAAATGATGCTGCCTTTCCGCCTCAGCTTTCATGTTATTTTGTGTGGATGAATCTCTGACTCTAATAAGCACAAACATTCCTATAGACTCTCTTATGCTCTTTCCTTTTTTTAATGAGTCTTCTATTTTAGACACTATTAATTAAAATTACTAGGAAGATGAACCTTTTACAAACTCAGAGAGATAATTGCAGGAGAATCTTAACCTGTAAAGGCATGAAATCTCTACAGTTCAAGTGTTTAATTAGCCTTTAAGGTTAAGATGGGATGCTTCAGGTTAATGCTGCTGGGCTTTATTTCCAGTTGTGCTGTTGACTAATACTTTTTAGTTGAGCAAATCACTTAATTCTATTTGCTTTGCTTTAGCTACCAGTAAAATAATCTTGTTACTCAGTTATATTCAGGATAACTAATATCATTAAAGAGAATAGAATCAAATTTTTAAAAGAGAAAAATTAAGGTGTTTATTCTCTTGAGAAATGCAGTGTATTTTTGGAATATATGGTTTCATTTTCAGAGATACTGTGCTTTCTTGTGCTACAGAGCCTCTTTTGTTCATATTCCACACCCGTGAATATTAAACTGTATATTTTTGGCTCATAAAATGGACAGAAATATTACCTCCGTTTAGTTAAGTAGCAGTATTTTCTTTATTGTGTCTTTAGAGAAGAAAAAAAAATCAGTTCTCAGTAAGAAAACATCTGTAAATCACTAGTATTAAAATTTTCCTGCTGTTATGATTACAAACAGAGGTACAGAGACATTTGGGAACAAAGAAAATATGTCTTTCCTTTCCATGCCTGTAAGCAAGCTCTGAAATTTATTTTCTATGTAAGTCACAAGAAACACTCTCAAAGTATCAAATGCCAGTTCCTATGTCTTTTTTGAATTAATGGTGAAGACTGGAACCAGGAGACTAGAAAGGTATCAGGCCACTTTTAGCTGATGTCTGCCTGAGGAATTGGTTCAGGGCAATCGGTCATCCGGTATGGGGAGAGTGAGGTGGACCATGGCCCTAAGGATTGAAGTTTTGCCTTCAGAGGATGACATTCACCACCTAACACTGGCTACAGCAGTTACTGGCTAGGTACAAGGCAGGAGTGATACTTCAAATTATCTCATGAAAATCCAGTCAGTTCATAAATAAGTCCACACAATAACTTTGTTGTTTGAAAAGATCATTTCTGTAAGGCATGTTACTGTTTATTTTTAGTATACATAAGCTCCCTCTCAAACATCATCTTCTGGTCTCTCAAAATCCCCTTGAAACAGTTCTTCCAAAATGATAGAGCACTAAAACTCCAGACACAATGTTCAAATGCTTCAGAGTGTTGGAATAAACTTAAACCCACATTTTTAATATTGGTTCCATATCCTGTTCAAGTTTATTCAGAATAAATGACAAAAAAAATAGACAGAAAGTGTCACTCTGTATGGGAGTGCTAGTCACGCTAATGGATCCATTCACTAATTTCAAATCTTGTCCACAGTGACAGAAGTTAATGGCAATTATTACCTGACAAATGTCTAAAGGCTGATATGAGAAATAGGTTTGAAGATTTCAGTTTCATTCCTGCGACCAGTTTCCACATCATAAAAATCATCACTTCATCTGTCACAGTAATTGCTAGAGTCTTGGCTCATCAGAAAAAACAAGAATAGATTTAACCTGGAGAACAAATTACTCTTTTTACCCCGAGAGAGTTCTTTGAGCTTAGAAATGAAATATTAATGTGGAAACAGGGTAAATAAAGCTACCCTGTGGCTGCCTATGCTGTATATTTTGGGGGAAGAATAATTTTCAGGGTTGTAGCTGCACACAAGAGCAAGGAAGCCTACTAGTTAGAGCAAAGAGCTGGGAACTGAGAAATTTGCCTGTACCACTGACAGTTTGTATGACCTTGGCAAATTAAGACTTTCCTTCAATTTTATCCAATTGTGAAATACGTGACACACATCCACAGACACCACCAGCAGCCCTTGGAGGTAAAAGATATTTCCAGTAGGTACAGATATGCATGATTTTATGTACTGCATGAAAAAGAACAACCATTAGTACCAAGTGGAGTGATAAGAGGCATCATGGAAAGCAGGTGGGACCTCTAATTATAGCAGTATAATTTGTCATGGAAATGCAAGAGAATTATAACAGCAGTAATAACCTTCCCTCAGCCCTGTGCTAGTCTTGCTTTACACTACTGTTATCCCACTGGAGTAACGTAGTGCTGACTCTGGTCCCCAGATTATTTTGTATTTAATTATCACCATTTATTATTGCTGATATACAGCTCTAAATGTGGATACTTGCAAATACGTCCATTTTTGTTAGTTTTTCCAAGTCAAGAAGGTCTGACTTTGAACAGGATGTGTCTAAAAATATCCTTGTGATACAGAAATCAGGAGGTAACACTCTGCTGAGTCTGTGCTAGGCCAACGATACTGCAAGCATGTTTGAGGGCACTGTTGTGGAAGATGTTGCAAAACTGAATGAACTGATTAAACTAGATCCTCATCTCTTGCAGTCACCGATTTCACATCACTTCTGTCCAAAACTTATAATTATAGAATCATAGAATGATTTGGGTTGGAAGAGACCTTAACGATTATCTAGTTCCAACCCCCCTGCCATAAGATACTGATTAATGGAATAGTCAGAAAGACAAAATACTGAGATTTAAAAAACCTCCTGATGTGATGGGATCCACCTCCTGGGGTTGCTCTAAAATGTCTACATATTTTTGTTTTCCTTTTCAGATTTTGTTACCACTGTCAGAACATACCTGTACCTTTATGGGTCTGTGAGGATAATAATTATTTCCCATGGTAAAGGGAAAATTGGTTTCAGTAGCCAAAGGCTAAAACAGTAAACCAGATTCTTCTGCCATTTATTTGTTTTTAAAAGGACATACAACTGTCATTAGGAAAAATGTAACTAAATGTTTACATGTTTCTCATGTTACTGCAGAAATATTTATTGATTGGTACTCATTACATTTCCTATTTCAAAAAAAGGATTTGTTGCTCTTTGAAGATATTGACTATATGATTGGAACCATCTGTTTGCAGAGATTTCAGTGTGATACAAGTAAAGATAACAAGAATCCTCAAAGATGTTGATCTAAATTTGAGTTGGACTGAAAGTCTCAGCAAAACTTTGGGAGGTTGTTGTACCTTGTTCCTTGATCCAGTCTGGCAACACAAATACTACAAAAGTGTTTATGATAATGGAGAAAAAAGCAGAAGTAAACAAACAAATGTGGGAAACTAACCCTCCCTTTACCTACATCGTACATTTATGTATATCTGTTACAGTTAGTTAGACATTTTTAAATACCATCTGGGCTTTGAATAAATTCCATCTTTATTATAGGTTAAGCTTTCATTTTGGTGTGGAGAGGACAGCTGAACATTTATTGATTTAGGTTAATTTTCATGTAAATATAGCTTTAAATGTTTGTAATATTTAAGAAACACACAAGATACTGAATAACATTTTTTAAAATTACAAAGTGATTCACTAACCTAGGGAGAAAATTGGCTGTTGTAAAATGCAAGATGAGCCTTCAGATAATCTCATGAGTCAAAGTCCAACTGATTTCCAGTAAAATACAGGTTTGGAAGTACCTAAATTACATTTCAAAGTGAAATGTGAGCTACTAAAGAAACACAGACCAGAGATATATAGGCAAGAAACTCTGCTTCAGTTCCACAGTTTGGCATGTGGTTTCTCTGCAAACCAGGACACTTTTGCTCTATATTCCAGTTTAGGTATGGAAATTTCCATCTCTTCACCTTTAAAAGAGAAAGTAGTCTGAATATGCACTTGCTAGAGCTCTTTACCATACCCCTTTTAATTCCTAATTAAACAAATATCACTCCAGTTGACTTGTCTCTGTATTCTCTCACTTCCCTGTTTGGTGTGAGAAATAGCTCAATCCTTCACGAAGAATATTTTAAAGCTATTACTGTGTTTCTTGGATGGTTGGAGGTGCTATGTGTTTGGCCACCAAAATTATCTGGTGATTATTTAAAAATGGTTTGTTTGGTTGCTTTTTTTTCCTTGTAGACTTAACTTTTAATGATGTAACCTGCAGTGGGATCTAAATATGACTTCAGATCTTTAAAATTTAATTTATAGATTCCACTCCAGTTCAGAATATACATTAAGAGTCAGCAGGATAATTATGTTATCCTGGTGGATTCAGGTTGTGCCTATTTACAGTCAGTTTCTCTTCCAATTCCATAGATTCTTTGGTGAATTTGCATAAGCACTGTCGTCTTTTCATATGTTAGTTCAATGTTTTAAAAGTGTGTGTGCATGTAGGAAATAACAAAGCCTTACTATACAGGAAGACAGAAATGTTTAAGAACATTGGTTCATTACTGGGAACTCTTTAGACATGTTCCAGTGTTCAGCTCTAAGGTTGTAGAGCTCACTTATCACTATACTGTCTCAATACTTGTACCAAAATTTTCCCCCAATGTGTCTTAAAAAACCCAACACAACAAATGAAAGCTATTGTGGATTTACTGAGCATCGATATCCCCACAAGAGAGGGTGCCTATCCTATTACTACCTATGGAATACCTTGGGACCTTAAACAAAATACCTAGGAGTTTGAAAATACTGAAACTTTGTTTTGTAGCTGAAAAAGTGATGGGGGAAGATTTGCAGTTAAATTTTTGACAAAGTTATACAGTTACTGTACTTCACCACAGTTTCTTAAGTGTCAGAGCATTTATACTGTATTAGAGAAACAGTTGCTGGGGGGCCCACCAGAGGAAAGGGAGGGTAGAAAGAGGGATGCTTGTTTCTTACTCACAAATACAGGGGAAATGCCAAATCCTGAGTTTGAGTTTTTGATAGGAAACATTGAAAAGGACAAGAAAAGACTGCTATTGCTAAAACATTTGTAGGTATGCAGAGATACTCAGTGCTGATTTGCAACAGTAGGAAAAACTGACACAAGAGATCATTGTAAGTCATGGTCATTATAAGCTGCTGTATAAGTATGAAAACACTGAGAAAAGGTTTTTTTATTTTGCTAAGAAATAAAAGAAAAAAACACATATTAGTTGTTCAGAAGGAGTTACAAGCTCGAAACATCCCTGAATTTTGAGAAAGTCTACTTATGCAACTGACCTTTTTGGGTTGAACCTAAATTTAGCTAAGTTGTCATTGTAAATTTACATGTAAAATTTGTTAATGTTTTGGGATCTTAAACAATTTATTCTTTAAAAAGTTTTTATTTCATTTTTAAAGTGTAGCACTAGAAGTAGCTATCTTGTATGATTTTTTAAAAATAATGCTTACAGTGCATAAAACCACTACCGTTACTGCATAAAAAGCAAGGTCAGTGGAAGTGACAAGATATTAAAAGATATTTTTTTAGCTGACAAGGGGAAGGAGAGGAAGATTTAGCTTGGCTTTTAAAATTAAAATTTCAGTTTCAATATTGTTAACAAAATACTGGAACAGAAACATTACAATCCCCAGGGAGATGCATATACAATTTCTTTTTGCAGAGTATTTCCATACTCCATGCAGAAAATGAATCTTTCCATGTATAATTGGAGCTGCTTGCTGTATCTTTTGAGGATTGCTATAGTTCTTGTTTTTATGCTGTTGAAATCACTACACTGGTGAAGTGGGGAACAGGGAATAGAATATAACTCTACAATGTGAGAGTACTGTTGTGTATATGGTCTTGCACATCACAAATTGCTTTTGATTTGATTACACTGATTTCTAGCATTTGAATTCTGAATAGCAATGACGGTATCCTTAAGACAACCTTTCCTAAAAAGCAGCCTGAAACCATCATAATGCATTACACTGTGTAAAGAGGACACTGAAATGCACTGAAGCCCACATGGGAAGAGTACCCGGTAAAGAAACCGAATGTCACTTGCTACTACTCACTGGTAGTAGGGTGCATCTGCGCAGCCCAATGCAACACTATTCAGATACTTCTGAGATGGTTCCAGACGAGTTAGGTTGGCTGATGAAGCAGTCTAACCTGATTCCAATAAATGCTTACATTGATTAATAGTTGACTTGGTTATAATCAGCAATATGTGTAGATTGTTTAGTTGCTGATGTGATGAAGACTGCATAAGCTGTAATCAGAGCTCTTGCCTGTTCAGGGTACAGTGGGTAAATGTTGCAGGTAGGAGGACTTCTGTAGTATCTGTGGCAAGAGTGTGGCTATACAGGCTTGCTTGGAAGCAGAAGTCAAACAGGTTTGGTTAGGATATAAACTCATGTAATACTGTCATTGCACCATGCAGAAGGGAATTTGCTTTTGACATTTTGATTCAGCAGTATGAGTGAAGATTGTTAATTTTTCATATCAAGCCTTTACAACTATTTTATATATTATGCTACTTCACTGAAAGTGTATAAAAAGTCTTGTTTTACAAAGACATCTGAAGTAGGCAATGAATTTATGAGTGTCATTGAAATCGCAGGTGCTGTATAGAATCTTGAGGCTCAAGTGATTGAAATGTCTCCTGGTTGCTTTGTGCACAGAAGTTAGAAAGAGATGTATACAGAGAGGGAAAATTAGTCCTGATGGAAATTTTAGTGTATTTTTCCTAGTGGATTTTGCCTGGTTTCCCAGACACCTCTTACAGTCATCAGTCAGCAATTAGCATTCGCGTTGGTATGCCATGGATTACAGAACTGGGTCTTTCAACTAGGGTACTGGAAGGTTGTGCTTTGAAACCGAAAATTCAAGATCCAAACCATAGTGGTAATGATCAAAACACTGGAACCTTGTTCAGACTATTTATTTTCCTTGTCTTCCCTATTTTTTTCTGATACAATCTTGTACAATACCATAGTTTTATGAATTAATAACAAGAAGGTTAGAGTGTTTTGTTTTGAAAAAAGTGGGATTAGGCAACAGGTGTCTGCAAAGGAGGATCAGTACAATACCAAAATCAAACCATACCTCAGTGATGTCAGGAGAATCACATTGACTTTGTTGAATCTTGGATAATCCAAGAATAAACATGGCAAAACAATACTACAAGCACATTCATACTTTCATGTCAAGGCTAACTTCCAAATCACATGAAATCGTGCTTTATAGCATCTTAAAGATTGCTTCTCAAAAAGCCACAATCTAGTTGAATTTACTACTGGGTATCCTTCATAAAGAATAGCATCACATGGAAAATAAATTATTAAATGAATGGAATGGTAAATCTATTTGCTGCTGACATAAATAAACCATGCAGCATGGACTGTTGCTGAGGAATCTTAAAACCTTAAAACACAATGCTGACATATAAAATTGTAGTTCTTAGGAATCACCACTATGATGAGAGAGGATTTTTATAAAAGTGAAAGTAAATTAGCTCTTTGGTAGGATAGAATATGTTGTATTTTTTTCACACCAGATTTACATAATTTTGTCCATGTCAACCTTTCCTGTTTTCATGTTTAAATTTTCCAATTCTGCTATTATTGCATTACCACTTCACAATGAAACAAATCATCTTAATTAGTGTCAACTAGCAGAAATGCAACTTTGATGCAATTTAGGAAATGACAGGTTTTCTTCAGCTTGCCCACAGAAACAATGAATAGGACAAATTATTTTTAATCTTGTCTACCTTAATATTGCTTCCATCACTGTAAGAGTCTGGACATCTCATTTGTCTTTGTTTTTTAGAGACAGGGAGCTGGTGAACAGGCAGAGTAAATGGCTTTACTAAGATCCTAAAGGAAGTCCACAGTGAGGCTGGGAAGTTTCAGCCTCACTTGCCAAAAGGAGCAACAAACAAAGCACAGAAATCAAGACTATGTAGTGCAAATTCAAATTTTCATAGCATAGATATGAATTTAAATCAGTGTAATTATCTTTTTGAAGATTTGAGATAGCTTCAGTTGACTTGTAAAATAAATTGCTGGATAAAAGTGGAAGCTGCCATTGATTTGGGAATGTTAATTCACAGGTGGATTAACCAATATGCAGGAATTTGGTAGTATTGTAAAGGGCCTTTATATTTCTAAGAAGAAAAAACAAAGTGAAATAGAATAAATCCTAATAAAGTTTTTAAGGGTACTAGCATTTCATCTCTCAAGGCTTAAACCAGTCTCTAGGTAGAGAACAAGATGAGCTGTGATGTGAGAAGAAATTAAGTTATATTTTCTTCTGTAAAATGCTGGCTATTTTACCTCTGTTCTCAATCAGAGGTGTGTATAGTGTAACAGTTACTGTAAGAATATCAGTGGGTCTGGATTGCCATCTGTGAAATACATAAATTGAAGTCATATTTTCTAACACTAATTTATACATTTTGCATTCATGTTGAAAGGGAAGAGTTAGTGTTTGGGACTGATGTGTAAAAATGTCTGATTGGTATATAAAAGGATTCTGCTGTTACAGTAGATATCATAGGTTTAATAATAAGATGAAAAATAAATTAATTTAGATGCCTCAAAGGTGTAGAATGTCTCCAGGCCTATTTATTGGGCCAGGAGAATAAACAGCAAACTGTTCCACTTAACATGAGTACAAAAATGAGCATTTTATATCCAGAAGTAACTGATACGTGACAGAAACTTCCTTGAGTTTCTTCATGTATCTTTACACAGCTGTATTTGGAGAACTCTGCTGGTTAAAAATACAATTAGTTAAACAGGTATTTTCTATAGTAGACACCCCTGAGAAGTTGGAAGAGAGGCATAACTTGGAATAAAATCGTATACAAAGGAATGCTAAACGCAAGAGCCTATTGCCATGGAATTTCCTGCCAATCTTGTAAATTCAAGATTTGAAAATGTGGATGACCATCCAATGCATGGGCTTATCCTCCATCAGTTTTTTTTGTATCATCTGAGTAATCATATTTCATATGTGAAGTGTTTCATTGATTGCAGGGTATTCATAGGTTTTCAGAAGAACTGGTTGGTCCTCAAAAATAACAAATGGAGAACTGAAGCAAAAATCTACAAAGCTAGCTCAGTTCATGTGCACAGAATAAATATGGGCACAAGATGCCCATCTCCAAAAATAGCTTCCTTGGGTGGCTATTTCTTTTTACAGTGCTAAATGACAATGGAATTCTGGGCTTGGTCCTAGTTAAGATTAGAAGAGTTGCTAGTATAAATCCAACTGTGACCCGTTTTATTGATTGGTTCATGCTTCCCTGTGTTCTGTTGTTCATGTTTTCTCTTAAACAGCAGCAGTCTTTCTCTCAGTGTACCCAGTGCAATTGGTTCTGGCCTAAACATTTGGGAACCAAAGTACAAAGGTACTTGCAGAGAGAAATCATTAGTTGAAAGCACCAATGAGAGATTTAGTTTTAGATAAAGCACTTTATCTAATAAGTGAAACCTAAAACTGGAAGAAACATGTCAACAGCTTCACCCTTTACACTAAAGTAGCCTTGAAATAACCTGAGAAACTTGGGTTTGCTGACTGACTGTTGTGAAGAGTGTAATTATAAAAAATTATCCTTAACCTACAGGTAATATTTGAAAAGTTTAGTGAAGAAAACTCAGGCTGATGTCCAGGACTTACACTATTAACTATATTAATGACATTAAATCTGTTCCCAGAAGGATCACAAATTGACTGTTTATCAACTCAGTCATGTATGCATGCTTGCCAATTTTGCAAATCTTTTAAAACCAGTTTCCAATGTTTTACTCAAATGATTTATCTATTAAATTTGTAAGTAAACAATTCAACTCAGTGACTATTACAGGTTTAGAGTAAAATTCCACCATAAATTCCTTCCACAGTTCTTTCATAAATAGCTAAATTTCTTCTCAAATATTTTAATTAACAAGTATCTTTAAATAAATGGTGTTTTATTTGTCAATTTAGGGATATAAGGATTGATGGAACATATAAATAATCTATCTACCCCATCATTCATCTAATCCAATCCATGATTTATAGTCAGACAGGCAAAATTAATTACTAATGAGCTTGGACAATATTACAGTGATCTACTATGAGAGGTGCTTATGCTTGACACTCCCACTGTGAGTAACCCCAGAATGAGAAAAATTAATAGATTTTTTTTTTAATTTTTAAATCTAGTTCTAGTGTATACTTAGTACTTACACCTCATAGTATAAAACACTGAATGCTTCCCATTAAATGCTAAGTAATTCCAACTGCTATCAAATTAAAATAACCAAGAATCATGGTCTGTATAGACTAGATAAGAAATGGAAGAGCTTAAACTGTTGAATTTCTTCACTAGTCATCTTTCATGTTGACAATACATTCTTCATACTTACGCATTTTCAAATTACCATTCACTGCTGTTTGTATGCTCTTTGTATTATGTTGGGATGTCATTTGTTTATGTGAACTATGTTATTTCTACTTTTGCTTTTCTCTGTGTGGATTTCTCTAGGATTTTTGATTTTGTGTTTGGTATAGCTGCATATGCACACATGCATGCTGGGCTGATTTGAATGACAGAGAAAGTGAGGCTAAATAGAAGCTTATGTAGGATTACATTCTCACCTCTGGGCTGTTAAAAAAGACAGATACTCAACCCATATCCCTAGCTTGCACAGAGATAATGTGTATCCAAGTAAGAGGGATAACATTATCAGAAGGTATAGAAGGTATCACACAGGTGCAGTAAACATTGTATCAGGAGTAACTGCAGTATAAAGTGTGCTGTTCTGCTAGATTTTAGATCATAATTGTAAATTAATGGTTTTTTCTGTTGTGATCGTTATTTTTTTTGTTTTAATAAACCACTTCTATGGAAGCTGAATACACTCTTTTTCTGGCTGTTTCACCTTGACAGTGTAATCCATTGCAATGCACGAAAGAGAGTTAGTAACTAAAGAGGAAAAGAACTTGGTCTTGTGCAGAAACAATATTAAAACTTAAATTTCTGTAGGAGTGTTTTTATTGTGCAAATATAGTGATACAGAGTCTCATGGGATATAGAAATGTTTGTTAATGGCATGATATAATTTAGCATCAGACAGTTTTTCATTGCTGTTTTAAATCACTTTAATTGTTATTATCTATATGCTTATCTTGAGTGAGTAAAATTCAGTGCAATGACTGACATGAAAAGAATTATATGTGCTTGTTTTTCATTGGATGGAGATGGATAGAAACTTTGCAGATTAATTTAATGAGTTGCATTTATCTGAGCTCTGTCATTAGTCTTATTTATCTGTGATTTCCCTACTCTTTAAAAAAGAAACAGATGCAGTATAAAAGTCCTGTGAATTATTTTCAAGTGTCATCTTCGGTGTAAAGTCAACACTCCCTTGAGAAGAGAAAGAAAAGATAATCTGTTCTAGGCACTAAGTCCAGTACTGCAAGATCAGTGTAACCATTAAGACATAATGTCTGTCCATTTTATTAATGACAAGATTGCTCTGACAGAGTTTTGTGTTAAAATCACATTATACTTCTTTTCTTGGGGGTCATGTATTAGAATTAGGTCTCTGATTCCTGAAGGGAACTCTCAGCAGTCTTATAAGTGGTATTCATAACTTTAAATTAACTTCTGTGGACTGTGGTGGAAAAGTAAATGAAAATGTGAGGTCTTTCCAGATTTCTCAAGTGTCTGTTTAGTCATTTGTTTTCTTATCCTCCTGTTGAGTACATACCTCCTATGAAATTGAATTTTGACATAAATAATTCAGTTCATCCAGTTCTATTGACAATAATAAACCAGTTAATCTAAAAATTCTGGTCTTAACACTTTCTGAAATTCAAGGTCTTACTGGCTGTTAGCATCACTATGAATAATTTACTGATTTACAGTATTTCAGAATTTATGCTGTATTCACAGATTCACAGACTGCAAATTAGAGGAGCTTTTTCTTTAGACAACAGCAATTTGCTTATTAGAAAACTTCCATACTAGTTTCTTCCACTCCTCAACAGTGCAACTGGTAAATACATGTATGATGTACAATTTGGTATTTTCAGACTGCAAATCTTATATGATTCTCCCTATTGTATCTGTATGAGTTTTCCTAAAAATTATGAGATACTCATTGATTTCTATCTAAGTTTTGCCTTTCAAAGTTTCTTAAAATTGGACCAGTTTTTCAAGTTCTTGCTAATGTCTTTCGACATTTGCTTAAACTGGGAAGGGATTTTGGTGCAGATATTTGTGTTGTTACTTGCACAGAATAAGCTTTGTGTGCAATAAATGTGTTTCATTATAGAAGCAATGCACAGCTCTAAAAATACATCAGAAATGTTGTTATGGGACAGTGGTGACTACTGGGTATTGCAGCTGCCACAGCACAGCTACTGATGGGAGCTGTGCTCCATACTCCCTACACACTCCCCATGCAGCGAGTGCCCTGCCACAGAGGCTCAGCTGTCGTGGCCCTGGGCCACCATCTGCATCTCTTGGTGCTGGGGGTAGATGCAGTTACACCAGTTCTGTGCAACGGGAAGGAGAGTGGGCCAGTAGAGTGGCTTAAAATCAGGGAATCTAAGTTTCTGCATGAAAATTTATGTTTCCTACTTGCAACAGTACCCAAAGAATATCGATGCATGTATTATTGTTTTATAGTTTTAATTGGAAAAATACTGACATTTGAAATCAAGAGTAGCAAAGAAGGACTGTGGTAGATTGATCTTGGCTGGACACGAGGTACCCATGAAGCTGCTCTATCACTCCCCTCCCCAGGTGGAGGTGGGGAAAGAAAATACAATGAAAGGCTCATGGGTCCAAATAAGGACTCATTAATTATCACCACTGGCAAAACAGACCTGACCTGGGGAAATTAGCCTCATTTATTATCAAGCAAATCAGAGTAGGGTAATAAGGAAAACACCCCAATCTTAAAACACCTGCACCCAACTCCTCCCTTTTTCCTGAGCTCAACTTCACTCCTGATTTCTCTCCCTCCTCCCCCACGCAGTGCAGGGGAATGGGGAATGGGGGTTGCAGTCAGTTCATCACATATTGCCTCTGCTGCTCCTTCCTCTCCAGGGGGAGGACTCCTCGCACTCTTCCCCTGTTCCAGCGTGGGTCCCTCCCATGGGATTCAGTCCTTCAGGAGCAGACTGCTCCAGCATGGGACCCCATGGGGTCACAAGTCCTGCCAGCAAACCTGCTCCACCCTGGCCTCCTCTCTTCATGGGTCCACAAGTCCTGCCAGGAGCCTGCTTCAGCGCGGGCTTCTCACAGGGTCACAGTCTCCTCTGGGCACCCACCTGCTCTGCTGTGGGGTCCTCCCCGGGCTGCAGGTGGAATCTGCTCCCCCACGGCCCTCCCTGGGCTGCAGGGCACAGCCTGCCTTGCCATGGGCTGCACCGCGGGCTGCAGGGGAATCTCTGCTCCGGCACCTGGAGCACCTCCTGCCCCTCCTTCTTCAATGTCCTTGGGGGCTGCAGAGTTGTTTCTGTTGCTTATTCTCACCCATCTCTCCAGCTGCTGTTCCACCACAGGATTTTTTCCCCCTTCTTAAATACGTTATCCCAGAGGCGCTCCCACTGTTGCTGATGGGCTCAGCCCTGGCCAGCGGTGGGTCCATCTTGCAGCCGGCTGGCGTTGGCTCTCTTAGACGTGGGGGAAGCTCCTGGCAGCTTCTTACAGAAGCCACCCCTGTAGCCCCCCACTACCAAAACCTTGCCATTCAAACCCAATCCATATACATAAAGTGAGTGAGAAACTGAATGACTCCTTCCAGCCACCTAGTGCCACAAGCTCTGACACTGCCTTTGAATTGTTTCAACATATTCTATTTAGTGTCTCCAGCCATCCTGAATAGAAATTTTTTTCTAAAGTACATCTATCTTTCTATTACGTTACAGAAGACCTGACTGTTTTAAGACATTTTTCTGTACTATAGCGTATGTTTTCCTTTGGTGAAGATGATTTCCTTTTCCCCAGTGAGAATACTTGTTCTGTCACATAAAAATCAAACCATCCCCAATTCTCTTACACTCTGTGTGATTCACTGGAATGGTAATGCTTGGAAAGCACTAGTACAGGAAGGGAATCAGGAGTGATAGCAAACAGTAAATGAGGTATGGCATTTGAATATAACAGCATGGCAAAAAAACTTCAGTGATGTTGAATTACATAATTATATGTCACAAAGTAGGAAGGTGGGTGGCAGTGGCTTTCACCACGAGGAATTGAAAACTCAGCATTGTAGTAGGCAGTGGTACCAGAGTACCACAAGATGTTGGTAACTGGGAGGCCATGCATAGTGTGTCAGAAAGTTTTCTGTCATTCCTAAACAAACACTCCCTATAATAAATTCATGACAGTAGCACTATATCCTCTTCCCCAACAGTAGTTAAAGCCAAACTCAGTTGTTATGTTCATGGACCATTTCCATTTGATATTGCTTAAGCAACTGAGAAGGTGAGATTTTCTTTCTTCTACCATTCTTCGGGGTTTTTTTAATACATACCTACAATTTTTTTTCACTTGTAAATATTTTGACATGTAAACCTCAGTCCTTAGATGGTATAGTTTCCAAACTGACTTTATCAGGGAGTACTCCAACTCCCAGGTGGAGGTTTATCATTCCTTATATTCATTACAGTAATATATATAATAATAATAACAACAACAATAATAGTAAAACAACTGAGAGGCTGTTAGGAAGAATTGATATTTATTGTTTTTACCAGTAACAGAATGTCTTGGAATACCATACAGATTTAGGCATCCCACTTCTATGGACAAGGAACATCATGAATTAGAAGGATGTGATGAAAGGGAGGAATTTAAGCAAAATTACAAAAAAAAAAATAATGTGTGTTATAACAGAATTCAGTACCTATCAGTGACATCTAGAACAGAATAACCTCCCAAAAGAGGAAGGTACCTTGTCTGAGTCATTAAAACGGGTCTTGTGTTTCCTAATATTTATTCCACTTATTTTTGTATCATTTTGTCACAGTATTTTTTCTTGCATCTTTCACTTGCTAGTTTGATCAATGCTGTGTTCTTCACAGCACTGTGCAAATCTATATTTACCCGACACGGGAACATTAGACTACATGTGAAACATCATCAACAGTATGTTCGTTACACTCCTTTAACAGAATTGTTAATTATTTTCAGTTCTCCCCACATCACTCCAAACTTCTTCAGCTGTTTTAAATATTGAATTTCAAACTAAAATAACAATTCCTTCTCAGATAAGGATACTTTTTATATTTTAAAGCTTGTTTTCTCCTGCAATTACCTTAGCTGTAAAGAAGCAGATTTGAAGTCAGTGGATGTTTTACCACTTTGAAGATATGTGCTGACTTAGGCACACTGCTAACAAAGGTGGATAATTAGCTTTATTCCAGGAGGTGAAGCATTCCTCCGAGTCTCAGTTTCACCTTGCATTCTTCCTTATTGTTATATGATGCTAATTTAGGGCTCCAATATCTCAAATACTTTAAGCTGCAGAATGTTGTGGATAGTGTTCGGGGGAGGGAGAGGGGGAGGGAGGAAGGAATGAAAAGAGGGAAGGAGGGAAGAAGAAAATGTCATCAACCTTGTTGACTTAGTTGTGCACATGAAATTACTCCAGAGAACCTGACCAGAGATGTAGTGTGGTCCTTATTCTATATATTTGTAGGCCGAGTGACAGCCTAATCCTTCACTTTGTTTCTTTTGTTTTCCGGTGGGTAAGTATTTAGCCTAGCAATGCTATTTGTAGGATATATGTACAGATGCCATTTTAAAAATGAGTTATGATTGCCAAGTGACTCCAGAAATCCTCACTGCATGTGCATGAAAACAGTGTTACATCTTATGTTTGGCTGTGTTGCCTAAGGGTGGTCTGAAGGTAGTAGGGTTGAATATTCTACTCTCTGAAGTTACATGTTTTCCACTCATGGGAGACTGTCTAGTTAGTTTGACACTTCTAATATGGGTCAGTAACTGTCAATACTGGATATTATCAAGCTGTTTGTAGCTGAGATAAAATTAATACCAAAAAAAGCACTGGCTGGTCTTCTAATTAATCCCACCGGAGAGCAAAAACTCATTTAAGTTAGAAGTTTAGCTGTTGGCACCATCAGGAAAAGCTGGTTTCACTTCACTGAGCTGAATTAAAACTTCACATTAATGGAATTAAAGCATGTTGCCTTCTTAAACTCTTACATCAATCAAAGCAAAGGCTTAGAAGCTTTACAAACAACTGCATTGCTACCTTCAATCCTTGACATAAGAAACAACGTGCTGAGAATACATCATAAAAAAAAATGAGTGTTAGCATTCCCTTCACTGTCTCCAGTGGAATTTTGTTAATATTGTATTTATCAATCTTTTTTCTTTTAGTATTGTGAATAACAAACAATAACTTGGAGCTCTAGTTTTGAAGTATTTGTTTGTTTGTTTGTTTCTGCGCAGAACATATTGATAGACAAATGCAGTTTGTATACTTTTTCCATACCTGTCAGTTTCAGAATTGGGACCTCAGGAATGCTGCTCTGAGGCCAGTGTTCAGGGAGGTCTCTATCCAGCCTGTGCCACTAGCTGCATCGCTGCTTCTTTATGAGAAGATTCAGGTCAATTAGTTTAGGAAGCAAATAATGATATTTATGCTGTCAATTTTGACTTGTCAAAACAAAGTTATATGAAAACAAAAGGTTTCCTAAATCAGGGCTATAGCAAATAGAGGACAACTGTTCTTTGTTAGTAAGAGGTCGATTGGAAGAGGAAACCTGATGACTTCTCCAGTGATCTGTGTGTAAAGACAGTGTGTGTTGTTTTTATAAGAACAACAGAGACCAGGAAAAATTTTAGATCATAATAACCTTCTTTCTTCCACCCTCAGTGCAATAGGCAGGCTCTGGGATGAGCTATGATTTGAATGATCCTCTAATGCTGGTTTGTCCTTAATTTTTAGTTGTCAAATTGCATTATAGAAGTTTAAAACACAATAAATGTTTCCCTGATGTAATTCTTTCATCCCAGCTAGGGGTTTCACTGGGATATTGTGTTTTGGTGAAAGTGTATTTTGTGAAGGGAAGGTGGTAGTTCATGTGGTCCCTACAGGAAAAGAAGGGTTTATGATGCTGCCTCCAGTTTCAGCATCACCCACACAGCAAAAGTGCCTTCAGAATATCCTTGGGCTAGAACAGAATTAAAACTAAGGAGACTGACTACTCACCTTCTTGTTACTATAATACTTATTATTATTTTCATAATAAACATTTTAAAAAATATGTTGACACCAAGCTGCTCTATTTTTAGTGATTAACAAAGTCATGAAATGGCAGGCCTTGCCTGAGAAATAGGTTTAAAACAAAAAACAACTTAAACCCATTAAAGAAGAGAGGTTGGATTCTTTGCTCCCTGTTTTGCCCCTTATTATTAATTTAGAAACTCACTCTTTGTTCCTTCACTCATATGAATTGTCTTACAAGAACAGTATATTCACCTCATCTCAATGAAATAAAATTAAATTGAATTAAGTTAAAACTGGTATTTTAGGGGATTTGAGATTATTTTTTTCAGGGAATAACCAACTTGTGTGGCTGTAGTATTGAGTAATATATTGAAATATTATTACCTTATATTCTAAAAGCTATTGAGACATTCATTCTGTATCAACTGAGAAAAAGGATATCACTTTTATAAGCCTAAATGTCGAACTCTGAATACGTAGATTTGGGAGTGTAAAAATGTGCTACTTACCTATTTATCTCAATAGGGATGTGAATGTCTGTGTTTAGGCATTCATTGTAGAAAATGTTGTTGGCAGTAACTCAGAAGTTTTATTTTCTTTTGTGCTACAAAAAACGTGACACATGCACAAGTGTATTAAGCATGTGACGGAAATGTCTTCTTTCTGCTGTTCTACTGCCTGGACAGAAGCCACCAGAAGCTTTATATTATAGATATGTCAGTTAGGAATGATATCAGACTGTTACTTCTGTCTGCAACTGGATAGTTACTTGTTTCATGCAGTGATTAAACTGTGGTTTTGATTTGCAACTGTCATTGTATTCATGGCAACACCTTAGAAGGTGTAAGCTTGTACTGAGCATCAAACTTGATTTTTGTAATTATGACACAAAAAATTAGTTTTAATATCACCAGTTATGAATTATTTTCATGAAAAAAGCCAAGGACTCTTTTGAATTCTATGTCACAAATACCTAGGATTGGAAATGGGTTTCTAATGAGTGAAATATTGCCAATAGCTGAGTCCCTTGATTGGAAGTGAAGTATAAGATTCCTTGCACAGTTCTGAATAACTAGGCAGTCATTCCAGTGAGGGATACTGATGACATCTAGTGCTTGAGTGTTTTGATAATTTCAGGAGAATACTGAACTGAAATTACTGCTTTAATTCATACTTTTTATGGGATTACATTACTTAATAGAACATCTAATACAATATAAAATAGTACTGTCATCCTAATAATCTTTTTTTCACTCCACCATTTAAATGTGGTTTGTTTTCCCAGGAATCTGCTCTTCCTTCTGAACATTCTTTTTTTGTCAGCCTGTCTGGATAATCCTTTTGTTGATTTGCTGCTTTTTGCCCCAGCATAATACTGTGTGAGGGCAACTACCAGGCAGATGTGATGGTACAGCACAAATTCGCAAGCAGCTGAAGGGAGTGATCAGTGAGTTCTGGGTACCTTGCCCTTCTGCTGAGATATTGCACATCTGATATTCTGAAAGGGATGAATATCCTCTTTTGGCAAAGCAGGGGTTTGGAAGTGTTTTTGACTGGACACCCAAAACTGAGGAACCTGGATCTCCTAGTCACTTCTGGAAATGCTGTTTTCTCCCATTTAAATTCTGTGCCTTAACAGTGATTTTCCTTAGAAAGTTCATAAATAGTGTTTTCACTAACCATTCTAAATAGGAATAATATGTTTTAAACAATAATAATTTACATTTATAAAAAGATGGCCATTTTTTTTAACATACATGAATAGTGTCATCCAAAAATAAATTTATGAAACTGCTGCCAATGCCAGCTTTAGATCTGGGTAGGCCTATGTTTGGAAAGGTAATTCATTCCATGTCAAAGAAGAGTCTGTGAAGTCAAACAGAGATCTTTTATAAAGAGTAGGAGCTTTTGCTAATTCTGTAAAGGCCATTATGAATAGTATGGTGACAAAATTCTTAGTCTTTATTCGTCCATTATATAAAGTATTTAGAAAAAGACAGGTTTTGCACAAAGTAGCCTGGGTTAAGTATCAATCCTCAAAGCTAGTTGAATTCATCAGTAAAATGCAGCATTGCTGTGGGGACTGAGAATCCATTACAGTGATCAGGCTGGTCCCTTCCCTCATTTTGAATCTTCCAGTGCAGGAGCAGTAATTCACCATTCTGAAAATTACTTTGGTGAATGTAGTCCTTTTTTTTTTTTTTTTGTGACATCAAAACATTTTTAAACTAGTCAGAGCTATATAAATAAGTTTGTTGTAGTAAAAATATGGCAATGCTGAAATATTTTTTAGGAAAAGAAACAAAGCTTTCAGAATTAGAGCCCATTCGACTCGTTGTGGTTGGATGTAGATATTATGGCTCTGGTCATAACAGTATGGCATGCCTCTAGTAGGGAAGGGATTTTGAAACAGGGAGAGTTGTCTTCAATATTTGAAAGCAAAGTGCTATATCAGCTGTCGTTCCTCAGCTTCCCTTTCCTATGGTAACATTCCTTTGAAACAGAACACTACACAACATACTGTGAAACAAACCCAATTCCTGCATGAAACCTTCAGTTGTTACCTTACCATGTCTTGTTAATAGATTTTTTTCCCCCACAAAATATGTAGCATCTGTTCCAAGAATACAAGCTGCTTGTTTAAAGTCTCCATTGTGGGTTTGGCATCGGCAGTATAGCTCAGGCACAGCTTTGCCATCCTTCTCTTAGAAACAGACCTTGACATACAGTGTGAGTTAGAGGGCTGTGACATACATCATCGTCCCTCCTCTGCTTCATTCTTATTCCTTGTACCAGCTATATTTTTGTATCTCTTGATGCAACTTCAGGGAATAAAGTTTCTTAGAGTCAAGCTGCACAGGGAAAAGATGAAGGAGTTATGGCTCTGCTGTGCCACTTTTGTCTCATATATACAGGCAAAAATTCAGGAGAGACGCTGTTCCCTTCTTTATTAATTTTGTGTGGGAAGCCGGTGCATGAATATAAGGATATGTGTTCCCTTCCAGTTCTGTAAAGGGAGAGGGACAGCAGACAAGCCACAACCTGAACCTTACATTTTTAAAAATTCATGAACACTAAAAAAAGGGTAGTTTAAAAATACGCATCCTAAGTAATTTGCAAGATGCAAGCCTAATGAGAAATTTTAACCAATATTCATAAAACATTATTCAACAATGTTTGTCCAATGCAATTATTCTGTTCACACCATGATGCCAGACAATCATGATACTTCTGTACATCCTATGTTTTGCTATAAAACAGATAAAAAATGCTGTAGTTCTTAGAAGGGGAATATGCTTTCCCACAAACCTTCTGAAATACTCAGAGCAAGGATGAGTACAGTGGTTTACTAACATGAAACAAGAGCACAATTGTCTCAACAATAAATACCAGCAAATAGCAGGTCTTTTGTTTGTTCTGTGGCATAATATCATGTGTCACAACCCTATGTGCTACACAAAAAATCACATCTCCTGTCAGACAGACAGTATTGGCTATGCTACAGGATAAATGCATGTAAAATAGATATGTTGCTCACTAATGTTGAATGTATTAGCTTTTAATGAAAATAAGGTGTGCTTCTTCTGAACAAGCAGCTCAAGTTGTATATGAAGCTTGAAAGCAAGACAGAATCTGCACTTAGTTGAATCAGTGATATAAAACTGATGTAAAGCTTTATTTTTAATGTGCACTTTGCATTGTTAACACTGGGCCTCACTAAGTGATGTAGCCATTTAAACTAATCAGAAGATATACCCAGATGCTTTTGCTTTCTTTTTTTTTTTATTATTATTGTTTTATACACATTGTCTTGGATAAATAATGCAATTTATTATCACAGAACTGCCTTTGACTGATGCTGTTTTGTTACCCATTTATATTTACACGAATAGTAGTGGTACAGTACTATTATACAATAGTATAATACTGAAGTTAATGTATGCTGTGTAATTTATTGGATTTATGTAACATAATAACTATTTTGGAGGTTTCTTAGTCATGACAACATAACATATGAGAAGCCATTAGACCTCAGGATTTTCAACCCGAAAGACTTATCTTTCAGAGGGTCTGTGTTTTGCTTAGAAAATATCATGGCTTTTTTCTGAATGTTTTGTCTTAGATTGATAAAATTTAATGTGAGAAAATTAAAGCTACTTAAAATCTGATAGAAACAGTGAATGCTGGTTGAAGTTTGTAAAATTCAAGGTTACATTATGATGCAAGTATAAGCAGTGCATGTCCTCTTTTACTGAGCATTCTGCCTGAGAAACTTAGACTTAGTTTGATAACATCATTTACTGGTTTACCTTCTGCTCTGAAATTAACTTTGTGCATCTAGGTTATTTTAAGTCAGTGAACTCTGTGTGTGTGTATATATATTTTTTAAAACTAATAAGAAAGATAAGAGGGACTTATTCTCTTCATTGTCTGCTGTTAATGAGGAATGAAACCTGATTTTAAACAAGAGAGGTTGTGGGGTTGAGCCCTTTTTTGAAGAGATCAGCATCACTGAAGTCAACATGCTTTAGACACATGTAAAACAATCTGCTTGTTATTTCTATTTTTATATTAGCTAAACTGCTAGAAACAATAAGAACAAGAGGAACTTCTATTTCTTTAACAAATGCTTTTCTTTATTCTTCCTTGGTCATACAGTCATTCCCAGCACAGCACTGCAACGCGTCCACCCACAGTGAGCTTGCAGCGGACCATTTCTGTGGAAGGGTAAGATGATTTTCTGTTGAAGCTGCCTGTAGAGCTCTCAGATACCACTAATCCAGACACTGAACTACCCACACAAACATAGCTGTTAATGAGATGTGGTTTTGCATACCACAGTGTTTAAGTCTGTGAGATGAAGAAATAAATACTTTCAAATTAGTGCTGATCCTTTATAGATGCTCACCCTGAGAGGTTTGGTTTTCATGGAGATGAGAATATCTGTCATGGAGATATATTAACCACAATCTCTTTAATTCATCTCACTTGGCTAGTGTTAATATTTACATGTGTTAGCTGTAAAATGGTTCCCACTAATCATGGAAATACGCAGTGAAGTCTTACTCTATTTTCTTCATGTAGATATACTCCATTTCTTCTTGTTCTTTTGACAAAGCAGTGTCCCAAACTAAGGATGAAGAAGTACTGATAGAAAACAGTAATCTTGTGCTAGTGTATATCTGTGTATATTAATGTGTTAATAGAAGCATAGCTCTGAGTACTTAGCTGAATCCATTTTAAGAAAAATAATTGGGTGGAATATGAACAATTCACAAACATAATTAATATTCTTGCATCTTTATAATATTAGAAAAGCTGATATTTAACACTGTAACACAGATTTTGGTTGCACTGACTGGTAGTTTAAAAAAAAATACTAGATTTGTTTCTTCCCTCCCATAGAAATGTGGAACTGTTTGAAATATTTTGTAGGCATGGGTAACAACCTGTCATTGGCTGCTTTCAGGTCCCATTTCAAAGCTTCTCTTCCTTGTTATAAAAGTGAGAATCCAAAGTTTCTGTAGAGCAAAGATGTCATCTTGTTGTATTTTGGTTTATGTTGCACTTATGTTACTGTGGTGCAGTGAGAAAATGAAATGGTAAGCATGTGAAATAATCCACTCCTAAGTGAAACCCAAAATGTTTCTCTCACAAGTCTCAATTTTTTCTTTCTTATCTAGATCTAAGATCTAAGATTCTAAGTTTTTATTTAAAATGTGTAGGACAGATATAGCAGTTATTAATTGAAAACAAGACTGGATAATGAAGTTGTGACAGAAAGGGTACAAATGGCTTAAGGGATGTCATCTGGAAGGTAATTCTGTAAATGGAGACCTCATCATCCAGTCTTCTTGATCAAAACAGGGCTAATTTCAATTTAGATCAGGTTGCTCAGAGTCTTGTCCAGTGTAGCTGTGACTATCACGAAATGTGGAGATTGCACAAGTTCTGGTCAACATGTCTCAGTGCTTAAACACCATCATTTTGGATTTCTTTCCTTTATCTCTCTCTTTCTCTCTAATGAACAGAGAGAGTCATAATAAATTCCCCCATCTTTTCCTCAGATCAACTCATGAATAAATTGATATTTGAAATAAAACTGAGCTTCAAGAACAAGTTTATTAATTAAAATGGTGATTGGATTAAAAATAAAAAAGGAAAAAGAAAAAAACAGAATTTGCTAAATTGAGATTTACGGTAAGAAATTTTATGATGATGTCTCACTTGGTCTACTGGACTCCATAATTCAAGAGGTATCCTGCAGGTTTAAACTCATACTGAAATTTGGAAATCAATCTGTCTACGTGAATTTTTAAATAAATTGCAGAATCTGTACTGGCCATGCAGACAACTTGCATATATTGTGTATGAATCATTAGAGCAAAATAAATCTGCAATTGATATTACAGGTCTCCTGCTGTTCAGGAGGTGGAAGAATATCTGGCTTGTAATTATTACTAATCAACTTACACTGAGTCATATTTCATTTCACATAGGAAAGTGGGACTGTTAGCCTATTACACCGCTGAGCAAATAAGTAATCAGCTCATCCCTAAATATTTCATTATGTCAAAGCTCAGTTTATTCTAATGTTTTTGTGAAGTCCATGCTGCTAAGTGTGTTTATAGCTAATACAATTTGAGGCTAAAATAAAGTTATTTTTCTCTTTTAGGAACTAGCTTTCCATCAGCAGAATCCTGTATTTAGGTGACTCATTACATTGCTTTTGAGTTGCACTTTGTAAATAGCTGCTTTACCTGCAAGGCATCCCTAGCACACACTTAAATTTGCGGCCTGCATGCTGGCTCTGTGTGACTGACTGTGTAGTCACTGAAGTAATATAATTATTGGATCCTGTGAAGGAGAAATTAAATATGGGAGGGTTAAGGAAATACAGGGGGAATTGAATTCACTGGCATTTATTCCTTTTCATCCTGTTGAATATGTGATAATTGAACTGGCAAAATGGATTTTTAAAAAACTTTAATAGTTTTTTCATCTAGGTAATGGATTCATACATAAAAACAATGTGGTTCTTTTTAGGTAGGGCTTTTGTGGACTTAAGGTACAGCAAAAAAAATGAGTAGCAAGGTGAAAAAAATAAAGATGTCTTTAAAGATTACATTTTCTTTCTATTCAAGCCATATGTTCTTTACAGTGTAATAACTGCACGAGGTGAACAGATTTATTATGTGTATAAAAGCATGAACTTCACAGGTGTTTGATGTCATTGTTTGTGCTATCTCATTTGTAACTTCCCTAATAGTTCATTTGCATGGTTTTAAACCAAGAAAACTATAATGTTTGAATTTGAAAATATTGTTGGTTTGAGTTTTTTGAAATTATTTTAATGAATAATTGTAACGGTGAGTATTCAAAAAAGGAAAAATACTGGATGAAAACTAAAACCTGTTATTTGGAAATCCTGCTGTACTATCACACAAAGCTACAAAGTTAGTGGTATATGATGGCTATTCTCTCTGCAGTTGACATTCAGACTGAATTGTATTTTATATGCTACCAGTCATCTCTTCTGCTGGCCTGCTTTAGAAACTGGGATTCCAACTTATTTGATCAAGAGTGTTTTGATGGAAATTTTAAACAAACTTACCAACATGACTGGGTATCTCAAATATATACAAATATTTATACATAAATGAACAGCATTTGAACCATGACTAAGGGTAAGAATTTTTATTCTGAACAGGACAGATGCTGCAGACTGCTTTGTGTTTCAAAAGTGTTTTATATAACGTAATTTTGGATGTTTGTTGCTAACGGACTGTGTATTGATATTTTGAAACATGGCTTAGGGGCACTGCTGTTTTTAGGTATTCTCTTAGCCTTCGAATACTCCTGTCCCCTGACAGTACAATGGAGTTGCCTGTCACCAGTTTCATCTCATCTAGCTTTGTTTACAAACTGAAAAGCTGGAGCATTCATGATAAATAGAGCTATTGAGTGCTGTAACCAATAGTTTATAGAAAAGTGGTTTCAATATGGAACCAATAATTTTTAAAAGCAGGATACAAAGCAACCTTTCCAGTATGGAGTTGTATGTGTTGGGTATAGCAGGTGGAACAGAGGTGCAGTTTTCAGGGTTTATTTTGATTATTACCATGTAAATAATGCACCTCCTGGATCAGGGAAGAGAGGTAAGTGCTTATGTGAGACAAAGTATAAATGAATAAGCATACTGGAATAATCATCTCCCTTCCAACATTAAAGATCATATTAGCTGTCCTACATAGTAATTCTAGAAATCAATGAGCTCTCTCAAATTTAGGAAATGTACTTCTGTGCATTTAAAGTAAATGTCAGGTGTCATGATAAAAATCTAGACCAGTTTTTCAAATCAGACATTATTCCTGTATGCTGATTCCATCTTGCTAGCTGTAAGCAGAAAACATTGCCTAGTGTGCAGGCTTTAATTTCTCTACAAAAGACAAAATGAAAGACTGTTAAAGTCCGGAGGGGTTCCCACAAAACAAATACAAGCCAGTGCACTCACGCATGCATCAGTCAGGCTGAAGCCTGGCTCCCAGTAGGTTCCCTCATATTAAATATACTTCAAAGTTTGTGACAAGTTAGACATGATGTTTGCAGAATAAATGCATTAAAAATGTAGTCAGTATTAAAGTTAGGATAAAGTATTGCTTCTACAGTTAATGCCAACATTCAATCAAGAAGAAATGCCAAGGAAACCCTAGTCAAATAAACAGATAAAATACTTGTTTCAAGCAGAATGGGTAACTGTAGCAAGCAAAATTATATTCTGCTATGTGATATGATAAATTAACATCTCATTAAAGGCTTAATGCTTAGTTGTTAGTATATCAACATTTAGTAAAATGAAATAATAAGTCACTAATCAATTACAGGTCATGGAACAGGACACTCTACACATGACCAAAACATTGCTTCAGTTTAAGAAGACAGAGTTGCCCCTCTGAACTGTGATGCTCAGTGTGACAGCAGTAGATAAGAGGCAGGTTTCCTTATTTTTGTTATTTTCAATCATAATTGAAATCAGGATAATAATAATTAAAGTCAGAAATTAGAAATTAGACCTCACTGGGTCAGGTGCAACACTGGTGAGTAACACTGTGTGTTCAGATTCTTCTAGGCTCTGAGACGGTAAAGGACTGGGTACTGGAGAGAGGAAGGTCTGCCAGCTCCCTACCACTGCCAGGTCATGGGGTTTTGGAAACCTCACAAGAAAGATAGATCAGAGGGAGGGTTGGGTAGGAAGGCAGGGGTAGTGCTGTTTCACATCGTGATGGAAAGATTTTGCCAAGCCTAAGAGGGGAAAAACAAGGGGAAAAGTAATAGCCAAGATGCCACAGAGGTGATATTACAATAAAACAATCAATGAGAGCTCTACAGATAGATTTTTCTTTAAATTGTTGTGAAGCAGAGTTGTAGAAGATATAAAAGAAAATTTAAATAAGCCAACTAAGTTTGGTTTTGCCTGAACTTTAAAATCCTTTAAAGAAGTATGTGTACATATTCCAGGCCTTCAGCCATTTTAAGATTAAAATTCTCTATTGTGTGATTAATCAGATTTTAAAACATCATACACACTGCCATATTCTCTGTCCATTCTATCTTACCTTTCTGTGTTAAATGCTGTGAAGAAGAATGCTCAATCTATTTGAATTACCTTTTTTAGGTCCTTCCAGTATGAATGCCCTTTGGCTGTCAGAAATAAACATGCAGTTATTTTTCAGAATTTTTTGAAGCATGAGAGGAAAACTAGAAGTACTGCACTGAAAAAGAAATGGCTTGATTAGCCTACTGACTCTAAGCAGGTGTATCTCAGTGCTCACAGAATTAATTGTCAGAAGCCGAACACCATAGTGCTCAAGAGAAGGGTACTTTGATCCCTTAGATGTGGGGGGTTTTTTCCTCCGATGTACTACTAATGTGTGACTTTAACCAACTAACACAATTTCTCTCTACTTCATTTTTCAATCCTGCTATTTGCTACTTTAAGTAGCTTGCATGTGTTTTGTTACATTATATGTGTGTAGTGCTTTGCACGGAGGGTGTAGGGCTATGCAATGGGGTGCTACCCTATTGCAAGCAGAAGATAAATAAATATTCTTCCATGTTCTCACTGACGTGTTACTGTAACACCAAATCAACATGTGCATGAGTGGATGTAGGATTTCAATATCCTCTGTGAAACAAGCAGCATTTTTTGAAAAAAGACCACCACCAAAACTACAAAAAACCTGCAGCCAAAGCAAGATCAAAGCCATATTTCTAAGTCCGTGAAGATTTGGGATACCTCATTCATAGTATATAACTGAAGAACTCTCTAGGGTCTGATACTTGAAAGCACCCAGTGTGCTTAGTATTTCTGTAGATGTTCCAAAAAGCATAAAATCATTTCAACACCCCATTTTTATAGATGGAGCAAAAGAACAGAAAGACAGAGATGTGTCAGTGAGAGATGAATGCTAAAACTGACTGTATTCTTTAATGTAGCCAGCAGCACAAAATAAGCAAATTAAAAATGGATTTTCTTTCAGTTGGCTATAAGAATTCCTTGTTTTCAGAAAGCTCTTCCTCTTCATCTATCAGTCCACTTTTTAATCTCAAATTAAATCTATAATTACTATGGATTCACAATCTATAGAAGAATGATAGGGATACTCACATTTTTTGTCTCGTCATTTTCTTATTGTAAAAGAATAAACTGATCAAAACAAATATTCAGTACAAATGTGGTAGATACAAAACACAGCTATTTTCAAGATAATGAACAAATAAAACAAACATGGACCAAAAAAATGGTGCTGTGGAGGGAAAATTGCTCATTTTATGGATTTATTTTTGTTAATCACATTTTTATGACAGAATAAATTTTCTTAAGTGTCCAGGTTTTACCCACACTCATTTGTTACTACTGATTGGTTTTAAATATTAATTTAATAATACTTTGCTGTTATACCAGGCCTGTGGTTTATAAGGTGCTTTACAGAAACTGATCTGATGCATTCCCTGAAGCAAGAAACCAAGTCCATCCAAATTGATTCTCCCATTGATTTCCAAGCCTGTAAATTTGTGTGGATTGCAGCACTTTATTTGCTTCTTTGCTGCTGGCTCTATTGCAGTGAATCTTCCTTTCTTCTTTCTCTACCTTTATAATTCCTTCCCTGTTCTCCTTTGCAGATGCACTATCTCTCTATCCCATTGTCTCTTCGTTACTATTTTTTTTTTTTATCCCCTTCTGCTGCCTTCTGTCAGTCCAGGAATGTTTTCATCTCACACTCCTTTCTAATTTCTGCTTGACTTCCCCTGCTGCTATTCTCTGTTTGTATTTGGTACAAAGCTGCAGGAGGGCATAAAACATGCGCATGCAAAAATTAAAATGCTAGTATGCCTTGTTAGCACCTAGAAACTTACCTTCAGCTGTATTTATCGCAGAAGAAATTGTAAACGGGATAAGTAGTTAAAGCTGGAGGCAGAAACATGCATTTCGGAAATGTTAGACCGTTCTGTTTTACTAGGTAGCTACAGACTGCCACCTATTGTCTCCAAATCAGCAGTGCGCTTTTGAAATCAGTTACCCTGAAATTACCTTTGCCTCAGTTGCTGTTTTCTGCAGAGAACTACATATTTTTACTGAGTGCATTACTGCAAGAGAACATCATTCACATTTGAGTTACTTTTCTTTCATTCCTTACTCTCCCATCACCATGTCATCTTTAAGTCTTTAATTCCATTACCTCCTTTACAACATTTATCTTCATTATGTCTGGAGTTCTTCTATGTGTATTAGAAATACAGTCATAAAGAATTTTAATAGAGGCAAAGGAGTTTTTCCTAATGTTTCTTCCCAGATATTCAAGAAAAACTGTAACACCTGATTAACACCTGATCTTAGATCTCCTTAACCATCATATTACCTAGCCTCATATTAACTAGCCTTTTCTTTGAGGATTGCTGAAGCATTGACTGGTAACTCTTTTCTGCATTGCTCTTGAGAGATCACATGGCCAGTGGCTGGTATTGTAGTTTGTTTGCTTAAGAAACTTTTTTCCTACTCCAAATTCATAACATTCTACAGAGCTTTATTATCATCGTGTTTTGTTTTTGTTTTTTTTTTCCATTTTCACACCAAGTACACTATGTGAGTGTGAACCATGATATATTTTGAAAAAGCTTAGTCATTTATTATATTATGTTGAATTGGCATGTACCTTCTACTTCCTGTAGGTTTTGCAGTACAGTCGTGTCCAAAGGTTATTTCTGTGATGATGACAACAACACTTGTGTTCTTGAATCCACATTTCAGATTCTGCTGGATACTCAGATATGAAAGAGATATGAAGACATGTTACAGTTGGTCAGTGTCTATACAGTCAAATTTGAGTCATGACCAGAATGACCTGATCAGGCTAAAGCACAGGAGCCAGAACGCATTGTGTTCTAATCACAGTTTCTGACATTTCCCTGTTATTGTTTGAGCTTCCTCTGAACATAATCATCCAAAAGCAGAATGTGAATTTTGCTGTCAAAAGGCCAAAATTACAAAACAGCCCTGACAGTGTTTTAGACATAAATCTGCTGACTTGATCAGAGACAGGGATTAATAACTGGGCCAAGTTTTTGTTGAGCTGCACAGCTTACTATTCAGTGGATACCCAGTTGTATTGACCTAGTTTTGCCCACAGCACTGGCTTTCAACTTTGTGATCCAAGCTGCCTGTCATATGTGGAAATACTCAGTTTCATTTTGAACAAGAGCTCTTTGTATTTCTCACCAGCAGAGCATGGAAATGTATTTGTTTGACTTTACTGACTCTTTTTCCTCAATATTCAGGTAAATAATAATGGCAGTAGTTCAGCTCTCACAAAGTATTTTTGATGTGTAGGACTCAAAGATAACACGTGTCACTGTATTGTTTTGTGGATGAGGAAATTGAAGCTTGAAGAACAAATGACTTGCCAACATCACTCAGCAGCACATGGGCTAAGCGGGGAAAGGAGTCCATGCTTCCAGCTTGCTGTCCTAGTTCTGCTCCAAGCCCCAGGCCACCCTTCCTAATTAAAAACCTGTTTAAACTTCTTAGAAATGGATTACATTTTGTCTAATCTGAACATATTTACGAAGATGTTAAAAGTGTTGCTACAAGGCAAATCAACAGCAATGATCCAAAAGAAAAGAAAACCCTCTTTATTTTCTGATTGATTAAAAATACTTCAAGAATATACAAACTTACAACAGTATGTCTTCTTCTTGCAGCTATATTTTTAAAAGGTAACTTTCTGACTATACAAAGTTAAAAAAAGGCTTTAAGATGGGGAACTGTGTGCAGTAGGACTAATACTTTCACTAAAGATTACAGTCACCTTTATAAGTATTATAAAAATTTCTTTAAGTTTCTTCTTTCAAAAATATTAAGCTTCAGTTTCAGAAAGTTGAGATATTATTTAAAGACCATGATCAAGCAGGGGATACTGTTTGAACATTAGCAGTGGGCAAAGATGAACAAACACATACTGATTTCGGACTTAAAATGTAAAAATTAAGTCTCCATGTATACAGTCATAAGACTTAACTATCATGAAATAAGACATCCCTTGATTAATCTTTTCTCTCTCTTCTTCCTTTTCTTTAAAAACAAATTGGAAATTAAAAAGACATTTGTATGATATAAAACTATTGCATAGTAAACAGGGAACATTGGATCTTGTTTACAAGAAGCATTCTGGAACATGGTTCTGTAGATGACGTGTGTGTGTGTTTGCAGTTGTTACTTTGCTGGTAACTTTTGTTTGTAAAAATTGAGAATTAGAAGAACATCCTATTTCTCTGTTAGAAGTCACAGACACATAAATGTATGTGTTTGTGAGTATTTGCAGGGCTGGGCTTAAGATTTATACATACTAATATAACAGCATTTACACTTTTTCTAAAAGTATAATGTTAGAGGGATTTGAAGTGGGGTAAGTACCAGTAAAAAATGGGGTGTGTGCATGTATATATGGTTGCATGTTCTTGTGTATCAAAGGGAGAGACAGATTTGAGGCCTCATATGTATAGTAGAGATTGGGAAATGGAATACCTGGGACGCTTTCTCAAGGATGCTACCCTGATTGCTTAGGAAAGTCATCTCTTTCTGGACATTAGTTTTCCCATCAGTAAAATGCGTGTTATTATGTTTACATCCTTTGGGCCATATTTTCAGTTTACAGATGGAAAGTGCTGTACGAGATGTAGCAGTTATTATTTATTGATCTCTGTCATAATGAACAGTTTTTTAAACTAGTAATGCTAAAAGCATATATCTCTTGGTCTGGTTCAGTGATAAAGCTGCAGTATGATTTTACAATTGCAAGTAATGTAAAAACAGAAGTTTTAATGAGATTCTGCTCTATTAGATTGATCATACAAATGTTATTTGTTCCAAATCTGTCAGGATCAAACACACTTGCCATTGCTTTGCCTAAAGTTTTGAATTTTTTCTTTGTTCATTTGTTTAAAAAGCAAGATCATAACTAGAAAAAATATTGATTCTACTTGTATATACAGTTTTGCTATAAATGAGATGATAAAATATATTCAGTGTTTTGTTTTTTTCTTTCAATAAATCTATCATTTAGTGAAGATGACTCCAGTCAGCTGAAATTAATAGAGATGTTTGGATTCAGCCAGGAGGAAAAAAAAAAAAGGGAATGCTGGTTAACTCCTACCTTGTCTGTTCCCCAGCTAACAGATTTCTCTCATTTGTTAAATGATTTCTTTAGACAATGACAGACCATTGTGTCTTAAGCAAAATATACTATGCTGAAGATGCCTTGAGAGATATGTACACACTAAGGGTTTTGAATGGATAAACATTATAATTTTGTTTCTGTGCAGAGAGCCTCGAAAAATCATCCTGCACAAGGGCTCCACGGGACTTGGTTTTAACATTGTGGGAGGAGAAGACGGGGAAGGCATTTTCGTGTCTTTCATCCTAGCAGGCGGGCCTGCCGATCTCAGCGGAGAACTGCAGCGAGGAGATCAAATTTTGTCTGTAAGTATTCGTGTTTGGCTTTGCTGGTCAACTCCTTATTCTTTGCCTGTACTGCAAGAGACACGCAAATAAGTCTTTCTGGTTTCCAAGTTGTGAAATCCAAGCTGGAAACAGTTTATCACTGAATATTTTGTTGATTTGCTCTTGGTTTTTATAGCATTTGTTAATGGTGTAACTTGCACTTAGCTCTGAATGAGGCTTTTCTGTGCTTAGTGCTGTCTATAGTACAACGCTGCAGAGAGGACCTAAATACAAAGTAGACCTCAGCGTCTCCCAGTGTAACCCATCATCCAGTTCCGTTTTGCCTGAAATGCATTACTGAGTCCAAAGATATTTCTCAATTTCAGCTTTTCTTTGCGGAGAAAAAGGAGTATGATGAAATCATCTAGACTCGTTCTGCCATCTAGTGTGCACTTAACTGCTTAGCAAATGGCCCAATACAAGAAGGAGATTAATTAGGTTATGTTAATTATTTCTGTGTCTCTAATGAATTTGATGATCACTCTGAAATTAATTTTCAAATTTTAGAGGATAAAAGGCTTTGTAGCCTGAGGTTATATTTTGCATACTTAGTCTCAAAAATACCTTTTAATTTTTTTTCATGTATGTATTGATAGCGCACATTTAAAAACCAGAGAATTTATGTTTTAGGCTCTGTCAAGTAATTGAACATCTGACTGAAACAATCTGAATGTAAAGCATTTTAAATGACAAAGTCTTGAAAATGTAGTTAGATATCCATTCATATTATGCCACCTTACAGAAAAAAGAAACTATCACAAATTGATATAGTTGTGGATGTTTCATGCGAAGTAAATAAATAGTGTTGAGGCAAAGAACTGAAACACACAAATAGACCTGTTGGAGCAAGTCCAGAGGAGGCTGCGAGGATGATCAGAGGGCTGGAGCACCTCCCGTATGAGGACAGGCTGAGAGAGTTGGGGGTGTTCAGCCTGGAGAAGAGAAGGCTCCAGGGAGACCTTATAGCTGCCTCCTCATGCTTAAAGAGGGCTACAGAAAAGCTGGAGAGGGATGTTCTACAAGAGCATGTCATGATAGGACAAGGGGTAATGGCTTTGAACTGAAAGAGGGTAGGTTTAGCTTAGATGTAAGGAAGAAATTCTTTACTGTGAGGTTGGTAAGTCACTGGCACAGGGTGCCCAGAGAAGCTGTGGCTGCCCCCTCCCTGGAAGGGTTCAAGGCCAGGCTGGACGGGGCTTTGAGCAACCTGGTCTGGTGGAAGGTGTCCCTGCCCATGGCAGGGGGTTGGAACTAGATGATCTTTAAGGTCCCTTCCAACCCAAACCATTCTTTTGTTCTGTGAATTACTCATCCCAGAAGAGTGATGGACCCACAAGGCTGGAGTGTCACACTCCCGCTGTCGTGCTTTCTGTTCCTGTGAATCTTGCATCCTTGGCTGCACTTTGGTTAGCATTGGCATGGAAGATGGCTTTAGCCTGGATGGTGTGTGGCACGGCTATGTAGCACTTCCCTGGTCAATGTTTAAATCCCTTCATGAGGAAGCTGGCACTGGTTTTCCTACATTGCTAAAGAGTTCCTACATTGCCACTGGCTTATTCTATGAAAAGTGAATTTACCTTCCACCTGTCAAAGTTTTGATGTGAAAATGTAGCTGGAGGTGCTTTGCAATACATGGAAAATCTGGTGAGTTACCACCAAAGGGATACAGTAACCTTGAAGCTGTGAGAACCGTAATAGTGTATTTTATCTAGAACTGTTCCTTGAAAATGCTTTAAGAAAAAATGAGAAAGGGCAAGTAAAAAATGTTGAGGTGCCTTAAAGTGATCCCCAAGTAGAAAGTTTGTAGGAAACTGCAAGAAAATCAAAATAAACTCATACAAGATTATCAGTATAATGAGATAAGAAAGTCAAAGACCTGTGCCAAGAAGAAAATAGAGAAGAAACCCAAAGAATAGAAATGGAAATTTCTTCAGGACAATTATGCAATTTATTGTTCTTTAGCTAGATGCAGCAAAATAAGGGTGATTGAAAGAGCACTGTGAGATCAAAGCCTTTCACAGTACATTGTATTCAGAAATCCAGAAGCTCAGATACAAATTGAAAAGTCAATTTTCCTTTATTTTTAAGCATGGATATATTTAGCACTGTACAGTACTGCCACAGTTGAATTTTTAACTCTGATTTTTGTCTCTTTTATAGCAATGTTTTCCATAAGTTCTAATTAAAGTTACCAGTGTTACTGCAGCATTTACTTGTCACGCAAGAGTAGTTTATTTGTTCATTGAGCAGAGAGGGATTGAAATTATTACCAAATTAGACTCTGTGCGTATCCCCAGGCAATCACCAAATCAGACACTGCTTACTTATTTAGTCACAAACAACTATTATGAATCCATTTTTCCATATTCAAACTAATCAAATGTCTTGCACAGGCTAATTTTAGAGCTGATTAATCTTAGACCATTGTCTGATGAAGGGTCCCAGACACCTTAATTTTATAAGGGCTGCACAAAGTAGGTCTGTTTCTCGCTGTTTGTTCTTTCTTGCCTCATCCCTCAGAAACACTTAGTTCCCTACAGAAATACTTTTCCCATTTGTTTCTTAAAACATGACAAATCTGATTTACCAAGAACAAATAATACCCTCAAAGCTAGTATTTCTAATTAACTCAAGCTTGTTTAAATTTCTTTCAGGCAGGAAGCATAATAAGTTATTTAAACTTTGGAGATCTGGATTTAATTCTCTTTATTGTTGACCTTCTGTGTGACCTTAGGCAGGGTGCTTCATTTTTTTAAGCCTCAATCTCCCTCATGGAAGAGGAAGATCACAGCACTTTCCTAATTCCTGCCTGTGCTGTGAATATGGCAAAGTGTTGACTGGTTGCGAGATGTGTATTCTCACCTTTAGGAAGGTACTTACAAAAATTCCTTAAACAGACTGCAAATCCATGAGTGAGACCCAAAAAAGCTAGGAATATGCATTGCCTTTGGGTGACACGTTGGAATGTATACACAGTCCCAGAGTCAGCCCACAAGGCTTGGACAAATCCCATGACCTCTCTGACTCTCCTTCTGCCTGATTGCTGTTACATGATAGGAAGGGCTCCAAGCCTACAGCTCTCAAGGGGGTCTCTGAAAAATCATACAACAGCCTTGGCCTCATGGACAAGTGAAATTTGAGTTTATTTTTCCCAGATGCCACCAGATGGCATCACAGGATCAGTAGTGACAGAGATCTGCCTGTGGAAACGCTAAAACCTTAGGAAAAACAGTGATGGTTGTATTTTTCTGTTTTCAGTTAATTGACTGGAAATGTTTAAAACTTATCTCAGAAAGCAGGCTGATATTCCCAATGCTTCTGTGCAGAGAGACAAAATGAATCCTATCTGAACCTTGAAGGCAATTTAAAGAAAAATATAAAATTTTCTGTTTCAAATAATAAAACATTTCAAATAGCAAAAAAAAAAAAAAATATTTATAGTGTTACAGTCATGATAAACTGTTTTTTCTCCCTAAAACATAGGGGTTTTTTAATGCTGGTTTCTTCTTGCTATAATTCAATATGCTCTTGTGAATTACCACCAAACTGAACATTTTCCTTCTCACTTCTGTCTTTAAAATGTAATAATGCATACATCACTAGTGTACATTTATCACTATAACAGAATATATCTCTCCCTGTAGCATTGTCCTCTTATTAAGTTTAATTTAAATATTATCAAGTAGCATTTTGAATACTAATTAACATCAAAACTTGATTTACTAAGTGCTGTGTACACACAGATTAACATTTCATCTCAGACATGTATAACCCAAATGAAACAGCTCAGAATATCAATGGAAGTATTATTTCGCTTTTAGAGCAGTGTAAATGAGATGCCAGTATGTTAATTGATTTTTTTAAAATCATGTGAGAAGTCTGGGCCAAGTCTAGACATAGGCTGCTTGAACTCTGATCTAACCCCAAGTTCTCCATCTGTTAGGGAAATGGAGTCTCCAATAAAAATAAAATGTAATGTTCCTTGATGCCATTCTTGCAATTTAAAATTCCACTTTCAATGCTAAGGGATATATTGCCTATTAAAATAGCAATGGGAATCCAATGTTGTTTAGTGAAAATCACCTGCATGAGAACAAATGATTTCCAAAAGCCATATGTATAAAATGGCCACAGATTATGCATACATCCTTGCTGACAGAAAGGAGTACAAATCCTACAATCTTAGGGAAGAGGTTCATAGTGCATACATTGTAATTTTTAAGGAAAATTCCTGGGATGGCAGGAGGACATATATGTTCCTATTCAAGCATAAATTTCCACATAATATTTTGTATTTCAATGTCAAATCAACATTATGATAAAACATACTTGGTTTAGATGTTGTAGCCAACATGCTTCAAAGCACTGTCAGTGCCAGGTGGGCAGCTTTATCTTTAGGTATAGTACCTAACGCACATAAAGTTAGTTTACAAATACAAGTTCAGCAGCAAAATTCAGATTTACAATTTACACATAATTAGTGTATATTGTTCCTTGAATTCCTGTGATGACATTGTTTTTCAAACAGTTTTATAATTTTCCACAAGACTGCATCAAATTAAAAATGTATATAAATAGAGCTAAGGTGAATTAATAACTGTAAGGAGGTAACAGCAATTATTAGCACTTGAATCTTAGCCTTTGAAATTACTGAATTTTGTGTCTTTGGACAAGACTAAACCTCAAGATAAAATACTTAAATTTAGACATCTACGTGCTTGCTGGGTGTCTGGTTGCCACCAAAGTCAATGGAGGCTCTAGACTGATTCATCTGGGCGACTATGAGTTGTGTAGAGTGAGTTGAATCACTTTGTAGTCTTTACTGCGTGTATTGATTGGGTATCCGTTGGCTTTAAGCTTAAATACTTACCACGTGTGCATGACTATATTTAGGTGTCTTAAACTGAATCTCACATTTCATGTGTGTTTGCCCTTACAATATATGTTTGCTTTTTCAACTAACAACATGCTTGCTTCATCACAAAGAAAAGTAAAATAAAATTGTGGACCATAAAAGCAGTATCAGTTTTATTTTATTCTTCCATATAAATGCTTTAGTACCTTGTGGTTCACAACAGCAGGATGAAACATGGCTGGTAGCCTGAGAGTAGAATCAAAAGAAAAAGGAGACTGCTTGCTCTAGAGCAAGATTACTGCTCTCAACCAACACATCCTGCAGGTTACCTTAAGGAAATAAAGCAAGTTTCCTGAAGGGTAATTGCTCAATAGCAACAGGAAAAAGAGTAGAAAAAGAATAGGCTGCACTGTGAAGATGCAGGTAGTGCTCTCATAATTCTTCTGTATTCTCTCCCATATAACCCGAATCAGATGAATGAAGTTAACCAATTCTATAGGATTTTCCTCTTGATCTAGCATAGTACAGGATGTATTTATATATGGGGGAAGACAGTATCTTTTTTCCCCTGCTACTTTCTGAGAATCAGATTATGCTTTGGGAAGGCGTTACCAGAGAAAATCTGAGGTTTTCTGTCAGTGGTACATGACATTATATATGGTTAGTTTGCGATGCAGGCATTTAAGCATCTCACTTAAGTAATGTCTCTGATCTTTTATACAGGGGTCTCCCTTGTAGAGGCAAGGTGATCTCTTATGTTGATCAGATTTTGTCTGGTGTCTGTGCATCATCCTGCTGTCAGTTTTTGTGAGATATTTGCTTTCCCTTATGAACAGTTTAAACACTTCTTTCTTCTTAGTTCCTCCCACGCAACTCCTACCCACCTTCTCACTCACATCTGTAGCAAAAATACAATATGCATTTGAAAAAATATGTTGTCGAATATCTACGCTAAAATGTGTGTGTATAGAGCAGGATAGAGTGTAAGGACTCTGTGCTTATTTATAACAAATATTTATGCTTTATATTTGCTACAGTTAGAACTGACCTTCAGATTGAATTCCCTTAACTTTGGTGAAGAGAACTTCTCAACTTTCTAAATTAAAATGGCCTTTTGCTCATGGTAAAAGCAGTAAAACTACTTAAGGCAAGCGTGCATTTAGTTACCTAGTTGCAAAACTAAGAAAAATGGCAAATGCCATTTGGTTTCTCTTTGCAGATTTTTTTTTTTTTTCAAATTGTAACTGGATTGGAAAATGTTTGAATCATCTCTATAGGGCCAGGAATCTTTTCTCCACAGAGCATCAGTTTGTGAGTCTTGTGTGGTAACATTAGGATTACAGCAGACACTCCCTTTGCCTTACAAGACTTATTTGCAGAGGCACTGACCATATCCTTAGGATGCTTACTTCCCTGTGGTGGTATAGATGATACATGACTCTCTCCTCTGATATGGGAGAGTTTATCAGATTCTGCAGCCTTTAACTGCACTTGTCTGTAAAGTTTCCCTTTGTGTTTTTAACATTAATCCTAATTAGCCAATAGGAAAAATACAACTATATAACCTTGGTTTGTAGTAATGTATAGAGCATTGTATGTTATATATTGGGAATGTTAGTATATCATCAGTGTAGTGACTTAAGTGGGTAGGTCAATTCACATGATTGGACTCTTATAAAGAAGTAGAACTTGTTTAAAAATCAAGAGAGAATGTGTTGAAGGGTATCCAAATGATAAATACTGCATGGTAGGTGATATATTTGATAGATCTATAAAATGAAAATTTCTGGAGAGAAAGGGAGCTGAGAGCACAGGTGCTGTGTCGTATGTTAATAGGATCACACCAACCAGAAAAGCAAGTGGATTAAGCTCCTTAGGAGCAAATAGTGGATTAATATAAATTTAGGCTTTATTGGAAAGTGCAGGACATATAACACTTTAGGCTCCCTCTGTAGTTAAGAGAAAGATGTAGCCACTTCTGGAGTACAATTTACTTTGCCCTAAAGTAGACATTTTACGTAGGTCAGATGACCATTGCACTGTGTCTACATTTCTTTTCAATGATTATAGAGAATTTGGCATGACTTCCCTTTATTAAAATAGATCCCATCCAAACTGACTAACCATTCATCAATCATTTTGGTGAGGGATATGGAAAAAGCAAGTATAATTCCAGATTGTATTTTGACCAGTAAGGAAGAATGGCCTGAAACACAACTTGCCCTTGAGTGACCATACAGTATAGTGGCAAAGTTTATGATTTTGTGCTGGAAGGGAATTCAGAAGTTCAGAAGAATAAGTAACATGATCTTCAAAACCAGTCTGCTGTGTATTCACAGCTGATGTGGAAAATCCCACAGGGAGCAAGTTTTTAAGTAACGGTTAACTCAGAAGTAGTAGCTGTTATTTTAAGGAAAAATATTAAGAGCACAGTGAAAAAAGGAATGATAGCAAATGTAGTAAGAAATTAACCTCCCTACTTGAAAGCATTTGATGATATGAAACTCAAGTAATCAACGCTGAAAATTGGAAGCTAAATCAAGTTACTGTGATTATAACAACCTAAGTACTAAAAACATATAAATGTTGGGTAAAATTTTGGGACAAAGTCAGAAGGGCAAGATGTAAAATGGACTGTAACTAGCAAGGATTAGAAAAGGTAGCAAGAAAATATTTGATAAGAATAGAAAACAAGGCAATAAATTAATTTCACTAATATTTGGAAGAGAGATTAAAAAGTGAGACCAATAGAATTTGAATGTTTAGTGCATTTTTTGCTTTTTTCTTTTTCAAAAAAGGAGCCACATTCATCCAGTTAGGGTAGTTGTGAAGAAACAGAGATAAGTCTTCACACTGGACTAACAAAAAAACAGTTTAGAACTTCAGCAAATGAGATACTTAGAAACAAGCTGAAATTCATTCTCAAATACTGACGGAACTAATCAGTGCAGACCATCCAGAATTTTATTCAAGAACTCAAGGAATATTTGGGAATATACAGAAGCTTGACCAGTTTTCAGTGGAAACTTTTGGGAGAAATAGTCAAACTGTTTGCAGATTCTTAGAGTACAACAGAAGGAGGAGTAATAGCCCTTATGAATTTTTCAATAATAAATTGTCAAGTGTAATTTCATTCCTGAAAAAAAACAGACACAGGACTGGAGAAGAAGCAACAGATGTCCTTTTACCACAAATTTGCGGCCCCTCTAAGCTGCCTGTCAACATCTTCATACAGTGGCAGATCACAATGCCCAAAAAAACTGGAGAAAAACAGAGAAAAGCAAAGATGCTGTCATGGCAGGAACTAATGGGAAGATCTGGGGCAAATGGTGGGTGAATGCAAGCTCAGACATTGCCAGTAACATTGGGAAGTTCTGGGATTTGAGGATGAGTTATAAATGGCAGTAGGTCTCTAAAAGTCCTCAACCTATTTATGTTTATATGAGATCATCTGGGTGTACAATGCTCCACCTTTCTATATAAGTTCAGTTTCAACTTTTACAATACCTGCAGACATATGTTCAGTATTTGTCATCATGATGAATCAAAAACATTTCACATGACAGAACTGAATCACCCATAGAATTTCCCTGTACAAGAGGAGATTTTTAGAGGTACAGAAGGCGACTGGATACCCAATGATCAGAAGTTGGGTACGAATGCAAATTTATGTTTTTGAAAACCCTCTTTTATATATTTAAAGACATGGCTTATTAAAAAAAAAAAAAAAAAAAAGTGGGTCTTATTTCCATGAAGCCTGGGAGTTTAGAACCTATGTCAGGAAAGCCCTAGAATCCTCCTTGACCATAAAAATTCACCTTAATGACCTATGAAATATGTCACTGGAAACACTACCATCTGGAAATACTTACCATTGGAGAAGAGAGCTGGTAGATTTTCAATGTTTTTCACAGTAGCAAACTGTTTTTCAATGTTGTTGATAAATGTACATGATCCGATGGCTGGAAGTTGAGCTTAAACATATTCAGCCTCAAAACATGATGCACTTCTTTTGTCATCAGGGTAGCTGACTGTATTGCCGTAGAAGCTCGTATACTTGTCACTTCAGGACTTCAAAAAAAAATAGATGACTTTATAAAACACAAGCTTAATGGAGCTTCTAGGGAAAAATTTACCAGCTGCATATGCTGGAATACTACCTCATTGGTGACTGTAGAACTCACTTTTGTCTTTTACTAATCTAGGAATCTGTCTTCCAGCTGGATTTCTCTCTCTCTCTCTGCCCCTCACCCCCATTTTTCTGATCTATAACATACATTGCAATTGCCTTGATGAAGTAACTGTTTCCTAACTTAACTCTGACATTTCCAAGCACATGATCAGAACCTAATAAATTATACTAACAATGCCCATGAATAAGGTATATCTCTTTTTGCCAAGCAGTGTTAGCTATCAGAGCTGTCACTTATGTGTCATGCAAAGCTGATAAATTGGCCTAGACTAGAGGCTGTGTATTTTTGCTGTGATGAAATCATCAGTCGCCTCTAAAACATTCATTTTACAATTGCCTCAATGAGTAGAAATGATCTGGTGCCAGATTGCTTGCTCTTCAGTTCCTAATAGTTTAAGGAGGAGTTCACATTCAGTTCAAGAATTCCAATTTAGCAAATTTTGTTTTAAGACTGTCAAACAGAATTGTCACATCTGATACATTGAAGCTTTGGAGTGAGCTCTATACCCCTCAGCGTAGCCTTACTGTCATCCTCACAATGAAGGGAAACTAAAAGCACAAATTTGAAAATCAAACTGCTACCTCTGGACAAAATGACTACATCCTTGAGCTCTATTCATTCAGAGATTCGCCCCAGTCTGGGCTTTAGCCTTGTACTTGAACAGACTATACTCCAGTCATCATTCTGCTCAACTGCCCAGTAAGTTTTGGGTTCCTGAGTGATTAAAAAAATTATCATATGACACAAGCTGCAAAATAATAGAAATTGGCCATCCATTAAATACGGTATTTGATGGATATCTGCAATAATTTGTTAGAGGAGATTTTGGAGATCCTTTTGAAAAAAACAAGATAGATATGCCCTTTATCTGAACAAGCAAGCCACACAGACAGTAACAAAAGCAAAACCACTTACAGAATACAAGAGCCATTCCCTTTCCATTGATTTTAAAAAACATACTTTATTTGAGAGTATGGAGCATGGTCTGTTCAGAGTGTCTGTGTGTTGTGGTTTAGCCACATCAACTCAGCACCACCCAGCCGCTCACTCACTCCCCCTTGGTGCGATAGGGGAGAGAATCAGAGGAGCAGAAGTGAGAACACTCGTGGAGTGAGATAAAGACAGTTTAATAGGTAAAGCAAAAGCCTCATGCACAAGGAAAGAAAATCAAGGAATTCAAGGTATTCATTCACCCCTTCCCATCATTCAGCCATCCCCAGGACAGCTGGGCTCTGTCACATGTAACGGTGACTTGGGAAGACAAACACTCTAACTCCAAACATCGCTTCCCCCTCATCCTTCTTCCCCCAGCTCTATATGTGGAGCATGATGCCATACGGGATGGAGTATCCCTGGGGTCAGTTGGGGTCAGCTGTCCCGGCTGTGTCCACTCCCAACTCCTTGTGCCCCCCCAGCCCCTCGCTGGTGGGGTGGGGTGAGGAGCAGAAAAGGGCTTGGCTCTGTGTGAGCCCTGCTCAGCAGTAACGAAAATTTCACTATGTTATCAACACTGTTGATAATCCAAAACACACCCCCATACTAGCTACTGTGAAGGAAATTATCCCATCCCAAACCATTACACTGTGTCACATAATCCTAATCTGTAGAGCTACAAATAAACTATGAATGTTGGGATTCAGGTAGTTTTAATATAAAATGTGAGCACTGAACACTTAATCTACAGCTGAAGATTCCAGTTAGACAAGTAACCATTAAACCATTGATACTTTGCCTCATGGGCACTGGATCGAATCCAGTCTAGATTTGTCATGACATAAACCAATGGCCATCTTGCCTCTCACAGACCACGTTGCCATAATCTGTGGATGTGGAAATACAGAAAAACCTATCAAGTAGAGATCAAGGCAAGGATTTCAGGTTTTGAATTTGCTGCCAGCTCAGTGCTGGGGGTCATTCAAATCACCAATGGCCTTCTGTTTATAAGCAGCCTCTGAACTTGTTCTACCTTTTTATTTCAGTTCCTGAGTACCTATTGTTTATTGGCTTCAACTGGAATTAAGTTCTTACCATATTTGAGTTATAAGGCACTTGTTAAAATATAAACTTTTACTTCATTTCAGAAGCAGGAGAATTGCAGTAATTATTTCTGCTTATACTGTCCTTTGAAATTCAAATGTGAAACAAGAGTCTTGCAGCATTACGAACAAAACTGATGAATGGTAGTTTAGCAATATCTCTATATTGGAAGAAAATATACCTTTTAGAACTCTCTGAAAACCAAGGCATATGGAATAACTGCTACTAATTGAAGAATGCCAGAATGACCCAAGATGAGAGCAGAAGACAGAGAAATCTGAATGCTGAAAATAGAATTAGGGAAAAAGAAGATGATTTCAGAAAGGCAGGAAAGTGAATGGTAGTAACAGTCATGTGTAAAGTAAGAGCTGTAGGAGAGAGAAGGGACAGTTTGATAGTTTATCAATTCGAAGTAGGAAGATAGCAGGAACTGCAAAGGAGAGCAGGTGTGTGAAGGCTTGAAAAGATGACACTGTAGTGAGATCCATGAGATTAGGTGGTGGCAGAAATATAACAGTTTTAGAGTGACCATGCAGGAGGAGGGAAGGTAAAAAAAGAGCAACTAGATTTGAATTTAAGAGCTAATGATGAGCTCTTCATTTTAACATAAATGAATATTCTTACTTACTATTTTGTTTGATGGATGAGTCTTTCATGTATAAAATTAAGGAAAAGCAATATTTATATTTATTAAAAAATTAGTATATATTGGCCTCTGTTATTGGATAGCACGGTACTCATATGATATTTTTCATTGGTAATACCAGTTGTCTTAATATGAAAGGACTACATGTGTGCCTCTGTCTAGACTTTACCATTTAGCAATGAGACAAAATGCCATTGATCACCTCATAGTTGTTGGATCTCATCCAGTCCAGGTTGGTAATAGAAATATCTGGTAGCTATTTAGTGACCTGAATTAAATAAGTTTCATGTACCTTCAGGCTCCAGTGAGCCTATGTGTCCTTTTGAAAAGTTACCATTTATTTCAAACCTGGTTTAAACAAGTTTTGAGGAATTCTTATGGAACTCAGGGGAAATAGCTGTTAAGCTGTCACTGCAGTGAACTCTTCAGTGAAATTATTTCAGTCTCAAAGTTTGCCGATCTGGCATCATTCACAAAAGCTACAATCACATGGGAAGTAGATCTTCTACCAGAATAATTTTGGTACAGTTTGGATTAAAAAATAAGTCTTTGCCTATGGTTATAGGCTTATAAGATACCATTTGGAATGATTCATGTGGTCTGATGAGTCATAAAGCTTGTTGGTTCCTACTGTAAAAGGCAGTGTGTGCAAGACACCTCTTCAATAACACAATATTAATTTTCTTCCTGCTTCAAAGACGTAATGCTTTGATAACTTACTCAGCTGCATTAGCTGCCTCCTTAAGCTTCCTGGCAGAAAAAGGCATGCTAAATGATACAGCTCATACCCCCATGGCGGTTCTTGTTTTCCAGAGAGAGTTTGCATGTAGAATGCCCAGCTCATCAGAGCATAAAGACCAGCTTACTGGAGGCAAAATTTGTAACTCTAAGGTAGAAAGTCAAAGAAAATTGAAAAGGTCATTTAAATTGCTGGCCCATAAAAAGAGAGGAGGATGCTGGGCATGGAGAACAGGAGACATGACACGATATTATGTTTTCAGTGGAGTTCAGGATGAGACAACCACTGTGCTTATATGTGCTCAACTAAGCAGTTCTAACCGATTGGAAGGAAGTGTAGGCGCGGAAAAGATGAGAATTGAAAAAAGTGAGAGAAAAGCAATAAAGTGAGCCTGGAAAGTTAACAGGAGCTAAGCTGGAGAGTGAAGCCTCTTTCTCCTCTGTGCATTTCTCTTTTCTTTCTGTTCCTAAACTCGTTCTTCGCTAGCCAGGCCGAGCCCCAGCGCTCCCACCATGGCACGGTGGGGTGCAGGAGCCATGGCACGGTGGGGTGCGCGGAGCTGGGGCGGTGCTGAGCGCGCCGCGGCCTGGGGCTGGGGCTGGGCATGCAGGCTCCAGTCTGCAAAATGGTGGCCTAAGCTGGGAAAGGTCACAGCTCAAGAGCTTTACTTTGGCACCATCCATGAGTTTCTTAGAATTATTGTACTTTTTGCTGGACTGTCTCAGTTGTCAGAGTTGTGTGAGCCGTTGTGTAAAAAGATTGTGCCATCTGCTTGTGGGGAAAGTCATCCTCAGATAGCTTCAAGGCAGATCATCCCTAATGTGTGTTTTTCCAATGTCCCCTGTCTTGCTGGAAGACCATCACCTAAGGGTTGATGCTTCCATTTCTAATTCTAAATGATTCCATTTCAAATGACTAAGCAGGACTGCCAGAGAACATGGCTCAGCTTTCATCTCATCTCTTACTAATGTGTTTGAGAATACTTAAGTTGACATGCAAAGTTAAGACAGATAAATAGGGTTCTTTGTATCTTCTCTTAATGCAAAAAATGGCAATTTCTGGCTGTAAAGAGCTGTCTTTATTCAGACTTCTGTTTGCTTTCTCAGACACCAAAATCTCTTATTTGATGAGTTCAACAAATGAAAGAATTCATCCACAACTTAAATCTCCTGTACTGTTTGTTCCATGGTAAAAAGGTGCCTTTTCTTCACCATTTAATTTACTGTATAAGAGCACTGTACTATGTCAGTGACAGTTCAAAGAAGGAATGGAAAGGAATCCTTTATGTTTCCTCCCCAGAGAAAGGATGTGTTTTTCCCTTCCAATTCAACAAGGCTTTCCAAGTGTTCATTTAATCACTGTACAAACACAACATAAGGTGGCTTAAATAAATAAATGGCTAAAAAAAACAGACTATTCTGCTAGCCTCTATTTGAATGACCTACATATGTATCATGCTCAAGCATTCTAACAGAAGACAGACTGTAGTAAGTCTTGAAGTGGCACTGTTCAGAATTGAACCAATTGGTGCTAACATGGTCTGCTGAAATATTTTAAAGAGACTATAACTCTTCCAGTTGTAGAAGAGCTTGATCTGTCCAAAATATAAATCTTATCTTTCATTTAGATCATGATCCAGTAATTAATGAAGTAGGTCATGCTTTACTTTGAGTCAGTGAATGCAAAGGCAATTACTGTAATTACTGTGAACTATAGTTGCATCTTTTTCTCCATCTCAGTTTAACTTGGTCTGTAGTTTTAAGCTATAATCTTCCGTTGCTGCACTTTTTATTTGTAAGCTTTCAAATTGCTTTTTGCCACAGCGTGCAGAAGAGACAGACATCTCTATAAGCTGGAGGCTCTTCTTATTTCCATTATGTCAAATTCATTTTGGAGTTAAGCATCAGAAATTGTGCAGTCAAGTTCATTCTGGGCCAGGACATCAAGATTGTGAAGTCAAGCTCAGAACAGCAGTGCTACTTTGCTTATTGTATAATGCTTCTGAAGCCAGCCCATTTAATAGCGAAAAAAAAACACCAAAACACTTTTGTTATATATTAAACTTTCCTGCTTGCACTTGCAACTTTTTCTATTTGCTTTTTTGTTTTATTTTTTCTTTTAATATTACTGAACACAATTGTTATAATTAAGACATTGTTTTAGAGAAAGGGTATTATTTGTTTTACTCTTTCAGAAAAACTTGTTTATTTTGGCCTGTGGGTAAGAATTTGATTAAAATGTGTAAAATAATGGTATCTTTCATCAAGGTTGTTGCTGCATGAATATGCTGTTTTTCAACTGATTATGTTTTCATTTAAATATTGGAAAATAATACCCAGAAATCAAGTTAGCATCTACTGTTTTTGGTCTTCAGAAAGTCAGACTAGGTTATAAGTCCTTTCTAAATTGAACACCTATTATTCTGCAGTGAGATTCTGTCAGGTGTCAGTGAGCAAAATAGCATGCAAACAGACTTCTACCTACCTACTTGGCAATGATTGATTGATTCTATTCCACAGCTGTGCATTTTTAAGAGGGAGATCACTATTTTGGCAACCTGGTGTAGTCAGGTCATTTAGCTCTTCAACATTACTTAATCTGTTTAGTCTAGCTTGTTTATCATCTTGATAAAAATTGCAGAAGATAGAATTGATGTGTTATTTCTCTCTGACATTTCTTTTCCTTGCTCTTTTGATTTCAGCCACTTAGACCTGTAAGTCCTTCTTAAGTGTCCATCCCTGACTATATCCTATCAGGAAAGTGAACTTAATTTCAGATAAATTCACTCAATATCATGTGTTGTGTTTGCACCTTAGACAATAATTTCTTCCAGAGTGAGTGTGCAAAGGGCATAAAGTAGTCAACTGCCATTTCAGTGGCTTTTTGTTGTTCTGTGGAAAAGTGAAAAATGTTTGTGTAACAGCTTGGGTGGAATTCCTGTCTTATATTCTTGATGCATTTTCAGAATCTCAGTTATTAGATCACATACAGATAGAACTACTGTTTTACAGAAGAGAAAGGGAATAAGCGTGTGTTTTATTTATTGTCATACTTCATGTCCTTTTATCTATAGAGAGATTATTACAATTTACTAATTAATTTTAAAGCTTCATGTTCTGTTAACACAACTCTTACAGACCACCTCTATGGTTTCCTATAGTGCTTAAGAGAGGCTTGTTTTGTCATGAAGTCTGCAGTCTTCGGGCTTAAGCCTAAACAAAATCAATATTTTTTTTCCCTGGAACTTTTAATACTGACAGAGTGACATCATCCATATCCATCTCCATATCCAACTCAGGAGCTCAGGAATGTTCCTTTAAGTTTTTCTTCAGTTCATCCTCTTACTTCTTTCTCAGGACTCTCTCAAGGACTCCAGTTATGAAAAGAGAAAAAAATAGATAAAAGTCACTCTTTCTTAGAGGAAGGGTGACTTGGTCTTCTTCAGAGACACTGAATCAAGGCTGAAGTTTCCTTTGTAGCATCATATAGACACTGTGCTGCCTAAACTTAAAGATTCTGCTTGGACCTCCACAGTATCAAAGCTGTGACTACAGTGTTGAGTTAATGAGTAATTGTAGTGCTGGTATATCTGTGCCCACGGCAATGCAGCATCAAGTGTCATAACACTACCACTGAGTGAGAGTAGGGCACACCACCTCTTTCGTCCACAGCAGTAGCCTAAGTTGTGCTCTTTTCCTGCAGCCTGTATTCTCCACGGAGGTTGCAAACTAAGTCCTAATTGACATCATATTCCTCTTTAGGTATTTTCAGTGTTGTGCATTAAAATTTATTAGTTTTGATGGCACTGAACAATCCGATTAGTTCTTTTAGAATGCACTTCATTAATGTCTTCTAAGATACTATATTCCTAAATTGAATTTCAGCAATTTTTTTCAAGGGGTCTATGTTAGTCTTGCCATCCACAAAACTTGAGGTTTATATACACAACTTTGATGAAAACATTTGAATCTTTTGATTATTTTTTTTTTAAAGCTTCCACCAGCCATTTTTACAGCCACTGCTTTCAAACAGGAAGGTGGGACAACTGAGAACTCTTGTGTTGAACAAATTAGCAAGGTTAATATCTTACATTTGTTGTATGCTCAGAATTTCTTTTCAGGAGCATTAAAGCATTCACTTCCCTTTACACAATCTAGATAGAAATTGTAAGAACAACCTGAATTTTGTGCACTTCAGATGACAGAAATGTTGTAGAAATTACCGGAATCTATCTATTAGCATATAATGCTTTGAAATATATCAGCCAAAGACACAAATACATGGCAGTTCAAGAACACTGAAATATTGTCACAGTTTACCTTCAGCTTGCCTGTATGATTGTAACAACACAGGGATTAATACATGCCTATTTTCATAATGCATTATGTTCTGGCACAGACATTTACTTTAAATGTTTCTTTAGGGGTGGTAGTCTTTCAGCCTACACTTCTAGTACAAGGTGTCTATCTTGTAGAAGCTACGTTAGTGCTCCTTAAAATATTTTGCCCATGTATATACTCCACCAGTCATCCTCCCTCCTGTCTGCTGAGATTCCTCTGCTTGCAAAGAAGTCATACAGCGTGATGATGGTTTGATATTATGCTGCCTCTTAAGCCCTTCATATGCTGCCCCAAAGGGTCTAAGACACATGCATGGATCGAGCAGGCATTACCAGCATGATAATAGTACTCATGCTCTCCACTGCGGAATGCACATATGCACAAATTAACTCCAGAAATCAGTTATTTTTCTGTGAGGTAACTTATTTCCTCTTTCTCATCACGATTGTGATTGCATAATAGGTCATGTGTTTATGCAGATATGAGTAAGGTAAGATTTGAATAGGTTCTATTCTTCTGTTATGCTAGTTCCAAGTTTACTTGTTTGCTTCCTCAGTCTAAAGATAAGCCAGCGTGTATTTTTTTATAACATGGAAAGACTGCAACAAATCATGCTTCTCTAAGTTTGTAGATCTTACATAGTTTTGAATTATATTAAAATAATATAGACAGTCGAAATTCAGACTATTTTTTTTTCTACATTTTTGTGAATAAGATTTGGAGAAATATTAAATGATCATCAAATTGAATGGCGTAAAAAGGTTTTGGGGGAAGAAAGGATGAGTTTCAGAAAAAATGTGTTTTTTCCTTCCTTGTCATAAAGAAAAAAAAAATAATTGAGGAAGGATGTTTATCTAGACAGATTAAACTGAGAAAACTTTGATTCGTATGAAATCATATTTTCGAAAAACCTGAAACCTCAGCTAGACAATTATGTTTCTGTGTACAATCAGTAGTTGTACAGCATAATGCAGTCTTCTGGATCAGAAGCTGTGAGATCTCCTGGGTTTTATATTATTCCTATCACAAATTAGTTTTTCCAAGAGTTAATTGTCTAAATGTTGTTCACGAACTAGCAAAGACTATATTTTGTCATGCAAATAAGCAAGAAATTTTTTACGATGAAGGTGATGAAACACTGGCACAGGTTGCCCAGAGAGGTGGTAGGTGCCCCATCCCTGGAAACATTCAAGGCCAGGTTGGACGGGGCTCTGAGCAACCTGATCTGGTTGAAGATGTCCCTGATCATTGCAGGGGGTTAGAACTAAATGACCTTTAAAACTCCCTTCCAACCCAAATCATTCTATGATTCTATGATAAATAATAATTAAATGTGTTCCCAAAACATCACATTCTCTAAAATGTGGTGAAATACAGAAAGTTAAGATGGGCCGGTTTCTAAATGTAGTTGATCAAAAGAATTGTACTCAGAACAGATTCAATAGCTGTTATTTGTGGAGTTCTGTGGAATAAAACTTATTTTTGTAAGCCTTAAAAAGTTGTTAAACTTTAAATAAAATCCATATTTTCAAAATGTGCTTAGACATCTTGTGATAGTACTTGATAAAAATAAATAGTTGTTATTGCTGAGAATTTGGGTCTTGTGTTTTGGCCTCTCTGCTTCTGAAGCCTATGGCATTGTTGTTTTTCCTCCCCCTACACTTTATTTCTTTTTTTTTTTTTTTCCTCTTCTTTTTTTGAGCAATCAGAAATGTATTTCTGTCCTGCTGAATTTGTTTACATTTCAAATGTTTCCTGTTCTTCACTGAAACATTATGAAGTGGAAACCTGTATTAAATGAAAGACATATAAATAAGTAACCAAATACATAAAAGAAACCTCACACACTTCAGTATAACCACAGTAACACTCCCACTGGAAAGCAAGATTCACATTATTGGAGCAGTTAATAATTCTATATATGAATTCCATCTCTTCCTTGAGATGCTGCTGACAAAACATTTAACGTCTCTAATACAAATCGAGAGAGTTCTGAAACTGCCCCGGAATTTTAGGGGTATTCCCTACTTTATTCTACTGTGTTCCACCGCCACTGCTTAAACAGCAAAAAAATAAGAGGAATCCCATGGAAAGATCTGTTAATGTCGAACAGACAGAGGTGGTGAAGTTGTAAACAATAACAACACCATTGCTGTCATGTTAAAGATATGGGGGTATTTCTAGGCAACAGAGAAGGGATTAAGTGAGAATAAAATGGTAGATGGGGTTTCTGCTCTGTAAATTCTCCAACCACCAGGTTTTATTAGAGATGCTCTGTATATCTCCAGGTTTCCCTGATGCTACAGAGTGGACTTACAGAGTCCGGCTGAAGGAGCATCCTTGCTTGCAGTATTCTACAGTGACCTTCAAGCACCACAGAAAATTTATCTTTTGAACCTTATACATTAAATAATATTGATTGGTGAAGAGATTACCAAAAAATGTGAACTCAGTAGAGCAGGAAACCCCCAAAATTAGCCATCAGAGTATATGCATGGATAAACACAGGCAGACTGTGGTGTGCAGTATTAGTACAGATCCTCAGGGCCAGTCACAGGTAACACACTGTCAGCCTTTTTGATTTTGTACTTTCACTTTTGCATCTGGTCAACCTGGCCTTTACATCCATCAGATATTTAAAAAAACAAACACCTTTGTCTTTCTGTCTAATGTTAAACTACTCAAATCTGTTGTTGTTTGCATTCCTTCTGTAGGTGAATGGTATTGATCTTCGAGGTGCTACCCATGAGCAGGCTGCAGCTGCGCTAAAAGGAGCAGGACAGACGGTAACAATCATAGCACAATACCAGCCGGAGGGTAAGCAAAATAATAAACTTAAAGACATATGGTAAAAGAAAAGTGCTTTAAAGCCACCCATTTAACAGGATGAGGCTGCTGTAGATAGTGCTTTTCCCAGCTATCATTAGAAGTTATCTGGAATGAAAATTCAAGTGGCAATTCGATCCTAAGGAAATGGCTGTATTTTTGTCACAGATTTTGCTTTTAGAAGTATTTTATGCAAATATAAGAACTATCTTTAAATGTGCATATAATAAGACAGTAATCAACACTTAGTTAATCACTTTATTTTCATTATTGCTCATTTTACCTTCTTTTCTATTCTCCTTCTGGAGACAGATAGTGCAAAAGATAAGAATGAACAGAATTTCCAGGAAGTTCTGAAGTTGCTCCAGACAATCAGATCAGAATTAAACAGAGCTAAATGCTTCCTGCCAAATGCATAGAGCTTCCCATTATTACTTTTGGATGATGGTGTCCTTGTACCTCCAAGGCAATTAGTCCCAGATAACAAGTTCTTAGTAGAGAAAATGACAGCTTTTCTAAACAAAAACATCAAAAGGAAATTCAGCAAAATATAAGACATTTAAGGTGAGATGTATCTCATCCAGCTTTTGGTGTCTAATATTTAGCTTTCTAGAGTTTAAGCTAGTTTCAGTAGGAAGAAGTAGATATTGATTGATGTTATGAGTCCAGTGGCAGAACTCGTTCTTGTTGTCCATGAGCTACGACCCAAATGACTATCTGAGGCTCTCAAAATCATGAAAGGAATATTACTTTCTGATAGGAACTAAAGATGGTTTTCCTCTGCAGCAGTTGTTACTTTGAAACTCTATCCAGGTGAATTAAGCAACTTACAGGTGTCTGTGAAGACTTGCTGGCACCATTTTATCAGTTTTCAGTAAACAGTTCTAGCTCAAATCACAAGTCCTGCTATGACCTGTCAACACAAGATGTTGATTCTGGCTGATTGTGCCCAGCCCAGGATGCATGTAGGTCTCAGGTGAAACAGAACATCTCTAATTAACAAATTCAGCTAATCATTTTTTTTCAAAGACACTGTGGAGATGAATTAGCACTGCCAGAATTTAACCAACATGATACCTCCTTTTGTTTCTCTGGATCTTGATGCTAGCACACAAAGAGAAAAACAGCTGGTATTTTAGTCAACTTTACAATTGTGCTTCAGATCTGGTATCATTCATCTGTTTATTGATTTATCTGCACTTGAGTTACCAAAGAGAATAAATTAGGCCGTACTAACAAACAAGCAGATGAGAGCAAATGAAATTGCAAGTATCTATCTTTAGTTAAATAAATGGAACATATTAATATAAAAATGCATAAGTAATAGAGTTATTTCAAAGAAGGAATACTGAAAAGCAATTCCATTCCTGATAGCTATCCACACTGTGTTCTGAATAAAACCATGTTCCCATTAGTTCCGGCAGTCTTGTTTGCTGTCTGGCAATTTTATACTGCAATTATCACCATGGTGCCTGAGTACTTGTAGCAATCACTGGCATTTCACAGTTGTTCTTTGCCATTGTTAATACACAAAAAATATATTGCTTGACAGATTTTTCCCATTACATTTGAACTTTTATTTGACATACATTTCCCCTACATTTTACCAGCTTTGTACTATGTCAAATTCAGTTGTGGTGAGCATGCTATTTAAATGATGCTGATGAAATCTATCAAGTATTATATTGCATATTTATTCCATTTTTCCTATAACACTGTTCCATTCACCAAAAACCCTGTTGAGGGCAGACTTGTCCCAACTGCTTGACTTCTTGTCAGTGAAGCACAGCCAGTTTTCTGTTTAACTAAATAGTTCAAAACACACTGAAGAAAGTTGAGCTGGTGAAGAACAGGGCCTGAAAATTAGCCTTTTTGTAGGAAATGATTGATTATTTTAAGGTAGCGAGAGTATTCAGTAGTTGTCCAGCATGTGCTGATCTTACTGCTGAAGTATTTAATTTTAATCTGAGATGCTGGTTAATGCAAACTGCATAAATACGGATGTGAAATGAAGTTTTTCTTTCTTAAAAAATCCCTAACAGCAAAGAAAATTTTAAAACAGTTGTCTAAATAACCTTCATAGATAATTATTTAAGGATTTACAGGTCACATAGAAAGACAAACATACTCTCTATCAGCATAAATATTTATTTTATACTGAAGATCTTGCACAACTTTTTTTGTCCTTTATAATTTGTAGTTGATTTCATACTTACCATATCTTATCATATATCTTATCTTACTGCATACATTGGAACATAGTCATACAGTCTTAAAACTGTGCAGCTGTGCTTCCCCCAGGGGCTCCTCACTTTACAATGCTTCCAAAACTAGTAAAGTACATAAGGCAAGTAGGCTTGTAGCTTGATTTTTCCATTTTCATACTGGAAGCTCTTAGTTCTTACTACAGTTTCAGGTTTTTGGGGAAGATCCTAGAACAGCCACTGCAAATGTTAACCAGTACCATTTTTAAAATCTTTTCCAGTTTATTGAGCCTTTAGATGTTTTTGCAAACAAAAACACTCAGTGAAACCTTTAGCTATTGATATTTCAAGTATTAAGTAATGATGATATAAATAGCAGTCAATACTATGAGCCAGCTGATGATTAGAAATTAAAATTGTTAGTAGAAAAAGCTTGTGTACCAATAATTTAGGTTTTATGCAGTAAAGAAAAGCTTACAGTACACTTATCTTGGCAACATCTCCAAAAACAAATAATATATTTTGCTGTGGGAAGAAAATGAGGTGAATGCTGTAGAAACAGCTTTCCAAGTTTAAATTTCCCTTTCCTTGTTTCAGACAGTCAAAAGTTCATCTAAGCCTTGTATGAACTCCCCTCACATTTATGTGTATCGACTTGGCAGAAAATCTCATGAGAATGGCAACTCCTGAAGAAAAATCTAGTGCTTGCCATCAACTTGAATAGCTTTTCCGCTTGATATTACGGTACTTTGTTTTCTCATCCTGTCTGGAATAATCAAATGCAGAGACTAGGTCAGATAGAATAGCATCACAAAATTTTTTGAATGCTGTCAGAATTGTGGTTGGTGATGGTACTTATCTGAACCACACTGCCTGCCCCTCAGATGAAATCAGTCTTGGAAATAGGAGAAAATTCTGTAAAAGAGCACAGGTACAGTGGACAAAGGGACATCTTATGTAGACATTTATTGTGTAAATGGAGGTCAAGTAATGCTAAGCATCATGATCTCTAACAATCAGTGTGGATGTAGTTCATATGGAGGTTTATACATGTGTTCAAAGTACACTAGCCATCCTGTAGCCTTCAGGAAGATGATTTTTGTACTCATGCACAGCTCACACTTCTGCACATGGTTGAAATGGAACTAAAGAGAATTTAAGGACCAAAAGCTACTTAGAACAAAATTAGAAGAGGAACGATCACTTATATTTAGCTTTGCTCTCCAATTTTCAATATTCTTGGAAGCATTTTAACTTTCCTCTGAGCTTAGCAACTCTCAGATCTCTTTTAAAACATTGTACAAATATGGATCTAGTGAGTAGGCCTGTCTCTTCTGCAAAATAAAAACCTGAGCCTGGTAAATAATCTCAGGGTGGAACAGTGTGTCCCTATTAAAACAATTAGATAGAAATTAAAATGGGACTATGTACCATATAGGGAAACACTTTTTTACACTTCCAGGTTTTTATGCAGGACATATTTTGATTTTAATGTCAACATTTATAAATTACAGCCCAGTATGAAAGGAGTTGAGGAAAAAAAAAAAAAAAAAAACAGTATGTCAGTGAAACTGAAATACATTTTCAAGGGAAAGTTAACTTTGGTTGAAATAGTGACAATTTGTCCTGAAGTACACAACTTGAGAGTGGGGGTAGACAGAATACTGGACTCCTAATGAAGCTGCTAAAAAAGCTTTATTGAACATTTTAGTCTCAAATGCTCATGGTCTTTCCCCCTGCCACAGTGTGAAAGGGTAGAACTTAGCCCTAAGATTTTTGCAAAATATTTGGTGTCAGTGGTCTGCAAACTGTGTCGTGCTGCATTGCAGTGTCTCTGCAGCTATTCCCTCACAACAGTCCCTGGAAAACTGTTAAACCACTCAGAAGTTTCATGTGCTTTAAATCTTTCAAGTGAGCCAATTAACTTGCTTTCTTAACAGCTTGCATATAGGGAAAACATTCATTGATTACAGTTTGATTAGACCAGCCGACAATGAAGAGGTCAAAAAGTTGTTATAGTGAGAGAATCTCTGCTTTATCACCTTTTGAATTAGCAGTTAGATGCTTGCTTGGTGACTCTGTGCTCTGTGCCTGCTGTGCAGCGAGTAGCTGAGTGTTAGAGAACGAGTATCAGATGGAGAGATACTGTGTTAGGCAGTGTCGTTCTTTGCAGACATTAGCTAAGCAAATTATTGGAGAGCTGCACCTACAGTTATAAGCATCTCATGGCAGCTGTGGTACTAAATTCACTTTTTAGTTCTTTTGTTCACAAATTTGGGAGGATCACCTAGTACACTGTAACAGACTTAACTTTCATAAGCAAGATCAGCTTTTACAAAAGCATACTCCTTGTCTTACACATTTTTCTGATCTACTAATGCATGAGATCTGCTCTTAAAATATCAGAGTAAAAATCCAGGAATCACTTTTACATATCTCTCCTTGAACACTCGGATATTCTTCAGTTCTTTTCCCCATTTCATTCCCTATTCTTGCCTCAAAATACAAACACATGTACCTGTTTTGTTGCAAGTCACCTATATTCCTGTTCAAATGCTTAACCTTTCCAGATGCTGTGGGAATAAGGTAGATACGAAATATATGGGAAGAATAAATAATTGTATTTATTCATCTTTGTCTAGGTCACTCCTATACTTTAAAATGTTAATACTCATATTAAGGGTCCCTTTTCCCAGCTGTTGAAAATCAGTGTAGCTTAATTACTTGGATAAAGTTGCATTACAGCAGTTGGCTTTTCTCTGTAAGCCACTGTATCCAATCACCAAAGAATGCAAGATATTAAGGTTCTATTTCATGCATGTGCATTAAAGAATATACCATAATCTTGGAAAGGCCAAGCTGGATCTGACCGAAGGCCCATTTGATGAGGATCCTGTTTCCAACAGCAGCCAACAGCTTAGGGAGAGGAGAAAGAACCGGACAAGCATATAGGGATACTTGCACTGAATACTGTCCTACTGACCAGAGGGGGTTGAAAATCTTGTCTTCATCTGGAAAATATCACCACTTCAAAGATTAATAAAAGCAAAACACAGTTTAGAGTTATGTTCCAGAGACTGGCCTGCTGAAATTCAGTGAATGAATTTTGTTGAGAAGTTTGGTGCAATTTTTTACATTAGGAAAATTGAGACAGAAGAAGTAATATAAATAAGAACGTTTGACATTATGGTAGTATATTTTTTTTTCCTTGTATTAGAGCCATTTTTCTTTTTATTTAACACCACCAGAGAAGATGCATTGTTCCAAAACCAGAGAAGTTTTATTTCAGACCGTAATTTATTGATAATGCACCGAAGTTCTTCTATGTGGGAGACAGGGACTACAGTCTCATTCAGATAGCAATATCAAAGGCTGCTTTTTTTTCTTTTCTCTTTTTTTTACCCCTCTTTTTACAGTGGCATCTTCAACTCTGTTGTTTACTTATTTACTGATAAAGGTTTTTTACTAAGTTACAGAATAGAGAATTGTTTTCTCTAGCTGATTAAATGTCAGGCCTATGTCTCCCTTGCTTGTCCACTGAAGAGACATTATCCAGATTGCAGATGATGACGTCAAAACTAGTTCTCCTTCTTCTAATAATTTTAACAAGTTTTGCTTCAACAGAAGAGCAGAAGTCCACTAAGCAACAAAATGCTTCTTTGTTGTAGAGATTTCTGCATAAAGTAAGATGTTTAACTACTACGTGGCTGCAGTACACAACTTCATGTAATGTACCAAATCATACCAAATGATTCTTGTGCACTCAAAACTAAAAGTCTGGAATTTAAACTAATCCTTGAGTGCTCCAGGTTATGTCAGCAGCTAAAGTACATAGTTACATGTTGAGATTGATGTTTATTTCATTTGATCTAGTAAATATGACTTTGGTACTCTTAGGATAAACGCAGCAGTTGACAAGATAATAACCCACTTGTCTGGCCATGTGAGATACTTACCTCAGGTATAGCTTTTGTGCCTCTTGTTGCCACATAATATTTAGAATATTTTGCTTTTATTTTTACATTGTCGGAGCAAAGTCTTCAACTTTATAATTTCATTGCCAACTTCACACTGTCTTTACCTCAAGTAAAAAAAAAACAAAACAAAACAAAACAAAAACAAGAAAAAAAAAATAAAATTAAAAGGACAGTTTAAAAATCTCCTGATTGACTTTCAAATTATTTTCTCTTATCATAGCATTTCCTTTCTGTTTGCCTGAGCTGTCCTCACCACGGCTTCCACTCTACTGCACATTAACTCTAGTCCCTAAGTGGCTCTGCCCGCGTACGTGGGCATTGCCCTAACATAGACAGACATTTTGGGGGCTCTTCAGATACCACAGCTGAAGAAGCACCAAGAATTTCATATGTTCTTTTAAAGTCAAGCTTTTGTAAGATTCTTCTAAGACACAAAAGGTTATATTTTAATTCTTCTGTTAAATTTAAAGATCACATTCCCAGTAGTTTCACAGTGTAACTTGTCCAACATTGAATATTTTATAAAAAGCAGAACTGTATTTTTTTTTTCTTTGTCTAAAATAGCCAGCACTCACTGTGCATGAAACAAGTTATGGCTTTGATATATTTTCTTAATGCTTTTGTGCAGATTCATCTGTGTTTAATGTAGTCATCCCAGTCTCTAGACTGTATTTGCTGTTTCCATACAGATTCATGTGTTTCCTCAGTTCCCATTTTCGTAAATGTTTAAGTACTTAGTTTGAAATTCCGTCATATTTAGCTCTTGTTTCTATCAATGGGCTTTAAATTTCCTTAAATTGTATGTTCTTCCATAAAGTTGTCAATGTCAACTGTTTAAAAACCTGTCTTTTCTTGTTTTCATTTTAAATGTGGTAACGTGAAGTTATGTGGGGTTTTTTTCTGTAATTCCTTCTTCAAGCTTTAGTTATAAGGCAGGTCCTGTATAGTTTTTTGTTGTTTATATACAGCCTTCTCTGCTTAATTATATTTATATATACACAGAAAAAAAGTGTATCCATTAAATCCTCATGCTGGAGATTATTAATTGCTTTTCTTTGGCAATTTATTAATTAAAGTTTAGTAATTTCCTCTTTTTACTGTTTTGTTAAGGTAATCATTAGTAAATCTCATTGGGAATACAAGTAAAGAGTCAATTTTCTTTTTGCAACAGCTGTTATGCTTGCAGCTGCTAATTTAACTCTTAAGTTTGGGTTACAAATTCTTCCTGTTTTCATCCCTGTTTTCAAGTTCACTAGAGTGAAATCTGCTTCACCTGTGCTTTTGCCTGTACGTGACAGCTTTTTCAGAAAGTAAAACCTTCTAACAATGGAAAAGATATTATGGATTTGTATACTGGCCGTTTAGTAGTTTCTCAGCAGTAATAGGAATAACAATTTTGTAACTGGATTGATATTACAGAAATAGTTTCTCTTTTTAATTAGTACCCTGGTTTTGTATCTCTGACAACAGAGCAACATTCACAACCATGTGTTTGAGTCTCACTGTAGTGGAAGGAACAGGGAGCTGCAGTTGAGCCTATGCTGCTGAGTTGGCAGAAGGGAGCCAAAGAATAATTCACTTCAGAATCAGATTGAGGGAAAAATTTGAAATTATTTCTGATCTTTCTTCAGTGTTTCTTCTCTCTCTCTCTTTCTTTTTTCAATTTCTAATTCTGCATTTCATCTGAAAGAAAAATGCTTTCCATGTGAAAGACATTTTGTGTTTACTTTATATTTTACTTTTTAAGCAATAAATTTTACCAACACTTTTGTTATTTTAATTTCTTCACACTGACATCATTTCATACATCATAAGACTTCAGCAGTTCATATTTATTTCCATCTACTTACTTTAAAAGGTGTTCTTTTTTCTTTCTTACTGATTTTTGCACTTTGCAAAGATACAGATTTTCCTTGTTGTGTTGCTTTTAGTTACCTTCAGTGACAGATTTTTTTCTTTCTTTACTTACAGTTAATATAAGTCTGTCCTATTTTATTGCTATTGCTTTTCCTAGTCTTCACCATAACTTACACGACTTCGAGTTCAGAGGCTATTGTGTTAACTTGCAACTGGTCCTGTGTGATTGGGCTATTAAAAATAATGAAGACTCTTCACAAAAATATTTTTTTATCCAAAAGTTTAGCATGTATTATTTTAATAGAGTTCAGAAGATCACTAGAAACCTGGTTTTCTCTGTCTTCAGGGGAATTACTTCATGTAGAGACATGACTGAAAATACAAACCAGTCCATAAACCAGATGAAATTTTGCAATATAGTCACGGATACTAAAATTACAGGTTCTATACATCCTTGTGTATTCATCTTATGTCTCAAGAGAATACGAATACTAAAAACTAAGTTTTGTCTCCGACAATTGATGTAAAAATGCTGAGCTAGCAAAATATTTTGGTTTGAAAGTAAAAGTACATTTTTCTGGGGTTTCCTAGAAAACTGCTCTTGAATATGTTAAAAAAATAAAAGGTATGGCTTTCAAATACATCCTGTAAATTCAAGGTGTATTTGCTTCATTGTTTTGTTAGAAAAGACAAATTGAAGGAAGAATTTCTGGTCTCATTTTCTCTGCTTGCAAAACATCAGCAAGGGCAAAAGAGCAACTATAGGAGAGAAACAAGGTCTGTGATGTGAAGGGATGAAGGTTTCCCAAAGGATGGGAGGATTATAGCCTGCTTCTGGAAATCTCTCATGCCAAGGAAGGACAGCAAGTCTGATGTAAAGTGAGCACTGTTCCGGTAGCATTGCTAAATATTAGAGGAGATGATGGCATATCGGGGATTTTCTTAGCCCAGTGCTGCGGCTGCTGTCAGCACAAAATTCACAGTGAGGTCAATGCAGGTGTTAGGGACAGTCTTTCATAACTCATATTTGTAAAGTTTATAGTTCTTGACACATGCAGGGATTTTCTTTTAATTAGGTAACAGAGCTAGCCAAATACAAACTAAAAAGTAATTTCTTTTTTAATTAAATGGGGCCACTGGCTAAGCTGGTTGCCCAAGGTCTCTCAGTGGAGAAATGTAAGCCTTCCTGAGCTCATTCAGCCTTTCTGCATGAGATCAGTCTCATCTCACTATCTATAGAGGGATCTTCGATGACTAACTTAGGCCGGACAGACAAAGCTAAGTCTAGATGAATTCTTCTTCTGGTGTCCCTGGGAAGCAGCTACTAGTATAGTGCTGTGCAGACAGATGAAATTACTTTCCCCAGATGAACAGATGAACTGTTAATGAAGGTAGAAATAAATTATTTGAGTCTGTGCCTTTTGTTTAGTCACTAGACAGCACTTTCTCTCTGGAATAATTCTCGAGGCACATTAGTACAAGCATTGTTTTGATGGAGGGAGAAAAAGTTGGGAAAAATAACAGACAACTTAAAGTTGTGATTCCAGTAGGAAAATAACAATATTAAGAGTTTCAAGGCAAGATAGGAGATTTAAAGATAATTATTTACTTGTAACTTGAATTTTAAGTAAATTGATTGGTTGATTTGAATTTATTATCTATGGGTGAGAATGATTGCATAGTGTGAGAAATAAAAAATAAAGCATGCACTATTTGAATAGAGAGGGACAAAGAGGTAAAGGGAAGATATTCTCTAAGGTATTCCTGTGTACTGCATGTGCATGCACAGCATTTTAAAGGATTTCACTTGCAACAGGTAACAGTTACCCTGCTCTGTGTGCCTTCCTAACTCTGATCTCTGCTTGCTGAGAGTGGCAATGTAAGGGATATATAGTGAAAGTAGAAATACTGATTTAGGGTGCACATAATGGATAGGTGATCATGTCATTATTATGAAGAACAGAAATGCTACTGAGTAGACTTTTATGCATGCTCACCCACACACACACGCAGCCATTGGAATTGGAATTTGGAATCCACAGGGCCAGATTTTAAAAGCTGCATGGGATGCCTGCAATAGATTCCTTCACAGGTGTCCTGTGACAAACATTCTTAGACTGTATATTCCTGTAAAGGATAAATAAGAAGTTATACAGTATCAGGTTGCACACTAATCTGTGCCTGACATAAAACTATTTTTCAGCAAGTGAGTTCAATGCCTCTGGAAATCTTTACTATTGAGCTACCTCTACCATAAATTCCCCTTTTTCCATGATCTTGATCTACGTCATTCTTTCTTAGGTTATTTTATTTTTCATGGCTGTTAATCTGACAGTTGACAAGAGAAGTAAGAATCAGATTTAGACTTCATTGTCAATCTCAATACTTAACTTCAGACTCGTAGAAAATACTTAACTGCAGAATCATTGAAAGAATGTCATATGTCATGTCAGCTTCAAAAAACCCCCTCTGCTTAATATTAATTTTGAGTAAGAAAACCTTTTACATGACAGATGAATGCACTGAAGATACATAGTATGTTTGATTTTAGCCTCTCTCACCTGTATGAGTTATCATATAATGGCTTCATTAGAGACTTAAGTGAAAGCTGAAGTAAATGGATTTTTCTTTAATTAAATATTAACCATAGTTCAGTATGAAGAAACGTTTAAAGATATATCAGCATTTATCTATAAAGTAAAAATTTCTATATTTTAACCTGAGAATCCATCTTCTTTTAGAAGCTCTAGTATCTATCTAAGTATTATTTTACCCTGGTTTCAGGGTTGAAGATGGTTTCAAAGATATTATAAGCCAGGTGCTCAGAGTTAAACTCTGAAATAGAAATACCCTGATCTGCTGCACTGCTGAATTACGTGAGTGATCACTTGTCTTAAAATTCTGTTTAATCATATTTGATAGTTTAAACATGGATTTAGAAGTCTGGCCTTAGTCACTTGTTCTGAAAAATTTGTTATTAGACATCTTGAAGTATTTTCTAGTGACTTTCTAATTCCCTTTGCAGTTTGCAAGGGAAATATGTGAGACTAAGCCAGGTAGTAATTACTTTTTTTATCATTTACTTTAATGCATATTTGCCTTTAAATGTTTTACACAGATTACCTCAGAATTGTGCAGAAAATTAAGATTTTATAAACTTTGAACAGCCTTTTTGAATGTTGAATTTAATTGTTGCTTCAGTGTTTTTTGGTGTCTAAATACACAAAGAAATATGTAACAAACATGTTAAGAGTCAATCAGGTTACTTTAGCATCAGTTTAAAGAATATGTCTCTAGACAAGAATTTTTCTTTTTCTTGGAGAGACTCAGAATAGGGGATTTTGTTGCTGGGTTTTTGTTTGAGGTTTTATTTCCCTTCAGTAAATCTGAATCCCTGTGTTTGTCTACACTGTTCCCCCAAAACTGATGTCAAATTCATCAGCTGTTTTTGCAAATCTTGCTATTCAGCATTTCAGGATATCTTTATGTGGTGATAAATTACAGTATAGATCAGGGCAGGTCTTGCCTTGTGGACAGTGGGGACCGTCCCCACCAGAACTTTATAAACCTCGATAAAATATTTCTTGGTTGCTCTGTGTTAGCAGTGACAAGTTTCCATGTATATGTATATAGCACTTAAGCACATCATAGAGTCGTCGTGCATTTGTAGTGCCATCCCTGAGTCTTCCTGCTCTCTTATGCCAAGCATGGAAAGCACATGTGGGAGCACACAGAGGGGATATTTGAGACTGATTGCCAAGAACTGATTTTCTTGGTTTGATTTTACACCAGTCTGGGCACCAACACAAACAAAAATTATATGCAAATGGGTCTGCAAAGTGGCCCTCGGTTGTGATTTTGCTGGCTGTCCCCTGACTTGCAGACAGGCATGTTGCAATGGGGACTAAGTGTGAAAGAGGGGGAGAGGAGATAAGTGCAAGAACCTGATACACTGATTTTTCTGTGGTTTCATTTGTGAAGTGAGTGCTGAATGTTTGTTGTACAGCTGGGCACTTCAGTGGTGGTTGTAAGGGTTTTTTGGTGTGTGCGTCTCCATACTTTTCAATATTGTTTTTTTAAAAGTCCATTGTGTTACACATGTATCTGTGTGTTTGTGCTGAATTTTGTGTGGAGATCCCCACCAGCTACACCATTCAAGCAGCCTCTGATATAAATTGTCAAAGCTAGGTGTGTATAAGGATGATCTGCCTACGTGACTCGGAGGGTAACACACAGATAGTATAGCTTGTGTCCCAAGAGTAATGTAGCTGCATTAGTTTTTCCTGCAATTATATGCCCTGCATCTCTGCTAGACGCTCTGAAATTTGCATCCATCTTAGAAATTGAGCCCCTTCAGAAAGGAAGACAACTCAGTGTAAGGTAAGTATCTTCTTTATGATGGGTTGCTAGTAATCCTTCCCAGCTGTTTCAAAGCCTATCTCAGTATTTACTAACAGAAGAGAGTTCACATTCTTACCATTCCTGGGTTGGATTCAGCAAAAACATAAAATCTTACAGTCTGTGGTTACAAAAATTCAAAAGCAAAGTGTAATAAACAAATTATTGTGTTGGGGAAGAGACCACTAGACTTCTGGAAGTCAGTGGGTACTGACTTTCCTTGACTTTCCATGAGTATCTTCTGATTTTTTTGTTAAACAGTGCATCTGCCTTCAAGGATCAGAAAAGTGTATTATGGATTAGCTAATAATTGTGTTTAGAAAATACAGAGAGCAATATAAGTGCTAATTATTGTACAGAAACTATATAAGTTAGGAGTCAATCTGAATTGGAATAAAGGAATCATAAATTAGTGTCATTACTCACAAATTTTATACATGTAGCATTCTCATAAAATAACCCAAACAGAGTGGAAGTATCTGCAGCATGATGGAAATAACTGCTGTACAGGAAAATGCTGAGTGTCTTGAGCACAGCAACTGCCTTATTTTGTCTTATTTGTGCATTCTCCATCAATACTTTATTTCAATTAAAGGATATAAAATTTCATCAGTTATGTCTTTTAAGTTTAAAGTATTGGGAATGAAGCATCACCGTTTGTGGGTTAAAGGTACTGCAGTCCAGCATGTGGATAGGGGCAGGCCTGGCTGGAGCCTGGGCTTCACCTCTGAGCTGTTTTCAAAGCAATTAGAAGTGTGGTCATCTGTTTTCTGTTTATATCCTTTCATAATGGAAATTTATGGTGTTTTACTAAACGGACTTTTTCACAAATCCAGATGGTTTCCATGGAAATTTTCATCTGCCAAATGAAACATCTCATTTCAAAATTGCAAGAATTCAGAAAAAGTCCAAATTATTTCCATTTGAAAGTGCTTTTGTGGTATGTTATGATTTATACGGTTTGGGTACCCAGTGTCCACACTGTCTGCTCCTTGGACTGTGGTCACTTCTTCCAGGATATCCATCCCCTAGACAGGAGCTCATAAGATGCCTCATTTCTTGACCTGAAGAATAGAGTAGAAGTGTAGGAGTGCAACAGAACTATTTTCCAAATAAGAATATTTTCAGTTAAGGGCGAAAAATATAACCATTTTAAGAGGAGTAAGGGAGAGAAACCAGTTCTGGTAAACTTGCTCTTCTGAAAAAGGGGTACAGATTACTGCCAGTTGAAACAAGTTGAGTTTATGCTCTTTAAGTTGCATTTAATTTCTGGACATGCTCCTGTTGGAAATCTTTCTGTGATGTTTCAAAATAAATCCATAGGTGTCTTAGAGGGGCATGGGAAGATCTGAGGGTGCTGAGAAGGTAAATGATATTACAAGTGTTAGGCTTGACCATAAGGTTAAAAAAAAAAAAGTATAATTTAAAGATGAAATAAACATTTAATGCATTTATTTATATATGTAAACAAGATTAAATAAAGGTAGTGGTTTTGTTGGTGTTACTAAGTCCTTCTCAGAGTCAAAACTGGTGGTAGTGCCTTTCTGCCCTGAAAGTTGTGTATCATTCGCTGCACTAGGATGTTATGTTAGAAGCCCAGATTCAGGTGGCTTAAAGCCAATGTGCCTACCAATGTGCCTAACAATACACCAAATATTATTGCTGTGTTTAATATTGTCTCTTTGAAGATGCCAAGACACTCATAGGAAAGGCTAGGCAGAGGGAAGCTTTAGATTGTCCAAGTCTGGGTCCAAAAGCAGTAACAGAATGACTTTCTGTGTGAATAAAGGTCCAGAAATGATACTGTGCTGTCTGTTAAGATGCGTCTTATGGTAAAAGACTGATAAAAAGCATCGACCAGAAAAGTCAGTATTTACCACTAGTGCAATCACTCTGGCTTTTACAATAGAGTTTTAACTTCTGTGAATTAATTAAAGAGTATTGTATTGTCACTTAAGTAGATTCCCTGTGACAGTCTACCAGGAATCTCTGGTCTATTTAGGAGAGATTTTGCCTTTGAAATCTCTCAATATACTTCTGGTTTAGCCAAGAGTGACTGCAAAATAGCACATGTTTCTCAGGTCCTCTTGCCACATCCCAGGGAGGGCATATTTCCGCCTTTAGCATTTCTAGATCTAGAAAACAATGAGGTCAGATGAGCAGTTGATACTGAGACCTTAACAGCAGCCATTGAGTTACAAGTGGTTCACAAAGTTGTCCTAGTACTTTTCTTTAAAAAACATTAATTCTAATGCAAGTGAAAACAATGACTGTTTACATTTGCACTGCATTCTCTCCTAAGTCTCTTTACATTGTTTCTAAGTTTGAAAACTCAATCACATTTAAATTGCTTGCATCAGTATAGTAAATAAAATGGCAATTACTGAGCAATCTGCTTTTTAACACATGAAGTGATTTATGGCTGCAGTAGGTAATTCTGTCTGTGAAATTAAAAATATAATGGATGGAAAACCAAATACGAGCTCAAAGGAAGCTATAAAACTTCCAAATAATTAATGGCTAGCACCAAAAAAGTGGTGGATAGTGTTATCAAATGAAAAGATAGGTACATTTTTTCAGAAATAAAATATGATTTAGATTGTTTAATAGTCTAGATTTCAAACCCAGTATAGGAAAGAATGCAGTGTTCAATTTTCTATTCCTATTTCCAGGGAAAGTAATAGCATAACCACTTGTAAAGTTAGCCCTAGCAAAACATTAACAGGAATGACAAATTTTACACTGGGCCATGTAAGCAAGGCAGGGTTAAAGCGCAGGGAAGCACAGACAGCGGGCTGAGGCTGCAGAAGGAAAGGGTTGCAAAACCCCTCTGCCTGTCTTGCCTGTGCCAGAGCCCTGGAAAGCCAGGCAGGCGGCTGCCTCCGGCTCTGTGGGAAGGATCAGTGTCCCTCGTCTTGTTGGTAGGAGGGGTGAACCAGGCTCTCTGAAGCTTTTCCTTTCCTCTCCATCCCTTCTCTCTGTCCCCATTGTAGAAGTGGCCTGGCCTTTTGTCCCTGGGGCAGAAAAGATCACTTTTTCCTGTACTTCAAAGGAGTCTTGAACTGACTTTGTGCGTAAGACACTGATCCCCAATCTTACAATGTGATTATCAGAAAGAAGAGTTCTGTGAGGGTTTTTTTCCAAGCCCGAAGAGGTGCTTTCTCATATTTTCCTTGTTTCCCCACAGATTTTCACTCTCAGTTCATGGTCTGTTGTGGCAATGCCAGCAGAAGAGGGCTTCTTGACCTCGTGGTTAAAGCATAAGATTGACAACCAGGCATCGTGGGTTCTTCTTAACTCTACCACTTAAATTTGCATTGCTTATCAAGGTTTTTTTTTTGCCTTTTTTCTCTAGGTTCTTCTACTGTTATGGTATTGCAGACCACTTTGGTCCTTTATATGGTGTTGTTTGTAAAATGAGGTGTGACGTAGCAAGGAGTAATGGAGCATGATAATAAGAACGTTGTGAAATTTCATGAAAGCCCTGTTTCAGCACTTCCCATTCACCAAAGCATCCCTGCTGAAGTTCACTGAGTCTTGAAGCCAGGGGGACTTTTAGTGGGTAATGTGCAAAAACAGGCTCTTTGATTGTGGCTTAATCCTGAGATACATTTTGTGACTTCAGTGGAAGTTGTGCATGTCCAACAATTGTCATATCAGTCCATTTTAATTTGTAAAGTACTTTGCGACCTGCTGGGGAACCAGGCTATTACTCAAGCTTTAGTATGCACTACCATGAGTGAGCTGATTTTGTGTTTGGGCATAAGTAATGGTTGTGAGCACCATGGTTAGCAATGTATTTTTGGAACAAGAATCCTGCATTAAGTATAAGAATAATTCATTATTTTAAGGGGTTTAATTATGTTCATGCATTCAGTTAATTTTGTGCAATTTTCAAAAATCCCTCCATGACTTCAGGAAGATACAGGATTTCTAAGTCTTTTTATTTGATGTGACTTGGGGTCCTAAGTCCCTTAGCTTACATGATAGTAGAGTCCATGTGTTTCCCAGGTAAAAATGAACAAAGTCTGAAAACACAACTAATGGTCCTATAGTGAGTAGAGTTTTAATGCCAAAAGCTGAGATTTTACTTCATTTGTATATCAAGACTGCAATGTATTATTCAAAGTGACATAACTTACTTTATAAACAATTCTTTTGAGAATTCATAAGTAAATGTACTTATAAAAGTTTTATTAATAGGTCTCTTAAATTATTCAATACTTGAAGTCAGATTTTTTGAGTGCCTTCTTCAATAGAGTTTGCCATATAATATTTTCCTTCAAAGAATTCCACGAAGAATTTTTCTCTTTAGAAAATGGAAGCAATGTTTTTAATAGGACTGATGCCAAAGGCATGCTGCCTCCTTTTTCATAGCAGCCATCATATTTCACTGTTCTGAGGCAGCTATTTTCACATTTCCAATTCTTAAACACTCCTGGGTTTCTTTTCACTATAACCAGATCTGTAAACTTCCTAGGTTTGTAAATCTTGCTTGGGACTAAATATATATCCCTGTAATGTATTTTACCTTAAATTATTGATATGTATGTTCAATTGTAACTTTATCTTAATGCAGTTTTTGTCTGGGAATTATATAATGCTATTCGAGAAGTCCTCAATTGCCTTTTGTGTAAGAAATTTAGATATTAAATAGTGAGATAAATTTCTAGAGTATTCTTTGTATTCTTACTGACTGGGGAGATTTGTTTCTTCATATCTGTGATAAAGGTTGCTGAGACTTGTGTAGCTTTCATTTATGGGGCAGTATTTTACTGAATGTAGCATGCAGTATTTGTACTGCTATAGTCCCTAGAAAACCCACTTCAAAACAGCAGTAAGGCATTGCAAAAACAGAGTATGAAGATTCTGGGTGTCTCTGACAGCTGACAAAAAGCACTAAGTAGGTGAAGACAGCCAAAGAAAGCAGTGAGGTAATTAATATTGGCCAACATGGGAGGGTTGCCCAACTACATCAGGTTTTCCTGCAAGTAGCACAGTTAAAGGTTAAGGACTTAAAGAACAATGGAAATTGTGTACGGATATTCCCAAATTGTTCCTTCTAAGTGTTAGGGGATCCCTGGAAGAAAGTATGAGGGACCTGTCTGAGCGTATGAGAGGTCAACCTCAGATACCCAATGTCATGGGCCAGCTAAAGATAGGGAGTTCCTTCAGATACTTCATGAAGTATCCAGAGGACTGTCTAGAGCCCTAATTGTAGTTATTAGTGTTGGGGTAGAGGTCTGGTGCAGCAGGGAGAGGGGTGCAGAGGGGAGCTGGGGCAGACCACCCACACACTGGTGCTACTCTTGTGCAATGGTCCAGAGGGATGCAATTGCTTTTGACGAGGCTGTAGGGCAGCAGAGGATTTCAAGGCCACAGGAATGTCATACAGTGATAAATGTGACAAAATATGACATGGTGAAAGTGTGTATGAAAACTATCACCAAGTAAACTTGTACGAGTCAATGACAGTCTTTCATGGTGCCCATGGGCACATGAGAAGGGTTACATGACTAAATGTGAGAGATGAGGGCACACACACACACACACACGTAGCTCTTTCCCAGTTCCAATCCCTTGTCTCTATGTCTGCTTTTTACTGGCTTTTTCCTGTAAGCTCTTTGATGCTATTTCTTTTTATGCTGTGAAGATATTTGATCTTTCGAATCAAAATTGTAAAAATTTTCATTGCAGCATATAAACATTTTACAGTCATGGCTCATAGTTGAATTTCATAATAACAGTAAAAAGAAGAAATTTAAAATGAGTCAACAAATGTGAACGTGATTTATGTTAAACTGTTATAACCTCATTCCAGTGTCACTGCTGGCATTAACTTCAACCTTACATCTCATCACTGTAGAGAGCTGACGTACAGATCACTTCTGCAAGCTGCAGTTTGGAGATATACCATAAGACTACAAGGATCTCTTGATGGTGCTGTTGTGATTGATGGCTTGATATGCTTTGGTCACAGGAAGGTTCTTTAAAATATGAATATAAAATTGCAATAAATAAATAAAAATATTAATACATAATATGCAGTTACTGTCTAGGCTTTTAATAAGTGAAATTAAATCTAGATTTTCCTATAAAATAATCTAAAATTATTTATAGCGTGTTAAAAACATTCACACATTTATTTCCTGACTGTGAATTTTTAATGCACAATATTCAATATAAAGTTCAAAAATGGTATTTTTACTTACCTTATTAAGCCTACATCATTAACAATCAACAGGAGCCAGAAAAGAAAATACAAAACTATTACTTCCTGTATCTCAAATTATTTATACAAAAGCTGTGTAGAAAATTGTTTTATCTATTACTTGTACTATATTTCAATTAATTTGTCCAAATAATTAAAATGCACTTTCTAACAATAGGATGGTAAAGAAAAGCAAATGAAAAAATATGAAGTGTTCATGAATACAAGAACAAGAAAAATACAGAGATAAAAATTATTTCATTTAGGTTTTGTTTGAAAATAATGAAGTAAATTATATTATTCTGAATCCTTCAGTTTCATCAGCAGGCTCATTTTCCTTGAGGATCTTCTTGGTTTTACTATTCCAAAGCACAAAGATTTTCAGCTTGAACAGGTTTTAGATTTTAACCTTCTTTATTTTTCCCTTCAAATTTTCATCTGACTAGCTGAATCATTTAACTGAAATGAAACTCAGAAGACATGGACAGAAATTTTTAGCGACTCCAGAGAAATTGATTTAGAAGCTTAGCAAAAGGAAACCTTTTCTACAGGTTGTTTTGACAACTGAAAAATGCTGCTGAAAAGACATAATTCAATCTGACATGCTGGGATATTGTGTAACTTCATCCATAATGATGGGCATATGGGTCAACCAAAGTATGGATTTTCTTAATATTACTCAGATTTCTGAATACGTTTCTCCAAACCAGTCAGATTTGCTTATTGTGATTTAATTACTTTATTGCACTGGTTAGTGCAAAAAGGCTACCCTGCTGTACATCTCATCTCCAGCATGCATCTCGCTTTGTGCCGCAGGAATAAGCTAAGTAGGAAGAATAAACAACCATCTCTGGAAAATGGTTACAGATCTACATTGTAAACACTGAATCCTCTGAGCCTTATGAGAAATCTCTTGTTAGATCATTCAATTTCACAATATTATGGTAGAATCTTTTGGCCAGAAGGAGTTGGTGTCCTTTTGTCTTCTGCACAAGTACGACCAGCATACCACAGCCCATGTAGGAGGATTGCAACAATGGTCAACCTTTGCAAATGCATCCATAGCTTGTGCCTCTGAATGGCATCGTGAATTCGACAGACATCACATTAAGCTTTAGAGAGAAACCTAGAAAGATTTGTTAACTGACTTCAAAAATATATTTGTTCACTCTTTGTTGCAAGGAGTTTCTAAGATAGTGCAGTCATTGTTTTCTCTCCTCTTGCAGAACTTCCAATAATTCTGTGTGTGTACACGTAACAAAATAATATGTGTGCTTGTGTGATTTTTTTAAACCAACATATATGATCAAAGAAAAAGCAAGTTGTCTTGAAATCAGCATTAACTACAACAAAGTAGGCATAGAGTGAGACAACATGTATGTCATTTTGTCAGTTAATATAATTAGCATTAAATGAGAATTTTTTTTAACTGGTTTTAACACTCCAGAAAAGAGCCTTTTTTGAGTCTAATTCATCTGTCTCCTAGGGAAGACGGTATAAATGGACTGGCATTTGTTAGTCACAGATCTTTGCTTATTTATGTCAATGGCTTCTTCTAGACCCCTAGCCAGAACTACATTTCTTAAGCAAAGCTTTGACCCACTGATGGCCAGAGGGATTTGCTAGAGAGGGTCAGCTATGAGTTTAAGTCCTGAATTTAAGTACTCAGGCTGAGAAACCATGTGCCAACAGGCTCTCAGCTCCTTTCAAGATTGAGCTCTACATGACCATGGGCAGGAGCTCCAACACTTTGTTGCCCTAACACTTTGGTTGCTTCAATGCACTTGTGGCAAGCAAAGCTCTTCCTTGTTGTGTTGCAGTAAAACACAACTGTAAATTTGAGAGTGAGGCCTCTAATAAAAAGTCATCTTATATGCCTTAAGAAATAAAAACACATTTCTATGTGGTAGTTTCCAGAATATTCAGGTTAATCTAAAATAATTTTTGGCATTAACACTGTATAGATGTAATTCTGTATGACTACAGTCCTAACTACATCTATACTAACAAAGTACGTAGGAATATATCAAGTCTTAAACTGGTATCATGGTTTCTGGTACAGTTTTTGGCTTGAACAGAGTTACTTTTGCAAACAAATGTTGGCCATGGTGTAGGCATTAGCTCAAACCACATGGCATTGCCATTTGGCATTTTAAGCACAGCCAAACTATTTCAGCGTTATGGACCTGTTTCAGCTGGTCTAAAAGCCAGAAAATAGTCCCTGACCTAAAGTCTAGGGTATATATAGCCATAGGGCCCCCTCCTACAGACATGGACTTGCAGGAGTCAAATTAGTGGTGGCAGCTGGACTCTTTATTTGAGTTTCCACAATTTGCTGTGGCTACAATCTTTTCCTAATAACAGAATTATAGCATTATGATTCCAGTTCTGAACTAGAGAGTTAAATCAATATTTATCTCATGGGAAAAAAACAAAACAAAACAAAACAAAATAAAAAACAGGCTTGGACAAAAGGCTGCCTTCTATAGTTATTTTTATCTCATACCAATTTCTTATGGTCTGTTTTCTTTATGTCCCACTCTGTCACTGATTTGTTTTTGCTGGTTTTGAGTTTCTGTTCAATCACTGAACTATCATTCTTTTAAGACAATTACTTGTTAGAGTGCCTCACATTTAAGAAGCAATCACAAAATCATTACCTAAAAAATAACTTTTATTCTAAAGAACACTTTGATCTTTTTCAGACCATGGTGCTTTACAAAATCCAATTAATTTTCCCAGTGTGATCCCTTTTAGCCAAAGTAAGCGAAGAGTACAGAATAATCATATTGACCACAGGCTGACTACTTCACCGTCTGTTTCTCATGCTTTTACCAACATTTGCTAATGTTTGGGTTGTGGACGCTACAGTGGATGTTTATTTGCTTATAAGTGAATATTTCTCACAGCTTTGGTTTCATAATTTTATAAAACAATTTAAATGTCAGAGCATACTTGAATTGACATTCTATATATAAACTCAGAATTTTTTTTTTCTATCAGTATTAGCTTGCAGATTACTTTGAAAAGAAATTCATTACTGTTTATCAAGATGAGAGCAATATCAAGTGTTATAAGAACTTTGCTTCTGGATGCCGTATGGCTGATCTTGTCCTTATTTTCTTCCTCTTCTCTCTCCAGTTTTCATTTCCTTCTTTTTTATATTGTATCCTGATTTCATACTGATTTGTAAAAGGGTGGATTTATAATGTGTCTTTAGTATAGTGCTTAGTGTATGGGGTTAAGCCTATCTTTTGTTATTTAAATCTGGAGGATTTTACCCTTGGGAATAAATCATCTGAGTTCTTTAATTGACCTTTTATAAATAATACAGCTCTCCTCTGCTCATCTTTGAGATAAAACTGCTCTTAATTCAGTATTTTACATTAGGCTTGATTCCCCTCTGTTTAATTGAGAGTGGAATCCAAAGAAAATGGCAAAAATTAGAACAGTTTGACAGCACTGATCTGAAACATCTTTGGTCCAGTGCTGAGCACAGCCCAGATGAGAGACACATGAAAGAACTGCAGTGGCCTTTGGAAGTTTTGCTCAGTTGTAACTGCACCCTGGGTATTCAAAACGTTGGTTCAACATTACTTTCATTTGCTTGTTCTGTGGCCTCTACTGCTGCATTTGTTTATTTTAATTCTGTTCATGTTCCATTTTACACTTCCTATCGTTACTTCTAAAATGTTCTATTTTATTCTCCTTGTATTGGGACTCATTTTAGTCATTTGATCCCATTGGTGACTACCTGAGCTTTTATGGAAGGTGCTTTTTCCATGCATAATTTTACTTCTTGATTTCAAATCACGACCTTTGTTCTGTACTGTAGTCTAAACAAGAACTGGTTTCTCTCTAGCCATCTTTTACAATTTTCTGTGTACATAAGTGATCTTGTGTTATGCTTTCAGATATCTTCCCTGGTGTATTGCTTCTGTTTATTGTCTCTATCCTTATGTCTTACTAATTCAAATTCTCCATTACTCTTAATTTATTTGTTTTCCCCACAGTCCTCTAAGAGGGTTCTGTTTTGCCTTTTTATTATTGCTTCTAATGAGAAAGTAGAAACTGGTTGATAACTTTTCAGTGGAGTAGGTTTTATTAGAAAATGTCAATTGCATAGAATTGGCTTTTTGTAAACTCTACATGGCAACTGGAAATTAGGAATATTGCTTTTACATGTGGGAGTCAGAGTTTACAGCTCCCAATTCCCTTACTACCATACTATCTCTCTCAGAGTAAACTGTTCCTGCAGACCATACAATTCAAGTGGCTTCAGCAGTTTCAGGATCAAGCCTGAGAGTGGAAAAAGAAAAGCGTTTTTTTGGTTTGGTTTGGTTTTTTTCTTTTTTTTCTTTTTTTGTAGTTTAGTTTTAGTTCCAGTTTGAGAGAATTTTGCCTCCAAAACTCAATTTTTTTCTTAAGATGGAGAGCATGTTTCTGGCTCTTGCCAACCTCTCCATCTCCTGGCACTATATACAACTGTAATATGGATGGGGCAGAACTCATCAGTTCCCATTCTCTCCAATCCATGGGAAAAGAGAATGTGTTTCACTGGATGCTCACAGAGAGCTCTTCTGACCAAGGCATTGTAAATTACTCCTCATATTATCTCTGCACACTTAGTCTCAGGGTATATGTCTGGTGTACGTTATCTCTTCGCTCAGCCACAGCCTTCTCACCTCTCTTCTGCTCTGTTCTCTCTGCCTCCTATTCAAAAACGTGTGCTTCAACTTCTTTTAATTTTTCCTGCTTTGGCACAGTCCTTTACCATATGTTTGTGATTCACCAGCTGTCTTATAGTTTAACTTCTTTCCCCTGCTCTGTCTATTGATTCTTCTGTTAAGATGTATCCCAACAGACTGCATCTGTTTCCAAAGGGTTTCCTAATGCCATGCAAACCTGAACCTCTTCTGAATACGTCAACTTGGGAGCCAGTCATTCAAAACAGTGCTGCTCTGGCAGAAGGGTGGGCCAGCTGAATTATCTGTTGCAGCTCTCATCTGTTTGTGCCCAAGGTCTGTGGCGCCAGCATGTGACTGACTTTTCTCCCTGACATAAAGACAGACATTAGTTTTGTTTCTGAACATACCAACTGAAAGGTCTACAGAAAGATAATTTAATTCAAGCTGAATTTGAATTTAACAGGCACTGTAGCTGATTCTCAACACCTCCACCAAGTGGAGCTTGCTCCTTTTTTAATATAATACCTCTCCTATACTGACCAAGTTTCTTAAGCATTTTGCCTGCATACCACTATAGCTGTTTAATGGCATGGTTTAAATGCTGTATTGCCTCTTCAACCAAACTTTGGCTTAGCACCATATAAATAAATGATGTAGGGCCATTCACAGCCCCTGCAATCTCCCAACCTCGCACCTAGGTGTGCTGCCAGTGCTGGAGGAAAGATGAGCAAAGCCAGGGAACAGGCAGCAGCATGGGCTGTTAATGAGGCATGGGTTGTTGCACCCAATGTGCATTGCAAAATTAATACCTCTTAAAAATTAATTTAGTTGGAATTGTACAGCAACTGATCATGTGTCCTGTGTTCAAATTGTGTGATCCACATGGCACGTGCTTGGGAGCAGATTTATTCCTATGAGCTTAGCAGGTGCAAACAGTGCAAGCTGATCTCTGTGAAAAGACATTATTGTCTTCAGTCCTCCTCCAGAATTTTTCAGGTCTTAAATTTGTAGCTGAGGCTCAGCTGGAGTCCTGCTGATTGGCATCTGTCACACATGTTGACACAACTTGTCTCACAAGTGTTACTAGTCATTGTTTTTCCAGCTTGAGGCCACAAGTCTGGCTTAAACACAGAAACTCTGTGCTGCTTATTTTTTGCCTTTTACAGCATGGAGAACATAAGAAATAATAAAGACTACAAGGAGAAGAATGGAAGAAATTAATAAGGATTCAAATCAGGTTTCATGGCAGTTTTTAATGACTGTGCTCCCTGCTGCTTCTAGATCCCGTTCAGTTCATTCTCTTTTGCTCTGTAGTGCAGTAGTGCTGCATCTCATTTGGCAGCCCCAACTGATGCTTCTATCATTCTTTTGAAGGTCTCACAAATGCAAGAATTATTTTGCAGAGTTGATATATGGTTTGATTCTCTTTCTGAGAAGACACAGATTTTTGTCATCAACAACCAAGACTTCATTTCTGCTCAACCACCTAAATCCTCTGATTTTTTTTGTGCTTTCTTAAGACTCACAGACTTTCCTTTTCTATGGATTAACATTGGGTGGGTCGCACTTTCCTGGCAAGGCACAATGTCATAATCAAAACAATTTTTGGAGCAGTAACTGCATGATAAAAGCATTTATATTTTCAGCTGTGGTGTGGCTGTAGGACACAGGGAGCAGAAGTACCTGCCCTCCTGCCACCCCGCTGGCCCTCAACATTACCAGGAGTATGGTACGGCTCCTTCCCTCTGCAATAGGGTCAATTCTCCCCTTTACTCACCTGAGATCAGGTTTTCAAGTGTTGTCCAGCCCCAAGAAGCCAGCACAGCAGTTACATCCAGAAATGTGGTAAATAACATCATTCATGAACCGATTCTTTGGGGAAATAAGACATTCTCAGGGAGGTTGTGCTGGCTGCTGAATAGATATTTTGTTAGGCTGTTATCTTGGGGTGTGTTTATTTATCAGAAAGGACCAAGGAACTTGGTAGAAGCAGGGAGGGGGCTTTATTCTGCAATGGGGTGTTTTTATCAACCACATTTTTAAAAAAAAAAAAACAATTCTGCACACTAACATCATGATTCTGCTTTTTAAAATCTGCTTGTTATTTCTGCAATCAATCTGCAGTTCATGTAACTGAACTATGTGAGTGTTCAGCTAATATCAGCAGAGGGAGGTTACCCCACCCCATAGGGAGCAGCTGGCTAGTCCAAGTCCATGAGCCAGCTCATCTGCTGCAAACAGTGGGTGCATCGCAGCAGCTAGGTGTAATAATGGGATGGAGGTGCCCGCAATTTTGGCAGCCAGAGTGATTCTCAAGGCAAAGGAGCCCTAAGACAGGGATGTTTCACTAACTCACCTGCCTCTGTGACACTGCAGAAACAAAGGCAAGTGATGATGGTGGGCTGGAGGTGGGCCTGTTAACTTTCCTGTTAAGATGATAATGAAGTTTTTAACTAAGTCAGCAGAAGCAGTTTAGAAGCAGAAGGCATTAGAGCTCATTACGAACTCCCCAAGGAGTCCAGATCCCAATCCAGCTATCTCCTCTGAAAACTTTCAGAGCCTTATGAGCAGCAGAGCCTTATGAGCAGCAGTGATAACTGAAAAACAGTGCAAGGTGTTGTCAGCAAATTTTATTGTTTTCCCATGGACACATGAAAGGTTTTTATTGATGCCTTGCATTTGGGCTAGCAGGAGCTATTCATACTCAGTTCTCCTCCGGCATTATGAAATCCTGCATAGACTAGTCTAAACTTAATGTTGGTTGGTATTATAACATGGTAGTTCTGTTAGAAGTAGGAATTAAGGAATTACAGGGGATAGAGTGGTATGGCTTGAATATATAGCTACCTTTTGGTCATAGTTAGTATGGGAGATTTCAAACTGAGGCAAAGTCACCCTGCACTAAGTATCCATCCATACAGAGTAAAAAAAGCACAGCAAAAATCTACTGAAGAACACTTAGTTGCAACACAAGAGTTCGATATTGATTATACACAGGAAGAATACATAACTACCAATGAAAAGTTTAAACAGTATTGTATTATGAATAATGAATATAATTTGTAATATAGGTGTCTTCTATCCAGATGGGTGAAATTAATATATTTAAAAAAAAAAAAAAAACAAAAACAGAACATTAAAAAAAAGTCTTATGAGAGTTATACAAGGTCATGGATGGCAGATGTTATGTCATATGCTTTCTGTGTATGTTTTCATACTTTTTTTGTTCAACTGAATGGAATAAAGACTCTTCTTGACAGAAAAGTACCCCAGGATGACAATTCCATGTACCAGTCAAGACAAGGAGACAAAAAAGTGGAGACAAGTGTGGAAGAGGTTTTGGGGGAAGAGTTGTGTAATTTTCCAGGAAGCACTTGTCAATGTAGGAAGCATGAGAAGATCTCCTCAATACAAGTAGTGTTCATCTTATATGGAAGTTTTATTTCAGGAGTGGAACATGGATCCATTTCTATGCACTTCTTCTGCAGCTGTCTATAGGATATGTAGGCTTGTAGTCCTTGTCTTCAGTGTGGGACAAACATGCTGAAGACAGCAGCACAGGGATCTGTAATATGTAATATCAGGCCACATCTTCATGCTTGTTTGGTGGCAATTTGTTGGGTTTTTGGTTAGTATGCAGAGGCCACTGGGTCTGTTAGCCGTTTTCCTCTTAGAAAGCTCTTTCCTGTTCTCTCTTAACACATTTATTGTTCCAGGAACTTGCATGTCCCCCTTGCAAGGTCACACTATCCATTGGGGGTGTGTGTGGCAGGGTGTAAGTTAAGATGGGTGTGTGAAGTACAAAGGGATAAGGTGGTAGAATTTTGAAGACATCGTAGAGGATTGCATATGAATTATGTTTAGTCAGAGTGCAGAAGCTAAGGTCAAAAGAGAACTTTAAGACTGGACAATTACAGTCAATTTTTTCAGTTATTCCATTTCAGTGAGGAAGAAACAATAATGATCCAGCAGCCATTTTCTGTACACGAGCAATGTTTCCATCTATTTTAGAAACTAAACAGCCAGATAAAATTTTTACTAAGCTTTATTAAGGTATTTTTAAGTCCTTTGACTTAATAATTTGTTATTTTGCTAATTGTACAAAATGCTTGCAATACATATCACTTCAAGACCTAATCTTAGCAACCATATATTATTTTTACCTCAGTTCCTAGATTATGAAAGGGGTTTTAATGCTACTTTTTCAGTCCATGTGAATTCAGAAAATTATCTGTTCAGTGAAAGCATTAGGTGATACTCTGGTCAGAGTCTTAAAAAATGCCTTGATTTTCCTCAGTATCTCAGTACAATTCTTTGCCTTTCTTGATGTGCCCAGGCAACTAAAGTTATTAAAATTCTGAAATACATGAGATCAGAAATGGACTTGTATAATGACATTGATAATTTAAAGTAAATAGCCTGACATAAAATAAGTAGACTCAGAAATTGTTTTCTTACTATATTAGAATTTACAGTAGGAAATATTCTTCCATATTGACTTTCAAACATCTTGATATAACCAGGCTTTCAACAGAGCATGAACTGTTCTTTGTCTGTAAAATGTTACTTTCTGTGCTGTATTTTCTTAATTTATGTTGATTTTGCTTGAGGCACTATGACTTGATTAACTGGTGCCTGACATCTTTGTCTTCAGACAGTTTTTGTCATAATTGTGTTGTTTATATTTGGCCTCTTATCTATTCTGAATGCTAGTATCAGTTGTGTAAACACTTAAAATTTTGGATGGCAACTCAGGAGTTCAAAAGGCAATTTCTTATACTAAACAATATTTGGGAGTGTAAGTGATCCTCAGTAGACATTTTAAGAAAAATAACCCTTCTAAATCTATTAAAGCAATTCTTACTGTACTTTCAACATCATATGAAACAAATGGCATAATAAATTAATAAATAACAGCTGCATTCCTTGGAAAAAAAAATGAACTCCAATGTGCACTGAAGTCCCTAAAAGTTCTCAAGTTTGTGGTTATATCAAGTGGGCAGAGATAAGAGCAAAGGGGGTGTTATCACCGTATTGGTCATTTACAGTTAAGTGTGTGCTCTGGGTCATAATACAACTCCTTCTCAGAATCTCAACATCCCAACATCTCTACTACTCATAGAAGAGGAACCTGTCAAGAAAAAAACACTTACGTTAGAAGAGGAAAGGGATATTCATCATAACTAGAGAAAAGGCAGCTGAAATTTCATAACAAATATTTCAAAATCCAATATTTTGGGGGGAATGTAATGCACTAATGCACAATTATGACCAAATATCATGACCCAGAGAGACCAATTGATGAGCAGTTTTTGTTCCTTTTCGGAGCGTAGTTACTATAGTCCAGCAGGGCATGTTTTGGAAAAAGGTGCTATTTTGATGAATGTTTGAAAGTAGTGAGGGAGGGCAAATAAAATAAATAGCTGTTTCATGATTAAACAAGTACTCCAGCATTATGCAACTCATCTACAGCAGCAATACAGCATGCTGACTTTGTAGAAAGAATAAAGAGCTAAATGCAAGTAAAATAATTTGAAGTAGATGGAGATTGAACCTGGAAGTGTGATAGAATAAATTTAGAACATGGAAGAGAAAAATAAATCTGAAAAAAATAAAAACTGAAATTGTATATTACAAAAGAATTCTAACAACCTAGAAAAGCTCTTAAAGATGGTAATGAACATTTGTTTTAAAACAGGGAGGAACACTATGACGAAATGTTTTTTGCCATAATAATAAAAAGAATGAATAGTAGAACCCAGTTTTGTGTTCCATGTGTGAAAAGACAGAGGGAAACTAGCATCCAAGCAGGATCAATAAGAAGAGAACGATAAAATGTTATTCAACTCCAAAACAAAGCAAAGTTTATCCTTACAAGTCAAAGAAAAGAGACCAATTAATTAGGTATATTTTTTTAAAATCAGAAAGAAGCCTCTTGGAAAGATAGAGAGATTTATCAGTGCCCCAGCTAAAATCTTGGATACCAAATTTTGGGAAACATGCAAAATCTTCTGCTTGAAATCACCTGAATAGTAAGTAAAGGAAGAAGGAAAACACAGTGGTATAAAAGGCAAAGTGACTTCATAAGTAAAATGCTAATTAGAGACTACATTTTGTTTCATTGAAAATAATTATTCACAGAATGGAGATTTTGCCGTAGGGAACAATTTTGTGTATGCAATGGCAGGGTGACTGGATCATGACACTGGGAATATGATAATCTCTGGATCATGTACAAAATCAACACATTATATATACATGTAGGGGAAAGGATGAAGTGCCAGCACATGAGAGAAAGAAAGTAAATAGTGAGGGGATTTTAGGTTATGCAGTATTCATCCCAGCAAGCAAAACATTTCATGCATTAGTGAAAAGATTAAAAACTGTAAGGAAGCATCCAAATATGGTACAGTAGCAGAAAACAACTGAGGAATGCTTCAAAACAGGAAAGACAATGTTTGCAAGAAGGGCAATGTGGAATGAGTGGCAGTCATTCAACAAACACTTTGAAATAAAAAGTGGCTTAATCATTTTCTCTATATATTTATTTGATTTATTTTCAAATGTGGCAGAATGAAGGAAGGGGGTGTTCTAATTTAGAGTCTCAGCTACATACAAAACAGCAACAGAAATTGTCATCTCATATGGGACCTGTATTCTCATCTAGTAAGTACCAGCACAGTATGCAAAGATAGCTCTTGACAGTAGTTCTTTTCAACTGGATAATAGTTCACTAAGTTAATTTTTTATAATAACCAGTTATGAACCTCACAATTGTTCTTGCCAGCAGCTCATTTAGAAAATGTGGATGTTCATCTTCTTTTTCCACTCACTTTGCAGCCTGGTCAAAGGTTTTTATGAAGGAATGATGTTGGACACTGAATGTGGAAAGGCCTTGGGGCTTTCTTTAAGGAGTATTCTAATGACAGCAAAGGCACAAGAGCAGTAAAGAAAGCTAACACTTTTATTCCAGGCTAATTTAAAGGTAGAAGACAAGAACTGTTATAAAAGGTGCTGTAGTTAATCTTCAGTATGAGAAAGGAATGTTTTAGTGTCCTTAATTTTTGCATTTCCGTGAGCATATAAGCAAAACAATGGCCACAGTGGGAAAGACCAAATACCTCTCTAGACTAATATCTTGTCTTTAGTAATGATCAACTACATGTACAAGAGTGAACAGACAGAGCAATTTCTTCAGTTTTAAACAAAATTTTATAGAGCAGGTCTAATTGACCTAATTGAGTTAGATGTGGTTGTGTTCTGCTGATTCTGCTGTATCTATTATTGGGATATTTTATTAATCCTCCTTCAGTCTCACATTTTAAAAAACTCTTTTATTGTAAGAAGAACAAAACAGAAGATTAAATGTACAAAGTGCACAAAGACTGCAGCCTGTCCAGCTGACTAAAGGTCTTCTTTCCTTCTGTTCCCCACAACTACCTGTATCCACCATTTTTTTTAATTCTCCTTTTGTAGGCTCAAGACTGTCTTTTTTTTTCAGTGGTCAAACAACACATAGCCCTGTCCAGTCATCTTTCATAATATCATGTCTTTCCTAATACAAATACATGGTTTAGGTAATGCAAATGCTGCATTAAAAGGTCTGTGCCTGACTGATTAAGTTTATAGCATTATACTATATCAGTTAATTATCTCATCTTACTCATTTCTGTCACCTGCTAGAGTAGATATTCTGTAAATAGCAGATTTGTTCATGGGATTCGCTTGTAGCATAGCGTCTATGCCTCCACCTTCTCACCACGTCAAATTTTGATGGAATGGGCGCTATATGTTCTGAGACTGTACTAATGGACTGACCGTACTTAAAACTCCTTTATTTTAACAGTTTTCTTTGTTACTGAGGTAGCTGGAGCAAGCTCAATAAAGCAGGCAGGAATATCTCTGCAGTGTTGAACAGCTCAGGGATTGTCTCAGTCCCACCCAGTGTTTCATCTGGCAGGTGCCTGTAACTTTTCCTTGTGCCATCTGCGTGCTCAGGCTGCTCAAAACTAAAATGGGTATATTCTGCTCATCTGTTTTATTCAAAGGAAGGTGCACTTCAAAAAGAAAACATGATTTCATATGGGCAACATGATGGTACAGCAGGTTGGAGTTTCCCATTCTTTGCTGTCCTCAGCCACTACTATCCCTTCCTACCCTCACATACACCATAGTTTAGTACCCTGTCTGACTACTGACTTATCAGGCCAGTGAACAGATCACAGTTCAAAAAAAAAAAGAAGGGGAGTGGGTGGGGGAGGGTTTATATAACCCAAAAGATTTCATGAAATTAGTTTAGCGCAAAAACAGTTGAGTCAGCATCACTGAAGGAACAGTAACATGTGAGAGGAAGGAGAAGGGAAAGGCAGAAGGCTCCTGTGCTGCTGTAAGGAAATTCAGAGTTGGAATTGTACTCTGCAGCATTGCCAGGGGAATAAGCTCAGGGGAGCAGGAGGGTTATGCTGTCTCTCTAAAGCCTTGAAACACTCTCCTGAGATGCTGTGATGCATTTTCAGGAAATGGAAAAGCACAGGGTCTTGAAAAACAGAAACGTCATCCCATGTAGTTTATCCTTCTACTGCTGAAATTTGGTTTTGAATGTTTTATTTGCTGTGTATGTCTACTATGAGGCTAGCAATGTCCCAGACATAGGGTTTCCATCTACTTCCCTTTAGAAATTTTACTATATGAAGGATCCCACAAAACAATTTACCCTATGTTTCTTTCATATTATTTAGTCAAGTTTTATCATCTTATGTTGTCCATTGTCAAATCAGGCTGTAATGACAGTTATTATGGCCATGCTTGGATGTCACATATGCAAACAGTCTACACTATCTAGCATCTGTAATTTTTCTGCAGAAAGACTGTGAACCCTTCAAATTCACTCTTCTTGCCAGCATTGCCCATCTCCAATGTCATAACTACTTTTTGCCCCCGATTGCATTATTTTTCTCACCCATCCTGCCAGTGAAGAGCTGGAAATTCAATACTGCTGTTCAATATGCTGTTCCCCAAGATTGGTGGTGAGTTTAAAACACTAAAAGCCTATAGTCTTTGTACTGAGCAAGTGAGTTCAATGTGCCTTCTATCTGATTCTTCATGTTTCTATCCTTGTGCTTATAACAGTAGCAGGACTGCAGAAAAGATCCTGTGCCCCTGTGGTGCATCGTGAGGTAGGGAGTGTGAATTCTGAGCTGATCAACAGTGATTTCTCAGCTGGTTCCGTGTCAGTGTCTTGATTCAGGACAGAGACATGGTGGCAAATCACAGCTTGCCCTGGTTAGCTTTAATAAGAGATGTCTTTCCTGGGGAATGAGGAAGGTGCTTGCAAGAGTTGCAAGATACCCATTATACAAACTCTTTCAAATATTATGGTACCTGGAATACTTGTTATTTAAGTTGATTTTAAAAAAAAATGAAAAAGTTGAAAGCTTTCCATCCCGCTTCCACAAGCCTTTTGGTATGACAGAAGTCCTTTGATCTAAAACACGACATGATACAAAATATATTGACATGAGCACAATGAATTCCACTGGTTTCAGTAAGTATCTTGGACTGTAGCAGCCTAGTCCTTCAGAGGCTGTGAGTAGGGATGTAGTAACAGCATGGCTGTCTTGTAATGGAGATGTTGTACTTTGTAGGTCTGAGGGAGAAGGCATAAGTTTAAGAATACAAGAATAGTTTAGAATCACCAAACTTGGCATTAATAAAGTGAATTATCCTTGTTTTAGACATACAGTAAAGCAAGAAAACCAGACAAGAGTAAAGCTACTAGTAGTATGAAGGCATGTCTCTTCTCTAACAGGCTGCTTCAGTATTGCCTTTCAAAGTGCCATAAAATATCAGACAGTAGAGTTCTTGGAGAAAAATCCATGAGGTAGTGTGAAAAAAGGCCACTTAGAAAACTAAACTTGTAAGATCCAACATCTGTCTTCATCTGCACCTGCTGCTCATGGAGACAGGCAAAGTCTGATGGAGTGACACGGGATTGTCAAATCTGGGCTTTTATAAAGCAAAACAAGAAATGCATTCCCTGACTGGAGATCCTTTTCTGAAAATGCATGGCCTCCAGACTTCACAAATCAATACTAGAGTTGCGTGTCATCATAAATTATATCTTGGATCAACAAGTTTCCCTATATACTACATCCTGTATGTAGATGTTATTTCCCTCCATATAGGCAGGAAAAACCTGCCTCAGCTGCAATGAGCAGAGCACTTAACTAAAACATCAGCTGAAGCAGGAGACTCCAGCTGGTTGAAGCTCAACTTATATGCTCCAGCAGCTCATAGGACAGCAGAAATTCATGCATGACCACGGAAGTAAGCAGGAACTAAAGAAAACAAATGCACTGGCTTGGATTCACTGTAAGCCATACAAGAATCTAAATCTGAGACAGATTTTGGTTGGGAGGAGATGGAGGGATTCATTGGCCAACAGTTGAGTCCGATGGCAGAAAGCCCCAAACTTGCTCTTTTAATAATGTATTTCTGAAAGTCAACAACATTTCTTCTTCCACCTTGGACCTTCAGTTCAGAATGTCCCTTCAGCTAAAATTTTTCTTATCAAACCAGCTATCCATGTATATTTGCTCTGAGGTCACTACCGCCAAGAGAAACTTCCCCTTCATCAGAGCAAACAGTAACTGTGTGCTTGGAAGAGATGGAGGGAGTGGAAGAGTGAAATCAGTGAGAGATTCCTTCAGGATTTTGTGGGATGTTTGGAAATTATGTCTGTTCCTGTGAAAAAATAACATAATATTAGATTTCTCTAATTTCCTCTAATTTATAGAGATGCTACAGCACTAACATAGCTACCATTCTTAACAGTAAGCTTTATTGGAAATTAAACAGAATAGGACTAGCTGCTTGGTACTATAAAATTAATTGATTGAAGGACTAGTTATCATTTTGAGATGTAGCAGTAAAATAGAAATATTTTTGCATTCCATTATATTTACAGAAGAAATTTGATTGTATTATAACCTACCAATTAATGGGCTTTAACTGGCAGCCGTACTGTACCATATAATAACTGAAAATGCACTCAGCAATGAGTAACCCAGCATATTTATGTATTTAAAAAATATTTTATAAGCATAATTACATTTATTTTTCAAAGAAGAATAGCCTTTCTTGAGCTATGATAAGAAGAAAGATTGTAGCCTGTGCAAGTGGAACTGAATGGAAACCAGATTATAGATTAGTGTGATCTAAACCATTTAATCATTCCCCTTTTTCTTCTCCTTTCCTCAGTCATACTGTGCTTTTCTTGCCTGAGTAAAGGTTATTCTTTGGATAAATACTAGTTTTTCATTCTGAAAAGCTTTTCACTGTGTTTATTCACTACTACATTTTTTTTTTCATTATGAGTTAATGTTTAATACAAAGAAAATAATATCTGCAAAGGAAAATACTCAAACTGTAGTCATTTGTGGGTGCTATTAAATTGACATCTTGGTTTGGTCCTGATTATAGTTTTAAATGAAGAATAAGGTTTAGAACTTTTATTCGTTTTTATTAGTTTTGCTGTCAAAATTGTCCAGCTCTACTTAGCAGTATGTGCTGGGACTGTATAATGGTTGCTTAGATGCCAGAAGTTTAAGATAACAGCTATATAATAAGATGTCTAAAGTAAAGTATTAAAAGCAAGTGCTTTTTGTTTAAAGAAATAAAGGTCTTGGTGTTACAAAACCACAATACTACCAGCTATGACAGTTCTAGAGAAACACTTGGCGTTGTTATTAGCATTAATAGTTTGTAAATAGCAAATTACTGTAAGGTAGTGCTGAAGTTGCCATTTGTATTTAAGAACTTACTTTTCCAAGACCCTATGCAGATTTATTGAGGAAATTGAACTTTAAATAAAACATTGGGAAAAACCTCATAAGAGAATTATAATTATTGCCCTCGTATTCCTTGGGTTAATGTTATACCAGTTAGCTTCAGTGTAAAAATTGATAAGCAAGTTTTCATGAACCTATGTTGTATAGGAAATATTCCATTTATAAAGGCATATTTCTAACAACATTTATAAAATATTTTAAAATCAGTTTTTGCAAGACAAGAGTAGAGGGTCTTATTATTTACTTCACTGAGTGCTGCATCTGACCTTAAATCTGGTCCTGTTTTCTTCAGACAGCTAAATGTGTCCTCAGCAGCAGCAGAAAAAACACAGCTTCATGTGTTCAAAAATCATCTCCATCACTGCAACCATTCTCTTTTGTTGTATATTACAGTCTTCAAATTTCTGTTGGTATATCTAAGCTGGCTGGAGTTCCTGCTCTAGTAAGGGTAAGGTGGTGAGCCACACCATGGAAGTTCAGGCAGATTCCAGACCACCTCTAGACCATTTATGGCCAGCCTGGTTTGGTGTTTTAGTGTTTTTAACCACTGCCTGTACTCAGGCAGGCACCCTCTGACTTTGAGAGGGCAGCCAGGCTCAGTCTCAAGAGATTGGTCTGATCAGAAGAGCTGCACTGGATATTTCAGGCTTAAACTGGCTGTTTTGAAGACAATGCAGTCAAATAAATTGATTCATTCCATTATCTGTCTTTTCCATAAATATATAATAACCACTTTTGGGAAGCATTAGTATTCTGCTGCTGTGAGAGGTGGGACACCCACAAGCCCTGTGTGGAGTGATATATTTGCACACTGTTGCTCATGAGCCATTTCTAAAAAAAAAGACAAAATGAAAATGAAATTAAAAGCGGATTTTTTTTTTTTTTTTTTTTCATTTTAATGAGTAAGATGGATATGCTGCTGGAGGGATCATGGTATGGGCACAAGGCTAAACAGAGCAGCTAAAGTATCTTTTGAGCTTTCTCAGATTCTAACATAATGAAAGTTATGACCATTTCCAGTGGATCCCCCCAAAACCTTTTTAAAATCTAATAAACATTTTAGTGTGTTATTTAATATAAAACATTAAGTGTGAAAACTTGGTTTACAGGTGCATCACAGCCTACTGACTCTGGTGTTTAGCCAGCACTATAAATCCTGCTTTTAATTCTCTTGCATAGGTGACTAGTGGAAAACAGAAAAGAGGCAAATGCTTTAAAAAATTACAAGAGTTTGGTGGTTTTCAGCTTGGGAAAGTTTCTCGTAAATCATTCATTACTGCTGTAGGCCTGAGAAGAGGGAGAGTGGTTTAGACTTGTCTTTTCCTTTGAAATGTAATGAATAAACCACAATCCAAAACATTATTCTAATCGCAGTTTCAGCAGCCAGAAAAAACTTTCGCTGATATTTATCACATTTCAATGTTTATATGAAGCTTAAAATTCATAAATATTAAAATAGAGTCTTATCAGTTAAATGCATGCATTTCTCAAAAAGTATAGCTGCTAGTTATCACTCAAATAATTCATTAAGATTTAAAAATAGCTGCATGGCAAGGAGGGATGGCATTTATTCAGCATGATATGAAATACAAAAATATCTACATATCTACCCCTTGGAAAGTTGCAGCCCCCTAGTTCTTGCAGAGAATCTTCAGTGCATTTTTCCTTTGAAAGCCTGTGCTTTGGGACATCTTTGTACTCGGTGACACTTTGCAAAATTTGCTTTAGGAAAGAGGCCTGCTAGCTGGAAAATGTAGCGCGTTCCCACTCTATCTAGCTAAAACCAGCAGTTGGGCCAGATTCTGTTCTTGTCTCGAATGGTGCTTTTCGCCTTGAGCCGTCCCGCCCGTGCCCTCCAGCACCCCGCTGTTGCCCCACAGGGCGGTTCAGGGACCAGCACAAGGATGCAGCCGTGCAACGCCAGCCCGATGCTCGGGGTGCCTGCTCCTAAGTCTTCATTTTGTCAGCAAATTCCCTTGTTGCCCCAATGCTGCAACACAGCTGTTGAATAGGAGTGGTGAGCTTTACTGAGCAGGTGCTTTAGGATGAAGTTTGTATCTCGGCACACTATGCCTCTAGTTATCTTCCCTCCTTTCTTCCTTGCTAATGTATCCATCCGTCCCCTCCCACACTGTAAACATTTATGCTATACACACACCACCACCGGGACTCACAAAGGCTCTGGGGTAGTCCCAGCTGTGTGCGTCAACACGTAACGTGCCTTCCTGAACAAATGCCCACCATGCCGCCGAGGACGACATTTATTTAACACTTGTCATTAGATGAGCAATCTAAAATTTGCTTCCTCAAGAAAGCCTCATACATTGTGTCTGCAGCGTTAAGTGGATTCCTTAATCTGCGTGTTCCCTTCTTGCAGGAGTGTGTCACTTTGTATTCTGCAGTCCTGTGCCCATATATGTGTCTCGGCTGTAGTTTCTGTGCATTTCTGAACAGTTTATTAACACAACGAGCAAGAGTGGCTTGAAACATTCCTAGTGGGATTCTTAAAGATTTCTGCATTGCTCGCCTTTGTTCTCACACATGCTATTAGGATTAGGTTAACCATGAGTGGTTTTGAAAGTTCACTCAGAGGCACTACACTGATTCTACTTTCAGGAAGAAAAGTCCTGTAGGAATTCCAGCAGTTTTTTTCTTATTTCAAATTATGCGCTTTTTTCTACAATATTATTTTATCGCATTCTGAAAAATGATTATAAGCAAGCCTTTGTACCCTCTTCTCCACAATAACATGTTGGCAGTTCACATCTCAGTTTATAAAATAATGCCTTTGTCATACAGGGGAACATTTTCTGTGCTGATACTTAACTGCTCTCTGTCAGATGATACAATCAGTAAGCAAGTTTTAAAACCAGGAGCTCGTAAGTTCTTCCCAGATATACCAGATTTATTGTATGAGCTTCAGTTAGATCCTGCTCCTACTCCAATAGGTAAAAATGTCAGCTTTCATGCTCGTGTGATGTGAATTACAAGGACATTAAAGCTTGTGTCTCACAGACTTGGAATATGGGACAATATTATTAATTCAACTCAGAGTTGCTACTATCAGATCTTACATTCTCAGGTTATGTGGTTTGGAAAACATGGAGTACCGACAAGCTCAAGTCAGTTTTTAACCAATAGTTAAAATCATCTAAAAGTTGAATTTACTTTCAGCAGATGGCAAGCATTGTAATATTTGTCATGCTGTGAACCCTGTCAAGGTAATATATTTGTAGGTAACAAAAGAAAACTATGAATTATGCTTGGCTGTCTCACAGTTAAATAAGCCTTGGTAGTGCAACTTAGCTATGAAATAACATGTTGTTTAAAAGATCCTTAGTATTTTCATGGTAAATATCTAAGCCATGATCTACATAAAATTAAGACCATATGCTAACAAATTCTAGAAAGCATTACATGAAATTACTTACCTCTCCACCCCCTGTAGAGGTGGCAACAGTCAGGAGTTATCCATTGGTAGTGTAATTTATTAATAATTGAGATGATCTTCAAGTTACATGACAAGGACTTCTGTCTATTAGTAAGAGTTTTCCTTGAGCAGGAGTTCCTTTTTAGTATGTTTTGTATCAGATTACCTATTTGTTAATTTTTATGTGTAGATAAATATACTTGGAGAATAACTGAGAAGCAAGAAATCAGAATATGTTAGTGTTTATGTTCTGGAGAAAAAAATAAATTGCTATATTCAGGGCTAGTAGAACTTATTTTAGCACCTTTACAGTAATAAATAATGTAATGTAACTTCAGTTTTCCTCTGTTTCATTAACTTGTAATACACCTGCCAGAAAAGGTGAATTACAGATTGGAAGAGGAGTTATTATTTGGTGTGAAAGGCAGTTGTTTTTAAAAGGGAAAACATGGAAGGATTTCTTTTGTTCTCTCTCTTTTTTTATCTTAATTTTCTTTGCACAGTGAGGAAATATCAAGTGAAGGCAGAAATGAGGCTGTTTTTTCAGATATTGGGGACTTTGTTTTCTGGTTTTTTGTTTAAGTAAAGTTTACCCAGAGGTGTTTTTTATGCTATAAATGTTAGGCTGTAGATGAAATCTGTGCACTATTCCTATGGAAAAACAGGCAAGTTTGAAAGGACATAAAGAGCATAGAGAAAAAGTGAGTGAGTCAGGAAGGAGGAGCCTTACTACTGAATTTTGAACAAGGGGTAATAAGACTTTCTGTGAATTAATGTCTCGGTGTGTTAGTATCCAAAAGTTTTGGGGAAATGAGCAGAGAGCTCAATAATTATTTTTTTTTTTTTTCCTGTTTCATGCTGACTGTAGCAACTCATTTTTTCAGCTTTCACAAACATTGAATTCCAATGAATTACACTGCTGGTTTCTAATTCTGCTTATAACAAACAGGAAAGTGTTGATCAATATTAGAAATGGTGGATTTTATTCAATTATTTTCGCCATTGTCTTCATCATCATCATCAACTTGAATGGATCTGTGCTTATTGTTAAAAAAGCATACAGGAGTTAAGCCACTAAAACACCAACACAGATAGCAAAATGTAAAAAATTCAAGAATTAAGTTCAAGGCACTTAATTTTCATCTTGCAACCCTCTTGATTATTGCCACTGAGAAATAGGGGCTTTATTTTGCTATCAAACACTGAAAAAAAAAAAAAAAAAAAAAAAGAAAACAAAATACAAATATACTAAGATGAGAATTATTTATACTACAGATTTGGCTTTTAAACATTTTTTTTCCTTACCAAGCTGTGATCATATATCCTATATCTTATAGAATATTGAGAAATGAGTCTGGAATGTATCTATGTAAGAAATTTAGTTTCATAAATAAATATCAGGAGATGACATGTAAGGAGATGAGTGCTATTAGTGCCTCAGAAGTGCTGATTTTTAACAACAATTACAGCTTTGAAAGATAAATGAATCTGACTTCTTTGTACTCTGTTAAGCTTAATCTTTACAAAGTCTTGAACTACATGGAGGATGAGATGAGAGCTGAACTTTAGAGAAGATATGCTTCTTTGGAAAATGCAAAATGTTAGCATATTCCTAAAATGGGTACAGGATAGTCAGGCGAGGGATTGGTGGGATATTTTTGACATTATTTTACCCATTTGTAGAAACTCAGCATAGATATATAGGGACCCTGTGAAGCAGAAAGCACCATTCTGCTGTCCCATAGAAGCTCTCTTGAACTGTTACGGTGTATGTCTGCAAAGCCTGCTTCTGTTCCCTGTGTTGGGGAGTGACTGGGCAATGTCTGCTCTGGCATTAAATAATTTTTTGCATGCACTTAATTCCAGGGCATAGAATATGATTTTCTCCATTTTGATGTCAGTCAATTTCCAGGGATGCCAACAACCCTTCAGCCAGGGACAAATATTGGTCTTGTAACTTTTATTTATTCATACTGTTTGCTGTTTCTCTATTCTATTGCTTAAATAAAGGAGAAAGGGCTTATTGGACTACAAAAGGGATTCTCCATGATAGTTAAGTCTAAGGAGTCTGTGGTATTTCTTAGTGGTGTTGGGAAGAGATGTCCACAGTCACTTTCTTTTCTTTTTTTTTTTTTTTTTTCCATCTCAGAACCAATAGGGGAGATACAATACTTCTGGGGAGATTGTCTCTTGATGACCATAACCCAACACAAGCATGCTGAGAGATGCATAAGAGTCTGCAAATGGCAGTTGTTCCTCTATAACAGAAGGACTGAAGCAACAGAGCTTGAAGTCCTATGAAATTCTCTGTGCTCTCATTCCAGTTCTTTCCTCTCATGTACCGAGAGAAAAAACATTAAATTCAGTGGAATTCAGCTGCTGTAAAGCAAACATGCCTAAGGTCCCCAGCAAATGCTGTTAAGAGTAATGTGTCTAGAAAGTTATTTTTTCAGGACCTACTTATATGCCAAGGAGATAATATGAGCTACACTTAGAAGAAAAAAAAGATGCTTAGTTTTAGATGTTCTGGGTTTAGTAGACTCATTTTTAGAAGTTCAAAGTAATTATAATGGAAATTAACTACTTGTTTTGAGAATGCTTCAGACCTCTGAAGGTGAGGTTGTGTCAGAAGACAGAGACTCAGATTCAAGGACAAGTGGTGGTGAGTTTGGAAAATCCTTACCCTTATACTGTGGATCTACTTTCCACATTGTATGACTTCCAATTTATTAGCAATTTTAGATCAGATTTTTCCAATTATGTGAGTTTGTCTTCAGAGACTGACACATGATTGTCAGTTAGCACATATTAATCCATATAGAAAGTAATTTAAGTTAATGAGTTTGAATTTTAAATTGCCTATATCATCCACTGTATTGGAAGATGTATACTGTGCTTCCTTTAGATACTTCATGACATTAACAATAATGGTACAGCAAGTGTACAAGCCTATACTGGAAAATTTGGACTACACCACTCAATATCATTTCATGCTTTATTGGTGCCCCTATTTCACTTGTTTACAGCGGTAAAAACACTAGCACAGTCACTAAAATTCATAATAATCTTTAAAAAACCAAGAACTTTTATACTTCTATTGCGGGATGATGTTGGTGCCTGTCCATGCTGTGTGTGTGCCTGAAGGAGGACGGGGGGCTTTTGGAGGACTTAGTGGGTATCTGAAAGTGGAGGAGAAAGTGGAAAGTTCTGAAGTGAGAGAACCCCCATGTATCTGCAGCACAAGTGCAGATCTGTGCACTGAGGAGACAGCATATCCCAGTAACAATACCAGGATCATCAGGTGGCAGCAGTGAAAGATGTAATATGGAGAGATAGAAATGCAGGTCCCACTTATGAACAAGCTAGGAAGCTCATTGTGATGAGGGCTAAAAATGTACAATGATTTTATTGGAATTGACATTTTCGTGTAAGCAGAGAACGCAGTGCTGAAGCTTAAAGAACGCTTCAAATACTGTGAAACTCAGGAGAGATTTGGGAGAGACAGCAACTGCATTCCCTTCAGGGTGTTTCTCTTGCTGTGTTAAAGCAGTTACGTGGACTACCTCTGATTCCACACAGCGGTTCCTGTGTTCATATTACTTAATACTGAAGTAAGCTGCAGCTTTGATTTAGTTGTTTGTGAATCACTGATAATATAAAAGTTTTATATTCAGAAATGCTGTATGTCTTAAGAGTGTCTGACATCTGAGTTAGATGATTTCAGGATTTTTGGCAAATGTAGGACTTTTTAATGCATAGCCGGGTTTGATTAGTGACTCTCATATTTGTGTTAAACAAAAGGAAATCATCTAAGTGGAGAATTAGTCATCATTAAATAACTCAGAAATAAGAATTTTTAAAAACGTTTCTATGTTATCATACACTGCATAAGAAGTAACTAAGATTTTTCCACACTAGATTTTGTTCAGAAAATAAATTAACTGGTTTGCTCTAAAACCTTTGGAACTATATTAAGAACTTGACTGAATAGACAAGGTGAAATATTTAGATAATAATGACCATTGGGAAGTACTACTCTTCTACAGTGGAATCCAGATTAAGGCATGTGCCTTTCAGTACGTTAATCAGGAATGTTATTATGTGGTTTATATACCCTACTGAGTGCATAGGGAACAACAGTCCTTTCCAGTCTGCTCTAGTTCAGCGTGCAATTGTCAACTGAAAACAGAAGGAGTCAACAAGACACACAAAACACTTTATCCATTCAGGATCCTGTTCACTTAACATACCGGAGTAGGCGTAGATGACCATGGGGACCTTCTGGCCAACTGGGGAAGTGTTTAATGAGTTTAGGTGTTTATATAGCTGGGCAGACCCAGAAAGTAAAATGGCATCATTGTTGACTTAAAATTTATGTCAGTTTAGGAATTATGTGTATTTTCATGTCTAAATCTTAATTTAGATGGATCCTTCCCATGCGTAGCACTTACCTGGTATTACTCCTTCATGGTGTATTTTAACAGATGGTGGAAAGGGTCTTTGCAGGGTTTTAAATTTAAATCCCAATATCTGATCTGTTATGCAGTTTACCATTTAAATTTAATGGGATGTTTGCCAACTGAATAGAAGACAATTGGATAATTCATAAAAATCAGCCTGCCTTTGTATTACTAGTAAGTGGAAAATGGGCACAACTCATAATATGTTCAATTATTTCTCTGCCATCTTCTCAAATATATGAACAAAATTTATGCTTACACTCACAAGAGAGCAACTTCAAGCCTCTCTGAACTGCCAAAGCTGTATAAGCAATGTTAGAGGAAGTGGAATTTGTGACTTGTGATTTCGGTTGTGTTTCTTTAGACCACAGCTTTCAGGGAAATGAATGGCTTGAGGAAAACTGATTGATAACTGGCAGCTCCCAGAACATGCATTATATCTTTCCCACATACTGCTGTCTGATATAACTTGACAGCATCAACACTCCTGATGGGTGTAAGAAGAGGATTCCTATATGCAGCCCAGGAACAGGAATTGTCACTGATTCAGGCTTGTAAAAGAAAACCTGCAAGAACTCTCCTTTCCCCGCAGACATCTGTTGGGGAAGATGCTGGGTCTCTCTTTACCTCTTTCACTGACTTACAGAGAAAATGAAAACATTTCCCTTGTATGAAGGTAACTATTGTATAGGCTGAATCTGGTGACACAGTTGTGATTTAACATGCTGAAAACATATTTTTCCACTATAAAAATTCACATATAGAAAGGAGAGTAATTTGCTCATTATCCACACATTAGGTCTGGGAATACTCTCATGAATCACTTTTTTTTTTTTTTCATTTACCCTTGATGAATTTAAGTAAGTTAGTGTTGTTTCTTCATACCTCTCAAAGGTATTTGACTAGATTGTCTAAAATCATTAGTTGCAAAATTAAAAACACACAGAATTACCAACAGTACAGATAACTTCTGGTGCTGATTGTTGTGTCATTATGCCTTGGAAATCTTTATTTTAATGTATTAGCATCTGTTTTGGTATTCTCCGAAGATCAGTCTTGGGTATTTCTTTTTACTTACAGTGACAGTGGTAATAAAATTTCCAATCCTCTTAAGCTGTAGAATGCATAGAGAAAATTAGAGAAATAGAGTCTGAAGTACAATAGCTCTCAAGAGAAAATGAAAAGGTTGGGTTTTGGTGATAGATGAATGGGCATTTTGTTAACAAATTTTTCCTGAAATCCCTTTTAAATTATTCAGGCTGGCTCTTCTATTGAAATATCATTAAATATTTGATAACTAATAGACTGCTTTTGAAATGTACAGAGCATAGCCTTCAGAAACTATGCCCCAAATCATTAAAGAATGATTTTCCCTTATTACACTGTCAGATATTTTTCCTGTTTAGCAATGATTGCATAGCTATAAATCTCAGAATCACAGAAAAGGTCATGCTTGAAGGGGCATTATCGGGTCCAACTCTGTGGCTAAAGCAGGGCCTTAGATGAGGTTATCCAAGAACCTGTTCAGGTCATGTTTTGAATGTTTCCAACAAGGGTGATTCCACCACTTCTCAAGGTGACCTCTTCCAATGTTTAATCATTCTCATGGTGACAATTTTTTTTCAGATGGAATTTTCCCCAAAGCAAGTCATGTTTCTTACCTCTGGTCCTGTTACAGTGCATCTCCTGAAGAGAGCAGCTCTATCTTCTCTGTAACAAACCTTCATGTATTGGAAGACAGTAATTGGATGCCCCCAAGCCTTCTTTTCTCTAGACTGAACAGAGTCAATTACTTCAACCTTTCTTCATCAGGTTCTCCAGCCTCTAATAATTTTCATGGCCCTCCTCTAGACTCTCTCCAATTTCTTAATGCCTTTTTTGACCTGGAGGGGAGTTAAATCTGGACACAGTATTCCAGGTATGGCCAAAAAGGGCAGACTAGAAGTGTTATAATTGCATCCTGATGCACATCAATTCAGCAGAAGCAGGTCTTTCATAATACTAATACTAGAAAGCTGGTTTCTTGTTAAAAAATATTGGATTGAATGTTTTTCCTTTGATTTTTAAGTAGATATATGACTAAAACTGCTATATTTATGTATGTGACTGGGTTTCATTAGTTTTATTTTCAGCATAATTGATAGAGCCATTCAGATTCACCCGTGCTGTTGTTTATCACTTCCACCAGTGTTTCTTGACCAACAGTTTTATCTTTTTATTTACATTTCGGATCCTGGTGTAGGGTTTTTTTAAGAAATGATTTATTGGTTGATAAAAATCTTTTGGGCTTTTCTGCATTTGCCCACTGATTACATTTCAATGTTTCACAGAAAGGTAAAAAAAAATTACATTTCTGCACAATCTTTCAGTCAGGGGTCTTAAGGCATTTTACAAAACCCCAACAAGCAATTTTGCAGCCATGTACATGAGATGGGCAACAATTTGTGTCTCAAGTGAGAAAGCTGAAGTAGTGGGAAAGTATGATCTGGAATGAAAAAAGGTACAGTTCCAGCATTTAACCTGATTTAGCTGATCTCTTCCTAGATACACAGTGCACTGAGGGACAAGGTAGAGCTGTGCTGTCTTCTTTCCTCTATACTTCCCTCATGTAGTCTGTCCTCACATTGATCTGGGTCTGCCCTGCACTTCAGGACTCAATACGACCATGGAGTTAAACCCTCACGGGTGGAGAGATCAGACTGAGTAGTGTTAGCCATTCCTAACTTTACAACCTCTTCTATGCCCTCCTGTTTTCTCTCCCGTCTCCTTCAGTTTCTTCCAAATTTCCTGCTGCCAGACTGTCTCTGACCCATGAGACAGCCTTGAGCTGGGCAAGGTAGAGCTTGCAGACCATCCCATGACATGGTGAGAACACATTAGCCCCTGCAAGATGCTAAAAGGAACCATATTCACATATAAAAGATACAGGGCCATGAAGTCCTAAACACTCTGTAGCCCAGGTGCTTACACTATATGCAAGGTCTTGCATACTCCTAAGCATCTGTAAATACAGTAAAACAAAATCATGACTGTTTCAAGCCATTTATTGCCTTCTTCCCAGGTAGGCTACAGAACATTTGCAAGGTTAGTATATTACATATTAGGTCTTGTTTTCTGTCTTTTTTCTTTTTTTAATTAACACATTAAAACAATAAAAGTAGAATTTTAATAATAAAGTATGGATTAGCCACTGTCACGAGAAAGTCTTAGTTTTTCAAAGGCACCCACCATTCACAGAAGCACCTACATGAGGGCCAGATTTGAAATGTCAGAATGTGTAGTGATATACCTGAAAATATCTTACCTCAGTAGACTGAAGTCTTCAAAAATATTTTCTTCTAAATATACATGCTGAGCTCTTGTGAAATTTAGGGCTTACATACCCTTCAAGAAAATGCTCAATATAAGCATGGCTGTTATTTAGTTAAATGATCCAAAATGAAAAACTACTTTTTTCCTCTTTAGAATATCTTAAACTACCTGAAAGTTGTTGAAAGTATTTTCGTACTTAAAAATTGTTGCTATTCTGCACAGTCTCCCTTTCATGTGGATTATCATCATGCTACTTTAATTTGTGGACTCCAAGGAGGGAGAAAAATTATGTGCTGTTAATTAAATAACATATAGAGAAAACCAACCACCATGAAAATATGTATTCAGAGCTATTCATAGCAAAATTTTCTTTCACAAAGACTGCGCTCTGGCCAGATATAGAGTGGTTTCACCCTTTATGCCTGTAACCATAGATGTGTACACAGCGCTTGGAGCTTCATACCTTTGTCGATCTTTGCACTGAGACTGATACTTTTGGATAAACCTTTAAATTATTTATCTCATTCTATTAATACAATAGCTTTGGATGAACTCAGATAATTTTCTTCACATAAAAGTTGATTCTATATATGACTCCTATATCTGCATTACCACAAATTTCAACTGGTAAACAATTTATTAGGAAAAATACGTCATGCTTTTCTTCTCTGTTAAATGTTTGCAGTCAGATGACAGTGTTTATGAGTTTGTTCATACTTGATATGGTTTGATGAACAGATTTTGTGATCACTGCATAGCTCTGTATTGTTTGCCAACTAATGACAAGAGGTGTTCAGACAATTATATGAAATTCACTATTTGATTTCTATGGCAGTTCAGCTGCACATCCTGGTATTGTTGCTTTTTCCTCACTAAGCTCATTAAGTAACTAGTTTAATCTTTGTTCAGCTTGCATCCATCTCCAGAGGCAGCTAAGGGCTTCTCAGGACAGCAAGATGCAGTTCTGCTGCCCCACAGAGAAGGGGATGGCACTGGGGAACATCCAAGCTGCTCCAGTCGTGGAATGGGAACAGACTAAAGATAAGAATGGGACCAGGATAAAAAGCCTATGAGAAAAACCCTGCCAAATTGCATTTGCTGTTCTGGCTGCTCGTAAGGGAGGTAAATAGTGTCTGTGTGAGGGAGAAGGAGGACCACAAGTATTACTTCTCAGAGCTGTAATTCCTGTGCTTCAGATCATGTTCCTTTTCTTTCTCAGCACCAAGTAGGGTGAGATCCACAGCTGTGGAGACTGAACTGTGGTGAGGGATGAGGCAGATGAAAAGGCAAAAACCAGGCACTAGAAAAAGTGAGCCTCAAGAGCAGTGACAATGAGAACTTATCTCTCCATGAAAATCAGGAAACACTTGGTACTAGGGACAAGAGATGTGCTTGTTGGCACAGACTCCTTGGTCCGGGATCCACTAACCTTTTACCGAAGCTTTCAGTGAAGTCTGCATAAAGGAAGGCAGGCAGAAATGGCACGTGGCAGCATGTTTGTCATGGGAGCAGATGGGAAACAGGCTTAGCATGACTTATTGTGCATAAATATATTGTTAGTTTCCTACTGTTGTTACAAGCAAATGAATGATGTCACCTTTCCCCCTTTCAGCTAAGTTGGCCTTGTTTTCTGCACAGACACAATATTTGTGAAAGTCCTGTTTCCTAAGAGTACTTGAGGAAAGTATTCATTTGTATGGGAATCTGGAAAGGTTCGGGGTCTACCCTGAGCAAAGAGGGTGCTGTGCTTGTGGCACCGTGTACCCTCACAGGCTGTAGCTTGTTGTTACAGGAAATCTGTCTTTAGAGCTCTGAGCACTGGACCAAACACCCTGCTGCAAGATGATGTAAAATGCTGATGCCCTGTAAGCCTATGCTGCTGATTCAGTCATATTCAGAAAATTTGACAGGTTTTGTGTCGGCATGGCACCCTCTGTGCCTGAGTCCTAACTTTATGCCAGATCAGATATCATCTGTCCTCCCACAGCAGGCATAAAGCCAGCTATAACACGTAACAGCAGCAGAAAGTCTGTAGCACAAGCACTAGCTGGTTGGTTGGAAAGGTGTTTACCCTGTCTTGATCCATAATCAAATTTACTTGCTGGTAATAGTGCAGTTGTCATGGGATTGTGACTTTTCTGGCCTTTTTTTTCCCTCTTGGATTTAGTTTTCATCACACAGTCAAAGTATGTTTCATGCCCCTATCAGGTGTATTAGATCACTGAAGTTTTTTTGCGGGGGGCTATATATGCATTAACGTTAAATACTACTCAAAATACCAGTGATACAAAACATTCTGTGAGCTCATTGTCTCAGGTGCATTGACATACATTTGGTAGCATGTAGTTTTATCACTGTTGGTTAATGGAAGTTAGAGATTTAGATACCAAATAACTGTGCTTGGGCAAATTTGATCATGTATTTCTTTCTTTTCTTGACTCTCAAGTTTTATTGGGATGCCTGAGTCACAGCAGGTCCAAACAGTGGGGTTTAACTGAAGGAAGTATTGCCTACATAGCTGATCATAATCTTTTGGTAGCAGCTCCCCAGCTGAAGGGATAAGCTGGCAAAGCTGCATCTGTAAGAAATCTGCAAGCAGTACGTACTAGAAGAGAGCAAAGATGCCAGAAGAACAGTCTGTTTTCTGCTGGAAGGCATGCTGTTTGTGAACAGGATTTTCTGCTCTTTGACCAGCTCTGCTTCTCACCTTGTTTTTATCTATGTTTCTTTTTTCGTCTGTCTTGGATTTACACAAAAGGAGTGGAATTATGCCTAAAGGAAACATTTGATTTTCTAATTCCCAATATGAAAATAGGTTTGCACTTGACTTTCCACTGTGCTTTTATGCATTTAATTGGACTATGAAATTCAATACTTTGGGTTTGTTTGAAATCATAAAATAACTCTCATCAATGAGTTTTTTTGCTTTGCTTTCAGTCACAGCATGTGTATGATTTAAAAGTTGCACCACCCACATTGTCCAAAATTTTGCTATGCACAGATGCTCAGTAAATTGCATATCTCCATCTGTGGAAATATAATTAGCTGGAAGAGGGTTTGAATTTGGATTTAATGTATTGTGTTCTGATGCAGTTTGAAACTGTTTTCATTTGTTTGAATGATGGGGGTGGAGGTTCTGCCACTGAATATAGTCTGCTCTTAAATTTAAAATATTTCTCAGTTTCATCTAAGAAAGAAATCAATCCCATTTTAAGTAGCAAGAACTGCAGTGCCCAGACCTCTTAAGCACACAGTAATTCTCCAAAGACTTAATACATTCATATGCATGTGTAATGGCTGTGTTATTTTTTCACATGGAATAAGTATTTGAGTATGATACAGGTACAGTAAATGTCTGATAAATATATTTCTAGAATGTAAAAGGGTGGATGTTTGCCATAATAACCATAATTCCTAAATTTTCAGTAACAATTTTATCCGAACATTTCAAAGACTTCTAACAACCACTGAGCAACGAAATTTTATAAGAAGCCTGTAGAATTGTTATTTTAGCAAAACAGGGGACAAAAGGACTGTGATTTGCCCACACTCAGCAAAAGCAATAGAAACAAAATTCAGGCATCCTGTCCCTAACATTGTTTTAGCCACTCAACACTCCTAAGAGAAAACATAATAAATGCCATTTTCAAGAAAAATCTTCACAAGGAACTCTTACTGTAGTTTCTTAATAGGTTAGGTGCAGTGTGCCTTAATAAAGTAGTGTTATTCTAAGCATAGTGGTCTTGACATTTTTACTTATTTTTCTTGGTTTGTTCCCTAAACAAATAGATATGTATTTTTTTAAAAATCCTGTAAATTTGTGCCACTGCTGGAACCATACTGAAGGCATAATCAAAACTGATATTTGATTGTTGCAAAAATATACTTTGCTCTTACAGCAACCTGAAAATTCTAATATCAACCTGATCCCCATCAAAGCGGCATGCACTGCATTTATCATACAGGAAAACATTCAAGTGAGACTGTGTTCTTTATAAGGTTTCTCACACTCAGTATTGTCTTTTCCCAGTCATAAATGCACAGTCAGTCTTTCTCCAACAGAACAGAAGGGTAAAAAAATCAGCTAAACTAACAAAAGGTGAACCTGATTGTGGGGAAGAGTGCAGCACGCAGCCAACAGTGGTACGAGTTTACAAGACTTCTGCCAAGAAAGATCAGAATAACAGCTCATGTTCTCTGTCATAGTTCTTCAAAACTGAGGTTACTAGACATAGATGAAATATCAATCTGTGCATCTGATCATAAAGCCAACCACTTTAGGATGAAATATCCTCCGAGTTGAGGACAATATTTAGAATGCTATTTGGGAGCCAGGCGATATCCTCTTCAGCAGCTTGAACAGCAGTATCTGCTCCAAGTTCCCCCGAACTTCAGGGAGTCTGTTAGTGAAGTCATTGGGGTGCACCAGCTTCTCCTGTGTGGTGTTCCCACCCAGCTCTGTGCTGCACTTCTCAGCTGCCCTGCAGTGGAGCATCCCAAGTAAGCTTCATGAGGATACTTTTCTCTATCTGTGCTCAAAGACAGGTCCCACAGCCTGGCCTTAGGAGACTCCAACCTGACAATTTTCATTGCAGCCCAGTCCACTGTCTTCCTAGTAACCAATTCCTTATCCTTCTTTTAGTTCCTGCATTAATCCTCACTTTTCCTAGGTTCCAGAGAAGCAAAAGGATAACTTGTAATAAAAAAGAAAAAAGTTATTACATTTTTGTGTGAAATATTTCTCATATTTCTATCTCCAGTTCCTATAACTAGTTAAAATAATTTCACATTTTCTACTTCTTTTATCCTTATCTCTCCTCAATTTTTACTGTCTGCTCTCAGATATACATAGAATAAGAGCTTGGTTTTCATAAATAAAGGAATTTTCAAAACCTAAACAAAGTCTAGAAACAAAATTCCCAGTAGCAGGTTTAGTGCAGTACAGGTACTTCATATACCAAATGTGCAGTACCTCAGAGGGACTCCAGTGCTGTACTGGACCCTTAAATAATTTTTTTTGTGGGTTTGACAATATCATTGTTATTACCTGCCTTTCAGTATGCAAGATACATCTGTCACATTCCATAGCTAGTCACGTTCTAATGGGTGATTCAGTCATTTTTAAACTTTAAAAATAGTTCTGTTCAGAGACATTTTGGTAATAGCCGATAAATGCATTTCAGTTGAAACACTGCTTTTTTTAGAATCAAAATAATATACATTGGAAGGTACCTCTAGAAATCATCTAGACGTCTTCCTGCTCAAAGCCCTTACCTTCAAAATTAGATGGGGTTCCTCAGGGCCTTGTCCAGGTGGTTTCAGAGATCCACAAGGGTGGCAATTATACAACCTGTTCCATTTTTTTTACTATACTAACTGCATTTTTTCCTTATATTTCCTAGAATTTTCCTTGCTGCAGCTTGCGTCCATTGCCTCTTGTCCTATCACTGAATACGTCCAAGAGTTTGTCTCTGACTTCTCTGTACCCACTTACTAGATAGCTAAAGAAAACAATTAGATCACTTCTTCAGGTCAAACTAGCCCAGCTCCCTCGACCTCTCCTTGTATATCAAGTTCTCCTGCCCTCATCCAGGCACTCTCCAGTTTATTAATGTCCTTTGCATCAGACAGTTTACCAGATGTAACCTTATGAAACTGCATAGCAGGGATTAATCCCTTTCCTTAACATTCTTGCTATGCTTTTAATAGTATTGCCCAGCATGTAATTAGCCTTCATCACTGGAAGGGATCAAATCAGAGCTGTAAGGGCACCATTTAATTGTCTTTTGTGCTTTCCATTACCAGAAGCTAAGAACAGTGGTAGTCAGTTTTAATAGGTTGATGAAATACAGGTGATGGCAATTAGATTGTTGGGTTTTCTAGTGGATAATGCAGATTGCAGCTTTTCAGATGTTTCAAGTATGATTTTGCAATAAGGTTACTGATCAGCTTGTAACACAGAATGGAAATTTCCTATTTCAGCCATTTAGAAGCTTGGCAAGGAACCCAGAGTTTTTCTCTTGATATAGCATTACTGAGTTGCAAGCAGCATTTTGATGCTTGTCTGCTAGGAACTGAGAAAGTACACTTTTTGATATGAAAGACCCACCTGGAATTTTTGAAGATACACCATTAAAACTAGATCAGTATTCTAACTTGATACCACAAATTCTGTCTTCTTACTTATTCATCTGTATTATAATGCATCAATTCATTATTCTACCATGTTAACACACTAAATGTTCTGGTTGCTGTTGTATTCTAGCATCTGTTTTAACTTATATAAATTTTCCTAACAAAATCCATTTGGACTGAAATACACCATACTTGTGTTAAACAAATAAGATCAAGTTTTTCAGAAAGATTGATAAGCAGTTAAATCCAGCAATTCCTTATCACTTCTTCAAGTCTGAAAAACTACATTTTTCTCTCATACTTCTTCAGGCTCTAAACATTGCATTTCATTAAATTCCCAAACAGATGATGGTATAAAGTTCAGTGATGGATGGGTGACTTAATCTGACAACATTTAAACTTGAGTTTTGAAGACTTGCTCAGCATTTTACAGCTATTTGTGGTTAGTCGCATTAAAACGAAATAGGCTTGCACATTACTTCAATTTAGAAGATCCTGCAGGTTTAGAAACATCCGTATTCTAAAGAGAGTTCAGCATCACCATTGTATGAAACAAATAAGTAGAATGTAATTACATACCAGTTCAGCTGCATTTACATTTATATTTAGAAAATGGAGGTCTTATCCTGCCAAATGTTGGGTAGACAAATCTCCCATGTAGAAGTTCCTGCTCCTTATTTCCCAGTGAAACATCATGGAAGGGTAGAAGCAACAATAACTATTCAGGTAACATCTGATTCAATTATACTCAGAAGCCTGTATACATACATTCAGTCTAGCTCTAAGTTCTGCTACCAACTGCTCACCTGACTTTCACATGTGTTCTCACGATTTTTCAGCTTGCAGAACCTGCAGTAAAGCACATGGTACCTCTGTTAGTGGAGCATGAACAGGCTTCACAAGGCTGTGTGAGTGACACTCACATTCCTGATTGCCCTATAGACAGATCCTGGAGGACTGTTGGCATAGGTATGGAGTTCAGGGCATCCTTTTGTGAAGCTTATCTCCCTGGAAGAAGTGATAGTTGGACTGGACAGGTTTAGACTGAGGGATTAATTTCATTTTGTTTCATTTACTTTTATTCATTATGTTCTTCCCTTTTCCCTTTTCCTATCACAAGTAGGAAATCAGAGAAGATAAACTGTGACAGATCAATCCAGATTTAGAGTGCTCTGACTGTGAATGCTACAAATGAGAAAGTAGTATGCATCAGAGCAAAATACTCCTCCAACTTCTCTGCTGATCTTCCCATGTCAAAGTGATGGGCAGAAGGAAGGATGACATCCTTCATGCTCCAGGAACAAATGACAGAAGTGCAAAAGAATCTAGCAGCCTTGTTTTAAAAAATACATTCAATTAATTAATTACCATGTCTAAGTAATGTCTTAATGCCATGCTGATTAGGGCATCTGGGGCTGCTCTAACATAGATAACGAAATTACCTAGGTGTATAAATGACTACTTCTTGTATCTCACCCTGGTTGAACTTGAGACAGACTCTTTATGAAAACAAAGTAGTGCAAGATGACTTCCATTGTAAGGGGCTGAGCTGCTCTATTCAGGTGCTGAGAACATTTTCTTTCTGAGTACAAGAAGGATGTCAAAATTTCTGAGCCTTTTGCAGTATTGTACCTCTAACAGATTGACAAGAAAAATAGTAGAAAAAGTGAGTGAGGAGTTGCCATGGTGATCACAACATTTGGTAACTGCAAATAACACTGCTCCATAAAGCAAACATGCACCAGAATACAAAGATGGCATTTTTTGTGACCAAAAGTCCAAATTCCTGGAAGCCTTGCCTTATTGACTGTCAAGATATTGATACTTGATTCGATTTGATGTCTTTCTTTGATATGACTTCACACTCAAAACAGGTTTTCTGTTTTGTTATCCCCTAATGAATTGTCAGGGACTGTAAAGAGAGAAAACTTAAATCCGAAAACTGTGTGGAGATGGTAGCAAATCAGATATCTGTCAGCATGTGGCTTCCTCTCTGCTGGGTGGCTATAGGTACTGGATTCCTCTTCTACAGCTTTGGAAAGACAAAGTGTGCAGAAATGGGTTCTTTGGCTAAGCCAGCATGCCACAGAATATCATGGAGAACTGAGGCGAGAAGTCATCCATTTGTCTCCTCCTTTTACTCCCTGTCCTCTAGATTTGTCTGGCTAAATTTAGAAGCAAAGGACTAAGAAAAAGCAGACTCACTACTCTTTAACAGTACAGATTTAAGCTTTTTTGCCTGTTACTATAGAGAGGCTGTTCAGTCACCTTTAAAATAATTTTCTCCTAAATACGTAGCTAGTGTAACTCCTAAATCTGTAGCTAAAATTTTGCTAGACATCAGACTTCAACTAACTCTGAAAAAAAGATTTAATTTGTTTGATCTCAAATTGGCTGCCATTCTGTTTATAATGACAAATTTAAAGTTTCCTTGTTGATTCTGCTCACAAATCTTCAAGAGACTCTAGTAGTAAGCAGAGAGACTAGCAGCTATGGTCTGAAAGTGTGGAGTTACTAATCAGAGCATCAGTTAAAGACAACATGATGTTGCATAGGCAACTTGGTAAAATAGAAGATTTTGCAAACTCATAGAAACCTTCTATTTTGGAAAATCCCCATAATATATTATTATAGCATAAAAATTATGTTTATATGATTATCAACAGAGAGATTCTCGTAGCCTAACTTCACTGAAGGCTTGGTCGTATTTTTTTGGCAGAGATATCAGTGACTATCTTCTAAGACACAGGGAGATGTTGTCAAGTGCACTTGTGGGAGAAAGTGATGTATTTTCCATCACCTAACATGGCCATCAAGCCCAACTAAACAGGGCTGACACAGAATTGGATTGACAGTCTGGACTATTGCCAGTCTTTTTATTTTTTTGCCCCCATTCATTCCAAGCACAGAGATTGTAACTGCAGACTGACTTTGAAAGGCACTGAGTCATCACTATCTATTCCATTGCTAAATCTTATTTTTGTATCACTAGCAAGTCCTTTCGGAGTATCCCTGCTATTGGTTCTGCACTCTTAGTCTCATTGAGTTTGGGTTTTGTTTGTTTACGTCAATTAGGTGATGATTATGAGTTATGAAGGAAGTCTAGAGGGGAAAAAAAAAAAAAAAGAAATATTTATTTTTGGTAAATCAGAAAGTGCACATTGTTCATGTTAGTGTATGATTCAGTCAAGAAGGCAGAAGTTTCTGATTCAAGATCTGAATCAGACCATAGGGATCCATGCATCTGTTGTTTCTGTATCAGCTTAAACTAGTTTACTGATGACAGGAAAGTCTAGCTGTGAAGGTTTAGCAAACTAAAATTGTTTCTCAACTCAATTATATAAAAAAGACATTACCGCTTATTTTAAGAAAATGAGGAAATAGTAAAAACTTTAATGAGGATATAACATTTAATTTGAATAGTTTCTTTGAATACTTTCTTTTGTTTAAAAATTAGTTAGCCCTTGTTTTAAGTGAGATATGGGCTAAGCAGACATACTTGTACATGCTATGAGGAGAAAGGTAATTTTAGGGGGTGATTTGAGATTAAAGGCTGTTGAACGTCATGTCAATTTGAGAAGTCTGCTTCAGTTGGGCATTATGGGAGAGGTAATCGTGGCAAAGCTCTGTGTGTGTCTTTGTAGGAAAGGGAAATTAAGCAATACTAAGCCCTAACAAAAGAATATGAGCAGGAAAAATATACTGAAAGAAAGGAGTAATCTAAATATTAAGTTATGATGTGGAAAAGCAGATAGAGAGGAGCAAAAGGGAAAAGGGAAATACCATATGGGGGATGCAGCTCTTCTCCAAATAAATGTCAGAAATGCAGAACTTGAACCTTTCTGTGTATCTCTACCAGATGCAAAAATCCCCCATGGGTCCTGGCCCTTCCCACCTCTGCAAGTAACTTGAAATTGTTGCTGAAAAACTCCTTCCTACGAGCTGATAGGAAGCAAACAGAAGGAGCAGGCAGGGGCCAGCTGAGGGCTGGTCCTGCGTCACAGGTGGAGGCTATAATCCGCTGTTACAATCACTGTAATCGATTTCTGACTTCATGTGTGTGTTCATCAGGAATGGTAGTTTTCCTGTTTCTTTTCTCTCCATTATGCTTGCCTAGATCCCAGTGCCTTCCAACAAAACCCATAAATGAATGAGTTATAGGGTGTTCAATCTTAATGGGGAAATATGAAGATGAATGTGAAACTGCAGGCAGTGGGGGTCCTCCCCCCCACTTTACACTGTGCCAGTATATGGCACTGCAAGGCATCCTTTATATTTCACCTATATTCATATATTGTCATATAATGAAATTCATCCTTTCATGATTTCTGATTGTTGTGTTTCTCATTAATTTCCTTTCCTGGAGGAAAACCAGCCCTCAGAAATATAATGATTTGTTTTCAAATTTATAAAATTGTTATTCATTCCAAAAACAGTATTGCTTTTTCCTTCAAAACTCTCTTGATTACGTTGGCCATGGTAGTTACTTGGTCTTTCTGGGAAACAAGTTTTCTTCTGCATGCTGTTGAGATCAACAAGCTAGGAAGTAAAGCTCATAAGAAGCCCCTACTAATTATAACTGAATATTGAAATATTGAAAAATCATACTAAAGAAGATAATTCCCAACTAAAACAGATCGGGATTTTAAAGGGTTTTTAGAATGAGATTATCCTAATTAGTTGAAACTACTTCTTTTTGGGAAAATGTACTGCTTTCAACATGAATACTTCCAGAAGTTTCCCTGTTACATAAAGGTTTATCAAGAGTGACAGGAAAAAAGGAACTCAGAGGATAGTATTAATCTCACCTAATTTTAGGTGCATAAAATATAGGTAACTTAGTTATCTAATTTTCTTTGTGGACAACTGAGAGATAAGCACCTACATAGTGCATTTCTATTGACTCTGAAACATATCCAAGGCTGATTTGATGAATTGCCCTGGTGATGCCAGAACAACTGGCTTAGGGCTGAGTGATGCCATTGTGGAACCAGCCCAAGGAGAAAATCCAACAGAAAATTAAATTTATTTACAAAAAGAAAAAAAGAAAATAAAATTGTTTGGTGGTTTTCAGTGGATGATCTCTTGAAGCATGACTTATAACAGTGGAGGAGCGATGCTAGTGTGCCTTGGGGTGTGGGAACATGCCAGGACAGAGGCCGAGGTCACCCTGGGTGCCCTGGCCACCCCAAAGCAACTGGAGAGCAGCAAGCACCAATGCAAAATCTGCGCAGGAGCACTGTCAAATAACCCTTCCTCTTAGAAGCACTGGTAGGTGTCTAGGTGCAGTAGGACTACTAGTAGCTGTTACTTCAGAGCTGGTTAGCATCAAGGGTGGTTCAGAGAGCTTCAGAGCGAGTAGGATTCTCTCTGCAAAAGGGAAAATAGCTTGGTGGTCAGAGAGGCTGGTGAGATATACCTGAAATTGTTTGTGTCTCTCTGCTTCCAAAGGTTGTGATTTGTGCATGTATGGTCTAGGAAGATCTTAGGATTTGCAAAGTTTTATCTGGTAGTTTTGAACCTAACTTTCCTCCCAGCTTTCTCCTTGGTTTTAATAAAAATAGATCCAGATACTGTCTTCGTCCTCCTTCCTCACAGTGTCTTTGCAAACAGTACTGTCAGGGTGGAAAGCTCTGTGTTGACACTACTCAGTATCACTGCAAAGCCACTACTATGATTTTTCTGAGGAAATTCAGCTTTGTTTAGGACGCTCAGCAATTTCCATGCTAACAGCTAATGAAATCAGACTATGGTGGTAAAAGATACTAATAGCGTAATTGGTTTTCCATGCTCAAGCCATGCCATGAGCATTCCTGATGCTTTATAGACTTATGAAACACAGGTGCTGGTTGCACCCACAATTAACATACATGAGGGAAAAGGGCAGTGACTGCAAGGGCTGGGATAGGGAAGCACAGCAACAGTTATGTTGTGCTTTTCTTTTTTTATCATGCACAAAGTTGAATAAAAACCCTCTCTCTAGACAAATCCTGTCCTAAGGAGCTGAAATCCTACCTAGACAGATAAAGAGGATGGGAAAGGTCAGCGTAGTTTGTTATCTGTCCAGTCATGGGTTGTGATGCAACTTCTGCATGCGAAGGGTCATTTAAAGACAGGACTTTTAGATGAGTTTCCCAATGGTATGAGCTCGTTTGGACTGAAGCCAGAGGAACTCAAGGTGATATTTCTGTGATTTCCCCTTGACCAGGAATGTTTCGATGTGGTGGGCTGCTGTGCTAAGCCTCCATTAGAGAAACTTTTGGATATTTTAGTGGTGGAGCTGGCACAGCAAGGGTGTTGCATGGGTCTGCTGTCCTGGAGAGATGCCAATGCCTGCTTAAGAGGATAAAAAGGAAAATGTGTCCTGTGGCTATTTTTTATATTAGTACAGATTTTTACTTGCAGTAGGAAATCAGTTCCACTTATACCACACTGTAGTCTCAATTAACTACTGTAGTGTCACTTAATACTTTAGTTTTATTACAGAATCCTCCTGCTGTTGATTTTAGCTCTGAGGGACTTTCTTTTTCCTAAGATCCCTGGTGTCTCATCTATAATTTGTATTTTCCAGTGGGGAATTATTTTGATGAGTGACCTTTGGAGTATGGGGAAGTGCCCTGTATTAACTTCAGTGTTAAAAATTCTGCTGAGGGCAATGCTTTATAAGTGGCAAAGCATTATTCCTTCCCATGGGATTTATGATAATAACATTAATCATGATGAATTATTTGGGTATCTGTGTGGAAGTCATTTTTCTACATCTGTTTTTTCTACCCTACAGGGGCTATTTATTTTACAGGCAGGTCAGTGAGCTTTTACTGCAACCACAGCAAACATGTAAATATAAGTTCTTCCTATAAAACTATGGTGGAAAAACATCCCTGGTTAGGATGGATAGATGGTCAGTAATAGATAAAGATATAGTTTAGAGGAACCGTAAGACAGTTTATTCTGACCAGTTTGTTTCAGATACATGTCTGGGAGAAACTCATAATGGACTATTTTTCTGAAATGAACGGCTGCTAACATACTCCTTTTTATTTTCAGTTCTTTTTGGAAACAACAACTGATAAACATAGAATCATAGAATCACAGAATGGTTTGGGTTGGAAGGGATCTTAAAGATCATCTAGTCACAACCCCCCTGCCATGGGCAGGGACACCTTCCCCCAGCCCAGGGTGCTCCCAGCCCCGTCCAACCTGGCCTTGAACCCTTCCAGGGAGGGGGCAGCCACAGCTGCTCTGGGCACCCTGTGCCAGCACCTCACCACCCCCACAGGGAAGAATTTCTTCCTTATATCTAATCTAAATATACTCTCTTTCATTTAAAAACTGTTACCCGTAGTCCTATCCCTCCACCCCCTGATAAAGAGTCCCTCCCCATCTTTCCTGTACCACCCCCCCGCTTTAAGTACTAGGGGGCCTCTATAAGGTCTCCCTGGCACCTTCTCCCCTCCAGGCTGAACACCCCCAACTCTCTCAGCCTGTCCTCACAGAGGAGCTGCTTCAGCCCCCTGATCATCTTCATGGCCTCCTCTGTCCCCACTCAAACAGGTCCGTGTCTTTCTGATTTTGGGGACTCCAGAGCTGGCCCCAGCACTGCAGGGGGGTCTCCCCAGAGCAGAGCAGAGCAGAGGGGGAGAATCCCCTCCCTCAACCTGCTGCCCACGCTGCTCTGGCTGCAGCCCAGGGCACGGTTGGCTTTCTGGGCTGCAAGTGCACATCGCTGGCTCACAGTCAGTTTTCCATCCGCTAATATGCCAAAGTACTTCTCCACATGGCTGCTCTCAATCCACTCATCACCCAGCCTGTGTTTGGGTAATGCTAATTCAATAAGGCTATAGGAATTACAGTTTACCAAGACTGAGTTATTTCATTATTATTTTAAATGCTATCCCAGGTTTTAGAAAGGAAATGCTAGCAATACTTTGAAATGTACAATTAAAAAGAAAAATTAAGGTAGTGCAGAACATCTTCAGTGTCAGACGCAGATGTACTGATGAAGTTTTGCTGCTGAGATCCAGTTCCAGACCCTTAAAAGCACAGAAATTAATGAGAAAGAACACATGCTCCACAGGAATAAAATTTCTCATGTCACTGTAGGAAACCAAAAGGGTTCTTTGAAATGTGAGAAACTACCACTGTTCCTTGCTGTGACCTTCTTTCCTTTCTGATGTTCCTAGCTGTGGCTCCCTCGTTTTGTTTCATATTGTTTCATGTGGGGTTTGGGTGTCTTTTCAGTGCAGTTGATTTCTGGAAACTGAAGAGCAGATGGTTAGTGTTTGTAAATTGCGAAGCCTCGTGACTTCAAATGGTTAGTTGCCTTGAAAATTTGAGCAGCTAACATTGCTATTTAGGGGCTGTATAATCATTTTCTTTCCTCCTCTCTTACTTTCCTGTATAAAATGAAAATTGAATCACCTCTATGCACTTCTTAAACTGTAGAGAATCTTTTTATTTACCTCTCACATAGTTTAATGACAATATGCAATTTAAGAAATTATTCAGATTTTTCACTTTATACATATATTTAAATACATATGCATTTTTAATAGACTTTTAAATCTGTCAACATATTTGATATTATTTGAATCTATACATTGAAGTTCTGTGATTCAGACAACATATATTATACAACAAACATAAAATTATAGTAGAAATAGAATAACTTAAGGTTTCATTTAGCGCTTATTTAGCAAATTGTGATCTAAAATAAAAGTTCTGCCTGAGAATTAAATAAAGAATTCCAGATTTAGTCTGTAGATTACAGTTTAAGAACAGGGCTCACTTTTAAAAAGAATTAATAAAATCTGATTTAATCTTGACAGTTTTATTTGTATAACTATTGCCACCAAAGGGAAAAAAAAAAAAAAATATTATTACAGTGCATTTTATAGGCATTATTTTAGCATTTCCTTTATGATATAAGGAATAAATCAAAACCATGTAACCCACCCTTACAGTATTACAAATAAATCAACCAATGTTCTATCTCTGGGTGTTTTCTTTGCTGCAAGCAGAGAATACAGGATTATTTCTGCATGCTCACTAATCTTGTATCATATTAGGGCAGAGTGCTGGATGTTTTAGATTTGGAAGCCCCGTTAGAGGTTTGGCATAATGCAGCCTTCGGTTTCCTCTACTCTCTTCTCAAGAACTGTGAGTTCCTCCGCGAGCTCTGGGTGCACTTGCTGCTGGGGGTTGTCCCGGCCAGTGGGAGCAGGGCAGGGCAGGGCAGGGCAGGGCAGGGCAGGGCTGGGCAGGGCAGGGCAGGGCAGGGCTGGGCAGGGCAGGGCAGGGCAGGGCAGGGCAGGGCTGGGCAATGCAGGGCTGGGCAATGCAGGGCTGGGCAGGGCAGGGCAGGGCAGGGCAGGGCAGGGCTGGGCAAGGCTGGGCTGGGCTGGGCAGGGCAGGGCAATGCAGGGCAGGGCAGGGCAGGGCAGGGCTGGGCAGGGCAGGGCAATGCAGGGCAATGCAGGGCAGGGCAGGGCTGGGCTGGGCAGGGCAGGGCAGGGCAATGCAGGGCAGGGCAGGGCAGGGCAGGGCTGGGCAGGGCAGGGCAATGCAGGGCAATGCAGGGCAGGGCAGGGCTGGGCTGGGCAGGGCAGGGCAGGGCAGGGCAGGGCAGGGCAGGGCAGGGCAATGCAGGGCAGGGCAGGGCAATGCAGGGCAATGCAGGGCAGGGCAGGGCAGGGCAGGGCAATGCAGGGCAGGGCAGGGCAATGCAGGGCAATGCAGGGCAGGGCAGGGCAGGGCAGGGCAGGGCAGGGCAGGGCAGGGCTGGGCAGGGCAGGGCAATGGAGGGCAGGGCAGGGCAGGGCAGGGCAATGCAGGGCAATGCAGGGCAGGGCAGGGCAGGGCAGGGCAATGCAGGGCAGGGCAGGGCAATGCAGGGCAATGCAGGGCAGGGCAGGGCAGGGCAGGGCAGGGCAGGGCAGGGCAGGGCTGGGCAGGGCAGGGCAATGGAGGGCAGGGCAGGGCAGGGCAGGGCAATGCAGGGCAATGCAGGGCAGGGCAGGGCAGGGCAGGGCAATGCAGGGCAGGGCAGGGCAGGGCAATGCAGGGCAGGGCAGGGCAGGGCAATGCAGGGCAGGGCAGGGCAATGCAGGGCAATGCAGGGCAGGGCAGGGCAGGGCAATGCAGGGCAGGGCAGGGCAATGCAGGGCAATGCAGGGCAGGGCAGGGCAATGCAGGGCAGGGCAGGGCAATGCAGGGCAATGCAGGGCAGGGCAGGGCAGGGCAGGGCAGGGCAGGGCTGGGCTGGGCAGGGCAGGGCTGGGCTGGGCAGGGCAGGGCAGAGCAGGGCAGGGCAGGGCAATGCAGGGCAGGGCAGGGCAATGCAGGGCAGGGCAGGGCAGGGCTGGGCTGGGCAGGGCTGGGCAGGGCTGGGCAGGGCTGGGCAATGCAGGGCTGGGCAGGGCAGGGCAGGGCTGGGCAGGGCAGGGCAATGCAGGGCAGGGCAGGGCAATGCAGGGCAGGGCAGGGCAGGGCAGGGCTGGGCAGGGCAGGGCAGGGCAGGGCAATGCAGGGCAGGGCAGGGCAATGCAGGGCAGGGCAGGGCTGGGCAGGGCTGGGCAGGGCAGGGCAGGGCAGGGCAATGCAGGGCAATGCAGGGCAGGGCAGGGCTGGGCAGGGCAGGGCAGGGCAGGGCAGGGCAGGGCAGGGCTGGGCAGGGCAGGGCAGGGCAGGGCAGGGCTGGGCAGGGCAGGGCAATGGAGGGCAGGGCAGGGCAATGCAGGGCAATGCAGGGCAGGGCAGGGCAATGCAGGGCAGGGCAGGGCAGGGCAGGACAGTGCAGGACAGTGCAGGACAGGGCAGGGCGGGCAGGGCAGGACAGGGCAGGGCAGGACAGTGCAGGACAGGGCAGGGCAGGGCAGGGCAGGGCAGGGCAGCCTGGCTCAGCCACTCTGCGGCCCGGCTCGATCTGCCTCCCATCTCTTCTCCCCAGCCGCTCAGGAGACAGCAGCAGCCCAGGGGAGTGAGCTGGGGACTCCATCTCACAACATCCCTCAGTACCACCCGCACATCCCAGTCCCCAGCAGGTCCTGCAGCACTGAGTGTGTCTTCTCATTCCCTGCCCTCTCCCCCAACCTGGTCTTTGTGCTTCATCTTTGCTCCAGGATTCTTTGTCGTCCTCTTTAATCCTCACCTCATCCCTCATTATCCCTTGAAAGCACCCATGCACCTACACTTCTCTGCCCATTAATTAACTCCTGCGCAAAAGATACCAAGATAATTGACATTTGTTTCTGCATGTTATGCTCCCTCCACAGCCTGTGCCTTTTATATCTATTTATCTCTAAGGAGGAGGCAGCTATTCACTAGGTATATAATTCATAGCACAGCAGGTCTCTACTTTTAGTCAGCCTAGAGCTATTAACTGTTAGTAACGTGGTTATTGATGATAACAGTGTTTTAGAGGTGCTTTTTATCTTGTTACTGCAACTCAAGTAGAGGGTGTCACTCTTCATCTTTTGGAGTCTAAAGGGATATATACCGAGGGAATATATCCCTGGTTTCATGTTCTCCTGTTCTCCTGCAACTCTTTATTATTCATCAGTACTAACCTACTGTGTGGACTAAGTGACTGAATTCTAGAAATTACCTTAAAATCTTTTTAAATTACCTTAGAATTTTTTTAAATTGTTGTTGCAAGAAAATCAAAACTTATAGTAATTCTTTTTTTTTTTTTTTTCCTTGTGTTATAAAGTTTACACATCATCTTGGTTTGGAGCTGATTTCATATAATTGATGTTGTTCTTCTTTTTTGTTGAGGCCTGGGTAGCTGTATGTGCTGAAAGCTGACTATACTTTTGTTTTGTTTTGTTCTGTTACAATTAGCTCTTTCCCTCACACTTAGTCACTGGATGTTGTTTACCTTTTCTGCTATGATTTTTTGAATTTAATCATCTTATTAACATCTGGCTAATACCTTACAAATTCAAGGGCTTCTCATATGCAGTAGTATTCAGTACTTTCCCCCTTTCATTAAGCGTTTCTCTCCCCCTTGCACTTCACTTCTCCTACTCATTTCAGCAAAGTGGTTCCTATGGCAACACACTTTCCCTATACACTTTAGGTTGTGCTTCAGCATAAAAAACATTGTATCGGGCTCTCTTCTATTTAATGAAGGCTTAGGCACCCCCAACCCCCCATCTGATAGTGCCTGATTCACTCAGAGGTTTGGATCAAACCTCTTTGTTTTGGGGGAACGTGGATTTTTTAACATGTAAATGTGTTTTGCAATTAAAACCCTGGTTTTGTCCACATCTGAAATACTTAATAAGCATGATCTTTCTGCTGTTTTCTTCAGCAGTCTAGGCGGGCTGCTGGGATTTATCATTAATCTTCAAAACTAGTGTTCTTGTTGTGAAAGGATGCTGCAGAAAATAGCACTTTCCAGAGGCTGCTGAGCACTTCCAGGTCGGTGCCGGTCTGCAGGATCCTGGTTCAGGTCTCCAGGCTTCAGCCAAGTAAAATGGTCATTGCTGCTCCACGTACAGGTACAAATTGTGCTCACAAAATAACAATCATCGCCTTCAGTCAGCCCTCACAAGCCATCAACAAGTCTATCACAAACAAAATCAACAAGATGTTCCCGTTCGCAGCTTTTGGATTGTAATGACACAGTCTGTTACAAACCCATCAGATGTTTCTGTGCTGGGCTGCTTTGCGAGAGTTTGAACACGTTGCTCTCCAATGTGATGTTTTTCTTAGGATGAAGCAATCTTTAAATATTTGCACACAATAATTGACAATGTCCACTCAGCTGAATGTGAGAAGATGGGATAAAATATGTCCCATTATTCATACAGATGTACATGTATGCACACATGTGAATCTATATAAAATCAGTTTTTCAAAACCAACTCATTCTTTCCAAAGATCAGAAGCTGTTAAGTATTGTTATTTATTTGTATTATCACAGTGACCTTTAATTACATGTCCCTTTTCTGCTGCCTGTTTTTTAGAAACTTAGAACCTACATGTCACCCCTGCCCAAACTAGTTATATTTTATGTACAAGATGTGATCAGAGATGTTTGCAAACAGGCAGAAGACGGAGTGTGAAGTAAGACAATAATGATCAGTAAGATGGACTGCAGCATAATAATTCTGCCAAATTAAATGCTGTTACAATTGTATGTGTCTCATGGAAAAGCTGATCAAAGCAAAGATCTAGAAAAATTAATTTTGGATAGATTTCACTGAAACAAGATTTCATTTGCCAGTGACAGAGAAAAGGAAATTGCAGTAATTGAAACATGATATGAAAGCTTGAGCAGAAGATTTAGTTGCATGGAATAGAATTTACTTTGCTAAGCATTAATAACCCTACCTAAGGCAGGAAAAATAATTTTAAATATATGTAGTTAGAAGACTTTGGCAAAAATTTTCAAAAGCATCCATGAAACCATAGGATCCATAGGAAAATGCTTTCCATTTCTAAAACCGATCAAAGCTTTTAGCAGTGCATATTTTTTTGGCTTTGAGTAAAAATACTTCAGGCTTCTAAAGACCAGATTACAAATACTTCTTTTTAGGTGCTTTAAAAGATGTCCAGGAATCCACCAAATATGTGTATTGAGTAACAACTATTGTTTTCAGGTTAGACATCTACCTAAATGCTTTTACAAATCTTACTGGGTACCTTGCATCTTTAGACTCTGACTACTTTTTGAACTTTGGGAGCAGAGATGATTTAAACTCTTTTTGAATTTTACCTAACTTTTTATGCTGGGCTTGTCCCAGATTGTGGCTGGCCCATATTGCTGCTTAACTATTTTACGAAGATGGATTCATAATTTGTTTTCTGCTCTTATTTTATCAAACAGCTGCTGTCTTCTCCCTGCAGTTCCCATCAAATGCTCATTTCTCCATTTTGTGGTGGTTAATTGACTTGCTAGAGAATTCAAAAAAAAAAAAAAAAAAACAAAACAAAACACAAAATGTTCATAATTTAAAGTGTGTCTGCATGGTGTGTTTAGGCAGATGAGAAGTTGCCTGTGATGTGAATTGACTCATGGCTTTCATCTGTTTGATCTGTTATATCAAAAATGCTATTGTGGCTGCAGCAATCCTGAAAATATTTTTTCCTAAGCTTTAGCAGAAGTGGTGCTATTCAGGCTATGCAGTAAAACCACTATGTCCAGAAGTCAGATGTTTATAGGACAATAGTTGTAGGAAGAGTTGTCTCTTATCGTCCTGTTTAGAAAATAAATTGCTCATTTGTATGTGTTCTGGTTGAGGCTGAATACTATTACTTAGTTGTATAAAACTTACAGCAAATCATGAGATCTTGTCTATGGTTAGCATCAGTCGCCTTTACCAGAGACATGGATTGTATAATATCATGTATCCAAAGGGAGGCAAAGCAGAAAGCTTTTGAAAAAGGACTGTTGACTTTACATAGCTATAAACTGGTGATTTTTTATCACTGCAATTTCAAAACACCTTCCAGGTCTGCATTAATTAGTGTAGCTAACATATGCCAGCAACGGTTCTTCTCATCTCACCTTTTTGAAGGAAAACTGTGGGCAGAGAAGTGTTTCGGTTGGATTTGTGAAATTATCTGTACATGCATATTACTATATACTCATACTATTTCAAGCAAGATTAAAAACAATATTTAAAAGGAAATCTGGTGAGGTCTGTGACTACCTCAGCTGTATTGGGAATTCATTCTTTAGCCACTGGATGACCTGTCAAATTGCAGTTCAGCTCTTGGGTGCTCAGCATGAGTCATGTCGGTGTAATTCCAGCCCAATTAACTTTCATATTCTCAACTGATGTTTGGTGGCTGTGAGTATGTGCAGGTCCAGCAACTGCAAATGTTCATACTTACGTAAATCAGACCCAAAGTGGGTGATTTGGGCTCTTACATCACTGGGCATGCTTAAAAGTGCTGGTCATAATCTTTCCAGACTACTACACTTTAGAGGCATAATGAGCTTTTTTGGAGAGGCATTTGACTGGTGATTATTTAAAGACTTAAGCAAGCAATGTTTGGCATCCTGTGATTCCCCAGAAATTAGTGGTGGTGGCTGTGATCAGTAAATGAGAAGTAGAGGTCGATGTAATTTGTGAAACTCTTCAGAACTGATTGTACACACTTAGCAGCTTGTATCTTGATTTTCAAAATGTGGAGGTGTAAAGTGAGGAAAAATTTCATCTCTTTTCCTCAGGATTAGGAGGTTCAGAAAATGTGCAAATCTGGAGATATTCCCACATGTAACTATAACTATAAGCTAATTTTTACATGAGGTATGTACTTATTTTTTAAAGCTTGCATATTTTGTTTAAGTCAGTTTAATAAAAATGTTTCCTGCAAAAAAATAAGCATTTGGATTCTACTTCTTTATTATTTTTTCTGAAAGTTTCTGGAACAGTTTTAGTATAGGATTTGATTACAGCAATGAAAATATATTTACTCAATTCTCTTCATTTTATTTTCTTTTTTTTTTTTTTTTTTTTAATAAAAAGGAAAACTCCCAAGTTGCATAGCTCAAATTATACAAGCATAGGCATTTTTTTTATTCTGAAAATCATGGAGAAGGAGAGAAGAAAATTCTTTGGGCCACTTCACTTGCGTGAAAATGCCTCATTTACATGAGAGATGGGGTTCAGCTCACAGTTAATGTCAGGCGTGGGCATCAGTTTAAGATTAAGGTTCCTAAATTTGAGTTCCTCCATGTGGATACCTGTAGCAATCCAGCTCCCACTGCAGGGGGGGAGTGACACCCTGTGTGGGGGGTGGACAGCAGTGTCTGAGGGACCCGCACGGGGCTGGCGGATAGGGTGCAGGAGCTCACAGCAGCTGAGGCCAAGTGAGATTGTTGGGGCATTGCACATGGTACTGGCCTCCCATGCTTAGGCAACCAGATGTTATTCCTAGACTTTCTTTATGATCAAGAACAAGCAGTTGTAGACCAAGATAATCATGAATTGAACAGTGTGGTGCAGCGGCAAAGCAAGCCACCAGGATAATGGGTTACATCAACAAGGCCGTTGCCAACAGAGATAAAGAAGTCATTATCCCACTCTACTCAGTGCTTGTCAGGTCACACCTGGAATACCGTGCTCAGTTTTGGTCCCTGCTTTACAAAAAAAATGTGGAGAAGCTGGAGAGTGTCCAGAGGAAGGCCAGAAAGATGATCAAGGGACTGAGAAGCCTGCCATGTGAGGAAAGGCTGAGAGAATTGGGTTTGTTCAGCCTTGAGAAGATAAGGCTTAGAGAACTTCCTATCATCATGTTCCAGTATTGAAAGGGCGGCTACAAAGAAGATGGGGCTCCCTTTTTACAAGGAGTCACATGGAAAAGAGGAAGGTGAATGGATGCAAGCTATTCCTGGGGAGATTCTGGGTGGACATGAGAGGAAAATTTTTCATAATGAGAACAACCAGGAATAATCTCTCCAAGGAAGTGGTGGATTCCCCCACACTGAACACTTTAAAGATTCAGCTCAACAGTGTGCTGGGCAATCTTGTTTAGACCATGCTTCTGCCAAGAAAGCTTGGCCCAGGTGATCCTTAGGTCCCTTCCAACCTGGTAAGCTATGATTCTATGATATGTTTTAAGCATCTACTAATTTATTGCCATTGACTAGTAGAGCAGTGTAAATGCCTGGGTCAGATACATGTGTCTTCATTGTAGACGTTGCATCATCAAATCTCAGCCTAAACATGAAATGATGTTAAGCAGTGCGAGCCAACGTAATGGGCTTACTGATATCAGGGAGTTTCTTGCTCTTCTCTGCTCTCTTGCAGCTCTCTTGTGTTCTTCTGCCTCTACACTGGCTAATTCAGCTTTCTAAATGACCAGAAAATGAAGCAAACTGAAAAAAAAAAACAAACAAACAAAAAACAAACAAACAAACAAACAAACAAACAAACAAAAACCACAAAACCAAACAAACAAACAAACAAAACCAAAACAAAAACAAACAAACAAACAAATCTGATGTGTTAATGCCTTGTCAGATTAACATCAGACCAATCAGAAGGGAAGGGAAAGAAAAATCAAGGGAAGGAATGTCCTTCCTTAAAAGCAGCAAATGTGACTTTGGCTCTTCAGAGCTATGTGACACCTTCCCAGGTGATCAGAATCTGAGTGAATTTGTGGTGAAAGAGAAAAAACCCCAATCTGTTAAAGCCATGAAGAATTTACCTTTGTTGTAGAAAGTGAAGCAGATCTCTGAAATTAAGGGATGTCAGTGAGAGGTAGGACCTGTTTTGAAAGACTCGATGCCAACTTCTTTACTTGATATCACAATCACATAGTATGGAAATAATTATGTCTCTAGCTGAAGATCATGACTTTAACAGAAAGAAAAGTACATATAAATACTTTTTTGAAGTACAAAGAAAGAAAAATGGTGTGGATTAAGTTGCTTCCTTTACAGCCATGTATTGCTAATGCTAGCAGATGGAGTTTTCAGAAAACATTTTATGATCTGATGTTAACAGAAGCAGAGTTAGGCCAATAGGGAATGCTCTGAAAACTCTCCAGGAATTACATGGAATCACAGAACAATTCAGGTTTCAAAGGGCCTCTGGAGATCATCTATTCCAACCCCATGCTCGAAGCAGGGCCAACTCAGCCAGGCTCCTCAGGGCTTTCCTCGGTCAAATTCTGAGTGTCTCTAAGAATGGAGATCTGCAACTTCTCTGGGTAACTTGTTCCAGTGTTTCACTACCCTCATGGTGATTTTTTCCTCTCCTAGGTTTAGTCAGAATTTGCCCTTGCTGCAACTTGTGGTTTTTGCCTCTCATCTTTTCACTGTGAACCTCTAAGAATGGTGTCTCTGTGTCTTCTCTAGACCTTCCCGTTAGGTAGCTTCAGAGAGCAACAAGATCCCCTCTTTGCCTTTCCCTCTTAAGGCTGAGCAGACCCGAGTGCCTCAGCCCCTCCTTCTGCATGGATGCCTACAGGGCATGGATCCCTACAGGGATATTCAAAGTAAGCTATGTATGAGAAGGCAGATCTCCCCCTCTACTATCTAACACACTTCTTGAAGAGTGGGGCAACTCTGTCAGCCTACTTTTATCCTGAAGCCCTGTGGAGCTCTGACAAGAATTACTGCTGATTGTAGATGTCAAAAGAGATGTGCATGGCTTGGTTACGAGAGATCACCTTCGTTCCTTGTGACTGCTCCTTTTATTGCAAGTCTTACTGTAGCAAAGTACAAACAACATTGCTGCTGCCTGCTTTTCTCTTCCTTAAAGTATCATTAATCAATTCATAATAGTAGCTACACATCTCAAATGCATTTAATTTCATGATCCAAAAGTGCTTTGGAGGGTTAAGTTATACTTGCTAAGGTACAGAGGTGCGAAGGGTCTAGGAATGACACAGAAAACAGAACAGAGCTTGTGCTTGGGGAAGGTGAGGAACTCACCCAGAGCACCATTATGGTGGGGCCAGTGATTTCAAGGAGGCAAAGCTAGGACGAAGCACTCTGGCTGCTTTATTATACTTCATGTATTCCAGAGGTTCTCATATACATTGTTTTTTTGTGCCTTTTTGCCTAGAATTGCCTACAGTTTAGATTAGTTTAATTGAGTGAATGAGATTTTAAGCAAATTTTGAGGGTACTCTTTTTTTAAATCAAAATGCTGCTTTTGAGACACTAGAACTATTAAAATGTGAAAAAAATTGCAAACATTTAATAAAACCCATATTGGGTGAACTTCTGTAATGTCAGAAGAGGGCTGCACCAATTATATTTCCACAGATGTAAAAATGTAAAGGAGGAATAGGTCACAGAGTTTTTCAAATTGTAGAGATTGTATTAAGAATATTTTTGTGTTTTACTGCTTCATATTAATAAAATTGCCATTGTGAGCATTCTTTGAATCATAAATTGGAGTTAATTTCCTAATCTCTCCTTTCTCACTATATGTTTGTTGGCTTTTCTTTTTTTTCCCATTTAGGAAGGAGTTTAACACGATTGCTGAATTTGCAATATTAATTAACTTTCCATTTCTTCTCAGTTCCTCTTTTTTTCATGAAGGAAATTTTGTTCCACAGTTCTGGGAGCTGTAATGCAAACTGACAGGGCCTCAGATCCACAAAATCAGGTATTTAGACACATAGATGTAATTACCTGCACCCACAGGATAGCAGACACATGCAAAAGGATGAAGAGGAGCTAAAAAATATCTTAGCTTGTAAAGTGAGAGAAAGAAAAAGGAGAATCTATGAAACTATTGAAAATACAGTATAAGATGTTGCTCTACTGTAAAACTCTACTTCTATACAATTAAAGCTTCTTTTAAACTATTTGAGGAAGAAGCAGGCAAAGCTCATCCTTCAGTGCTTTTTAAAAGAATACAATGTTGTAATTTTCCTGTGGTTTAGTTAATAGTCTTCAAGGCCGGTATATGGGCTTGGATCACCTACTTTGTTACACCTATCTATCGTGTGCTCTTAATTTTCATAATGGTACCACACTGCTGAGGACAAAATTCAAGTAGAATGAAACTGTATTTTCCATGAAAGTAAAGTTAAAGATGAAGCCGATCTTTGAGAAGTTTAGTCATCCTGTTTTGATTTGATGACACAGAGAAATGGTGAATTCAACAATTCATGTGCTAATTTCTTCCAGTGGTTATACATTTTAACAGGTATTAAAATGTGTGCATTTTTTCCCATGTGGATTTTTCTGTCTTCTGACTCCTAATCTCTTCTTTTCATGCCTTCCTAAATGAAAGTATCTAATATTTTGTCCCATGAAAGTGGCTCTACATTAAAACTTCTCTATTTTCTCTTAGTCAACTTAGAAACCTTTATAACAATTTTTTCAGTTCTTAGCTCTTTTTCTTTGTGGCTCTTTTGCCTTCTGCCCCAGTGTTTCACTGTCATTTTTGGACAACAAAATTTCAATATTTTAGTACCAGTGTCCTCAGTACCCAAATACACATTTCTAGTCTGCATTTTACTCCTTTTTCTGCCCAGTCTTAGCACAACTGACCTATGTGAATTGCCCAGCCATTTTTACTGTAAATCCCTTTTAGAGTCACTCTTTTCAAGCAGTAGCTTTCATTCTCTGTTTATATATATATATATATATATATATATATAAATCATATTAATTGATTATACTCAGACAGATTTCATTCAACTGGAACTAGTTTAACAAATGAACCAGATCATAAAACAGCGCTGAAAATGCTGGAAAATGTGTCCTCTTCTCTTTATCCTTCTGAAATCCCACTGAAAATATCTTCATTCAGGAATAATTTTGTGCTTCAGATAACATTTTGAGACACAAACCATTTCCTCGTACCTTAGTGCGGGTTTTACTGATACTGTATGGCACCGAGCCTGTAGTGTTCATTCAAACACTTCACAGAACACTATTACTCTTAAAGATTTTTTTTTAATTGGTCATCTTTTCAAAGTCAGGAGTTAAACTTTTTGTGAGGAGGCATATTTTCAAGAAAATCATGTGAATGGTGTTATGTTCCCATCTTTTTTTTTTTTTTTCTGTCGTTATTTTAATTGCACTGATACTAGGCTGATTATGTGGTGCTTACCCAGGCATCTTTTCTGCCCATCTGGATCACAATTCTTTCAGCCTCCTGGAGTTTCCTCAGCAGTCCAAGGTGCACTAAGGAGGAGAATTTATAAACCAGATGTATCCTTATCTGTTGCTTCAAGAACTCCTAGACAATAATTAATCATATGCCTATTTATATAGTCTTCTATTCCCAGTTAATGATGGTTAGTTTTTTAATTTGCTTTAAATAAGCCTTCTACTAATTACAGACAGGTATTTCATCCCTTTCATGTAAGAAAAAGTGCATCATCTTATTTCTTTCCAAAACCTGAATAAAAGTATTTAGTGAATAGTTCCCTGTGTTCTGCATTACTATTAAGAATTTTATTAACTTCACCTAATGCTAGATCAGAACATTTTTGATCCAAATATCACAGAATCATAAAATGGACTGAGACAGTCTGTTTTATTGTTCTTAGTCCTACCAGCTACATTTCTTTGATATTTTTAGAACCTAATATAATTTTCCATACTTGATACCTTCTGATTTACACCAGGTGATATTTTTTTCTTTCTATTTCTGATGGCTGCCTGTATTTCACTGTGGAGCAAGGAAGAACTTTTAACCCTATACTGCCCTTTCTAGAGCCATATCTGTTGCTGCTAAAAACTGATCTTTAGGATCTGCGATGGCAGAGCAGTGAGTTGGAGGATCCATTTGCACCACCTGGTATGATGCCATCTGAAGTCCTGGCCAACATTTCAGCCACATGCATAAAAACTGTAGGCACAGACAATGGGCTCAAACTCTGTGGCTGTGGCCTCAGTGTTAACAAGGAGTTTCTAATGAAAGTTGTTTGCATCCGTGATGTTGAAAGTACCGGTTTTGGTAGCATTTTTTCATATTGTGAAGGTGCCTCGCAGTTTTTTGGTTTCTTCCTCTGGAGGCAAGTTGTACTGTAGTTTTTGCTTGAATGGTTATGTGGAAAAAAAAAAAAAAAAAAAAAAAAAAAAAAAAAAAAAAAAAAAAAAAAGCCACAACAAACCATATGTAAGGACAGAGGCAAAATTATCTCCTCAGCTGAACCCAGCAGACCCTGACAACAGACTCCTATTTCTCTGTCTTGGGATGTCTGAGTGGCAAATTCTGCCCAGAAGCTTGCAAGTATAACTGTGTGGCTAAAAAAAAAAAATGTGGGATTTTTTGGAAAGCAGAAGGTAACTGAAATTTCACCAGAGCTTTGAGGGAATACAATAATAATAGTTTGTTGTCTTTTAAGTACTCACATGGAATTCATCTAAATGCTTGACATGCTGATCAATGACATGGAATAATGTAATAAATTCCGCCTGACAAGTTGAGGAGTTCAGTGTGGAGATTGTGCCCTACTTTAAGGACATGGAACCCAGGAGAAAATGTAGGTGTGTAAACAAAACCAGAGTTGGATCAAGACTGACTAACAAGGGAGAAATTAATTAGCCACATCTGTGGGTCCTGGTTTTGGTTAGCTCTCCTAGGACCAGCCCTTAGCTACCTGCTTGACATGTACCTGATTCCCTTAATCTGTGGGTGTAAAGTGTATGTTGCAATTATTGTCTTTAAAGGAAATATGTTTGTGGAAATGCTAAAATGTTTTTATATTTGCAAGAGGACTAAGAGGTAATTACTATCCTATTTTGGGTACAAGCAGAGGACAATTTTGAAGAAACAAATGTCACCTTGGTACAGATCCAAAATTAGAGCTTTCTGAAAACAAGGTAGTAATCAGTTTATTCTGGTTTAATTCTGACATTTAAAATTGAGTCCTGGATGTGACAGATAATATTTGGGTTTTTAGTTGGTTGTTCACCATAATCTTTTGTTCCTTTAAGGAGACTGGGCCAAATGGAGCCCCTGGTGTGAGATGGAGGGAGCTCCTGCACGATGGAGAACAGAGAGTGCTAAAAGCTAGGAGAAACTTCGAGGTCTGACAGGCAAAATGATCACGGAAAGAAGACGAGATCCTGCGGCTCGTGCAGGATGCAAGTTTCAGAGAGGAGCAGGGAGGAGGGAACAGGAGTGCTGGTGTGGGGTCTGCTGCTCCTTAGAGAGGCCCTGAGTTAAAAGCAGCAATGGCGCAAAGTGTGGAGCCTTTCCACCCTTGGGGCCATGATGGGCCCGAAGAAAACGGTATAATCCATGCATAATCTCTCTTTGATCTAAAGTAATCACTTTGGTAGCTTATATGCTACTAAACAATATTTGGAACATGATTGTCCTTGCTGTTAAATTGTTAGCAGGGTCTCTGACATATTTTGGTTCAGGACTACATGATCTGGGAGCCAGCCTGGGTGCAAGACCAGCCCCAGGGGTGAGCTTAAATTTTGGGAACACGGGAGAGTTTGGTGACACATACATGGGCAGCTCCAAGCTGCCTCAGTGCCTGGGAATCATCCTGGAAACATCCAAGATACTAATTATAAACATAGCCTTTGAGGTCTCTAATTAAAAACTTCAAGATTCTAAAAAAACCTTCATCTTCTGAGTCCAAAAGTCTTTCATATAAACCTCACAGCTCTAGCCAGGCCAAGGTCCTGTGGCATTGGGGTTAAGCCATCCCTGGCAGTGTCTGCAGGCTCCGACAAGCTCATGTGAGTGTGAAAGCAGAGCTGACTGGAATCCAAAGGCTATTGTTACATCATTAGGGCTTCCAGAAATGCAGAATGTGAACATGTGGTATAAAGACTTTTGTAATTTTATTTTTTTTCAAAGAACATGTTTCCCCTGCAGTCAGAATGTCAGAGCAGCAGGAACAAATGCTCAGTTTGAGCTCTCCAGGCAGCTGGAGGCTGCCCCGTGCTATGCAACTTGTGGGCACTGTACAGTTTCCACAGCTCCTGAATGGGCAGCCTGCCAGGACTTTGAGGGGCACTCCTAATTTACCTATTTATTATTGATTGAACACTGCACAACGTGACAATTTGCATAAATCTACATAGCTTTTTAATTTTTAATTAATGCATATATTTTTTACAATTTTTAATATATGCTATCAATCAGTTTCATGAACTATGGGGAGATAAAACCAGGTGAACAAAGCCAAAGGAACAAATAGCACTTTTTGACCTAAAATCCACCATTCTTCCCAGTACTGATGTGCTTGTGAAAGCAGGTCTTAGGAAATGAGCCAAATTTTCTAATTGTTCCCATGCTGCTACTCAGCACAGACCTTCCATGAATACCCCTCTGGCTGTTCATGCAGACAGGTACAAGTCCATTTGACTCCTGTAAATTACTTTTCTCCACTTACAGAGCACTTTGATCAGCAGCACTGTTTGTGGTCCCTCTCCTGAACTGCAGTATCTCTTTGCTGGGCTAGAGAAGATTAGGATGGGAAAAAAGATATGAAACAGAAGGATAAAATTGATGGGGAAAGTGATGCTCACAAACTGGCCATCAAATATTTTACCCCTCTACAATGTTTCATAGCCATAAAATACTTTAAAAACCACAATTTCTTCTTTTAAATGTCTCTAAGCTTGGTTTTCAATTAAATAAATAAATCTTGAAGCTTTGTGCTCAAAGGAAGGGGGGATCTTGTTGCTGTTTTCAGGTACCAGAAAGGAGTGTGTAGAGAAGAGCCAGAGTCTTCTCAATGATGCACAGTTACAGGGCGGAAAGCAGTGGACACAAATTAGAACAAATGAAATACTGTTTCATTATTAAGAACAAAATATTCACTTTGACATCAGTGAGATATTGAAAGACCTTGCTCAGAGAGGCTGTGCAGTGTCAGTCCTTGGTTACGTTCAGAACTCATCTGGACAAGGTCCTGAGCAAGTGGACATGCTGTGAGCATGGAACTGGGCGAGATAAACTCTGAAAGGTCCCTTCCAACCTGAATTATGTTTTGATTCTGTGAGAATCAAGTAGATCTATGAGAATCAGACTAGATCTTTTACAAAAAACACTTCCATTACGGCTAGATAAATATAATCGATAATTTAACAGTGCGTATCATGGTGTAGTTCACCATGAAAGTCTGTAGCTGTGTAAATAATGACTGAGGACTGTGCTGAGATTACTTTGAGAGACTTCAGTTACCTATCTTTTGAAGCACATTTCATGTAGATAATATGTAGAAAGGTAACACATGATTTTTTTTCTTATAGGACAGTAGTAAATAATTATATCTTAATGAAGACACCTGGCTTATTTTGCATGAGGTGTAATAATATGGATAGAGCTCAGGTTCTATCCATTTAGTGAAAACTGAATGTTGTAAATATTGCATGTGTATGAGGAAGTGTGTGTTCATTTAAGTGTACAGGAATTATGTGTGAACAGTGTAAAGATTCCTCTGCATGAAAATTGCCTTTCAGAATAACTAGGTAAGTATTTAGAAACCTTCTTATGGTAGAAAACTGATTTATCAAAACCATTGTTGAATTATTGGTTCATATTTTTTAGCATACAGAACCTAGTAATAAAGCTCTCCAGAAAAAGTTTAAGTTGAAGTTCTGTTAGGAAAAACAGGATGAAACTATCATCTAAAAATATGTCTTTAAAGACCGATACACAGTATTCCTTGCTCTGAACTGAGGATCCATGAAAAGCTGGTTATTATTGGGGGGAGAAGATAGATGGTCTTGGTCAGGGAGTTGCTCTTAGCAGAGCAATCAGATAACCCCCATGTTTTCTATAAGAAATGTTCATTTTTAATGCTGCTGGCAAAGGAGACCATAAAGAGAGAGAGGGTGTTAGAAAACTTGCATAAAATATATTGAGAGATTGCCTGTTAATTCTCTTCCTTTTTGATATATATGCAACTGAGGTTGGTTTGTGTTTGCCAAGACGGTTAGGATTTGTGTGGCTATCTGGACTGAAAAGCTGAGGAACCATGCTGAGTCTTCCTCTTCCCATTCTGAAGTCCCAAATGCTACTCAGCTGAGAAGTTATCCGTAAGATATTTATTTTAGTTTTCTCTCTTACAGTAGCATTTTTATGCTAAACCAGTAAAACCACGATAAAATGAGCAAAAGGGAAATGATGAAAGATCACATTTACCCCCTTAACAAAATAATTATTGTTCTTGGAAAGGATACATGTCATGTAACAGGAGAAACTCTTCACTGACAGTGCTGCATCTGACAGTGTTGCATCAGGGTATTATCAACAGGCACTGTTTGCATGTTGCAGAGGAAAAAAAAAAATGAACAAAGAAATTAACACCTTACTACATAAAACACTGATTTATGAACCATCAACAACATATCTTGGGCTCAGATACATTAGTGTATCTAGATATTTAACACCTGGGACAGTCATTGAGGGTATAGCTTCCTTTAAAGAGTTCCTGATTGTTCTAATAAACATTGGTTTGTTGATATGACTATTTAGAATAGACTATTTCAGTTGGAAGGGACCTGCAATGATAACCTAATCCAGCTGTCTGACCAATTCAAGGCTGACCAAGTTAAAGCATGTTACTGAGGGCATTGTCCAAATGCCTCTTGAACACCAACAGTCTTGGGGCATCAACCATCTCTCTAGGAAGCCTGTGCCACCCCCTCAGTAAAGAAATGCTTCCTGTTTATTAGTGGACACCTAACAGAGGACCTCCTGAGTTCCCAGTAAACTGCCTGCTCTACTTATTTGTCCTTCATATTAGGACTAAAGAGAAAAATGTTTTGGTAGGGTACATTTTGGTAGGATATAATGATTTTGCCAAAGTGCCAGCATAGTCCAGGTGGGTTTCTGGTTCCTGGCAGCTCCGTTCTGGTGAGCTGCCTCATCCTCCTCAGTGAGCAGTACTTAGGGACTGCCCCCAGGCTGGACCTGCATACCACATACCACCTGCAGTTTGGCAGGGATTTTTCAAATCTACATTTTTAAGAAAATTGCTAAAATAACAGAAAATTAACTTCCTTTGTCTATCTCCATTTCCTAGCTCTGCATAGAAAACCCACCTAAAAAATTATTAGTGACAGAATGCAATATATCCATTGTTCTGTTATGGTTAGAATCAAAGATCTCTGGAAACAGAGAAATGAAGAAACTGAAACTGCAAGCAGAATAATTGTGCCATTTTTCTCCTCTCATATGTTAGCATGAAGCTGCAGAGATGAAGTACCTTTTGGCAAGATTAGATCCATGAGTCTTTCATCAAGTTCCACCTGGACTTACCAAGTAGAATGTAAAAATTATCCTAGTCCTAATAATGTTCAATACATACAGGAAATACCTTGACATAGCAGGTTGCATCTCAACTGCAATTAAAGAGTCCTCAAATGTAAAGGACACTTACTTACAGTAGCATTACTTTAAAGAAAAATACTAGCTTTTCAAAATTATATTTTCTCAGCTGTCAGTACCGTCATTGGTGATTATATACTCTATGATGGCATTTTTCTTCTTTGGTACAATATTAAGGACTAATCTGAGTTTTTCAGTGCCTTGTCCCTCTGTAATTTTTCTTTATAATGCGTGCACCTAAATTTTAATGAACTGAACATAGGCTATGTTTCTTGTTCCACTACCATGTGGGAAGAAATAAGAGGATTTTGTTCTGGTTGGAAAGGTCAGAAATAATTTCTGGATGCATCATCTAATCTAATGACAGTTGATGTTTCTTTCCCACAGGAAGCTGTTAACTTTGTTGACCAGGTATAAAAGGGAAGTTAAAGAAAATCAATTATTTGCAGGGAGCACTGTGTTAAATTAATGCATATTAAGATCCCAAATGAATTTAATTCTTCCAGAAAAAAAAAAAAAAGAGGCCCTAATTTATGGTAGTTTCATTTGACAAAAGACCCTGAAGTGACTCCATGAATATTAGCATGATTTAAATGTTACATACATTGATTTTATACATTTAATTGATTTTCCCTAACTTTCTCCAAGGCTTCGTAAGTCAACAAGTTTGTAGTTTAAAACCAGATGCTTATTTGAAAATCAATTAACTGCAAACCAAGTAGGGTACAAAAGGACGTTCTTCATTCTATATATCATTGGTATAAGAATTATGTTACATGAGGAAAAATGTTTGATTAAAATTTGACTTTCAAAATTATGTTTCTTAGGTTTCTGAGAAAAGCCAAACATGTACCTCAAAAACTTCATAAGAAACATGCATATATAATTGAAGATTCATCTGGTTTTGTGGTCATTTGCATTTAATTTCCATCCAATGTCTGGATGAATTTATTGTTAGTAATATTTTTCTAAATTAACATATTTCATAGGAATGTTTACCCAAGAAATTATGGTGCTAGTATTTATACCTCACCGGGTAGGAAATGAAGAAATACTATAATATTATGCAAAACTCATATTGTAAATACTAACAACATAATGTTCATAAATCATCTATAGGCAGAGGGCATCTACTAACTCCTGTGTGATCACTGATTTGTGAAAACAACAAAAAAACTGATAAAAAAAAAAAAAAGCAGCAGAAAGGAAACCATATATTCACTGCAAATTATCTGCTCATCTCTGAGTCATACTCAGAAAAGCTCTATTTACTAGTCTTTTCTTTTTATTAGGATATAGGCAGTGTAGTGTAAACACACACCTAGGATTTGTATTCTTCATCCTCCTAAAAGTCCTTGTTATTTCAGTGGGTAAGAGCTGAAGTACAGTAGTCCAATGGGATGCTTAATGGGAAACAAAGTAATTAAATTTACTGGTAAAAAGCAAACAGATTTTTTTTCCCTCGTAACTTTCTGGTACAATCGTAACTCATTTTTGCATGCTCAGAACTTTGATGATACTTTCAGGGATGTAGTTTTTATTACTTTCTAACAGAATACCATGATATACATAGAGGCATGCATTGACACGACATATCCCATCTATTAAGATGTGAAACTGGCTATGATCTCCACAGGTAATCATCCTGTTAACTGCCCTGTCCTTTCATGGTCGACTGTAGAAGTGTTTTCTTTGTAAGGGTCATATTGTTTCCCTTAAAAGTAGCCCGTGTTCATCATGTTACTGCAATTTTATATGTTTTTATTAAAGTCCTTGTTTGGTACCAATGCAAAGTAGTATGATCTGTCCACTTTCTACATGTTCACCTCAGGGTCACTTGTTTTTATTGTTCTCATTCAAGTATGTAACTTCTGATTATTCTGCCCCCAAATTATATTTTAAAGGCCAATTAGCATGTCCTCTGAGAACTGGAACTGAAAAAGTTCCTTTAATTTGTATTCATGTTCAGCAACAGTGCTTTTTTATTGTTTCCCCTTATATTGCTCAGACTGACATACGTTCCTGCCCATGGCAGCAGGATGGGAACTAGATGATCTTTAAGGTCCCTTCCAACCTAAACAGTCTGTGATTCTATGATTCTATGGTACTACTGTCTGCTATGCAATATTAACATTGGAAAGGCCAAAGTATTTTTATTTTCCTAATTGTGGTTAAAAGCAGAAAAAAAGACTGGAGAAAATCACTGCTTGGACTCTCCAAGTCTTGCAAAACTATTTGCTTTGAAGGCGCTTAGGTAGCCTGCGGCATTAACATTTAAATACGTCATTATTTTTAGTGTATCTTCACAGTACCTGCATGAAGCAGTGCTGAGCTGAGAAACTGAGTCACAAAAGCAGTGTTCATCCCAGGACATACAGGAACAAAACTCCTGCAGCAAATGTCTCAGGTTCTCAGCTGCTGCTATTTGCTCCTGGTTTCCTTTTCCAAGGCGCACTGCTAAAAAAGCTGTGGAGTTGTAAGCACAAGGGAGAGTAGGCAATCACTCCTTCCTCCCCACTGCTACTCTGGACTTTTCTTTTATCTTTGGCCTTTATTCTCCATATGATTTGTTTCCAGTTCAGGCATCTAGCAGAAAGCTGGTCAGAGCACAGGAGTAGGCAGCTACAAATTAAAGTACTGAGAACCACACATCCTTAGCTTTAATATGTACAGACTCTTGTTCAGTTCTTCATTACTTCCTCATAAATCTCATGATATCATTTAAGAAATATTAACTAAATGTTCTTGTTTTATCTACATAGCGTGAGTTGTTTCATTAGGGTTTCACTCAGAGATTCTGATGCTGCAGTGAGAATAAGTATTTATATTTCACCTCCCTTAATTCTTCAGTTCTTCAGTTAAAGGTTTTAGAGCACTTTCCCACTCCTAATTAATCTTCAAGCTATAAGTAGTTCAAGAACAGAGCATCTAATCAGTGCCCTGGTTCCTGGGTCCCATCAGACACAATCTTTACAAAATGGTGGCTTGTCCTTAAGTGCCCAATTCAGCTCAGGCTCCGCGGAACTTAGTTGCCAGGTACAAATGTGGTGGGATGACAGGTATTTCCCTGTTCACGGTTACTGCTGACCTGTAGACAGAGTCTCAATGGCATTCATGCTTTCAGAGTGCCTAGACAGTACAGGAATACACTGAGCATGCAAGTCCCCTCCAAGGAGGTTCAGCAGGGTACCATCACCCTTAGCTAACCAGAAGGCTTTCTGGTGAGAGCTGAATTAACTGGTCTGACATTAGAGCCAAGACACTATATCTGCAGTTTCAGCAGTCCTGTGAACCATGAGAGGCTACAGATAATTCCTGCTGAGCTGAAGGAGGGTTTGCCGTATCCCGGCAGTGCAGTTATTTCTTCCTTTCTCTTCAGCGCTATACTTCACTGTGATGCTCCTGCAATTGCACATATTCTTCCTTGCTGGGAGGTACTTTCTTTGCAGATTTACAAGTAAAGGCAGAAAAACTGCAGAAGTAAATTTGCAAGAATGGCACAGACCTAGCTTGAGTATCACCTGCTGTCCTTGGCTTGTCTGGATCACAAACTGCTTTACATGTTCAGGCTCCAGGAACAGCATAACCGTGGAGTTCAATATGAGTAGGTTAAATTCACTCATGGTATCATATAAGCTAGTTCATTTGGAGCTGGTATGGGTATCTCTACACTGCTCTGCCATCTGCATTGTGGTTAGTCATCCAGGCTTCAAATTTTCTTTCCTAAAAGAAAACTGTAGGAGGGGAAAACTTAATCTAAAAGTGTGTGCATACTGATTCCTGTGCTAGCTCATTGTCACAATCAGTGCAGAAGGCATCCTTAGGCGATCCTGCTTATTTTTTGCAATCTACCATAAATGCAGGCCTGAATTTCACATTCTTCTCATAAAGACTGTTCTTGTGCCCCTTTCCATGGATAGCTCCTTGCAGTTCTGCCATGTGCTTCTTCAGTAAAGCAGACCTGCTCGCTCCACCACACATGCCATGCCTCTTACCATGATGTTTGTAGAGCTTTCTCCGTGCGTCAGTAAGTGCTGTAGGTAATGAGAAGGACTATGCCAAGCTGACAGATTTTCATCACCATCCTCAGAGGAGTCAAGTGTATCATTCCTGTGCTGTACTTCTTCCCCAAATCAGCCACCTACTCCTCCCACCACAGAGTGCACGCAGAGTTAAACTGCAAATCGGAGGAGGATCTTCATGTTGATCCACCATTCTTTGCCATACAAGCTGTTAACTCATTTGCTCCCTGAACCAGGCTTTTAAGGAGTTGACTGTGGGACCTTCTGTTTGTGTAAAAAATGCTTGTCTGGCTTGCTGCTGAATCTAATCTTTTACTTAATAGAAAGTGGATCTTGAGCTACTTTTCCAGCTCTTGGAGCTAGTAAGTCCTCTGTGCTTTGTTTTGGATTTGAATATCAATCTTCAGACAAGTTTAGCTCATTTTAGAAGAAACAGCAAATAGAAAACAGTGGCAAACACAGGGTTAAATGGAAAATGAAAGTCCAAACAACAACAAAAAAAAACAATTCTGGATACTAAATTATATCCTCCCAAGTTTCTCAGTTCTTTTAAGCAGCTGAACCAATTTAAGCCATGCAGAAAATCAACACTTGTATGAAGTCTCAGACTGCTCTAGAGATGTCCACTGGCTTATAAATGGGATGCTGTAGTATTCCAGGTTCATGGAGTGCTATGAAAGGTTTTTCAAATCAAATCCAGGCAACCTGTCCAGAGGCTCTAGGGAAAGTGCCATCTGGCCTTCCTTTTAGCAGCTCTTCTTTATTGCTGATAAGGTCATTCATATTCTTGAGACTATGAAGTCACCATTAAGAGAGTTCAGCCTTCCTAACTACCAAAGCAAGTTCTTGTCATTGCCCTTGATCCACTGGAATTGCTCTCTTGGGTGTCTGTTCATTCAGACCTAGCTGAAAAACCTCGTTAATTCTTTTTTCTGTATTTTTTCACAGTCCTCATTCAAGAAGAGGACTTGAGCTTGCACTCTGCACTTGAGCAAAATGATGTTACTTGAGGAAGAAAATTATTGTAATTCAGAAAAATATTATAGTAATAGCACTTGTACAGTCCTTTACATCTTCAAAGCCCTGTGCCAGCTAATTTATTAATTAATCTAAATTTACAGTTTTATTCATTTGTTCTTATGAGGATTAATCTTAGAAACTGAAACTCTATTTAAAAACTGTTCTAAAATGGAATTGCAAGTGTGCTACACTGAAAGGAAATTAATTTCTCCAATGACTTGCTGTGGCAATTAAATTCATTTACATTGTCACTGCTGTTTATTTTGCAATGCATGATGCATGTAGGATACAGCAATGAAATCCTCTATCTGACTCAATGTGTGGTACTTTTTTACCATGTATTTATAAAAGGAAATATTCTCATTGGATTCAGACCACAGACAGTAGAGTAGCTTGTGAAATTCATAAATTCTCAGTGGTCTCAGCTGGAATTAAAAGTATGATAAATTTCTGTACTCAAAAGGTACAATAATGGCTGTATCTTACCCTACTACCCTTCAGAGAGTATAGGTGTTCAAATTCCCTGTAACTAGTGGTCACCTTTATCAAATGTAATATACGACCTTTACAAGTATGCTCAGCTGGTTTTGATTTGAAAAAAAGTTAGGTTGCAGAATTAACTAAACTCATACAAGTTTTGTGGCAATTCTTAGCTGCATTAGGGAGGGAGATCTAAATTAGTGCCTTTGCTGGGACGATGGTGGGCAATGACCTGGTTAGTGACCTGCAGCCCTTAAGGTTCTGGGTTTTGTCTTGTAAGGGGCCCAGCAGAAGCTGGGTTGTTGTGAAATGTTGCAGACTGAGGCAGAGCAATGGGTTGAGTCTGAGATCAAAGGAGAAATATACATAAGAAACAAAGGTTTTTTAGAGCCCCTGATCACTGGAAAGCTTAGGTTTCTTGTTATTACTGTTCTTCTGGGTGTTATTGTCAAATAAATGCCCAGTCATTTTTTAAACCCTGATGGGCTCTTTGCTTTAGAGATACTGTCTGACAGTACCATCAACAGTTTATCAGATGAAAGAACATTTCTTCAGCAAGTGTAAATCTGACAGAAATTCCCTAAAGGAATTGATGAGTGTAACTGCTAAATGTGAGGTACTGAATAAACACCTCTCTAGCTTGCATGACGGCTTCTTAGGCCACATGGCAAGAATTACTGACCAGTGTACTGATCACCTGTACCATCTGGCATAGCCTAGAAATTATCTCTGTTGATGCACATTTATTCACTTGGAACTCTGGATCCACACTGTGGACATCCTGGAGATCTAGTTTTGCTTCAGTGGAATGCAGGTTAATTGTACAAGCTCATTTGTGATCTTGATTGTACCAAATCTGGCTGTACTTACTCTTAATTTGAAGTTTCCTTAGCTTTTTCTTGAGCAGAAAATGTAACTACTCTTGTTATTCCGGCTGAATGCCCTGATTTTTCCCCAGTGATCTGTGTGCTCACTTTAGATAGCAAATAGGATATCTATGATGTGTACTCAGTATAGTTCATGTGACTATAGAAGGAAGAAGTCATGTTTTGGCAGCAAATGGGAACACTTTGGTCTTTTTTTTTTCATTTTTAGATCATTTCTAGTTTGCAGCTTGTAGCAAAGAACCTCACAGTCAATACCAAATGTATTTGTTACAATTGCCTTAAAAATACATACTATGTGTATATGTAGGTATGTAGAAATCTGGCAGCCATATGGGATTTTCACACACCTGTCAGTGAAGTGAGTAAGTTTGAATGTGAAATCTCCCATTCTGCACCAGAACGTGTGAACAGAGTGCCGAGGACTTGGGTTGTGCCATGACTGTATCCATTCACCGAGAAGGTAGCAGTTTTACAGAGTACCACATTTCTGAATATTGTGGCAGTATCAGTTATGAAATATTTCCCATGGAAATGTAATATGGAAGCCAGGATAATTAATTAAAAATTGCAAGTAAGTGTGAAATGGGGTAGCAATTTTTCTTGGAATTGTGGCTCTTGTGTAATTCTGCAGACTGTGGTTTATGCATGCCACCTACACGCAGCTATGAAATATTGCAGTGTCTTACATTATTGTGATACTGGTCAATTTTACAAACCTGTACTTCAGTAAATGTGAGCTGAATTTTAGGGGGAATATTATGCTGGTCAAGGAGATTCAACCAAGCATTGCTTGTGTCTTAGTCACACTGCACCAAATTATTATAAGGCAGTGTCATATTTGCATAGATTCTTGGGAAGCCTCTTCAAACATGAATGGTTAAGGCAAAACAAAAAGGAAAATATATGCCATTTGGGGCATTCTGGCACATATGGTTTAAAACTGTCTTTTATGAAAAATAGGTTTGAAAATGTTAATTAGTGCACAGGACAACAAACTGTTGTACTGGTGCCATTTTAGAGAACTTCCATGATTTGCAAGTGAAATGTGTAAACCCATGAGAATAGAATTTGGCTCTAAAAGCCAAATCCAGTGGCACAAATCTTTTTCCTGCTTCTCAGTGAGCCAGGGCCCATCATCTGCAATATTTTCTGCCCATATTGGATTATTCCCAGTCAGCATTGCTGGAGAATCCAGTTATTGAATCTCAGCTGCCCTTTCCTCTGAGAGAGACATCAAAACCATTACTCTGATTAGGTCCTGTCTTCCCTATATCCTGCCACCCAACTATACACAGCTTCTCGTTCATACAAACCACTACAGTAAGAGACAGTAGCACATTCAGAAACACTGCTCATGCCTCTGGCCTCTAGTGAATTTTTTTCGCAGATAGTGAAGGTGCCGAACACAAAGAGACGAATGAGGAATGGGGGGGAACAAGCAGCTGAGGACGAGAGAAAAGGGATATATATAGGACCTGCTTTTGCTATGCATGAAATGCAACACCCTGTTCCCACATCGTGACGCACATCAGTCGGTCCAGATGGTGAGAAGGGTTGGGTTTCTGCCTGGGGCTGCCGGCACAGACTTCATTTGCATTCCTCAGCCCAGTTGTTCATGGAAAAGTAGCCGGGCAATGCACAACCGCTCACACAACTGTGCGCACTTTCCCAAGAACAACCGTTCTTGTGGTACCAAATACTGGGAGAGTTTTACAGGCACAGGGAATGAAAGGAGCTGGATCAAGTTCAGGCTCCAAAGGGAGCCCTCTGAGAGTCATCACCAGTGATGTAGAAATAGAAAATCATCCCAAATAAAGCTTTCAGTCATACTCTCCACTCGTAGAGATAGCCTTGAGTTTGTGTAAAACACATACAGAATCCTGGGTCTCAACTCTGAAAGATCAACTTCTGCTCCATTGTAAAATACTTGCTGTACAAAACCCTTTCCAGTGACTGATCCCTGACTGTGTATTATCATTACCATAACCAGTTGTGCTTGTTAGGGGCTAATTGTGAGTGTTAATTCATGGCATATGCAACAATTGTGATTGTTATTGCTGTAATTAATCCCATTTGAAAATGTTTAACTGATTGTATTAATGGGTCTAAGATTTAGCTGGTTGGTTCTGTTATTTTGTATCTCTAAATTTACTTTAAAAACAATGTAAACATATGGAGAAAAGCATTAGAGAAGTGAGGAGTGTGACAAATACATATTTATAACTTAGAGGACATTCTTAAAATCTGTCAGCATTTTTAAGAGGCTTTAAAAAAAAAAAAAAAAAACATGTAATTTCACCTAACAAGTATATTGCCTTTAACAGTCATTCTGCCTGGAGTAATGCTTTTAGGTTATCCTTGCTAATGTCTATGGAATTAGCCTGAATAATTTCCCTGATAGTGGAAGTCAGAATCCGTGTGTTAGTCACTAAATAAGAACCGTGTCTTTAAGAAAGGAAGATTTTATGAAGATTTTTTTTAAAAATCGTGAATACTGTATCTAGAGGCTAGTGAAGCTACATTTACTACTGCATTAAGAAACGTTTAAGTGAAGGGTTCGTATCGGTGGATGGTTTCTCCTCCGAGTCTTGCTTCTCCCCTGAGGTGCAGTCGCTCATTCCACCTTAACAAGGTGCAGTGATTGGCAGGTAGCAATGTGGCATGGAGCAGAAGGTGGGAGCGTGCGCTGCCGGTTTGTGCTTGTACATCCTGAGCACCAATTACTGTCGCTGCTGCCAGCACTGATGTGTTTATCAGGATGAGTTATAGCAGAATATATGTACACAGGCAGTGTGTATGCTGGATGACCACCCCCTGTGATGTAAAATATGAGAGTCTGGGAGCTACCGTTTTATAATTCATCAGGTTCAGTAACTGAATGTTGTTGGTTGGCTTAGTTATAAAGGCAAGTGTGAACTGAACAGCAGACAGGAGCATCTCGCATTAAGAGTCCTGCGAAGCTGCATTTGGTGACTGGGCTCTGCTTTTGTTCAAGTGAATTCAGTCCTCGGTGAGTGATGGGGGTTCTGTTGAGCTAAAGCTGTTATTATATAAGCTGGGGAAACCTGCCTGCTAGTTTTATGTGTATTTTGCTGCTGGAAGTCCTTGTCTGGGGTTGTTTTTAGATTTTGCAATATTTTCAGTTGTGTGCGTTACTGGCAGAAAATGAGATGAAAAGAAAAATGCAATGATGAATTATTCACCATAGTGCTGTGAGGATCTCTTTTCTAGCTAAAGTTACTTTCCTTTAGTGAGTGTGTTGAGGGTTCAAAGAAGCTACCAACCAGCAAATCTACCTGTCATTAAATTGATTTTATTAGTGGTTAAAGAGAGTGATAACTGTGAATTTTGTAACAAGAGGAAGAAAAAGAAAAAGCTATAATCAGAAGCATTTACAAATTCTTTGCTTTTATGTACATGTGGCTTTTCAGATGCAGCATTAAATCTTTTGTGTGCAGTGAGGGGCTGCAAGGAATTTGTACTGTAGAGCTTTTTAATTAGATAATCACTAAAATGGTAGCCTCTCTCTGTTTTTGTGGTAATATGCTTAGTATCACATTAAAATGAATGATTCCCCATCTTGCATAACAACAGTGCTGAAATATGTGTAAGATGAAAGGCAAAGGGAGACTTTGAAACAAACTGTGAGAAACATGATATAGCACAGCTAGGGAGGGAAAGGTCTATTTCCTATAATGTATACATTACTTTTTGAATTTCACCAGCTTTATGTTCTTTGCTGTAATTATCACTTGTTTCATTACGACCTCTACATCTTTTCAAGCAAGCTCCTTTAATATCTGTCGACATTATCTTGCCAGCAACCTTTAAAGATCAGTAAACTAGCAATTTTTTTGTTCTCATTTTAACCAGAAAGGAATGGAAAAACAAGTTTTATGAAACTGAAATATTAGCATTGCTGTACAATACATGTATCCCTCCTCAGGAGAGGCAGGTGGTCATGAGCGACAATTTTACTTTTCCTTTTATTGTTAGCAGTATTATCAAAGGGACAGTCTTTGCTCCTGTCTCTCTGTACCAGTTGTGGGGGTTTTTTCTCTGTGGGTTGGAGTGGCAAGTTTGTTTTATCAAAATAGCAAGTGGGCTTGGCAGAACAGCACCTGTTGTCTTATTGCTGTGTTATTAATAATTGGAGACAGACACTCTCTTCCAGAGACCTCTCATCTGATATCAGTCCAAACTGTTTACTCTGTAGTGACTTAAACTTGTATTGTGACTTCTCATTTAGAAATGATCTATTCTGTGTGTTATATGTGAAGCATTGAAGCTGCAGGACAGATCCTGCTTTAATTTATAAGGTGTCTCATTTTAGCATAATTTTTTATTTAAAGAGTAAGACTATTGGCAAAGTGGCCTTTGCCACAGACTTCTTTGGCAGAACAGATTTGCACTTAGTCTTTATAAAATAAATTTGAAAAAGATCAGAATTTCTTGAGAAGATCATTTCCTGGCAGCCTAACAGACTAGAGCCCATTTCTAGGAAAGAGTATATACCTTTGTCAGCAGTGCTTTATTTAAGAGTATTTAGCTGCTTTTTAAGCATTCAGATCTATTTTCAGTGACCCCTGTGCTAGCAAATAAGATTTCTTGAAGTGTGAGCTTCTGGCTTTGCAAGTTCTCCTCCTTTCAGAAATCTGTGATATTGCATCCATCTGTCTAGACATTTATATTGCATGCATCACTATGGTGTAATCTCGGCAATCTGAACATTAACCATGTAAATGTATGTGCTGTAACTGAGGAAGTATAAATTAGGACAGGAAAAGAAACCCTAAAAGGAGAAAGTTATGATATGGGCATATGGTTCTTGTGGGCACCGGAGGTCCAGACTCGCTATTTGTTATAACACAATAAATTAAGCTACCAGCTAGTTCAGTCTCCAGATAGTGGTATGGGGGATTGGGCACAGATGGGACCAGCTTCTTGAAGTTCAGTCCAGATAAGACTGAGGCCAACCAAATGGAAAATAGCCAGAGGATGTGGCAAAAATCACTTTTAATCCCAGGTGCGTGCCTACTGCTCCTTTCTGGTCATAGTCTGGGAGTAGTGCTGAAGGAAAAACAGCAATGACTACGAATTATATTTTAAATCCTCTCTGGTCTGGAGAGCACGGTTGTTTTATCTCAATATGAGTTTGCTACTGTTATCCATGCCTCTCACCTCATAGTAAGCAACAGCAGTGCTCTTCGTGGGGTGCCATACCTTAAATCCCCTTAGTTACCAGGGCTGGTCCAGGTCACAGCTGGCTGTGTGGTTAGTGGTACATCCCACTGGGAATGCACTACACCACAGCTCCAAGAAGTATGTTGACTTCTTGTGCATTTCTGAATAGAGATAATATTTTAGGGTTGATGCATAGCACTCTCAAGCAGCAGAAATCTGCTCTCCAAGAGGAATCTTTCTCAGCTTTTGCCTTTTGGTTACAGCTGAAGCCAGCCAAGGAGGCTGTGTACAGATTATCTTTCATATAAAATATAGATGCCTAGGGGAAAACATCTTGGATAAAAGTCCTTAGCTTTGGAATTGGTCTTTTTTTCTTTTTCCTTTGGTCTGAAATACCTCAGGTGTACTGACCTTCAAGTTTGCTGTGAAGTCCCATGGCAGCTGATGGTCGACATTTTTGGTGAAATAGGTTATTGTATAACCCAGTATTACTCTGTGGAGAGTTATTTGTCAGTTTGCAGTAGATATAGCTAATGTGTGACTGTGTAGTTTTGTGACTGTGCTCTTTGTATGTGTCAACAGTAACTGGAGGTTGCAGCGGTGGTGTGTAAACTCACACTCTTGTGTGCCTGTAACACTTCTATTTTCCTCTTTCAACCACACACACACATAAACTATACTTTTAAATAGAGGAATACTGAGTCTTGAGTACTGAAAGCTCTAGTACATAGAATTGAAAACTATTAACTATATATTAAATCTCTTACTTTTTATTAAAGAGGCTGATAAAGTGACATTGCATGCTATTTTGCAGCATTCTCAGGTTTTAATTCAGTAGTCATGATAGGTGTGAGACAAAGCTGTGCAGACACTGGCAATCATAGTGATGTGCTTTCAGGGAAAAGTCCTTCAATGGAAAAATGGGCTGGAATGTTAGGCTAGACATGTAGTATCCTCAATATTGGGAATAGCCAATGTAACTTTTTGGCAAGGAAGAGACAGAACATAGTGAAGTATGACAATGTGTCAATGAAAGACAGTAGGTTTTTTTGTATTTCCAGGTAGATAGGCAGAGAAACACCATTTTAAAGGATTATCAAACACTCAGTGCATGAAAGGAACAAATGTGACAACTGGAGCAGAGAGAGAGTGTGTTCATAAACACAGCATGCCCTTTGATGTCAGTCTGTTCTTTGTGTTGGGAGTGAAATGCATACAAAGGCCTAACCCTGCAAAAGATTCTTTTAGATCTTGTATGATTGTACAAGCAGGAGAGGATGTTCAAGTTATTAAAACAATGAAAGATTCACTTATAAGCAAACTATATCTCATAAATGCTAAATTTAATTTGTTTATGGATGCAATTGCTTGGTTTGTTTAGTGGCTCTCAGTGTCTTGGCATCTGGATGCATTACAATAAATGCTAAAAAAAAAAAAAAGAGTTTTTTATGTTAGTCTTTGCTATGGAAAAAAAATAAAATAAAAACAAGGTGCATAACCCCAGCACCTTCACTGCTGCCAGATGGTTAAAACGACAAGCAGATCTGTCTGTCCTTGAAATCTCACAGGTGAGGAGGGTGTGCTCCAGGGTAATAGATCTGGTTCTGGAGAAGTCAGCACCAGAAATCAGGAGGCAGATGTCAGTGAAATAAAGTGATACAAATGCTCTGCCTTCTGCATGGCATTTAGTGTAGTCTAGATGATCAACAGCAGGAACAGTATCAGTCGAGGGTCCTTTTCAAGAGACAAGCTGCTCATGTCAGCTTTTGATCGAGTTTCTCCATGTTTTCAGGGGATGTGCATGGTCAGAAGGATGCTGGTTGTTATGTCTGTGTCTCCACCACAGAGTAAGTACAACCTGTGGAGAAGCTGCCCATAAATAGAGGTGTAGGATTCTACTTGCATGCAGGATCAGCTCTAGTAAAAGCCCTACAGTTTTTAATCATGCAGGCAAGTATTAGATACATGTTCCAAGAACGAGCTGCGCTGGAAGTCACTGAATTTCCGTATCATGACCATATGTAGAAGAAAAAAGTTCTGTGGAGACCTTCTTATATATTCCTACATGAAAGTGTCTGTAATCCCATCAGATTGCAGGCTGATAGCACTGCTAAATATCTGCTACTTCTTTAGTCCTCAGTTTTCTGTCTTGCCTGGAATCATCAAAGATGGAGAATGTTTGTCATTCCACTTGCCAGTATGCAAACAGGAGTGATGCTCATCTGTGGCAGATTCATTCATTGTCTTAAAACCACTGGCATAATATATTCTGCCCTGTGCAAACTTCAGGTTATTAGCTGGTGGCCTAAAGCTTAATATTAATATGCAGATTTTATTTTGTACTACAGGGAAATGCATATGGCATCACTGTATTTCTACTTGGAAATTACCAATACAGTCACTCAAAAGTCAGCCTGATAAAACTGCAGATGGAGTCCCCATTCCCAGAATACTTTCTTAGTGTTAGCAGAAACCTCCTATAATTTTATCCAGGCAGGAGTGTAATCTGGATTGACAACAATTTTTAAATCCTGAGAGTTAATGTCATCTTTACACCTCACTAGTCAGTGTGTTGTGCTTGAAGAATCTGCAAAGTGACAGAGTGGGGCATGGCGTGTCCTTTCTAATTCATTACCATACTCCCTATGAGATATTTTTGTTTGGAAGATGACAGAAACCCACCACTCTGTAAGCAAAATTTACAATACTATTTGTGCTAGGTTTTAAATAAAGAGATTAGTGTACTGGCATTGGAGCTAAGCAAATGCTAATTTAAGAACCCACTATTATCCCTTTTTTGTGTTGTGGTAATAACCTTTTAACATTATGAAATAATAAAGAACTGATTGAACTGTGTTGAGTGCAGCCACATGCTGAAACTGAACGAGTGAACTAGCCAGGCAGACTAATCAGTTCACTTTGTTGGGGTTTTTTCTTTTATAGCTATTTATTTCTATATTTTAAATAAATTATACTCTCAGAAGCATTTTTGCTACGTTCAGTAATGTGTACGAGTAGAAAAAACATTCATAGCAGCTAGTAATACTAAGGAGCAAATGTTTCTACCTAGTGATATTTAAGAAAGGTAATGAAAGTATTACTCACTAAAGAAAATCTCTGCTTTATTTCAAAAAATCTACTTGTAGCTGTTTTAAGAAGGTATAAACATAATTACCATCACCCTCAGTATACAGTACCTTTTAATGTAAATGGTATTTTATTCTCTCTGTACTTATTTACATTACTGTTAATCTCAGTTTGTCTATAGTAGTAGATATGTGTCTACCACTACCAAAATGTTACTCGAGAAAGGAATCTGTTATCCCAGATGGAAAGCTGGGAGTGGGCAAAATTATTAACTGTTTGTTTAATGCCCTGTGAACTGGGTGTTTCTGATACGTATTGCATAGATAAATGACAGCATACATTGGCTGCTGCTGGATTTGGGTTGGGCTGTAGTTCAGAAGTGCAAAGTGAAATTATTAGTAGGTAGAATTAGGTGAAACTCAGCTGTTACCCGTGGTTCTCTGTATTTCTCCTCTTTGAGGTACAATCACAAGAGTTAAATACTTTAGCATTTAAGATATTCACCCAACACAGAACCAAATTTCAGAGGAGGGAGAAAATAGCACTCCTACATACAAAACAGGTCTTCCAGGCATGGAATTACTTTCATTTCACAATATTTTGCAGTTTGTCAGTTAAAGCCCCTAAAATTTTCTGTAGATGTTCTAAAATGCTCTTGTTTGAGTTAAAGAAATTGTTCCAGAATATTGAATGTAATTTAAATGTTTCCTGTTCATGCTTGGTCTCTTCTATTCCCGTTCAGATTTTATCATCTTTGAATTATAATTGTAGACTGATCTAGGTTTACAAGATTACTGAAACAACTTTGTGGAGCAACTGAGGTATTTTTATGGTAGCAACTACATATTGGCCTTTGTAAGTTTATGTGGTACAAATATTTTGTACTCAAATATTTTCCTTTGTTTTTACTTTTTCATTTCTTGCTACTTGCACCTGACTGCTGAAATGACAACACTCATAGTCAGCTTTCTCCTATCTTTTCAAAGATGTGAATAAATTCTGCTTTGTTTTTATTAAGTTCATTTCAGGGCATAGGTATTGAATGTTAGTGATAGGAAAAAGCAAAACCAGAAGGGCTGGAGGACAGAAGGTAGGAAGTACTGCATATTTTTATGCATTCTACTGGAATTACTGTGAAGTACATGTGCAAATTTTAGTTCAGGTTTATCTGCCATTCACAGATTACTCTGGTTTTTGCCCTACACTATTCATAAGACTTAAAATCCAATATTTTACCTCAATTGTTTGAGATATTTAATACAAAGTGTGAGGCAGTGGCTGGCCAAAGAAGCACCTAAACTTACCAAGACTGAAACACTGAAACTTTCTGTTTCAGTTTATTTTTTGTATGCTTGCTTAATAAAGGAAGAAACAAGCTTAGGCTGAATATGTTGTCTTCAGGCCTGTCAATTAATTCTTACAAAAATGTTTGATCAAGAATTAATGATTTGTATTTATCATGGGAGGTACTTTTAAGATTTGAAACATGAAGAATATTATTAAGACTTGTTTTACTTAAAATTAACAAGCTGCCTGGCATATTTTCTTTTGACTCTATACAATAATAACATTTATATATTTTGTCTTTCTTTTACCCCTTATACCCTTCCCCAGTCTTAGGTTATCTTACCTGAGATCCTAGATTATGCTGAATTTTGATAGAATTAGGGGTTATTTTAAGAATATGCAATGAAGACAAAATACACGTGATATTTCATGTCAATGTGAGATTCAAAATACCAGAAATATGTGCAGTTTTTTCAGGTCTGCATGTATAAACTGATTTTTCCTTATTCCTAAACAGAAATACAAAAAAAAAAAAAAAAAAAAAAAAAAAAAAATTCTGAAAATAAAGCTGTAGGTAGGTACTGATGAAGATCTTCAATTGCCCAAAACTGTCATTGGAGGGAAGGAGAAAAGAGGGGCAGGAGGGCCTAGTGTTTGAATATCTGTGCTGAAAAACTGTATCCCTATTGGTAAATTGTATTTCATTTGAATTTTTTTTTTTTTCAGTGCAGAATCAGATTTCATTTTCTGGTCTTCTTCACAAAAATTAGACATTTGAGTTTAACACACAAGTAACTTGAATTCATATATCAGTACTCACTCAATTAAGTAGTGGAAATTGTAAAGGTCTAAGCACTGATCTGAAAACATACGGAGCCTGATTGTGATCTTACACCATTTATATATACCTAAAAACATGGAAATCAAGGACCAGCCTGAGAACAAAAACGTGGCCAATATCTGCCTTAACCTCTGCTTAACATCTGTGAGGACTGACTCAGCCTTTCATCTTCTGGTGGATTTTCCTCTTGCTGAGTATGACTCTGACACATTCTGTAGGTCTTTCAAATAAAGTTGTAGTTAAATTAATCTACTCAATCTGCAGTTCAAGCACCATTTTAATTTAGACATTGTGCTGTTCTTTGATTTACTTGCACCACTTCTGTAATTGTGACTGACACCCTTACACCCTTGAGTTGGATACCACTGATATATGGTGTTTATAACACATTAAGTTTGTGAAACACATCAGGATTCTTTTGGATAAAAAGCAATATAATTGTAAATTATGTTAGCATGTGGTGTGGAATATCAGCCCTCTCTCAGATAAATTACATGAATGGCTGTATAGCTACGTAGCATAAACTGCCATCTAAAAATAAATACAATGTATAATCTTGGGACATGCTTTTTTTAGTGAAGCTCCTTCTCTGACAGAGAAACATCTGAGACATTATAATACTAAATCCCTAAATTTTTTTTATAACTTAGTTTTTTGTAGGGTTGGTTATTGCAGAAAGGAAAGACCATTTGGAATGCTGTCAAAGTGTATTTGAGCATGAGACACATGACATCTGCCATTGAAAATGATGCCCTATGGAATTTCCCAAACATTATTTCTGAAAATGTGAAATGCAGCCACCTCTGATGGTGAAAGGGCAGGAAGCTGAATGCCAAACATGGCAATATTCTGCATTCAGGGAAACCAAGTCAAAACAATACTCATTTTGCAAGATAACTGAATGTGTTTGTAGTGCATGTGCAGTATAAATGTGGTTTTAAGTGCTCACCTAAAAGTTTTACAACCTGTAAGCTGCACACAGTTCAATGTATTTAATTCACAAAAATGTAGTGCTTAGTTGATCTTCCCCAGGATCTGTACTTGGACTCCACCAACTCTAGGTATTTCAAATATAGATTCTTAGTCATCATCTCTGGTGCTAAATGCCAGCAATTATAAGTACTGGTTGACTCATTTCTATACTCCATGAGTTTTTATGGCTGTTATAAAGCTTTGAAAATGCTGACAGGCCTGTAGCCATCGTGGGCGCTGCCAATATCAGAGTGTTTGATATTAAATATATCTGGATATTAAACCTTTATATTGCTGTACCCAGTTGTTCAACAGCACTGTCACCTGGGATGATAATGTGAGCCAGGGGGCACTAGTACAGCTAAGTGTAATATTTTATTTATTCTAATAATCTTTGCATTCTGAAGGACTGAAGTTGTTAACCATACACTATCTTGCCAGTGGGGTTTACTAGCTCTGCGTTTCTTAGTAGAAGACGAGAAAGAGCTTTGCTTGTATGTTACATTTGTATATAACCACAGAGAATTAGTCCAACTGTTTCACAAAATCACAGAATAGTCAAGGCTGGAAGGCAGTAGGGTCATCTAGTCGAACTCCCCCCACTCTAGCAGAGTCAGCAAGAGCAGGTTGCTCAGGGTCTTGTCCAGTCAGGTTTTGAATAGCTCTACAGATGGAGACTCCACCATTCTCTGGGCAACCTGTTCCTGTATCTGATCATCCTTAGGAAAAAAAAAATGTTTTTTCTAATGTTTAAATGGAATCTTCTGTATTTCAGTTTGTGCCCACTGCCTCTTGTCCTATCACTGGGAACCACTGAGTACCATCTTCTTTGCATCCCTTGATCAGAAATTTACAATGTAAACTGACTAAAATCTTTAACATACAGCACTACTGTCCACAGTTGACCAAACTACTCCCTTGTGTTTGGGGTGTGACATCCAATATGCTTTAAACATGGCAGTGAGGAGCCAGATTTCTCAAAAGACATGTGAATCCTTCTCAGTATTCTGAGAATACTTCTCAGGCTCTACCCAGGTGTTAGGTACCACTCTGATAAATATCATAGAATTATAGAATGGTTTGGGTTGGAAGGGACCTTAGAGATCATATAGTTCCAACCTCCAAATATCATTCTTGTTGTTCAAGATTTAAATGAAACAACACTACTTTCATCCAATACCTTTTCCTCTTCGTTCAGATCTGCTAAACGCTTGCTTAGAAATTAAGTTCACTTTGAAATTCTGGTGGGTAATGAGAATTATAGATTCGTCTGCTATTCATCCTTCTATAGATGGTAATTATTTCTGAAATCTGCCTGCCAGAAATTAAACAGAATCTCATTCAAACAAAGGAAACATTTCCTTAATTGAAAGACTTGCCTACATGGCACAGAATGTGAAAACAAAAGTGTGCTTTCATAATCTGGAAGCCAGCTTCAGCATTGGGTTGGCTGATTAAAAAAAAATCCTCTATGAATATAGTATGCCCTATATAAAAGAAGCTAAAACCTCTCATTTACTTGCATTTGTTAATGTCCTCTTCAGCAGCCTTTCTACTCCAGAGATTTACCTTCTTTTCTTTCAGTGCAAGTTGTTCTCATTAAGCTCTGTGATTACAAACAAGGCTTAGCAGTATTAAATGACTAGATATTTTTATGGTCAAATGGGATTACTTTGATAATTGGCTCTGATCTGTTGCAGATCTTCTTCTCCTGTACTTGCTGCATCAAGCCTGTAACATGATAGAAGTACCATCCAACTAACATTTCCCAAGTCCTTTGATCCTAGATCTCTTCAGAAGTTCAGTTTCTTTTCAGCTGTAGGCAACATGTCAAAGTCCTTCCAGAATTTTTTATTTCTTCTGACATTGTCCATGATGGTGTCTTTGAAACTGTGTAGTGAAATTGTGACAAAGCATGGCAAGGCTTAAAATAGGGACATCATCACAGTGTTTCAAGGAGCCATGGCTTTCCCAGGTCCTCAGTCCCAGCCATCATGTAGTCAGGGCAGATTCTGCTCTTAGGTCAGCACTCTTCAGTCAGGTTAACAATCTGTGGCAGATCAAGCATAAGAGAGGTTGACAAAAACCTCCAGCACTGAAATTACAGACTGACAGCATGGCGTCATCCACCAGAAATTATGGCATTTCAGATCCATATATCCTTGTGCTTGCAATGACAGATCCTTATGATAAAGGGTGTCTGACCTGTGTGAGCAGACCAATCAAACACTCAAAGCAGTCAAAAACAAATGAAAACCAAATAGTTTCTTTCTTTTAGCATGAACACATGCCATTTTATGAAACAGAAAGGACTGCTACCAGTATTGTCAGTTTGCATCTACAGGTTTGAGAAGATGAAGAATTCAGAAGAATTATCCTGCATCTTGGTTCTCTTCAAACCTGAAGCCGACACAAGACTTTCTTGTGCCTTAAAGTGAAGAAATGTTGCTATGTCCACACAAATGTGTAACGCATAATCTTCTCTACCAACTGTGTTGATAAGGCTACCTCACTGTTATCTAAAAACTTGGAATTAACTCTTGAAATGTGAAAGTTCAGATGTTGCCCTGATGATGCTCCCATTTATTTCTTTGTAAAGACTGGAAAATACTGACTCAGGCTTGACGCTATTTATTTAATATGGGATTCTGTGATGATGCATTACAGTGGATAGTAAAGAGAAAGGGGAAAATCAGGTTCCCGATAATACCATGGAATGTATTAATAAAACTCTGAGATGGTCCCAGAAAGCAGATATGTGACAGAAACTCACTGCTTACTGTCCCTGCAATGTGACCTAGGAAGAAATCCTCCTCCCCTCCAAATACAGCACTTCATGTAACCCAAAACAGTATGGCCCACCTGGGCTTCATTCTTACAATGGCTGTTCACAGTCACAGGGTACAAAGATTTTCTTTTATATATAAAAATTAATCAGAAATGTAGAAATTATTAAGTTAGAAATTGTTTATGATATCCATATCCCCAGAGGTGTTCTCTGTAACTTTGAGAAGAGAATGTTTCAGTATTTGTAAATCCCAAAGTGTTAAATTCATTAGAAAGTCGGAATTAGCCCATAACAACAAAAACAACACTCTGTATGCCAGGGATACTTCAGAGTCTTTGAAAGCTTTACTTGATCAAAATATATTCACTAGAGTCTTTTCTGTAATGACCAAAAAGGTGCAACAGAGGTATTTATCATAAAACCTTGAATAATCCATGTATGTTTTCAACTGGCATTATTTTGGGTGTAAGAAAGACTGCTTACTTTTGTAGCAGTTTGACAGGCTGGAGAATAATGCATGCATTGTATTTCTGTACCTGTGCTGTGATTTATTTGGAGCAGGGCATGTTTATGGCAATGCTTCTCTTAACTAGCCAGTGGGTATAATCCTGCCAAGTTCTGTTGTCAGTCTGTCAGTAAAAATAATGTCAATAGTAATCAGTCACTGCCACCTTTCATCCCTCCTGCCTTTTTCGCTTTCAGGGGTAGCCACTGTCAGGTGATGCACACTGCCAGCTTTGCTCCTGTAGCTGGATGTGACCATTGCCCACATCACTCTTCAATCTCCTGCGGGAAATAATTAAAAAAATAAATAAATAAAAATCAGAAAGGACTACCTTACAAGAAGCCAACTGTTTGGGTAAATGTCATGCTCAGCCTGGCATTTCATGCTGCTAGTCCTCTGGATAGCTCAGTGAGCTGGGGCTGCAGCCCCAGAGGGTAATGGGGGAAGACATGTAAAGGTCATTGTGATTATAGTGAAGGAGATACTTTAAAGCAGAATCCAAATATAAAGTCTTGTAGAGGCTAGCATGCAAATTAAAATGCAAATAAGTTGACAAGCTTTCCAGCAAGACATCAAACCGCCAAAGGGCACTTCTGCTTTCTCCAGGCCTTTTCTGCCCTTCATGAGCTACAGCTGTTTCCTTGTCCAGCAACAAGGGTGACCTCTGGGGGAAGGAGGAATATGAAAGTCATAGTGACTCTTAGCAGCTGTCACATTTGCAGTGGTTTCTCTTCAGAGTATTTCATAATCCTTTTTTTCGGTGTACCTGCCTTAGTAATTTAGGTTACACAATAAAAAAAAAAGGTGTATATACACAAACAAGCATCAACGACAGTCTTAAAGCTATGAAATTCTTACAAGCTTCATGAAAACAGGGTAATTGTGAGAAACTATTTCAGACTTTTGGCATAATTAGGTAACAAAGAAATCAAGAAAGATGAGGGGAGAAAAGAGAAAGGGAGTCACTGACATAGGTCATTCATTGTATTTAAACTGTAGCAGAAACTAGAAAAGGTTGACGGGTGAAAAAGGCTTTTGAAAATGAAGGAGCTGAGGTAGAATTCACAAGATAAGAAGTCTTATAATTCTTAGAATAGATTCACATTCAGCATCTTGGTGTCAGAGGTATCTGAATAATGATTATTATTCCTGCTTTGAGAATTCTCTTTTGAATTGTTTTGTTTTGTTTTTTTTTTTTAACTAGCGATTTAATTCTTTTTGTTCTAATGTCTGGCAGAAATTCATTTGTGTATATTTAAAAATGTATGTGCATTTAACCAACAATCCCCTCAGCATCACTTCCCGCCCTTTGAAGGGTGCTGCCCTCCTTAACCGCTGCCATTCCAAGCAGCCAGTAGGCATGCGCTGCACAGCAACGGCAGCTGCGTGGCAGACCTCTAAAAACCTGATTTTTGTTTCCCTTTGTCAGTGCACGATACTTGCTGCCTGTTGGGATGCTTTTAGAGGCCTCCTGAGCCAGCCATCTCAAAACAGGAATAGTTTGCTGCAGTAATAGTGTCTGCTAATGCCTCATTACAATCAATTTAAATGCTTCAGTTCCAGTGAGAGCTAATAACACATGAAAGTCAAACTAGGCTCGTAATTTCAAAGACACATATTTTTTTGTAATGAACTGAACTATTATGCCCTGTTGAAAGCTTGACTATAAAAGATTTTAAAGCTGTGTTTCTAGTGTCATTAGGACCTCCTCTTATGTGTCTTCTAAGGTTGGAATAGTAAGATATTCTCAGCTTTCCATTTACCTTTAATAAAATAAAAAAGCTTGATCTATTATCCGTTACAATTTTACATATTTATTAGTATTAAAAAATTAAAGTATCTAAACCAACATGACCTGCCTAACTTCCAGAGAGCTTCACATTACATTTTATAGAAAAGACAGTTTGTTTCACTGCCCTTTATTTACTTTCTTGTTTCCACTCCTAACTCAGCCTCTCCCAACTTGATTGTCTTTCAACTAAATGGCCTTGTGAAAATGAATGTTAAAGTAATGGTAGCAAATTACACCTGAAATCATCGTGGGCCACTCTTCAGATGGATATCTGAAGTAAGAAAGAAGACAAATTGGGCCCAATGAGCTCAATACCTGGCACAAGTTAGGGAAACAGGAAAAAAACCCAGATGCATATATAGAAAGGAAAATCAAATTTACCTCATCTTCAAAAATCTCATGACCCTGCCAGATCTGGAATGGGTAGGACACTGAAGACTTTGGGAAAAAGACAAAAGAGCAGTTGGGCTGGAGAAAATTAAGAGAAATCAGGCTTATGTATTTTTAAATTTTATTTTACAGATAATTCAAGAGGGATAGTGGAGAGGTGAGGCAAATATCTGAAAGGAGGAAAAAATGCACAGATTAACCACTCCGGTTGAGCAAAGAACAAGGCACAGGCCACACTGACCTACACTGGGAAGTTTGCAAATGCAGAAATAGACTTGTTGCTCCCCAGCCCACAGTGCACTGAGGGCTGTGGGAGGTGCATGGAAGATGTCTGGCTCTCGCTGAGCCTCCAGAGAGGTTGTGGATGGGCCCAGAAGCAGCAAAGGGGATGGAGAACCTGGCAAGCTTCATAGCTTTCCTTGCTCCACTGAGGCTGGTAAAGCTGCTAAGATCACTCCTTTACCCACTTCTTACCACAGCTCACTGACCCCACTGTTATTCTCATTAAAAACAGGGGTAATCTTTAACGCTAGGCCCATAAACAGTGTACCCCCAAATGAGAACTGATGGGGCAGTGGGGGCAGAGACACACAGGCTAGTTTTACCATAAAACACAACATTTTGTGAAGTTGCAGTCACAGGTTGTAACAGAAACGGTCAAGAGAGGGGGATATCTGAGTTCTGATTTGTTGTGTTGAGGACAGGGGACAGAAAGGGCTCAGCAGAGACAAAAACCCTGCTCTTATTGGCAAGGGCAAGGAAGGCTGGCTCATCAGGCCCCTCCTGTACTCGGTGGAGAGAGAAGGTCTTTGAGAGGATTGGTGGCCCTGAATTGAGCTGTGAGTGAGCCTCTTTTTAGGGTCCCTTAAAGATTAACCCAAATAGGCTGAAATCAGCCTTTATGAATCCACTGTCAGGTTCAGGGTGGGATGGTAGTGAGCAAGAAGGGATCCAGGAGAGACTAGATTGTGAGAAACCAGATCAGTTGTCTTCATCTTATTGTGGTAGCACGTCTCTGCAGGAGGATGACCAAAGACTGCAGCTTTAATCTTAAGGAGTGATGGTTCTAGATATTCATTAAAAACATTCACATGGGACTGTAGTCCTTTGAAGAAAGGCAAGCTAGACAAGTTGGAAAACTTTAGTTTAACACAGACTGCAGAAGAGAAAGCAAAACCCCCTTAATTAGCCATTCCTAGCGTATCTAGTCACTGTCCAGACAGTGCAAGAATAATCACAGCTACAAGACAGCTTAGTTCAAACTGTGAAGCTTAATTCGCCCTATTGCACTGGCAGGTGATGACAGTGTTTCTTCAGCCTAATGCTAACAGGGAACAGAAAAATATTATTTTTAGTGGAAGACTAAAAAGCAGCAGGCAGAGAAATCAGTTACCTTCTCTCTTCCTGTCCCTTAACACTGAGCCACCCCCTGATTTGGCTTGACTTCAAGCATGTACTCTCTCAGTCCTCCAGGTAGTTGTTTTTTATTAGTTTCCCATCTTACCTGTGACTAAGAAGGCGAGAATGCAAGTCTCTGAATTTTCCTACAGTCTCTTTCACTTAAGGATTTGTGTGTAAAATAATTTTATCTTCTTTCCTGTGTGTATGTTGCACCATGCTTTGCCCTAGAAGTCAAACATAACCCTCTGAAGATGAAAAGGTAACTCATACTGGAGAACAGTCTGTGTTGAGACCAGCCAGTCCCTTCAACTGGCTAAAGAAGCTGCCCAAATCTTTTATACAATTAATTTCTATGTCTAGAGCTAGTCCATTGGTAATTCACTTAGGAGGAAGTTTCACAATAAATTTATCCAAAAGAAGATAGAACTATCACAAGAGTTTTAACATAAGTAAAAGTTAAGATGGATTTATGTGACATTCTTGAGGCTTGTGTAAGTCAACAGGAAAATACTGTTATTCCACAAGATGCCACTGCAGCTGGACGGGCTTGGGCATCACTGATCTTCTGAGAATTAGCACGAATTAATTTTCACATTAACCTGCTTGCAGCCATGAACGCTGCACTAGGTACTAGGGGATTCAGATCATTACAACAATAATACTTTTGTGCTAATTACAAGGACACACCAAAAAGGTTTCTGTAGCAAGACTAGCCCATTTTATAGCATGTAGGCCACTGGCAGTAATGAGCTTCATCTGTCCCAATTGGTATAGAGTAATTTTCTTTAAGGTCTCATTTCTGACACTTGCAGACTTTTTCAAAAGGTTTTCACTTGCAAAACCATCCCTGATTGCCTGTTATCTGTGTTTTCCCTTTTCATTATTTTTTTAGTTTTACTATAGTGTTAGTTTTGAAATATTTCAGATTGCCATATTGTTTTCTCGTATTCGTTGTCATCTAGCAGGAATGGTCTTAAAAAGAAGGAAAAAAGCTTTAGATAAGACATTAGGAAAAAATGAAGCTGCAGAAAGGAGAGTGAAGCACCAGATTAGACTCTTTGGTGTGGTTGAAGTGTCTCCACCTCTGGGGATTTTTTAAGAACAAATTAGACAGATGTCTGTAAAAAGATATAATTGTGACTTGCGGACCCTAAAGCCTTTCTGCTCCCTCCCTGACAACTTCTCTTTCTCCTCTTCACTCTGATTGCTCACACTCATGCTCCAGTTGCAAGTTTCTGATGCCTGGCACCCATTTAAGTGTGTGCTGTTTGTCCTTGGAAAATGTTAGGCAGTGCAATTTGATACAATCCTTAATCATTGCAGTCTAAGCTAAATCATCTCCATTTGCTTTGGAAAGTGCAATCAGTTGCCCCAACACAGAAGGCATTTAGGAACTTAATCACAAATCCCAGACCATAATGCTCTCCCAGATGATCTTGCCTGAGTCTCTCATTTGATCTGAATATGTCTGTTTCTTAGAAGAGTATGTATAGGAAACATAAGTCATTCTGTATTCTTCAAGAAATTTCTTCAGTGTTTATGCGTTTTGACCATTCCTTCCCAAACTGTTTCTGAAAGCTGTATGTACGTGACATTTATCAGTGCTAAATGCTGTTTAAACACCTAAGTGAAGGGATCATCTTGATCCACTGCTTTTTCCTACCTGCATCATCCTGGACAGTCACAAGTAGTGAAGCAGAAAATCAGAGAGCCTTGGAGAAACCAGCCTACCAAGGCTGAGCCAAAGTACAGTGTCAACAAAATATTACAGACTATCACCATTTTTGTCAATGAGCTCTTCAGGAAAGGAAAAGCCAGTCTGCAGATGTCAAATGAATCTTAGGATGAAGCCATAGACTGCAGTCATGAAAAACTGTCACTGTATTACAAATTATGATTTCCCCCCTGAAAATGGGTCTAAAAGAATTTGCCTTTCAAGGGAACATATGGCGCTGCAATCCAACTGCTGTCCCTAACAGTAGGCTGGCAACTATGGGAAAGTCTGCACCAGTAAATAGCATTTGACACAGCCCCTTTTTTCTCTCTCCCTGTCCCTCTCTGCATTCCATATATATACATATAACTATGTAGATATATATTTGCATTAAATTAAATATATATATATGCATTGAATTGATGCTGTAAAACACAGTTAAACCAATAATATCCACCACATCAGGATAACAAAGCATTCACTCCAGAGAACAAACAGCTGGTCCTTGGGAAAAGCTGTTGAGGTTGCCGTTCTTATTCTGGGATGCTTGTCATAATCATGAAAGAATATAAGGAGCCTGGGTATCAGGTGGGAAGTTTTCAGCACTTCCATTTTCTATTAATCTTAAACCTTGTCCATAACGTGGCTCACTAGCACAACAAGGAGACAGCAGAGGTCTTCTCCCTATGAGATTGACCCTGATCTTTTCTTTTTTACCTAAGTCTATGGCATGCCTGAGTTGAACAAAATCACTGAAGATATTGATTTGATGAAGACACTGTAGACAGAAAGCATAAAGGGCTTGGTGGTTTGTAATATTCACTGACATACGTGTTGTCAAATTAACTTTGATTTTCAGTTTTCACTCAACAGAAAGGCTGTAATACAATAAAATTGTTTACATAGTACACAGGACCAGTGATGGGATGGATAATAACTGGAAGATGTTACTGTGCCGAGGTTAGGAAGACCTGGTTACTCCATCACAGTATAGTGGAAAGTTGGCACAGGGAATAGGAAGGGCCTCTCAAATACCTGTTTAACTACAGATAGTGCTTTATCTGGAAAACGACACCTACAGTGTCCATCAGGAAAGGAGAAAAAGTAATATTTGTGCATTCAACAGATCTGGAGATGCATGTCTCTCCTCAGTAGTATGTAGAAACATAGATTTAGAAACAAAACAGGGAAACAAATCCAAAATTGGATTTAAAAAGTAATATAGTTTGTCTGGCAAATTTTCTTAATATCAGTTTTTGATGGTTTTTAGAAAGAGGAATATGTTTGATGCAATATGTCTGATTTTTTAGGAAGTCATTTGATATTCCATGATATAGGACACTGCTATTTAAATCAGTGAACTCATTGTAGCAATGATAAAAAAGCCAACTAAAGGAGAGGCAAGCATACTGAAAAAGAATGAAACAAAGGTTGGATTGTTTATTTAGCAAAATGGAGATTGGTAGATGAAGTTGTGTTCTCTCTATAAATCTGTCATGAGAATCAATATACAACGGAAAAGGACAACTTACACAGAGGATCTGTGTTGGTACAAAAGCCAATAAGTAGCTTCAGCTGCATTTAGTTACAAGAATGAGTCTAGCCCTTTGAGGACTGAATTCTGTGTGTTATTGGACTAATTGTAAGAAAATATTTGAGCGGTTTATGCACAGGATTTTAGGTTTTGATTTTCTGTAAAAGCAGGAATTGGACTTGATTAAGAACTTTTCCAGCTAGGTCTTTTATCCTGTAAAGGTGGGTTTCTGTGGTTCAGTGAATGATGAGCCTAAGAGTATCAGCAGTAATTGCAAGGCATTTGTTGGCATTACATTGATTTTTCAGACATTATTCCAATTCTACATTATCTGATGCTCAAGTTAATCCACATTTCAGAGCATCCAGACCATCAAATATAGCCTCTGTGTCTAATTAGTGGCCAGTTGCACAGCATACATGCTTGCGACCTAGATATTTCATTTCACAGTACTCAAAATACTCCTTATAATAAGGTAAGAGGCATGCAGCGAGCATGACTTATCCTGAGGCAATATATGTATTTGTCTTGTTTAAATTCACTCAGGCTTGCAATGTGCTCAATCGTTCCCTATTACCCATTTGTATTAGTAATGGTAATCTGGCTTAATCAGGAAGTTCTTGCAAGCTAATATTGCCTCTTAGAAAAGATCAATACACATGTGGGAATGTTTTTATCCATTTCATTCCTTTCAACATACTTTTCTTTTTTGTTCAGGACATTTGGGATGTTTTTAAAAAAGTTTTTTTTTTATGGTAAAAATGGATAGCTTCGTTTCTAGTCTTTGCTCAGTTCTTCTTTTTAATTCAATATAGTGTCTCAGACAGCCTCAGAAGATGGGCGGAGATAACTTTGTCTGGAAAAGCAGCACAGATGAGTATAGGAAAGGAAAGATTACAGGGGGAGGTAGTTTTTACCCAGCGGATTTTTAAGTCAAGGAGGGAATCATTTATTAATGACATTATTCAATGTAAGCAGACATTATTAACCATAATGGCAAAACAGTTCAACACAACAAGTAATACCCATGTTTATTTTCATAACACTTTTGCTAAGATTCTGGCTGTATTACTGATGGTCCTTCTAATCTCTATGCTTCTTCTAGTCTGTAAGGCTATCCTGTTATATGGATAATTACATCAAATAGTAGTGGTATTCTTGCTACTATTTAATTGTCTGCTTTAGCTTATAATTTTCAAATGATTTATGGGTCATTGTTTTGAGGTTTTTTTACTGTAGGCTACCACTTTCATGCTGGTTTGTGGAATTAATAAAATCACATCAGATTCTCCACAACTCTGTTTTCAGAAAGAAACTTTTTTCCCACAAGAGTCTTCTAGGAACCCCTTTTTTATTTCTTCCCACTCTAAGTATATCAGAATTTCATGGAGTACAAGTACAGAAGCGGCATATGATGTCTTAGCTTTGAAAGTTTTCATATAAGTTTTCATAAAAGTTCACTTGGGAGTTTTGAGCCCTGATTGAGCACTGTCTTGTTTTGTAATTTTTGTCTGAAAATCAGGCAGGTCAGACTGGTCTACATTTCCAGTTTTATTTTAAAACAATTCTTTCACAATTCCTATGCAGATCATCTGTCTTCTTAGCCATACTAATTTGTTATTGATTCTGGAGATGATGAAGTATGATTGTACCCTTTTTCTTGTTCTAAACTGCTTTATTACAAGGTGTCATCTTCTGCATACAATAGTTCTGGGGAAGATACCACCTCCCCCAATCTGCCCCCCAGCTCTGTATCACTGTATCTTACCTCTTCATATTTGCAGGCAGTTTCATTTCTGAGAGCTTTCCAGTCTACATCAATCAGACTCAGTTGGTTAGTGTAAATAGACTGAAGAGGCTAACCCAGTTCATTCTTGTTGAAAGGTATTTGGGAAAACTCCCATGAGTCATGTAGCTGATAGGTGGGGCACTCAGAAGACTATTGGAAGGAGGATATTTACAAAAGCTGGAGACAAGTAGGAATCATTTACCATTAGAGTCTGTAAAAGTGGAGTATCTACCCAATGTAGGTACAGGGTTAATCAAGACCATCAAAATGTCTTCCCGGTATTGCCAAGCCTAGGAAACTCTAGAAGCGGTCAGCTCTGTATTTTGTTTCCTCATGTCAATTCATGTCTTTAAGAGCTGTAAGCAGGCAAAGCCAGCATCACCATTAAGAGGGTATGGCTAATCAGTATAATATGTTCAACTCCCAGGAAACAGAACTACATTTGGTAAAAAGCAGAAGCAAGAAAAAGCAATGAAGCAAAAATAATAAGTAACAATTGCCCCAGGCAATAATTTTGGATGGGGAATTGTGGAAATTGAATAAATGTCTGAAAATAAGATCCTTCACCACTAGCCTTAAGCAAGGAAATGACTAAGTGAATTAGCTTAGCTATTAATAGAAAGTAGGTTTTGTTTCTTTGCAATGTCCCATGTAAATATTTGTTGAAGAAAGAGGATTCCAATGCAGGGCAGCTTTTCTTTTTTTTCACCTTGACAGTCATTTTGTGCCTAAAACACCAGAGATATCTTAAAACATTTCTGCACTGTACAAATCAGTAACTCCTACAAAGCTATCAAGGTTAATGAGACATATGCTGCTCTGCTGGGCAAGCGTGGCTGTGCAAGCTGGATGCCTGGGGTGAAGTGATGTGCTCAACTTTTCCAAGATTTCACACTGTGCTGCCAAGGCAGACCATGTGTTATGATATGGCTGTTTCAGATCTGGCTCTCTGCTCTTTTATTTGCCTTGCCCCTCCTTGGACATGTGTACACAAAACATTGTCCAGGATGTTAGCTCAGTGTGAGCCTCAGGGAATTTGACGAACTGCCACTAACAGTCCTGTTTAGTTGAGGGGTGCATCAATTCAAATCAAGGGGGACATAACTTTTTGACAATACAGTAAAATTCAGTGCAGGCAAAAGGTTCCCAAAATCTTGGGAGGGGTGGTTTTTAAAAGCTATTGAGTTGCTTGCAGTTTTCTTTGATGGTTGGAAGAAGCTGCAAGAAATTCCCATCTGAGAAAGTCCAGGCTGACACTTCATGAACCAAGGATAGGCTTTAAGGGAACAGATAGAATAACACCTCAGTGGGATACATAGTCCTTGTCACTCACTAATAGCTTGATTTATTTTAGTACATCTCTTTCATTATGAGGCATGAATTCTCTGCAACTAAAGCTACTAGAGACTAATTTGTATTGGAATTATATTCCCCATGACATAGAATAGAGCACGATATTAGGCTCCTGAGTGTATCGTGGGAGGAAGATATCTTTTCAGGTGTATTTATATTCACAACTAACACAATATGAGGGCTGTATCTAATGGGGCAACAGATGGAAGAAGCATTATATTCAGTAATAAAGCAAATGAAAATAAAGTTAGTGGTGATGTTTAAGCAATGAGGCCAGCTACAGAACAAATATACAGGGTGAAATTTCAATTGGAAGTCAGACTCAAGTGTAAATACCTGTATATTGGTAGAGGAACACAACCAACCAATATCAAAGAACAAAGACATTAATGGCCCTACTGTGCTGAAGTTTAAAAGGCCAAAGCAATGAGTAAAGTCGGTAAATATGCCTACATCATTATTTTTGAAAGGTTCCTGAAAAGGTGTGTTACAAATACTCCAATAAAAACAAGCAGATATATTAAAACTAATAAAACCTAATAAAATGTAAATGTATCTTCCATTCCCCAGTATTGAAATCTGTGGTTTTCATTTCCTCTGAGTGAGCTCAGGGGAGTTATATGACTGATAAAGAAATAGCAGCATAACTTGTTCTGTTGCTTAGCACATCATGAATGAAACAAAGCCTTTTGAGCAACACTTTCTCCGATAAATAATGCACATTATTGCATTGCCTATTGATGGCATAAGAAATGTGTGCATTTTTTTTCCTATCAAGTGATGAATTTAGCTGATGTTAAATCTAATTGATCTTTTGGACTTATTGAAGGCACAACACTTGCCATACAGTATAAGATGAAAAGCCAGCCTTGTCCAGAACTATGTCCCTGGCAGTGGCCAACACCAGACATGGTAGAGGAAGATACAATAGCCAAAGGTACCGTGAACTGTACCTAACCATAGTATGTTTGGGTTTTTATTTAATTATTATTAAATTACCACAGAACACAAAGAATTTTCACCGTTGTTAACCTACTATGTAAATGCTTGCAACCTCAGACAGCTATAGAATTGAACTCCTAAAAACAGCATCATCTACAAACAGCAGTCAGGGTACTTTTAGTAAAAGTTGACTCAAAATAAATATTAAACAGAAATACCACAAAACTGTAAACAGAAGACATAAATACTAGCCAAAAGTATTAGCAGTTTATGTCTTTTTTCACACTCTCGCTTTTTATGTGTATTACAGTAGTTTCAAAGGCTCCCAGAGCTGTGGGACGCTAAGCACCTAGCAGGCATAGCCAAAGACACAATGTTAATCTAGCATCCATATCTTTGCCTTAGGTGCTGTAGTGTGATGAGACTTACTCTTTGTGTCTCACCCAAGTTCACACGATAAATGCGTGGAAAAGAAAGAATCAGACCCAGTCCTCCGCAGTCCTGATGCTGGTCTGCTCACCTTCCTCTCACCTCCATGTGTAAAACACTGGTGACTGGACAATACTGTGGGCAAAGGGCAGAAGCGGAAAACACTCACTGTAGAAAGAAATGTGTTCTTATGTTATTTTAAATCTTAAACAATTCAGCCAAGACATCTGCTAAGAGGACACAGAGGGGAGAAAAAAAACATTTACATAAACAGCATAAATAATGTTACTATAATAATAGTATCATGCACATTGCTATCTCAGATGTCCAGGGCAATAAATTCATGACTTGCTGTAGTGGCATACAAGTTATGTTCCCATAAACAGAACAGAATAAAATCTCAGAAGGTTTAAACTGGCCTGGATCCACCGAAATTATGCCAAATTTATACTGATGGATAAGCTGGTCTGGCAGCTATTCATTTATTATAGTGACTAAAGTTATCCGACATACCCTTTTTGAGGTGATAAAATTCTATCTCTGACTAATACCTTTCTAGTTTTTTGTTTTGTTCTGATTTTTAAGCAGTGTAGTCTGTTAAAATTGGACAGTTTGAGTTTTACTTTAATTTCACCCTCTGACAGAGTCCAAGAGATATACGCTGCCTTTTCCAACCTCCTGCATGCATTGTAGCCATCACTGCTTCGCCATTTGCTGAAGTGGGCTAGAGATGCATTATTTTAGAAGCACAAAAGCAGCAATTAGGAAATCTCTTATCATCTAGAAGCAAACAGTGATGATCCTGAATTACACAGGAAAGCAAATTTTGATACCTGCTGACAGAAGGAATTGCTGTCTCTCTAAAGGTGCCAGCACTAAAAGCATTCAAACTAAAAAAGACTTGGACTGTGATGCTAAACTATTATTTTCACTGTTGTATAATACGTCAGCATTTCAGTTGCTTAGCTATACTTTACTGGTAGGATCAGAGCTTTTTTGTTACCATGTTCTCTAAATTCAGTCAAAGCTACAATCCTTATTATAAATTTGAAAGTGAAAAATAACAGTAATATAGCTTTTTAAAATTCTGCAACTCCTGTTCTCATAGAAAAGCTGCAGCGTATTTATTCATCATAGCTATTCTTTATTTGTATGACCAAAAAGTAACATCAAACCATCAGATATAAAATCTCTGTCTTTGCTATTTTTAGATTTAGAAATTATTTGATTTTCACTATGATTTTTTAAAAATTGCTTGAGGTTTGGTTTCTTGCATTCATTTTTAGTCCCTCAAATGCATCTAGACTTCCAGAGCTTTCTTGCATGCTCAAGTATCATAGCCCTTTAGGCCATTTCTGAAATGACTCGGATAATTTGAACCTAAAATTTCAGTATACTGCTTATTTTAATTGAAAATAGTCCTTTTTCCATGTATATGAAAGGACTTAAGTCACAACTCTTACCCAACTGTCCTTGATGTCTGTGCATCTGTGCATCCACCATGGATCTCATAAAATCATTATATTTTCCTTCACAGCATGTGGAGAGACTTAAGTGTTGAGTAATTGGCCTCACAACTGCTCACATACTAAGCCAAATCATGGGCCACCAAAGCTGGGAAATAGGAAACTCAGAAGGGAGATGTATGTATTAAAATAACTCCTCCCCACCATGTAGGTACCCACCTGCACAGCTGTAGAAAGGGTGGCAGGATTTTAGATATCTAACTCACTTCAGCAGTAGCTGAAGTGCATAGACTCAGATGCCAAAGGGGATTAAGCAAGATTTTGTAGACCACAGTTTTTATCTTGGCCAGCTAAACTTAGTTTCAGTTTAAGTGCATTACTATTAGGGTTTGGGGATTTGGATGTTTTTTTAATGGGGCTGGCCATTTACTTTGCTTTGATTTCTCAGTATGTGAACTAAGGAGAAGGTTCAAGGTGTTTGAAGATCACTCCCAAAGGTCTATCCAGTCTTTTCAACATGTGCAAGTGCTTTGGAAAGGCAAACAATTGCATTGATATTCAAAGGTTAGAATAGATAAGAGTCCCAGATATAGTACTTGACAAGCTGTTGGAATGAGGTAGAAGGAAAAACACCAGCTCCCTGTCTGCATATTCAGACTAATGAGTTGGGTATGAAGCAAATGTCAGTTGTTCAAATTGGTGTCTGTATTTAATAAATACACCCTGGTTTTGCCTTGGTTGAACCTGTGAACAATTCATACTGTTGCAGTTCACACTGACTCCCCTCTCTCTCTCCTGACTGTGCAGACAATTGAGCAGAGCCAACTTTAGAAAACAGACCCTTGGAAAAATGGGCACTTGCTTGGGGCAGCATGCAAAGCCCATCTTGCCAATGCCAGAGCCCTGAAAAATGGTCTTGCTGTCCCTGCTGGGCCATTCCTCACAGTAGCAATCTCCTCTCCCACATCCAACAGCACCAGATTCACCTCTCCAGGGTTAGTGAGTTGTATCTGTATCCTTGGGACAGCTAAATTCAGGTCTACCTACACTGCCGTGAGCCCTGACCCAGCTTTAAAGCAGAGTATGAATAAACACTTCCCTCCTTCTCATCTGCCCTGTTTCTTATAACAACATTCCCAGATCCACAGGCCAGCACAAATCATTATATTATTTGGTCTGACCCCAGCAATAATATAGGTTACAGTTTGCTCACCCATTTGCCCTTTTAGTCTAATGTACAACTTTATCAGTTTCTTAAGCTACCAGAGTTAAGTTTGTTAGATCATTAGTGAATCAGGCAACAGGTTGAACATTTGCAGATGGATTTTGGTAAGTCAAATTTGGCAAATTTCACTAACGATGCACTCCAGCAGCAATGCATTCTTTGTTCTCCCTTACTGTAAAGGGCATGAAATTAGTGAATCGGCTTTAACTGTATTTCTTGGCAGCATGTCACAACCTCAGTGTCCTTTTAATTCTGTAGGAGCCCTAAAAGTGTCTTATTTAGATTCAGTGCTGAATTTGTAGGAGGTATGTAGAATTTTTCTGGACCTTAGCACTGCCACTTACTCTCACCTAGCAAACGCAAAGCTATTAGGAAACAGCTCCTCTGGAATGACCCCATATATAAGGAAGTGTTAAGAAAAAAGGACTTTTCCCCAGTGGGCAGGACTGCTGTAGCAGTTCTGATGGCAGAAATGAAGCATCACTCTTTCTTTTTCTGTTCACATTTCAAATGCAGCTGTCACTGTAGGATCTAGGCATCAGTAGGAGAACTAGGAGGACTGAGATTAAAGAAGCTGATATGACCTGGGTTAAATACTATCTGCAGTGATGGTCTTGCAAATTTTGGTCCAGGCATTTCTCAGGAGGAAGGGACATGTGTACAGTTCAGTATTTTTTGATGCATAAATACGAAGAAGGTACTGTGGGAAAAAACATCTCAAGAACATGAAGTAACAGAACTATCATTAGTACTTCAGTATTTTTTAATACCAAGCAGGGAGCAGGAGCTTGAACCCTGAACTTCCATCACAGACTTCTTAGACAATTTTTAAGATGTGTTGTGGTTTCAAAATGATTTCCAGAAAGACAGAGGTTATTAAATTCAGAATAAATTTACAGTCAGTTAAAATCAGTTAAAATACAAGTATGCTCTGAAGTCAGAACACAAGCTCTAATATCATCATCTGACCAAGCTGTAATCATTCGAGTATCTCATGAGCTGGTGTTCAAGTTGCAAATAGCTGGATGCTGTGCTAGAGAGAGTCAGATTTTCAGTCCTTTCTTCTCACTCTCCAGATCGGTGTCTAAATCTGGGAGTTACTCCCACACGTCACATACAGACTCTGCCTGTGATATGGTTGCTTATTAAAGGAAAAGCTGCCATTACAGCTGCTCTGATGTAAACCATTCATATCTGTGGCCTCGCCCAGATGTAAAACATCAAAGAAGCTGAAGTAGACTGTATGTTTACTGTCTCCTTCTGTGTATCCACCTCACATGAAAGAGACCTAGTAACAACCCTTAAAACTGTAGTATTCTGTCTGTATGCAGAGGACTGACACTGTATGAGGAAGAGAAATGCAAGCTTTTTGGTTTTAAGATCACCTTTCCTATTTGCCAAGAAGAAATGGTAAATTTGTTATAAGGAAATATAAAGTTAAACAAAGTGTTGCTCAAAAGATGATTATTTACCAAATAAATTCTAGAGCGGGGGAATAGAACAAATATGAGTCACATAGAACAAACTTAAATCCTACACTGGGATAAACACTTCAAAACTAAACTCCACTTTAAAAACAACACAGGTTTGTAGGAGTTTTAGTTCCGCTGAGGATTTGGGCTTTTAAATCACTGAGAAGTTTAAAGATGTACTCTAGGTGAAAGAAATGAGCAAGAAATAAGCTACAAAATAAATCTGAAATATAGTGTGCATGTAGGAGTGTCTCTTCTCCTGACATACAGAATTTTGGCTGCAGTCAGTGAAGTCATAGGTATGTGGGAAGACTGAAGAGTCTTATACCACAGCAGAGGTTCCCAGCTGATTGGCAAAGTAGCCACTGCCACTTAAACTCTATAGGTAATGCCAAAGAAGCACAATGGAAAGGGAGTTAAAATGTATCAAGGAAGAAGAAGAAGAAGAAGAAGAAGAAGAAAACAAGAAGAAGAAGAAAACAACAAGAAGAAGACTATGACAAAGAAGAAGAAGAAGACGATGACAAAGAAGAAGAAGAAGATGATGCAGATGACAAAGCTGATGAAGAAGGGGAAAAAAACACAGAAGCCCAAATCAAACCACTCTGCTAAGCAAGCTAGAAGGTAGCTAGTGTCTATGCAAAATGCGGGATCTTGGAAAGGTCAGATGTTATTATCCAATGAAAAGTTAAAGGGCACTGAATAAAATGAATTAGTTGTTGCAAAGCATCTAGACATTCTGGGAACCAAGCCAGTGTGAACAGCAAGTGATCAAACAAAAATAATGCTGAGATTTCTGCTAGGAGAAAATGAGAATATTGCTGTCTTACAGCATTCTCACCTTGCTCAAATGGCAACAAACAGGGAGCAGACCAATAGGTTATAAATGCACAGTAAAGATTATTTGCTTAAACCAAGAGGTGGTGTGCTCTGATGGAATGTACCTCCACCTTTAAGGGAGGAAAACTTATGTTCTGGTTTCACTTCTGCTCCAGACTTGCTGTGTGGAAATGTAGACCCTCCTTTTGAAGCAGGGAATGAAATAAAACATTGAGGTTCAGGGAACATCTTCTTCTCTTTGCTGGTATCAGTCTGCAACATCTTACTCTTCAAAGTGTCACTGACTCACTGAAATGGATTTTGTACACCCCCACAAGTTAGTCTTCTAGCTCACATTGGTAGATTTCCTGGGTTTATGTTGAATTACGACTCTGTGTTGCTGGAGCATTGCCTTTAGGTTATCTATTTCAAGGAAGTAGAGCTTGTCTCCAAAACTGCAACCTTTCCTCTTGCAAACCAAAACTCAGCCCATTAGGTCACACAATGAGCACGGGAACATGCCAGCAGGAGGGACCATTGACCAGGCTGTACATGGGACATGTCCTTTCAGAGAGGAGCCTCACCAAATGACACATGTCTAGCTGAATCCTTGCCCCAATGCTGGTCACATGATGCTGATCAGCAGGTCATAACATTTTACAAAGTTACCAGCAGAGCTGTGGAGGAGGACAAGGTGTGGGAGGTGGTTTTCTGCCATTCTTATGCAGCTTAAACAGGTCTGGAGCTTCTGGGATCACTCACCCTAAGACTGAGCTATAAGACTAATAGCTTCACCTATTTAAAAGAAACAGAGCCCAGTCCTCGGTGGGCTGGGAGCAGTAATGTGGCTTATTGCTCATACAGTTTCATAGCTGCTTCAGCAATAATTAGACTTTGATATATCTCCTTCAGTTCTGTGGGATTTTACGCTAAATGCTTGACTCATTACTAACTTCAGTGCATCAGCCCACTGCCCCTAACAAGGTATCTCATCGTTTGGAAGGAGGAATGATATAGTGGAAAACTGCTTTTAACATCCTTTTTGCAGACTGAAAGATATTTGGTAACACATTTTAAATGTCCTTTCCTTTCCTGAAACTGCAGGAGAGAGGGTCTAACTTTTTGACTTTTTATGTAGTCAGCGCTGAAACGCTCAGGTATCACAATAAAGAGGTCATATATTTACCTAAGATAATATATTAATTCGAGCTTCTATTAGACCTCAATTTTCCAGATATGTCTTACACTCATTAATTTAATATTAATTTGCATTTAGTAGCTGTCATGATTATTTAGGTCAATAAAACTAAAATATCTTTATATTCTCTGTCTTTTTTATCTCCTTAGAGTACGCTCGGTTTGAGGCAAAAATCCATGACCTGCGTGAGCAGATGATGAATCACAGCATGAGTTCTGGGTCAGGCTCCCTGAGGACTAATCAGAAGAGGTCGCTGTATGTCAGGTAAGCAGGGAGAGATTTCTCCCGGGAATATGTCAGCAGCTACCTTGTCTATACCTGACTTGTGTGTTGTGGGTTCAGCAAGGTGGGAAAGAAGTTTGAAGAACTGCATTGAATTGAACCGAGAAATGCATCACTCTTACAAGCACAGCATCATTAATGTGAAAACTGGATAAAGCCCTATTGCTTAATCTGATCATTTCAAGCCATTTTCAAAGAGCATTATACTTTTACAGTAATTTGGTTTTATGAGATGAAGATTTCTTACCAGTTGTCAGCCCTTTCAATATCTGAGATGGATACTGTGGTATAGTGACGCATTGCGTTTCTGTGTGAGGTCTTGCCCAGACATGGAATGATTGTTCTCATAAAGAACACTTTTTCCCCAATCCCTTGTGCTTACAAAGCAAGGACTATTATATGCTATTCTAAATGAATGACAGTCTGCTGCTATCCCCTTGCATACCCCTTCTACCAGTCTATGCTACAAAGAATTTACCATCTACCTATCAAGATCAAATATGCAAACGAGATGCTAAGCAAACTGATGTACATAGTTTAGATGGGGTAGTGAATAACACAGGCACTGCCTAGTTGTAAACCAGGCAGTAGCAGTGGTTATAGTTTTGCTTCAACTGTGCAAGTCTATTGCCATAGACGTTGCTGGCTGAAAGACTGGGTGTTGCCTAATTGCCCCTAGCAAAGTTCTTGCCCTTTTTGGACTCAGGCAGACTATGGGACTCTGTGCCAAATATTTTAATAGTCTTAATAATTATGCTACACTAGGCTTTTCATTTTCATTTTTGATCCCCACGCTCAGCATATAATTTGAAATTTCTGACAATCATGAAGTAGAGGGAAGCAATTTGTCAGCCTCCAGGCACTGATAATTATTCATGGACAAGCTAATTCGGGTGATAACATTGCGGAGATCCAATTAAGGCTAAATTCTACAATTTGTCATTATGCCCTCAGCACGAAGGGGTAAGGTAGGAAAGAAGGAAGCAAAAACTTAAATGTTACCATGGATGGTCTTAGCAAGCACATGAAGCACTAATTGGTACTGCTGCCTGAAAAAGGAAGGACTGAAAGGAGATGGATCACTGTTACCAGTGACCTTGCTATTAGGCAAGATCAGGTTGGAAGTGTCGCGGTTTTCAATGCATATCTAACCTTCTCTGACCTCTCCGGCTCTGTGTTCACTTTTGGAGCCATTCCACTTGCAGTAGGATTTTTCCAGACCAAACCCAGAATGACTTTGTTGTCAAGAGGTTTGGTCAGCTCCCTGAATTTGCATTTTATGAAAAGCTACAGTCATTGCATATGTAGGGATAGATCCAAGCTTACTTTACTTGAGGTAAGACAAGAATCCAAAATGTGGGGAACAATGGTGCATGAAGTCCAAGCTAGCAACCACAAGGCCATTCAGGTATACACATAAAGGGCTAACGCCGAGTCCTGAACAACTTACTGGTTTGAGCTGCAGTAAAGCTCAATTACCCCTGTATCAGCATCGACCTGGTAAGCCCTGCTGAGAGCTGAGGCTTATTAGCTTGTACACTGAGCCAAGCTAATATATCTGTGCTGCATCTGGGCTACCCTAGTTCGTCTATATGGTTTTGCTTTGTGTGCACCAATGAGCCTGGTTTTCTGCTAGTTCATGAATTCTGAATGTGGTCTGTCTCACTAAGCTGATATGCCCCAGTGCTTCACTGCAGGAATCTTTGATGTCTTAGCTCCATATCTAAATATCACTTCCCAGACCATAAATGCAAAAGCTGTTCTTTTATTCCAGAGTTGTTCCAAAAAATGCCCCAAACCTCTCAAGCAGAAAACCTCAAAAGCCTCAGTCACTTTTGTTCGCATAAATTTTTTGCAGTCAGACCCGCACAATTGGCCGTATCCAACTCAGAAGTCTGTTTGAGAGACTGTATTTTACAGATTATTATACTGTGTGTGTAGTGCAGCAGTGCCTGTTGCATTGTACTAGGCACTGTTCGTTCAAATCATACACACTAATTACAAAGGTAGCTTACATCTACACTAGGCACTAAGGAAAAAATAAATGTGAGTTCGTAAATGCGCTTGTTTTCAGAGACTGAAATTTTCACTTTATGGATAAACTCTTTACAGCCAGGGCCCAATGTAAAAAGTCTGGGATTTAGCATTTTTTGGTATTCTTACAACTCAGGACATTTCTGTTTCACTGGATTATTTTGGTCATCATATGCAAGAGAACTAGAGGCAAATTACCATCTGTTGCAACTCTGTAGCTGTAACATCAAGTTTATGTTTCAAGTTTGCTGTTTTCCTTTCTTTGGGATGTAGTGATTTTTCTGTCCTTCACTGAGTACAAGCATAGTTACTTTTTAGCCAGAGAGCTTATTCATAGTAAATAAGTATGTTCTAGGCAGCACAAGAAAATAAATTAAGGTCAATATAGGTTGTAATTGAAAATAAGTGTCATTATCTGCTCACAGAAAAGCCAACAGAAAAGGGTGAGAAAAAAGCAAAGCCCTGTGAACAGATTTGCCAGTGGATGCGGGGTTCACTGTATGCAGGATTTTCTTCTTTACCTTACAGTCTGTGATTTCCCCATCCATCTACTACTAAAATAGCATAGCATTTTTAATTGACATATATAGCAGTTTTATTAAATGAAGTGAGGTAAAATTTAATATGGGATGATGGGTTGAATGTAGGACTAGAAGTATCTGGCTGAAAGCAATTAAAAGACACGCTTAAGCAGTGTATACAACCACCAGAAAGCAATCAAGAATGATTAGTTCAGAAGAAATTGAGTAGCTCTTTGACACAGTCTTTTATTTGTGCATACTCTGGTGTTTCTGATTTTATTGAGTTTTTTCTTCCTTTATCCCAGTCTATTTTTCAGTTGCCCTCTGGAATATTTCCCAGGAATTTCCTGGAGTTTTTTTTCAGTGCTACCTGTTCCTTTTGTATCATAGATCCTGTATCTCTATTTGGGATGTTACCAGAAAGTCCACAACACAAAAGGCAAAGTATGAGACTTCAGAGGGAGACGGAGCAGTAGGGAATGCTGTTAAATCTTTTGGGAACCCAGATTCTCTTTGTCATCAAACCTTTCTGTTGAGGAAAAGAAATACAGAAAGAAAAGCAGAAAGTGAGAGAATAGATATGAAAAATAACAAATTTTATTATTTATAAATTATTTATTGGTGAAGGTGAATGAACTTATTTTAGATTTAATATCTGAAATGAGAGGCTAAAAAATTTCTGCTGTTATGTTTTTTAATTCATTGGAATTCAGCCATCAGCTCATGATTCATGAGAAAAGTAAAGAAACCCATCACCAGCTAAATGCTGTGCTATATACATACATAGATTTAGTGTTTCTTATGCAAATTCATATTGTCTTTTTTGTATTTTTGGCTCAAGGCTTTAAAATCTGCTCTTGTAAAATTATGTATTTGGTTGTCTTGAAATAGATAGATGCTTTGCTTTGACCTTCTAGGTCCAGATCCATAGTAAAATTTTTCAGCTATATACAGTTACTATTGATACTCTAAGGAAAGGCCAAATCATGTTATTTAACCCATAGGCTACAAACATGACAGCCTTTTGAAGAGTTAAGCATCAGAGAAGTACAGTTCTTCAAAAAGTTTGGTGAATGCAAGCAGCCATTGAAACTTTAGTATAAAATTGCCAAGCTTTGGAGCTTAAGTATGATGAAAGGGTTTTCCTGTTGATTTACTAGATTCCTCCTGAGTTTAAAGTACTTGTGCTAGATTTCTGAGAGTAAAAGTAGGTACTTCAGTAATTGCTGCTAGATGTACAAATAAAAGTTTTTTGGTAATCATCTGGCATCCAAGAACAGCCTTCTTACAGTCTGTTGTTGATTTGCAGATGAAGAATAGTTAGATAAGATTAAAATAAACAGCCATGGCACTTTTTAATCTTAATTCAAACCAGGCAGTTTATGAAATAATGTCTTAATTAAAAATTCCAACTGTCCAAAGCCACAAACAGGCACTGTGGAGATGTATCAATCTGCAGAAATGACTCAGAAGCTTTACACACACCCTGGTCCTTTCATTGCCACTCCACTGTTTAAGATCTGTTCAATACCATCACTGACCAAACATAATTCCACCTAATCACAGGCACTTGTTGCCCTGTATAAGGGGGACTGGTTGAGCTTACTGAAATGCAGATATTCCAACTCCAGCACTACTTTTAAATATATCAGCACAAAGCAGATTGGACAGTTGGCTGTAAAGGTGGTTATGGAAATCAGAGCTGGAACAGGGCTGGATGCAGCTGTAATTTAAGAAGTGGTTTAGCAGCTGCCTCTACACCAACTGTCCAGGAGAGAAAACTACAGTGGGAAATGTCACCAAGTGTCACCAAAGGGAAATCCTCTTCCCAATATGATAAGGAAGTTTAAGATCTTTTTTTTGTTGTTGTTCCAGCCAATGCTGCACTAATTATAAAAACTGTGCATAGTGCAAACAAGTGCCTCTTAGTCCACTACATTTTTGTCTTCTTCTAGCTGGAATCAGTGCTACGCATTTCATAGCTTTGATAGATATGTGCTGTACAAACACAAAGCATTATATGTTAAAAATTAGTGTGTTCTGGTTCAGTTTTTATTGAGCTATGAGGAACAGAATCTGAATATTTGCCATAGCAACATAGCAGAAACTGAAAGGAAGTCAAAGTTGAGGGACTTCGGCTTGTTTACTCTGATTTCCAGCACAATGAATTCTCCATTAGGTGTTAGAGACCTTTATACAGATTTCCTGAACTTCTTAGAAATCAGCATTATGCCATAACACTTAAAGAGAATTTGATTTTCAACAAATCACAGAAATTCTCACTTGGGAGCTTTGCCGAGTTACTGCTGAAGTTTGGGTAAGGCAGTTTGTGAAAATCAAATCTGGCATCAGGGGCTGGATTTATGTAATGTCTGTTACAGTCACCAAATATCCATAGGCCAGTGAGCATTAAGTTAAGGCTTCTTGGGCAAAATTCTCCTCAGAGAGCTGCACAGCAAGTTGTGATGCAGTCTGAAACCCACATCCAAAATGCAGTTCTTGGAGACATCCTAGTAGTGAAATCTGAATCTGTGATAACATCAGACTGGGTGATGGAAAGCTCTACTATGTAGACCTAGAAGGAGAAATGTGATAAAGATGATATTTCATCAGGGCTTTTCGAGGGAACCAGAGAGAGAGGTATGAAATGGACATACCTAAATACTTACTGCAGGGAGAAACTATATATATATATAAAGAAAAACAAATAGATATATGTTAGTGTTAAATCTATGCTGTATCCACACGTACATTGCAAACATCTTCACTTAAGCTAGTTGTCTACTATCTCTCCTGAATAAGTAGACTGCACTTAACACTTTCAGAGTACAATTCATCTCATCCAGAAGCAGACATCTAAAATTACTCAGGCGAATCATGCCCTAAAAATGTCTATTTCTCACAATTGAGTGAAAGGAGCCTCAGGTGATTAGCTGAGAGGTAAATATCTGTATTAGAGACACTTCAAGTTGTGTGACCTGAATCCCACCCACACTGAATATCTTTTGCTCTCTCTCTCTCTCACACACACACACACACATACAGAGTATACATAAACATACCTTGAAGGAGCTGTAACATCAGGCACTGTGGCTATTGTCTGTGAATGCTTCTGCTGCATGTTCGGTAAGACACTGCAACGTAACTTTGAAACACTGTCAGTCCTGTTTAAATAGGCTGGTTTGTTCCCCATATTCTTATTCCCCAGGATTCCTTCTAAATTAATTTTCCACTTTTGTTAGCACTGTTGAGGATACACGAATGTTTAGTTCATGGTCATCAAGCTGGATGAGTTTATGATTCTAGCTATGGCATTACACTGTACATTTCTTTCAGGCATCAGAGAACTGTAGGTCAACCTAGATTTCTGGAGAGTGAATGTGAGTGAGTTTGGCACCCACACATTATTGTTTGGTTTTGATGGGGAAATAGCTAGAGCTTACGTAGCTGTGCCGGTACTTTAATGGCATGAGAGAAGCTCTTAGAACTCTCTTTACTGAACAGTAAGTAGATGAAAGTGGACTTTTAGTACAATTTTTTCACTTATCTTGGATTATTCCTAGGCAATTGAATGGTCCAAATTATAACACAGAATGGAAACACGCATTCAGAAAATCTGTGCTAAATGGCATAATACAGAAAGCTGGGGTTTATGATAATGTTTAGCAGACATGTTTGGAAATGGTCAGACAGGTACGCACATAACCTACACTTGTGAAATGGGCTGTTACACTTGAAATGCCATTTCAGACTGGAAAATTGAAACCTGCTTAGAATGTTACTCATTTCACATGTGGTGGATAAGTGTGAGTTTCTAAATATTCAATTAATACTTTTTAGCTGTTCTTTCTCTGAATATAGAGTCTTCTCCACATCTTCCTGGCAATGGTATTCTCACTGGCTTCATTGAGACCTGCTCAGTCTCACAATAAAGGAAACAGTGCAAATCTTTATTTTTCAAAGCAAGGAAGGTGACTCTGTGTGTTTGAGAGACCTTTTCCCCAGGTGGATGTTCAGGAGCTGAACAGTATAATTGAATAACTATTCACTTAGGTCTTTATTAATTATCAGAGACTCTGAGGAACAGAGAAGGTTGAAGGATATACTAGAATACAAGAATCACCTAATACAGTGGGCAATAATTCTAGTACTTATTATGTATTACTTTGAAATTCATAATGTTTTCTTATGAAACTCAGATCACTTATATGCTTAGAGGAACATTTTTTTTGGCTTTTATAAAAAGTATCATGTTCCTCATCCTGCTGTTAAGTACAGACTAAACAAGAAATTTAAAAATTCAACTAAAAATTTAATAGCAGGGAATATCGGGAGAGAGGCTGTGTTGCTGTTTTTTTTTCTAGGTGGCTTCTCACTGATGTCAGTGGGAGCTGTGAGCATTTCATACTTTTTTGTATTATGCCCATGAAATTTTCATAGGCCCTTAAGTGAAGTCCCTTAAGTCACACAACGGTGTTGCCACTCTCAGCTGAAAGATGGATGTGAGAATTATTAATCTTGGAGTATTCACAATTCAAAGGCCTTCTTCAGTCTTATAGTTTGATGACATTTTGCTGTTAAAAAAATCACCCTGAAATGTGATGCTTTAAGTATAACAATATGCCTCACCTAAACCATAGGACTGTGAAAATCAAAGTATTTGATATATAGTCAGTTGAAACTATTAGCCACCTCAGAAGCTACTACAGTTTTTCCTAATACTTACTATATTTCTTATTAATCTCATGGTTTTTTTCAGTGTTGATACTAATGAACAGCAAAGCTAAAATTAGGTTTGTTTACAATCTTTAATAACATTTCATGGACAAAAAAAGACACAGTGGAGAGTGAAAACTGAACATGTAAACACATCAGTCAAAACAGTCTCATCTTTGCATCTGATGCCAGCTCTCTGCTTCACATCTGCATGTTAATCATATCTGATACTCTTAGGTACCTGGTATGAAGAGCCCAAATGTTTCCTTCCTGAGGCATGGTGCGATGCACTGTTAGCTGAAGCATGAACCAACAGCCCAGCAAGCCTTTTATCAAAGGATGATTCTCCACTTGTGCCAAAAAGGAACAAAAAGCAGATTTATTGCTATCTGGTTCTGGCTTTGCAAATCATTGCATACTTTATGTTCAAGATAAAGAGCTAATGCACATGGTACTGAGCATCTCAAAGGACTGAGCCCCATGTGAATAAACCACAGCCTAGAGTAATCTCAGATAACAAGCTCTGCCTAAAGTTCAGAGTATAAAAGAGAATATAAAGAAGCTGCTTATCAAAGCCATTCTTGCCTAATTCATCTTATCTTTACATTATCAGTAAAACTTTCTAGATATGAAATAACTGTCTGAGACCTGAAATCATGTCCTCAGTGATGAATTATTAATGCCTGCTGAAACAGCTTTTCCATTAGCAGCTTCAGTAGGAGTAAGCAGTACATACTTCTGGCCATTTTAGTTATTGTTCTGTTTAGTAAGTTTTTGAAACAATGTCCCAGAACAGGTAATGTGCTTGACATGTGATGTCTGCTCTAAAGAAGCAGTGCACCTTTTTCTATTCTTAAGAGGCGCTTTAATAGCTTTTCATTGCACATTTATTCTGCTTTCCAGTTCCCTAGTGGGACTGCCTACTTTCTGGTTCAGAGCCTCACCTTGCAAGAAAGTGTCAGCTAGAATAATTTCCAAGATAGAAGATGATGATGAAGAATTTGACCACATGTAGGAATAGGATTTGTTTGAAATGTCTGTAACCAAGACAGTCACCGTTTCAGCCAGCCTCATTTCTAAGCAGAGACTGAGAACATGATCTGTCAGTGCAGGGGGAGAAGTGACAATGAAGATAAACTGTCTGTGGCTTAAAATGGCTGAAAGTGAGTCAGCAAAACATGCATTTAAGCTGTGTCTGTTCTATGTGAAAAAGCCGTTTTATCCAACAAACAGTTTCTTATGATGTTTCCATGTCAACAGCTATAATAGGACACCATCAGTTTATGCAGCTGTCAACTGGAAAAGTACAAGACAGTAAGTTAGACCATGAACACAGAGAAGAAATCCCATTGAAATAAAAGCTTGTGGGAATACAGTCAAAAGTTGGAAATGTAAATCTGTGCTTTAGCACAGCAAAAGATAGCAGAGGCTCTTAGCACAGTGGCCAGCATGAGCTGAAAAAGGTAAGACTGCTTGGGCCCTGCTGAAGAGTTTTCTACCTGAAATATTATATGGAAAAGTTATAAAGATAATGTTGAACAGACTTTCCAAATTAGCTGTATTGGAACAAAGCTGAGAACAGTGTTGAAACAGGACATAAACCTGATGAAAAAGACAGTAGGAATTCCCATCTGAAGTGCCTTCTGAGAAAGGAGTAGGATCTTTCATCTCACTGCAAGTCCATCTATGAGAAGGGAGCTCAACCAAGTTAAGTGATGAGGCTGAGTGGGACCTTCAGGCTTTGCTGACTCTTTTATTTCTCATTAGAAACAGGAAAAACTGGACTAATTCTACAGTGAGCCTGGGATGGATGTGGGGAATTGCCTACCAGAGTAGGGGATCATACGGAGATACTTAGCAACCCCATTTGGTCATTCCCTGCCACACCACTCTGGTAACAGGGAACAGACTCCTGAAACAGAAGGACCAGGTCCTCCCAGGCCTCACTGGCATCCTGTCAAGTAGATCCTGGTTTAGATGCAGCTAGTTTGCTAAGTTTGCTGTGAGTGGTCCATAGGCATGGAGCTGATCCATAAGGGAAGCTGGTGCGCAAGGGAATACTGCTAGCCCCGTCTCTGCCCCTCACACACCAGCCTCAGCAGAGAGGATTTGATCTTCTCTGAATGTGTTTCATATTCAAAGCAAATGGAGTAAAAAAAGATTTCAGACATTAGCGTGTCTGTGTGTGTCTATATATATATGTATGTGTGTGTACACCTGCATTCTGCCATGTCTCCAGCTTCATCTCTTGTGAAGACTCTGATTGTGGGTCGCACTTCTCTTACAAGTACATACTCTAATTGCTTTATCTACAAATGTAACAAATAAAAGAAGACTAACAAACACCTGTCTGGTGAAGAGTTTGCCAGATGTTCCTCGCTAAATAGGAATAATAATAATAAAACATTCATCCACTTTCCATAAATTCTATTTCTTTTTCTTATGCTTTTCAATTGACCTTGCAGGCAACTCCATTCCTTTACCTGATATATTGTGCTGCTATAATTATCAACACACCTGCTAGCACTACATAATGCCTACTGCTATACAAACCGCTGCTTACAGAGAAGGCAATAGCATGTTGCTATTTCTGCTCCCACATCTTCCTCCTAGTTGTTCAAAAGGGTCCTGGCATAGTGGGCAGCAGCTGAAAGCTTTGTGAAAAATTAGGACAGAAACGGTTGCTTGGTGGAATACAAGGATTTTTTTTTTTTTTCTAGCCTCATATTTCTAACCACTTAGTTATGCCAGGTTGAACTAGATTCTACCTTACCATGCTCCTAATGATACATGTCCTTTCCATTTCCAAGAAGTATCAATATTCCTTTCTTTCTGGGAGACAAAAAGGTCTGTAATTTTCCTTTTCAAAAAGCACTACCTCTGCAGACACACTTTCTCTTCTTGATGTCCTTGAAACATTTTAGAATCCAGGTAGAGTTTGCAGTGACTGACTATTGTAATTACTCCTTTCTGCAGAGGCTGTAAGACAGTCTCTACAGATAAGGATCACACGTTATCAATCACAAAATGGAAGCGTGGCCTAATGGCCATCAAGCAGTGTTTTGTCACTTCCTTGCAGATGATTTGAGATACAAAGCCACAGTTCAGTCCTTTCAGCTATTCCCCTCTGTACCCAGCGAGTCAGATTTTGTTTGTTTGTCAAGATCTGTGTTGCTGAGAATAATTCAGAAACCATTCTTGTACAAGAAATAAAGTTTAGATTTGAAAAATATCTATGGTTTCTTCAAGTATTTCTCTGCAAGGAAACAGATATCTTTGTGAACTCTTATTGAAAACAGATTGACTGAGATTACACAGAATCAAAACCATTTTCAGTAGCACTGCAGGAAACATGGTAGAAGCAATGTTTCTAACATGGTTTTCAGGTTCAAAATGCAATCACCCTTTCAGTATAAGCATTGGAAGTGACTTTGTCCTTTCCATACTAGCAGTCAGAGTGCTGCAACATCAGTGGAGAGCTATTGCGACAAGGAAGGCTCTGCTGCAGCTGGAAGCCATGAATGTAATGTCCTGTGAGATGCCCTGGAAAGTACATTCATTCTCTGAGTTATTCTGCCACGGTGTCTCATCCAAACATAACATTACAGACATATTTTTATGACATCCACTTATTACTAATTTAGTATAAAATTTATCTCATTATTAAATAACTTAGATTGTAATACTATATACTGTTGTTGTTTAGCAGCCTAGTGTCTGGTCCATATTTCACATCTGCCCTTCTTTACAGAAAAAAGGATGAGCTGCATTGGCATTACCATGGTCACAACTAAGTTCCTAAAGCCTCTACTTGAGTTATCTCAGTGTACGACCTCAGTGCATGACACTTCAGATCTGATTCACATGAGTTTCATTCTGGCTAAAGGTAGCCACAGCTAAAGTGCAATTAGAGTCATCAGTCTTTACCCTGGTTTCAAGTCAGAATCATGAAATGTTCCAGGAGTAAAATCAGAATTCTTCCTTCATCACTGATACTTCCAAGTGGATTAATCTTGAAAGGCTCCTAAACTTTAGCAGATCTTTCAGTAAAATTGAACTGGACCTGAATTTTCTTGTTAAGTGTCTGGAAATCTAATCGTCTACTTATACTTTAATAATTAATTAGAACATTAGAACATCAGTAAGAAAAAAAAATACAAATGAATAGAAGTGGACCCTTACACACTTTAAATCTATTTCTGATGTTGGGCTTACTACCCAGAAAGATCTAATGGTTATTGCTAGATGATCAGTCAGTTTGAAGTCCACAGCTCACAACATCTCCTGGTGCAGGTGTGGTAACAACAGGAATTCAGGACAGGTTATAAACTTCCATGCACAACAGAAATGAAGCCTGGCAGCTGAGTGAATTTTACTGGTTTTGCAGCAAACAACTGTTCTTTCCTGTAAATCTGATCTCATTTGGCAAATGCCTGAGAATTTATTTCAAAATTGGAATGATGTACTCCTTGCTACGTAGGCAAGTAGATATGACTTTTTATTATAGCTACTATGTTAATGTAATTATCTCTTTTTTTTTTTGATGCTCTCAGGACTGTGTATTTTTAAAGGATTTTCTAGTTTAATTTACATTGTTGTTTGGTGCTAAAATTCAGAAAATGCTTAAACAGAAAATCATTCGAAATACAGGATAAAATTCAACAGATAATTTTGCCTATAATGAGGATTGCAGGAGCTTTGGCTGCAAGAAATCTGGAGAAAAAATGTAAAAGAAATAACAATCAGCAGACAGGATTTTTTCTCACTGAAGGTATGAAATAATAGGCAATTTGGCTGAATTAATGACTTGGAAATTACCCAGCTGAATGCAAGGACCATTGCTGAATTTAGAGCCTGTAGAAGACGAGGTTGTTTTCCTCTTAATGGAGTGTGAAAAAGTTATATGGTAGGTGCTTCTTAAGCTACTTTAGTTTTATTTTTTTCTGTATTGCCATCCCAAAGCCATCAGGCACTGGACAGGCATAAGAATATATCCCATTTTAATGTGGACAGTGTGCAGAAGGGTCAAAGTTTCCTTTCCCTAAACTTTTTAATTGCTATAATTTCCTTGGTTCAGTGAAGCAGTTCTTAATTTACATTAAGATGAGTGAAAGGAAAATCCCTACTTGGTTTGCTGCGGTTTGAATTTTTAAAAAAGGACACTTCAGTTATACTCAGGTTTCAATGCTGCTTTTTCAGGAAATTTTATATAAGTATTAAGTCACTGTAGTTACACTTCTAATGTTCCATCTATGGAAATGGAACATGCCCTAGCGCATTACACAAAAGATTTGCATTTTTTTTTTTTTCCTACCAGTTGCCTTGGGTTCTAAAGATATTCCAGATCTGCAGGGGCCATGAGTTTGAAAAGGGATTTTATTATATTTGGGAAGAGCAGACAGATAAGTATATGGAATAAGGGAAATACTCTAAATGTGTTTATTAAACATTCAGTAATAATTTTGTCTTCTACAAACAGCAGTAAGAGCCATCTGCAGTCAGTATAACTAATGGCTAATGTAGTGTGTATCAAGGAGTCATGCCATCATAACTCTGACAAAAATCTTACTACTAACATGAAATTTAGTCCAAGTTACTGTTTAGAAATGCTGTGCCTGTTTAAAGACCACAAAGTATTTTCCATCCTATCTGAGCTCTTCCTCCAAGGAGATAAGCGGTATCATTCTTGAATTGAAGAGCTCAGATTCAGCATTGATTTAGGACCTAAAAATACACAATTATATTGCTAGAGAGATATGGATTGTGGCGGGTTGACCCTGGCTGGAATCCAGGTGCCCACCAAAGTCATTCTATCACTCCCCCTTCCTCAACTGGATAGGGGAGAGAACATATAACAAATGGCTTATTGGTCGATATAAGGACAGTTTAAGAAAGCAAAAGCAAAAGTCGTGTGTGAAAGGAAAGGATACAAAAGATTTTATTCTCAACTACCCATCGGCAGGCAATGTTTGGCCACTGAAGCAGGGCTTCGGTGTGCATAGTGGTTGCTCAAGAAGACAAACATAAATAATGAATGGCCCCCTTCCTGCTCTTTTCTTTCAGCTCTTATTGCTGAGCAAACATCATACAGAATATCCCTTTAGTCAGTTGGGGTCAACTGTCCTGCCTATGTCCCCTCCAAAGATCTTCCCCACCCTTGGCCTCCTGGTGAGGTTGGGGAATGTTGGCAAGACACTGCTCAGCAGTAGCCTAAACACTGGGGTGTTATCAACATCTTTCTAGGTACCAATACAAAGCACAGCACTATGAGGGGTGCTATGGGGAAAATTAACTCTATCCCAGCCAGACACAATACATGGAGTGATGCTGAAGCACTACAATGAGCTGCTTGTTCATTGCAGGACACTTTCTTAACGTTATTGGAGATAAATAGATTTTAAATAAATCATCTGAGACTCTTTAGGTCACAGAACTCTGAAGAGTCTTAGGTCAAACATTATCTGAAATTTCTGAATTAGATGTGTGAAAAGAGGTTGGATGTTTCTTTATTGCAGCCAAAATGGAAAAGGAGACTCACCAGAGACAGTTTTTCTAATAGGATCAGAAGAGTACTTCTGATGCTTAAGTTTCAGGTCAATTTAACCTAGGCTCTGGTTGTAGTTATGATGTATCATAAACAGGAAAACCCCAACAGGTTTAAGAAAAGGATAATCTAGAAACCATGTTGATTCCAAAAAACTCCACTGAGTCACCATATCCTTTCCTTTGAAAGCATAACACATATCTGGCCTTTCATGCATATCTGTTACAAGAGGCAGAAGAAACAGAAGTAAAACTATGGAGTTTTCAGTGCCATTGTTTCTCTGCAGAGCTGTTCTGGAAATGAGCTGATAGCAGCCCAGGCTTGGTGGAATCTGATCTGTCTCCACCCTTAATCTAGAGCTACAGCCTTCTTAGTCAAAGACTTTGCCTTTTCAGTCAGCAAAAAGGGAATATTTATTGTAATTCTGTCTTTATTACACACCAAAAAGGCTATACCCACAAGAGAGGCTCAGGAGTGCTGACATGTGGGCAAAACCAACACTTGTGCTCTCTTTGAGTATTGCTAGAAAGTAGACTTGCTGACATTTAGGTCAATTACTTCAGTAAGATTCTCTCTGAGTGATATTTATACCAGAAGCGTTACAGTGTCTTGAAGTCAAACACTGGATATGTTTTTCTTGATGTACTTTAACTCTACTCACACTGTGTATATGATGTTAGGACTTTATGGGGTAATGTTCATTTAAAAAATCAGCTATAGACTATTCTTGGAATAATGAAGTACCAACAGAAGTAATTTAGTCTAATTAGATCTGGTGAAGAATGTTTGTATGAAAATATAAATACTTTTTAAATAATCATGATAGTCTGAGAGTTAAAGATTCTGTATTTCTGTGAATTATTTTTTCCCAGTGTGGGTACAGAATAATATAATCATCCACAATTGGAAGAATAATTGAAACTTTGTTTGAGCTGATTAACTAATTTTAGAATTTTCTGATTTCTTAGCATTTTTCACTGATAAAAGCAGCCTTCTACTATGCAGGCTAAAGTTTCCTCTGCCAATATTTTGTTTGACATAATTTCCCTAACAGCTGATTAATTGGTAATTGTGTGTGGTAAAATTAGATGTTTATAGTTTTGGGTTGATGAGCAATCATGGTCTGTAGAAGGGGTTGTTCTTTACATTTTTGAAGGCCTATGAAATTGTGCCTTGTGCCTGGTCAGCATTTCTGAATTCCTCCTTTGTAGCCTGTCCCTGCATCCACCCCTCTGTACTGAATTTTTGCATATAACACGGGGTGCCATTGATCAAGCATCATACAGTAGTACCTGCCTAGTAGCTCAAATTTTAAAAGAAGTTGCATCTTTCTTTTACTCATGTTTTATCTGTTCTCTGTATGTTAAATCATGGTCTTCTGCAAGTTATTTTCCATCATTCCTTTTTTACGCTCTAATTGGTTAACATACATGAAATACCCATATGGGCTGAAATGATTAACGTCACTCTGTTCTATTCTTGCTGTATCTGTCTGTTTAATGCTATGTTTGGATGGTTTCTGGTCTCCACATCCTTTTCCATAGTATACTGCAGGTACCTTGTGTAGATTTCCATTAGTCCTTTGATGAACTACAGGTATCTTGCTCATTAATCCATTATCTAAGAGCTCATCAATCACACTTCTCAGTTCTTCATTACTTCAGTAGCACAGCTGCAGTCATTACATTTCACATCTTTCCATCCTTCACAGCCATGCTTTTCTGTCTCTCTGGAACTGAGAGTGAAGTGGATGGGATTTGGCTGTCTAGTACTCAGGCTGTAATGCACAAACCGAGAGGATGTTCACTGTGATTACAGTTACCGACATCTATTCTTTCGGGGGGTTGAGTGAGAAGCAACTTTGTGAGACTCCACTGTTCAGTACTTGTTCCCCAGGGCAGTGTTTTGAAATTATAGTCCATCCCTTGATACACATCTCCACTCTTGCAGTCCAGTTGTGTATTTCAAATGAACTTTTCTTGCGTAATTTGGAGTCCAGCCTTTGCTGGGTTTCAGAAAGAATGGGATTACATTCCTCTAAAAGACTACTCCATTCAGGTGCTTGCATTGATATACAATTAAATCAGTCATTGAAAAAATACACCTTTATCAATGTTGTATTTTAGTGTTCCAAGAATACTGCTTAATTGAATAACATCAAAATTCACTTTGATATAATAAGAGCATCACAATAAATTCTTATCCATTCAATAATCTGTCCATTTTCTCAAATTCCATATCAGTTAAACCATAATTATACCATCATGAATGCCTTCTGCTTCCAGTCTGTCATCTTCTCAAACAAATCACACCTCATAATTAATTAAGTGGGATGAGGGAAACAGAGGACTTCTAACTACTTGAAAACATATTTTTACACTTAATATAACCATACAAATAATGCTGTTTCCACAGCATTCCTTTCAGATTCATGTTAACTGGAAATCAAGTGCTTGAATTGTAGCAAGGCATGTTAGCATGACAGTCCCCAAGTTTTATTGTTCTGATTTTTTCAGGCTTTCCCAGACCTTTGTGGTAACATAAATATTTTCACTGCTATCGCATCACTCCTACCTTATTTTAAGTCCTATTCTTATCCTTTTCCTTATGTAGACAGAAGATAATCTCATTTTATTTGGTAAATCTCTAGGTTCTGTTTAGTAAAACAGGGATGAGCTGCTCCTCGTAATGACAGGGAGCAAAGTAAGTGATCTCTGAGATAATCCCCTTTGGTGACAGTCTGTGAAGGAGGTTAATGCATTTTTTGTAGGACTTTCCGAGTATTTGGTTTATTGTGTTTGCAACAAATACTGTTCTTTACCTCCTTTATCTCTTAAGGGAAAGCCTATGAGTCTTCTTTCCATGACACCATTTTTAAAGTGATATATTCATTTATTTTCATTGATCTCACTGCACAGTGTTTAAGGAATTGATGTTGCCATTCAGCGACATGGCACACTCTTGTTCTGCCTCAAGTCAATAAAAAATGGATCAGACCTTGAGCCACCATTGTCCATACAGAATAGTTTTCAGTGTCACTCAAGGAGAATAGACTTCTTGGTCAAAGTAAAGAATTTAGTGGCCTGTATAAAAAAACATTATTACTGATTGATGGGGGGAGAAACTTGGAACTGACTTTATTAAAAACATTTTCCAAGGTGGCTTGTAGGAGTAAGCAATTCTCAGGCAGCGGGTTGAGGATGCAGAGGCAGTGAGCACACCTGACACAAGTGTTACTTGTAAAACTGATAGAGGTACATGCAACTTTCAGGCCATATTATCAGCTACAGCAACCCAGTTTTGGCATCACAACATCTCATAAGACATGGTCTATAGAGGGTGATCCAAGGTGCCTAACGTAGATAAATTCTGCTTACAGTAAATGGAAGTGTTGAGTAGGGAATTCCGTTTTGCTGTGCTGAGCAGGGAGTTTGGCCAAATGCATCCTTAGTAGAGGTCCCTTACAGAGCACAGCAACACCTTAGGAGTGATTTAGGTTCAGTCACTCTGCCCTGGATTTAGCTTAGAGGAAAAACTAAATGCTGGAATATGTCTGAATTCTAACTCTTGCTGAAAGCCTGGCTTCAGCATCTCTATTAGGTACTAACTCTTCTGGGAATTTGAGACCAAAGTTATACAAGTAAGGATAGGCACTATACTGATCAACAATGTCTGCTTAAAATGTAAGGGGAAGAGATGGTGGTGATGATGGTGTTCTTCACATTTTGCAAAACACCCTTGCAGGTGCATATCCCTTTTCCCTGCATTATTGCTGTTTCGGTCAAAGCCAACCCGGAATCACTGATGACAGTAAGGCCAGCTCATTCGTCACTGCATTCCTCAGCCTCCAGTTGAGGGTGTCCCCACCAATGTCTTTCTCCTAAACTTTAACCTTCCTGATCCCTTGGTCACACTGCTCTTTCAATAGAAGGGGTGAAAAATGTCCTTTCCAGACATGGCATCCTAGTGGTTAGGGCACTTTATGAAGATGAGAGAGTTCTGGCTTTGAGTACCTTCAGTGTTCTAGGGGATTTATGTCTCCTGCTTCCATAGCCAGTGGTGTGGCAAAATCTTGAATTTCCCATACTTGGGTAAGTCTCTAACCACTAGACTACTAGAAAAAGGTAAATATCATAGATGCATTTTTGAATGGGAATAGACTTTCTTATTGTGGTTTTTCTGCATTCACTTTTGTATATGTCTGTTAGGCATATTCAAAGCATAAAAAGATTGACCCCTTTAGGGTTTAAATGCAGTCTGGATATTTCTCTGCTTTAAATGTGAATTTCATAAATGTTTAAGTGTGAGAGAGAGAGATCAAGCTTCTCATAAATATGTGAGAGCAAATGTAGTCTAAAATACTCAGTCTACTGAAGGGAGTAGGAACTCTGAATTTTGCAGTAAGGCCTTGGTGCTTAAAATCCATCTAAGTCCATTTTAGACATTAAAAATAGTCTGAATCTTATTCTTAGCTTTAAGTAACCTATCAGTCTCCAGAAAGTTTCATCATAGATTGTATTCAATACCCTTTTACCTTACTGTACTTCAAGTGACTATCAAAGAGGTAAGATTAGAAATGGTTCTGATTTTCAAATTCATCTGAAGCTTTCTGAATAGTGATCATCAAGAAAGTCCAAGGCAATTACAATCACATCTATAGCTATATCTAAAACAAATCACATGCCAGACTGGAATTTCATGCTGCTGTAGAGTTCTCAGAGCTGCCATTTTCTCCCAAAGAAACCCTTAAACTAGCAGGCCATTTTAAAGACAATATCAGTGATTAGCAAAGAAAATATCATAGTTGATTTGTGAGCTACATTCACATTAATGAATTCATTTCACTCCAAAATAAGAATTCCAGCTGCTGCAATGTAATATGTTAGATATGGCTTTATCTCACCAACAAAATGACACTATTTCTAAAAATATGCTACTGTGGCACAATTCCTTGGGTATGACTATGTAGTCCAGATAATCTAGCAGCCCAGTTTGCACCCAGGGCCTTGATTGGTTGCACTGTACTTCTTGTTTACTCCCAAGGTCTTTTCTGGAGCAAACTAGTTCCCCTCAAGAGCAAATGTGTATAGGTTATTTTTAGGACCATTCACTCCAGAAATTTCTTTGGGCATCATGGATAAGACATCACTGGGTTTGGCTCCCTCTGCATGGCACAGTCTTGCACTTTCAAAGGGATCCCCATACATCCTCATGTTACTTGTTTAGGACATGTAGCACTACTCTGGTGTCGTGCTATAAAACATGGTCTGTGAGGCTATGACATATGGTTCACATTACTCCAGCTGCTTTGAAGAGAAAGAATACCACATTCATAAAATAAATCTTTCTCAGGGCCATAGGATGTTACATGGACTCGAAGCAGTCCTAAACCCAGTGATAAGTAGTGTGGATCATATGTGCTAAAGGGGATTAGCCTTGGACAGTGAGGTTGCAAACCCGTTGGCAGGACTGAGCACTCTCTGGTGTAGATACATCTAACTGCATAAGTACAGCCTAATAATAAGGCATCTGCATACTTTTACAATTAACTTCTATTTGGAAAAGTGTCCAGATTCAAGATCTTCAAGAGAAATGTCTCAGTCTAGAGGAAATTTGATAGACAAGGAAACTATACATCTGAAACCATACACCTGGGTTATGTTGATTCAGAAATGTCAGGTTATTTTTACATAGATGTCAAGAGTTATACGAACTGATTCCCCCTCCCGCCAATATAGTTATTTCACATATACCCAACACTTTCTGTTCGGTCTATGTCTTGTGAGGGCCAGTTTCATGGCATTTGTAGTAAAGATGTACTCTTGTTTCTAATCTTGCTTCTCTTTAAAATTCTGCAGACATTTCAAAAGCCCCAACAGCTGCTGCTTTAAAATGCAGATAAGTAGGACACTATGCCACTCACGGGTGCCATCATTACAGACCCATGTTACTGTTTTCTGCCAGCTAGAAGTTAATCACGTCATTTTTTACCCTGTCAATCATTTATCAAGAGACAAGAACAAAGATATCTTTAGGGAATACAGGGCATCTTTTTTCTCCCAGGCATTTTTTGCATTAACATTATGATGATATTTCTATTATTTCATTTATTATGAGGTGTAAGCAAATAAAAATATTCTTTAAAATGTTTCTTTAGATGATTCTGCTTCAGCATTTATTTAACATCCAATTTAATAATGTATTTTCCCTAGAAATACAAACATTTCTACTAATAAGATTTGAGAGTTTCCAGGAAGTAACCCTTATGCTCATATCTTTATCCAAAGGCAAAAGGACCCAGATTTGTAGTGGGAGATTTCCTCTAAAAATGAGCAATACTTGGATTAACTACAAAAAGAAATATAGTTCTGTATGAGGGCATTAAGTCTATTCAACAGTTTGGTTAAAATCCTAATATTACCATGTTAGGTTAGAAAGATGTGTATGCATCTACTATCTTGTAAACCTAAATATATATATGTAGGGTTTTTTAATAATTGGATGCACTACACCTTGTACCAGTAAAATTCTTTAACAAAAAAAAATTGATTTTAATTTTTCCTGAAAATGTCAAATCAGTAAAATTTGTGTTTCAGGAAGGTATTTCAGTGCCCTTAAATCTGTGATGTGTTTTCAATCCTTGTATTTGCAGTAATTATGCAACACTATTCAATAGTGGAAAACCAAAAGATTACCCAAACTAATATTCTATAAATTGATTTAAATTATTTTGATTTAAAATCCTTAGTAATTGTGCCAAGACTTTCAGCTAAAAATTAAGTGCACCATCCCTATAAACCTAGCCATCAGAAGGAAGGAAAAAGGGAGGGCATTCCCTGAAATAAGTTATTTTCATAACAAGAAAAAATAGTCATATCCATCTCCCTGTTATTTTTCATATATCTAAACTTTCTCTGATGGAAGAACTAGATGAAGAAACAGAGATATAGACTTACTTATTGTGACTTATATAGCCTGAAGAAAACTGTTGGCCCTAAAGTGGGTCTCAGCTCTGTTTATGGGCAGCTGTTTTGCACATGAACAAATGGGGTTTCAGCTTGCATTTCTTAGTTGATTTCTACAAATGTGGCAGGACATAAACGTAAAATTTGTCTTCCAAGCAGGTTGCCACAAGCCAAATGACTTCTGTCAAGTTATACAGATCAAACCTAAGCCCCAGTGATGTAGGGTGAACACATGAAGGTGAACATGACCACTAAACTCAATTGGACCAGAGGTCCTTCCCAATGATTATTCTGTCTCAAATAGTATCTGGTAGCATATCTTCTGAGACTATAAAAATAGCCCTTGATGGACTTTTTTGTCTTCTTTGGAAGAACTTTTTAAGGCCCATTTAAAATTTCAGACTCTACAACTTCCACTGGTTAATTGCATACTGTATATTATCTGTTAGTGCTTAGTTATGATTCCCTCCATTTTTTATATTGTGAGAACAGTTAACAAATGTCCCATTTTCCCTCTTCCCTGAAATTCATAATTTCATTAACTGTTATTATACTCTTTTCTTGGTCATCTTTTTTTAAAGCTGAGAAGGCTTAGTCTGTATAATCTGCCCCTGTGAGAAAATTGCCCTTATTGGTCTCTCTGTTCCTTCTTTGCCCTTTTCAGATCCTCTTTGGTATGACGGGGTCAGGACTGTCTGTAGTAGAGGTGTGTGGATGTCTGCATCATGGTATAATAAAAATTATTTCTCTTTGGTTTTTTATTAGTTTTCATAAATTGTAGGTACAAATTTTCCTTGTTCACTACTGCCAAGCATTGAACTCATGTTTTCCTAGAAAAAATACACAAAGTCTCCAGCATTTCTTCCCTGGGGAGTAATTGATTATCTAGTGTATATCAGTATGTACATTTACCAAGGACTGATACACCCCATGCCTCCCTTTGCATTTATTGACGTTGAGTTTCATCAAGTCACCTGACATTTTGAAATCCTTTTGCAAGTGTTCTCAGACAGTTTTGGGGTTTGCTACCCTTGATAGCTCAGGGCCTTCAGTAAATATTATTTCCTCAATTTTCACCACCTTTTTTAGATCATTTATGGAATTCCTCTGTTGTAAAAATAAAACTTTCTCTGTTAACCCCTGTTTCCTATCCTTTAAACATTTACTAATCCTTCACTCCTAGACAACTATATCTTTTATATTTTATGATCTTTTGGTGAGGATGTCTGTCATAAGGCTTCTGGAAATCCAAGTGATATTCCTGATACATGAGTTTACTCTTTCTCTAAAGAGGTTAAATAGATCTACCTGTTACTCAAGTCAGATTTAATTTATTTCTGTTCTTCCTTTAAAAAACTGGCTTCGTATTTTCCACTTCCACACATTTGAGTCATTCATTTCATCCTGGTAATTTATTACTATTAATTTTATTATTTTGTTATTAAACTTTGTCTACTGACACATCAAGTGCAGATGGTTCCATTGATTTGACAGGTCTGAAAGGCTCTTCTGTGGGTTCATCCTCAAATGCATCCTGTAGTTGATTGTAAATAATTAATTTAGCTTTATTGCTATGGCCTTTTCCTTCCTGAACTTTCTTATTACACCCCAATGCCCTGTGTAATTGGTTTTTAGTATCTGAACACGGCACAATCCTTACTGTAATTATCCTCAGTATTCTCCTTCCTGGCAGGGAAATGCCATCCATCCTTGCTTTATAAAGACAGAGGCTGGGTCCCAGAGACAAGCATTTGTTAAAGATGCTGAATAATAAAACAGTCAGGTTTGCAGCTCCTCAGAATTGTCTCTAGCTTTGAGCACAGAACTCTCAAGAACTGATCTCAGTGACTAAAAGGTACCAGCTTGAAGGGGGAAGATGAGTTATGTGCCAAGGATTGGATTCACGGCAGAAAGTACATTAAGTGTTCGGATAACTGCAGTAGGCAACCAGAAAATCTAAGAAGATAAAGATGTGTCTGAAGCTCTGACTCCTGTTGGTCTCCGATTCAGAGCTGGAAGGGACTCCTTGCTGCCAACCTTATTTTGGTGCCCACCTCCTGCTATAGCAGGAGTTAGGTACCCCAGTTCCTTCAGGCTTGTCTTACACAAGCTGCCAACAAGCATTTGAGGAGGTAGAAGAGTATGTCAGAGGTGCTGACAATCACGTCTTAAGGCCAGAACAGCCTTTCTGTGTACTGTTTTGCACCTTGGCTGTGAAAGGATTTGATGGGCCACAACCTCTTCTCCTCAGTGTTCCTGCAGAGTCTGGCAATGCAGAGCCATGCCTGTCCCAAGTGTCTGCTGGTCTCTGAACAGTGGGTGTGTGTGGGTTTGGGCATAGGCTCATGCTGGAGATTAGCTGAAAGCAGACACATCTCCACTCTTGCATGCAGGAAATCTCTCAGCCTTGTATAAAGAGAGGAACATTAATACAAACTCTTACAAATAAATCAAGAAAATGAAACTTCTCAACCAACCTCACTAAAAGCCAGTAATGAAATGGGACTGATAAATTAGTGGCAGTAAATTACTGCTGCAGCTGCAGGAGATGCAAAGGTGTGACCCTGATATGTGGGAAACTTGGGAAGATTTTTTGAAATTATCACTCTGAGGCAGTTGCATTCTGCAATGAGCGTTTGGTTAATAAATGGCTTTCTGGTAAATAAGATAGTGCCTGTACCTATTATTTAAAGGAAGGGAAGCTCTTTATCTAATTTCAGAAAATGATTTTAAGATACATATTTTGAAAACATAAGGCAAAGGAAACCTTGAAGATAAATTAAGTTCCATACAGTCTATTTTTTAAGTTGGAGGGTTTTTTTATTATTATTTATATTTATTTTCACATTATTTTCACATTGTGTCTTTTACTGACTTGCTTGTTTATATAGAAAAAATGAAAGTTGTTCATCACAATACAAGCTCACTCTGTTTAGAGTCTTTCCATTACCTTGGTTCACTTTACAGAGCTTACTGACAGAACTGCTGTGATAAATCATAGCTATGGAAAGGAAACATTTCAGACTTTGCTAGAGAAACAGATATTTCCTTAGATGATGTTTGATGGAAAATGCTAAGTTAATGAGACAGAACAGAAGGAAAACTATTAAAAGGATGGCATTTGCACTAATCAGAAGTTGTGTTAAACAACAGAATGGAGTTTGATCCTATAAAGTCAGAGGTAGGAATGGTAGAGCCAGACAGAAGAGATATGTTTGGATACTGACGTAGTAAAATGATTTAAAGGCCACGCATCTGGGAACACAAGTGCTGTGGTCAATCTACAAAGTTAAGGCAGCTATGCAAAGGTGGTTTGAAACTCCTATTTACACAATTTATTGCTGTTTAATGCAACACAGCACTCTATATGCTATAGCAGCTTTCAGGTTGCTGAAGTAATCCTAATCATCAAAGCACTCGATCAAGGAGACAAAGGGTAGCCTTGGTCAAAATTTTTCTGATATAACACTGGGATTAACACATACATGGAAACTCCAGAGCTCCACAGTAATTGTCCCCCCCAGCCCCTATGAGTTTTCCTGGCTTCCTGAAATGTCTGGAAGTCAGTGGGCTGCTTGTGAAGGATCCAGGGTGCTGGGAATTGCTCTTCCCCGACTCGATGACTGGTGAGAGTCATCACCTGAGAGAAAAAATGCAAGGAAAAGTCGTCAAACTGAAGAGTTCAACCTGATTCTCCTTAAGCCACAAATTTTCATAATTTGTCACCTGCAGATATTTCAAGTGTTTGATTTTTTTTTTTTTTTTTCCATCTGGATGTTTGTCCTGGTCGGGGCTGGCCTAGAGTTCCCGTTGGTCTGGCAGCGGGAGGAGCTGCAGCCCCCTGAGACCCCAGGGGCTCCCCAGGGCCCAGTGCCCTCACCTGTGTGCGGGGGCGGGGGGAGCACAGCTGGAGGGCTGGGCCCCGATTGGCCGATAGTCCATGTCACGTGACATTGTGCTCACTATATAAAGGCAGGAGAGGGCCAGGAGGGGCTCTTACTTCTGGGAGTGTGGCTGTGGGGCCTTGGTGTTTGGGATCACCAGCTGGGAGCAGGTGGGTGGTAAGCAGCTGTATTGTACATTACCTGCTGATACTGCTGTCAGTGTATTGTTCTGTTACTGTTATTAAACTGTTTTTACCTCAACCCTTGAGTGTCCCTTTGCCCCTCCAATTCCCTCCCCACTTCCAGGTGGGGGGAGGGTGGGTGAGCGACTGTGGAGCGTTTAGCTGCTGACCAGGCTCAAATGATGACAATTGCTTTGTTCATTTTTTTAAACACTGAAAATTTTCCATGTCCTTTCCCTTGTCGGCACTAATGCAAGTCATGAAGGCAATTTCAGTTTTCCCACCTTGTGTATCTATTTTTCTCTATAAAAGTGACATCAATTTTGTTTGCAGCTACCCTGGCTCAGAAGAAAGGTGCATCTAGCCAAGAGTTGTTTCTGTGACAGTGGTTAGCAGCAGATGTTTAGGGAATGTATAGGAACAGGGCACATATGGTCTGATCCTCTCCCTGCTGTACACCACAGCCTTCTCCAAAGAGAGCATCCTTACTCAACCCCTAAATCACTCCCTAAATTGCATTGCTGTTTCCATGTTGGAAGTGAGCAAATATGAAGTTCCTACAGCTTGCAAATGAGGCTATGAAATACTTAAAAAGTCTAAGAATTGGTCCAGGCAAAAAAATCTTGTTGATGAATATTTCAAGCAATCTTGTCCACATGAAGTGAAAGAAAAACATCTCTTCAGTCTGAGACATTTGTTTGTTCACTTTCTTGCTTGCTTGTTTGTTTTCCCATTACTCCCTGGGATGTCAGAATCAAGATAAAAACTTGCTTTTGGGTCTCTATGCTGTTATTGTGTAAGACTCAATTCATTTTAATGGCACAGTTTTTGTATAAGCGAATGCTAAATGACAGTATAATTTACACTGCAGACTTTTCTGACAAAATGTGTAGCTTCAATAGTAGTTTCTTTTTATTTAAATCAGAGATTTCACCCTTTATGTTTAATTTACCCATCACAGGCATTGATATGACCACTTTACCATACTCTCTGAACATTTCACAATACTCTCCTGAATTATTCTTATTTTGCAAGTAGGGAAACAGGACATCAGGTTAGAGAAATGTTCACATCACCTATAACAGCCTATTTTTCTCATTTAATGTAAATGCTCTGAATTCTTCCTTTCCTGTAGGTACCTAGCTCTTCTTCACTGTCTAGAGAGTTTAGATTCCTCTAATAATCTCTGCACTGCACTTAGTTTTCCCAAAATATGAAGAAATAAAGCCCTCTTTACGATAAGTCCACAGTCACGCTGGGGGTGCCTGCACTGCCCAGAGATGGCTGAGCTGCCAGATACACTGTAGTTCCCAAACCACTACAGTATAGCCATATCAGCCATGGTGAGGTACAGCTTTAGCATGGCTATAATGTTTTCAAGATCAGTAGAGTATCGATGCACAGTTCTGAAGATCACCTGAGCTCGTACATAGCATCTCTGTACCATCCTCAGTTATATACATCAGGGGACTCTTAAGCAAAGTGATTTATTTTTACCTACTGCAGAAGATGCTGTTTCTCAGACATCAAAGTCTGACTGTCATTTTATACAGAATATATATTAATAATTCCTGATATGCCCAAAAATGATAAATATGATCTGAGAAACTCCTGTGTCTCAAGGTATTTTAAACTTCAGTCCTTCTAAATAGATATGATCATAGGTAATTTAGCTCGGAGATCATCCTGAGGTTGTATGTCCAATCCCACCTGTCAAAGCAGTCAGCTTCAAAATTATGTTAAGTTGCTCAGGGCCTTGTCCAGCAGAGTTTTTAGTATACCCCAAAATTGCAGAACCTCTGCACTGCCTGCACCAATTTTCACCATCCTCCTGGTGAGCTTCTGCTCTCTCCCACATGTTCAGAGCAGCTCCACTAGTGATGAACTGATCCCTAGTGCAAACATGAATGTGGTCCAGTGCTGTTCCTTATTCCTACACAGTCCATTATATCAAGTACTGGATTTTCAGAAAAGTTCTTCTAGTGCTTTCTATAGATTTCTGTATTGGGAGAGTGAGATTTGCTCCTCCTTCCTACAGTGGAAGCAAGAGAGTTACCTCATGCATCTTCCTTAATAAAGACAAGGTTTGCTGTTCATATAGAGGTTTTTCCTCCCACAAAGTAGATTAGAATAGAAATTTCAGCTGAAAGGGACCTACAAGGATCATCTAGTCCAACTGCCTCAGCAGTTCAGGGCTGACTGACAGTTAAAGCATGCTGTCAAGGGCATTGTCCAAAAGCCTCGTAAACACTGGCAGGCTTGGGCCATTGACCACCTCTCTAGCAAGCCTCATCAAATACCTCATCAAGGTCAACAAGCAACATAAAATGATGACATTTTTTGGATCAGCCCATGATGAACATGACACACAAAGACATGCTTGTAAAACTGATCTCTTCTACACCTTTCCCAGCTACGAAAGCTTTTTTTAGAGGGCATTATTCAATGTTTTTAAAAAACACAGCAAAGATGCCAGTATAACCTACATGCCAGTGAGGGAGTTACTGTTCATTTATAACATCCAAAGACATAAAATAGATTTTTACCATTGCTTCCCCAGTCTTGTAAGTCTTGTATTTCCTACACACAAATCTAACGTCGATGTGTATCACATTCCAGCTTCTGGCATAACAAACATTTGATACAGTCTTAGGAAATGATGTATGAGATTTCAAACTGTGTTTTACATCCTGAAATGAGCAGTTAATTTTTTAAAAATAAATTTTATAGAAAATATTTACTTATGAGCAATATTAAAAAAGCAACTGCATGCATAAATTATTTTCTACTATATAAAATGTGTTATGGCACAGATAAATCTCAATGCATAATTTTAAGTACATGTAATCTGCTTGAAACTGGTCAGATTACTCAAATGCTAAAGAAAATTATTTTTAGGAGCCTGAGTCAAGAGACTGCTATTATTACTTTGCCTAAACTTAAGGGCATGGCTTCTGATAAACATTTCCCATCTAAAATTAATTGCTAAGTAGAAGTAAAGGTTTGTAGTAAATCTTTTTCTGCAGGACAGAGGAATGTCTTAAAATCAAGGTAAAATTAAGCTACTAATGGTAGAAACTTTTTAAGGCAGGGGAAGGGAAAAGAACATAACTGCTTTTCCTGAAAGAGTTATTTTTAGGCTTTTTATTGCAATGAGACTGATTTTAAATTAAGATATTAAAAGGAAAGGTCCTAGTTCTGTTGCTTAGTGTCCTTACCTAAATCAGGAATTACACACAGAATAAAGAAGTGTGATTATGGACAAACTCATCAAAACTGAGGTTTGTTCATGGTATCGGAAAAAAAAAATGGCTTATCCTAGGTCCTTGCACCATCCAAGAGCAAGAAATCAAAGCGTTTCTGTTACTGCACCAGACCTTCATCTTGTCAGCCTTGGAGCAGCTTTAGGCAAATTCTGTCAGTCTTAAAGATGCTTAGGGTAACGTTTTCAAAGCAGTTTAGCAACTCAAAGTCTAATCTTCTTTGAAAGTCAACAAAACCTAGGCTCAGATGTGCTTAATTTACCTTTAAAAAGTGGATGCAGGAACTTCTGATGTTACCCTTAGTCCTGCTTTTGAGCATGTGAGAGCTGGGGCTCCCAGGGCAGGAGGCTGTGCATAATGCAGCAGAGTAAACGATGAGCTGCAAGGGGCTCAGTGCAACATAGGTTTAATTTTGCATTTAAAGGAGAGAAGCTAAGAAGTTTAGCATCATCTTCTTGTAACTCTGCTTAATAAATATTCAAATACATACTGCTAATGTTAAAAATTTTGGGTAATAGTGGTTGATCAGCACTTTTTTCTTCAGTCCATTTCTGAAGAGGTTTTACAACCACACACATTGTGAAACCACTGAATCTAACCATTAAGAAGAAGAAACAATCATAATGTTTTGACACTGATGAGGTGACACGAAATACCATTGTTTTTGTTTGCCCTTTTTTGTTTGTTTGTTTCTGCTTTTGTATATTCTGGCATCTTATTTTCAAGCATCTCCCCATGAGAAACAGACATTAATGAAAACTGTGCTTTTGAAGTATTGATTTGACTCCAGAAGATGAAAGTTTATAGAAGACATCATCTACTAGGAAAACATTCAACCCAATCATGGAATAAAACTTAGTGGGATAAACCTCTTTATGATCGGTAAGGCTCAAGGGATCCACAGAGCTAGTTGACCAAATTGTACATCTCTTCTCATAGCTTCTGATCTTTCAGGCAAACTTTCTCTGTTATTCCCTAACACTTCAGAAAATTTTAGCTGAGTTCAGCTCAGGCTTTGGCATTGTTCCATACCTATTGATTTCTATAGAGTTCCACCTTGTAAATCTGAAACCTTTAGAGATTTCATGTTTGGCCTTATGAACCAGAGGTTATGTAGAGTCACTTGACCTTCGTGCCTTAAAATACAGCTTTAGACTTTGATAACATTTGGATCTTTGCAAAATTACCCTTCTTTAAAAGAGACAAAATCAAAACCAAAAATTACTTACATTGCTTCCAGTTGAAGTTGGTGCTACTCTATTGAAGTTGAACTCACTCTATCAGCCTCCCACTGATTGAATAACCTCTTAATGAGCTCTTCAAGTTTTGGCCTAGAGACAATGATTTTTATGATTTCTCAAACAGTTGCATCCAGTGGAGTTTATGGATATAGTACATTTCTCTATATTAGGCAGGAGAATTAATTTCCGTAATAATTTTTAGTGGTTTTCCATAGTGTAGCTTCCATATGCATGTGACATGCATATTTCCAAAGAACCTAGTCAACCGATGCGATAAAAATCCAAACCCAACTTCTGACTCTTTCATTGTCAAAAGACTACATTCAAGGCCAAGCAGAAACCATTACTAAGAAAGACCTGTTGTAAACAAGTATCTTGACTTCTCCAAAATGTGCTCTCTCATCAAAGACAGAGCAACCAATGTTCTGTTTCATTAATATTTTCTCCTAGTTTTGCCTGTCTACACCTTTTCAATAGCTAGAGAGTAATTCTTTTTCAAAAATATTTTCTAAAGGCTGGAATGTATAAACAGGTTTATTATATGAACAAAAAAGCACTTTCACACTAGGAAAGTCTGTAGACTCACCTACCTCTTACACTTTTCACAACAGAAGTAAGAAAGAATATTCTGATTGTCAATGCTCTTCCACTATTATATGTTGATTTCTGAGGGAAAAAAAAAATATTCCATTTTGCTGCCACAATTGTCTGAATTTAGGGTGGTGGGATGTTTTTCAGTATTAGAGGCATTGTGTTTAGCCCATCTCTTACCACTCTTTTTGTCACCATTATGTTCAAATTATACAAACCATAAATGTGGATCGTTTTTCCATAGGAAAGCTTTCTCCTACTTTAGGTCTCTAGATGTCTAATATCGTTGTCCAAAAAACAAAGAAGCCATCATATATCTGGCTGGTAGTAATATTCAGGTTATCAGTGACATTCTTTCATGTGCTGAAAATTTCCTTTTGATTATAACCCTGTGGAAGCACAATGAATTCTGTGGGCAGCCTGGTCAAAATGTAATTTTAAAAGCTGCTAACAGATATGGGTCATGATTAGGTCTAAGAGAAAGGAATTGTGAGCTACAGGGTATCAGAGACAACTACCTAAAAAAGCCAACTACCCAAAGCAGATCCTTGAGAGCTATTGTAACATTTAGAACTATCATAGACCAATTACTTAAAAAAAAAAAAAAATAGTGCTTTTTTACAGTGTACTCTATATTAGAAGGAAGACACATTTGGGAGCAGGGAGGGAGGGAGTAGCTGCAGGCTGTGCTACAAAGAGTCTCAATGTTCCCTTTAAGTCTCATTTTCTTTGAAAGAAACATTTTATTTTATTTAATTTATTTTCCCTGGAGAGAAAAAAAAGATCTCTAAATGAATATTCTCAAGCAGCAAATAAGTTACTATTTCTTTAAAACTAAGAATCACAGAATGACTCCTTGACTCCTGTGTCAAACTATGCAACCCACAGGTTGCAATTTCAGGTGAATTACCTGTTAGTTTAAAGTATCCCTGGTTTGACATCCAGTCACTTCTTTCTGGATATGGATAATCTTAAATGTCACAACACAACACAGAAATCTGTGCTAAGAAACTTCACAGATTCCTCAGACAGAAACCAGAGATGCAGTCAATCAGCAGGTTCACTTAGTCTGCATGGGGGAAAAAAAAAATAAATAAACCCAAGAGGAACACAAATTTCACATAATTTTGATGCATAATGCACAGGCCAGGTCAAGGTCAGTCAAAAAATATCTGATTTCTTTAAAAAAAAAAAAAAAAAAAAAAAACAACAACAACAACAACAACAAAAAAAACTTAGAACAAACCTGGCCTACATTTTTCAGTTTTCTATGAAATTTACATCTCACAAGTTTGGGGTTTTATCATGAAATTTCACGTACAGATTCAGGAGTGCTGAAGATGCTACTGCAGATTTTCTCTGGAGTTTGTCAAAATACCTAAAGCTAAATCTAATCAGTGTTCTGACCCAAGGCAGTCTCCCAATTCTAAAGGAAACCTCAGAGCTGCAAATCTGGAATGCATAGAGTACAATGCAGATGTGTTTAAAAGCTTCTTCATTTATCACAGATTAAACTGGCAGCCAGTCTTTCCTAGTCAGTAAATTATGGAAAGGGTTGAGGCACATACTCACAACTTGATACCAGTTTCTGATATTTACAAGCCGAAGAGGAATTCCGTTTGGCCCTTTTATGCCCTGTAAAATGCTGAAGAAACAAAAAATGGGTGTACCCTGAAGTGAATTCCCCTTCTGCCAGCACAAGGGAAGACATGAAAGAGCTTCACTTTCTCAAGCCACCTTTCAATTCCTCCTGGAAAAGCTTAAAGCCAGGCAAACCTGGGAGTAATATGAGTTCTGTCCATGTCCACAGGTGAAAGACTAAAGCTATCAGTCCTTCCTCACTGTGAGCTGTGAGAGGTTTTGCCTTTAACACAGGACCTTGTATGCTGTTGCATAGCAAGACTACAAAAGTGCAATATACATTAATTGATCAATACTTCTGAAAATGTTGACTTAAATCTTTTCAGTACAGAAGAACTAATTTCCTGCAGAGAACATGAGCAATTGCTAAAGACCCAAAAACCCCATCAACAACATAATCATTGGCTCATAGGAGCTCACATTAAGACTCATGGTCAGATCTGCAAAATGAACAAAATATTCCCCAAAGAAAAATGACATTCCTCGTTCCTAATGTAAACACCATAAAGAAAATATCTCCCTCCTCTTAATAGCTTTTTTCTGGATCTAATACTGCTGTCTCCAATCCTTTTTTCATTGAAGTACATGACATCACTCTCTGCCAAATTCCCACTAGGAGTAAAATGATAAAGAATGACTTGGACTGAAAGAAGAAATTGCTGAATAAAGTAAAGAAACAATACAGTAGACAATGGAAAAGGCTTGGATGCAAATGTGCAATGGGATTTGGTATAGTGAAGGTGCCTTAGGGGCAGCTTCACTCCCTCAGGGTCTCCATCAGTGCTACCAGCGATGCTACCATACTAAACTGCACACGCCTGGGAGCGTTCTCCATGGCCCACCACAACAGCCCATATCCCTTCTTTTATGTCCTCCTCTCCACCATAAAAGACTGGTGCATCCAAACTGTTTCTGGGAATGGTCCCTGACCTTTGTTAACTACCACAGGGAACATGGCAACCACATTGCAGTAGGACTGATTTTGATAACAGATGCTGCTGATGCTGTCCCTCTCTGTAATTAAGGTTGAGGGGATCAGCTTCATAAAGAGGTGCAACATCATTAAGAGAGGAAAGATGAGAGGAGAGGAAGCAGGAATCACAGTATCTTTGAGTTGCAGGTAACAAGTCAAGCATTCTGACATTTTTTGTTGAAACCACATTGTTGTAGTATATTCCTAATAAAAGCTAATAAAACTGTCTTTCAGAGGAGGTGACAATGTACGACTGTATCATCCATAGCACAGGGGCTATTCTGGCATCCTCCAATCACAGCAAGCAACACCTCAGAGCTTCCCACACCTCGCAAGGAGAGAGCAACTTTTTTGTATGCTCTACATGTAGGATTTACCTGATCAGCTTCTCCAGATGGAAACAAAGCTGGGAGAAGGTGAAAGTGTTTATTGACATGCCACTATGTGAAAATTTAACCCTTTTAATAACAACTTAATTGTATTGCAGTGGCTGCTTCTGTCACATTGCTGTGCTCTCTGTTGTAGCTATAGCAATGACTTACACTGTGGTTTCTTTCATTTTCTTCTGTTTTCTTCAAGCTGAGCCTGCAAGTGGGTGGAAATACATCTATTACTGAGAGTACAGAAAAGACAGCTATGAAACTTGGGGTCTGATTCTGACTCTGATGCTGAATTACTGTCTAAACCCCAGCAGATTATTAAACCTCTGTACACTGGATTTCCCCTTCTGTAAAAAAAAAAAAAAAAAAAAAAAAAAGTCAGTGCTAGGATAGATGTAGATAAGAAGTAGAATAAAGTGCCTCTGCTTTATGTTGATGCTACAAATCCTGGTGCCTGAGAATTTTTGCTAAGGAATTTTTCAGAGAAAAGAGGAATATCCTTAAGTGGTGTAAATGCAGATATGCTGGCAGATTGCAGAAGAGTTAGGACTGTTTACAGAAGCTGAAGATCTCTCTTGCTAAATAATGTTGTCATTTCATAATCAAGTAAATGGCAAAGAGCAGTCTGTAAATTCATGTGTAAACTTCCATCTGTGCCAGAAGAAGAAAGTAATTTCAAAGATGCAAATAAAGCTGCCACGCAGTACCTGAACTGTATCAAATTGAGATTACTAGCCACAGTGCAGTGATATGGGAGTTGAAGATTTTGGGGTTTTGCACCGAACATACAGGAGCATTCAGCAAAATACATCGCTGTGCTGTAAATGCATTAATGTCCCTTGCCTTGTCAAGAAGATCATGAAGACTCCTAAATTACAAATGGTGTTTGAAGCATTAGCTGAGGAAGTTAGGTTTCTCTGTTAAGTTCCCTTTTCTGACACAGGCTTAACAAGATCGCTTAGCATTTCTCTATCCTATTTTTCATTCTTAAAATGCTGGTAACAATATAGGCATGGTGGGTACCAATAGGCTACAATCCATGGGATTGTACAATGCATTGATTTGCTATTTCTTTAAAGCTAATATATCAAACATTTGTTACTCTGTCTGCAAGAATAGGTGTCATTAGAAATAGAAATTTACTGTGCAGTGCAACTTAGCTTTTGGACATACCTGAAATGCTGAAGTATTTACAGTAAGTAAAATACTTCAGGAGGAAAAAAAAACCTGTTTTAGTGGTCTTCACTGCCATGTGGACACTCCACTGCATGTTTGGAAGTAAATTACAACTTGGCACTGGCAATATTTTCGTTTCAAACAGGTTTTGATGTTATTGTGAAATTTTTGTCTTATGTTTTACGCTGATGTGGGCTCCTAAAAATGAGCAAGAAGCATCCAAGCACAAAAATAAAACCTCTGTTCTGTCCAAATTACTGCTGGGATTATCATAGTGTAGTGATCACTTCTGAAGCCTGGAATAATACCAGGGAGACAAGACTCTTAAATATTTGTGGTATCTAGCTTGTTCTAAATGTTTGCACCTTCTGCTTCACTTCTCAGAACAACGTTTCTTAATTTTCTGTAAGCAGGTTTTCACCAAGAACACAGTAATAATACTTAGCAATTGAATAGCACTTTTCACTTTCAAAATGTTGCACAGATATTAAACATTTTTCCCAAACTCATGCAAAAACTGGGAACTGAGGAAAAAAATTTAGAAGTGTTAATGGAAATTTGGTGCATCTACTTCATGCTTTTGATAATCATACACACTCCTTCTGCTATTTTTCTAATAAGGGAACTAAGATGGCCAAATAATGATTTCACCACATCTGTTCAACTAGTTTGTAGCAAGCTCTGTTCCCTATTTCAGTGTTTTATCCACATCTCACAGTAATCACTGGGCTTACTATATTTGTAATCTCAAAATGCGTTACCTGTTCTGTGTAACCCAGAGTCCTCTTTGTCTTTGTGAAAGGCACTCTCTAGAAGATACTGAGCAGGAATTTTTCTGATGCTGGTGTGATCACAACATCAAAGTTAAATAATTTAAACCGATTTCCTTTGTTATTACAAATTTACTGTCCCAGTTCAAAAGTAGACTTAATGAGCTGACTGGGAAAAAAGCCCTTACTGCCATAGAAAAAGCCTTGTAGAACTCTTGGTTCTGTCCTATATGATCTAAAAAAGGCTGAACAGTGGAGGCAGGCAGCTACCTGTGGATATAAAACACATAAAAGAAGAAGAACCACTCTTTAAGATGTTCTTTTATCAGTTGTGGAGAAGAAAAGGAGAAGCTGTTTGTCACCAAGCCTGTCAGATAAGTCCCATTAGAAAGTTTTAAGGACATTGAGGTTATTATTCTTTAAAATTGCAGTTAAAAGACACTAAAAATCAGTTATGGCCTAGTGTCTTGAACTGCCTGAGCAACTGAGGAATAATCGGACTCAGACATATGAAAACATATAGTCATGTTAGCAAGTTCAGAAAGCTCTTTAGCTCTGCTGAGCAGGCTCCCCAGTATCTGCACTATGTGTGCTAGTATTGTGTGGAGATACTTCTAACTCACCACAGAGAGGCACGGTGATATGTCTTCATGTGTTAAATCCTCTGTCTGCTTTGAATAACAATTATTTGCTATTTCTTTTATATATCTCATTCTGGAAGAATACTTGTCTGGGGGACTGACAACAGTCAGGTCCTGATTGTGCTGGTTCTTCTCTAACTAAAAGGAAAATATGTTGCTTATCTCTCAGAGAGGGGTGATGGATGAACAGTGAGAGGGTGGGTCTCTTGCTGGGCTGGGTTGCTTATGTCCTCTCCTCAACACATAATATTCTGAAAAGATGCTACTACATTTTCGCCTTTCCTCTGGTATTCCTCACGACATGGCAGAACCTATCTAAACTATCTAACATACCTTCGTATGTTATCCAGGTAAAGCTTGTATAGACCAAGCAGACTTTTCTGAGAGCTGAACTTTCCTCTCTGATGAAAGCTTCAGTCATGCAGGGTGTAGTGTAGTATCCTGTAAGACTGTGCTGTCATTGTCCAAAACCATGGAAGAACAGAGCATAAAAATGCATCATTTCTGTCTGCCCTGCCCAGTTCCATTATCAAATGAGAGGTCTGGCTGCATTCATTTTGTATCACATCAGCTGTGCTCAACAGATGCAGATGTGTTATTTTTATATACATCTGCAAGATTGAGCACAAACAGAACTGGGCGCTATTCATCAGGTGGAAAATTAGAAAGAACATGTCAGCCTCTTAAATAAGTAAAACTAGAGCTTCCAATTGGACATGCAGAAATCCAAACTGTACTTACAGCCTGAGAACTGAAAGGAGGAGGTGAGGATAAGTGCACCTAGCTAGTCATGTTAACTTCTACATGCATACAACAGTGCCTAGAGTGAAGATGTCCATTTGTTTTATAGTTGGTCCAACTGTCAACTTGCAAAAATATGTTTTACAGAGCCAGCAATGTTATCTAAGTTTTAAGCGTAAACACAGTTATGTTATCAGCGTAAGCCTGGCTCTTAATTTGAAATGTTTAGGAAAGAGCACTGAAGTCAGCTCTCATATCATTTTCATTTACTAATGGAGTAATCAACATCTGTAGGGCATACAGCCACAAAATCTTTCACTCACTGAGAAGCATGCTCAAAAATTCTCTTGTCTGAGATCTGCAATCTCACTTTAATTAGCATTGCACATGATTACTCCTGTCAAAATAAGTCAGTGTCAAACACTGCCAGCTGCATTCATCGTTAACATCAGCTAGTATGATGGCAGTCAGTGATTTTAAGTTAATACATGGGCTCTGGGGTGCTAATGTCTGTTCAAGCACAAAGAACACTCCTTTCTTTCTGCTAAGCTTTTGAAATATACCCTTCATCTTAGAACTTGCCAAATGTGGAGCATTTCCAGTTTGGCATGTGTTTTACATCTGGGATGTGACAGTCTTACCTATTATCTGCAATAGAAGATATTGTAATTTGTTTTGAATAATTTAATTATGCATGGATTCAGGATTGTATTACATCTGTCCAGTATCCAGCATGGCTGCCAACTGTTGTGGTTAGGGTTCTGAGATGTTGATAGGCTTCCATGCCAAGGTACACAATTCACAATTGTTCACTGAATTTTTAAGACAACTGTTCAACTGCATGGTGATAAGGGCAATACCAACAGGATGATATGTTGTATGCCTGTTTGTGTGTGCCTTTTCTCCAGAGATCAGATGTCATTAATTGGTTAAGAAGAGGTGACTGATGATACTTAGCTGCTCTGATATGCTGCTTCATCATACGTCCTCACAGAAAGCCTTATTTGAGAAAGCAGCAGATGACTTGCTACTGATAAGAATCCTTTATGAATGTAAATTTTTACTAAGATATAGCCAAGTTTTTATAGAATTTCTACTGTTAAGCCATTAAAATTTTTCAAACATTACTTGCAATCCAAGAACATTTACCAAGAAAGGCACAAGCATATCCAAAATCATGGATTAGGTAAAATTCAGCAGGATTATTTGTTATCTTCATCCTCAGAAGGGAATTATCTGGGCTTTTCTGAAGATGTTAGTACATGATTATAAACTCTGTAAGAGAAGTCATATTCCAAACAGCAACTGTCTTTCTCCTGAACCAGACCTTTCATGCAGAATGAGTGCTTACAAGAGCTTTTAAATTATTTTGGTTGCATAGTTACAACTATGAAAACTTAATTTAAGTTCTTCTTATTACAAGAGGTAGCCTTGAGTGTTTTAAATCTGCCCATAAAGCTGTTATAATCATTCTCTGCAATCATACTACAGTGCACAACAATTAATTATATAAAATCCTTCCCTCAGAAGTGTTTACCAGTGAAAAGATTGCCACGGCTTTATTTCCAACAATAAAAGAGTAGGAATTATTATATACCTCTTGAGATTTTACTGATCTAACATTTCTGCAGTCAGGATTATAATCATGTTATCTTCCCTATAGGAAAATAAACATCAGTTCTTGACAGGCATGATCTTTAAGCAATATTTTACGTGGGGAAGATATTCCCATATATTTTTTCCTGTAACAAACCAAGATCTGGATTTTTAGCTACATAATTCCAATCAGCAAGCTGCACTCATGTACAGCCTTGCTGGGATTCATGTGCAGAGTCTTCCCCTGAGAAATGGAAGTATGTCTGCCCTCAAAACTGCTGCTGTAGGTGATGGATGTAGGACTGGATGAGGCTGAGAATTAGTATCTCTGTAACTTGATAATACAGAGCTCAGGGCAGGCTGAAGGTCTTTCCCAAGATCTGGGTTGAATACTTAGGCAGTAAACTCATGCTCAGCTATGCCCAGCCACAGTTTGATAGCCTTAAAGCTAGCTCTCAGTTTGTGCTTATGGAGTCCCTAGACATATATACATACTATATTAATATACATGTCCTATAGATGAGACTTTTTTGTATAGGTATAGCCAGGGTAGAGGTCCACTTCAGACTGGTGGAAAACAGCTTCAACATGAAAGGAAATAGCAAGGGCTGCCCAGGCAGATGCTGCAGCACAGGGGGACTGGCTGTGAACAGGGAAAGCAGCAGTGCTGCGTGCACCCTGCGTGCATTTGAAAGGGTGGATGTCAGACTAGTGCTGCTCTGGTCAGGACAGCTTTCAGTTTCATTTCAAATTTCAGGAATCCAGTGTGCGCAACCTAATAGCTCCCGGCCATGAATCAAAGCACTGTGGGTGGGAATAATCAAGAGATTCCCTCTGGAAGTTTTCTTCTGAACTAGGTGCTAAGATAGGTGCATCCATGCAGCTAAAGAAATGCATTGCCCTGAGAATGGTTTTGGTCCCTTGTATTTAGTCAATGCACCCAATCTGTCTGACAGACAACCTGCTGTCTGAAAACAGGAAAGTGTGAGAAAAGGACAAGCTCGACAGCCACAAACTGCTGTGGAAACAAAGGTGACAAGGGGCTCCTGGCTACTAGGTTTGTTTACTAGATACTCTGATACGGTGATTGTTCTTTGTTACATGAAACAGTAAATACCAAACTTCACCATTTAGTTTCTCTTTAAAAAAAGGATTCTCTAAAGATTAACTCAACAGTGGAAAGCAAGACCTTTCCCTTTAGAAAGGAACAAGAGTTAGCTGTAACATAAAATATGACAGATTGTTCAGAAGTAAATGTTTCCAAGACTGATATAATCACCTGTCTTCATATCTTTATTTCCCTTCACAGAGCCATGTTTGACTATGACAAGAGCAAAGACAGTGGCCTCCCAAGCCAAGGACTCAGTTTTAAGTATGGAGACATCCTTCATGTCATCAACGCCTCGGACGATGAATGGTGGCAGGCGAGGAGGGTCACTCTGGAGGGAGACAGTGAGGAGATGGGAGTTATACCCAGCAAGAGGAGGTGAGTGCTGCCTACTCCTTCCTACCTCCTTGGCTGTGATATTAAAATACTCCATTTTATTGCAAAGACAGGGTGCATCGATCTACTGAAAAAATGAGGAAAGAGTAAAATCCCACAGTTATTATTTCAAGAGTTGGAAGATATGATTTTTGCTGTGAGATTTAAAGAGTTCAGGATGTTTAATGGTACTGAAAATGATCTGAAAAGGTGACTCAATTATAGTGGATTAGTATCTCCACAAAGAAAGGGGGAGAGGGGGAAAGAGCACTATCTACTAAAGAGCTTCAGCAGAAGGAATAGCCAGAACCCAAGGCTGGGAATTAGCTCTGAATTTGAAGTAGAGCACATGTTTTAATGTCAGGGTGATTAGCCACTGCATCAAACTGCTGAGGGATGTAATGAATGTCTTGACATTTTCAAATCAAGACTGTATGTCTTTCTTTTGAGAGAGTAATAGAATTAAACTTCTCAGCCTGTGTGATGTAAAAAATTACGTTAAATTATATAATGGTCCTCTTTGGCTTCAAAATCTGTTAATTTAATCTCTTCCTGACTGGAAACTGATGGATAATCAATATCACGGTAAATTTGTCATATAACGTAAATGAAGGAACTTTCATCCACTCTCCTAGCTAAATCTAAACCTTTGTTTAGCTGTGATGGATTCGTGCTGACTGATGGAGAGAGAACAGACATCTGAATCTCTCTCATTGTTTGTATTGTTTACTCTGTCTAGGTGCTTTTATAAAATTGGTCACAAGTCTCTGATAGTATCAGAACTACCACACAAATCAGTATTACCTTCTGCCTCTGCTGATAGTTGCTATAGAAAGGTCAAGAACTGAAAAGGTAGGAGGAAGATGAAATCTGTCAAACCACATTACATTTCTCTTTTGCAGCAATGCTCCCATACTGCATATAAACTTTCTATTCCTAGCTATTTCAGCTTTAGCATTCATATAAAAAAGATCATGTCCATTTTTTATAATGGGGAAATGGGATGTTTGATGCTCTGTAGAGTACCTGCTGCTGTTTTAAGAGAGTTGGCCCAGGTACTAATAGAGCTCATGGTAGTCCTTGTTCTAAATCACATAAAAGTAAGCTGAAAGGCCATCAAAAACCTTGTTGACATGAGCCCTGCAAGGACCCTGTTTTCTCTAATCATGACCATGTTTGAGTAGCAACCTTACCAGGATTTTCAGTGAAAAACAGTTTCGGAGCTGTATGATAGATAGAGGTAAAAACTACCTTATCATTTTTAAGATGGGAAAAATGTGCCCATTAAACAGATTTAGTCTCTAGATATTGAAAAGGGAATACTTGCCTACTATTAATTGCTACAGTAAATACTGTTGTAATGACATGATTGGATCACACATGGGAAAAGAGGAAAGTTTATTTAGTTATTACTGAGGGAAGTATGTGCACAAAGCTCACTCGCAGTGTTGTGCGTACTATGAAAAGCTACAAAAAAAGTGTCATACATAATAAAACAACTATAGGGGGGAAAAGGGCAAAGCAAAGCAGCTGATTAAGATGTGGAGTTGTATCTTCTGTAAGGTGGAGAGGATGTAAGTGCCGAAAGCTTATTGGATTACCCGCACAGTGATGTTTTCAAGGACAAAAGACAGAAGCTGTCTAAGTCAAGATCAGATATGATACAGCCTAGGAAAAAGATGTGGCCTAGGAAACACTAGGAGAAAAAAATGAAAAAAAAAAAAAAAAAAAAGAGGCAAGATGAAAATCCATTGTTTAGAATCTAAAAATAAGAGTCTTGCATGTGAAAAGATGCAGGTATAGTTACTGGAAAAATCAATGGCATCTGATTTTCTGTCTGCATTAATGTGATGATGTGATACACCTGAGCTGGGGTGAGGGAAGGTTGCTATTATTTCATAAAAGGTTTCAGCTGTACAAGTTTATTTTTTCCAATGCACTGAAAAGTGAGTATTATTTCCTTTCTGTGGATTCTGGATGATCCCTCAGAGCCAGTGAGACCGATGTGCTCTTGCCAAGCCTCTTCTGTGGTCATTTACACAACCCATGGGGAAGGTGAGCAATCAATGTATACAGGGCTGAGCTACCGAGAATAAAGTTCATCATACTTGCCTGAATGTACTGATTGAGTTGAATTTCCTCTGCAGGTGTGGTTTATTGACTATGAGAGGCTTTATCTAAGACAGAGTAGTCCTGTGATTCATTTGACCAAACGTAGGCAACTACAGCATGGAAATCCTCATTTAAGTGGTTTACTGCAGGATGGTGTATCTCTTATAGTTTATTGGGACTATTTATATAGGCATTGCATTATATATAATACAGCATATGTAATATCTAGCAGTAAAATATGCTTTGTGATAGACCAGGAAGAAAAGACCATCTGTAACTATTTGTTGGGCTGTGACTTGTCCTTCAAGGCCAGCTTCCTATGATGTTGTAGGTTGAAGAGATTTTATATTTATCTTTTACTTTTCAATCCCCCACTCATTCTATTCCTTTTCTTTATGATTTGGGGGTTTGGGGCGGTTTGGTTTAGTGGGGTTTGGTTTTGGTGTTGTTCTTGGACTCCTTCTGCCTATGTATATATGCAGGAATACTATCCTGTGGGACTGTAACATCTTTTGTACTTTGGGTGAGAGGCTATACAGATCCAGGGATATTTAGTGCCCAGTTGAGTCTTTTAGGTGTCTGCTTTACTCCTTATCTCCTGTCCAGCAGCAGCTAATATAAAATTCCTGCATTTTTTATAGGTGAAATCATTATGGGATAGTTCTTAAAGCCAGTGACCGCTTCAATTTTATTTTGGTATATATGTATACAAATATATGTATATGTACACACAAAGCCATAACAAGTACATTATATTACTTCTTTAAGGTGCTGTATAATGATAACTGCTTTCCAAGTATTTAGTTATGCATTTCTTTTACATCTTTTTACAGGAGAGCCCTTAACACAGTGACATTTTGGCATGAGCTGATAAATTTTGAATGATAAATGAAGACACTATACTTTTTCTCTCCTTTATGATATATGTGATAAACCAAAAGAAATCATAATTTATAATTACAGGGGAGCTGCCACTCAATATTCTCTCCAGGACATTGAATATATTACCAGAATTTACCTCTTAGTGATTCAATAGAGTTTGAAAGCTATTTGTCATTAAATTTCAGTGTTGCTGCCAATGCGTGGACTTGTTGCCTTGTTGATCATTAAATTTTAAAGTCAGGCTTTAAGAGTGAGTTTTGGAGGGTAGCACTGCAGCTAGAGGAGGGTTACTGAAAGAGGAAGCACAAATTAATGAGAGTGGCCCTGTGTTTCTCCACTGATCCATACAAGGACCAAATCCCATGAACTGGTGAGCTGGTGACATCAGTGGGGATTAACAAAAACTAAATGCTCAGTGTCCTGCATTGTTATAATATCATTGCAACCCTTTCTACATCTGAAAACAACATTTTGTCCATTTGCCAGTAAGTATTTGTTGTCTTATTACACCTGTCCTTCTCAACCATGGGACTGAGTAGCCAGTTAGGTAGAAAGCAAATATAATTCTATGAAGGTGTGGTGATATTGTCTCGTATTGATGTTGGGAACAGTAGGACTACAAACCACTTCAGTTGTGGTTTAACAGACACCAAATAGTTGTTATTATGTAATATCAATGAATGAATATTGCAGACCAAATTTCTCTTAGTTCCACATCTGCCAAAAAGATTTATCCAAGGTATGTCTAAGGTGAGAGCAGGGCACAGTTATTATGCTGGGCAGGATCTCCCAAGGTGAGGGGACATAAATACCAGTCCCGTACCAATATCTCAGGCAGCCTGTGGTATTACCTGTGTGCTACATTTATGCATGTGAATTGCTATCATCAAAAACTACTATTTTATACTAGAATGACCAAAAGGATTAGATTTACACTACAGTTTTGTTACATTTAGTATAGATGTACAGATTGAGATTAGAATTTCTATGTATGCTGGACTATTGATCACAAGAATTTTTATTTGCCTCATTGTTCTTCCTGTTGTCTGAATAAACAGAACAAAGTTAGCTTCCCATAAAGGGCAGCAGCAAGCTGAGCAGCCTATGTCTAAGATTCCCTCCCCATGGAATCACATTAGCTAAAGAGAATCAACAAAAAGCGTGAAACCAGTGTGCATAAGTTAGAGTGTATTAAAATCCTAGACAGATGCTCTAATTCAGTGGTAAAGAGATTTTAATTTGCTGTAGCATTGATTTTACAGCTCCAGTTCTTTTCATTTTTTCTTTGCTGAGTCTCTGAAAGCAGAAAAGCTCCTATATTGCAAATCCCACACAATAGCACTTCATGAATGTTAACCTTCAGTATTTTCTATGGCCTGTGTATATCTGCTTGGCTTGGGTCTGTGGGTCTGAAAGTAATCTAGTCTGCAATTTCACACAGATTGCCCCAGAATGGTCAAACATAAATTCTCACCATTTTTACTACTGATCCCACTGTAGCTAATGAGGTTTTGGTCCTAAAACACTGAAATATTTACACTAATCTTTCTGTTGTCTTTAAGATGTGCAGCCACAAAACTGCTCTCAGACTGGACATCATACTATGATATCTATTTCCAGATAGTCTAAGTACATCTGTCTGCAAAATGTTACCCAACTTGTATCCCTGTTATCACCAGCTGAACGTGTATGATGGTACCAGAGTGATACTTGTGTTCTCAAATAGACAGCATTCTCCACACAAATACATGTAACCATGCTCTCCTTTCAGAACCAAATAGGGGGGAAAGTAGGTAAAAAAACGATGTTTCACAAACATCTAAGGACAAGGAACAAGAGGTTTTCCTAGCACAGAAGTCCCTGTGGGCAAAAAGCCAACTTAAATTTGTTATTCTGCTCAGCTTGGCAGAAGGGCATGTTTATCCACTCAAGTGAGTTTTATTTTTAATGGTTTCCTATAAATTGTCTACCTTTCTAAACATCCCTTAAGACTTTAATCCTTAGATGATAAAACTTTAGAACATGGCATAATTACGTAAGCTTCATCTAAAATAAGTTACCTGACTATACTTACTAATCTAATTGGAAAAAATAAATATGGAATCAAATTGATATGTATGTGTATGTATAAACTTCATCCTGTTCTCTTACAATGATGAGAAACTTTTATGCTGAAGGAAAACAGCTCTTAGCTTTTAAACTGAATAGGATTGTTTTATAATTTTATGAGAATTCACTTCCTAATGCCATTAGGTCTGCTCTTTTTGTAAAATATTGACCAGGTGCTGAGCTGCTCTCTATAAGCAAGTCACTGAAGGTGGAGAGCTGAACAAGAGCACATGCTCTTTTATTGAAAAATACATGTTCTATTGCAAAAAATACCACTTCAGGAATCCTCAAAAATAATGTTGAGAATGGGAATCTATTGGTAAGATTAGACCTCACATAAACAAATCTGAGCAGAATAGAGGATGGAAGCAATAAAAGACTGTGGACTGAGTCCACATATTTGGATTATAAATAGTAATGGATATTTTCACTTACCTTTCACTTGATGGGCAGACAAAACAAATATAATGCAGATGACCTGGAAATGGCAAAGCAAGACAAGAAAAAACATGTCAACAAAGATGTAAGCTATAGCAAGGTCTTTTGAGTATTCACTTTACATTGCATTCTTCTATTTTCTAACTCTCCTTGTTCTCATGCTGGATTTGGAAATAACTTTAATTCTGCATAACACCTCAGTGCCAAATCTGTGTAAATTAGGCTATTGTAACCATTTTATTTGATTCTCAACACCACTTTGCAATTTGCATCTGTATTCTAAATCAGTGTTGAACACTGTTATTGAAGATTAAAGCATGTCTCACTTGATATTTTACATCTCCACTGTGAAGACTGATTAATGACTTTAGAAAGACACTGACGACATTCCCAATGGTCCATTAACCCCCAGCAATGAAGGATCACAGTTCATGTCTGGTTGAGTTATGCTTGATTTCTTCTTGTTTGCAGTACAGATGAAGAACTGAAAGTCTCATTTTGAAAAATCCCAGAGGCCCATTTTCAACAGTTACATGTGCCCAGAAACACAAAAGCAGATAGACGTTGCAGTGCAGTGAGTGTTGCATCCCAGTAATAAGTTCCTCAGAAGAGGAGTAGGAAGAGAACGGCATCCCAAAGAACTGAAGTCTTGAATTTGCTAGTGAGGAAACACTGAAGGCTGAGGTATATTTTCAATGTACCTCTACACTACTTTAGCTTTATGGGGAAGAAAAGAATGAATCCTGCCCATTTGTGCAAAAAGGGCCATGAGGTATCTACTACCAAGAACAGTTTCAAGAGAAATGAGCATACAAGGTATACTCCAACTGTCCCAGATCTCAGATGGTTTTAGACCATTTCCCTGTACACGGCAATGTTTTTTCAGGGAGCTACACTTGGGTGGAAAGCTGGAGGTGAAATCCTCATCAGTTGTGATAGGCGATGCTGTCTCCATGTGGGGCTCAGAGCTTTTCAGCTCCCAAGTCACGTTTGAATGGTGGATGTAGGTGGTTTTGAACATTTCTTGAAATCTCATTGAGTTTCAGTGGCCCCCAGGCACTTTTGAAAATGGAACTTGAGCCATGAAGTAGTTTTGGAAATCATATCTGTGCTTTCCTCCATCCCTTCGGTATAGTTCTACCAAGAAGATATATAATTAGAAAGGGGCATGGGAGCAATGTTTATATCAGGCAAGTCAGGGTTGGAACCTGGGGCCTCTGCAAATTTGCAGATGGGAATCCTCCACCTTCACTTCATTTTTTGCACAACCCCCTATAATCCTGCTTTGTGCAGCACAGGTGAATGAAAAATGGATAGAGTTTAAAGTGAAACATTTCTTCCTGTAAAAGCAATTTCCTCAGCTGATTGATCAAATTGATGTCCAAGGGATGGTAGGTTTGTTGTCAACTAAAACAATGTAAAGAATTTACACTCATGTGCTATTTAGGTATTCACAACATCAACAGCTGCAAAGGGCTTTTATGTGCCTAAATGCGCTTTCTCTTGGGGAAAAGGGGGGTCAAGTTTATTTTTCTTTAGATGTAGCAACTAGAAAACTGAAGATTCAGGAAAGTACTAAAAGTGCTTGACATAGTGTTCCTTTTAAAAAATAATTAAGATGTATTTTGTAAGAGCTGGAACACTGATGCTCAGAGAACTGATATTCCATACATTTTTAGCTCGCTAATTTTAGTTACCTTTTTAGCTCACTCTGAGGCAAAAGTGTTCCAGTAGGTCAGATAGAAAATTATGGGAACATCTTAGTTCACAGCAATCCTGCACACTGACCACCTCAACAAAGATTAAATCTTTGGAGAACCAACCTACATGCTAACAGAGTTCTCCAGAGCATGTGAAAACCAAAGCTTTTCAGACATTCGGATATTGGGTTAATTCCTTCAGGAAAAAGAGAGGTATGCTCCTGATAGCAGAGGAACCCACTGCCACAGTTTAAGTCCAAGACCCAAGACATGAAGGCAGTAGAGCACCTGAGCTAAAGTGCTTTAAGAGTATATTATGAGCTGGGCAAAAACATTTATTTTATCCTAGCCTTCTTCTGACAGCTAACCAATTTCATTGACACTTGAAGTAGCAACAGTAATGTAATCACCCTGAGACACATGAAATTTCAGCTTGGAAGTTACAGTTCAGCTAAATTGTAAGTAACCAAGAACAGTTTTATTGTGGAAGGTGTCAGGAAAATTATAATGGGAGGCAACACTGTGGTATCCTTAATACAGTACCAGATTACAAAATGCTTGTAATATTCAGCAGGCATGCTGAGCATGTGTGAACATTGTTGGTATGTTTGCCTCAAGGATTAATGGCACTTAATGACATTATTTATATACTTCTCAGAGCAATGCAGAATGTTTGTGCAGCTCCTCATCTGTCTGCTATGCTTGTAGAAAGCAGCAATGCCTCCATGGCTGCTAATGCAATTATGACAAATTTCATAAATAAGATCTACTCTTCAGGGTTAGTTTCCAAATTTCTTTATGCAGTGAATAAGAAATGAAGTTAAAAGCAGATGTTTTAGGAAGTTAGACAGGACTGGAATGAGTTTAAATGTTAACACAGATTAATAAGTAGAATACTGTGTTCATTTGAGCTAATTATTTTCTCAGAAGGCATCCATCCTATTTAAGCAATTACACAGCCTCGAGTCTTCATTTCTTACCGGTACTACCAAGGGACTTCATCTGCTAGTTTAAGTTTGAGAGTGTTCATATGGTTTTAATAACATTAATTTGAAAGCTGCATTTGAGCTGTTTCCATGTGACTATTCCACACTTACAGAGAAATGCATTTATTCTAAATTTAAACTGTAACTATAGTAACCAACATTCACAGTGTTTCAAAAGGAAATATATAAGCCCACTCAGACAGAAGGAAACATGTTGTGTTAATTATCATTCTATCAAAAGACTGGAGTTTGTATTTTTAAAAATAACTTTTATAAGTTATATAATAAAAAGACTTAGAAAACAAGAACTTTGAAGGAATATATTCTGATGTTATTTGTAGGAAACTGTGAAAGTTAGAAAAAGGGTCATATGTGGACCAGTTTGCAGGATATAATAAACCTCACTTTTTTCTCAGCTATTTATTGTCTAATAAAAATACAATATTGAGCTCTTATAAGGTAGCTCTGCGGGATTCAACTTAGATTTCCTAGAGCAATTCCTAATCTTAGACAAATAGAGTTACTGTTTCAATTACAGGTAGATGATCAGATTTTTGTGCTTGGTCCAGGGGATGATAGATTCTGTAGACAATTTTGCAAAGGTAGTAAATGTCAATTTTATAGTAATGACCGTATTAGTCAAGGTGAGTAAGGACACGAATAGCTTCTGTTTCTTTAGATTTTTCTATCTGCACCTGGTCTTCTTGAAGGTTGATTTAGTTTAGGGAAGAACTTGCCCCTTCTTAGATTTTTTTTTTTTTTTCAATTCCTGGCATTATTATTTAAGTATATTGTGTTAAAAGTTTAGATATACAGCATATGTGAATCTTGCAGCAATGGTGATCGTTCCAAATATAGTAAGGGTATATAGTTTTCCCACAGGTAAAATATTTACTGCATATATTTCAGTATGATGATAGATGTTAAGTTTTACTAGCGTGTTTAAAAATAATGCTCATTCATTGAATAATAGAAATTCAGGATATTGATCCATAATATTTAGGAACAGAAACACTGAATTATCTAGTGAAATGTCCTTTATAAATGCCCTGTGTGTCTCGTTTTTCCCTCTACTCTCAGGACTGTAACTTGTATTTGTCCAGTCTTGATTCTAAGATACAAAAGGATCGAGATGACACACATTCCTCTTCTTTATTATTTTGGTGGCTAAACATACTAAGCATTAAAAAGTAACACTGTCTGTGTTTTCTTTAGAATTAATTTGTCTGGCATCAGCTCATTGCCAATGATTGTGATATGTATTTCTCTCCTAAAGAGAATTATTTAGATCTCAGTATTTTCTCACTCTGAAGGCATTGTATATACAATAATAACAACTCCTCTCTCAAGCTGTGTTTACTGAAGCTATAGATACCGGCATAAAACAATTTTTGAGGCTTTTCATTGGAGCAGTTCAACTTTCTTTAAATACACAAATACTAGAACTGTACAGGCTAAGCCAAATTCTGGGTCATACCACACTGCAATTTGGGCTCTTGGGTCCCAGGAGGTGGGCTCACAGGGCTCTGTTCTCTGTTTTTTCAGACCAGGACTGAACTTTCAAAGCAAATGGCCTTTTTTCCCTCCCTTTCTGCACTTTGGTTCATCTCATGGGGCAGTCTTGGTGTATGCATACTAAATTCATTTGTATTAAACTGATCTTGAAGATGAGCCCACCCAGTGCATCCACCTACTAATGAGTAGGCAGTTCATGGGGCCAGACTAGAACTGGCCTGAAGAAAATCCCTGAAATGTATAATTTGTGTCCTCTCCTATTTGGCCACGCTATTTGGTAGTGTGAACCTGCCCCTCTGTTTTCAGAACTCACCCACTCTCAGTGAGGTCTTCACTGAGATGAGTCAGAAAAACAAATTATTTTCATTCTCTGTGCTTGCAGATGTTTGTTGAAGACATGGTTTAAATAAGACCACTCACCCAATTCACAGTGTTTTAGAATGGCTGAAAATAGCTTTGCTGCCCATGAGCATTTGTACATCTCAGAAATTATCTTTATGGAAAAGCTGTGTAGTTTTAGCTAATCAAAGTCTCAGAAAAGTTTCTCTGCACTTGAATATTGTAACAAATAGCATTCCTCCATCTTTCAGAAGATACATTTGAAATGAATTGTAATTAAGGTTTTTAAAACAATAAAAACTTTGCAGTGATAGTATTTTCAAAACTACTTCAGTCAAGCTGAGGTCAAGACACTTAAAAATCTGTGGTACTGTAAAGTCAGTATTGCAGAACCCGAGGTTTAAAGTGACCATGTACAAAGGGCTCTGCAAAACTGTGGGCAGACTGTCTATGTGTGTGTGGTGAATTTGGTTTATGGTTTTGAAGCAATTTGAGAAAATAAAATACCTAACACATTTGTTAAGTATTGCCTAATAATACATTGTCCCCTAGAAAAATTTTAGGTATCTCCCCCATACTCAGGTTAGTAAGAAATTCTCTCTTTTTCTTTGAGATTCAAGGCAAAGGTTGCTCTGAAACGCATGGGAAGGAGCTTCCCCTTTCCCCCTTCTAGTCTGCTCTGGCCAGACAAGCTGCTGTATCATCTCAGTCAGCTGATTAACTCCTTAAAAGCATTACAACCTATTCACTTTTATGACTCGGTCAGTTTTCTGTTGTGGAGAAGGCAGCTATGAGGGGCATTGCTGGGAGCAATGGGAAATGAGGCAGTGGGAGGGAAAAGGAGCAAGACTCCTGTTTCCAACAACTGCAATTTCTTACATCTTCTCAACCCATCAGGTGAAACTTAATCCTTTTTACTTTGCATTTATCATGAGTTCAGACACTATTCACCACTACTGTGTGTTACATGCTGTTTGTAAGCTATTTTAAGTTAATTTTTAAGGTATTTTTAAGCAGTTCATTAGTCTGAAACCATGGGGTTTCAGGTCCAGAAATTCTGGGTTTCACTTTACCTTATTTGTATGATCTAAAATTTACTCCAATGTAAAGTGCTCATCTGAAAGCACTGAGGTGAACAGCTTATTGTCTTTGTCCTTGTTTCATTCTCTGACCACTTGGAGAGAACACTTGGAAGAACTCCAAATGTTGACTGAATTTTGGACAGCTTAAATTAGAGAGGGTAAATCTGTTACTTAATGTGCTCTTACCACACTCCCATGTGTGTTGGGAGGCAGTGATGCTCTGATGGTGGAGGACAGCCATGGCCCCTCAAATCCAGGCCTGTGTTTGCCAGAAAACTGCTGTTTGGCTGAGGAAGTGACCTGACATCTTTCTCTTTCCAGTTTATAAAATTTGCTTTAAATGCTCACTCTATGCATAGTAAACCACCAGTGGTTTTGGGAGATCAGATATCAAAACAGTGCTATAATCAACGTGTTTCTTTATTTGTGTTTTCCCCAGAGTTGAAAGAAAGGAGCGTGCACGTTTGAAGACAGTGAAATTCAACGCGAAACCTGGTGTAATTGATGCAAAAGGGGTACGTAAATAGTAAAACCTTTTGAAATTGCACTTTATAGTTGTTTTACATATTTCAGTGTAGAGAAAATTTTAGCAACATAAGGATTATTTATATTGTTGTAGCCAAAACCTGGATTATAGTGAAATATAGACATGAGTATAGTATGATATAATCTTTGAAATAATTAAATATTATCTTTATAATAATACTGACTGACAGTGCCTCCTAATTGGAAGATACTAAGAAAATAAAGAGAATTCTGTAATAGATGTGATTTTAGTTAAATGATGGATAGAGAAGGAAAGACTTTAAAATCCAACACAGATGGATAATTGTTTAATGGAATAAGGCAAGAAGTGTAAATTCCCTGGCTTCAAAAGCTGTTAAATCTCAAACAAAAGGTTGAAAGTTAGAGTCCTGGATGCAAAATTTAGGTTTGGGATGTTCTGCTTTGACAGTTGTGACAGACATTGAACATGGGTGTGTTTCGCAGCAGGCACAACAGGCCAGCCAACACAAAACATGCAAGTTCTCTACCACCAGTGCTCTTGGGACAGAGCAGCCTTCCTGCCGTTAACGCTTTGCAGCATCACTTTATTGTGCCCAGCAGTTCTCACTAGCCTGATGTCTAATATCCTGTACATTGCCATCTGGCTGGCAAGAGTTATAGCATGAGAAATGCCCATAGTCCTGGCTGTTGAGGTATATTTTTCTGCTGAAGTGTAGCTTGCATTTGTAGCAGTAGTGAATACTTAACATTACATTTGCAGGGATTTATTTTTGAAAACAGTCCGGTTGGCATGCATGGCATTTACAACTGAGGGCTTCTGAGAGCATACCAAGAGACAGTGCTTCAGAAACCACCAGCAAAAAGTCCTGTTTGGCTGCAGAAAACACAGGGCAGGGCCCAAACTGGGTGATGAGAGGACACAGTGGAGGTAGGTGCTAGCAAGGGACAAAACCAAGCAGTTCACCAGGTCCCTTCCAGACCTGCTGTTCCTGTGGTCCTCTGCCTAGTTTGAAATTATCATTCTTAATCTCTTCTTGCTTCAGTAATTAGAATAAGAATACTTCTTTTATCCCAGTTTATTCTGTCCTTTCACTCAGACAGATTAGCAGATTAAGAAGCTCCTCTTGCTACGATCATGGAGTTCCTAGCACAGTGGGTCCCAAGGCTCTACATGCCAGTAAAATAGTATTTTAGACTTGCAGATACTTCCTTGTTACTGCTCTACAGAACAGTTCCTGAGTTCAATGCAAATGCAGAATAATTGCACTGACTGAAACCATTTTTCCAGATTTATAAGGTATGTGGCATCAGAATTCAGCCTCTGCATATTATTTGCACATACAGATAACATAGTATAAAATATATAACAAAATGCATTGTGAAAGGATTTATTAATCTCATTGCATTTCTTCAGGAGTCAGAACTCCATTTTAGTTTGAAATGACCACTCCCTGCAACTCTGTAAATTAATGTTGCCATTTATTTTGGGAGATAATAAGTTTTATATTGCCAATGAAATCACTTGTTAAATGTCTATTTCCTGTATATAATCATAACCTCAGGGAATAATTCATTCATATAACTAATGGTCCTTATTCAAGTGAGTCTGTCAAGAATTTAATTACCTCTTGATTCCCCAAATTGTTTTTCCATTTTTGTCATCAGTGTAACATTAATCTTCCAGCCACTCACGTCAATGTTTGTTTCAATGTTTAGGAAATTGCAGAATTACAGACCAAGACCGTTGTACCCTTTTGGGAGCACACTTTCTATTGTTAGAATTTTCTAAAATTTGTTTTTGTCTAAAAAATAAAAAATCCTGCATTTTCAAGGCTTTTTGAGAAAAGATAATGTAGGCTTGTGTTTGAAAGAGCGTAAAGGGAAAAAGGGTTCACTGTTAAGCAACAACATGTAAAATGAGGTGTTTCAGTACACATATATGTATATGCATTTTAGAGATCAGCATTTCCATTTAGTCTTTCAGTGTTCAAGAAGAAGTGGTATAAGCTGTGTAACTGTGCATGCTTTACTTCTTTTATCTGGAAGAAATTCAGTCCAGATAAATAGGGCTGCAGTAGGCCCACAATAACTCTTTTGTTTCAAAATCAATCTACAATTCAGATAAGAATGGGTTTACGTCTGTTGCACATTTGTGCTCATACATTCATGAGCATGTGGGAAGTAGTACTGTCTTAATTTACTCTAAAGGTTAAATTGGGAGAATAGCAAGTAGTACTGTCTTGATTTACTCAAAAGATTAAATTGGGACAATAGCTTTTTGTGGGATATTTGGCCAGGAGATGTGCATGGGTGCATTTTTTGAAAATTAATACAGAGAATCCTTAGGGTTTTTTGCACAGATAAAATGGTTATTATCCTGTTGCAATTTTACCTGAATTCTCTTGCTGACCCCAATTCCTCTCTTCCCCTATAGAAGCAATGTTTAAGAGCTAATAACCCACAGCGAAGGTTTCATGAGATAGTGCCAAAATTTCTCTGAGCTATGATTTTAAAATAGGAATTGTCTTGTTATTCTACAGGTTTTAAAAGTTTTATGCATTTTAATACATTTATACCTCATTTTTAATCTCAAATCCAGAGATAAAATATAAAGAAAGTATTACAGATGGTGTGACATTTGTAGCTGATCAGCTTCCTGTTTCCCATTAAAAAGGTGTTTAAGAAGGCTCAGCAATACAGTTAACAAACCTGTTAACAGGTATAGCTAAAGGATAATCTTTTCAAAGGCCCAGAAGTTCCTCTTTTTCAAGACAAACTTGGGTGCATTACCTCATTGAGAAAAATAGTTCAGTGTTTTTTAAAAATTTGATTTAGAATATTTATATCACTTTTAATTCATTTAATTGTTCCTATCCAATCCATGTCTTGTGAAATTGAAGTCTACAAAATCAAGATGAATGCATAACCAAGGAATGTGAATCACAATTAGGGAGCTCCAGTGAAATCTTCTGGTCTCAAGTTCAAATCAGGCAACAGATCATACCTTTCCATACAATGAATAATTAAATAATTAGATGAGTTAGCAAGTAATGGATCCAATTACAACTTTTAACATTTTTGTGTTAAAAAGGCATTTTAACACAAAATTAGTAGCTTGTTCATATTAATTGTTCATTTCAAGAAGCAGAGAGGTTATAAAAGGAGAAGGATCGTGTTTCTTCTACTTTTTCATTTAAACATCTGTTATTGGACAACTTCAGAAAAAGCTACTGGGCTAACTGGATCTCTAGTTTAACCCAATATGTCTACTTTTCTTTCATGTTCTGTTTATTTTGAGCAAAAGAAATGTATTCATTCACGTTCAGAGACATAATCCAAATCCTAGGTCCTATTAACATTTTTAAAGATACCAAACCAGTTATAGATGCTAATACCTTGTGTAGTAAGTTAAAAAAAAAAAAAATACAAATACTGGTAGAAACAGCTTCATTCCACCAAACAAAGATTGTGCTTTAATTACGTTGACCAAGTTCAGTTTCTAGCTTGATCATATAATTGTAGTAATGATCTTCACCAGCTTTTCTAATTGTTACTGAAGGTGACTGGAGTATCAAAGCAACCAGTCCACCCCTCTTATCCCCTACAGCTGCTCTGTGCTCCTGCAGCAAAGGGCAGGGTTTTCAGGACACTGACTACCCTAAAGTATCAAACAAAGAACAGATAAATGTAGGTGAGATAACACAGTTATGATTTCCTAAGCATTTGCTGTCACAGTCTGTGGGGTCCACTGGTGTGTGGATAATCAGTGGAAAATATAACAGCCCAAAACTTTATGTCTGATATTTATGCTGGAGGAAGCTACAGGAGTTATCTGAGCACAATCTTAATTAAAAACTATGTTTTATGCTATGTCAAACTCAAAATCATATCCCAAGTATCTTCTGATGCTCACCTTCACACCAAAAGCAGCAGCACATGTTAGTACCTGTCAGCAAGGTTATGTGTCTGCCAAAGCAGCATACTGAACTCTTGGTAATTCTCCATAGGCTTCAGGCTGAACAGAAATAGTCTTTATTTTTCTAATCCTAAAACCCACGGTGGCTGAGGGCTTTTAAGATTTTTTACTGAATCAAAAAGAATGTCAAACAATGATGGAAATATTACAGAAGGATATGATGAGCCAGTAATCTGCTTTCTTCTCAAATGTAATTACAACCAGTCTTTCTGGAGACAAAAATAGTATCTCTTTTGCTTTTCTCCCTGTCAGATCATATACTCTTTCTTGACTGTCTCTTGAAAATATTTTTATAGTGGAAACTCTAGCTCTTGGAAAAACCTTTATCAACATCTCACCTTTTTGCTAGTATTCATGGATGTTGCCTGTTCCCAGAGCAGTGTTGCACTATCATGAAGCATAATGTTTAGGTAAAACGTAATTTTATACAGAGAACTGGCTTTTTATACCATATGTCTTTTGATTTCACACCTTATTTTGCCAGTGACTCCAGAACATTGTCTTTTGGACAAATACCCTCATTTCAATTCCCAGTAAAATAAATGCCATGCTTCTCACAATCTCTCAATTTTTAATGCTCATTTCAAGGTGCAGGTGAGGTGTTCAGTCCGTGGTTACCAAGAAGCATTGCCAAATGGGTGCCTGCCCTAGTGAGGCTGCTCGGAGGGGTGCCAAAAGGGGACAAGGTGCCTGCCAAGAAAAGGGGCTGTCCCATCCCTCCAAAATCTCCCAGTAGCTCTGCTGCTCATCAGCAGTGCAGGTCCTGGGCTATGACCCACACCATATTGCTCCATCACTATCCATTAGTGTTTTTTCTTTTCAGATAGCTTGTCATCCACAGTTCTTTTCATATTCCAGTCAGCTCACCTACATGGCACTCAGCCTGCCCCTTCCAATGCCTCTGAATGTATTTATTATGACAGTCAGAAGCTTGATAGCATTTAATAATATTTCTTATGAGCAGATTCTGTTTACAGATCACAGCCCTGCCTGCAATGTAAGGTCATCCTCTTGCTTTATTGTAATTTTACCAACACTGCACTGAGGCATAAAAGGAAAAAGCTAAACTTGACTGAGATATCAAATTCTGTACTGTGGTGTAAATAAAACCCTCTGCCTACTCCGTGCACCTTTCCTCCAAATGTCAAAATCCAGTGAATGTCAGGACTTGATACACAGGACACATTTTGACAGCTTATTAAGTATTTGGGAAAAAACAAAACAAAAACAAAAACAAAAAACAACCTGACTGTTTCCAAACAATTTATGCTCTAGAAAAACAGGGTATTTTCAGCCCTAGACATCAAATCAGAGAAAATCTGATCAGTAAGGAACCTCAGGTGATCACTGAGTCCAAACCCTGCCCTGAGGGTGTCTTCTGTACCTTCCTCCTGTCTCACAGATTTGTCTAATCTCTACTTAAAGACCTGCCACAACAGATATTTCACATTCTTCCCAAACAGCCCATTCCAGTGCTTCACTATCCTCATCATTAGAAATGGCTAAACTGCTGCAGCTTAAGCCTGTTGTTATTTCTTCTTCTATCAGTGTATATAGAGACTGGATTATTTGTCTTCATCTTCACCAAGCAGAATCTGCAGTCACACCTGCCCTGGTCTCAGGTACAGTGTCTGTGCTAGTGGTTCACCATGGCAGTTCTGGATGTATCAATGTGGAGAAAAAAGTGATAATCTCAACTGAATCCCTGTTTCTCAGAAATTATAAAGTAAAAAGATGTATTAGAATATCATTTCTCTCTGCCTATTGAAGATTGTTTCTAACATCAATGTTTTACTAGGCTTAAGTTTTCTAAGTATAAAGTTTCACCACTTTAGGGGACAAACTGTTCTCTAGTCCATAATCAGAAAGTTTTCCACGTATTTGGTGTATTTTAACCAACTTTTCTTTGCACTTCTCTTCTAAAGATATTTGACACAATGAATGGATTTCCTAAAGTGATTGGTACTGGGACAATAATAGAAGAAAATCCACATTCTGAGCTTGTTGGAAAACCTGCATCTTTGTTGTGGAGCTAGTTGCTGATTTGGAGAGCCTGGTAACACACACTCTGCAGTGGGTAACTGCACTGACAGAAGGAGTAGATTATCTGACACACCCCCAAAATTGCACTCATTGACATCTCAGTTCTCCTTATAAAATAATCCACTCAAATGCTTAATCATATTTGTTTTCTGAATTCCCTCCAGTCAGTAGCAAAATGGTAGTGAAAGGAGAGATACTGGACTCGGAATAGCATTTCTGTCCATGTTGGTGCGTATTTGTCCATGTGTATGTCTATGAAAAGAGAAAAGGAGGGGCTTCAGTCTGTTTTTTCCCCCTCTAAATTTGATGATTAGAAAATATCAACAGACACCAAGTAAAGGATAATGGAAGTGTCAAACACTAGAACATGTTGGATCACAGGTGGAGGGATTTACTAAGAGAGGTGAGCATAAATTAAGCAGCATACACCTACCCGCATGGATGATATGGAGGAGGGTTAGTGAAGGTGGCGTAGGCACTGACACACAATTAAATATTCTTTATTCTCGGTCTCAGCCAGATTTATCCCTCTTTACTGATGTAGCCTAACTTTTCTCTGTTCTCCCAGTCTTTCTAATTTTTTGTTGCTATTTAATGGGAACAGCTGCCTGTGGGGTATTCTTCAAAGAAATTTGAGTGCTCTTACTGGACTAAAGTGCTCAGCACAGCTATAAATTGGCTTCCAACTGGTATTCCAACCGTTGCTTAGAAAAATGATGGCTTGTGTAGCTGTAATCTTCAGGAACTGGAGGTATATATGCCCGGGAGCAATGTGCCTAGGAGCAATCTGCCTGTGTGTACTTGCCTGCATAATCCAGCCCTTTTATGCTTTTTCTAGCCTGCCACTATTGTAGTTTCTAACGAGCAGCTAGTGAATAATGCAGCTGCAGTGTTGCTGTTCTATGACTTATACTTACTGTTATTTTAAAAGACATTGGGTTAAAAAGGGCAGAGTGAGCTGCAGTCAGCTCTCAGTTGCTCAGGGCAGCAGCTGGAGGACAATACCCTGGATGCAAGACTGATGGTGTCAGGGAGCAGCAGGAGAGGGATGCTCCACTGGGACCCAGAGGTGACAGCACCCTCACAACAAGGGATGCAGTCCCAGGGCAGGACCAGCCAGCCTGGTGCCAACAACCAAGGTTGGTCCACAGCCCCACAGCTCCCAGAAAGTCCGTAGTAATGAGTCAGGTCCAAACTCAAGCCAGGAAGTCATGTCAGCATGGTGAGGTGGGATGGGAAAGAGACAAGGCAGAGCAGAGGCAAAGCGACAGGAGAGCCCTGGCAAGGACCATGGGCTGTGGGGGTTTATTGAACCTACTTATCCCGCACACATCCCACCAATGTGATCCCAGATGAGGCTGTGAACAGCCAGGATGAACTTGCTGTTTACTTTGCTCTGTGACTATCAAAGCACTTCAGTTTGGTCCAGAATTTTCTAGCTTGCCTTTCTTATGATTATTTGAACAGCATTTGCTAGCAGTAGGCTGCAGAAGACAGTGTTTGTCCTGTAAGGCTTATACTACCAATTCTGATTAATTTTGACCATTAGGAATAAAATGTCAGTCTTTGCTACATAATTAAATATTAGTTTATAACTATTTTTCCATTTCTTCTTGCTACTTCCTCTTACAGTATCAACTGAATCACTATTCTCTTTTACTTCCGTTACATCATGTTTCTAATGTGCTGAAGGTGAAGAGCCTTCCCATTAAATGCAGTAGAAGCTGACCTGAGCCCCAGTATGTGGTTTTTGCTAAGGACTGTTATATTGTTTCAGTCACATTAAAAATAACAGACATGAACCAAAATAAAGTTAGAATATTAATTCAGTCCCCTAGTTGAGAGACATTTGAATTGAAACTTTGGTTCAAAACATAAAAAGAGTATTTCTGCTCTGATCTGATCTGATTCCTAGTAACATTTTAGCATTCCTAGGAACATTTAGCATCCAGAATGGTTCACAGTGTGGTCTCGGCTGTATAAACAAAATGACTCTTCAATAACACTCCAACAAACACATTGCAATTTGCCCAAAACAAAAATGTTTTATTGTCTCAGTGCCAGACAATTATTGGACACCCACTGATATTAAAAATAATTTGCTTGGAGTGATAATGCCTAGCCAAAATACGCTTCCATTAGGCATTTATTTATAAGCTTCTGGAAAATGTCTAAGGAACACATGCAGAGATGGGTTGTAGTGTTCTAGCTTGGCTTTTACCTGTCACAAAAATATTTTACCTGCACAATTGGAAAGCCTCAAATTTGGCTTCCTGCAGAAAAAAAATATTATTTACACATGATCTTGGGACAATTCTGTAAATGTTGCAAAACATTAGCTGAATTTTTAATATGAGTTTTCTCTTTCTTAAATTAGTATTTCTTCACCTCAGAAATCCCAAAATAGCCAACTCTTCCTTTCTTCATGGTCAAGAGCACCAACCTGCCATTGTTGTCTAAAAGAGATGTGATGAATCAATCACTGACTGTAAAGGGAGCCTGGGGTCACTACTTCTGCCCCAGGCACCTACAGGGTAAATGTTTACAGCTAGATGCAGTGAATCTCATTTCTGTGAGCCTTAACTGGTTGCATCTTCTAAAAAAACATAGCAGCCATTTCAAGGTACAGTGAGACAGGGTTATGGCCCTTTAGTGCTTCAAAAGGCTATGGCATGACAGTTCTTATCTGCTCTATCTTGATCAGACGTGATAATCTAAATGTTAAGAACCACAGGGCATTATTTAAACTGTGTGGTTTAAAATCCTAATTTAAACATCTCAGCCATTGAACTAATCTTTGTGCTAGTCCTTGCAGTGAATAAACTAGGCACTTGTAATAGATATTCTGAATATACTCCTCTGGTACCACTTTGCCAAGTGCAAAATATAAATCCTTGGATAGGTTTATGTTAGATTAGATTAGATTAGATTAGATTAGATTAGATTAGATTAGATTAGATTAGATTAGATTAGATTAGATTAGATTAGATTAGATTAGATTAGATTAGATTAGGCAAAACTATCTGGAAATGCATAGGGGTAAACCCTCTGCCCAGCCCAGCATGTAGCTCCTGCGGTGTCTGTAAGAATTACACTGTTGCCGTGGAGATAGTGCAAGCTCCTGAACTTCTTTGCTTGTATACCTACAGGTGGAAAAATTACAGATGAGAAAACCCCTTTCTACTCAGAACTGAGGTTTTTATAAAAAATCATTCTGCATGTGATTTTTTTGCAAGAGTTGTGAATCAGTATTTTACTGTACATTCCCCCATCTCAGAGTGATTGAAATTTGCTTTGCTGTAACCAGAGAATAAGAACAATTTTTCATGTGTGCAACTTAAAAAAAATTTTGGAAGTCATTCATGTCATAAAATTTCTGGTTTTACATCTCCATTACTAATTGACATAAAATCTTTTACAAAACCATTGTTTCTGCAATACTTGAATTTAGTTGTTACTGTTTAGCAATAATTCAAGAATGGTCCTCTGAGATAAAATGGAAATTAATGACAAGAATAAAAAAGTTACGTTGCAAGAATTCCTCACAAAGTCATTCTTATAGAGAGATCTTTATAAGAAGTCAAAAAAAGCTGGTGGAAATTATTAAAAGCTAATTGTTGAGCAAAGACATTTTCTGCACAAGTGCTTTTTATTGGCACAGGGCATTAGTAGATCTGAAGATACTCTCCAGAACTTTGGTGTGAAACTGCCCAGCACAGGCAGGAGGAAAAAATGTCTCTTCTCCATCCAACTTTTTTACTATTTTACTTCTGATTTTCTCTCAGTTAGACTTAAGTTCTGGGAAAGGCTACAAGACCTCTAGAAATGGGGTTAGTGTTAGGTGTCACAGAAGAATCAGATCTCAGCATCATTCCTGCCAGCACAGCTTGTATCTTGGAAGATTTCTTCTCCCCATGATGGAGGAAAAGCTGGGTCTCATTTGTCCAGTTGCCCTTGCTCTTCCATGCGTTTTCACATCCTCCACAATCCTGTCTTCTGGTTTCTTGATGGCTGGGGCTGCTGCCAGGTCGTGGATGCTGGCTGCACATCTGTTTTGACCTGAGCCCATATTACTGAGCTGCCCTGGCCATGCCCCTGAACACATTTCGCTCAGCATTTCTGCAAGGTACATTAGTAATACTGCTGTCATCAGCATCTAGTTCACTCATGTGCTGAAGTAATCAAATGAAATTCAGATGATAAAACGGGACATAGCCAGGACAACTTTAACTGTACAGTGTCTCATTGCTCTCAGATATCCTGAGGCACTCTAAAAAGACATGTAATAGTTTAATAATAATGCCTGTTGTGCCCAGGTCACAGTCAAAAGTAAAGGAAAACAAGAGACTATTCGGTTTTAATTTATGCCATGGTAGCAGTGTTGACTCTAGCAGGGAACTGGCATACCTTAAGGGGCCTGTTTTTTTAAAGAGTTCCAGAAATTATAAAATCTATTCTTAGGTCAGATTTGAAGCTTTCACTCAGCTAAAGCAAAGAAATATGTTTTCATAGATTTCTTTTAAAAATCTAGTGGAAGTTTTTCTTTCAAATGGGAAAAAATAAAAACAAAACAAACACTAAAGTAAAAAATCTGTGTGTCTGTTTTCCAGTTTTAAAAAAAAAAAAAAAAGTCATTCTGCATTTTATTGAGAAGTACAAATTCTAAGTATCTGCAACTTGAAAGCATAATTGAATAGAGTAGCAAATGTGAGAAATAAAGGCTATGGGGTTGAACTTGATTCAGATGGTGAAAAATATTTCTGCCTATTGGCAGCTTGTCAGTCAAAGAAAATACTGATGGAGTTATTCCTTCAGTTAATGAGCTATTTAAATGCATGTATTTCACAGATTTTCCAGTTTCTTCAGCCTGATAATTGTGCAGAGTTTATTTATAAGATAATATTGTTTCTTAAATGGCCGTAATGTTAGGCATTATAGTATCAGTGCTTTCTATCCTACAAGTGTGTACTATACCTGCTTAGGTAAAAGAAATGTTTAAGAGTTACTGACATAAAGATATGTAGTGTAATGTTTAAATTGGTCACAGATTAAATATAACATGGTGAAAATTTGCTAGCACAGGTAGAGTACCAAAGTTTACAGCTGAGTTAATTGCTTTTCTTCTAAGATGTTCCAGCAGAAATTTGTGCTAAGTTTAACTTCATGTGTGTGCTATTTTTATAGTTTATTTTCTAATGTCTTCATTTAAATGGTAGGAAATGTGTCTGTATATATAGATAATGTCATAGTTACTTGGCTTTTCTTCTAATAAAAGTGGTTCAAAAGAATAATGTGTAGTATTGGCAATAGATGTCAAAGAATTATAAACAGAAAAAGTTTTCTTCTAGTGAGATTTCACACAAAGCTCCAGAAGAGTGGAGTTAAGCATTAACACTCACCAAGACGATACAGTCTCTGTATTTCACATATTTATTCCTGGCTCACTCAAATTCAAGCAATTCAGTTAAGATTGACTTAGTGACTCACTCACAGGTCATGTTTGGAAGGTTATAGGGACAGAGGAACTGCCAACCTGGGTCAGAGCCAAAGTCCATCTTATTTGATATCCCGTCTCTGAGACTGGTAGTGTGAGATGCATTCCTGGAAAATGTAGGAAGTTCACCTCCTACACAAACATCACACCAGTTTCTTAGAGATCGACTTTGTTTTTGTTTGCCCATGCCTTTATTTTTTATAAGTTTAGCTGTAAGGCCTAAATAAATCAATGTTTTAAATGAAAACCATGAGCCTGGTATGATTCACTGTCTCCTGAGCCAGATCTTTACCATAATTCAGCCTGCTACAGCAGTCACCTCTGAGTGTAAACACTCTTCCTTTAACTGAAAAAGGCAGTGCAAAAGATAAGTCTGCTACAACTATCTTTCAATGAATAGTTTGAAGGCATCTAAGTATTGTAAACGTTTCTCCACTACTACTTCACAAAATAGGAGTAATAAAGATCTTTATGCAACTTATTCTTTTTATATAATGGTCCATTTTATGCAGTAGTTTGCACTTGCACAAGTCAAGTGCCCAGGACTTGATTGCAGAAATAAATGATTCCACAAAGAAGCAGTGATAAAGGAGCGAGTTTAGTTTTTTTAACATCACAGATAACTAACACCTTCTGCAGTTTTATTAGGGAGAACAATTCAAAAGATTGCATAAAGGTGACCAAACCCCTCAATTTCATTTGCAAATCTAAAAAAATAAGAGAGTAGAGGAAGATTTGAGACAACAGAGACAGCCTAACTCCAGAGAGAGCCTTGGGAAAGGAGAGGAAGACCTTCACACTGCCCATACGACTGCAGTGAGCCCAGCTAGGTCAGAGCCCTCACTGGATCCCAGCACAACTCTGCAGTTCTGGATCTGTGAGCATCTCATCACAGAAACACCGACATTAGAGCTGGGAGAGGCTTATTGTTTCCCTTTACCACCTCCTTCTCTCCCAGCACTGCAGTGTTATTCCCCATAGTACTTAAGATTAGCAGATTTGGTTTAAACATGAAAAATGATCTAGGCTTTTCCACTTCCCTTGGGGCAGATTATTCTACACCCAAATTGATTTCACTGTCAGGGAGCTTTGCCCTTTCTTATTTTCACACTATTAATTTCAGTGTTGCTGCTTGAACAAATCCTTCCCACCCTCTTTGTGTACAACCTTCAGATACTTGTAAATGACCTTGGCTGTCACGTATGCAAGGTTTTTCCGTTGGTGTTTCAATCTTTCCAACAATGATGCTATGTAAATTAGCACAGATGAGTACTCCCTTTTTAATGTGATTTGTACCTTGCACCAAGTTAAATACATGTTTGCAGAATTGGAAATACTGCTTTTACATGCTCTCTTGAAAGTCTATTAGTCTTTCTGTTCCCCTGGTAGTCTATGTTGTTTTTAACTGTTGTTTTATTAAGAATTAAAATCGAGTTGCTGGCTGACGAATGGCATTAAGTCAGTGTTAAAAAAAGATTGCTAAAATTTCATATTTATGAATACTAAACAACACTACCTTTGTCTGCAGAAGCTAGACAGAATGGATTTTTTTAATCAGGATTGTACTTTTTCATTTTGGATTTCCAAGATCCAAATCTCCCTGCAGCTTCATGGGAAAACAAGCAAAGTTATCTTCATCTGAGCTTCTTCTCACCCAAAGTTTGCTCTGAGTTATCAAAACAGACCACGGTGCAAAAATTCAATAAGGAATGACTGTAGCCCAAGCTTTTGTTCTGCTTTTTTTTTTTCCCCCCCCCCCCCCCCCCCCCAAATACTTGCAGTATCTAAAAAAAATTAAGGTAGAACTTAACAGAATAGGGACATCCTTCCCCTGCATCTTATAGAAAGACATAGAGAAGTTGGCAAGTGTTGCTTACCAGCATGTAACTGTGCAGTCAGACTGTGAATGAAAGATATATACTGCATGGTCACTATACAACCAGGCTTACAGTTGCTACTAACAACTTCTTAGCTTATTTTCTGCATGTCTGCACAGATGTCATTAGGATCTTTCTGTGTGTGTGAACCAGTCCATGGCCAAGTTTGTGGTTACACCAGGAAAGCAAGAATGGCTCAGAAGCATTTGCTTTCTTCTAGACTTGGTCAAGTCACTTAATCTCAGTATACTTCATTATCATAATAAAAGAAACTACTGTGGCCTCAGTGTTAGTATCTACCAGGTCATCGTGTTGACCTAGTTCCCACAAAATGCCCATAAGGAGGGCACTGTTATGGGCCTGGAATTGCAGATGGAACAGTGAGGCAGAAGATCCCAAAGTGCGGTTTGACCCATGTTCCCCAAACCATGATGCCATGCTAACTGCAGAACCACTTTTCACATAAAGCAAATACACTAACACAGGATTGTCTTCAGAAGTTTGTTTTGGAGACTTCATCATGACTTTTGAATTGCTAAGTGAAAAAGCCCACTATAAAAGCAGAGCTGATATATATGTTTGAAAGGAGAAATAACACTGAGTATCTGTTACAGTCCAAAACTTTTCATTCTGGTATCAGTGAGGCTTTTCGGTATGATGGGAGGGATTTAACATTTAGAGATTTAATGTTTGAGTGTCCAAACCTGTATTAAAGTCAATGTTCAGAGTAAAAGAACATCCCTAATACAAGAAGTGTGAGTTAAATATAGAGAAAAAGATTGCAAAGACATGATGTTGCTGATAAATTTTGTAGATTTTTGTAGAAGGCTGTGTAAGTGAGGGATTTTCATTTAAGTTAGGCCAAAAACAAGTCTTAAAGGGAAAGAATGAAAAAAGCATGGCAGATGAGAAACAGCAAAAGGAATGAACTCATATACACTGCTAGACCAATCTCAGAACAAGACTGATACAGGTGATTACATAACTTAAAAAACTAGGCTAAAGCTTACCTCAAACCTTCCTAAAAATAGTGGTAAATTAACTCCATCTACACCCTGTATAAAAGAATTTCACAGCCAGTGCTATGGAACAGCTTTTTCTCAGGTGATCCCCAAAGGCTGGTTCCCAGGTCATGAATGAGGATTAGCACTGGCTGAATTAAATAGCAACATAAAGTATTCCCAATGTATTTGGGAGTTTAATGGCTTTTAGAAGAAATAGTTGGTTTTAGAGTATCAAAAGAAATCTGTCCATAACATCTTAGGCTCTTCTGCAAAGCATAAAGAGGACAGTCTTTATCAAGAGCACATGAGCACTAAACAGTATGGGCTGGATCAGCTACATTCTGAAAAAAATCGGGAAGAAGCTCAAAATAAACAATGATGTAGTTGCCTATTGCAGTATGGTACAACTAACTATTTACTGATAAACTATTCTTTGTGATGTTTACCACTATAAAGCAGATTTTGAAATTGTATTGTTTATTCAATGTTATCTCCTTTAAAAAAACACTGTTCTATTAGCTGATGAGTAACATATACATGGCTGCTACACCTAGCAAAAAGGATTTAGAATAGAAAAATTATGATGACACAAAAAAGTACCAAAGGGAGTTCTTAAGAACGAGAAACACACAGTGTCTTAATGTCTGTCACAACCAGGGAAGGTTGGTATGTGTAAGCCAGACTTACATAACTGGGGACATCTAGGGATATTCGGTCAAGCAAGAGTGCATATTACGATTTTTTTCTGGCTTCTCCAAAATGCAATCTATGCCTAAATAATATCAATCAAAAATTCAATCCAGGACATCAGTGGAAGTTTTTCTGCCCTTTTTTTCTGATAAAAGACTTTTTTTTCATTATCATTCATTTTTTCATGTTCAAATGTTGTGAAGAATGACCTCACTGTTGTCAGACAGTACTTGAAAATTTCATTTGCTTCTTAGTCTTAGGCCCATGTCTGTATAAAGTGCCTACTAATACCAATTCCTAGGTTAGTGGTAGTCTGTGTAAACTGATGGCAGTGAGATATAAAAGTAATCTATTGTACAGGTTTTTCACTGCAAGTGAAATGTCCAAGTTATATGCCATTATAGTATTTTACAATATTCATGGCAAAGAAATTGTGATTTTTACAGGAATCTATTTTCAGGCACTTTTTCACTGACTTTCAGAAACTCTGACTGCATAAATACTGTTGAATCAAGCTCAAGCTTGCTATCACAATTTCAATTACAGTTGCATGTAACTTTTGCACTAAGAGATGTAGGCAAATACCTCGCTCTCATTTATCCTATGGCTATTTCACGACTCTTCAGCAGCATAGGGAACCCCTATGAAAACTGGCTCCAGACTATTTGACAGGTCTCAAAGCTTCCATTTTATAGAAATAAAATATATCAAAAACATACATCTGAATTTTGCAGTTTAACCTTACCACTGTTCCTCACATGCATGATCCTTTCTTAAAAAAGAAAATATGTATTCATTTTGGTCTCCACTCCTCCACCAGCAGAACAAAATCTGGAATTAACCCTGTTATGTCCAATAAAACCGTGGCTTTATTCTGTATGAGCCTCTCTCTCCTCTCTTTGCCAACCCCCCTTATCTCTATGCATTAGAGATAGATATCGTAGTATCTGTAAGAAGCATTTTGCCGAGTGTCTGCAGGATTTCATATCCTTAAGGTGGAGACCAGCAACCTGACCTTTAATCACATTTATATCGAATATAAAATCAAAATCAAGGGTCCTGTCTTTTATTTCTTGTAAAGCAACCTGCACTTAATGTACATGAAAATAAATACTTGGTAAACCCATTCAGTTAATACAAAGCTCTAATTATTTATATAAATTTGAAGGATCAGACCCATTTTAGTGTTTTATTTTACAGATTCTTTATTATTTTAAATATAAACTCTCTGACTACACTATGATAGTATATATGGTCATTAACATGAGTATACACATTGATTAATCTATAGAAATATTAACACATGCATAAACATAATTGCTTATGGATATTAATAAACTAAGAGTCAGCTTTATTTTAGGAATAAGACTTTTTACTGGTGTAAATGCAGTGACACAGTTGGACATAATAGTCACCTGCTATGAATTGTCAGATTTTGATTGTCCAAATTGAAATGGAACAATATCTAATTAAAAAGGCAACCCAGTACTTGAAATTGCAAAAGGAGGGAAAGTTTATATAACACTATATTATATCTGCCTAATTTGGAATATAGTTAGATCATGCATAAGCTTGAAAAAAAATACATGTTTTTCTGGTGAAAATGGACTTTCTCAAGTTTTTTATCTAGACTGTTGGGTTAAAAATGGAATACTTTAAATGTTATTTATCGTATAATCTCTGTGAAACACAGCATATTTATTTATCAATTTGATAACATTCTCTTTAATTCCAAAGTGAAATGGCATTTGGTAATGAATTATTGTAATTTTTAAACCCCTTTGTTCTTTGAGGTGCTATTGTGTATATATATATATTATTTTTTCCATTTTAAAGTGTACTGCTTATAGTATTACTATGTCAAAATCAGATGAATCGTGAGAAACATTTTCACAATGGGAAATGTTAACACGTTACATTCCTTTCTTTGGAAAAATAAAAGAAATGATCACAGAAAACACATTTTAATTTAATTATATCCTTTAGGTCATTAAAATGATGTAATGTGCATGCCAGTCCTCTTTTCATCCACAGATTACTTTCTCCTTCATGTGCATTTTTTTTCCTCTGGCTTTCTTTCATATTTGCTTTGTTTTGAAATTGCATGCTGTCTGGATTATTTGTGCATGACCTTCACATTAATTTCACATTGAATGTTTACATACTCCGAGATTTTCATGGATCATTTATTCTACATGTGCATTTTTTTCCCTTGTTTTCAGTTATTGGACTTTAAATATGCTTGAAATGTAAAAGTGGCATGAAACTTTTGTGACACAAGTAGACAACTATTTTAATAGAGATTTTCAGTATCTAACCTTACATCTTACAGAAATACGTATTCTAAACCACATTTTATGCTTCCAAAATGTAAGAAAATAAATTATGTTCTGAAACTCTAAATATATTCCATTTCAAAATTGGAGCCAAATACTGGTTATATTTCATCTGAGCAATGGCAAACACATTGTCATTGGTCCTTTAAATGAGATAAGAAGGTCTCTGCTCTCTTGGAGGTGATCACTTGCAAAGTCTTGTGTCTGGGCATTGCATATGTTCAGTACAGGAAACAGTGTGGGACATTGTCTGACGGATGACACAGATCACTTCATTTAAGCACTATCTGCAGCTCAGCGTAGGTGCCCTCTGGAAATGCAAGCTTCTCTCAATCAGTTATATAGGGACCCTAATTCCTCATTTGCTATCTGAAATAAATGTCCCAAGTAGGCATAGCCTGCTTTTACATAATACATCGCTATGAGCCCTTGTGAATGTCTATGAAGGTTTTATCATGTAAAAAAAAAAAAAAACAATTTCTTCCAGATTAATTCCCCATTTGAAGAATTAAAGCAATATATGTTGCTCAACATACAATGAAATACTGTTTATCAACAGAATTCAATCTCTAAGTCACATAAAACTAAAAGTATATCCGGAGGAACCGATTGAGTAAATATATATGTATAAAATAAAACAAATAATTTTTCTTAAATTACGAGGAAAAAAAGGCATTAAAACACAGTAAGTTGTTGAGTAAGAGGCCAAATACTATGAAATCAGCAGCAGTTTTTATTTTATTTGGCATAAAGCTGAATTCACATGTCTACTACAAGCAAATCAAAGGCTTTTGCTTTCTTCTTTACAGCCTATTCTTTTCAGCAAGTTAATTAATTCTGTGCACAGTCTGCTACGATAAAAGATGAGTGGCTTGATCTCAAAGCATGCTGAGCCATCTGTAGCCCTTCATCTAAACAAGCCAAACATGGTAGTTTCCAAATAAGGAGCTGAAGGTTGTGATTTGAGACCTCTGTAATCAAATCAATCCAGTCTCCAGGGGCTTTGCCTTCAACCTGCAGACCTCACCGCAACTGCCTCTGATTCTTTGCAGCCACTTGGTTTGGACTGATTTGAGTCACTACAGTTCTCTCCACTTTTACAAACTAGTTGGTTTGTCAGCATGAGTGTGACAACAATTAGACGTCCCTGTTTTTGCCCCATGCCTTTTCTCCTTCACAGTCATTCAATGACAAGCGTAAAAAGAACTTCATCTTTTCACGAAAATTCCCATTCTACAAGAGCAAGGAGCAGAGTGAGCAGGAAACAAGTGATCCAGAACGTAAGTAACCTCTTGGAGATGATGTCACATGCAGCAGCACAAAAAATGGGTGACACGCATGATACCAGTATCCCACACATCTAGGCAAATATCTGTTGTAGGCAGGCAGGAGAGGTATTACTACTGTGACCAATGTGTGACTGCAGTTTGGATCCAGCTGGTCCTTCCAACCCTGGAAACATCATTTTCAGAAAAATAAAACAGTGACCTTAACTTTTAGAAGAGCAAATGTGGCTCCTCAGAGTCGTTATGGCACCTGTCATAAATCCAGACTTGTCTCTGATTAAATATTCCCAGATCAGAACTAGCTCAAAATAATGCAAATGTGATTTGTGATTTCTTTCACAATACTAAACTAAATTAATACTTTTTAAAATGTCTGCTGTAATCTCTTTTCTGCCTTTGACATTCTCCAAGTTGATTGCCATGGGCAGCTTCACTGAAAGTTTAGCAATTAAATGAAGCAACCGTGCTAACAGCTTAAAGAAGTAAATCAGATCTTGGAATGTATACATCCCGGGCATTTACTACTCGCTTCAATTGTATAGAGAACCAGAATTATTAAAAATATATGCTAGTTCCAAACCAAATCATTCACTTTTTTCTTAATAATTCTGTCCTAAATTTAGCCAGTGAGGATTGTTTCTGGAACTTTATTTATCTGGTTGTTCCTTATTCCTCACAGCTCCAAAAGCTGTGTATCATGGTCACTGCCTCTTTCATTGGCTGCATTCCCATAGAAAATGGGTCTAAAGCTGTTTCAGAAAGAAAAAGCAGGGATCCAGATTGCTCAATCAACATGGTCAGTCATGGTAGTATCCATTTCAACTCCACTGACTTCTTCCTTCCTCTTCTGCGGCTGTTCTTCCTTTTTCATTGCTCTCTCTGGGGACTTCCGTGCAGGACATCCCCGGATTAGGTGACGACGGTTATGGAACAAAGACTCTGAGTAAGTTCCCAGGAATGGTCACTGTAAATCTTTTTTTGTTTTGTTTTGTTTTGGCTTCTGTTCCTTCTCTGAGGACCCTCCACTCCTAGCATGCACAAGATAGAGTTTTATTTGTTACCCAGCTGTGAATGCATTAAAAATGTTTCAATCGTTTTGTTCTGCATGACAATATTAAATAACATACAGTGTATCAAGCAGACACTTTCACTTCTTTTGTAATAACACCTTTTGTTTCTGACAGTATGTTATTGTTCCCATCATGGCAGTTCTGTAGAATAGCATACATAGAACTCGTTTTGCTGCCCAGACTGTTCTTTTCAGCAACAATCCCTCCCTCTCCATCTAAAGGGAAAGTTAATCATTTTAACTTGGTCACATCCTGAAGAGATCAATAGAAAATTATTTTATGCTGTTGCTTTTGCATTTTCAGCTTTTTGCATGGGAGTGTTTGTTACTTTGCTGGATTTTAGATTAGTATTTGCTATTAATGGAAGACATCATTTGCAGGCTAGAGAAGACCATGCCTTCTCCAAAGCTAATTTTGTACCCATTTCACCATTAGCAACCTATTCACTGTCATGCAACCTTAATCAGTTTCTTTTTCTGATGCAGCAATCCTGTCTCAAGACTTGGCATTGCAGAATGTGTAACATGTCAGATAATTGTTCAGAAACAATTTTGCTTCCTTGAAAATAAGACCAGAAAAAAATGTATCAAGTGAAATATTTGTAGCTGATTTCTTTATGGATAGCTACATTATACTCTGTATCCAGATCTAAATAATTTAAAGAAAATGCCACTTGCATGTGTTTGGCTGCTTCTGCCTCAGAGTGCCAAGTAATTGGAGAAAAATGTGCATGAATGTTAACACTGCATCGCCTACTGTTTTGTATGTGCTTTTTAATTGCACGAATGCACATCCATGCACACAATTTTAGAGATTATTCCATTTCTGACTGATTTGTTGAAGGGACTTTTTAATGGTTTAACTTTAAGCCATACAGTAGCTCACAATTTAAAGATGAAAGCTTCATCTCTTGTATGAAGAACAGTTCTGCAAGACTAGTTTTGTCAGTGATAGACACCAAATGTCGCTGCCACCTGAATTTTAACCATTCTGTTAGAGTGTTATAGCAGCTCATTAGCAGCAAATGGAGAGCCTTCCCTGCCTAAAGAGTAGAATACTTCTGATCTGATAACCCTCCTCAATATCTGTATCCTCACAAAGACAAATCTCCATAACATCCAACCATTTGAAAGGAGATAACTGAATTCTGCAAATTGCAAAGGGAAAAATTGCACAGAGGTATTATATAGGCTCTAGTTTCTCTGTTAATATTGCACCTAGCTTTCAATTACTGACACACCTCTAGACATTCCCGCCCATCCAAATTTCACTAATATTCAACTCAGATATGGTTTTTAATGACAGTTCTTATTGTGAAGGATATTTGTTCTTGTTTAATAAAGTTCTTCAGAGTCCTGCAACAACACTTGTTAACTTGCTATGAAATGTCCAAAAGTCAATATACTGTTTTCTTCAAAATGTAAGTTTAATTTTTTAAAGCTTCTTACTAAGCCCAAGATCAAAGTTTTCCATTATTATTTTTATCAGATATCATTCCCTCTCATTTCTGCTGCTTCAGTAACTCCATCAGTCCCACTCTATGAACCCTGAGCCATTAGACTAGTATGTGGGGGAAACGCAGCCTCTTGCAGAGAAGCGGGAGTCTTAGCACTATTCCCTTCATGACATCCATGCATGGTCTACTTTGGGTTCATCCCAGTAGATTCTTGGCTTTTATGAGTTCCTTCTTTCATTGGGAATGTTTAGAGTCAGTTGCAGGTGAGTGTTGTGGGTCACCCAGAGCCTAATCTGCCAGCTGGTTTAATGACAAATAATGGACCAGTTTTGGCTCCTGGTGTTTGTCAGGAGGTGACTTATTTGTAGCCATTGTCCACTTAACTACTGTGTCCCATTCTTACTAACCCAGGGAGGCTCGCCACTGTATAGCCATTATACCATTGGCTTCTAAATGTCCTGGACCAGCTGAAGAGTTTCAGCTGTCAAATGATCTTTCAGGTGCAAAGTAATCAGCATCTCTATCAGAGATACAATTAAAACCACTGATTAATGTGGTTCTGCAGACCTCCTGGGGACCATATAGAATGGTCTGAGTGATCATAAGCAGCCTGCTGACTACAGTTTGGGAACATCAACTTTCATGATATAGATTGCACCTTCTTTTAAACAATATGATAATGCCAACAGGACACCAGACTTGCCAAACCACAAGTCTGCCCCATCATGATGGTGCTTCTACTCCTATTCCCCCATCCAGACTGGTCTGGTAATGGTTTTCATACTCTAGCTCAAATTCTGAAGCTAGACAATGTCTAAAAAAAAAGATATCTTCCATTTTTTCCTTAGTTTTGTCATTGTCTTTGTCTTCTTTTTTTGGGACAGGGTAAAACAGCTACAGTTACAATATTTGATATCAAAACCATTTTCATGTTAATTTGTTAACCCTTTGGGACAGTGTACAGTGATTAAAGATGGACACAGGCTAGACGTTTAGCAGGAACAGTTCCAATGCATGAAGGATGCACGTTACTGATAGTGCAGAATGAGCAGACACTCAGGTTTCATGAAATTACGCAAGACCTCCAGGGAGGTGCAAGTGGACCATAATATACTTTGAAATTAATTTATCTTAGATGTCATTAACTGTCTCATCAAGAAAAAACATGGTTTTGCCATGACACACCACTAGCTAATATGTAGAGACTTCTGAAATGCCACAAGAGAGAAAGCTTTCATTTTTCCTGTGTAAATTATCAGAGATTTTTCAGATGATATCACTGCATCGTTTTTACTTCCTCTCTGCACAATTACCTTTGCATGACTGTGGCAGTTCTTTTAAGTTTCTGCAGCTCTGTGGTGCTTGGTTATGTTCTTTAATTTGCTGTACTGTTCTTGCAGAACATGTTTCTTCTAATCCCAGCGATAGTGAAAGTAGCTACAGTAAGTTACTGCTTTCATTAGAGTCCTTTTACTTTGCAGTGCTTGTTCTGTTTGCTTCTTTTATTTTCTTTCTCTCCCTGCTATTCTTCTGTTAATGTTAAAAAGACAGTTGGAGCAAATGGCTTGGAATTCAGATTTATGACCACATCTTGTGTACAAAGCTATAAAGGAAAACTGGCAACCTTTATGAGAGAAGGGAGGAAGGTTGTTATTTGGGATGTATTCTGGGACATAAAACCAAACCTGGCTTTTGGTGGCCTGGGAAAGTCAGGATTATTTGGTTTAGTGACAAGAAGTTTATTTCAGCAGGGAGGGGGCAGTTTCTTGATGATCTTTTAAGAGTAAAATTACGCCATAGCTGTAGTCAAATCTGCAAAAGGCATCCTCTTTACAAGGTTACAATTTTTAACTTTCATTTCTGCATGCCTCTATGAAGGGCTAAGAAAGAGTCCCAACAATTTGGTTGAGCCCTTAATTTTGGCAGATTTCCTAATGTATATTGAAATCTTCAAAAAAAGGTAGGATTGACCTTCATCCCTTAGGCACTGCCACTGAATGGCACTGATTCCCTATAAGTGGAGGCCTTAACCCTGCAACCTGATTTGGTAGGAATTACAGGCTCCATGTGGTCATATAGCCAAGAGGCAGATTATATGTTACAGGTAATTATTAGTAATACCCCAAAATTTAACCAATATAACGATTTTCCTGGAAGTGTTGAAAAGCAAAATATATGGCATTTTAAAAAATTACTGGAAATGTAATAAAAGGTAATTAAAATGATAGACCACTTACTAAGTCACCCAGTTGTTTAATTTTTTCAAGCCATTTGCTTAGCAAATCAAGTTTTCCACCAGTCGCTCAGCACTTGTGCTAAGCACCCACATACGTTCAGGTAATCATTGATATCATACCTCCTATTTACTAGTCTTGATTTAGTGCATAGCAGTTGAGCTCTGATAATAAACACCGGTTTGTTTCAGTAAAACAGCTAATCTTATGCAATTCAGAAATGGTAAATTAGTTGTTATTCTCTTCTATTGCAAAGGTTTCATTGGAAAGCAATTGCCAGAGTCACAAGAAAACAGTAGGCACTCTTGAACTGCCAAGATCTAATTCTGAACTGCTTTATTTTTAATGTGTCCTCTATTGAGAAGGAGAGGCAGATTTTATGTTTGAAATATAAGATGCTCTTTCCCCAAACTGCCTTTACAATCAGGAATGAGTCAATAGGTTACATTTTCAAAATTTTGCATGAGTCAAGTCTCCTCTGGGTGTGTTTATTTCAGGGTGAGCTCAGGGTAAAAGCCCAGAGGAGAATCTAGGCTGGTGGCTGAGGACATCCCATGCCTGTTGAACTGTCCCAAACAGGAGATTTAACAGAGATGCCTGATTGCAGCAAAACATTTGAGGCAGGTCCACAAAAGCTAGCCCCCAGATTTCATCATAATACAGGCAATTAGCCAGTTCCTCATTGGCTGTGCAATAGCTTGAAACAGAGTGTATGTTTTGAGGTACAAGAAAGGGGATAGAAATGGTTTGGGGAAGTTAGTTGTGACATAGATATTTGGACAGAAAAGTAGCATTGGGGTAACAACTGCCCATGGCAGGCACACCTCTTCTAGAATGGTTTCCATCTGGGCAAACTCCTGTCTCACCCCAGCAGCATCCAGCCTACATCCTCTTGGCTCGATCTCCCCACACATTACTGGTATGTCCAGCAGGTGCTGCCTGGCTTCCTTCTCTGCCCGCAGGAGAGCTATGCCATTTAGCAGCAGAGGAAGCCAATCTTAGGTTATGCCAAATGAAAGTGGCTTTAAAATCCAGGACCTGGTGCCCAAAGGGCCTAATTCCATATGCTAAGGATTCATTGGTGTGTGCTGACATGACATTCGAAGGCATGACCTTGGGCAACTAGCAACTTTGGTTACCAGTTGGAAATTACTGTTTCAAATGACCACAATGGCATATCATCTCTATCCTGTGTGTTCAATTACTACGGGGCCATGGTATATCAGCTTATCTCCTGTGGGGACTTAAAGCCTTCCTGAGTCCAGCTGGTTACCCTCTGGATCTCCAGCCTACCCTATTTCAACAGTATATCCCATCGCAAAACTCATTGCAGAAAATCTCCCCTAGAAAAATTATGACTCAGGAACAGAGAAGAATCAGACAGAGGAAAACGAGAAGAGGGTGGTCAGAGAGAGCAGTTGACAAATTGTGAGGGCGTGGAGATAAGAGATGAGGCCTGTCATGAAGTTATCTTATTTCACTGCAGTTCTCACCTTGTGGGACTGTTGAGAGACGACACTGCACAGTAGAAGCCCAACAATATCCCTCATGTGAGAGAGTAATTATCAGATCTGGTCTGTGAAAATTTCCTAAAGATGTATTCCTCACTGCCTTCTAATTTATTTATTCCTAATGAAAGGAAAATAATAATAGGTGCTCATTGCTGGTAGAATAAGACAGCATGCGGTTATTACTTCTGCTCTTCTCATTTGCATCTGAGCAGCTGGGAGCAGGGGCCCAACGTCAGTCACAGCCACAGAACTAAGTCTATTTTAACTCCATTTGGAGCCAACCATGTTGCAAAGCTGTGATGTAGTGTGATGTAGTGCCACTTTGAGGAGAATTTCTGTGCTCAAGGTGAGGTACTACAAGTTATTTTACCAGGACACCATGTGTGTTGACTTGAAAACTCATCTAGCCCTCAGTCTGTGCACTGGTGAAATGGGGCAGACTAAGAGCAGGAAAAATACATAAATAAATAAATAAATGTGAAGCTGAAATATTCACAGGGAGCAAATAGAAGACTGCAGGAGAGCTCAAGGGTTTTACATGGGGTTGTGACCCTGTCCCAGTGCCCCTTTTCTCTTCTGTTTCCTCAGTAAATGAACAGGAAGAAAGGGGTTGCCTACCCCACCACTGTCTGAATTGTGGGAAACTGGGCAGAGTGGCTGGAAAGCTGCCCAGCAGAGAAGGACCTGGGGGTGTTGGTTGGCAGCCGGCTGAATACGAGCCAGCAGCGTGCCCAGGTGGTCAAGAAGGCCAACAGCCTCCTGGCTTGTATCAGAGATAGTGTGGCCAGCAGGACTAGGGAAGGGATTGTCCCCCTGTACTCAGCACTGGTGAGGCCACCTCGAATCCTGTGTTCAGTTTTGGGTCCCTCACTACAAGGAAGACATTGAGGTGCTGGGGTGTGTCCAGAGAAGGGCAGTGAAGCTGATGAAAGGTACAGAGCAGAAGTCTTATAAGGAGCAGCTGAGGGAACTGGGGTTGTTTAGCCTGGAGAAAAGGAGGTTCAGGGGAGACCTTATTGCTCTCTACTTGAAAGGAGGTTGTAACAAGGTGGTGTTGGTCTCTTCTCCCACGTAACAAGCGATACAACGAGAGGAAATGGTCTCAAGTTGTGCCAGGAGAGGTTTAGATTGGACATTAGGGAAAATTTCTTTTCTGAAAACGTTATCAAGCATTGGAACAGGCTGCCCAGGGAAGTGGCTGAGTCACCATCCCTGGAGTTATTTAAAAGACATGTAGATGTTGTGCTTAGGGAAGTGATTTAACAGGGCCTGGCAGTGTTACGTAACAGTTGGACTGAATGATCTTAAAGGTGTTTTCCAACCTGAATGATTCTGTGCTTTTATGATTCTATGAAATCAGATCAACACCTTGGCCAGCACAAAGAAAAGTGTATGGGTAACAAATGACTGGCAAGTGCCACGTGTTCACCTGCAGACATTCATATTTGTCCCTATAAAAACAGGCCAGTTGGAGTCCAGAGTGAGGTGTTCTGCATTTTTTCTGGTGGGTCTCTGGCAATTGTTTTAACATGTTTCTCTAACTTTTGCTTCTCATGATGAGCATTTAGTGAAAAGTCGCTAGTGTCAAAACCTGTACTACTTGATCATTCCTAGAACCATTCCAAACCAGGGGTACAACTACACAAAGTGATGTTGAAGGCTTCTAAGAGCTGTTCAGGCTGTGCGCTGGACAGTGGTTAATAGAGGGGTTACAAATTGACTACACTTTTTCTAGGAGATATTCTGACGCATTCTTATTTATTTAGAAAAATATATTACTTAAAAATTTGAGTATTTGGCTGAAGTATTGCTCGTGTCTTGGGCTTTGGGGTTAAAAAATCAACTTCTCAACAGAAGTCAGATACTTTTTATTTCAAAATAATAATATCATTGAAAGTCCTCCTATGTGGTCTCAAGAGAAAATTCTTTGACCGCTTCTTAGCAGCAAGGCTGTTGCAGATAGTAAACCTGATTTCTTCTGCCAGTGCTCTTAACACTGGGTTTGTAATGAGCAAAAGAGCTGGAGCCAACAGTGGGATTCTCTTTATCCCAACAGATAACCTTCAGTTCCATTAACTTCAGGGGGAACCACAAATACATTTGACAGCAGAATCTAGCCCTTTATAAAGAAAAGTAAATAGTATTTTTGAGCCAGGAACAAATGCTGGCCTGGTCTAAAAGAGGCTGAGCTGCCACACAGCTGCTGCTGCATCACAGTGGTGATGCTAATACATGGCTATAACTGCTAGTTGATTTGTACCTGTTCTCAGCAGTAAAACCAGGTTTGCAGAGTGGTATATAAAGTCCTGGTCTAGCAGAAAGTTTTTCTTTTTGTGATAAGTATACATGCAGCCAACTTTGACTTATCCCTGAACCAGCTAATCAAACCATGATTGAAAGTTTATTTTGAGCTCTGTAACTTCAAATGTTCTGATTTCTTTTTCAAACCAAGCTTGCAAGAACATATTTTTTACATGGACTCATCAGTTTTTATTTTTCAGGACATGATTTTCATAATGGCCATGAATTTCAAGTCTCTCCACTACATATGTGTTGTAATGCTCTTACCATAGTTCAATAAAGGTTCTTTCAGCTGTCATCAAAATTACACACACATTACCACATCTATTTAGCTTAATTGCATAACTGGTTGTGATTGCACCAATTACCTAGAGAAGCAAAATATGACTAAAAGTTAAAAATAAGGAAAATGTTAGAAGCAAAAATTTTTACCCTCTGTCAGCAAGTCACTCTTGTAATGAGAACTGAAGACTAAGAACAAGGTCAAAGGAGTCCTGATTATTATGTTAGGCCACTAATTAATTAGGACACTTATGTTGGCTCTGACACTCCCGAAGGATTACTAGATTATTCAGGCACACTCAAATTGGCACAAGTATTGAAGTCTCATTTTATGTCCTCACAAGCTATTTTGATCTTAAACATATGGTGCTGATGGACCACTTTTCGGTCATAAGTTCATTCTCAGACTAATGATGATCTTTTTATGTATTGGATTTCCAGCATTTCATAGCTATCAACATATTTCCAAAAATCATGTGTTTATTTCATAAATAGTCCAGGAAAGGGATTTGAAGCCAAATAGAGGCTAGGATATTGACTGTCAAATGCAGTCTGTGCAGCTGAAACAAAACAATAAATTTATTTCTCCAAGATCTTGCAAGTACAACTCAGGTAAACCATACATTAGCCCAAAATCTAAATGGATGGTGACATAAAAATAAGCCTTTTTTGATTTTAGATCCAGCTAAGCAACAAAATTCAGACAAGAACTCAAAAATAAAATTAATTTGGCTCATCTACATGTATTTCACATATGTATTGATGGTAACCACCACCATTAGTCCAGAAATTTTAATGAACCCCAGAATTCTCTTTGATTTGTCTAAAATCATAAATAATTTTAGTTGTCTTTGTAAATACTACTTTTTTGTTATTGTCATGGTTTGAGCTCAGAGGGCAACTGAGCACCACAGTTGCTCACTCCCCGCTTCCTCACCCAGCCCTGGGAAGAAGAAAATAAAGCAAAAGGCTTAGGAATCAAGATAAGGACAGGGAGGGATGTCTCACCCATTACAGTCACGAGCAAAAGACAAGACTCGATAGGGGAAGAAAAAAAGAACATGAATTTAATACAGATACTAAAAACAATACTTAACAGAGTAGGACAGTGAGAAACATTACCACATCTTGAAAACACCTTCCCCCACCCTTCCTTTCTTCACGGGCTCGGATTTGCTTATGATATCTCTACCTCCTCCCCACAGCAGCACAAGGGCAGGGAATGGGAGTTACGGTCAGTACTGCTGCTTCTTTCCCCTCAGGAGGGGCAGAACTCCTCACATTCTTCCTCTGTCCCAGCTTGGCTCCCCTCTCACAGGAGACAGTCCTCCACAAACTTTCTCCAATGTGAGTCCCTCCCACGAGCCACGGTGTTTCCTGAGCTGCCCCAGGATGGGTCACCCCCATGTCTTACAATACTCCCAGCACTGAACTACAACAGTGGGGCCTTCTTCTTCCCACAGAGTCCCGTTCTCCTTCGAGTGCAGTCACCTGCTCTGGTGTGGGCTCCTCCCCAGGCTGCATCTGCTGTTGGCGTCTGCTCTGCTGTGCACCTCCATGGGTGGCAGGGGGGTGGCCCAGCCATCTCACCGCAGGCTGCAGGGAGGGGTGCACTGGGGCACCTTCCCACTTCATCCTTTCTTCCACTGACCTTGATGTTCACACAGCTGTCCTTGCAACAGCTCCTCACAGCTCAAACTCCTCCTCCCAGGTTCCTCTTCTTAAATATATTATCACAGAGGTGCAGCCACTGTCACTAATTGGTTCATCCCTGGCCAGAGGTGGGTCTGACTTGGAGCCAGAGGAGCTTCGAGAAGCTTCTCACAGGGGCAACTGCTGTAGCCTCCCTCCCCCGCTACCAAAAACCCCACCACTCACACAAACTCAGCACAGTTATTCACTGCCTTAGATCTCTTTACAGATTTTTTCAATTACAGCCATTAGCAGGATGCCAAAATCCATGGATCCCCACTGCATAATGTGCTTGGTGAGGGTGGGTGTTTGGCTACACGGTGGCTGCACCACAGCAGCTCACAGCAGCCCTCCTGCTCCGTTACTCCCATGTTGGGTGCACTTACACTAGCACTGTGGAAGCTCTGGATGCTCTAGCAAAACAATAGGAAATGGGGCTTTTTTTATGGGTTAAATGAAAAATGCCTGATATCTGCTAGGTCTACACTGAAACTGGTTTTGGGTCTTTGACAGACTCACAGCCACCTAATCAGAAAGGGAAAACAGAGGCAACACCTTAAATCCATTTTAGGGATACCCCTCTGAAACACTGTAAAGCCCTTTAAAAAGAGGAAATTAGTAGTCCTTATGACACTTACCTGACCACACAGGACCTCTCTGATCAGTTTATAGAGGCTATGAGTTATAACAAACTCTAGGTTATTCTTCTCTTCCCAAGCGTGAGAAATCACCAACAGGCAAACCAAGAACAAAAGAAGGCAGAGCCATAGTGATCCTGGGAAAGTGAAAGCCCTCCAATAATTTTTCTCATAAGTATATTACACTTAGGAAAGCTTTCTTTTTCTTTCTCCTCTTTCCTTACTGTCTTCCTTTTCTTCTCTTTTTGACTTGACGGAATTTTACTGAAGAACAAGGGATCATGCCAAAATCCTACAGGAAGGCCTTTTTCTATTTTCTCTTTTTGTTTTGTCTGTTAAATTTCACAAAGATTTTCCAGATCAATATAGCTAACCTGTGCTAATTAAGGCATTAATATGAGTGGTAAATGAGGCTTAGTCAAATGATAAATAAAAGCCCATGTCCTGCTGAATTTCACACTGTGTCTCACACCTCAAAGCCATCTCAAGGTTATAGCAAACCGATTATTGACTGACTCTAGAGCTCTTCATTATACTTAATACTTTATGGACTACTTCAAAACTGTGCAGTATTAACTGAGTAAAGATCATTAAATAATACAATCTGGTACAATTAACATGAATATTAGCCTCTGAGGACTTAAAGGATTTTGGACAGCACTTGGAAGGATTTTATTCACATAGAAGCTTGAGCTTCCTGAGCCCTTTTTCCAGAAAAGTAAAATGGTGGAAATAATGCATCTTTCCCCCATGCTCGCACTCCATTTTGAGTCTGAAACTTGGCGCTGAAGAGACTTCGCTCAGGAAGATATCTATCTTTAAGTCCCTGTGTGTCACAGTTGGCCTCAAAGTTTCTCCTTCCTCCCTGCAACCCTTGCCAATGGCTTAAGCTTCAGCACAATTTGAGTGGGCTGGAATTTTTTCTTTGCCTTCAGTCTGACCACAGCTTCACAAGACTTCTGTGAAACAACAGGCTCAGTTGTCTCCATTGCCCATACCCTACTGATAGCATGGATGTAACAACAGCTTTAGCACGTGGACATGTCTGCCAGAGATTGGGCAAAACAGAAGGTAAAATCTGTGTTGGCTTATTTGTGCTGGTTATAATTCTTTGCCAAATACTAGCCCGCAGATAAATTTTGAAACAATATCATCAGAGTTATTTGCTGTTTTCCTTCAGTTGCTCTTGTCACTGTCACTCCCATGGGATTCTGCTGTTTAAATGCAGATGTCTGCATCTGACCTTGCTGTTTAAATGCCGTTATGGGACAATGGAGAAAAACATACCCTTCTGACTTTTTCTCTCATCCCAAAGTAGACATCTAAAATAGGTCAAATGACTCATGTCTTAGAATAAGCACTTGCCTATTTGTAGGGACCCACTGACTCCAAAGGGTACCTAGGGACTAGCTCAGACATAAGCAATCATGATACAGGTTTCTGAAATTGGTCGAAATAAATCCCCTTCTGCAGATCTGTTTGCCATTGAAACAAGTATTTTCAAGTTTAAGATTGTAGTTGTACAAACAGGCTCCCTTCCACATGCTTAGTACATGATGGCTTCATCGCTCACCCCAAGACTGACTTTCTCAGGCTGTTGGAAAGCATAGCCTTGGCTCTGGGGTTTGGAGCACAGGCAGTTCAGGAGCATGCTTGTCCAGCTGGGAGAGTGAATTGGTTTATCTCCAGGAGAATGGGTCATCCTGAGTTTTATATGACCCCCAAAATTCCCAGAGAAACTTAAGGAAAAATAATATATCTGATGCCTGAAACCTAGAGTAACAATAATTCTAGGTTTTTAACTTTGCAAACAGCCAAAGTTAAGCAAGTGATTACAGTATCAAACATTTGCAAATAGAGAAGAAAATCCATTATCCTTGCTCTTCATATGTTATATTGCCTTGTCCTCAAAAGCTGTCTGATTTCTTCCTTTTACTAAAAATGATGTTTTCTCCTTTGCTGCATCAGCACCATTGCTAGGTTGGAGTTGGCCCTGTCTGTTCTCCCTCTCTCCTAACACACCAGGACACTTTTTATATGCTTTTTTTCTGTCATTGTCCTTAATTACAGCATTATTTTTACTTGAAAAGCTTTCTTACACATTTCTCACAGCTGCCTAGCTAATATATCACAAAAAATATCTATCAACATATTAGATTCATGAGGTGGGAGTCAGCTTAAGACTAAACCACCAAAAGTTTTGTATCTACTTGGGAGCTAGGCATTGCATCCAATAGAGATCTTGTTAATATAGTTAATGGAGCCTCAAGAGTGACTCAGATATCAGTTGGACTACTTCAGGATGAGATGTAGCCCCCTCTAAATCCTACCATCAGGTGTCAGGCAGCACTCTTTGCCTGTATGTGCCCACATTGGTTTGGCAGGAGCACACCAGAATAATGTAATACGGACTCAGGTGTGTGCAAGCAGATGAAATGAAGGCAATCCTGTCTATTTTATAAAGCACTGGTACACCTTACAACACTCTTTCTTCTGTAGTATCTAAGTTAGTTGCAAAATCCCATCTGTGGATCTTCTCAGAGAAAACCCCTGAACTGAGTTAAAAATAAAATCATAATTTTAAACTTTACTAAGGCTAAGTCATAATTAGAACCTGCTGGAGCCCTTATGTGGTACCAAGTATGTGAGAGTGACCTAGAAAAAGAAATGTCCAGGAATTATTCATGCAGTAGGTTGAAGAATCCTCTCCTCTTGCATTTTGTCAGAGGAGAGGACAGTGATGCATTGGAGCTGTACACCTGCTCCCATGTTGTGGTCCACATAGTGCCACGTGTTTCTCATGGCAAATTTCTCTGCTTTTAAATGTCACCATAAGGAAACAGCACTGCCCTAACAGGATTGGAGCGCGAATAAGTGTGTGAAATATGATGCTTTGAGGTTTGTGTTCAGGGAAAGGATAAGGGTCAGAAAATAGATCATAGCTAGTTGTCAGGCTGTGAATAAACCAGACTACTGGGGTTATGCACAGAAGGATGATCGACCAAAATTTATATATTCTGAGGACAAAAATTGTTCAATTTAGGTAGCCTGTGGATTTGTCCTGCAGCAGCATGTTAGGGCCTTAACAATTAGACAAGCAAAAGAATTGCATCTTAAATTTCTGCACTACCCTTGTAAACAGCCTTGCTATCAAATCAATAAATTAAGATTATTGCCCATCACTGGAAAAGCCCAATTTCAGCAAAGAGAATTGTAACACGTGGCAGGGGAGGGAGGGGAAGGAAAAAAGTGGTCTCCACATTTTAAAGTTATGAGATACTTTGGAATGGTTCAGGTGAGAGCGTTACCAGAGAGAAGTGTTGAACCTGATCTGTCTCTATGTGAAGCATTTTATCAGGCTTTAGTACTTGACATGTTGCTTGTCAGCTTCAATCTCTTCTCTTTCTTCTCTCATCAGGAGGCCAAGAAGACTGCATCCTTTCTTATGAACCTGTCACCAGACAGGAAAGTAAGTTTCATCTGCTTTTCTGTCACTGTTCCTTACATTTTTGATTTCACAGTTTGGAGGTGAGCAGAGCAGTAAGCCTCACTGCGTCAGCCCGTTTCTCTGTGGTTCCTTTTTCTTGGCCACTCAGTCTATTGCATACAAAAGAAATGATTTAAGGGTCTCCCTCGCTAGCCCTGATTTCCTAGCATCCTTAGGACTCTCCTCAGTATGCTCTCATGGCCTTTACTAATAAATATGTTAATCAGTCTACAAAACAGTGATTCAGGTTTTCTAGATTTATTGCAATATTGTTACATGGGAAGCCATTATTATTTTCCTTTTCATGTGATTTGTGCCTCTAACCGGGATAGATGAACCTACAGGAAGGCTACTGAAAATGGGAGCGCACCCACCTAATTTAACAAGGGATGCACTCATATAACTGAGAAGAAAAAAATCCTGCAATATCCTTTCTATGCCTCATGAGAGAGTCCATCTGCAAGCATTTGGGAGTGACCTTGTTGAGCAACAGCAAATACCTACACTTTGACTACATGCACATGCCCCATCACAGAGCTCTGCAAAATGAGTGGTACTCACTCCTTTTTCCTTATCCATGTTAATAAATAAATTATTCATCAATACAATGTACACCTGAGTTTTCAATTCATACATAAAGGCAACTCTGGTTAGTGCATCTTTGGGAAGATTTACTGTTATTGCCAGTAAGATCAACAAAATGTGCCTTTCTTTTTGTTGTTCAGTTAATTACACCAGACCAGTTATTATTCTGGGTCCTATGAAAGACCGGATCAACGATGATTTGATATCTGAATTCCCTGATAAATTTGGGTCGTGTGTACCACGTAAGTATGATTTTTAATCCTTGTTCCACAGCTGAGTAAGCTGTATCCCTTGGTGCCACACATTAAGTGAATTGCTTTGAATACAGCAATCGTGATTACAGCATCTTCTCAAAAGTAATTCTTCTATTGGACAAAAAAGGGGAAAGAAACAGACAAAAAAATATTGTGAAGGTCTGGAAAGAATTTCTCAAAAGAATTGTCTCAACAGCTGTTGCATTTTTTTAATGAAGGAGCCTTCTAGCCACTAACTCATAAATAATTTATTTATACAATTTATATAAATTAGTTTTCTCATCAATTAATCTGTGTTCTTTTAAATAAGATAAAAGTTTGAAATACTGGTAAAATGTAAAATGTTTCAATTCAATTGCACAGCATCCATCAATAAAAATACAGAGTAAACTGTGATTTGTGTGGGATCTAGCCTATCTAATCTGAAAGCAATATTGGACCCTGAGTGTTTATATCTTGGATCATTAGAGCTTGCTGAGTGTTTATTTCACAACCTGATTGCAGTCTTACTTCATTTTAAACTGTAGTCTCTGCAAATACACCAGCTTAAAACTGCTAGAGGTAAGATCAGAATCAGCCTTATAATTAAGGCTAAATTAAATTTATGAGATTGCAATTGATTTTACCGCTCTACAAGGATTAGATCTACAATCTGGAAAACATTTTGTATTTGGGATTTGTGTGTGATCCTGCTGAAAAAAGTGGAATTATGGTAAATCCTAGTTTTATGTTAGCCTGTAAGTATTGATTGGAGGTAAACATCAGAAGGTATTACTTTAAAAAGACAGCTTTATTGTCATCACTCCATTGAAAACAATATGTAGTAGCCAAAGATCTGCTCCCAGATGTGGAGCATCTCCACTTACAATAGACCCAGCACTGTTCACTGAGCAAACTTTGATTGCAGCACTTTACATTAAATGTTTTTAGACTTCTTGATCTTCTGTCTTTTGTTTCATGCAGATACCACACGGCCAAAGCGTGACTATGAAGTGGATGGGAGAGATTATCATTTTGTCATTTCAAGAGAACAAATGGAAAAAGATATCCAAGAGCACAAATTTATAGAAGCTGGGCAGTACAATGATAATTTATACGGAACTAGTGTCCAGTCTGTGAGATTCGTGGCAGAAAGGGTAGGTTGACACTAGTTTTATTGCCCATTCAACATGATCTGGTTTGTTTCCACATTGTATCGCAAATATGAGTCTTTTGCCAAAAATATAAAATATCTGCAAAATGACATCCTAATATTTATAGACTCTAAAATGACTCCACAAGTGGCGTCTCTGACTTTGAATGACATCATCCTTGGCACTTTTTGTACCTGGATGTAGTGCCATGGATTCAGGCATGTAACACAGCGCCTCAAGTACACCCCAAAACAGCCTTCCTTCTTCGCTCTGTAAGACAGGTAAATAAACTTATCTCACTTTCACAGAGGCAGAAGAACAAAGCACAGAGAGATTAAATGAAAAACTGCCTCAGGTGACACAGGGAGTCTTTGACACAAGAAGAACTGAATTAACCAGCAAGAAAGTAGACATCCTATTATTTTTATGAACTGACTTTCCTCATCTCTAAAGAAAATCACCTCCCCCCAAAGTTTATCTCAGTAAAAATAAAAATCAACTTTGTTCTCATATCTCTGGTGAAGATTTTCTATTATCACCAAAGCAAAGGAAAGAGCACAGTGGAGCCCCGGGGTCCCCCTTCCCTGGTGTGCCAGTAATGGCCCCACTCCAGGCTGCTGCATCGCAGAATTGTTTCCCATATTTTGGATGATCTGTAGCAAACTCTGTAAAACTAAACACATCCTCATCTGTTTCCAACAGGGCAAGCACTGTATACTCGATGTGTCAGGAAATGCTATCAAACGACTACAAGTTGCACAACTCTATCCCATCGCTATCTTCATTAAGCCTAAATCATGGGAGCCTCTGATGTAAGTATAAACTCCTTCAAGAATTTTTTTTTTCAGAGTACAGTTTCAAGTGGCACAACACAGATCTCGAGTCTGCATTTTCCCTGTCCTCAAAAATCAGTAATAACAAGAGGAAGTGGGAACAGTAGGGACTTGCTTTCCCTGTCTGCCATCTGCTGTACTCTGGCATCTCAAGGAACAAAGCCAAAATTGTCTTTGAACCTTTCACATTGGGACTTGCAGCCTTATATGCTGGAGCATGAAGGGCTCCCTGCCAGTACACCCTGCCCGTCCAGTGCTTGGTGAACTGTTCCAACCTGTGCAGCAAGTTCACCAAGGACTCGTGCAGCATGGGTTGTCCCATCCAGCCTTGGGTGCTCTTGGGGTGTAGAGTTTGGTCACAGGGAGTGAACCAGAGGGTGAACCTGTGTCAGATTTGCAGTGTGTGCCTCTTCGTCAGCCCTTCATTTACCTGAAGGTCTGTAAGAGGATAATTAAGGACTGAAGATGGGCAAACATAACACTTAAAAAAGGAAAGAGAAGGCAACATCATGCTGTCACCAGGCTACCTAATTTCAAAATTCAGACAAACTCTGGGATCCAGGAAACAGTTAAACAGCTCAGGTAAAGAGGCAGCCAATATCTGTGCATCAAGAGCAAATCAAATAAATCTTATTTCCTTCTGTTATAAGATCGATGTCAATAATTATAAGGCATCTTGATTTTTACTCTGGCTCCACGGGGCATTCTCAGTTGCAGGTTAGGGAAATATTAATAATTAGTGAAATAGAAGATTAGAGAAATATAGTCGTAAAGGAATCTAGAGAAGGTGTGCACAACATAGTCATTGAAAATGGCATTGTTAAACTAGAAGGGTAACAGAAATCCTGGAAGTGTATTTCCTGATCTCTGTCACTATTTGGGACCACTCATTCATTCATTACTTGAATGATGAATTGGGCAGTACTTTTGTAAAGTTTGCGAATAACTCAAGGCTGAGTGAGGTGGCAAGCACTTTGGAAGATAGGATTAAAACTCAGTGTAAAATCAGTAAGATGAAATTCAGCACAAAGGAGAGAAAATGAAATGCACGAGTACAAGCAGGGAATAATTAAGCTATAGCACTGCAGAAAAGCATCTGGTGTTGAGATGGATCGCCCAGGAATATGAATGGATGGATAATGCAGTTGCAAAAAAGGAAACTGCCACCATGGGCTGTATTAACATCAGTGTTGTGTAAGGACACAACAGACAGTTATTTTGTTTTACTCGTTATGGATGAGGCCTCAGCTGGAGGACTGGCCTGGTTCTGGGTACCAGCCTGGTAGTGGAGGAGGAACGGGTGTTAGCTAGTGTCAAGGAGAGAATGCTGAGGAGGAAGTATGGAAGTGATCTTCATACTGGTTAAAGCTCAGGATAAAATATATTGTAACCAATTGTTTTCCATGTACACTCATGGTAATACAAGAATTTACCAGCTTAATTTGCTGTGATAGAGATGAAATTTTGAATTCTGTGCCTTCCCCTCACCGAAGGCTTTGCAAATAGTATGTCATGCCATGGGTATCTGTTACCCAGCTAAAATGTAGGCACCCCCCCTTCCTGTAACAGATGCATATCTGGTTATGGTAACAGTGTGCTCACAAGCATCAGGTCACAGAGCTGGAGACTGCTAATGTGCCCCATCCCAGGACCAAGTGCACATCCTCCCTGGCCCTGCCAGGGTCAAGGTTGCAGATGAGGTTGTTGCATGTCCAGCCACATTACAGGGAATGATGCACAGTATGTGGTACTTGCACAGCCCCACCCTGACCAAAGCCACCTTGGGTTGGATGACTTCTTAACATTTCTTCCAGCCCTACAATTCAGTTATATTCTGGTTATCTTGCTGCATAGAAGGGGAAGAGTGGTCTGATAGCATGTGCATTGATGGTTTTAAGATAGAACTTAACCTACATTTTTTACATCCATAAAACACTTGCAGTACTTGTTTAATGCTGACATTACATCTGGAGTGATTAAAAAAAAAAAAAAAAAAAAAAAAAAAAAAAAAGAAGCAGCAAATCCTTGAACAGATTGACTGTAAAGTTATGAAGATGCAAAATATAATGACAATCATCCTGTTATTAAACTAAAGCAATGCTAATATTTCACTTAGGACAAGACAAGTTATGCAGACTTAGCAGAATTTTCCTTACTGATATAAATCAAATGTAAGATATTCTTCACTCTCCAAATCTAAACCTGCCTCAGTGTTGACAGTATAGTAGAGACACACAAAGTGAAATCCATTATATGACTTTGAACTCCTTGTTCTGCACATAGCCTGTGGAAGACATCCTTAATTAGAAATTCAAAATTTTGTGGGACAGCAAAAGTCCTTCTATATCAGTATTAGTTTGGGAATTTTTCAGTAATATGACATATAAATAAACTATGTAAACACAATCCTGGAAAAAAGGAGAAAAATGTAATGAATTCAGTCATTCTGAATTGGTTTTTCACCTGCAGCCTGCTCTTTGCAAGTAATCTTTTTATCTAGTTAATCTATCTGATGTGTATTTATCTTATCAAACAGCACCCAAAATGAGTTTCTAAGACAAATAGGAACTCCTTTAATATAAACAGTACCACTCTTTTTAAAGAATTGTCTTGAGAATAATGACATAATTCTGAGCCCCTGGCTTGTGAAAATAATTTATTTTATTTAGTAATGAAGCCAAATCTCTCAGGGCCTGGCTAAACACATACTCTGACATAAGGAGTAATGAATTGTAGGGTGTCCACAGATGAATGGATATAACCCATTTCCAATAGATACTACTATTTTGGTATGGAGATACTGAACATGGTAAACCAGTGCTCTGTGGGAACAGAAGAGGACAGTTTTATGACAGGGTAACTGTGTTCACTTAGTCTTTTTTATGTATGTAACTACTACAACACAGAAATTACAGGTTTATCTGCCATAACTATTACTCCTGATCATATAAATGAGTTGAAAGATACTGTAATAGCAAAGTAAAACCATAAAAACCAAAAAATTGCTAATCAGAAGATTCAGAGAAACAAAGTCAAAAGATTTAACTTGTGGCAAAATTAACATTTAAATCTGAAGAGTCTACTTCTCATTTACCCATATGTTCCTTTGCACCTATGTGACAACGAAGGTAAGAAGAGTGAAGGGAGCATAAATTAAGCTTGCATCTGCACTTGAAACTTGGTTATCACTGGTTCTCTGGAAATACCCTGCTAATACTAATGACCACAGCAGTGCAAGACCATAAGGCTGTTGGATGTAAAAATAACCAGCACACATGGACTGAGCTGGATGTCTCTTGATCCTGCTTTCTTCAATTAAATTCAGTGCTGGCAAGCAAATTGCTGTGACCAAACTTCTCCCCTCTCCTTCCTTTCCCATCTCTACATGACTCCACCTCACAGGTTTAATCCCAGAGGGGTCCCTGTTGGTACCTCTCAATTGGCCTCTCTCTCTCTAGAAGCAGGATGGTGGTGGGATCATGGGGATGAGAGCTGGAAGTAATGAAGAGGCTGCCTGAGTGAGCTCTTCACTGGGAGGGGATGAAAACGTGCCTGGAGGAACAGCTCTTTGCAAATATTTTGCATTCACCAGCTGTGCAGGTCCTTGGCTAGGAAGGAAAAAAATAGTAAGGACTATTGTTTGACAGCACTTTTAATTCATCATGAAAAATGGACATAAAGGTCCTCCCCATTCTCCATCCTCTCTCCTGAAAGTAGGAGTCATGAATACAACTAGCACAGTTTTACACCCCAGGCAAATCTATATCCTGCATATGTGATGCAAATTTCTGCTTATGTCAAAGTATTTATTATTTTAAATGCTTGTTTATATTTTTAGTTGTATTTTCTCCTCTGATATTCAAGGATCTTGAAGAAGGCTTCTCAGAAATTTATCAGAAATAGATCTGGAAGAAGGAGGATATTGTTAGCACCAAAATATTGGCTGAGTGTCCTTAAGATGAGATAAAATGTTAAGTTTGAGTTAGAACCTGCAATGCTATGTCTCACTTCAAGACAGAGTTTTGGTTCAGTCACCTAAAGACATGTTCAAGTAGACATAGCTCATGAGAAGCCCACCTGCATTCAATTAGATAGTAATCCTTCCAATAAAGGATTTGTAGGAGTACAAATTTAATGTATGACACAATTGGCATATATTAAACCTATTTATATAATCCACAAAAAACTGTCATAATTTTTTAAAGAATCTTACCCTTCTTGTTATATACCTGCTCTCTGCATTGCATTGGTAATTCCAGAGAGAGTTTTCTAAGCAGTGTTCACAGCTACATAGTTAGTTTTATGGATAGGCAGTTTTAAGTCATTTCTAGAAACACCTTTTTGCATCCTGGACACCTTACAGGGTGTTTTCAGAAGCCACGTAGGAGTTAGCCGTAGCAAGTTCATACTATTATGCACTTCATAGATAATTTTTTATGCACTGTCATGCACATAATTTCCTACATGCATCACCCATATCTTACTCTATACAGTCCATTACCACATAATCATATGATTCAGTGCTAGGCATTAAGTCAAATTTTTGTAGAACACAAGATGCTCCCTTCTCTTGCTTTCCCAGTTGCCTCAGAAAATTTCCATCATGTTTTAAGAAAAATTGATCCATGCTGTGAAAAATGCTAGAACAAGCAAACTCTATTTATTTTTGCTAATTAATTTGGATATCTACAGGCATATTTGTGTAAGGCACTGAATAAGTAGGAACTTGAGTCTTTGAAAGTATACAGTGGTATTAAAAGATGAGTGGGCAAGAGAACTCATTTCTTCATGCTCCTAAATAATGCCCCTGTCAAAACAGAAATACTCCACCAAATAACAAAACACTGGCAATAACAGAATGTTATTGACACTGTCTATGTTTTTACATTTATGGGTACGCTGTATATTTTAGAATCTACAAGACACAATTGACTGGGAATCTCTACAGTTAATCAGAAAGGACTGGAACAGAGAACACAAATAAATAACTCATCTTAGCTCTTCCTGCTAGAAAGACTCAGTTTGATTTCTCATGATTGTCTGGAACTCATGTCCACACCTGAACCAAGAAGTCTCCCTGGAAGACATCCTGGTTCCTTCTGGGGCTTCCCTATGGGGATTACAATGACTCTGAGATTCCTCCTATGGAGTCTCACAGTGCTGAATCCTGCCTTTAATCATGATTTCACTTCCAAAGCACCAATCTCAGTCAAAACACACCTTCCATTTCAGCAGTTGGGACAATCTCATTCAGCTGTGAGAGCCAGCTGTGGGCCTGGGATGTGGGGAGGTGTGTGAAGGAGCATCAGCTCTGGAGGCCGGAGTGCTCTGAATGTGCAGACCTTGAGACCTCCTGGCTCCCAGACTTACCCATGGGTTCCTGATGCCACAAGTCAATCTCAGTTAACAGATTTGCGCCTCATATTTTGCTTGGAAGTATACAGTGGTGAACCCAAAATAAAAAATTTAGCAGAAAAATTGGAAATAGTCAGGGGGAAGGTCTGGAAATGTACATTTATACTATGCAAGAAAGAAATTAAACTTAATATCCTGAAACTGCCCATGAACTGATGGAAGAATTTCACTGCTTGATTCTGGTTCCAATTTCAGTCCATCTATGATTCAATTGAATATATTTTTTAGAAAACTGTTCTAGTAAGAATCTAAACTTCTTGATTACTTCCTCTGTGTTTCTAGGGAAATGAATAAACGTCTTACAGAGGAGCAAGCGAAGAAAACCTATGATCGAGCAATTAAATTAGAACAAGAATTTGGAGAATATTTTACAGGTATGTTTTTATTAAAAGTATTTTTTTCTGAAGGTATCATTTTTTATTACAAAACAACTAGATCAGCTCTGTTTCTGGACAAGAGTGCATATCAGTGCAGTGTGCCCACAGTAAGACTCCTGGCTTGGGACTATTGTCTGCCTGAAACTCCAGGGCAGTTGAAGAGTTCAGCTCCTCAGAAGTTTGATGCCCTGAAGGAATAGCTTTACATTAATTTGATTCCCTTCCCTGACCCAAAACTGCTTTTAATGAAGTCAGTAACAGTGTTGCATCATTGCATTTGTACAGAGCAAAGAATTCCTCATGAGCTCAAGGCAAGAGCTCATGCTATGGATCATGGGAGGGAAAGAGAAAGGCATCTTCTTCCTGACCTGGAAAAGAGCAAGATTTAAGACTTGCTCTGGGCCCCAGAATTTTCTTGGGGCAGGTTTAGGCAGTTCCCTACTCAGAGCACTGGTATTTGTAGATAACACTCAGAAGTTCCCAGGTGTCCCTCCTCATGCTGACAGTGCGCATAATCTGAACTGCAGTTCCAGATTTCTGCTGGGGGAACAAGGGCTTTAAGGGTACAGACACTGTACTTTGAGTTGCAGTTACTTTATCTTCTGTCAGTTCAGGCCTGATCTAGGTAACTTTTGTAGCAAAGAGTGAGTTTACTATAACTAGCTCAGGAAAATAATAGGCTATAAATCCGCTGCTACTTACTACTGAAGTAGTTTCTAAATTAAATGAAATTTAAATCTTAACTTACAACAGTAGGAACCTACCATGCTGCAGTTCTCTAAACTAGCCGAGCTCAGTCGTCTCACTACAAGCAGTGGGATGGGTCACTGTCATGGGAAACAACTGCCGTTGGTTGGAGCATAATCAACAACATCACCATGCTCTAGTATTCCTTCTTATTTCATCAATATCTATGAGTACACTAAAAATCTGATGACACTGGATGCTGTAGAATATATCAATTAAAAGTATTGATGTGTTTTCTTACCGCAGCTATTGTCCAAGGAGATAGCTTAGAAGATATATATAATCAATGCAAACTTGTAATTGAAGAACAATCTGGGCCTTTCATCTGGATTCCTTCAAAGGAAAAATTATAAATTAGCCACTGCACCTCTGATTACGATGGGAGAGTATTTAGAAGAAAACTATAATATACTATTTGGAGGCTTTCCTGTTTTTGTTGCATTTATGTTCTTTGCAGTCAATGTGAATTTTGATGAATGTACAACACAAAGTGTTTGAAGCCATGAAGGACGTTGATGGGTCAAAGGGTAGGAACAAAAAGACTTCTACCATATAAAGCAAATCTGTTGTGTGCTTAGAGCACCAGTTGTAGGTATAAACTTTTGACATGGAGACTCTCTGTCAAGGGGAGCTAGCCACCTCCTGTGCCCATGCGGACATTTTGTTCGATTTCAATGGCTGAGCTCAGTGTGTTGATTGCTTTAAAGAGAAGTTCCCAGCTCTTGAACCTCATATAGGGCTTGATCCTGCAAGGCGCTCAGCACTTGACCCCAATTCCTACACGAGTAGCCCGATGACTTGGAGTCACCTATGACCCTTCCCTATGCCGTTCAGTCCCATAAAATCCAGTAGGACTATTCATGTGCTCAAAGCTAAGCACGGGCTTAAGCATTTTGCTAGATCAGGGCCACATGCACCTTGCAAAATCAAGCTCAGAGTACTTGGTCCACTTCCTACTGAAGTCACTGGTAGGACAATCTTTGACTTGACTGGGAGGTGGGTCCTATTCTAAGCTTGTCACTGCACATTTGTAGTTGGTACACCTCGACTTGGGTAACTATGCACATCTTTTGATTTCTGAAACTGAGTCAAGCATTTCTTTTTTCCCCTTTGGAAACACTATTGCATCAGGAACTAATAACAATATAGTTTATTTTAATGGAGTCTGGGGGTGGGAGAGGATGGAAGCATTTTGCATCACACACACGTGCACACAAACACATTCCCATGCGGAAACACACATGTATGAGGATTCACAGCACCTATGCTGACAAGGAGGGATACAACTGGGAAAAGCTTTAAAATTTTTGATTGTCTATTTTATCATTTATATTGATAGAAGGCACTTAAAGATGGAATAATTTATAAAAATAAAAATATATTGATGTATAGAAACTAATTTCTATAGGTAAAAATGTTTTTGTGAGATATTTTGTAAAGATTAATTAATTGAAAGATTAAATATTTACACCCTTGTGTGACTGTAAAATGTAAAGAGGACCATCAAGTTGCATTATCCCTTTTCCATAACAGATTCTCTATTATTAATGACAAGCAAGATAATTCCTTAAACCATAGTTGTCAGCTTGTTTTTCTCTCAATTTTATCCTCTCCCTTGTCTCTATTTAATCATGATCAACTCCTGTGGAAAGATCTCTTGAACTGACCGCTCTGTGGGACCTTTTCTGAACACAAAAGGATGATGCATCTTTAAATTGAAATGGATGATTTTTCAGAAGCAAAATGTCAGTGCTTGAATGCAGTTAATAATTTCTCTCTTGGAGGGAGTCACACTTCACCCCAAAATGTTTTATGATTCTTACGGTTTCTTTAAAGGAAATACCAAAAATATTTGATCTTTCCTCTCTTTGTAGGCAGGCAGGTCACCAACTAACTTGTATCTTCATTCATTTCACAGTCAACAAGGGTCTTAAAAGCAAAAACTGAGGCAATGGACATTTGTGAGAGATTTGGGAAAAGTCTGTGGAATTGCAGTTTGGGGTGCATGGAAGCGGAGAGAGTGGTACTTTTTTTCTCATTTCACATTGCCCTTCCTTTGTATACTGATGCCATTCTTCATGCTGATACACAAGGGGACAACTGCAAGAGATATTATAATAGTAAACTGAATTGCCTTTGCTGCTGCTGGACCAAGATTTCTATAAAACCCACACTCTCCTGCCTGCTGCGCTGCAGGAGTCCAATGCTTATTAGCTGGTGGCTACAGCAACCTTAATGTTTAAAGATGTTTTAAGGGCAAATGCTAAATAGACGCCTCAGTTACTTGTCTATTTGAAGCTTACATTTCTACACTCTGTCAAGCTGACAGGTATATCCAGCCAACCTCCGCGGACAGCGTGACTAGCTGGATGTTTGCAATATAGCCACCAGCAGTGACGGGGTTAAAAATACGGGCATTTTAGTGGCCCTGGGGTGGCCTCTCACTTACTGCCCTACTATGGTAACTTTGAGAAGTTCACACTTCTTTTACTACTATTTTTCTTGCCTGGCCAGCGCAGATTTATAAACAAGGGTTTCAGTTAAGTCTCCAAAACAGCTTTGTAACCAGAAGGGCTAGAAACATTTTTTTACAAAATATAAATGTATGAAAGCTTTGATTTTGCATAATTCTGCAGAAATCCACAGACTGACCCCGGATCTTTGGAATCCATGGATTTTTCCATGCTGGCAAAGTACTATTGCCCCAGGTTGGGAAATAGCCCACCAGACCTGAAAAAACAAGTATCCTAAAGCAGGAACTTCATTCTGATTTTCAGCTCTATTTTTAAGCAATCAATCACATCTGCTTCTTTTTTTTCTTAGTTCAGCATGCAGCCTTTTACAGTACTATCCTACTAGTAACTGTTTTGCTTTGTCATGTGCTGTGCTTTACGGTGAACAGTAACACTATGGCTGAGTACAATCAATTTTTCCATCAGTCCTTGGTTACTGTAGTAACATTATTTATTTTTCCCTGTCTGTTGTTTGTGCTTCCAGTTTAGACTTGCCATTGCACTTCTTTTTTTTTTTTTTTTTTTTTTTTTTTAAATAAAACATATATTTAAAAACAAATCACCAAGAGAAGCAGTGAGAGGTCTTATTTCCCTTAGGACTTGTACTCCCATTTGTTTTGTGCGTTGATATTTTGTGTTTCATGTTTCAGCATTCTCAGAGCTGCAGTTCATTTTTTCATTGCAGCTGTTCAGATCATACTGGGTGGTAGTGGGAGGAGGAAGAGAAACATAAGATTAATGCAAAATTACATCTGATGCAAAAAAAAAAAAAAAAAAAAAGTCCAAACTCACAGCCCACAGCAATTGGCGCCTGAGACCATATTGGTGCTAACACAGCTTAGCATAATCAGATTCCTTTTCTGTCCATGTAAGAGACTTGCGAGCATCCAAACATGAGACAAATGCAAATGCTGGACCCTTTAGGAAAAGTGCCAGATCACACCCCTGGTGCTATTTCTCATGTTCTGGCACAGTGTGTAGCACCGTAGGGTCTAAGCAGAACCAAAATTATCACAGCTTTTTGTCCACCCATGAATGATCACAATGACATCTTGCTAGCTTTGTGCAGATGTGCAATATTACAACCTACTTATTTCTCCTTGCCACAAAACATCTTCCATGCACTGACTACTCATTGAGAGCTTGCTAACAGGGCTCAGTGAAACAGCACTCTTTACTGGTCTTACGGCCTGACCATCAACCAGTGAAAGAGCCTCTTTCTTGCTTAATTCCCCCTTCCTACAGAGGTACCCTGTCCATGCTAGCGCTTCGTAATTTCTCTGGTAGTAAAGGCTGTTTCTAGATAAATATTCTGTGATGTAATTGTGTTTGTAACTAGCATGGTTTGATGCTCCGGTGTGGATAGGGTCCTAAGAACCACCCTGTGAAAGTCAAGGATAAGAAATCTCTCCGTTGCACTGAAATTTCAAATCCTCATCCTGGAGAGCAGTGTGGAACCTGAGCTAATAACCACTACGAGCCAGTGACAGTGTCCTAGTTATACAACGTCCACCTACCTATCTACATTAGTTTTCTATGGAGAAATTATTGGTGTTACACCTTCACTGTTACTTGCTCATCACCATTCAGTCAAATTGTATTTTTGTTTTGGTTTTCTTATATTTTATTTTTTGTTTTTCAAATTGCACCCCTGACCAGAAGATTTAGTGAAAACACATGAGGATATTTATAGGAAAAACAGTGTTAATGAAAAAAGTCTCAATCTTCTTTTTAAGCTGCAGATTTAAAGCCATAATATCTGCCATGTTCACAGAAAGTGGTCTTTTATCCTTCAAAGCTTTTAATCTCAACATTTTTTCTCTTAAACGTTTTGTCTGCCATGTTATGCATGCAGTTCACTGTGCAACTGCATTCATGTGCTAAAGCCCATGCCTCGGTGGAATAAATGTATTTTCCTATTCCATTAAAAATCAGACATCTTGTCAATTAGTTCAGAAGTAAGAAGGAGGTTGTCATTATGTTAAAAAAAAGTCTCCCATTCTAGGGCACAAAATCAACATCAAAGCTAACAGCAAATAACATCTAAAATCTATTCAGTGTATAGCTAACCTAGATCCTCAGCTGGTGTAAATCACAGTCACTCCACTGATTTCATAGAATCATGGAATGGTTTGGGTCGGAAGGGCCTTTAAAGGTCATGTAGTCCAACTCCCCTGCGATAAGCAGGGACATCAGTGGAGTTTGTCCCATTTACACCACCTGAAGATACACATCCGTCCCCCCCATTACACCGATTATTTAGCATTACTGTAAAACACCAAGGCCACATGATTAAACAGCAGCTCAGCACTTTGATCATTATTTACTGCTTATATTACTGTAGCACCCAGAGGGCCAAGTCATGGACCAAGATCCTTTTGAGGTAGGTGCTGTGAAATTGCTGAACAAACAGACACCCCATGGGTCAAATGCTGTGGCCGGATTTTCAGAAGGCTTCAGCCCCACTGACGTCTCACCAAGAGCAATAGGAACCACTACGCTGTTGGCCCTTCTGAGACTCTGTCTTTAAGGTGAGGAGCGTGAGACACGATCCATCATCCTTCACACTGCCTTAGCATTTTACGCTGTCTGGCCCTGACCTACAGCGCAATTTGCCCTGGTGTAAAACAGCATTTCTGAGGATAGGCGGTAGCCAGCATCCTAGGCAAGATCTTTGGGGGAAAAAAAGAAAAAAAGAAAAAAAAAAAAGCAAACACTGTTGGCTCTTAGTGGGATAGCAACCTTTTAATTTCTGGATTTGTGTTCCTAAATTTGAATCGGCCCACCCGAATTTCCGAGTGCAGCAGCCTGTACTCAGCAGGCTGCTCCATCCGGCACGCTGGCCCACGCGCGTCTCTCTAGCAGGATGTTTCTCAGTCCAGCTGTAGTGTGGGGTACTCAGAATCTGAACTGGAGTTTACAAAATATCCTGTCCAGCTTACACTCCTGTTATGTGTAAATACTCTGCGCATCCATTCCATTTGTGTAAAGAATAAAGCACACACAATTATAAAAATCAAGATGTATATTTCATACTAGCCGTGTCCTTGCTTATTTATTCCAGTCCAAGCTCTCAGCTGTGGTTCAGTTGTATATGCTTGATAGAGTGTTTATAAATATGTCATGAATTTTATTATAAAATATTAATATTAAAGCATTTTTACACTTTATAGCAAATGGCTTCTTCACAAGGCATAATTTGTCTTTTTTCCTTAAAGCAGAATAGTAAAAGAAAATGAATATGTTCTTAATATGTCTTGAGACACTGTCATATCTGTCACACAAGACAGAACACAAGTCTGGAATTGGGATGGTGGTTTCAAAAATGGCTGAGAATACAGTAACTTTCTTACACTTCTTTTTTTTTTTTTTTTTTTTTTTTTTTACTTCATATTGACATGGAAGTTATCACCAAGAAGATTCACTCTGGTGAAGTACTGCCACTTTCTCCTTACCACACTTATGCTGTGTGTTGGGTATCATCAGCATCTTGGTGAACAATTATCAGAATTATTTTTTAGTTAAAGAGTAGTTCCATGTTTCTGACATCACGGTGCAGCTATTGGGATAAGGACTGTAATAATTACATGCTTGTGAGCAGCTTAGTGGAGCATAAATTCAGTTGTGCTATGGGGTCCCAATAGCCAAAAAACCTTGGGTTTTGGCCATCCCAGGAATGTCTTTGCAGATGGCTTGTGGGCTCCAGGGAGGCCACGTGAACATTGTCAGTCCCTGGCAGAGGCAGAAACATGATGGGGACACTGCTTTCAACACACAGACAGTGCTAAATTCAGTCTGCAAAGGACCATGGAGCCTCCATATGGATCTGGGAACCACAACCGACACTATAGGGAGAAAAACTGTGTCCACAGAGTTTTACATGCATAATTGCAAGGTTGATTAATCTTCTAAACATTCATAGTGATGCTTTAGACTTCTCCAGTAGATTCAGAAGAGGGAAAGAATCCAAACGATGGTTCACATTGATATGCAGGTGAGCACAACTTAGGGAAAAAAAAATTAGCAACTTATTTTTGAGATGCCAGCCTGTTTACTGAGTGATTTTTCACAGCGTTAAGTTACTGCTCCAACCATCTTCGGCATAAAGTGAAGCTGCTTTCCTGAGCAATGCTGTACAAAACAGGCCATAGGTAAGTTCTTCATTACAGAGCAGCATTTTAATACTTTCTTCTTCATTTTATCTCTAAGCAAACCAGAGCTAATTCCCCAGACTGTATTCTGCAAAAACAAGAGAAACTTGGAAAACAATCTTTATAAAATGTCTGGGAAGCAGGAAATACTTAAAATTGCAAGAAACTAGACATGCTGTGGCTATCAACTTGGGCAGTGGTGGCAAATATTGCTAACCTTGGCCAAGCATGGAGTATGTCCTGAATGGTCACCTTCTCTCATTTGTCCCACTGCCTTTTAATGGTCCTTTCACACAGCCAGCCAAAAATCTGGACTCCATTGTCCAATCACACCCCTGTGGCCTGAAAAACCCTATGTCTCAGTTTGAAAAATTATCTGGGACCATAGCTGAAAGGTAGGTGGGCAGTACTTCTATGTACAGATACCACCAAGTACCTAATCTTGGAAAATTCATTTCACACCGATTTTCAAAGGAACTTAGATGCCTATTTGGCATCAATAAGTTATTAATTTCACTGTAATCATAGCACTTTACCGTTAGCACATAACAAGGTAATGACACCTGGGTCCCTATGTCACCTGTGGGAGAGCAGGAAAATGCAATTCAGTTCCCAAATCTCTGGGCTCATATCAAATCTTCCTCCCCATCAGCAATCCATACAGCAATCTTTATTATCAAAACTCTTGGGCAACGCAGGAATAGGTACCATAATAGCCCTACCAGAGCACAACTCATCAACAGCACCATTACAAAGCCCATTGCTTCAAGGAAGGTGTCACCACAGCTGCAGAGCAGGAGGTACTTTGGTTGGTTGGCTGGACATGTCACCAGTAAAACAGCAACAGTTGAACTCATCTGTAGACCAGTTTGGAAAGCTGTGGACAAAAGCACAGTTCCCCTACTCAGTGGAGGAGGGCTGTTCTGAATAGCACCCACCCCTGAAGTCTCTTGCTGATGGAGATGGTTCCTCCCTGACACACTGGGGAGCTAATGGTGCCAAATATCCCAGGGAGGCAGAGCATGGTTCCCAGAAAAGAGAACTAATTTTAGTCAGTGAAGAAATTGAAATGCTTGTTGTAGAAGCTCATTAACTACTGTCAGCTGCTCATTAGCCCTTGATCTGAGCAGAAGCAGGTGGTGGCAACCAGGGAAAATGAATTAGGTCTAATATATTATTAGCATAATAGCAATAGGGCTGTTATTCATCAGTAGAAAAGCAATACACATCTGGCCCCTACATCATACCAACTGATTAACTAATGTCTCAGGCTAAACAACTAGCCTGGATTTGAGGGCTTGCTTGGTATGTATGGATAAAGAGCTTTCACCTGAGCCTCATGGCTTCCATTCCTCACAGCAACACCCTGAAACTGCCAAAGACTTTGCCTTGCAGTAGAGTCTATAAATGCAATAGGACATCAGCTATAAATTGCAATCTGTAGATGTCTTTAAACTGCAAAACTCTGGGATGGGCTTTAAACGTGTAAGAAAAGTACAAAGATGCTGGGAACCTGGTGTTAAATCCATGTCTAACAACAGCTCAGGTGAAGTCCCAGTCTGCAGCAAAAACTCACCAGTGACACCACTGAACCCTGTCTGACCACTGCCTGACCTATCCACCCCAGCAAGCTGGTCTGAAAAAAGTCATGCCTGTGTCCAAGGAAACATTTTCTTTAAAGTCTTCTTGCTGCCTTTTTCCCAATAAAGGGTGTTGCTACTGTGCCATCTGCAGTAACAGCTGGTCAAGGGGCTGTTCATTATCTTCAAAGTCAAAGCACAGAGCTAAATTGTCAGTCATCACCATGTTTAAGTACTAAGAGTGTCAAACCTATGTCAAACACCCATTTCCTTCTCTCTGTTTTTAACATAAAGTGTTTCGAATGCTGTCGAACCAATAACTCACAGAATGAATCTGAAGGGTCTGAGGGCAAATGCTTGCCTTACGCTCCTGTCACCACCTGGGCCCAACAGGGGTTTTGGACAGGCTTTGAAGGATGTTTTGTCACCAAAGCACCCTTTTGCCTCCTCTGGTGGTGTATTTATTGGCCATATTCTGCCTGCTTGGATTGTGATTTGCTGGGAGCCAGTTGCTGAGTGATGGCAATACACCTCCATTAAAATATTAGGCAAATATTTTCTAAGTGTTTAACTTCTCATCTGTATGTAATCCTTCTTTATTAGGGCTGGCATTTGTTGTAGGTAGGTATGCTTATCAGCTTACAATATCATCTCACAAGCAGAGCATCTAGAACCTCTTTTTCCAATGGTTCGTCCTATTTTAGAGATACTAAATGAGAAGGAAAACACTATCCTGAGGCTGTGTCTGCTAAACAGGGAAAAGCCCTGCAGATCCCCAGCTGCAAGGCAATTGGCAGATGGAACATTTCCAACTAATCGAGCTCAGGTGTTCGCCTGAGCTTAGTCCACGGTAGAATTGGATTTGGGGAATGGGTCCAGTGTATGGAGTTGAGGTAAGTGGATAGTGCCTTATTCAGCTGGCTGGATTTGGGGTGGGAAGGGGGTGGTAATCTCATCAACTATAGCAGGTACATAAGTGGGAGGGAGAAGGTCTCACATTATTCAGTGCCTGCTTCACTGCACTGACTAGCAGTGTTACAGATGGAGGCGAAAGGGTCTCTGAGCATAATGACAGATACGGCAAATACCAATTCATTAAAGAACCTGAAGTAAAACACTAGGGATGAGGCAAGTGGTAATTTGTAGTCCTATGGAAGAAGCCAGTTGTTAATGGAGCCTTTGCTCATGGGGACAAATGCCCAATGACCACAAATTTATGCTGAAAATATAGCAACTGCCTTCCCTTAGGGAGGAATCGAGGCACAAGAGTGTGTGCCAGAGACTGACCCTCACAGTGAAGGCACAATCTCACTGCTCACAAATGCTTTCTTAAGGGCCCATCCATACCTGTGTCCCAACCCATCACCTTAAGCCAGCTCTGCAGAATAGCTGCAGGCTTGTTCTTCCTCATGTGCAAACCCACACTTGCACATACAGAGCATCCAGGGACACAAATAACCAACCTGAGCAGCCCAAGTGTCCCAGCATCAGAGCAGCCACTGTGGCACACCTTCAGCTGCAAACGCTGAGGGCAGCAGTGCCGTATGTACCTCCCTGGCCTGCAAACACCATGTTCCCATCTACAAATCTCCAGTGCAGAGCCCAGACACTCTGCAACGTTTGGATGCCCACACTCCCAGAGTAAATTTTTACAGGGCAGTTCTTCAAGGTCTCTCACTTAGGTACCCAGGCAGTATGTACCCATCACAGCCCAGCCAAGGGCAATGAATGCATACAACAGATTTTCTATACAGCTGTCTTGTGGTTCAATGCAATGAAGCTAGTGTCCCACTGGATCACCCAGCCTGACTGGAAAGCTTTTGGGAGGAAAGGGGAGCGTACATACACAGGCAGTGGTATCACATGGAGGGTTTGCCACCTTGGATGGAACAAAGTCATTGGCACAATGGAGGTACCTGTTGTTTATGAATTAATTCTCTTGATAGCAGCTAGAGCTGAATCTTTCCAAGCTTCCCATACCCAAAGATTTATATTTGGCCTCAGTGATGCTTGCTGCCCATTTGGTGGATGATTGGGGAATTCACTTCTGTATGATGTGTGTCCACAGTGTGAGGAAGCAATAATGCTACCCAGCACTATCCCACTATCCACACGATCTCTGTTATGCTAGGACAGTGTAGGCAAGAAATAATTTAAACCACAGCACTTTTATTGCTATTTTATAGCCAGAGGTACAAGAAGTGCAGGCAAGAACCAAAAAAAATGACCAGAGAGTGGTATTTCATTGCAAAGGCCATATTAAATGTTTTTGTTTGAGCAGAGGTAGAAAAGGTATAATGAGAGAATGTGGAGGTGAGGCAAATAAAAGAAGTCAGTGGCAAAGGAAGGGCTTGGCCATGCAGAAACAGGGAGGAAGGGGACTGTGAAGACAACAGTCGCAGAACTTGAGGATATTGTCCAAAGTGACATCAAGAGCTAGAACTGCTCATAGGGAGCATTAGTCTCTCAGGACAGTATTTCCTTTTGCTTCAAGGAAAACAAAGCAAAGCACTGAAAAATAAATTAAGGTGCATTGGCTACTCTTATTCTCCGGCCTCTTTCAAAGAGGAAGAAATATCCCTCTGTATTTTGCTTACACCCCAGGGTGGAGCTGGCTAATTAACCAGGGTGGGCAGGCATGGGAACCAGAAACCCTCTCCAGGTAGGGGTAAGAGAGGCTACACAGCCTCCTTTATCAATTTACTGCACCCAGGCTCTCTCCGAACAGCAGCTGGGATGCTTCTGCCTGGCTCGTGGGCTTCTCTGTGCAACAGGTCTGCTAGGCTCTTCAGCTTGCCTTGCTCTCAGATGTTGCTGGACGTACACTTCACAGCACTTTCAAGTGATGTGTGCTGTCCTCACGAGCAGTGACCCAATCATGGCTACAGCATCATTTGCCACCAGGAATGGAGGGGTGGCAGGGTGCACGGCACTGAATCCCATGTATGTTATAAATCCAGATACCAGGCAATGCTATAGAAGCTGGAGGAAAAAGGAAGAGAAAAAGGTCCATCACATCTTGCATGATTTTGCACTATCCTAACACTCTGGAGCTGGAAGGCTGCAAGTTCTTTGAAAAGAATTCAGCCTCCATTTCACGTGAGTAAAGCTTTACAGACACTAGATTAATGCATTAAATTACAGATGTGCTGGAATTTGGCCGAGATGATCTGTCAAGTACCTCCGCTCTTTCTAACTGTGTCATGAGACCTACCTTCTTCACTAACACATACTTCTTAGCACTTCATGCTATTTCCATAGGTTTACAGGTCACAGAAACACTGTGGGTCACTGTTATATTAAACAACTTGCTGCCCTAAAGATGTCCTGATCAGTGAGGATGAGAGCAAAAGGGAAAAAGCAGTACAAAAATTTGAAGGGATGATGTAGCCATGAAAAGCTGGCGCAATGATAGCATCGAGGCTGCAGTGAGAGTTATCCTAAATCCACACCTTCCCAGTCACTGACAGCACTGTATCTTTACTGGCTACTGACCCTGCTGGTCCTGGGGCATGCCTCAGAGCTAAATTACACAGTCAGAATTAAATAGGATGATGATGATGATGATAATAACACTAATAGCACCAATAACAACAACAAAAAATAAAGACTTTCTGCCCAGTTTGAAATTTCAGTATTTTGGCTGCATGCCAAAAAGAGATGGAAATTTGAATGCACTTGAACTTTTCATAAAGAAAAAATGGCTCCAAAATGTCAGTTCACAAATGTCATGTATTTTGACATTCAGGACTCAGAATAGATCATTTCAGACAGACAGACCACATCAAACCCATTTTAGCTGATGGTTCCTTTTTTTAAAATAACAAAAAGGACTTTAAAAAAATATCTGTCTTTTTGTCCAGCTAAAGTTGGCTTAGATAAAACCAGCATCTAATGGAAAAAAAAATGTGTTTGCTCCAGACTGTGTCATTTGCCTAGACCCTTGAGAAGTCTCCACAGTGGAATATGAAATTTATTGTGTGATGTGGGCATTCACTTGACAGAGACATTTGTGAGTCATTAGTAAGAGACCACATCATACACCTACACAGATCAATTCCCATCCAATAGTGAAATTAGGAGATGACAGGTGTGTTACAGAGCAGGGACTAGAAACTTTGACCACCTGTCCTGGTTTCAGCTGGGATAGAGTTAATTTTTCTTCTTGGTAGCTAGAATAGTGCTGTGTTCTGGATTCAGTATGGGATTTGGTATGAGAAGAATGCTGGTAACACACTGATGTTTTCAACTGTTGCTGAGAGATCAAGGACTCTCCAATTCCCCATGTTCTGCCCAAATGCAAGTGTACAAGAATCTGGGAGGGAGCACGGCCAGAGCACCAGACCCAAATTAGCCAGTGAAATATTCCATATCATGTAACGTTATGCTCTGTATATAGAGGAGGCTCGGTCAGGAAGGAGGGGGTTCTCTCTCACTTCTGGGATCGCAGTGTCAGGATCTTGGTCTTTTGGGGATTGCTAGCCAGGAACGGGCTGTGTATCAGTCTGTAGGTGGTGAGCAATCACATTGTGCATTACACCATTTGTACTTTCTATTATTCTTATTGTTTTATTTTATTTCAATTATTAAACTGTTTTTATCTCAACCTATGAGTCTTCCTTTACCCTCCAATTCTCTCCCTCATCCCCCAGGCGGGGGAGGGAGAGCGAGTGGCTGTGTGAGGTTCAGCTGCCGGCTGGGTTCAAACCATGACACTGCCCAAATGGTAATTTGTATTTGAAAGTGATCTGGAAGTATATCTGAGAAATGCCAAGCATCCCAAAATCTTTCTCTTTCTCAAACACCTATTGAAGGCTTTTTCTACTATTTAATGCCCATGATTGTAGTTTTTCAAAGAATCTGTGTTTATACTAGAAAACAGTAAGTGCTGCAGAACTAGAAATGAAGGAACATAAGATAGGTCAGATAAAAATGTTTGGATGTGTCTCAAGTGGTAGGAAAAACAGCTTTAAAGTGATGAAACAGAGGGACTGATAGAAACCAGCCATCCATGGTAATGACCCAGGGAGACTGTAATACCCTAGGCTAAGGCACTACTCTAGCAGCACAATATTCATCAAAATTGCCTTAAATAGGCAGCTATGAGTGAATTATGACACAGAAAATAGCAGTCAGGTTAAGGGCAGATTAACAGTAGAACAAAATCTCTAAGAGTGAAAAATAATTTGGTAGAAACCAGCATGGTCAAAAGAGAAAGAGATGGCAGTGGAGAATGAGTCTGCCCAGAACTGCATCCATTTGAAGTATAACCCCTAGGAAAAGACTCTCTGAAACTTGGTGTGCTGAGAGCACTGACACTCTTCATCTACAACATGCTGTTAACCCAATGCCTTCAAAACCTTCAGAGGACACCACACATGAATGCCTTGCTGTCTAGTAAACAGTTTCAAAATTATTTCAGAGCTATGAATCTTCACTTTCCCATTTTTTTTTTCCATCCAGGAATGCAACAGACCTTCCTACAACCCTCATCCAACAGGCAGTATGTCTAATACCATCCTATGGATACCACAGTCTGACCACTTGGAGATAATTAATGCAGCCAAATATCATTGTTCTGCCTCTGTCTCTCCCCAGCTGAGATTCTGGCCGCTTGCTAATCCTGCTATTTAACATGCATTATTAGCATAACCAGACTAAAGCATTCCTCAGGTTTCTTCTAAAATGGGTAAAGGAACTTTACAATAGATGGCAACCTGTGTTTGAAATACTCATCTCTACCACTTCAACCATTTGCAATGGCTACTAGCACTAAGCATTAATCACAGATAGCGAAATCAAGGGATCTATTTTTTGTACATAATCAAAGCAAAAGCCACAGACCCAGTCTCTAGCCCATCCCATGACACAACCCCCAGAGGTAGCCACTGAAGAGCAGTGCTGGTTCTATGAAGGACTCTGGCCCAACAACTTCTCAAGAGTGTTTTCTTTCATCCAAATTCCCTTTGTTACAGAAAGGACCCCAGTGCACACCCCCATAACCATCATTGCCTCTGAATTTAGCAGTAAGAAGTACTTCTTACATATGAGAGATGTTTCTCCCTACTCAGCAAAAATTACCTACGAGATTCCCCCTCTCTGACTTAAAATCCCATCATTTAAAGACTATACTGCAAAATGGTTCACATTTGCATAATACCTCTAACACAAGCAAATTCCCACATTGAATCCAGGGATGTTTTCATGGCTGGTTTTTCTTACTCCTGTATTATTGTCATAATGAATAAGACAAAATGATTGAGAAGACCCCCTAAAAATCTTATTTAAAATTTGTCATCTGAGGTCATCAAGGGACAATACCATAAATTTTGACCTCAGCATTTTCCAGACATAAAGACTGGTAAGGTAAAAGAATGTAAGAGACAACATTATAGCAACAGTGTCAGCCATGCCCTGTAGACTATGAGAGTGTGAGAGATGCTGATGGGATTTCAGAATCTTGAAAAAAGTCTCAAAAAATGTCACCAAGATGTTTTGAAAATGAATAAATTGAAGATGACAGGCATAAAAATCTAGGAAAATAAAGATCTGTTGAAATATAAAGTGCCATTTTTCATCAGAGATCAAGTGAAGTTTAGTCTACATGTGTTCTTACAACAGTACACTTTTACTGTTTCTCACTTGGTTTGCAAGTGTAATAGTAAGTTTATGTCATTTTCTGCCAAAAATTGCCCAACAAGCTGCTTTTTCATCTTAAGAATGCAGTAAAAAACTGCTGTTTACCTATCACACATTTTTAAGCTGTTGACTTTTTTCAACTAATAATAAAAAGTGTCAATCATATTTTTAGCTGAGGAAACATGGTCCCGACTGCATTCAGGTTATCTCTTTTGTCAGTTACTGCTCCCCATCAGTAACACGTTAATGCCAGAGCTGCAGGCAGATTTCAAGTTCATTTAAGTTCACCAGTGAAACTTAAGACTAAAAGCGGTTTGAATTCTAGCTGCAGGCTAAAAACTCACAAAATTGTTTGTTTTTAAGAACTCATTATTTTAAAGGCAATACCCTTTCTACTTACCAGTCAAAAAAAAAAAAAAAAAAAATGCTCCAGTCCAGTACATGACGTCTAAGCCTAGCAGGCAGAATGAAAGGACCTTTCCAGCCCTCCCTCAGGGACTAGTCCTGGCTGGGTGATTCAAGGTAATTTCATCAATGTTTCTCTCTTGCTTGCTCTTTAAAACATCCAGTCTCAATGAAAATTCACTAAGCACTTGTTAGGCAATGCCATCATCAAAGAACAAGAGAGGGAAGGTGTGTGCTGAGAAGGTAGTGCATGAAAGTCTCCCAGGGACTTATTTGCTCTAGACACTGGCAGTGCTGTGTAGTCCATAAGAACTGATAAAACTTAGTGAGTCTGCTGAAACTGCACTAGCAGCCACTAGCAGTAACGAGGGGTTGCATGCTTCAGCCCTCATCCAGGAGCATGATGGCTGCTATACGCAGGAATATCCACACCCTTGATAACCTAGATTACTCTCCAAGGCTTTCTCTAGACACTCACCAAACAGCCAGGCACGTCAGTTCGACCCTGCACTTCCAAGTACACAGCTGGGCTTCACCTCCCAACCGCTGCTGGAGCCACGTAACCATGAGTGAGAGTGTCTGTTAACTACATGAGTGAGTACATTGTGAGAATTAACAATCTGCTATTACTATAAACAGCTTGATTCTGTCAACTACAAAACAGATTATTCCCAAGAAATACTAGTTGTGATCTATGTCTCCCCAAAACTCATACCTAACACTGAAGATCAACAAACTCCTGGGACTTCCATTTTCACTTCTTTCAGCAACAATGTCAGCTTAAGCAGTTGCCTGTCTTAGTCCACCCATTTTCTGCTATTTTTAACCTGAATGAGCTCTCTGGAATGGTTCACCCCATGGGAATAAACTAGGGCAAACTTTATACACTCTTCAGACACCTAAAAGTGACAAAGAGAACTATCTCTAGATTTAGATATCCCCGCGAACTTGAGCATCCAACATTTGCAACTCATCCCCTTCCCTGATGCCCAGTCACAGACCCAAAACAATTTTTTCAAAAACAAAACGTCTGCCCACAACTTTGTGGATGTCACCAAAAGTACCTAATCCGCTGTTGCACTCAAAAAGTATAAGCACTCACAAAACACCACTAGATGCCCATCTGTGCTTGAAACCCAGGGAAAATTAGATCATTTACGGATGACTAACAAAAGATTCTCTCTGGGGCTGAGCTGGGAATTGGGTCCCATCTGCTGTGCCTGTTCTTGCAGTTTGGCCAGAAAATACAACCTTCTTTGTGAGATTAAATGATGAAGGAAGTGGAACTGACCTCTAATAAATATTCTTTTCCCTCCATGTCCATCAGAAGATTAGGAGCACCCATTAGGTTTGTGTTTTCCCACCTGTGCAAGATTTCAGAGCCAAATGAAAACTCTGCCATCTACAAGTTTTGAAAGTTGTAGGCCACAGGATTATGGGAGAAGAGGAAGCATCTAGTCAGAAGGAGAAAAACATTACTATACATAAATAGACATCAATCATATCAATTTATACAAAGAATCTTCCTGGTTTGCGTTGGCATGAATTTTCAATATTCCTTGTAACCTGGCAAATCACACTGAATGACATTATACTTGCAAAGGCTGCCTGCTTTGTAAAGTCTCTAAAAACCTAATACCTCCATAGGGAGAAAAATAATTAAAAATTAAAGAATAGGTCACAATATACATCTATAACCTGATCCTGACAGACATTTTCATGCAGCTTTTATACTGATACGAGTGATCGTGTAACTTTAGATCCTTAAATTCATGCAAGCCAACAGACATCCCTGGTTTCTTGTTTTCCTAGTACCAGTAGGGTTCTTCATGTGACAGAGTATCTCTTACCAGGTGTTTTCACAAGATCAAGATCATGTGTTCAGTAGCTTCATTTCCCAGTGACCTCAACAGCCTGTAACATCTCAAGGACTAGTTGTCTTTGCAATCCAACTGTTGTTTCAACCTATCTTCACAGAGAAGACATAATTATGTCCTGCAGGAGATATAGCAGATATACCTTGGCAGGTATGACTCAAAATGCAAAACATTAGCATTCAGGAAAGTAAACAAGGATGGGGAAGGGATTTATGGGTCTTTATGAGTACCACTCCTTCAGAAGTACCTTTGCTTCATGAAGACATTCACATACAAATTTTCTCAGCCACTGAAATTGCTTTTTCTTCTTTCCTGGAGTTACACAGGTCCTGGGCATTAAAAGCCCATGGGCATCTTGTCACTGTCCTCTCTTGAAGACTTGATCTGCACATAGGCCATCCAATGACAACACCACATTTAATTATTAAATCAACAGGTGTGCCTAAGGTCAATGAGGAGGTGAGTACTGGTCTGGCCTGCCCAACCCTGGTTGTGCATTTATCTGTCACCACTGTTTCACCACAAAAATCATGGCATTAATGAGTAGCCTGAGGACGGAAGAGATCCTGTATTGGTGATCCTAACCTATGACTGTGGCAAAGACTGTATCAAGATAACATTTTATTAGTCTAGTGCTGAGCGGCATAGTCAGAAAACACACAATTTCTTAGGTTTATTGAGTTCATTTCAAAGTTAGTTAACACAATGTTTCCTGCATTGAAGTCTAATATACAACACATTCAGGTTGGTGTCTTTTTTTTTTGGTCTGGCACCCAGAGAATGATGTCTTATCTCTTTCTAGGCTATTTTGGCAACTATTTCTTGTCTCTTGCCTCTGGACATCACTGAACTAATGTTGTTTCCACCACAGAGCTCTCTCACTATTGAAAAAGCTTGCTGCCTGACTCACCTGCCTCATCTATATGCTGCTGAAGGCTTAGAGGACAGCTAAACATTCAATCTTCTTAGGCAGACGATGGACTGAAACTCAGAAAGTCTTGATTCCATTCTGGCTTCTTTCCATGTCTCAGGTTCCCCATCTGAAACATGTAGATGGTAAAACTACTCTTCCTGTAACAGGAAATGCATGCTTGAGAGACAGTGATAAATTGATATGTGATATAGACAAAAGAAAAACCAAAATTATTTCAGAGCTTACTCAGAAGGAAACCTGAGATTAAAATTCTCAGTTGTGTAAGGTAATGCTGAATAAGGAGAGACAGTGACCCTGTGTGCAAGACCACATGTCCCAGCACTATGCCCTTGAACAGATCTAAACCTAAGTTGTATTTGGTCCCAGTTCTATCCAGGTTTTTATCTGGTGCACAGCAGAGGGTTTCTGGCTGTCAAAAGCTTACTTGCTATCCCTCCATGAAGTCATGACCTTACAAAACCAACTTCCACAGAAGCAGTCTCAGTCTTCAAACACTGGGCACGTTCTACTTAGTATTTATAGGCCAAACCAACTCAATTGCAACAGATTTTAATTATAATTAACTCTCACCAGATGTAACATTTTTTGTTTTCATCTCAGCACTATCCAAAATGATGAGAAAATTCTGCCCTTGAAATATCAACAAATCTGAGCAAGAGCATATGCAAGCTGATCTAGTCAACGGTAAACTCTTCTGATCAGTATGAGCAGAAGGGATCATCTCAGCAAATATGTGGAGTGTCTTAGAAAGTAAAAATCTGATCTGAATAGCCAAATAGTCGTTGCAATTGGAGAAGAATTATTAAAGAGATTAACACTCATAACAGTGAACTTTCAGGGACACAGACACTGAGTAAACACACAGTCTGTATAATTTGGGATGCAGAGCAGAACAAAAAGAAATGAGATCTTGGAGGAATTTCTCTAAAGCTGAGTCAGCTGGAAATTTCCCACTGCTTTCTCTTAAAAATATATTTTTCCCCAGGGAAAATACATAAAGGGGAAAAATAGAAAAAAATGGTGGGCGGGTGTAATAGAGCCCTGCCACTTAAGAGCTGCTGAGACTTTTTTTTTTTCATCTGCAGATATCCTTATGGAATACTTCAGGAGAGCCATGCACATTTATATTGACAGATGATGTGGGCCACTTACTCTGCTTAACTAGTTGGATGCTCAGAGACACACTGGCTCATGCCAGTTGTACCCTTTGGCTCTCAGTTGCTACATTGCATTGAGGGAAGCCAAGAGTACATTACATATGCAAGTCCAATGGCTTCCAGCCTTGGGTGAGCGACGGATGTTGCCGTTCCTGCCAGCTGGTTAGCAGGGTGAGCAATGCAGAGGTTCCTGCAGCCTTCCAGTAGTCCCTCCAAGGGTGCCCTTGAGGGTAAATGACTGGGTGGCCAAGGCCTTTTTTGCACTCAGTTCTCAGAGCACATTGGAAACAGGCCACAAGGCCACATATTTATCCAGGTTTGGAATAAAAATGTGCTGAAGAAGCATGAGTGGTGTACTGCAGGGTGCAGTGCTGGAGTGTTGGGACACGGGACAAGGAAACAAGGTAAGGAAGAGGGGAAGATTCCTTCCAAAAATCCCACCTTCCTGTCATTAGGAATCAATTCTGTGTCCATTGTCCAAAGCACTGCAGAGACTGAACTGAAGTGAGCGGTGGAGCAGGAGTTACCTGGTCATAGCTGGGGTCCAGTTCTTCTGGCCTAGGCTGGGAAGTGCCCATGAACTGCCACCATCTCTCTGAGAATGAGATGGACCCCTTAAGCATCACAGACACCTTGCGGCCGGACACATTCAAGGCTGACAAGGTGTGAGGATAGATCCTTGCTACCCCAGAAGCCATTTACAGCCATGGGAGAAGGACTGGGTTAAGTTTTTTTTATCCCACAATATCCTGAGATACCAGTGACGTCATTGCTGATCTGCTGATCTATTAATATTGCTGAGCACCTATACAATATAATTTGCTTTCTCAGGTACTGACAGGACTTTTGCTCAGGTACACTGCAGGACTATCGCTCAGGTACACAGGTATAATCAGTAACAATTGATGCTTGTGTTTTATTCTGCCAGAAGTATTCGATAGAAAGGTTACAGCTATTTTCCAATATTAATCTTCTATGTCAGCAGGTGCTGTAATTTTTATTGATTGCTACCTCATTAGTGGAAGGCAAGCCAGGAGGTGAACAAACAGCCATAACTGGAAAATGAGGGATATTCTGTAAGCTTGTCTATCTGTAACTCAGGAGACACTGATCATTTACAGAAATCCTTTAAATATTTGTACCTCTCATTTCAACATCTAGTTGATTACTCATGTGAAAGCTAAAAAAACTGATTTCATTTTGACTCAAAATGCCACGAATAAGGCAATGTGACATTTTTGTTTTTAAATGTGATTTCTGCCATTTTATACTGCACTTTCTGATTTTTAATGCCTTTCTCACATAGGTAAAACTTTATGTATTTAATGCCATGTCACTGATCTTATTTTTGAAGCTATTAATGACTCACCCATCTCCCCTTGACCCCTGTTCTTCGTCACTACTTAGCAATGTATGACCATCAGTCTGGTTTTATTTTCATTCCAAGTTGGACTTTAAGGGGTTTTAGGACACTTGACATTTTCTGTGCTTTGTTTCCCCCATCTCCCCCCCCCCCAAAAAAAAAAAAAAATGATGACAGCAGTACTTAACTTCTTCATATCTTTAGTTTTGTTAGACGTGCACAAATACTGTGAAATAGAGATAGACCTCAAGTACATGTTTCCATAGATCCAAGCAGATATGACCGTGATCTCAACTGGGACAAGGAGGCACTGCTCTTCTAGAAATTATAATGTTAATGCACTGACTGGGGGGTGTTATCTCTCACTGAGAGGGGAAAGATGTGAAAACTGGCTGAATTATTGTTGCTTTCTTTGTCTGCATGTTGCAGCACTACCTCTCTGCACTGTAGAAATGTACTTGCAGTGTCATATAACCAGGCAGAACTAACTTAAATTCTGCTGACATGTTACCCTCAGATCTGCATCTATGCATTTCTCCTTGACACTCATCAATCCTAAAGGTTTCACAGGGGACCTGTTCATCTCAGAGCACTGCCTACCAGTCCATCATGGATTAAACCCATGCTGCTGTGCTCCTAGGAAGTATGGAAATCGGTGATCATGGGGAAAAAACAAGAGGAAATTTTGACTGCATAATGAGTTTCTTTGGACTGTGAATTAGTTTCTAGATTAATGCTGTAGATCAATTGCTTGATTTATCTAAAAAGTGGACTGGATAAAGTCACAGAAAATGCATCAGAGAAGAATTGTGTTCCTGGAGGATGGACTAGGGGAACGATGAAGTTTGCTTGAATTCCGACTCTTGCTGATCATTTTCTTATCTTCTTGTCTGAAAATAGGACACTATTGCTACATTACTTCAGAGGAAGGCTAAGAATGAAAAACGTGTAAGAATCAGTGAAATCTCTTTTTACTATAACAAGAGAAAGCTGCCTAGTGAGCAGCTGGGAAAATAAGAAAGTCTTTGAGAGGGACATGAAAAATAATACACTCAGACTGTATCCACTGGGCTCATTTAGCACATTTACCAAGTTCTGATTCCACTGGCTGCCATAGAGTTATTCCTAGTTCACCTCCAGTGTAATTAAAAAAGGTTCAGCAATAAAGGTGATCTGTCTGGAACACTTTTTTTACCTGCTCAGAATCCATATGCCATTTTTTTGTCTCATTGCTCATACTTAGCAACAATCATAAAACCATTGAGGGGATTACAGACTGGACTCTATTTAAAACAAAAAGAATTGTTATCCCTACCCTGATATCTTTGTTAGTGATATGAATGAGTTAACTTTTTAGGAGTCTGAGGATATGCTGTACAAAATGAGCATGAAGAACAAAGCCTGCCTCATCCAAAGCAAACCTGACCTCAGATCTAATGCTGTGCAAATTGAGCTATGCTGCTCCTAAACTGAAAACCAATGATGTCACTTTAGTGACTTTGCACATATGGTGGCTGCCTCACTCAAGAGAAATTGGTAGCTCCAAAGAAGCACAAGGGTCAAGCAAACTCTCTGTTCCTCAGTGTATCCTATAGTGCCTCTCTGGGAGGAGAAGGGAGGTTGGAATAGAATCATAGAATCACAGAATAGTTTGGGTTGGAAGGGATCTTTAAAGGTCACCTAGTCCAACCCTCCTGCAGTGAGCAGGGGCATCTTCACCTAGATCAGGTTGCTCAGAGCCCCGTCCAACCTGGCCTTGAATGTTTCCAGGGATGGGGCATCTACCACCTCTCTGGGCAACCTGTGACAGTGTTTCACTGCTCTCATCATAAAAAATTTCTTCCTTATACCTAGTCTAAATTTACTCTCTTTTAGTTTAAAACTACTAACTCTTGTGCTATTGCAACAGGCCCTACTAAAAAGTCCATTTCCATCTTTCTTATAAGCCCCCTTTAAGTACTGGAAGGCCACTCTAAGGTCTCCCTGGAGCCTTCTCTTTCTCCAGGCTGAACAACCCCAGCTCTCACAGCCTGTCCTCATAGGAGAGGTGCTTCATCCCTCTGATCATTTTTGTGTCTTCCTCTGGACCTGATCCAGCAGGGCCATGTCTTTCCTGTACTGAGGAAATGAGACTTCATGAACCTAACTAAAGCTTAACTCAGCAAATTGTTTAGGCATATGTTCAACTGTAAACACACATGTAAAAGGTTTGCAGTAATGCAAATGAAGAACTTGAATCTAGTGCCAGGGAGAATTGAAGTGAAGGAAACATCTAATCCAAAACAAGCCTTGCTTGCCATTAAGTACCAGAGAAGAGAGAGGTTAAAAGGGGTTTTTCAATTTGGCAGTCCATAAGTTTTTACTTCTTTCTGAAATGAAATCCTGTAAATTAGTATTTGTCCTCTTACAGTTATGGGGCCCATGCTTGCTGTTTCAAAGGTTCCCCAAAATCTGATGGGCAATTCATCAATGGCATCTAGTTTTAATCAGATCTGTCAGAATCTCACAGATATTTTCTTTTTTTTTTTTTTTTTTAGCGGGAAGAAGTTCTGTTTAAGAGCATAACATAACAGTTGCATCAGAAGCAGTAAGGGGTGCTGGCATCTAGCTGAGACAAAGGTGCATATAGGAATGAGTTGTCTGAGATGAGGAGGGCTCACTGAAGGAATAGCAGTGTCTAGTCCCAGTGCAGGGGTCAATGAAGAGCTGTCACTTGTACAGATGTATCAGGTTTCTTTACTTTTTGTGTTATCTGCAAGTCCAGGGCTGTTTCCAGATACATGTGGTACAGGTCTCCCACCAATAGCACGGATGAGAACCTACAAGGCACAATTAGGTTGAGCAGATATCTGCTTCCTACTCTTCCACAAGCCCTGTACAGGCAGAAGTCTCCTTTTAACTTTAGTGCAGCAAAGATTTCACCCAGGCAGCTCTGAAATACTTCTCACGTGTGGGTGGTAAAGCCATTTCCTGCTCCTATCATCTTCTCAGGAGCTCAGAATGACAACTACAGTTCTCGACCTTCGGTTTGCAGATGAGAAGTGAAAAGTAGGTGACGATAAGCAGAATTGCCTGTCAACCCCTTGTACAAGGATATTTCCTTAAATAGGATTTCTCTTCAGAGATAAAAGGTTCCTCAGGAAGCAGAAATCTTCTGTCCAAAGATACTCTTCAATATCACTAAATCCATAAGGAAAAATACCTTGAAGTCAGCAAAGTCCAATATTTTTCAATTTAGCAAGCAGAAATAATTCTTGTTCTTACAGATCTTATTGCTATCTCTAGTTACCTAATAGAAGAGCATGGAGAAGATGGAGACAGAATTTTCTAAGAGATGCACAAGGACGTGACAAAAGGGGATGGACACAAGTTGCATCATGGGAATCTCCAATTAGATATATGGAAAATTTTATACCACAGGGGTGGTCAAACACTGGAACTGGGACACAAATAAGACTGGACTTGTCTGAGCTACCTGCTCTACATAGACCCATTATGATTGGGATCTCAAATCATATAACCTCCAGAACCCCCTTCTAACCTAAATTATTCTATGATCCTGTGATTCTTAGAGTCATATACATTGATAAAGGAAACTAACAAGAAAGAACCCAAGTAAATTCTCCATAACATACAGTGTGGAAATGGAGCTATAATCACAACGTACAATGTCTGCCAGACAAGATCCAGTCCCCTCTGCACTTGGCAGCAGAGAAGGATATGAATCATCCAGCCCACCTCAAGGAGCCCACACAGCTGTCCGTTGCAGCTTTTAAAGCCTGAGGTTGCCCAGAACTAGGCCAGCAGCTCCACAGAGAGACTTTAGTAAGGCTGGTTCCTACGCAATGTGCAACAGGATTCAGTACAGTGATGGCACTGGATCTCCATCGATTATACTGCTTTTATTTTGCTGTAACAGCTCAACTGCAGGCCATTTGGCATCCAAGTAAGGATTGGGACTGATGAATGGTGTTCAGACTACCTACATTGGTTTCCAAAATTTATGCAGAATTTATTGCCTAGATCCAAGAGCACTACTCAGACTGTCCAGGGCCCCTAAACTTGTCAGCACAAAAAAATCTAATGTCACTCAGCTGTGAACTGCAGCACTCATTATGCACCTAAACACGCCTAATCAACTAAGTGGGAACCTCCTACCTGAACTCTGCAACATGTCAGAGAAAGGAGTGAGCCCCTGAAGACCTTCATCCATTTTGTACATCCAAAGAACACTTGGTGCACCTGAACAGCATTGGCCAAAGGAGGTCAACTCTCACATAGCAGTTGAAGGACAAAAATCGCTGGTAGGATTTGAACCTACTACAAATCAAAGACATGCTGAAGAAAATGAGTCTTTTTATGTACACAGATGCATTTGTTCATTATCAATTACAATACTAAATTAAGAGAATGAGAAAAAAAGTTGTGCTCATTATCTGTGAAAGGTATTTATGAAAACACTTCTTTGCTCTACTGTCTTCTTATGAAAAATTCAGCTAGATAAGGAGGAGACTGTTACTGCCAGCTTTAGCTTACTTCAGGGAGCCCTTAGGATGGGTCAGGGTATTCCCCAGTGTTTGTTCCAGCAAGAACACAGCTCCATGGATCCATGGAATTGTATAATTTAATGATAATGGCACAAATAACTCAGTTAGCTGTGGTAAAATTTTACTGCAGAACATTTCTGGTTAATAAGTAAATCATATTGATTAAGAAATTAAATCATTAGAATACCTTTAACAACACATTGGGGATGTAAGAGCAGACTGGGCAGCAGTGAAATTATTGATGGAGACATCTTCCCACTGTTCCTTCTGAAATTAGCCGAAAACATTTCCTCTAGCTTTCCAGGGAACAGCAGCAGGTCCAGAATACTATCATGTGCTAGTCTCCACCTTGATAATCCTAGAAAACCCAGCAGCCTGCAAATGCTGCTTATCAGCCTCTGACAATGAGAAGATTCAATTCATAATGGTCAGGAATCAATTCTGGGAAATATTCCAGCTCTCTTATGCTTGCTCCCACAAACAGATTTTTGAAAGGGTTGAGGAACTTTCTGACCAGTAATGATTAACATGTGTTAACGTAAGGACAGTCAAATTTCTTCCTGCAGGCTATTTGTCCTGGAATCAGGAAAAAAACTCTTCCCACTCATCACTACACAGCTGGCACATTAAGGATATTTTCCAGTATTTAGAAGCATCATCTATTACTAGGTTTGATGAACTAGTAAAGGATGCAAAAACTTATTCTCCTATTCATCAACATATACTGCTGTAAGTGGTGCAAGAAATTTTTTGTACTGGTAGTTAGAAAAATGTAGAAAACAAGACGGTCCTAAAAGGAAAGATAGCCCTGGTATCTTCTTCTATGGGAGAGCCTCTCATTTTGCCCCAAGATTGCAAAAATTCATTTTATCTCTTGCAAACTGAGACTGCACTTATTCTTATTGACAGCACACAGCAAAGCATTGAAATCTCCTGTGTCATTCAGAAGCAAAAAAATCTGACTGGCAGCAAAGGAAGTTTCCTTTGTCTACTAGTGAAACATTCTGCCACAACATTTTCAGTAGGTTGCTCTATTATCAAAGTAAAAAATAATTCCTACACATTATTAACAAAATAAAATGCCTTTTATTTTGCTTACAAACTGCCAATTACATGATTCATGAGTAATTATTGTATATTTCAGTCTTTCAATTTTGTATAAAAATAGATTTTCATACAGTGTTTCTTTCCAGATTCCACGTTGTGAGCACTGAAGCCATCAGTTATTCCCCAGTGATATGTAATGTTTTATAAACACTGCTTTTCTGTGTTCTAAAATGCACTTATACCCAATTTGAACAAAGTCTGAAATTCAGTGTCTCAAAAACCTGGGCAGCTGAGTTAGAGTTGAAATCTGTCCTTGACCTCCTCTGGGAACACAAAGGTTTCCACACAATCTATCATCACACTTTTGCCTCTGAGCAATCTGGGCTGTACAAGACTTTGAGCTAAACCTGGATTGCCTAAAGGAGTTTGGGGCAGGTGAGGCAGGAGGAGTTAAAATGTCTAGAAAAACAAATCCATTGCTTAAAGCAAAATCTAGGACTCCTCATTAATAGGAAACCACAAAATGTCACAAAAATTCTGTGCCTCGGGAATTGTAGTAAAAATGCTCTATCAGGGCGATAGTATGGTATTCCTCAGAAGCGAATAACATTCCACTTTCTGTCACCAACACTGTCACATCTGGATGCATCATCATGAAGAATGAGAAAATCTACAATGAAATCCACACTAGCCCTGAATCACATCATTAGTATGTTGACACTGTTCACAGTTTCCAGCCCCCAACAACCCTCCTTCTCAGGAGAGCAATAGGGAATTTCCATCAAAATATTTCTGATGAAGAAAAAATCAGTTTCTGCATAATCTAACTTTTTGGTGAGACAATTTTAACTTCTCACTGGGACCACTGATGTTGAAAATGTTTTGAAATCTTTGGCTGCCTGAGCTGCTGCAGTATCTCTTGAAAGATGCAGTGCAGCTGATTTACCCTGCAGGTTGGATTATAGCGTTCATAATTTAGCAATGCCTCAGCTCATACTGGAGCATGACGGCACATCCCAGGACATGGATCTAACAGAATCAAAGCTCTCTACAACCACCTTTTCTCCCCTGGAAAGTCTCCATCTGTTGAAAACTAGTGAAAAAACAAATGTCAAATAATCAAATATTTAGATCAATAACAAAATTTCAAACAAAAATTATCAAATTATTTGCATTTCCAATTCATAATGAAGTCAATTTACTGAAATCTTAAAAACAAAACTGGGATTTTCTGAGCGACCAAACCAAACAAAATCAAGACAAAATGCTACAAATACTCAAACACAACTCATTAACAAACTATTTCACTACAGTGAGCTGTTGCAGGTAAATGTACATCATAACCAGGTGTAGATTTTTTACCAAAATTATTATACCATAGGATGAGATGCCGTGGGTGAGGGGACTATTATGAAGCTAATGTGGCAGAGGGGAGACTAAAGCAGCCACTTTCATCTTCACTATCCAAACCATGATCAAAACCTTTTCTTTGGAAAGTGATGAAATAAAATTGAATGAGTCTGAGAGAAAGGAGAGACTTGGCAGGTAGGCAGCAAAGCAAGACTGGGCAATAAACACAAATGGTCACAGGAGGTAGTTGCACAGTGAGCTGGAGTCCCATCCAAGCAGATATTTGATGTATTGTCTCCACCTCTGACAGACCCAAGGGCAATATCCTTTGTACATTTTGGCAAAACTCGTGTCACCAGTCATGTCAAACAGTATAAATGAGTTGGAAAGAACTGAATCTTTCTAACTTCTCTCATGACCCATCACAACATTATATTGGTCATATATATTTTTACAAACTTTATTGGCTTAAGTCACAGAACAAACCACAGAGACAACAGTAAATATTTCTGCTTTCATTCCACAAGGGAGTAACTATGGCTGAGATTGGGATGATCGATATTTTCCAGCTACAGTGGTTGTAAGGGAATTTGGACAAGCTCTGGGTGGGTTTTAGACAGCAGAAGTCAGCTAAGATGAATCTCACTTGATGGAAACAATAGTGCTTTTACTGCAACCCTGGGGATATGCAAAAAATGCTCTCTCTTGGCATGAAAGACAGGTGCATAAGGAAGTTTGGGCTCTAACAGTTGAGGCACTGTTTCTCAGTATATCTAAGGAGTTTACAACCAATATAGTGCATGGTTTTTAGAACGTACAAACAACTCTATGTCTGAAGGATCCTATACCTAATTAATCTGTGCTCTCTCATTGCTCAGATAAAAATGCTACACATCTCTAAGCGTAACTGCACTGCGATCTGAAGTTAACCGAGTCTTTCTTAGGGGTGGCTGAGGAGCCCCAACAGGCTTAGGAGAGGCATTCTCCACACTGAGGAGTATGGCACAGAGTTTGGAGAATAGTCATCAGAGCAGACTGCCTCCACTATGGTGTTATATTTCTCTTGTCGTCATTGCAGTGCTGAAAGGCCTCAACATAGAACAAGTTCCCCATTAGGCTGAGTGCCATATAAAAGAAGCCCAGTAGAAGTAAGGAAAAAAGTAAAGAGTGAGATTTGTTGCATCTGTTTTTAAGAGAGGATTTAATTAGACACTCAGCCATCTCCATTTAGGTGGCTATACTTTTGAAGTTGTTCACAGATAGGTGTCTAGAGCCATTTGAGACACCTTAAGGTACCTTACCTGTTGATTACCTTCAGCTGCTGGTTGGGAAGGGCACAGGTCTTTCACATGTTCTGTGTCATGTTTGACAACCCCTTGCAGATGTCTCAGATACCCTAGATCCCCCCAGGGACCGTAGATGTCTATGGGTGGGCAACTGACCCGAGACCTAGATCTTTAAATTCCCTGACAATCAATGGAGAGTGATTCCATACAGTCAATGGCCCCTGAAGAGTGATTCAGCTGGCCAGCTACTGTGTATATGCTTTGAGGTGAGATGATTCCTCTCCAGGATCCACTGACTGTGTTGACTGGGGCCAGGGTTCAATTCATCAGGATGTTCTCTGCTACTTGATAGACCTTAGGGTGGCAGTGATAGGATGCAGCATTTGTACATCTCTGGAACTGAAGCTGGAGGCCAGGTGGGAACAGTGGAACATCTCAAACCATACTGCATACCTATGAGAAGCTGTGGTGAGTTCTTATGATTCATCCTGGGTACTTAGAGACCAAGTCCACATGCAGACATCTCCTTAACCAAGGATACCTAAGTGCCTTAGTCTGGAGCTGTACCCCACCCAAAGGGCCCTATTCAGTTTCCAGCAATCAGCATTTAGTGCTATTTGAGACACTCTCTGCAACCTGGCCTCCAGTTGCCACTCTTGAAAGACACATGTCTCCTACTGGCCTCATGTCAGCCCTGCCAACCCCATGCAGATATCTCAAGTCCCTAGAGCATCTCAAATTACATTAAAAGCCTCCATCTGGTTAACTGAGCTATAGAAATGTCTATAATATGGTTGCCTACACTAACAGAGCCAATGATTCAAGATTTCCTTTATAATCAGTGGAGGAAAATCGGGGTTTAGGATACATTTCAGTTGGCCTATTTTAGAGAGTTACTTTAGAAAGAGATATACCATACCCAGAGGAGCCAATTTCTTTACATTCCTAATGAATGGAAAGGGACCGGCTCAGAAGCAGACACTTACAGTCGGTCAGCTGAATCCCACCTCTCAGGAGTTACCCAAGCCACAAAGAGAGCTCCAACATGAGTTCAGATCTACTGCAGAGACCCAGCCAAGTCACCAAGGTTTGACAGACCACTCTGAGTCTCAGTCAAGCAAGCACAACTGGGCTGGTCTTTAGCTATGAAGCAAGTTCAGATTTAAACCTCAGTGCAAGAGGTTTAAGATTATGAGTTTTAACATGCATTTGTGATGGAGTAAGAAAATAATTGTAGCCATGTATTCAGTACATGGGCAGCTGAGGTACAGCAACTGCGTGCCTGAGCCCAGAGCTGCACTACTTGCTTTAACCCACCACTGCTGTTTTTCTGTTAATATTGCTAAGCTTTTCCAAGAGGTGCCATGGTAACAGGCACCTTGGAATTACTTCACAGATTATATAGCATGTTATGCAAAATAGCCTGGAAGGTTTTCTGTTTTTAAAATTCAGTGGATTACCTTCAACGTAGCCCATATATTTTTCAATTCTTAAATCCCTTGACACCTGGACACTTTGTACGTAGCTCCAAACACACCATAATTTTGCTCCCAGGCTTCAGAAAATCATTTAAAAGTAGAGCAGGCATGAGCAGCACAAAGCATTTCTATCAATTCCTCTGGCAGAGAGGTTACAAGAGGCATACAGACAAAGGCACAGGAAGAAAAATAAGTGGTAGCTACCCAAAATAAAGAGTCTGGCATCAAGTCAGCAAAGGAATGTTAATCTAGTGGTTTCATAAGAGGATAAGGAATGCTGTTCCTAGTCATGCTTGCCACTAGCCAGCCTCATGCTTCATTCAGGCAGGATTAAAGTATCATGCCATGTGTTCACAGGCACCATTCCCCATCTTCCCATCATGCCCCATCCCCCCTTGGCATCCTTCTTGTACTGCCACTCTCCCTCTGCTGCTCTTCATCCTTGTGTAGACCCAGGGAGCTCTGTGCAGTAGCTGGACACTACACCAGTCCCGTCACCCCGCGTTTCCCTAAAACTGTCGGGCCACACAGTGCTGCAGCCCAGGAGGGAGGACACAGCAAGCAGTGCTTCTCAGCTCTCCCCACCACCAGGGAGGACAACACGTGCCAAGGCACACACCCCTTGCCTGCCCCATCTGCACCCACCGCTCTCCCTCCACAGCCCTGCCCTGGGCTGGGGGGCTCCAAGGGGCATCCGCAATTATCGAAGCTCAGACACCGATGGCTCCTGCCTGCCAGCCCGCTCCTGCCCACCCGGTGTTACTCCCTCTATAGGAGTCCTAATAAATTAGACAAAACTTCCCCCAGGAGGCCGTTACAAAAGAAATGATGATTTCTGCAAGCGTAACAAATAGGCACTTGGATACCATGGTGATTAGCACTGTGAAATAAAAAAAAAAAAAAAAACACAGTTTTTCTTCTCTTTTATCTGATTTGTGAATTTTCTGGGGAATGTGCATTTTTGCATATGCACATAGTATATGGACAGGCAAGGGCAGAGGCACAGTCTTTCTGAAATCCCTAATGCTCATCTGAATTATGATCAGTACAGAAATTCGGAATAATCTCAGCCAGCCTCACTTCCACCTTTATTAAGAGTCACAAACACAGTTCCTGAGTGACAGGTAAATGCGTTCATTTTCCCAGGCCTGCAAGGAAAGAGCAAATACTCTAATTTGTTAAGCCTTCTACCATCATCTCCTCCCCTCAGCCCTGTCAATGGCATTATCTACCCCACTGGTTCACTGCCTCCTCTCACCATCACTGCCACGCTTACCTGTCTGCTGCATCAGCAGCTTGGAATCACCTCCCATTCTTGTCTATCCTCCACATCTGTACTGCTTAAATCTCTCCCAAGAAACTGGCTTGGCCACCATCCCATCTGCAAAACGCAAGCTGTTCGCATCCAAATTCCAACAGCCAGCATTCACAAGGCTTTCCCCCACTGCCTAACTTTGCTCAGGGACAGGCATGTCCCCTGCTAAAAGTGCTCATGGAGAAAGTGAAAGCCCCTTCGGTGGCCTGACTCTGCCTCTGCATGGAGCCTCTTCCCTTTTCCCTTTCCTCACATCTTTGCAACAGGGGAGAGTAGGCTTCGTATGTGTTTGGACTGATACTTGCTGGGCACAGATAAAGGATTACAGCAATAATTGCAAACCACCAGCACGGAGGAGTAGAGTGTCTTGTTCATCTAAAGAAAATACATTTTCAGGGTGTATCTGCACAAAGGCCCTGATTTTAAAAGGTGAAAACCTGCTCTAAACCAGCAGTGGGTCAGAACTGGGTGATGCAGGGCTGCATACAGCAGTGACACAGATTGGCTATAGGTACCTTTCTTTCATAACAAGAGAAGTGTTGCCAGTTGTTTGTATCCAGCTACACTTGACACAGGCAGTATCCCTGGAGCCAACACACCCTTTTTTCATGTAACTGGAGGGACTACCCTGGAAAATAATATGAGAAAGGCTGGCTGAATACAACTGACTTACTGCAATGCTCCTGCTATCCCCACGGCAAAGACAACACATTTTCTCATGTATCATCTTAGGGAGCTGAATGAGGGACCCATTCCTGACTGCCACCAACATGCAAACATGAAACACTCAGTTTGAGCAGGCCCAGAGGAGGCCATGAGGATGACCAGGGGGCTGAAGTACCTTCCCTGTGAGGACAGGCTGAGAGATGGGGTTGTTCAGCCCAGAGAAGAGAAAGATCCAGGGAGACCTTATAGCAGCCTTCCAGTACTTAAAGGGGGGACAGAAAATCTGGGGAGGGACTCTTTATCAGAGGGTGTAGTGATAGGACAAGGGGTAATGGTTTTAAATTGACAGAGGGTAGATTTAGATGAGATATTAGGAAGAAATTCTTTCCTGTGAGGGTGATGAAACACTGAACAGGTTGCCCTGAGTAGCTGTGGCTGCCCCCCTCCCTGGAAGGGTTCAAGGCCAGGTTGGACGGGGCTGGGAGCCCCCTGGGCTGGTGGAAGGTGTCCCTGCCCGGAGCAGGGGGGTTGGAACTAGGTGATCTTTAAAGTCTCTTCCAATCCAAACCATTCTGTGATTCCATCTATGATTCTGTGAAATAGTAGACTCATGTCATGGTGTTTCAGTGGGTCTCAGTGTATTTTTTTCCTTAGGGAAAACTGCTCAGATCCCTTTGGAAAAGTGGAATGAAGTAGTGAACTTCACCAGATGGAATCATAAGATCTGAGAAAGGAAAATGAAAATGGAAACAAACAAGATACTCCAGTGATGATACTCTGTCCCACTTCACTCTTTCTGGGACCCTATGCCTTTCAGCCACTGCCCCATCTCTTAATATCCCCAGGCATCTCTAAATTTTGGTCCCTATTCTAGACCAAGCCTAGAAAGTGCCCACAGCTGATGAAAAGTCTTGATGTTGTAAGCCTCTTCCTCCTGCCACAAAATAATGTAACAGTAAATGTTGAATAAAGCCCAAAACATCTTGCAGGATAGACAGGTCAGATCCAAATGCTTTGCCTCTCAACAGATTTTGCTTTCTTCATGCCCATTTTCTAGTTGTAAATATCCTTACAAGTCATTACTTCAATTTTGAATTTTCACAGTGTTGGCAAATAGTTTCTCAAACTCCAGATTATGCACAATCCATGCATAAATAACTCGGGTAATAGCAAAGTGATTATATAAAAAAAAGGCAAAATGTTGAGTAAAAAAGTAGCTCCTAGTTAAAAATCTGAACCTCTCCTTGGCTTTAATGCAAACATTTCCCCTTGAGTGTGTATCCACTTGAATCATTTGCCTCTCTGAGGAAGTGTTTTTTTACAGTGAAATTGTCTTCAAAGCACAAAACATGGCAATGATTATGCATGCATGTGTGTGTATATATGACCATCCTCTATGTAGACATATTTGTTGGTAGAAGAACCAGAGCAGTTCTGAAGATCTTTTCCAGACCCATTTTTCTATGATTCTGTGAGAAGAGGCTAATTAGGACACAATTTTCAGAGGCACAGAGTATCTCCTGTTGCCACCCCAAAACCAGTTTTTTTAGAAATTTACTCCTCTGAAAATCCTTGTCTTGAGATTCATCTCCCCATGAGAAGTGAAATGGATTACATTAAAGCCATTTAAAAACAATTTAGTGTTCTTATTTTTGCTAAGCAGTGGGTTATATTTTTTTAATTTGAGTTAGTAAGGATTTGACTGAAATCAATGTAAGCTGTTCTTCTGCTTAATGAGTTCATTCCTATTCAAAATGTGCCTTTATTAGGTTCATGGGTGTTTCCTGTATAAATCAGACTTTAGAGCCTCTAAAGGGTTCTAAGATGCACAAAGGAAAGATAATGCTTATCTTTATTTCTTGTTTTTTCTGCACTAAGTTACTCAACAGCACATTGACCTATCTTGTAAAGCACTATTTCTGCAGTCTTTGGGCATCTCACAACACACCTAGGAAGCACAGAACAATTTTCTTTCCAATTTACCTACAGGGAAGTGAGCTGGAGAGCAGCCCTAAGCCTTCAGTGTAACAGGGCTGGGTCCTGCATTCAGCTGCTAACCCATGAACCACTCTTCTCTCACCCTATAGCTCTCACCCTGTTCCTACAGTGCACCTGGCTTAGCCCTAAAGAAGACACAAAGTCTCTGACAAATCCATGGGGCCAATCTGCTCACGGATCTGGTCCCTCCTAAGACTGAGGACAAACAAGAGTATCTCTTGCTCCGTCCATTCACTGGGGTTTTCTTCCAAAGTAAAGAAAAGGGATATGGCATCCTTGGGTCTTGGCCTGACTTGCAGTCTGGAGACTATACCAGGACCCTGAAGCAGTGAAATGCTCTTGAGCACCAACAGCTTAGATATAACCTAGAACCACTTGCACAAACTTATTTTTGGCAAACAGCTTACCCCCACTTCTGTTCTATGTGCTTCATTAAGCCAGATGCAGTGGCTGATGTTTCAAGGGGCCTAAGTGCCAACATAGTCTGAGTTGTGAGAACTTCTGCTGAGGCTGCCAGAGAGGTTCTGTGAAAACCATCACAGCAGAAGAAATACATTGGGTGCAGCAGGGAGCAGGAAAGATGAATATGAAGTTGAAGATGACAGGAAGTGCTCTAGTGCCAGATTTTAAACTGCACACAGGGGCATTTGCTCTCATTCTTTCTTAAGCAAAACTCAAAACCAGCTGTAGTGTTGATGTTTCAGGAAGCCTCAAAAAGAGACTTGGTGGTACAGGCATTCAGCGATCTGGTCTCCTTTCCTTTCACTAGGGGCTGGAGACCACTGTAAATAAAACACTTGATTTTTTTGAACAGGAGGAGAAGTGTTACACAAGAAGGGAGGTATGACCAATTCCATAATTTCATAACCGTCCAAAGCCATATATATATATATATATATACACATATATAATTTATATATGCACTGTATGTTAGGGAGACCTCTTGTTGGCATTTAGAATTAAAAACAACCTATAATACTGTGAAGCACTAAAGTTCTCATCTGGAGATGCAGTCAAGAGAGAAAATGAAGAGGGGGAATCTGTAGGCAGATTTCTGACAAAAACTGCTGTTTATATCCAGGCAAGGCTAGGAGGCGAGTGCCAAGATTCCTGCAAGATTTTCCAAACTTCATGCCCGCACTTTGGCTCCCACATCCATCGTTTGGCACCTCTCTGGAAGCACAGAGCACCCTGGCCGCTCTCCTTGGGATGTGCAGGGATGCAGCATGCTGACACTGCTGCGTCTGTGCTGGAAATCTCACTGGCCCCACGCGTCCCTCTGTTGCTGTCTCACACAGATGTGTTGCATTTGGAAGTAGGGGCAGATGGCATGAATTCATTTATTTCTACCACGTAAACAGAAAACAAAACCCAAAACAGGACTTGCAAGAAGAGGCTGTACTCTTCATCATGATCCCAATATCCACACAAATACAGCTCAGTCCTGCAGAATGCTACCAGATGGAGATCATGGTAATTTTAAAGAAAAAAAAAAATACAAATACCATTTTGTGAGGTGGGGGGGTGTACATTTAAGTTTGCATTTGGCAGAGCAACAGACCTTATCTGTCTAAAATACACCACCTAGAGTGGCACTCTGCAAAAATAAGCCTTTGCTTCTACCTCCCCCACTGCCCACTCTTTTACTGGAGCTCAGAGCTTGTGTAGGGTTTTGGGCGGTGGAGTAATCCATCTTCTGTAGCATCCAGAAGAGGCGAATAATTTTTCTAAGAGAAAAAGGAACTTCAAGGACGTTGACAGGAACAAGGATGCAGCAATAAGGTCCCAATATCCATCATTTCATGAAAAAGACCAAAGACCAGTCAATAACAGCTGGTGGGTGGGACAACAGCTTTAAGCCATACTTTAAAGAAAATGCCTGACTACACCCTGGTCCTGTGCAGGACATACCACTCAAAGCCACACTCTCATCCAGCTAACCCAGTGTATTCCTTGGCTGCCCCACACCAATGCTGACAGCTCTGGAACTGTTCAACCACTCATAATAATAATAATAATATCTCTGTTGATCTAAAATAGAAAGAAAAGCTCTGCTATTACCAACTTTTCCTGAATAAGTTTTCACGGTGGATCATAGCCATCTGCATACACACAATTATTTCTGTAATCTAATAGAGGAATTTTTCTCACTGAGGCTAAAAAACAAAAAACAAAACAGCACGAAGAAAGACTATTTCTATAATCAAACATTCAGGAGTGTCTCAGATAGTACATTCTGTATCTGGAGAGACATGTAGACTGCACCTGAAGTTGTCCTGATACCATGTCCATGGCAAGGACTTCAAGCTCGAATTCACCAGCCATTTTCACCACTTGGCTCCTGAGTCCAGATGTGTCCATCTTCTGCATGTGTTCCAACTGGGCCACCAAGGAAAACATCAGCAGTGGTCATCCCTACCCGGCCAGACCCTGCTGTGACCCTCAACACAGGCAGACAGTGCCAGATCACAGCCTGCACCCTACATCCTCATCTCACAGCCCCCCCACAAAGCACCTCCTGAGAGCTGCATGATGCTCAGACTCCTGACATACAGGATGATGCCACCAGTGCAAGCCCATGGTTTGTCCTCTCTGGGGCACACTGGATTCAGAGGGCAGTTGTTCACTTCTGTGTATGGACAGAAGAGAGGATGTGCAGAATACAGTTGAGGCAGCCCACTGGAAACTGCCACATATGTAAAGACACTGAAGGTATGATAGGTTACATACTCAAAAACTGAAGGAATAATCCCAAAGGATTGAGGGCAGTGGGGTGGGGAAGAGAAGAAGCACCACTATCTTGACCAGGAGATGCTTCAAGCAGTCTTCAGCAGTGAGGCTCCACATGGCTTTGTTTGGCCAAGCTTAATTTCTGTCCTTTTGAAAACAATGTCAACTCTTATCAGGAAAACAAAGGAGAAGGAGCAATGTACCGTCCTCCTGGTCAGACATACCAGTAATGAGCATCCTTCCTGCAAGGGCAGATTGCAAGACACCATCAAGGAGGGTCCCCTGCCACTGACAGCCTGCAGGGGCAAATCACTAGCTCATCTATATCTCCTGTACTCAGCCACGGGCCACCTCCCTGCACTGTACACAGCAACCAGGATCCTTCTGCCCCAACCTGCAAGTCTGGATATGGCCCTATTACCCTGCCTACTCCAGGCCAGAGAAGGAGGTGGAGGAGACCTGACCTCACTAGGCATTTCTCTTGGAAGAAACCCAAGCTTCTACTGAGAAAGAGTAGTGGAGAGAAAGTATGTCTGTCTTTGATTTACTGGTATTTCAGAGAGTTTCACGAGGCTGATGGTTTCACAATTATGTGCTGCACAGACCCTGTGCTCAGGGACACCCCACACAGGCCAAAAACTCCAACAATGGTGCTTATCAAAGCAACCATCTTCCTGACAGCAATTCCTACATGGCAAAAATTACAGCCTCATCTCATTGCAAGATGATACTACAAGAAAGAAAAAAACTGGTCAGCCTGACTAGGAAATATTTCACATGACACAGCAAGATGAGCTGCTGGAAAAAAAAAGATTGAGAAAAAAAAAAATCACTCAGACCAGTATGAGCCAAATGCAGACAAGAGATAGTTCCTGCCTTGAGTTTCAGTGCAGCATCAGTCTATATGTCAAAAAAGGTTGGGGTCCTGAACTCTGTATTACAATATCTGCGACCTTCCACTGCTCTGAGCCATAAAAGGTCACAACAGCTCATGCCACAGCTAGTTCCTTCCAAGGCATTCAGACATCTGCTGGAGACCTACACTGACGTAAGGATCATCACACATGAGCACCATGGAGTCCCCATCACTCTAAACCCCATAGGCACCCAAAACCCCTGTGCAGAAACAAGATAGTCTTGTCAATCTCTCATACACTTTCATGCCCAGTGTGACAGTTGTGTGGCTGGGTCTCACTGACAGGTCGTACTGCACTTGTCAATGTGTTCAGCAGTAATCCAGCCCGCTGACTCTACCTAGAGATAATAGGTATGACAAAGGGGGTTACCTGCATGGGTGCCCCTAGACAGTTTCTGCAGTTTTATGAGAAGAGAAAGTAGCACTGCTGCCTTCAACTATGAAATTGCCCAAACAAGATCTGACCTTGGGTCTCCAGTGGTATGATTGTGCAGGATTACATTATGATCAGAAGTGTAAAGACAGTGTCTGATTCAAATACTTTTCAGTTTAGGCAAGAAATGCTGAGATGCCTTCATTCATGCATGATGTTTCATAGTAAGTCAGAGACAGGAGCTGGGGGTTTGATAAGACAATGCTGATAAGATCTTCCCCATCACTGGCTTCTATCCTGAGAGACTACAGCCACTTCTTCCTTCCTTCCCTACACTGGGAACCTCCTACAAGGTAGTAAGGGCATTATATCAATGTTGTGGAAAATATATTTTGAGCTGCAAGGCTTTCAAGGTGCATGAAGAAACCCAACAGCTTGAACAAGTGAGGTTTGCAAAACTGGGATTTGCAGACATAATCTGTCAGTAAAAGCAGAAAAAGGAAAATCCTTTCTACTTTTAATCTGAATCCATATGAAATGTAAACACCGGAATGCAATGACCCTGATTCATAAAAGGTCACAAGGGGGCACAAATGAGATTTAAGTTATTACTTGACCAGACAGAGAATACCTCTAAATCCAAGCACAGACCTTTTAATCACAAAACAGCACTTGGCCTGGGAGACAAGGCTACTGAGAGCAGATCTGGGACAGCATGGGTCAGCCTGTGTTGGAGACTGGTGATAACAGAACTGGTTCATCACACTGGTTATTAAAAATCCCAGCAGGTTCCCAAAACAGCTGTTAAAAAACGACCTGCTGAAATCTCTTTCACCTCTCCTGGAGGCCATTCCTATGCCTCTTCCTGTCATCTGCCCTTTATCTTCCTGCTATGAGTTTGGCAGCAGGCTGCAGCCTGGATTTTCGCTCCCGTTTTGCTCTGTGTCCTTACAATAGTCTCTCCAGGGGAGAATGAGCTCCATACTTGGACAACCATGGCCTGACTCAGTTGCCCACACATAAGCACTGATTAGCATTTTTACATGTCCTGAGTTAGGTGGAGCATCCCTATGGGGCTGCTGTAGATGGCACAAGACCAAACAGAGGTACATGCCCTTCTGCAGTGGCAGAGCAAGGCCAGAGAGCAGACACCGAGGAACTCCAGTGTCACTAGGTGCTCATGGTTAGGTAGATGAATCACATCCCACAGCTGCACTGCTTATAATAGGTGATTAGGTCCCCAGCCACATGTAGGCAGATGCATTTAAACCCCTGAATCCAGAGCCAATTCCAGCCTTCTCTGAGTGCCTCAGTTTCCCCTTCTATACAGGGATGATGATACTCTATGCATCACCTTGGAGAATGAGATTAAAAAGATGTTATCAGCCTGAAACAAATGCAATCTCAGTGTGGCCTGTCTTACTTTCTTCACTGGGTTTCCCCCCTTTCACCTTGTACCTGAGAATCACAGCAGGTTCCCTTTGTGTGCATGGGTCTGCTCCAAAGCCCTCTGGGCAGGTAAGGGTGTCCCATGCAAACAGAGGTGATTTTATTGAGCACGATCATAAAGAGCTGTCCTATTTGCCAAATGCGTAGGAGAAATGGTCTGATCCCTCGCATAAACTGGAACAGCAAAAATTTCATTCAGACTTTTTTTCCTCAAAGTATGACATTGTTCTTGTATGTGGTTACCAGGGAGAATGTTAGCTACTAAACTGTAGTTGATGACACTATGAGATGATAACGAAGTTGCACTGAATTTCAGCACTACAAAATGTATTTCCTGTTGCTGCTGTTGATTTCTTGGCTGCTGCCCTCCCATGGCATGCCCTCATCAAATGCTACACTTTTAGACATATAGTGCCAAAAATCCTTATTTTCTTCCTATATCTTGTTTTTTTCCATTATATTTCTGTTTACTAAATGAAGTCACCTTACACATTTTAAAAGCAGGAAAGAATCTCAAAAAGGGATACCTGTTTCTTCCATATCCATCTCCAAGCTTGACCTCTGACCTGCTTGCCCTTGCCTCCATTACCCACCTTCCCCCTTATTTTCCTCCTTAACTGGGAGAAAAATTAATTCTACTGCTATCAGTCTCACTCTCCCAATAGGGTGGAAGGTGTGTGTGTGTCCGTATTTTCTGTGTTCATCTAACAGCAAACAAGGAGCACCCTGCTTTTTTGAGTAAGGACTCAGACAGCAAGCTGACTCGTTCATTTGATGGTTTCAGGCTCACAGCAGAGTAGATGCCACAGAGCATCTCCCCTTATACTGAAATCAGAATCTCTCTGAACTAGAAGCAACTTTTTTAAGAGTGTAAGAAACTTTTGCCATTTCTGAAAAATTTATATATTTTTTCTGATATTTTTTGTCCAGTTGTATTAGCTTATTGTAATTCTTAAAGCTTTGCAGTTTGCTGAGCCTAAGAGTCCCCTTTCTGGCTCTGTAGGAAAGCAAATATAGACATGGACAGCTCTAAAGCAGTCTTTCTGTGCTAATGTTTTGCCTAGCCATTTTCTACCCCAGAAAAAAATGTTTCTAAGCAAAAAGTGTTACAGTATGAGACACAAATTGTGATCTCTAGAATGAAACATTACATTTTATTAACCTCAAATATAAAGCCTCCCTGTGCTGGCAAGGAAATTATACCGTTCTAAACAAAAGGAGTTTTTAATAATTATTGTCAGAGAGGCAGTAGCTCTGGAAAGTGAAATAACCTCCCAGTGAAAGTGTACCAGTGTTAACAACTTGTAAATTAGTGAGCACCTGCCCACTGCTGTAAATTGTTTGCTTTTGAAACAGTCTGGACCTTCTTTCTTCTGTGTGAAAGGATAATGAGACTTGATGTTATAGTCTCATTACAAGAAAAAGGAGGATCTAATGGAATAATTGCATGACACTGGAGATGAATGTCGTGGCAATAGCCACAAGGTGGGAACCTGGGAGGTGCTGTCAGGGAGGTTACAGGTCACCAGCAGTCTTTGACAAGAAAAGTCCTCATGGTTTGGAGATGTGACACCGCACTGGGATGGAATGAGGCTCTTCCACCTAGCAGAGGATGGTGGCCGTCAGCAAACCGCTCAGACAGCAGAGAGGGGAGAGCACCAGGCTCCCACCAGGTGTGGGGGACAGGCGTGGGAGCAGGAACCGGCCGGAGGAGGAGCAGAGCAGTGATACATCCTGCCGAACGGAGGGGCAAGGAGTGCTGCGAATGGGTAGAGCGCAATGCTGACAAAGGCTGGGGGCTTCACAAGTAAATAGGTACCTCGAATTATACAGCTGGGTTATTACTCAGCCACATTTCCAGCTTCACTTGAAAGTACATTGCTTTAGATACTTTGTCTAGTGCCTTGCAGTACTCAAAAAAAAAAATAGCAAACAAAATATTCAACTGAGTCAAAAAATAGCAGAAAAATCTGTAACTAAGTTCCTTTATGTAATCTGATACACACCCTCACCTGAAACACTCTGTTCTTTTCCAGCTCTGCTATTGCAGAGAATGCAGCAGAAAGCAGAGCAACTGGGGACAAGTAATGCAAATGTTTAATGGCACGTAGGAAGAGCTGAGAAGATTGGGATGGCTGGGTTAGGGAGAAGACAGTGTGTACACAACATGATGTAGATGAAATGATGACTCAGACTTGAGTAGGTAAATTTATCTCCAGAGTGCCATAAACTGGAACAAGGGAATGTCTGATGACATTTATGGAGCACATCTGAGGAATGGGCTGCTAGTGGTACAAAGGAAAACCAGTTAAAGCTAAAAATCCTGGGAGAAACAACTCATTAGGATTTTCATATGCTATCAACCACAATACCCACACTTAGACTGAATAATAAAATAAAAAAGAGAAGATAAAATCAGGAATAAATCTAAAATAATTTAAAGTTAAAATAAAATAAAAATAGAAGAAAAAAATAACTTACCCAGCTAGGGCAGAAGTCTCTCTCATGATGAAAAGATTAGGTGGAAATCAGGGCATTGAGCAATTATTTCCATGTTTTCCAATAATAGATTTCAGTGATAAGAAGAATTTTTCTTTCAGAAAAAAGTAATTACAATGTGCAGTGTCAGTAATATTAAAACACACCAAGATGTAGAAGACAACACTAAGTAGTTATCTGTGTTGCCATTTGAGATGTGGCTTTCAGTAGTCATTTTTCTGTACTGCCTGAACCTCTCTGCATACAATCCTTTTCCACGCACAAGCAACCATATGTAGGATACCCTCACAGACATAGCAAAGAACCTCTCACCCAAGATGATTCTTCAACTGCAGTGAGACATGCTCAAAACAACTGTTGCATAGCTCTGCTCTGCTATCTGGAAGCTCAGCAAGAGCAAATGTGTCCACACTCCTCCTACCCCAGGGCACCAGGACTCCTAAAAACCTCACGCTTCTGCCCCTGCAAATAGCAGTTGCTTCTCACATAGTGACAGCACTGCCCATCCCATGGACAGCCTATAGACAGAACAACGTCCATCAGCCTTGTCGTGGCTGTGCTTCTGAGCTGTGATCCATGTTACTGTACTTCCATGCACAGATGCGGTGGATGAGTGGCACTGTTCCTTAGGTTTCAGCTCCCTGGTAACACCTTTCTGAATTTACGGATGGGACCAGTTCAGAGAGCCACCAGACTGCGATTAACAGTAGTGATAATAATAATAATAATAAAATCAAAAGCAATTGCCATTGCAAATACAGCCTATTGGTACATCAAAGTGCAAGCAGCAACACTCACCAAAGCAACAAGCAATCAAGATACTGATGTATAATGAGCTGCTACTCATGACTCAGCCATAGGCTGATGGATGGCTCTCAGCCAATTAGAAAATACGAAGTTAGAAGTGCTTGTTTCAACCCCTGTAAAAGTGTTTTCTTACATAAAAGCAGGAGGTTTTGTTAATGGAATCTATTTCACATTTGCAATGGCCTGAGAGTATGCATTTTCTGCACTCAATCAGATGATTAGTATCTTGGCATATTAGAGTCATCCAGTCCCTGCTGACTGTCGAGGCACACTGTGCAGATCCAGACCTGGCTCTGGGTTTTGGACATCCCAAAGTCCCCTGACGGATCACTTTACATTTTGAGATTAGTTCCAACATAAAATCAAGCAGAACTCAATTCTGATTTGGACTAACACTCCTCACCACCTTTGGAGATGTTCAGATCCAGGGTTCTTGTTCAGGCCCGTTTGGGAGAAAACATAAGGAAGGATTTATCGAGAGCTGCTATTAGAGGAACTGTCAGCAAGACTGGCAGGATCCTTCTGCTGTCACTAAGCTTTGGCAAGCTGGCAGGAAGAAAGTGTAGCTGTGATCAAATGACAAAACAGAAAATCTTTTTTTTTTTCTTTAATCACTGGATTTGTATTATAGGCCTGAAAGTCACCCAAAGAACAGTTCCCCTCTGAAGTCCACTGCTTTAACTGATCATTGCAGCTTTCTGCCATCAAAGGCTGCAGTAGGGAGAAAAATCCCATCCTACCTCAGCCAACCCTGTGCCACAGGACTTTCAGGAAGGAATGGTGTATGGATGTTTGGAAGCCAACCACTGTGGCTGGAACCTCCAAACTTGATCTTTCTGAGCAAGCAACACAGTGAGAGATGCTATCCAGGGCTCTGCTGTGAGTTAACTCCAGCCCCAGGAACACGGTGGTCTTTCCACCAGGGTTCTTCTTCCTTCACTGGGAACCACCAGCTTGGATGTGCAGCTCTTTCTGCAGCACTCTGGGGGCTGCACAGGTTTTCTGAGCTCCAGTGCTCTTCTCCTCATCCTGAACAAACTGGTCCTTTCCAGTCTTCATGTCTTCTCTCATCTGCCCATCTCTCAACTACTCTTCTGCTCTCCCAGTTCCTATCCCCTCCAACACACACCCCACAGCAGCTGCTGCTTTTTGATGGTCCTTCTCCCAGTAGTGTGGAAAAACACAGTTCTGTGGGCAGCATAGCAGGTAGCCTGGATCCTGTCCTTAATTGGCACTGCAGTTTGTCTACCATTGCTCCACTTCATAACCATGCAACCACACCATAAAATTCCCTTTTACAAATAAAAGGACACCAAGGTTTGATAGTCTATATGTGTGACACGTAGGGTGAGCTGTTCTAATTGCATTCTGGACTCGCATACCACAACTTAGATGGTTTAGTCTTAATTCCGAAGTACTTCCACCACCTGGTTCATTCTTCTGTTTCCTCTTCTTGTCTTTTAGATAATCTAATCATGGCCTCTTGGTGACCTCCTCTCTTGCTGTACTATATCTCCAGGTGTTTGAGTAGTTAATTGTTATGCCAGAAACTTCAAAAACTGCTTTTTGATGTGTTAACCTCCATGCCTTCTCCTGCATTCATCACCTTACAGAGACAGTGCAGAGTCCCAGGAGCTGAAACCACTGTCATCTTTTCTAGTCCAACCACAAAGAGAGGCACAACAGCACAGAGGAGCACTTTTCTTTGAGCTTACCTGGCTTTTCAGAGCTGCTGCATACCACATTAAGTACAACAAAATGTATAAAGTGAAGTTTAGCTTAACCTTATTTTTTTCCCTTTCAGTCGATCTAACCTTCTCCTTGACAGTGGCCCCTTCTCTCCTTCTCCCATCTCCTCCTCTGCCTTGTCCTTTTAGATGTAAATTCTTCAGGGGTTGAGATTTGCCATTGGTATGTGCTGCCTAGCAAGGACTGTCTGATCTCAGGAAGGCTCTTGAGACATAACTTTGATTAAACAGTGCATCCACCCAATAAATCCATATAGTTTCTCACAAATGCTAAATAAAAGTCAGGGAGACAGCTCAAACACCAGACCGTGGATCCTCCCCACTGCTCAGCTATTGCCTCTGTTCCTGGCCCAGTGTTGGACCATCCCTGCTGTTTCCAAAACATATCTGCTGTAGACAGCCACCAAAATTTTGAGGCTGTTTTATAACCTGTTTCTTTCTCAGGGTGCCTATATTCAGCCAGTGTGTCCTCCCAGGAGACATGAGTCCTCAAAGAGCTAGAATTTGCACTGGGGATGGGTGAGTTACAGCTTAAACAAACAGATTGTATTTATTTAAATTTGTATGCAAATGGTTGGAGAATACTCCAGGCAAGACTGCTATACAGAGGCAGACACTGGCAAAGTGGCTATTATGATGACAAGACATTTCTTACTCTAACAGAGCTCCTCATTCAGCACAACTCATCCTGTGATGTGCTGTCATTGTTATCAGACAGTGGTGACACTGCTTTAAAGCTCCTGCCTTCAAACACACACAGCTGCTGTCTGAGGGTGATAATAGCACAGATCAGATCAGATTTGATCACGGTACCAATCTTTAGTTCATTGCAGAGGCTACTAAAATCAGGATTAGGAAATTCATAAACTTTGCATTACAGTATCCACACAGTATCAGAGAGCTGCCTTTAGGTAAATGCATAAACATCAACTGACAACCCCTCTGAAGGCTGTGGTGAAGCACTTAAATCTTCTGAAGAACTTAGACACTCTGGATTAGTAATAGCATAGTGCTCTCTATTTTAACAGTTTGTAGAAAATATTCAGCAATTTGGATGGGAAAGAGAGGGTGAAAGATCTCTGTGTATAAGAGTAACAAAAGGATAAATAATACAGCAGATTAATCAGCTCATGAGCAATGTTTTCCAAAAATCATCTAAGGTCCAAGGCAGATTAATCAGTTTTGTTTCACTCAAAGATGTTTCAGAAAGAACTTGATGTGCAGGAAACCACGTGAAGATGTGAAGTCAGCAACACTTCTGGGAGCACAGGAGAAAAACGGAGTGTATTTTTTCGGGATGGGAAGGGAAAAGAGAACACATCGTATTTATGCTCTACATATTTCCATGTTATTTTACTATGAATCAGATTCAGCTATTTGTAGTGGAAATTTTAGTACAGCCTCCCCCAGGAGGTTCCTGTCTGGTTTGGCAACATGTGCTACACATTGCCACTAAAGTGTCTCCCACACTGCTCCCATTGCTTTCTTTCCTTGAGGAACACTGACCAGTTCTGGAGTCTTTTGCACTTACACATCCATTTCCGAATTACCCGCTGCTGGACCATCTGGGCTGCATGTTATCCATGCCATGGATGCCAAGACATGGTAGGCTGAACAGTATGTATTAGCTCAGACATTGCTCCACAGAAATAAAGACAATTTTTGGTGTATTTGCTTCCTTGTGGTGCATGGTTGGAATTAATACACCTGTTGGACCCAAACTGGTCTCATACAGGGCTCATTGGCTTTTGAAACTGGGATAATGGTGCAGGCAGACTAGGTGGAGTCAGCTGTTGGCTGTTACACTCACTTGCATTTCAGATCCAATAACTCTGGAGCACTGGGCTCATCTTCAAAGGTCTTCTTGACCTCTGAGGTCTCCAATGGACACTAAGACCACCAAAGATACATTCTGCAGATGTTTCAGAGCTAATAACACAAGGTTGAGTGTTTGCAGGAGAGTGTGAATATTCTTTTCCAGCGTGGCAGTAAGTAAGAAACGATGCAAAATCACATTCTGCACTGTTTGTTACTTAATGCATACGTATTATACTGGATTGTTACCATGATTCATTTCCTTTGTCACCTCCTCCTCTCTCATTTGACATATTTTGTTTTGTGCTATGCAGTGGCATATAGCAAGCATAAAAAGCTCCCAGTGAACACAGGCTGAGTGATTAGGTAGAAGAAGAAGGGTTTTACAAGGACTGGTAGAAGTTTACGTTGTAACTGCTGTGTAGATGGCACCTGCTTCTGAAAAAAAAAAAAAAGTATGGACAGCAATAAGGAATAAATAAATGTATCTGCTAAACAAGATGTGCAGTTCGGGGTTGTTTGTACCCCACAAAAATAAATGAAATGGTTTGGAAAGAACATGAGGAGATATGAGGATGGAAGACTGCTAATGAACTATGAGCTACTTCTTAAATCACTTACTGGAGTCCTTCAGCTCTGGCAGAAAATTCAGCTACCAGACTGAGCTACAAAGGCAAGCTAAACTGCTTAGAAATAGCTATGATTAATCTCAAGTGGGATTTTTGTCCAGTGGTCAGGGCGAGGGAAAGGGAGGCAGAACAACAGTTTTATGTTTCCTATTCTGCAAGATGAATTGATGTGAGAAAATTGAAAGGTTTGCACCGGCAGAGCTATCTTGGCACAGTAAGCCCTAGAGACAAGTGAGCTTTCCTGCTGGCTCACCTTAATGAGGGATTTGGTCATGAACACAGAAGTCCAAAACCTTGGTGACTGTATTCATCCTAGGTGTATTCCTCCAGGTTTACCACTAGGAGTGTGAGATCACTGTCCGTCAGTCCCCAGTGGTAAGGCACAGACTATTAGCTATCACGCGTTAATCTCCCATAATTACTAGGTGAGGTTGAATGCTCCTAATGCTTTCTTCCTGTGGGGAAATAAATTATCTCTGGGAACTGGCTTGCTGCTTATACAGATAGTTTTATTTTTGGTAATAAGAGAACTAACATGTTTCATGCTTAAACAAATTACATCTGCCATTTAGCATGCTAAGCACCAGTTGTGGAATATAACAGATTTATGATTTACATAGATTTCTCTATTTCTACAAAGTTAGTCACTGGCTGTGCAAAAGCATAGCTCAGAATCCATTATTTTTTTTTTTCAAATAATTCTTATAATTGGATTATTCCCAATGTGAATTACTCACTAAAAGGCTCCCTCCCTTGCAGGAGAGTACATTTTTCTTCTGCTTATTGCCAAGGAAGAAGCATCAGGAATATGTATGAAACTTAAAGGAAGTGAAGGCAAATGAAAGAGAAGGTCTCACCAGCTAGTTTGGATCTAGACTTGAAATAGCCTGAAATGCAAGCATGTTTGGATTCAGGATTTTCATGTGTGCTCATCCATTGTAGGCAGTATTCCTTTATTTGAAAAAAGAATAAGAGGCAGTCTGGACTAGAAAATGCCTTCTTGGGAACTATTTTTAAAATTACCCTTAAGGAAGAGTGAATTCTTGCTGTGCAGTTTGCAAGATAAGTGCATTTGAAGCAATCCACTGATAAAATAGCATGAGGAAAAGTGGCAGTGAATGATTGACTTCATGCTAGCCCACAATGTCAGAAGCAGCTCGGGTAACTATAAATATATTATTCTAGAAGAATAAATATAAGAGAGAATTAATTTGTAGAGACACCATATTTTCTCCAGTTGTGCACATGCACACACAGCTGAGAAATACTGGAAACAAAGAGTCAGGAGAGGATAACTGCCCCAGGGGAGAACTCTTTCCCAGAATCCTAGCCCAAGCCATCTCACTTTGGGCAAGGTGGGAGCAGACAATGAAGGGATCACAAGAGACCAACAAAAATACTGTATGGTGCACATGGCTTCACATGTCCCAGCTCACTACATCACTGCAGTGGGTGGGCTCCAGCCATACATCAGCTCTTGGGACAGGGCAGCTTCACAACTGGGCAGGCGACACTGGTTACAAGTGCTATCACAAATGGTGCAAGGTTTAATGATTGCGTCCCGTGTAGGAAACAGGTAGACTCCACTTGTGGAAGATTTCTGTAAGGAATCAGCCAGGGCCATCGCTGCCTCCCTCTGACAGGGAGGGAGTGCTGCTGCTCTCCAGCTGCCACAGCTGGGATGGCACCAGATCAGGAGGAGACCAATTCATGCCACTCTCTTAAAACTAGAAAGCCACTTATCTATGAGGAGTGACTGCCCCTATTTGGGGATTTGTTTAGCCATATACCACTTGACTGGTGAATTCCTTTAAGTGTTAATCATGCCATTGGGTGATCCGAAGAGGGGTCACAGCCCACAACCCAGATCTAAATAGCTGAGACACAGGATGGTCACCCTTCACAGACAGAAGCTGTGGCAACAACTTGTCTGCTACTGTATAAGGAGACTGCAATTTAACTTGTTTGGCTTTCATGCCATGCTCACAAGGTCACCCTTCCTTCTGACTCAGTTAATTTCTGGAGCCAATTGATTTTTCTAAAGTGCAGACTTGCACAATACAGGTTGGTTTGATTTTGATGATTTGGGGACTTTTCTCCTATTTGGGAGTTGCTTCCATTCAAGTTGCATCCTGGTGACCTTTAAAAACACCACACACTACACAGAATGAGATATTTGTTTTTCCTCTTGATGCCTTAGTGGAGACAACCCCACATCATTTTTTTCCTCAGTGTCATTGCTGGTCTAAGCACAGACTGACCCTGACTGCTCATTCATGTTTCCAAGACACCCCTTCATTTGTGTCAATACACCAAGTAAGGGCTGCCCAAGAAATCCAGCCAGTGAGCTGAACTCCCACCATTGATGTTTCATGGCCCCACAAATACTTGCCAGCACAATGAAGAGGGAAGGCTGGAGAAAGCAGATCCTTCAGCTTGCATGGCATCTCAGAAATCTGTAGTAGGAACAGATCCTGGGAGATCAAAAGCTCTTTCCATGTTTTTCAGGAATACCATCATATGATGTACTCTGTGTGCCACACCTAAATGTAACACTACCATCCCACCAAACAGTTGGACCCTACTGAATTTAAATTTTAAATCCACCAGAAGACACGATGCTGAGTTACCACCTTATTAAGTCCAAAGTGTCAAGTTTCTGGTTTTAGCAGACAGAAGATTATCAAGTTTACAATTCCTTGGGGTTTCAGCCCAACGCAGGAGGTATGAGGGCAACAGACAGCCCTGTGTACCAAATGGAGCTATGCAGTATGCCACAGACATGGAAAAAAATCCCTATGTCCAAAAGAATAAAGAAGTTCTATGCAGGAAGTCCCAGAATTGTCATACAAGATAGAGGAATCTTTCTATTTGGCTCATTTCCAGAATTATAAAGCAAAGCTCTGATTCCACCCTGGAGGATTTGTTCAAAAAACAGAAAATGTCAAAATCAAACTGAATTACTAGCTAGAAGATTAATGGCTAAAGACCATGGATAATACGTAGGGAAGTTCATTGATTAGACAAAGGGAAAAAATACACTGCTGAAAGAATCCTTTCTTCTGCTGTGGACAGCAGAAAGACAGACCTTGCAACTATTATTCTCTCCTTTAAGTACAAATACTTCAGCATCAATATATCCAAGCAGAGTAGTTTTCAACCATGGGCCTCTTCAGAGAACTTAAAGCTGTTGTTAGGAGATGACTCTCAAAATTCTTGAGTCTGTCTAACACAACAGAATACAGAACAAATAGAGCCATGTAATTTTTAACAAGAGATTGATAGCACCTTATAGGCCTGTGTGTGCATCAGCAATTTTCTCTTACAAATTCATACTTTCTGTGAGTATTTTATATTTTTTAACACCTATGGCTTTGCAGATTTGTGTGTGCTGATTCAGCCTTATGTGTATATATGTGTATATATGCATACAGAGATATTTATAGAGGAAAACTTCACATTCATCATGCATGTACTGTGACAGAATAGTAACAAGTATATCACATTCCTAGAAACCACTTCCAAACATATATATGAATGACAAGAACGTGACTGGGAATAGTCAGTATGGATTTAGGAAGACAAAATCATGATTGACAAATCTGATAGCCTTCTATGATGAAGTGACCAGCTTGGTGGATGAGGAGGAGCTGACATTATTTAATCTTTAGTTAGACTTTTGACACCGTCTCTCATAACATCCTCATAGACAAAGAGATGAAGTACAGGCTAGATAAATGGATGGTGAGGTGGACTGAAAGCTGGCTGAACAACTGGGCTCAGAGGGCTCTGATGAGCAGCACAAAGTCCAACTGGAGGCCAGTCACTAGTGGTGTATGCCAGGGATTGGCACTGGGGATAATACTGCTGTCTTGATTTCAGCTGGGATAGTTAATTTTCTTCCTAGTAGCTGGTACAGTGCTGTGTTTTGGATTTAGTATGAGAATAATGTTGATAACACACTGATGTTTTAGTTGTTGCTAAGTAGCACTTAACCTAAATTAAGGATTTTTCAGTTGCCCATGCTCTGCCAGCAAGCAGATCTACAGGAAGCTGGGAGGGAGCATGGCCAGGACATCCAACTTGAACTAGTCCAGGGGATATTCCACACCACAGAACATCATGCTCAGTATATAAACCGGGGGGAGCTAGCCAGGGCAGGCAGATCCCTGCTGAGGCGTCAGTCAGCGGGCGGTGAGCAACTGCACTGTGAATCACTTGTCTTTTCTTGGGTTTTATTTTTCTCTTTTTGTTATATTCATTTCCATTGCTATTTTTAGCATTATCTTATTATTGTTGTTATTATTATATTTTATTTTATTTTTTATTTAGTTGTTAAACTATTCCTATCTCAACCTACATGTTTTACTTTTTTTCTGATTCTCCTCCTCATCTCACTGGGAAGAGGGACAAGTGAGAGAGCTGCTGCATGATGCTTAGTTCCTGGCTGGGGTTAAACCACAACAACTGTTTAACATCTTCATCAATGACCTGGATGAATGGACAGGCTTCACCCTCAGCAAGTTTGCAGGTGATAAAATGGGAGGAGTTGTTGATAACACCAACAATTGCACTGCCATTCATTGAGGGACCCTGACAGGCTGGGGAATTGGGACAACAGAAACCTCATGAAGTTTAACACAGGGGGACAGAAAGTTCTGTCCCTGGGGTGGAATAATCCCAGCACCAGTACATTCTGGGGGCCAAGTGGAAAGCACAACACTCCTGAAAGGTAACTAAATATTATTCCCATAGTAAAGATAGAAAAGCTGAAGCAGAACAAGGACAGCAAAAGGGCATCTGGAGACTCCAAAGTGGGACGATTCTTGACACTCTTTCTTTAATACCTAGACAATTTCCCTTCATTAACTGGATATTAAACAGACTTTTATTTTATTCTTTAAACATGTTATCTAATCAATGAAAGAATTGCAGTGACTGCTTAAAATTCTAAAACAGACTGGTAGGAACGAGAGGGCAACATGACCTGAATTTCTGCTGAATCTATTGGTCTCTAAAAGGGCCTTAATCCAGTATTGCCTCTCTTGACATTAATTGGACTTTTGCTATTGATGCTGTGCTGACCAGGCCACTTTAATTAGAAAACAATCTTTTCTTCTTTCCTTTCCTACAGATGAAGACTGGGATATATCAGAAGGGATATTTCACAAGGACATGGAAAACATTCAAATTAATAATTTTATTTCTGTTAATGAGAATAACTGCTTTTGAACCGGATCAGTGTAATATACAAGATAGATCTGAGAGCATTTGGCTCTGCTTTCTATGGTATTGAGTTACTTAAGGGATTGCTATTATGGCTTAGATTAGAGAAATATTAACAGATCTGAAACCATCCAAATGGCTAATTTCTTTTTGATATAACAATTGATTTTTCTTGAACTATCAAGTATCCAGTTGTAACTTACATGTTCCCAATTTTGTTTGCACCTCAGAGGGAGCTGGAGCATATCTTTGAGGAGTTTGCTGGATGAAAGTCTGTCTTAAACATGAAAAATCAGCACAGCAAACTTTCAGTGACATAAAATATACACAAACTCAAACCTTTGACTTTTACTGGTGGAGGGACCCATACCGTAAGTGTCTTTAAAAACTCCAGAAGTTGCTTTATTTGCTGGTGTAAACCCAGAAGTAATGGGGTGTCTTCTATTTGCTGCATATTTGAGTGAGCAGCAGGAACAAGAAGCAGAGTATAACCTTCATAGATGGCTTCAACTGATCTCCTGTTGTGGTCCTCTGCATGTTTTCCTGTTTGCTTTGTTCTTTGAGTTCCAAGGGAATCCACATTCCTCTATGAAAAAGCACGATGTTTAGGCAATAGAGCCTGGGGGCAATGCTAGGTTAGCCCTTACATTCACATCTTTGCCAGTATATGGAATTTACTGGTTTGCATAACACCTCCCCTAAAGCCCTTGCAGCCTGATGCTGCTCTGGTCGCAGAGGGCTGGGCAGGCACAGAAGGGCTGGGCTTTGCTAACTCAGCCTTCAGGTTGCAGGACTCAGGAAGTCCCTCAAACCATGATGCTTTAAAAAGGAGACAATGGAAGAAGCAATATCTACCTGAGCCAGTCAGAAGGATTTCCTCTACAAAGGAAGGCATCATTTATACATAATCAGGTCAGGCCTGGTAACTAAAGGTTGCAAAAGGGAAGGACTGTTTTTTTATGGATATTTAGATCATCCAACATTTTGATTCTTGGTCTGACTAGGACTTTTATGGTCATAAAGCGCTGTTGTATTGTAAGAATTGGTATGAACAACATGTCACCACATTAAATGGTATGGGTTTCTATGTATTTCTATTCTGAATGCAGTTTACCTGTGAAATGGCTTAAGAGTCCTTCAGGGACTTATCCTTGTTGGTTTTACAGAGAAATATAATGAGACATTTTATGGAACTCTTTTGAGTGCAGCTTTTTCTCAATACTGTGATACGGCCAATTAATTTTTAAAGAAGCCACTAATAGAGCTTGCTTGTAAACTAGATGTTAGTCTTAGGAGAATAAATAGTGACAGATTTTTTTCAATTAACCCAAGAACAGCACAGCAATTAGTGTATTGGTATTTGCCATTGTATTGCATGTCCTCTGATGTCTGAATCACTCTTCTGCTTTTCAGTTTGGATGTCTGCAAAAGATTTCCAAGCACTCTCTCCTTCAGATAATAAACCAAAACAGCTTGGAAAGAAAAGTCAGATTTTCTTCAAGATCCCATGTCTGCTCTGTTGTGTTGTTAAGATCTCTTCTTTCGGTTTTCAAAGACACAGCTCACTAATGGACATCATTATCTGCTGACATTTCTGAGTAAGAATAATTTTTTAATATAAAAGGGTTATTACTGTAAATGCAGCAAAGTATATTGATTCATACTATCTTCAGCAGACACAAGAAGTAAGGGTGCTGGTAAGAAAGCTACTGAGTAATTTAGTCAGTCCTCGACACTATTCCCACTAATATTACTGCAAAAGAACTTGCCGAATTAGGGGCCCATCAGTTCAGAAAAAATAAAAAGACCCTGATTCTGATCTGGAACATGCAGTTTTGTCTTGGCATAATTCTATCAATACCATTCTCGTTACCCCTTACTTAGTGTACACCAGCATTAACCAAATTATGAGAAGAATGCTATCTATCATGTCTCATGTTGTTTTGCAAAGACTGCTAAATCACAGAGAAGAACATGAAAGAAATATGTCTATAGAGACTATTTAGCTGGTGGTGCCTCTGTTGCATGCACCACAATGAATACAGTAAATATTGAAACTGCATAGTGGAGAGGTTAATTATAAACCATTATAGCCATTAGTATGCTGGTATCATGCAACTTTTGTGCCAAAAGTGTTTTAAACTCTTTTGCCTTTCGGAAAAAAAATGCACCCCTTTATGAAAAGTTAATGCCAGCAATTTCAGAGCACATAAGAAAAACACGAAAAGAAACCTAAGCAGCAACTCTCCATTTCAAAGGTCTTGCCAAACATTACCAGGACAGGTCCTAGGGTTTTAATCTAGCCTTAGACATCATCCACAGTATCAATACCTGTATCTGAAATACTCCCCATAGGCTCTTTTTCTATTCAACAGGGAGAAACAATCACTTTTAAATTGTGACACATCTGGCATATTTTAGAATGAACTGAAATGCTCATTACTCTCCCATTATTAAAGTAGATTAAATGATGAGATCATATGTGTAGGTGTCTGCATTTCGTCAGATGAGGCCCACTGTCCTGGGTTTGAGTGAGTAGTGGGGTTTTTCAGTAGTAGGGGAGGGGGCTATAGAGGTGGCCCCCTGTGAGAAGCTTCTCGAAGCTCCCCCAGCTCCAAGTCAGCTCCACCTCTGCACCAAAACTGAGCCAATCAGCTACGCCTCTGCGATAGCGTATTTAAGAAGGGACGTGGTGAGGAGTCAGACTTGTGAGCAGGAGTTGCTGCAGCTGCGTGAACATCAAGGTCAGTGGAGGAACAGAGGAAAGAACAGAGGGGGGAGGTGTGCCGGAGCAGAGACCCCCCTGTATCCTGTGGTGAGACGGCAGGGCAGCCCCTCCTGCCACCCATGAAGATCTACAGTGGAGCAGACACTGATTTATGGCCTGTGTTTTGCATGCTTGATCAAGGTGACTGTGCCCAAGGAAGGCAGGGATCTTGTGCGAAAAAGTAGCCCCGCTGTTGTAGTTCAGTGCTGGGAGGATTGCAGCATGAGGGGGTGTCCCACACTGGAGCAGCTCAGGAAGGGCTGCAGCCTGTGGGAGGGACTCCAGTTGGAGAAAGTTGGTGACCCACGACAGAGCAGTGTGGGGAACGTTGCAGCCCGTGGGAGGGACTCATGTCAGAGGAAGTTTGTGGAGGACTGTCTCCTGTGAGAGGGGGGACCAGGATGGAGAAGGGGGAAGAATTTCCAGAAGCTCCCCCCTACCAAAGATGTAAGAAGCAGCAGCAGTGACTGCACCCCCCATTCCCTGCCCCTGTGCCACTGGGGGGAGGAGGTAGAGATATCCGGAGCAGAGCTGAGCCCGGGAAGAAGGGAGGGGTGGGGGGAAGGTGTTCTTAAAATGTGGCAATGCTTCTCACTGTCCTACTCTGTTAATTGTTGTTAGTGTCTGTAATAAATCTATGTTCTTTTTTTCTTCCTCTAATGAGTCTGCCTTTTGCCCGTGACCATAATGGGTGATCTGCCCCTCCTGGTCCTATCTTGAATCCCAAGCCTGGCTTATTTGTCCCTTCCCATCGCTGGAAGAGAAGGGAGGACTGAGTGGCTGCATGGTGCTCAGTTGCCCTCTGAGCTCAAACCACGACACCCACCTTTTAATATTATTTCTGAAAGGGGAATATGGAGAAGTAACAGTAGCAAACCTGTTTTAATCTATAACACTAATTCATTAGCATGGGATGCAGTCTAAGTTGTCTTTCACCAGGAAGCATCAGCCAAAACATTTCTCTGTACAAATATAAGAAGTTTTGGACAGTCTGTTTCACCAACCCACCATTTAACTTCTCCAGGCACACATATCTGCTGCCTTATTTATAATATACAGTCATCAAGACACTAATATGAGATGGAAGGGAGGTTTGATGCATCCTCCTCAATTCTGTTCCAGGGTCAAGAATAGCCAAGACCAAAGAATTACAAATCCTAAAACAGTTCAGAAGTGCAATTCAGTGGATAAGAGTCAGTGATGGGCATGTGGCTTCAGGTACTTCCCATGTATACAAAAGCACTCCCTTGGGATTTTGATGACCACCCTATCCTGCATCAGTGACAACATAAGGTTTAATATCTTCTGATTCTACTGGACTAGAAAAATGAGATTCCAGCTCTCCAGCAGGGAATTGATCAAGTCCTTCTAACACTTTGGCACCAAAAACATGGCATTGTAGATGAAATTTCAATGTTAGGCCTTTTTTCATGGGTTTCTAAAATGTATTACTTATAAATTATTACTCCCTCAATGACTTGCACAGTTAGACCCAGGGTGGTTAAGGCAATCATATTACCAGCAGAGGACAAAATCTTACAACTCTTAGAAATTTTCTGTAGGCTTTCCCTGTTCAAATATATGGCACAGTGTGACATGTTCAGAGTGATCCCAGAGTTTCATCTCTTATTCTTGCTCTCCAGCTAACAGTCACAGATGAGAAATGACAAGGCAAAACTCTTGCCCCAGATTTGGCACCAGATCAGCAACCTACAGCCTGGCCCTTGCAGTGCTGTTGAAGAGCATCCAGCAATCCCGAAGAGTGGTAAGATCAACACAACCAGAGCCGTTCCACTCTCACTAACAATGTTCACCTCTTGCTAGAGGTGCTCCCTTATTTTAATCAGGTCCCCACGTTTTATTCAGGTAAGATTTAGAGTGAAAGGACACATCTTATTCTATTAACCAAAAGATTAAAATGGATTAAAATTGTGATATTTGGAAGAGTTATACAGGAAATGTCCTGTGTGACCCACCCTGGAAGGTTGAGATATATGTCTTGTTTTAACTGTTATCTAGATCTCTCTTATCCTGGGGATGCTGTGGAGGTAGAGACCAAGATAACCAACTGCTTGACTTGGCAAGGGTGTCAAACTTCCATTCATTTTTTCTTTCTAAAAAGTCATAACAATTGATTTGCCACAGAAAAGAAAACAGAGGAGTCAGTACCATGGAATATTAGTTCTTTTCCTCACCTCAAGCTTTCTTCACTATCATTTTGATCTTTTGCTGCCACTTTGTGAGGAAAAAGGGGTATAAATCTGCTTTTCAAGGAATATATCAGTCTATACCTAGCTGAAGATGGGAATGAAATGTTTCGATTCCATCCAAGTTCCTACCTTCATCTCCCTCTAGTACATAATTAACTCAAGGGTGGGAGGGAAGGCTGAGAATAATATGGAGTTGATTTACCTTCTACACTCACTAGTGAAAATAGAGAGTATAACTGCATGCATCAGTGGAATTAAAGAAGAAATTAGTCTGAGATCACTCATAAACAGATCCAGTCAGACATGATTGTTGCATGAATGGGAATGCATAAATTAAGCTTTGCCAAAGGTTACAAGTAATTTATAGCTTTGGCTTTTTGGAAGCTCCAAGCACAATGCTATTTACTTGCATTGTTTATTGAACAAGTATGCTTAACAGGGCAGTCACAGTATTTAAATGCTACCTTGTTTTTCAAATATATCTTGTTTAATGAGCAACTCTGAGATGTCATAGGCCAAACACTGCCTCTGAAGTTAGAAAAACAGCTACTGATTGATGTTTGCCTGAAGAGCTGTCATAGGGAACATGGAAGAAAGAACAATTGTCATAACATGCCTAATATTGAAATGTGATGAGTTTCTTTTTCATCATTTCCAAAACAGAGTAAACTGAAAGATGCTTGATGACAAAGCATTTAAATATGGAAAGACTTTCTTAACATGTTTGTGGAAATAACTGATGACTTTGGTTTAAAGAACACTGTAAATAAGTAAAAGAACTAACAGAAGTGCAAAATAAATATGTTTGGATCCCTTTGATCCCTGGCAGTCACTGGGGAATTCCACAGTTCTGCCCTGTGTGGGGTGCTGATTAAGAAAGAAGCTCTAAATATTCCTTGAATATGAAGCCATATCATGTTGAACTGTGATATTTTTTTATAGCTTAGAAGCTTAACAAATCAAAATCATTAACTTGTCAGGAACTGGATGGAAAACCTAATCAGTGGAAGCAGTAGTTTCCGTTCAAAATATGTAATTCTTCCCTCACAGCTACAAATGCCTCAGCTTTATGCTGAGGAGGCCTTGTGCTGTCTTAAAATTAAGAAGAAACTAATTGTGAACATTTGTTAGCCCCACGAAGCCATGATGATCAGCCTTCTTCCGACCTGAGGAACTACACTGACCATATTTCAGCAGGATGTGAAGACTGTCTCTGAATTTCCCCTCTGATCTCTATTGTCTTCAAGTACCTCCTTCCCTCCTCTCACTTGCCATATCCTTGACTTGATGGCCTTCAAGACAGAAGGTTGGAGGCTTTTCTTGACTGCCTCATTGTTTGCTTTGAATTCAATTAATTATGAACTTCACCATAAGTAGAGTTGACTTCGCACTGAACTCTTTCACTCCATATTTTTTTATGATTCCTACACCAAATTTGAATACTTTCTCCATATCTAGAGTCACACTTTGGGACAAACTGGTTCTCTACTGCAGTGATCTCACCTCCTATCCGGAACATGGGTTTTACATTTACAGCTGAAAAGATCCATGCATGAAGTCACCTAACTTGCAGCTATCTGGTGCAGAAGGTAAGATGGAGAGCATCAGCAAGCATTGAGGGGTAGCACAAGGAAAAGCATGAGGAAAATACACTGAGGAAGCAGATACCATTGTCAAAGTAAATGGAGCTTCTTCACCCAAGTGAAAGGAAGGAGAGCTGGCAGTACCCCAGCTACATGGAAGTCCCTTGTCTGTGCAGCCAAATTAAACCCTGTAAGTAAGGTTTTCTAGAGTATAACTTTTTGCCTGAAGAGACTGCATGTCCATTGTCCCACAGCTTCTCTGCTGCATTCGCAAACACTGACTGGAGGTTACGGGTCAGGAACCTTCACTGCTCCTGTCACAGCTGCTGCCACATCACTGAACACAGCAATGGCAAATGGAAGACAAAAATGATGTGCTGCTTTATGTAAAGTTCATTGCCTTGTGCTAGATGAGGGCATGTCTTTGATGTGCTCATCTTCTCTGTCTTTTCTTTAATAGCAGGAGAAACATGCTGCTGGAAACACTGTCATAAATCTTAGTGCAGTTGCTGAGGAACGAGAGCTGATGTCATGTTGAGCTGAATGTTTTCAGTCACATAAACAACAGGATGAAAACTTATCTCAAGGCAAAGAATTGAATTCATCCCTGACACGTATAGTAGCAACTCAATTAGTTAATAAGTTTTTAAGGTATTTAGATAATGACAGATGAAATATCCCATTTCTACTATACTCAGTAGCACTGACCTGGGTTCTGGAGAATCCTATTTGCCATCAGTCTACATATTTAGACTGATGGAGTGACTACATCAGTGGACAAGGGAAGAGCTATGAATGTCATCTTTCCAATTTCTGTAAGGCCTTTGACATGATCCCTGCCAACATCCTTCTCTCTAAATTGGAGATATATGGATTTGATGGGTGGACTGTTTGGTGGATAGGGAATTAGCTGGATGGCTGCATCCAGAGGTAGAGGTTAATGGCTCAATATCCAGATGGAGATCAGTGATGAGTGGTATCCCTTAGGGGTCTGTACTGGGACCAGTACTGTTTAATATTTTCATCAATGACATAGTCAGTGGAATCGAGTGCACCCTCAGCAAGTTTGTAGATGACACCAAGATGAGTGGAGGGGTTGACACACCTTTGGGATGGGATGCCATCCAGAGGGACCTGGACAAGCTCAAGAAGTGGACCCACGTGAACCTTATGAGGTTCAACAAGGCCAAGTGCAAGGTCCGGCACTCATTGGGCTGTGCCAAAATCAGCAGGCTGTGAAGTACAATAAAGCACCTACCAGCATTCATGACACCAGGTGCACTGTCTGATACAATGCATTAATGAGAATTAGGAGCAGGAGAAATGACAGCTACATGATGCCATCTACAAGAGTGCCAAGGAAGCAGCCATGGTGCAAGGCACAGGTCCACAGTTATAACCTTTTCACTTAGATCTTCTTTCTCACTTGCCATTGCTTTGCTCTCCCAGCAGCTTCCTGAAAGCATGGATCATCACAGACCCTGGACAACAGCTCACTGGTTCAATTCATGAGGTGCGTGATATGGGTTTGTGCTGCTGGTAATTCTGAGTCTGTTTCACAAGAAAAAAAACATGTTCAGAAAAACCATGTATAATCCCAGGCCCCTGAAATACAATTTAAGAAGTTTGTATGTTGTCCTGGGCTTTGGTGCAGGAATGACACTTATTTTGAATAAACTGCCAAGCCAACAAGTCAGGTATTATTGACTGATTTGCTCTGTGTATGGACAAGGAGTATGTGTGAGGGATGGGGGAAGTCCATGGGAGAAGTGGAGGCAGGGTGGCCACATAGAGTCCAAGGGAAAACAAGTCCCTCTACTCCACATGCAATGTCATCAACCTGGTATCAGCAATGTTGCTTAGACCAATAATGGCTTCAAGATGGAGGGCATGTCCTGGCCTTTTTAAAAGAACTGAAATGTTGTGTAATCTTTCCTACTTCATTATTTAAAAGGCAAAAAGTGTTCATTTATTCCACCCTGGAGGTGTCCACAGCCTCCCCACAGCTGGTTTCATGGTGCACTACAGGATGTAAAATAACAGCTCAGGGAGCAGCTGGGAGTAACCACTTCCTTGATGGTTTTTGACTGTTCCAAAAATAGCAGCTGCAAGCCATGTATTCTCACGAGAAGCATTTCTGCCCGTGCACCATTCACCCACATACCATGCAGCAACACAGGTCCACTTGGGAGTCTCAAAGTGCAACTTTTAAAAGCTTTCTGAAATTAAGTTTCTCCTGCAGTTCCCCCAGCACAACTCTGTGCCCAAAAGGCATACATGCAAGGTCAGCTTCCTCTGTCAGCAACCTCCATTCTTGACTTCTTCCTCCTTGGCAAGAGGCAGGAAGAGCAGAGCCCTGACACCCTCTCTGTGGACTTCATCTTTCATTGGCCTCCTCTCTTTAACCAGAATAGAGCTGCATATTTCAAAAAGCTGATTTTAAGATTCTAACCATGAAGTCTCAACCCATCTGAAGTGAAGGTAACTGAAAACGTGAAACCAGGGGGCTATTTATTTGTAGCACAGTCAAATTTAACTACACATGACACATCCCCACCAACACGGGTGTTCTCCCTTGTAGATAAGATTCAGAGGACTCTGCTACAATCTTTAAATTAAAAGCAATTTTTTATACCTGAACACAATTATCCTACTAAATGCATCCAATGAAAGAATAAGCCAACCACATGCCACACACATCTGTTTAAACTCTCATCCATCAGTCACACCCAAAAGGCTCAATGAGCTCTCTGCCAACTAATTACAAACCAAATATCACTCTGGAATTACTCATCTACTGATTTTAAATAAGGAATGAACTCTGATAAAATTGTTAGCAACCAGCACCTAAAACCAGTAAAGTCCACCAAATAAATCATTCCCAATCAACTTCTTGCTCAGTGCTATTAGAGTGCCAGGGATGAGTAGTTGGAAATTGGAAATAATTAGCAAGGAACTTTAGGATAAAAGACTTTTACCTGAAACCCGTTTGGGAGTTTAACTGCATGTCTATCCAGAGAGCAGATTTTGCTAAGACGCTTTGCAAGAACTTTGATTTTTATTGCATTCTAATGTGATTTTAAAGCTCATTAAAGCAACCCCTTCTGTGCTGCCAGCAATGAAAGCCTTAATGTTAAGAGTCCCCTGGAGTCCACAGTACAGATAAGCACCGTTGTTTTTCACTAAGCTCAGCCTGTTAAGATACCAGCTCACAGAATGAAACAGAAGCTTGCTGCCAGCAGCAACCTGGAAGCCAGATTTCTAGATAATGTGCTTGCAGCAAGGACACAGCCCTTTCTGTACAAAAATGCTTTAGTCACAGAAAATAAGCAGCTGTGTGTTGCATGATGCCCAGGGTGTAACACAGAATATGTGCTGAGCATTTCTTAAAATCATTTCTTCCACCTTTTATTTACCAAGAGTTCAGACAAGAAACATCCAGGTAATATAGCTGCTTTTATATTTGCAATGCAATGATGAGTGCATGTTTTAAAAGCCATAATTAACTTTGAAATACAATTCCTCTTAAAGAAAACACCTCTTGGAGCCTCTGTGCTTGATCAATGACTCTACATCAAATTTGTCCAATTTGCAAGTAAAATTGATTAGGTCTTATTCCTAACTGACAGCATATTCAGCAGAGGATCAGGAAGTCAAGTTGGTTGGGTTTTATTGACTTGCAAATCACCCTCTAGTAATAATGATTTTGTGATACAAAAACTAAAATAGATTGCAATGCATTCTCCTTTAGCCTATTAATTTGTAATGGAAATTAACAGAACTAAACTTCAGGACTTGATTTACCAATTTTAAAATATGTCAGTACAGGTAGACAGATCTGTTGAGTCAGCAAGGGCATGGGTTAGGATTTCTTTATCTCTAATTGCACTAAAATGAACAATTGCATGTTTAATTCTTGAATAAAATGTTGTCCAAATAATAATTCTGAATTTTAGTTAAAACATATTATGAATGCCTGAAAAATACATTCAGCTAAAATTTAAGAAAATAATTTTCATAGGTGAAGTTGTAAACTCTTACACCTCCTGTTCTAAATGAAAATTCTATATCTGCACTGACTTATCCTGTAATTCTGTAAAACATTTCATCTTGCCTGTACTATTAGACTTGGCAACCAGTACTACTCTTTTAACCTTTGTGGGTGCAAAAGAGTGCTTGATTCAGCAAGAACCTTAAATGGAAGCAACAAAATCTTTCACTGCACATGTCGTGAAATGGAGAAGGTGCCCTTACTCCAAAAGCAAGAATTATCTTAACTTTCATCTCAGGCAAATGATATGTAAGCACCTCTGTGATGTGCGGCCAACCTGGCTACCCTGTCAGGGTTAGCCATGATGCATGGGCTCTGGTCTGGTCTCAGAGTCAGGATATCTCTGCTTATCTTGATGTATTCTGTGTGGGTAAAGGCCATGTAGGCTGTGGGCAGTGCAACAACATCATCTGCACATGTTGGCACCGTCCCAGGCTTGGTTTTGACCATGGCCAGCTAGCCCTTGACCTCAAAAAGATGTTCTCATGTGGTTTCTTGATCAGCTCATATAAGAGAAATCACTTTGGATTTTACCCTAGGAGGGGAGTACATAGGATACAACACATATCCATCCTAGTTAAAAGAAGCTTCAGGTCCCTAGCTAAGGCCTGGCCACAGTGTTGCTGGTGTGGAAAATCTCTTTAACAGCATTTCCTCTAAAAAGCTAGTGGACCTCTTCAGGACATGGATAGCTGGTGAAAGCTGTGGTGGTTTATTGCCTGTTCACGGCAATGAGGAGTATTTTAGTTTTAAGAATGGCTTTGGAGTGTCCTTCCCTGCCTATAATATCAGATGTCCATAATTTATAGGTGATTCTAAAGACCACAATTCCTTGGATCCTGGACTTCTGACTGAGTCCAGCCCATGTTAGCATGTGTCAAGACAGCTCTTATATCCTTTTGTTGTACACTGTGCTACCAGGCACTCTCCAAGAGCTAGATTTGAGAGCACGCTGTTACCAGAGCCACCCCAAGGAGGACCCTTCATGTAACACAGTCTTCAACAGGCATCTAGAGTGCAGCACAACAGCAAGGATATTTTCCCTTCTCAGGATTGCTCTTGACATCTCTGAAAATGTTCAGGGCAGACCAACAGATGCCTTTTCCCACCAACTAGTGGACAATAAACTTGCTATTGCTCCCTGATTATTTTTCAGAGTTATGTTCCTGAGAATTGAAAAGAGGCATCTAGATGTCTTCCAAGTGAAGAGATACCCCACTTGAATTTCATAAATGCAAATGTCAATGTCTCAGTAGTGAGCACTACTTCACAACTATGTCCACTGTAAAGCTAAAGTTAGAAATGGTTTACAACCAACATTAGTGCTGTCCTTCCCAAAATCATTTTTCAATTCCCAACAGGACAGTTCTTGTTACAGCTGTATTGAAGGGGTGTAGCTTATCTGGTCTGTTTGGACTGTGAAGTTCCCCAGGTGCACAGAGCTCTACATACACCCCCTCTCGGTATTTTGGCACCTATTTCTACTCAAGCCAAACCCCAAAATTAGATGAAGGAGCACACAGGCCCCTGAGAGGACTTACCAGTTCAGCATGCACTCTCAAAGCATGCCTAACACCCCAACAGCCTACTCAAAGTACTGGTGTAACTCCTTAAAACACAGGAGGAAAGAGGGCCAATGTCAGTGTATCACATTTTATATAGCAGCCTTGTGTTACTGCATTCACCCCAGGGGGTGAATGACCCCAAAATGCCTGCCTTGATTAGGCTAGGAAAGCCACTCTCTCATGAGGTGTGGTTTTTGAGTCCCTTTGGCTGACCTGAACACAGATGTTCTACATCCTGGGCAACCTCATTAACCCTTCAGCTATGCTAAGAAAGATCATCAATATCTCTTCTTTAACAAGACTAGGTTTTTTCCCATTACTGATTATGGAGGTATAGCTCACACGCACAAAACTTCAGCAGGACCGAAATACATGCGAGACCTTTAACATAAGTGCGTAATGAGAAAGCATGTATTTTTCTTAATTGAGTAATAGGACTATTAGAGTTAATAACATCATTACTGTAGACATTAATACATTAGGGTTTAAAATGTCTCTATACTAAATCACAAGGGTATTTTAGATTAAGATGTGTTCGCCAGGCAGTAAATCTTACAACTTCTTGTACTTGTGGCTGGTGTTAAGGACTGTAACAAAGGATGAATGTAAGTATACTAATAGGTATTGCAATATGATATTCAGAGAACAGACTACACTATACAATGGAGTATATAACTATTGTCTGTATCCTACAAATTTATATGGAAAATATATGGTTTAGGGATAAAACTAATATTCTTATAAGCTTAGAAAGAGAGAACCAATTACCCAAGATGAGATCTCTGATATTTGCCATTTGGGAGTGTGAGTATAATAACTGCAAGAGTTTTGCTTGGTTAGTGTGCTTACTTGATGCTATTGCTAAACCTGTATCTAGTTTCTACCGTGCACGTGACTATTTTTTCCATATTGACGTATGACTGCTGAGGACAAATCTAATTTAAAAAATTTATTTTATCCCATAGCTTATCTATTAGCTACTAATTTCTAACAAAGTAGTCAAGAAAAAAAGGAAAACGAGCCTCTGTAACTCTGCCTAGATTTGTTCATTATGAGAGAAGAAATATGACTAATATTTCAATCTCACGTCACATTGAATCTGATTGTTCCTACTCAGTGTCTTGCTTCTATAATATATGAGATAAGATAATCTGTTTATCACTACTGGAGGATCATTCTTGCAATAACTCTTACAATGAAAGTCATTTACATGCACAGATATCTCAGTGTCCCTTCCCAGTAACTCCTGGTCTATGGCCAATATATAAATATATAAGCTTCCCTTGCTCATTTTGGCTGTCAACAAAGAAAAACAGCAGCAATGACCATTTATAAAGAACTTGTTTTCACACATGCTATAAAGTTTGTGGTCTGAAGGAAGCAATAAAACCTCCTTGTACCCTTTTATATTTGCAGAACTAGGGTAAGATTTTTTAGTTATTTCACTTTTTTTGTTCTTTCTCTGATATTAAACCCTGCCATTCACAGTATGTCCCAGTCTCAGGTCAAGTGCAATTCTAAGCTAACATGGAGATGACCTGAATAGATCAGAAACAGTCACCTGGAAAAAAAATTTTTTTTTTTTAAAGAAAAAGAAAAATCATAAAGATAGCTATGCACACAAAGCTTCACAATGACTTTGGTAAACAAAGCGTCTAAAGCTCCACATGTGGTCACAAAACTATGTCGCTTCAAGAGCAGAGACTTGGTGAGACCATTCACACAACTGGACTGCTGACACAGATGGATACAAGCTCTTCAGAAAGGATGGGCAGGAGCAGTGAGGATGGGGGTTGCCCACCAAGTGAAGTTGAAGCTCAGACACATGCAGGGAGATTCTCTACAGTGTGGTTAACAGTCAGGTTGAGTGTTTATGGGTTAGGCTTAGAAAAGAGGTCAGTAAGAGCACCATTGTGGTGGGAGTGTGTTACAGACCACCCGATGACAGTAAGGAAGTGGATAAGCCTTATCTAAACAGCTCTGGATCACATGCCCTTGCTCCCATCGGGGACTTTAATCTCCCTGAAATCTGCTGGAAGAAAAGCATGGTGAGATGCAAGCAGTCCAGGAGATTTCTGGGGTGTGTCAGAAATAACTTCTTGATAGAGGTAGTGGATGGGCCAGTCAAGGGTGACACACAGCTGTATCTGCTGCTCACTACCACAGAAGGACTGGTTGGGGATGCAATGATCATTGATATGCCTGGCTCTAGTTACCATGAAATAGCAGAGATCTGACAGGCTTTGTACAAGGCAGCTGAAAGAACTGGCCAAAGACACAGCGTCATCTTTGAAAGTTTCTAGAGATTAGCAGATGTCTCAGAGGGCTGGGGAACAGCAAATATATCACACCTATCTTCAAAACACACCAGAAGGATGATTTAGGCAACAGGCAGACAGTCAGCTTAACTTCAAACTCTGGAAAATTCATACAGCAAGTCCTCCTGGAGCAAGTCACCTTGGAAGTCATGTTCAGACAACTGAAGGAGAAGATGAGTGGGAATAGTGAGCATAGATTGACCAGAGGTAAATCACACCTGGCCAATCTGACTGCCTTCTAGGATAAAATGACTGGATCTGTGGATGATGGGGAGCAGTGGATGTAATCTACTTCAACTGTAGCAAGGCTTTCATCCCTTTCTCCCACAACAGTCTCATACCCATTGGGAGAAGCCACTGAAAATCTTAAGAGGGCAGGGCTGTCATCCAGAGAAACCGAGACAGGCTGGAGGAAGGGGCATACAAGAACCTTATGAAATTACAAAAAAATATATTGCAAAGCCAAAGTCCTGTCCCTTGAAGGATGAGCTGGAGACCAATGAGCAGCTCTGCTGAAAAGGCCTTAAGGGTCCTGGCAGATGACAAGCAGAGAGACCAACAGCCTCCTGGGTTGAATTAACAGGAGCAGAGGCAGAAGATCCAGGGAAGTGATCATCCCCCTTCTACATAGCACTTGTAGATCATATCTAGAACATAGTGCCCATTTTTACACATATTCACATCCCCAATGCAAGAAAGATATTGATAAAGAAAAAAAAAAAAATCCCAATTGTCATCCTTTGAGCCTACTCAGTAGCTAAACACCACACAGCTGCTCACCCACCCTCCCCCCACTTGGGAATGGGGAGGGAATCAGAGGGGCAAAGAGAGACTCGCAGGTTGAGATAAAAACCGTTTAATAACAGTAACAGAACAATATACTGACAGCAGTATCAGCAGGTGATGTACAATACAGCTGCTCACCACCCACCTGCTCCCAGCCGGCAATCCCAAACACAAAGGCCCCACAGCCACACCCCCAGAAGTGAGAGCCCCTCCTGGCCCTCTCCTGCCTTTATATAGTGAGCACAGTGTCACATGACATGGACTATCGGCCAATCGGGGCCCAGCCCTCCAGCTGTGCTCCCCCCACCCCCGCACACAGGTGAGGGCACTGGGCCCTGGGGAGCCCCTGGGGTCTCAGGGTGCTGCAGCTCCTCCCGCTGCCAGACCAACGGGAGCTCTAGGCCAGCCCCAACCAGGACACCAATGATGATCGCTGAGCCCTGGGCTCAGCCTCGGCCAGTGGTGGGTCCATCTTGCAGCCGGCTGGCGTTGGCTCTACAGGACACGGGGGAAGCTTCTGGCAGCTTCTCACAGAGGCCACCTGTAGCTGCCCTGCTATCAAAACCCTGCTATGCAAATCCAATACAAAGTCTCAAATGGAAAAAGCCCTGAGAAACCTGGTCTGGTGCCTGGGTCACCATGCTTTGAGCAGAAGGTTAAACTAGAGACTTCTCAAAGCGTTTTCCAACCTGAATTATTTTGTGATTTGTATGAGATAGAGAGAACATCAAATGATACGCATCATACTGACTAATCCACCTGGCAACGATGAGTTAATACATATTATGATGATTTGTCTCACTCATTTTCATCCTTTTTCCCAGACTGCTCTTCTGTTGGGGAGTTGAATATCTCCTGTAGCCACAAAATATCCCCAAACAAAATAAAATAAAAGAGAATCACACCCAGCAACACTGAATATGTGTTTTACAATTTCAAGCACAGCTATACATTCAGGAGTGTGTCTTCTGTGCTTTGTTGTTGCAGTTGGCTTTAATGCTTTTTTTTTTTTCCCCACTCCCTCCTCCTCTGTCACAGGTTCAAATCCATCTTTACATCATCAACCATTTAACCAAGCAAATTTGTTTCACATCTGTAGTCTTCTCCCAGAGTCAAGGAATAAGCTGAATAGTAATACAGTGATTATTCATCAATAAATGCAGTATTCGCCATTATGTCTAACTCTGACTGTATATGTATAATGAGTATTTCAATAATGCAGCAGCTGGAATTTGAATATTTTGTGTGTGTATATCAGCACATCAATTTAATGGTCTTTAGCATATTTGCTTCCAGCTTATAAGCAATATATGTATTTGCAAGGGGACAGTTACAGTCACAGTTAAAAGATACGGCTGGTAGATGAACCATAGCTACTCCTGCATTGAAATTCTCACCACAAACTGTATTAGCAATATATATAAAGTAGAGGTTGCACAGAATATCTCTTTCTCTCCTTTATTTGCATTTAATCATCATTCCTGAGGTTGACTTAAATAATGTCACACTTATAGTTTCATAATGTGAAAAAAAAAAAAAAATCTAGCTTTTACACTGAAAAATAACACCTTATTTTATATTCTTCCCTGCAAGCAGTAAGAAGCCTTTCCATCAATGGTTACAAAGGCTGCTGAGCTGCTCCTGCTGAAAACTGCTGGGTGAGCTAATGGGGATATCAGCTGATCTTAGAGTTGCTCCTTGAAAGCCCTTGGTGCAATCAGTACATAGGCTTAAGCTGTGTTTTATTCCACATTATCTAGCAGTGGTGCTGGATACAAGCTGCACCTATATTAATAAGCAGAAAGTAAGGGGGCGGGGGGGGGGGGGGTGTTGCACATTGTTTCCACTGGCACGAAGGAGGCCGAGTAAGCCTGCAGACCCAATCTTCAGCTTTATTCCGAGAGCACACAATGAAAATTGTATAAATGTCACTTTTGTAGTCCTATAATTATAGACCAGATGTGCACTCAGCTAATTTACTGGAGGCTGAAAACTCCTATAAATTACAGCATCCAGTAGCTCCAAAGAAGCTAAGCCAGGAGGGAGCGGTGGGACACCAGGAAAACAACCCAGCAGCAGAAGCCAGGCTGTTGTGCTGGGATGGGGACAGCCTTGCTGTCCTTTCTGAAGCATGCCCTATGCTGGCACCTCAGAGCCGGACACACTGGTCTTGTGTTCAAGTCTTCTGAGCAGATTATTCTACATGAAAATTTATGGTTCACTGTGTCCAGATCTATTCAGAGATAAACTCCAAATGTTCTATGCAGCCAACTATTCATATACAAAGTCCCTGCGCCTGCTTATCCCTTTCACACTCTAAGAATTTTTGTGTGGTTATTTATCTTGATAAAAAGTAAATCTGATAAAACTAGTCTCATGGGAATGCGGGAGAGCTTTCATTTGGTAACACTGTCTATTCCAATAGAAAGAAATAGATCCTCTTTTCAAGGAGCATGGTATTTTCTCCTCTCATACGTAGTAACACCTGCACTGGAACTGTTTATGAATGGATATTAATGACTCTTACCAAGTCAGCATTCAAAGTACATTTGTCCCAAAGTGATGGAGTTGGAAAAAAGATGCAGCACGTGTTCCCTACTGCAAAATGCTAGTCTTTCCCATTTTAGGAGTTATGCTATAACACTGTTATGCTATAACTCATCAAGAGTGATCCTAACTGCTGCCAAGTTCATTCTGCACAGCACTCATTTCAGAGTTCAGCTTGGAGCAGCCACCACCTGAGTTCAGACATCCCAGGAATGAGATGATTAGTAGGCACCAGCATATCTTCAGTGAAAAGCAATTGCATGCTCATGTCAGGCTGTTAAAATTAGCCAGACTTAAGGCTTTTGAAATCACAACTCCCTGCCTTTGGTTCACTAGATTGATGTAATTCTGTATCAAGTGAGCCAGTGACACTGATCTCATCCTTCTGGGTGCTGCACAGCTCTGCTCACATTCTGACCAGAGAAAACATGCCCCAGTCCAAATGTCCATGATTGTGTTTTTTTCAAAAAAAGATTTCACAAGTTGAATATTATTTACAGTATGCTAACATTCAATACATTCAATAAAGACTAAAATTTTGCATCCTTTTTTTCCTATCCAGAGCTTTTTAAACATAGACTTACTGTTGCTTACCGACTTACTCAAGTTAAATGCTTGATGTTGTCCCCCAAAGAAATGTCTTTGCATCTGAATGAACAAAAGGAAGAGAAACAACAACATCCCTATTTCTTCATCCGCCTTCTCTTTTTACCACACTGGGGAGAAAGTCAATATGAAGCAGGGATGACATTCAGAGGGACCTTGACAGGCTGGAGGAAGGGAACAACAGGAACCTCATTAAATTCAGCACGGAAAAATACAAAGTTTTTCCCTGGGAAGGAAGAGCCCCTGGCAACAACACAGGGAGAGGACTGGCAGACTGGGGAGCAGCTCTGCAGAAAAGTCCCTGGGGGTCCTGGTGGACATCAAGCTGAGCATGGGGAAGCATGGGTCCTGGCAGCAGAGAGACCGAAAGCCTCCTGGGCCATTTCCAACCAGAGCAGATCCAGAAGATCAAAGGAGGTTATTATCCCCCTCCGCTCAGCACTCATTGCACAACATGTAGGTACTGCATTCAGTTTTGGGGTGGTACAGGGAATACAGGGAAGACATTGATAAACTGGAGCAAAATCAGGGGAGAGCCGCCATGATGGTTGGGGTTGGAGCACCTGTCCTGTGAGGAAATGATGTGGGAGCTGAGCTTGTTCTGCCTGAAAAAAGGAAGGTTTCAGGGGGCCTAACAGCAGCCCCCCGTGTTTAATGGGAGGTCACAAGGGAGATCTTCACTGCAGTGCATGGCAAGCAGGTGGCACACAACGGATGTAAATTCAAGGAAGAGAAGTTCACACTGGATATAAAGAAAAACCTTCCCCATGAGGACAGTCAAGTACAGGGACGGGTGACCCAGAGATACCAGACAGCCGCTTTTCATCAAGGTTTTCAAGACCTAACTGGATAAAGCCTTGAGCAACCTGGTCTAATCTCATAGCTGACCATGCTGTGAGCAGGATGTTCAACTAGAGACCTCCTGAGGATCCTTCCAGCCTCCGTTACCCTGTGATGCTGTGATAAATCACATACCACAGGTACAGACAAGGAATACTAGAACTGCCACATTGGACCAGAGGAATGATTTACCTGGCCCAGGATCTTTTTTCCTAACATTCACAAGTTTCTAAGGAAGATGCAAGAAGCCCTGCTGGCTGCTGCAAGGGAATAAAGGACACCCAGGAGAAGTTTCTTGCAAATGTTAGATACGGTGTCAATGGACAGCCCAATCAGCAACCTCCACCTCATGAGATCAGAGAGATAAACAGCAGCAAAATCAGCAAGCAGACCTCTCATTAGGCCAGTGTTGTCAGCATGTGAGTTAGAGCCACCTGGAGTGCAGACTTTGTGGCAAGAGATAGAGCATTTAAATCGTAAATGTGAGGCCCAAGTTTGTCCTACAGCTATAGCTGTGGTGTAACTGGGCATCAAGGCTGTGCCTAGGTGCACACCTAGTGCACTTAAGTCATTAATTCCCTGGGCATCCAGAAAATCTTGAGCTCATTATCTGCAGTGATGAGACAATGGACTGTCTTGAGACAACAGTCCAACCTAAGACAAGGTGATTTACTGCCCTCCTAGTGACCCTTGCAACCAAACTTGTGACTAACTCAATTTCAGATGCCTCCTGGCGGCTCCTGCCCGCACACAGAACAATTCTTTTGTCACCATGTGCCGAGTCACATCCTGGGATGGTGAATCTGGCCATCCCAGAGACTTCCCAGGTAGTTCCTGCTACAGAATTGACCTAACTGTACATGGATAAAATAGTATACAGTAGTAACAGTGCCTGCAGGTGCAAAAATGGCCACATAGAACAGTCTTCTGTGCATAGTTAAGATAGTCCAGAGATACCTGTACATAGTTTAAGATAATCAGTAGTGAGGGACCATTCTTTTGCTGTAGTGGTCCCATAGGACCATTAACCAAGTGGATGAAGGAATACAGGAATTCAGCAGAACAGCAGCTTGGGGAGTCTCACCCAATCCAGGTAAAGACATAATTTCAAGCACAGTTGCAACCTCACAGTAAATTATCTTTTTCACAGTCTGTCCACGAGTCTGGTGCATCTACTTCTTCTTCTACTACTCTCCACACTGTTTATGCAGGACATGCTCTGGTGCAGGTGTAGACCCAGCTCCAGAGCTCCCAGTGGGGCAGAGAGTATAGGGACAGTTCAAGGGATGCTTGCACATCAGTTCTGGCTCATGCACTGGATGGACTAGGGGCAGTGGTAACAAAGCATGCCCACACTGAAGCTCCATAGTTTGTACCTTTATAAAGGACAGTGATGGCATTTTGAAGCTAAAAGGCAGCAATATGGACAGAAGTACCCAGATCATAGAATGGTTTGGGTTGGAAATGACCTTTAAAGATCAACTAGTCCAACCCCCCTCCAATGGGCAGGGACATCTTTCACTAGATCAGGTTGCTCAAAGTCCCATCCAACCTGGCCTTGAACACTTCCAGGGAGGGGATATTCACAACCTCTCTGGGCAACCTGTTCCAGTGACTCACCACCCTCTTTACAGAACTCAATTTGTGAAAGCCCTTTTGGAGCCTTCTCAGACTCAGTGCAGAGACAAGTCCTTCTTGCTACCTTCCTGCATTTGAAACTACCAGCTCCCACACTGAAACAACCTACGTGCTCTTTTGAACCAGGAGGTGCTGGTCCATTATGAAGAAGAACAGAATTAAGAGTAGAATAGAATAGAATAGAATAGAATAGAATAGAATAGAATAGAATAGAATAGAATAGAATAGAATAGAATAGAATAGAATAGAATAGAATAGAACAGAACAGAACAGAACAGAACAGAACAGAATAGTTCATTTGGAAAGGACCTACAAGGATCATCTAGTCCAACCGCCTGACACTTCAGGGTTGACCAAAAGTTAAAGCACATTACTAAGGGCATTGTCCAAATGCCTCTTAAATGCTGACAGGCTTGGGACATCTATCACCTCTCTAGAAAGTGTCACTGGATCCCAGGGAGAAGAGCTGAGCACCTCCCTCTCCACTTCCCCTCCTCAGGAGCTGTAGGGAGCAATGAGGTCACCCCTCAGCCTCCTTTTCTCCAAACTAGACAAACCCAAAGCCCTTAGCTCCTCATAGGACATGCCTTCCAGCCCTTACACCAGCTTTGTTGCCCTCCCCTGGGTGCGTTCAAGGACTTGAACATCCTTTTTAAATGGTAGGGTATTCACACTCTGTAAAGTATCATTTAAGATGTTATTTATTAAAGCTAAGACTATAAAGGAAGAGAGAATAGTACAGATAACCTTATGCCGTTTGAGATGCTGGGCATTCCAAGTGGTATAGTATCAAACAGCCCTCCAATCCACACACAGCATAGTGTGCAGATTCCATCCATAAAAGAGATTCTCCCATTTTGGTCATTTGAGCTACTATAGGATTTTCTCACAAGGAGCACAAGGAAGGCTGTTTGCATGAGAAGTTCTTGCTGCACTTTTTAATAAAGGCAAGGCCACGCAGGTGGTGTAACCACCGATACCAACTGAGAACTGCCTGCAGTCTCCACCATTACAGTGAGCCGGCTACGTTAGGGATTCCTGCAGCACAGCAGAGGCTGTACGTGCAGCACAGTGCAAGCCACAGCCCTCCACACCCAGGAGAGCCCCTCCATTCACGTCAGCTTGCTTTAAACATGAAGGCAAAACCTGACAACTCTGGGACAGACTTGCTCTTCAGCCCTCCCTGAAAGTACTAAAGTTCATGGACATCCCGAGGAAAGCACTGTGCTGCCAGTGCTCGTTCATCTTTTATAGGCTTCTGTCTCCTCTGTACTGGATCTTTCACTTCCATGAACATTTTCCTTTTTCCCTTGTGGGGTGGAAGGATTGTTTAACTGTGTCTTCTCTGACGTACAGAAACATGACCCTGTGCAGCTTGTAGCTATGCTTCCAGACGTCCTCGAGCAGACTGGCATGAAATGTTTTGGTCAGATAGTTTAATTGTCATAAATGACAAATTCAGATACTCTCAGCTATTAAAAGTATCAGGTCCTATTTTTTTTTTTTTTTAAATGGGACATTTGGAATTTTCTCTTACAGAAACAAAGTTTTGAGACCTGTGTTTTACCTAAATGTACTTTTTCAAATTATAAGAAAATTAACTGATCCGACTGACATGAAATCTGTTTGGTTTTACTGTTTTTTGTTTTGGTTTTATTTTTTTTTTCCTTTGGATGAAGCCCAAATAAATTATTTTTACTGTTCTTCATTCAGCTGTGAATACAAAAAATCAGTTGTTTCCAAAATTCTGCCCCTCAGGACAAGAACGGTTTCCTTCTATAGCAGGAATTGACCACCAAATCTTCACACTCCAGTTAACTCCTAACAGAGTTGAATAAAAATTGATTTTTCTCCCACTGCATTGCCTTGCCATGTTACTCTCCTGGATTCGGCTGGCAGCCTACAGAAGCTGTTCAAATTTTGCTGCTATCGGTGACTTAGGAAATTGTTTTATGATGCAACACTTACAATTCTGCATGCAGACTTGTTTTGATTTGAGCTAGTAACCTACCTGGCCTTCATATCTGCAAAGCACATATATTTGGTCTTGAGTTGACATAAATTGAAATAACATTAGGTCTGTTTGTCAAGCTGACAAGGCTCTGCTGATGTACTAGTCTCAGAGACCAGAAGGTACCAAGACTTCCTAGGCTGGGAAACACTTTGGAAAGTGTTTTCTGACAGATTCATGGAAAAATTGAAGTTTTTAACCAATTTTGCCCATGTTGCATCTGCTATTCAAACCTATTATCTATGCCTAACACAGCAGCAGCTGAAGAAATGCTTGGCTCTAAAAGATCAGTAGGCAGTTCATGGCATCCTTTTGAATTGCTCACTGTCTCCCACTGACTAAAATCCCACTGACCCAAAAAGGCAATAGGATCTCTGGTTAAGATACTTGGCCAAGTTTCAAGAGATTTCAGATCAAGCCACATAACCATTCTGGCAGTGTCTAATTAATAGCTTGAGCTCATCCTCTCCTTGAATCTACACTATTTCAATAAAAAAATCACTCTTAGGTATGAGTTTCCAGCACATTCTGAAATAAAAAAGGTTTAATTTGGTCTACTTGTTAGCGGAAGCCCATGCACATCCTTCCTCATTGTTTAGGTGTCCATAAGGGCCCTAGGCATTATATGAGACACAGGCTGCTGACCTATCGTACGCAAAGCGGACAGCACAATGCATAAGTGAGGATGCACCTTGCATTTTATCTTGCTCTCCAGGTGTTTCTGAGGACAAAAGAAATTGTTCAACTTCTCCATCTGTGTCTGCTGACTGAAAACCTAGTCTTTAGCTCCTCTAGGGAGAAAGTTGGCAGACAGGAGGGAAGTATCCAATGCACTGCCAGCTGGGTACAATTCTGATTTAGGATTTACATTCCTGGACCCAGAATAATCTTCTCCTGAGCAAGTATCTTTTCTAGCTATGGGGAGAGATAATTTCAGCTGCAACTTCTGTAATGCAAACAAATAGTAACAAAACGCTATCTCCATATTGGGAATATGAGAATGGCCATTTGAAAGATTTTTTTTTTTCAGCTGAATCACACACACACACATCTCTTTTCTGTTTTTCAGGGAGCACTGTGAAAATAACTAAAGGTAATTCAAATGCATTTGAAATAAATAAGAAGGATTTGCCTTGGTTGAAAGCAGGTTTATAGAATACCAGCCTGAAATCCTTGGAAGTCTCGGACATCTTCCTCTCACCTTTGTAAATGTGAGTGACTCACATGAGCACCTGGACTATGCTCTGCCCCAACTTCTCTCACAAATCATGACCATTTTGTTCAGAGTCAATAACAGGAGAAACCCACCTTCTCTCTCCGGAGGGGTGATTTATAAAAGTAAACTTGCAACAGTGTTTGTTCTTTTTGTTTTCTTCATGCTAAATTACATGACTTTGCAGAGATAATAGGAATCATTAAAACTCTGAGGTGGAGAAGAGGCGTTAGATTTAATCCCTTCTCATATCAAATTTCTGTACTGTAGATTTCCTAAGTGATTCTATGCCAGGTGATGAGCTTTACTTGTCAGGTTATTTGAGTCTCATCATCAGGAAATTTTTTACAGAAGTTTCATTTTCCACTCTTTAACTTAATCCTATTACTACTTGATTTAATTCTATTACAACCAGGATTGCTGCTGCTAGACATGTCCACACATCAGCACTGAGATCAAGAGGTACTTTAAAATGTGGCAGGTCAAGTCATTTTATTACAGCTCCCAGAGCAGCACAATTTCTTGGTGGGGTCCGTTCCAGGGGGTGGTTCATCTCATGCATGGAGGGGATGGCACATTAATACTAGTTCACCTATGCCAGTTATTTGATGTTCATCAATTAGGACTGTGTAAGTAATTTTCCTGAGCATACAAGAGAGACTAGACCTGGCACAGAACACCTACATTATAGCTAGCAAAATAAAGCAAAATTGCTTCTTTGTACTCCTTCTGGATATTTCAGAAATTCCCCATGGCTTTGTCTTAGCTCTGAGGTATGATCTTGGGTTAATAGTTTTGATTAAAGCAAAGGAGGAAAAGAAAAGGGGAATCAGAACAGAAATAATATCTCAGATCAAAACAATCCTTTCTTCAGCTTTATTTCAGTGTTTTGTATAATTTGTTTCCAACTGCTATTGAAACAGAGGTTGGCTGCTTTTCAACAGTAAAGCTTAAATATATATATTGTATGTATATACACACATGCATAAATATATATTACACATATACTACTGAAACTGCAAAATCAAGCATATGCAAGTACCATAATGCCAGATTTAAGGTTACCTGTGCTCATGCTGTGCACGCTTATGACTCAGTTGTAAATGCCATGACCATGTGCTGTTTTCCTTAAGGCCTCCGTTCATTCAGAGCTTAAGTATGTGCCTCTGTGGTTCACAGAAGTGTGGATTAACCCCCCACTCACAGAACTGTGATGAATTCGAAGCATCTTCTAGTCTCTTCATTATACAATATAGAGATAACAGAGAAAGTAAAGGGTTTGACCCAGGCTAATGCCCTGTAAAAATTCCCATGCTGCTTCAAGGTGCTTCAAAGTGCTTCAAGAGCTGCCTGCTCAGAAAGACCTGAATCATTCTCTCTTAAGTTTTCAAATTCAGCCACAAACAGAATTTCCAACTTGGAAAATTTCAGCCCAATGATTAAACTGTAGTAAGAAAAAAGATTCTCTACCAGGAAGTGATTAGACCCTGGCATTGGAGCCAGAAGGCCTCTGTGCTACTCTCATCTTTGCCACTGAGCAACTTCAGACCTCTGAGCAGTGTCATGTCCTTGCCTCCTCAGTTGTTCTCTCTGTAAATGGTACAAGCAGGCAGCATTTCCACTCTACTCCTGACAAAAGACCTCATCTGTTTTTGCTCCCTCCTTCTTGATGTTGATTTTACTGCAAAGGAGTCTGAATTCCACCTCAAGCCTTCCCCAAGCCAGCATTCCCTTGGCATCTCCTTATCTGACCTTTTTGCTCTTTTCATCTTGAGCATCATTCCCCCTCTCATAGACTCATACTGGAACTGATGATCTACCAAACATTTATTCAGAAGTAATTCTCCTGCCACATCTAACCTGTGAGGTTTATCATCAAATCATAGAATGGTTTGGGTTAGAAAGGACATTTAAAGATCATCTAGTCCAACCCCCATGCCATGGGCAGGGACATATTTCAATAGATCAATTGCTCAAAGCCCCATTCAGCCTCTCCTTGAACACATCCAATGATGAATACCTTGAACACCTTACGTAAGTTTTAATTAGTATTGTCTATTGTGGTGGGAGAGAGTTCAGTTTTGCATGACACCTGTAGATACTGAGAAACATTTAAATTCTGGGGAAGGGAATAGAGATATCTTAAGGGAGCCTGAAACTCCAATTCAGCTCTAGCCTTGTACTGGTCACTGGGAGGCCTGTTTCTTCATGATTGGATGTGTTCCTCATGTTGTCATGGTTTGAGCCTAGAGGGCAACTGAGCACCACACAGCTGCTCACTCCTCCCTTCCCCCTCAGGAATAGGAAAGAGAAAATACAACAAAAGGCTTGTGAACTGAACTAAGGACAGGGAGGGATGAGTTACCAATTATGGTCATGGGCAGAAGACAGTCTTGTTAGGGGAAGAAAAAGAATATCAATTTAATTTAAACACCACCACCATCACTTAACAAACAAAGCAGGACAGTGAGAAGTATAATCACATCCTAGAAACATTTTCCCCCCACCCCTCCCTTCTTCCCAGGCTCAGCTTTGCTCATGATATCTCTATCTCCTCCCCCACAGAGGCACAGGGGGGCAGGGGATGGGGGTGCAGTCAGTCCTCCGCTCCTTCCTCCTCAGGGGGAGAACTCCTCACACTCTTCCCCTGTTCCACATGGCTCCCCTCTCACAGGAAAGAGTCCTCCACGAACTTTCTCCAACATGAGTCCTTCCCCCAGGCTGCAGCTCTTCCCGAATTGCTCCATCACATGTCACCCTCACATGCTGCATTCCTTCCAGTGCCGAACTACAACAGTGGGGGCTTCTTCTTTCCGCAGAGTCCCAGCCTTTAGGCACAGACACCTGTTCTGGCATGGGGACCTCCAGAAGCTGCAGATCGGCATCTCTTCCACTGTGGACCTCCATGGGCAGCAGCCTGCTGTCTCACCAGGGGCTGCTGGGGAGTCTCTGCTCCAGCAAACCCTCCCTCTCTTCCTTTCTTCTACTGACCTCCGTTTACGCACAGATGTCCTCCTCGCAACAGCTCTTCACAACTTCAACTCCTCCTCTCAGGCTCCCCTTCTTAAATACATTATCGCAGAGGCACAGCCACTGTCGCTAATAGGCTTGGCCTTGGCCAGAGATGGGTCTGACTTGGAGCCAGGGGAGCTTCAAGAAGCTTCTCGCAGGGGTCATTGCTGTAGCCCCCTCCCCACTAACGAAAAACCCTACCACATACACAAGCCCAACACATGTCCTTGGAAATACACAGATGGTGTTGATACGGAACTTGTTGTGCACTTTTCTCAAAGTAACCACTTCACATATCCTGTACATTGAGACAGCAGTTACCATGTGCTTCATAGCTTCACGATCTTCTTCACAACTCCAAAAACTCTTATTTTTTCATTTTAGAAGGAGCTGAGATTGCAAGCCAGAAAGGGCAAATGACTGCACATTTGAGTTTCTAACACTCAAGCTTTCATTTGGCCTGGAGAGGGAAGCTGAAATAGCCAAAACCTGGTTATTAAAAAGACTTATCATTAGCTCCCATAAATATTATCCCTTGCTGGGAAAAACCTATTGCCCCTAACATGAGAAACAGAAGAACAACCTCACCAGAGAGACGGCTTCCATCTTCTGCATACATAAGTCAGTAAAACTGTCAAAAAGGAGCATTGTAACCTTTAATGGGATTGATTGCTGGGGAATCGGCATAACATTGGAGTGACAAACTCCTGCTCCTTTAGTAGAATAAAAACCAAGTCTGTAGTATTTGCTTATTCATCCCCATTTGCAATCACTGCAGCAAACCAACCTGGAGGTCACCGATGCAGAAAGCCTTTATTCGCATGGTTTCTGTGCTCTTGGGCAGGAACAAAAGACTTTTTATTCATGCACTGTAACAAAGCAGGGGACAAATTTCCTTTTGGGGAAAATGATCAGAACTTGAATGACATCAGCAGAGATTTGGTTTCAACTGAATTTCAGCTAACATAAAGCACTTCAAAGATTGCCACCAAATGAGTCTTAATAGTTTTGCAGTGAATCCATTCCTTATTTATAGCCATGATAATGAGAAACAAATTTACCTAAATGTGTGTGTGTTTGCATCATAAAGTCAGCAGCTCCACAATTCAGTTATCTACTGAGTGAGACTGGCTCCTGGGGACTGAAGGTCAGGCGTGGGCTCTCTTGTTTTGGTGGTTTAGACACTTAATGTTTAATGAACATTTGTGTAAGATGACAGAGCTCTTCAGTGTAAACTGCTGTACCTGAAACAGAGGAGAAAAATTACCTCATTTAACTTCATTATGCAACGGCACATATGACTAGCTGCAGTCATTTCTGAAGGTCTGTGGCATTTTGCAGTTGGCTATAGCGTATCTAACCATTACGGCATTGGTGAGAAGACAAATGTCCTTACAGGCAAATGTAGTTAACAGCACGATGGGTTGCAGGGCAGATGGATGAAATGAGCATCTAGAAGTGAGCAGCTGCTACAGTGACATGTCTCCCTTGACACAGCCTCACAATCCGGCATGACTGTATCCTCTGTGTGTTGAGGGAACTCTAAATGGAGATGTCTCCACATCTCCACTTGTCTTGAAGCAAACAATGTACCTTTTCTGAAGCTCATCTATTAAATATTTTAAGATCCCAGATGGATTTACATTAACTTGCAAAGAAATGTATTTGCTCTTTTTCCAGGCTCATGAATACTTGACCGCTTTGTGAAAAGCTCTTAGTCCTGGTATAATCTATTCAAGCAAGAAGATCTGTGAAAACAATGATCTGCAAGCTGTTCTCATGATACAGAGCGCTGTGGTTAAGTGGGTGCTGTTTGTGCCTACGTGGAAATGCATCGATGCCTATGTGGTCTCAAAACACTAAAAGTGCACTGTGTAATCCAAGGCAAAGTATTTTGGACTCCATTAGATTTCTGAGCAACTTCAGGACCCATGAAAAACTGTCTCCCCAGGACCTATCAGCCATTTCCATAACTTGCAAATAAGATCACAGTGACTTTTATGAACTTGTTTGTGAACTTGTGCCAGCTTCTTGAGTACACTTGGGTCCTTCAGGATCTTTGCTAGACAGGTATTCTGGGTCTGGATGGGATGGAGTTAAGTTTCTTCCTAACAGCCTGTGTGGAGCTATGCTTCAGACCTGTGGCTAAAATGGTGTTGATAACAGACCAATGTTTTGGCTATTTGTCATGGTTTGAGCTCAGAGGGCAACTGAGCCCCATGCAGCTGCTCATTGACCCCTTTTCCCCCAGTGCCGGGAAGGAGAAAATGAAGCAAAAGGCTCGAAAATCAAGATAAGGACAGGGAGGGGTGACTCACCCATTATGGTCACAGGCCAAAGACAGACTCATTAGGGGAATAAAAATAACATCACTCCAATTCAAATACTAACAACAACACTTAACAGACAGAGTGGAACAGTGAGAATCACCACCACATCCCTTCTTCCTGCTCCCGATCTCTCTACCTCTGGTTTACAGTCAATCTGCCGCTCCTTCCTCCTTGGGACCAGGGGGGAAACTCTGCACATTCCTCCCCCACTCCATGTGGCTCCCCTCTCACAGGATATGGTCCTCCACAAACTTTCTCCAGCATGAGTCCTTCCCATGGGCTGCAGCCACTGCCATGCCAGTCCAGCATGGGCCACCCCCCCATGTTGCAACCCTCCCAGCACCAAACAACAACAGCTGGAGTTTCTTTGTCCCTCAGAGTCCCAGGCTACTTCAGATGTAGTCATCTGCTCCAGTCTGGGGTCCTCCACAGGCTGCAGGTTGGTATCTGCTCCAGCATGGACCTCCATGAGCAGCAGGGGGGTGGCCCTGCCATCTCACCACAGGATACAGGGGGGTCTCTGCTCCAGCACACCTCCCCCCCTTCCTTCTCCTTCCTTCCACTGACCGCGGTGTTTGCTTAGCTGTCTTCCTCCCAACTCCTCCACACAAGTCCCAACCCCGCCTCAGGTTCCCCTTCTTAAATATGTTATTTCAGAGGCGCAGACACCATCACTGATTGGATCAGCCCTGGCCAGAGGTGGGTCTGACTTGGAGCTGAGGGAGCTTCAAGAAGCTTCTCACAGGGGCCACTGCTGTAACCCCCTCCCCCACTACCAAAAAACCCACCACACAAACCCAGCACACTATTCCTGAACAGAGCTTGCACAGCATCAAGGCTTTTTCTCTTTCCTACTCTGCCCACCCCACCCAGCAAGTTGGCTGAGGGTGGGCAAGGGGCTAGGAGGGGATCCAGCCAGGACAGCTGACTCCAACTGACCAAAAGGATATTCCATATCATACCACGTCATGCTCAGCAATAAAAGCTCAAGAAAAGGAGGAATAGGGGATGTTTGCAGTTATGTTATTTGTCCTCCCAAGCAAGAGTTACAAATGGTGAGGTCCTCCTTGCCAGGAAGTGGCTAAACATCTGCCTGCCAATGGGAAGTAGTGAATAAATTCCTTTTTTTTTTTTCTTTTGCTTTGCCTGTGCGTGCAGTTTTTGCTCTCCCTATTAAAAAGTCATTACTTCAAACCACAAGTCTCCTCACCTTCCATTTTCTCCCCATCCCATGACAGAGGGGAATGAGCAAGCAGCTGGGTAGGTGTCTGGCTGTTAGTCAGGGTCAACCCACAACAGTACTTTTTCAAATGTTGCATGGAGCTCGAGATAAGAACAGTTTTGATTTGAGCATGCTATAGTAGTTATAGTTGTTAACTGGCAGGGTCCTGTGCTGGTCACAGAGCTTGCTCTCTTTACCATATATTAGAGTCCAGGGCTTGTCAGTGGCTGCTTTTGCTGTTTGCTGTGGTGCTTATCACTGTACTCCACTGTGCCTGGACATGTTTTGATAAAAGCAATGGCCATGCACCAGGGCTGGCATATGGCCCTGGTGCTGACAGTGTTCCTGTGCTGTGTGAGCTACTTTGCAGAGAGAACAAGGGATTACACCTCCCTCTGCTCCTCCAAGATGGGCATGTCCAGCTCTGCTGCATGGGGTCCCAAGTTTCTTGTACATCCTTATGTATACTGCTTTATTATATCATCTATATTGTATTAATATGTAACATATTATCATAACCCCCCATGGCAGGGGAATTAGAACTAGATGATCTTTAAGGTCCCTTCCAACCCAACTAGGGAAGGGGCCCTGCTGGACCTGTCAGTTGTGAGCAGGGAAGGACTTGTGGGTGATGTGGCAGCTGGAGGCCACCTTGGGGACAGCGACCACAAAATGATAGAATATTCGATTCTTGAAGAAGGAAGGAGGAGGGTCAGCAGAACTGCTACCTTGGACTTCCAGAGGGCAGACTTTGGCTGGTTTAGGAGTCTGGTTGACAGAGTGCCTTGGGAGGCCATCCTGAAGGGCAAAAGAGTCCAGGAAGGCTGGAGGTTCTTCAGAAAGGAAATCTTAAATGCACAGGATCAGGCGTCCCCATGGGCCAAAAGACAAGCTGGCAGGGAAGAAGACTGGCCTGACTGAACAGAGGGATTTGGCTGGAACTCAGGAAAGAAAGGAGTTTTTGACGTTTGGAAGAAGAAGCAGGCAACTCAGGAGAAATACAAGGATGTTGTGAGGTTATGTAGAGAGAAAACTGGATGAGCCAAAGCCCAACTAGCACTTAACCTGGCTACTGCCATAAAAGACAATGAAAAGTGTTTCTGTAAGTACATTAGCAACAAAAGGAGAGCTAAGGAGAATCTCCATCCTTTATTGGATGCAGGGGGAAACATAGTGACAAAGGATGAGGAAAAGACTGAGGTACTTAATGCCTTCTTTGCCTCAGTCTTTAATAAGACCAGTTGTTCTTCAGGTACCCACCCCCCGGAGCTGGAAGACAGGGACAGAGACCAGAATGATGTCCCCATTAACCCAAGGGGAAATGGCTAGTGACCTGCTACACCACTTAGACACACACAAGTCTATGGGGCTGGATGGGATCCACCCAAGAGTACTGAGGGAGCTGGCAGAACTGCTCACCAGGCCACTCTCAATCATTTATCAGCAGTTCTGGCTAACTGGGGAGGTCCCCAGCTGACTGTAAGCTAGCAAATGTGACACTTATCTACAAGAAGGGCCAGAAGGAGGATCCAGGGAACTGCAGGCCTGTCAGTCCGACCTCAGTGCTGGTGAAGGTTATGGAGCAGCTCATCTTGAGTGCCATTGCACGGCTTGTACAGGACGAGGTGATCAGGCCCAGTCAGCATTGGTTTATGAAAGGCAGGTCCTGCTTGACTAACCTGATTTCCTTCCATGTCAATGTGATCTTCTTAGTGGATGAGGGAAAGGCTGTATGTGTTGTCTACCTGGACTTCAATAAAGCCTTTGACACTGTTTCCTACAGCATTCTCCTAGAAAAACTGGCTGTTCATGGCTTGGATGGGTGCACTCTGTTGGGTAAAATCTGGCTGGATGGTCAAGCCAAAAGAGTGGTGGTGAATGGAGCTAAATGCAGTTGGTGGCCGGTCACAAGTGGTGTTCCCCAGGGCTCAGTATTGGGGCCAGTTCTGTTCAATATCTTTATCAACAATCTGTACTGGGGGATCGAGTAAGTTTGCAGATGACACCAAGTTGGGCAGGAGTGTTGATCTGATGGAGGGTAGGAAGGTTCTACAGAAGGATCTGGGCAGCCTGGATTGACGGGCCAAGGCCGACTGTATGAAGTTCAACAAGGCTCAGTGCCAGGTCCTGCACTCGGGTCACAACCACCCCATGCAACACTACCTGCTTGGGGCAGAGTGGCTGGAAAGCTGCCTGGTGGAAAAGGACCTGGGGGTGTTGGTTGGCAGCCGGCTGAATATGAGCCAGCAGTGTGCCCAGGTGGCCAAGAAGGACAACAGCATCCTGGCTTGTATCAGAAATAGTGTGGCCAGCAGGACTAGGGAAGGGATCGTCCCCCTGTACTCTGCACTGGTGAGGCCGCATCTTGAATAGTGTTCAGTTTTGGGCCCCTCACTACAAGAAAGACATTGAGGTACTGGAGCATGTCTAAAGAAGAGCAAAGACAGTGGTGAAGGGTCCAGAGCACAAGTATTGTGAAGAGCAGCTGAGGGAAGTGGGATTGTTTAGCCTCAAGCAAAGGAGTCTGAAGGGAGACCTTATCACTCTCCACAACTACCTGAAAGGAGGTTGTAGCGAGGTGGGGGCTGTCCCCTTTTCTCAAGTAACAAGCTATAGGTCAAGAGGTAATGGCCTCAAGTTGTGTCAGAGGAGGTTTAGATTGGTTATTAGGAAAAGTTTCTTCACCAAAACAGTTGTTAAGCATTGGAACAGGCTGCCCAGGGAAGTGGTTGAGTCACAATCCCTGGAGGTATTTCAGAGACATGTAGATGTGGTGCTTAGGGACATGGCTTAGTGGTGGACCTGGCAGTGTTAGGTTAATGGTTGGACTCAATGATCTTATAGGTCTTTTCCAACCTAAACAATTCTATGATTATATGATTCTATAATTCAGAAAGATAGGCAAGAGGAGCATCATGCAACCCAGCACTGAAGTCTTCTTTCCCTAATTTCTATACTAGAATTTTATTGCCTTCAGCCACACACAGAATCTACATATTGAGCTTTCACAATGGTGAGATGCTGACACAGGATTTGGGCTTCTCAGTATTACAGGAATACAAAACCAAGCAATAGCTTCTGCTGATACAAGGCAGCATGCTCCATTGACTAGAGCAACCCCATTGACTTAGACAAGACTTAGTCGAATCAATCTGTGATCACACACTTTATTTCACTATCCTATTTTTCCTTCCCCACTGGGTATCAATGTTATTCAAGACACTGACAAGGATGAAAGCCAACAGAGTGTCATTAATACCGATCACAGCTTCACAGTCTCTGTCCACTGCCCATACTCCACCAAAATGAAATTTGGTAAGATTTATCTGAGCCTGATGTAACTAAATTAATCATGCAGAGCACTGGCCTATCCTACAACAGACTCCTGTGCCCCACCCTGCATATTTTTTTCAAACGTAATCTAATTTGCTGCAAATGTGCTTACTTAGCTGGAAAGCAGACTCTGATAGGTACTCCAGAAGGAAGGAAGCTTTCCAGAAAGCATGGCTTAGTGTATTCCTTTATATTAGGAATATAGAATCTATTTTATTGTTGTTGTTGATTCTGCACTGGAATTACTCACCCTCTCTGAACTCTTTGTCTCAATGTATTTCTGAAGCACAGTTAAGCTCCTAAGGCCCAGTTCAAAATTGATTGGAATCCACCAGCCCTTTCCTCTGGGTTTTCCATAACGAGCTTAAGCAATTCTGGAGAGGTGCTGGGCAACAACATCCTGCCTGCAAGGTACCTCTAGCAAATGAGAGTGAAACCATGTCAGAAGTTTGCTAGCAAAATTCTGAAGCAGAATAATCTGCTGAGTAGCCAGCAGTGGTACAGCCTGCCTTTGCGACACCAAAGAAAGAGAGCACAACACTTTGCCTGAGTAGGGATGGGAAAAGACTTACACTGTTTCATGTTCCTTAAAATATACAATCCCAACCAGTGCTGAAATTCTTAGAGGACGATGATTAATAGTAGTGTCTTCTAGACACCAGCTGTCTTCTGTCCCACTCCAGGCTGTTTGATGGACCTCACTCACCTTTGCCTCCCAAGCTGTATCTTGCATTTTGGCTTTTTCTCAGCATTGCGGTGAAGAAGGCATCAGAGGCAGTTCTGCTTCCCATGGCACAACCCCCAGCAATACTCCCCTTTTACCCCATGAAGTATAGGAGAACAAGTTTGGGAGGGGGATATGCAGGTGTACATTGAGGCAGGGATGATAGATGGATGGTCCCAACATCAGGTAGAGGATGAGTTGAGAGAGGATGAGGGACTTGTGCAGCACTCAAGATATTTGGGTGCTTTGTATCATGGCAAATTTCACAGGTCGACTCCCGGCAGAGATTTTGGCATTATGAAGGCAACCTTCTCCACAAGTCTCCGTCTCGCCTCTTTCCCCCAAGGCACAGTGGTGCTGTAAGATAAGGAATTGGCTGGATGGCTGCACTTGAAGAGTCAATGGCTTGATGCCCAAGTGGAGAGCAGTGATGGGCAGTGTTCCTCAGGAGTCAGTGTTGGGACCGGCACCGTTTAACATCTTTGCTGGCGATATGGACAGTGGGACTGAGCGCACCCTCAGCAAGCTTGCCGACGACACCCAGCTGTGTGGTGTGGCTGACACACTGGAGGGCAGGGATGCCATCCAGAGGGACCTGGACAGGCTTGAGAGGCTGGCCCGTGCAAACCACATGAAGTTCAACAAGGCCAAATGCAAGGTCCTGCCCATGGGTTGGGGAAATCCCAAACACAAATACAGGCTGGGTGATGACTGGATTGAGAGCAGCCCTGCAGAGAAGGACTTGGGGGTATTAGCAGATGGAAAACTATGAGCCAGCAATGTGCACTTGCAGCTCAGAAAGCCAACCATGTCCTGGGCTGCATCAAGAGAAGTATGGCCAGCAGGTCAAGGGAGGTGATTCTCCCCCTCTACTCCCCTGAGACCCCACCTGGAGTACTGCATTCAGTTCTTGGCCCCCATTAAAAGAAGGACGTGGACCTGCTTAAGTGGGTGTACTGAAGGCCACAAAGATGATCAGGAGGCTGGAGCACCTTCCTTATGAGAACAGGCTGGGAGAGTTGGGGTTGTTCAGCCTGGAGAAGAGAAGGCTCCAGGGAGACATTATAGTAGCCTTCTGGGACTTAAAGTGAGCTACAGCAAAGATGGGGAAGGACTCTTTATCAGGGGGTGTAGGGATAGGACAAGGGGTAACAGTTTTAAACTGAAACAGGGGAGATTTAGATTAGATATAAGGAAGAAATTCTTCCCTGTGGGGGTGGTGAGGTGCTGGCACAGGTTGCCCAGAGAAGCTGTGGCTGCCCCCTCCCTGGAAGGGTTCAAGGCCAGGTTGGACAGGGCTGGGAGCACCCTGGACTAGTATAGGGTGTCCCTGCTCATGTCAGGGGGGTTGGAACTAGGTGATCTTTAAGGTCCCTTCCAACCCAAATCATTCTACAATTCTATGATTTATTGAGATTAAATAGTATCTTGCTTTGCTGTATCTGTTTGTACTCTGTTTGACACTGGCCACAGACCCCAGAAGAGGTTTGCAAGGGCGGAATTCAGGGACCTGTGCTCACTAACATGGCCAATATAGAGTTTGACACAGCCCAGGCCTCTTCTGAGGGTGGGAGACTCAGAAATATTCAGAAACAAGAGAGCAGACAGAAAGGGCATTCAGTACTCAACATCTCTGAAAATCCAGCAGCAGTTTAAGTTTCTAAATGCGGGTCAGGGGACACCCAGCTTTGAAAATCTTTGGTTCACTTAAACTCAAGAAAGGCATTTGCTAGTGATTCAGTAGGAAAATCAACCCTAGGCTGGGAAAGACCTCAAAGAAAACAGGGAGAAAAAAGGAGGTATGTGTGCTTGTTTGCAGAAGGAGTGGACTCAAGACAGGTGGTCCTTTCCAGCCCCACATACCTATGACTAGATAGCACCACCATCAGTAATACTAAAACTCTGATCTGTATCCTGAAGGCAAGGGAGACAACAGGGAGCTCCCATGAAGGATGCAGATAGCAAAAAATATATACTGTATAAAAAACAGGGAGGAAGATTAAAAAATTAATTATCATGTCTCATTAGTTTGTCTCTTTCCAACCCTCACTGGCTTCAACATTTTTCTGTCAGGGAATCCACATCTGTTTGCCTTCCTTATTTTCATCTGTTTGAGAGGAGTGCCTTCTACCCTACAGCATATTTTCAGACTACAGCAGCATGAAGTAATCCCTGCTGCAGGCCCTCATCCAGATGGATGCACAGACAATATAGAGATGCGTTACCTGCATGCATGCAGAAGCTGCAGGATGGCTGGCTGAGAGCATAAGAATAGCTGCCCTCCACTGTATTTGTATAAACAACAACAAATAAAACAGAACAGAAGGGTGAGTCGATCAGAATACACAGTCCCATCGTTAGACCCTGTCTGGCTGTAGGCTGCTGCCCTCCTACGGCAAGCTGGGACAGCCGCCCTTATCTCCAGAACAGCTCTCTGAATTACTAAGATGAACAAAGTTCAGTTGCTGGTACCAGCTGACAGAAATTACAGCATCCAAACACCCAGTTTGCCAGCTCACTGTCTGTTTGAAGTAGAAAATCAGCACCCTGGGGCACTCAGCCTTTCTGTCCTGTGAGGGAAGCCTTTGTGGTTGGAAAGAACTGCGTGCTGCTCAAGGAGCAATTGCCATCCTGAGCCTACATGTGGCATTGTTAGTGCTGAACAATGATGTCCCTGCAGAGAGGGCACGGATCTGGGGCTCCTCTCCCTCAGTGACAGCTTTTTGTTGCTATTGTTGGGGGTTTCTTCTAATGTCTGTATCTTGGCAACACAGGGGTTGTTGACTTGGAAACTCAGTGCTTTAAATAAGGCTAGGCTTGTTTGAGCCTTTCTGCCGAATCCTGCATCTGTTACCATGGCAGGACTGTGAAGTTACACCTCAACACAGGTACTAGGCATTTGCTTTCCTGAGAGCGCCGTTCCAGTGAGTTCCTCAGCTGCTTGCCTTCATCACCCTGGTTCAGACAACTGTCACTGCTAGCAGTGCTTGTTCCCCCAGATATCTCATACACATCTTCCTTCCACCTTTGTTCTCATCCTAGAAGTCCTCTGAATGAAAGTCATGCCCTGAAAGAGGAGATTCCTCTGAATTAACTAAGATTCCCCCAACTGGTTCTTAGGTACGGAAGGAAACAAGGCAGGACCAAAGTTCCACGTAAGCAAGTCCACTGAAGCAAGAGCCCCTTCTACTGAATGGAGACAAGTGATTCAATGGAGACTGAAGCAAACCTGGCAGCAGAAGGGACCTTCAAGTAACTGAAATCAAGGGGGTTTTATTACCAAGCAGACTTTTTCTGCTCTGAAAGCCTGAATTTTTATGTGCTTAGCACTGTAACATACTAGCTGTAAGAGAAGCAGGCTTCTGGAAGAGCACAGAGGGCTGAATTCAGACAACCTGCAGCTGCTGTTAACTGCTGAAAAATACATATTTTTTACTCACAGATGTATTACATCATGGCTCTCAAACTCTACTATTTCCGTTAGAACTTTTTCTAAAAAGTGCCACTAGCAATCTTCTCTCTTGGTTTGCACTTTTATTTTAAGACATAACTTCAGCATCCCTGGACTTCTGCAGTGAAACAGATGTCTGATAGAGCCTAATGCATCTTGTTGTAACTAGCACAAACTGAAAAGCAAGAATTCAACTTTTCAAAAACATTCTGGGGCTGTGAAATCTGCATTTTGCTTTAATAGGGAATAAAACGAAAACAGGTTGCAGTTTGAAAGCTTCAGAGTTCAAAAGCACCAGGATCCAGAGTTACAGTTTCCTCTTTCAGAACTGGAGCCAGGGCTGGTTTTGCATTTAAAGTTAGGGATATTTGGACATAGGCAAAGTCAGGCTTAGAGAGGTTCACCTATGGAAGTTGTCTAGAGTAAGTTCAGGACTTAGGGGATAATCAGGCTATCATCAGGAATAAGGGGAAATCAGGCTAAGTCAGGAGCAGCTCACATCATCCAAACAGAACTGGGAGAAAATAGGGCCCCTTAGACCGTGCACAGCCTTCTCCATCAAAAATCTAATTCTAACTCTGTATACTGGCATGAAAGTCCATATGTAAGAGAAATTCTGAGCTATTTTCTTTCCCCAAAGATTTTGTATTGTGCATACACAGCAAGCACTCAGCCCTCATGTCACTAGACACTGCATTTTTGGTCAGCAGTTTTGCAGCCCAAGCTATGTCTTCATGCTATTTGCATGGATGTTCCATGCCCACACGTATACAGACCTGAATTGCTCTGAATTCTGTATGGCCTATTGCAGGCTGCCTGCTTTTTTTCTGGACTCTGCCTGCCCAGAAATCATTCTGGCCTGAAGGCAAGCAACATCCAGGTTCTTAAAAGGAAGGTCTTCGATAAGCTCCCCTGTGCTTGGATAGATTAAATCTGTCTTACTCAAACTTTGGTTTAAGCGCTCTCTGTGGTATATTGAAAGCACGGGGCACACCTTCCTGGATTCCCAAGTACAGCCCAAGGATACTCCATCAGGCTGACAAGACACACAAGGCAACTCAGCTGGCCCCAAGGCTGCCCAGCTGCTTCTCCACAGTGTAGCAGAGATACAGCCACTGCACCTGCACAAGTTGTTTCAGTCAGATATGTTACAACAGACCTCCCCAGGGTGCACATGCTGTGAAGTGAGGTGTCCTTTATTCTAATATGCAGTACAACATGCAAGATGTTTTTCCATTTCTGGTCTGCATCAGAGCACACTGTATCTCTGAGCCCTTGGATCAGCACTCGGACACAAGCCTCTCTCTGGACATCCCTTCTCTGTACATTCTCCAAGCAAGAACAGCATGATGATCTTTTTCCTACCTCACCCTACTGAAACACAGGAATTCACTCAGCAGATATTCTTTATTAGCAGCACTAGGCAGCACTGGTGATCATTCCACCACAAGTGCTCCAGCAGACTGGTAAAATCACAGAGAATATATGCTGCGATGTTATACATACTCAGTGGATTTCCAAGAACTAATCTACATATACGTAAGATTCCCTGGAACTTATTTACATAGTCCAAGTATGTGTGATAAAATGAGGGTTAGAGTCTCTTCCCCTTCTGGTGGCCGTTCATAGTCTTCCTCACAGTGTCTGCTGGTTGAAATTTGGGGTTCCTTTGCCTCATCCTTCCTGTCCTTCTGCCCTGAGATGCTCCAAACTAATTCCCAAGTGCTTATCTTGACAGTGGCATCTCGGGATCCTGCTATCAGGGGTACTCAGGAAACTTAACGAACCCATTCAAGGTCCACCTAAATTTTATCAGATGAGAACCTGCCTTTTTTGAAACATCTTGTTATTAATTCCGCCCAGCAGTTGACTAAACTATGCGAGTGAACTGAGAAAATAATGCAAGTGGAACATGCTGACCAGCTAGGATTCTACTATAAACAAGTTATTTTACACTAAACAAAGGAAATAGTTCTGGCCTTCTCTTACTACACGCTGTGCTCTGTGGGTGTTTTAACACTGGCTGTTCATCCTGGCTCTCAACAAGCATCAACACCTTTTACACACACTGTAGTAGCACAGACCAGACTGCTGGCTGCCGTCATTGGCCTAAAACCCCAAGCAGCCCAGACTGATTTGCCACAGATCAGCCTCATGTGCACCACCAAACCTTAGCCAAGGTACAAGAAATGCTTGTGGTCCGAAACAGCCCAGTTGCTGACAGCAATTTGAGCTTATAAATGAAGAGGAAAGACATATGGAAAATTACAAATTGTCAGTAGCAGCAAGGTCTGTTTACAGGACTGCTTAATGTAATAGTATCTTGTTCATAGTTCTGCTTAGGAATCTGCCTAACAAAGGAATAAGGTACACTTCATCTATGATTAACAGGCTTGAGCCTTGAGCCTGTTTGCTTACATGATTTAGGTACACTCCTATCTATGAAAAACAAGATAATGGAAGAAGGACGCTGAAGCTTGCAGAACTACCAGATGCAACTGGTGGTATGGTCTCAGCTGTAAGAGAACGGGGAAGACAGTGAGAGAAGACCAGAATTATTCCTCTTGTTTAGAGCAGAGAACTTGTTTTCAGTAGAATCCTAGTTGGTCAGCATGTTCCACTTGTGTTATTATTTTATTCCTTTCACTCGCATAGTTTAGTTAAAAATGTAACAAGATGTTTTGAAATGTGCGACTTTTCTATGAGAAAATTTAAGTAGGCCTTGAGATGGTTCGTTAAGCTTCCTGAGTACTCCCCATAACAGGGGCCTAAAATGCCGGTGTCAAGATGAGTACCTGGGAATTAATTAAAAACTGACCTTCTTGGAGCATCACAGGGCCGAAAAACAGATGAGCTAACTATGTGACCAAATACGGGCAAAGGAAGACCAAAATTCAATCATCGGACGCTGTGAGGAGGACTATGAATGGTCACCAGAAGGGGAAGAGACCCTAACACTCATTTTATCACGCATGCTCAAACTATGTAGATAAATTCTAGGAAATCTTATGTATATGTAGTTTAGTTCTAAGAAATTCACTGAATATGTATAATCTCCCAGTATATATTCTCGGTGGTTTTTCTGGTCCATTGGAGCGCTTGTGAAGGACCCCCCATGCTGCCCAGGGCCGTGAATAAAGAATACCTGCTTAACAGTTACATCGGACTCAAACTGTTGGGTGGGTTTCTGTATTTCAACAGAACCAAATTCACAGAAAGGACACTGTAACGAAGATGAGAATGATAAAGTAAATGACCACCTCGGGTCCTAGACGGCCACCTAAAGACTGTACAGCACATATGGAAATAGGTGGCAACATATTATAGTGAAAAAGTAAGGAATATTGTAATTAGTTCTTGGAAATCACATGAATATGTAAGTGAATTGTGTATAAATATAAGCTCCACTACGGTGGTACGCATATTAGGAGGAATGATCCCCCTATGCTTCCGAAACATCGAATAAAGAACACCTGCTTAATAGCTATTTCGGCAGTTGGTTCAGAACTCTCGCCGTCACCAAGGCCGGGGCAGGGCCCGCGGCCACTCCCACACGACAAACATGGCGCCCGCAGCGCGGCCGCGCCGGCAGGGGTAGCTGCAGGCGCATGCGCGACGGCTCCTCCCCTCCGCATGGCGGCGCAGCGGTACCGCCCCTGAGCCGGGCCCCTCCACCCTCCCGCACCCGGGCGGCCGAGGACTACAGTGCCCAGCATGCCCCGCGCGGCCCCAGCGGAAGTGCTGGCGCGGTAGCTGCCGGAAGCGGCCGGCTCGCGGAGTGATGAGGTGCGCTTGGGCCAGCGGCCGCAGGTGGGGCTTGTTCCCGCTCCTGCCTCCGGCCCCGCTCCCGCTGCTCCCCCGGCCTCGGAGGGGTGAGTGGTGCCGGAGATCCGGTGCTCGGCGTTTGGCGGGCTGGGCGGGTTGCCTCAGGGCGTTGTTGGTGTGGGAGGGAGCCCAGGACGGCTCCTCGGGGCTGGGGCGAGGGCTGCGTCACGGCGGCAAGAGCGACCGGTCACGGAGCTTGGAGGGAGCGACAGAGAATGTCGGGGGCGGGAGGAGCGGCGGGGGTTGGCCGAGGGGTGCGGGGCGGTGTCACGAAATGGCGCCTCGGGTGCGGTGAGTGGGAGCCGCGGCGAGGTGTGCAGCCGTGGGCTGAGCACCGGGCATCGCCTCGCTGCGGGAGCGGAGCGAGAGGGGAAGGAGCAGCCCGCCAAGGCGACCAAGAGCTTCCTGCTGTAACATCAGCTGTTCTGAGAGCATGTCTCTGCGGTATAGCTGTTCAGTGCAATTAAATAATCTGTGAAGGCATTTAGAGGATGAAGAGCTGTGTGTTTAAAAGATGTTAAGGCTCAGTGAAAAAAAAAAAAAAGAACGTTTAGTGTTACTTTTAATTATTTGTACATAGTATTATGTGTTCGTGTGCTTAAATCTTCCCTTCATCTTTTTCATCTTAAATCTAATGCAGACACTGATGTGGGTATCATGGCTGGTTTGGTTATAACCAGTTCTTCAGAGTAGACAGGAGGTAGCATGTACCTCGATTTACCTACTAGTGGCACAGTGTAACTTCCCTGTTGTTTAAATGATATGAAGCTTTGAGTAAAGGTCTCGATAATATACAGAACAACATTTTGGTTAAGGCAGAGAGCCAGCAGCACAAAAGGTTTCAGATAAGCACAGATTTAGAAGTAACAGAGCATTTTAGATAACAATCTATCTGAATAGAATCTAACATGCAATGCCCCACAAAGCTAAGATGAAGGGAGAAATATGCTTGAAATAAAGTAGGAGAAGCAGTGAAACATCTTGTGGGAAGGCACTCATGAAATAGAGTGGATCTTTAACTAAAACCCATCTCAAAGGTATTAGGTGCAAACATCGTATTGCTTAGTTTCCCAAGTACTTTCCTGGTGAACCAACAAATTTATTCTAAACATTAGATTTGCATAGCTTTCTTAAAAAAGTCTGTAGCTCTGTCTTCACACATGGCACTCTCCTTGCTGGAAAGGATAGTCATAGAAGAAAGTGTTAAAAGAACATGATTGAGGGGTTCTGTGAAGAAACAAATAAATGATGCTAGCTGTAACCAGTAGAAATTGGTAGTGTTAGAACTAGTTTTAAAAGTAAGAAAATTACTTAAGTGATGTTTCTCAAATATTACAAAACAGTTGTTGTGGTTTTATTTTTGTTGTATCGGGATGCTTGTCTTTTTGCACAGTTCCCTTGTACAAATGCGCTTAAGATCGATATATGGGTCCTAGCTGGTATAGATTCCTGTGAAAATGAGATTGATGATTTGGCGTGTGCTGTAACCAAGCGATCAAAAGGACCCAGCTTTTTGTTGCAATATCCATGCAGCTTTGCTCTGATGATATAAATTAAAATTAGCATATTGCTTGGTGAACCAATCAGGTTAAGTTTAAGACATGTGTTGTCACTTCCAGGTTTTGCTGCCACATTCATTAGGAAGTCATATGATGTCAGAAGAGTTGAAATCACTCCCCTGGAGCAGAGGAAGGTAACTTTTGATACCCATGCTTTAGTGCAGGATCTGGAAGCCCATGGTAAGTGATATCTGATAAATAATTCAAAGGAAAACTTTTAGTTTAAGTACTATAACTTTGAGTGCTCTCAGTTTTCCCAAAGTACTAACACTTGGTGTTATAAAACGTTTTGGGAGCCTCTCAAAGAGGCTGCTGAAGGAGGGTCATCGGACACTTTTTGATGCCTCTGTACCATACAAGTAACTGTTACATTAGATTTACCTTATTCGTAGGTGTAGGCAGGTTTATGTAGTGTCTTCCAACCAAGGAACATAATACAGTCAACAAATGTAAAGTAACAATAACAATTAAAGAACTGTTTCCTAGCAAAAATTAAGCTTTAATAGAAGTTCCTTCTACTTACCTACTATTAGTAACAAGGGTCTTTTTTCTGACTAGAAATATTTGCAGCAGCACAGGGCTGTGATACGTTCTTAATAGCTGCACTTTTGTGAGTGTGGCAGAAGTCAAGTGAAAGGTTCATCTGGGGTTCTGTCTCCTGACAGCTGCCATGAGTCAGTGCCTGCAGGAGAGTGTTAAAATGGGGCAGATGTATGACATGTCCTCTGGTACTTTCTAAGGCTCCAAATGTTTTCATGCTGGACATATTTTGGGTCAGGTGTGAGTTTTAGTAACTGTCAGTGGAAATACTTTCACAAGTTTATTCAGTCCCTGAAACGCTGTAAACTGATTAGTACCCAAAATCACCCTTTCTTGTGGAGTTTCAGATATCCACTCATTTATACAGAATCTGGCTTCTACAAGGCCAATTTGATGCCCGCTCAGCTCTCCTGTGGGAAGAGGAAATGAACATTTGATCTCTCGTGTCACTCATGATGATGTAAATTTCTGTCATATTCCCCCATAATTCTTTTCCAAACAGAAGAATCCTAGCTTGTTAATTTTTTCCTTGAGCAGTAGCTTTTCCATACTTTTAATCATTCACGATTCCATTCTGTGAATCTTTTCCACTTCGATTGCATCCTGTTTCAAAGGGGAGGGATCAGAGCTGCTACATTATTTGACAACTCAATGTCCTGTGGATTTGAACAATGACATAACGTTGCATCTGTTTTGTTCTCTGCTCCTTTGCTTAGTGGTTCCTAAGGGTTTGGTTTACTTTATTGATCCCTGATAAGCATTGAGCTGATATCTTCATCAGACTAGCAACTACCTTTTAAAATCCCAAGATCTGTCTCCTAAGTGACAGAACTTCATCCAATCTGAGGTCAGGTTTTTTTCCACTATCTGGGTCTAATGATAATATGTATTAGTAGTTAGAAGACTCTTAATAGTCCACTAACAATGTTTATTTTTTTCATGCATGTCAGACTTGTCAGCCTGTAGTTTCCTACATCTCTTCTGGAACTGTTTTTAAAATCTGGCACTGTTTGCCATTTTCCAGTCCTTGGGTAACAGAGGTAGTTTGTGACATGTTACTTGTCCCTGGTACTAATTCAGCTGTTTCTTCTTCGAGTTCCTTTAGAGCTCATGGGGTGAGGTCTGTCTGGTGCTGGTACACTGTGTTGATATTCAGTGTAATTTGTTCTGTAACTTCTACAAATACTTCAGTACTACAGTGACAGGGCTCTATAGGTGAAATCTATCCATACCACAGGAGAGGCATTTATTTTTTCCCCAGACTTGCTGCAGGCAGTTTTCAGACACCATCCTCTTGCTTATATTAATTTCTCCACATTTTCTAAACTTCCATGCAACAAGGACAGTTCCTCCTACAGAGGAAGAACAAAATAATGAATTGGCAAAAATCTTAGTAACCCTGAAGATTCAGAGAAACTGGAGTAATACTATCACACCTCTTAGTGGAAGGAAACTGTGATAAAGTGTGCATAGCTTTTTCAGTAATGTAAACCAATGGTGCACCTTGACAGTACCAGTATTTTAGAAGGGAGCGGTGGCATATTTCTCTGTGTAATTTGCCCTGAAAGCATTTTTCATCAAAGGGGTAATTGATCCCTCTTTATAAAATAGGTCAATTGAAATACAACATATCAGTGAGACTTGCGGAAATAAACCCTTAGGGCCAAAGCTCTCAGCACTAGATCAGACAGGGCTAATTTGACAGCTGGGGTTTTTTTCCACTATTCATCACACATCATCTTTAACAATTCAGAATTGTACCCAGCTATCAAGAAAGTCCAATTTTTATCATCAGAGATCAAAAATCCCAGTTTGAATTCATTTTACAGGCAATGCATGCAGCAGTTTTAAAGTCAGTTCTGTATGCGTTCATATCTGTGCACAACAATTCCAATATATGCAGACTTAACTTTTAATTTTATTATTGTATAGGGTGCATGCTTTGTAGCTCAAGGAAAGCTCGGTTTTAACAGAATTTGTGAACATTCATTACCAAGTAAAATTTTGATTAATTATTTTTATAATGCATGTACAGTTAAAGCTACATGCATAGACTGTTTAGGTATATTAAAAGTTAATGTGCTTCAGATTTTTGCAGCATTAAGTCTGGGGTTTTTTCTGGTTAAAATCAGAGTGACTGGTTCCTCGCTGTCCGTTTTCAGTAACTGTGTGGCTTCCCATTTGCCACTGTAGTTAGGTCCAGCACTTGAGTGTCCCAGTTTATTATGTACCTCTTGCTTTTCATCCAGCTTTCTAATATTACTTTAACATGTCATCCTCCAACTGTCTTCTAGGCTTTGGGAAGGAACAAGCAGAGACCATCGTATCAGCATTAATAACCCTGTCGAATGTCAGCTTAGACACAGTCTATAAGGATATGGTTACACAGGCTCAGCAGGTAACGAGTAAGCTCTGGTGTATGTATACAGCATTGTGTAACTAATGGCTTATGTTTGCATATTTAAGACAAGCAAGCAACTCTGTAGCACTGTAAATGCTTCACTGAGACAGGTTTTCCTAAGTTTCAAGGTGGTATTAAGAATAGTAATATGTTAGACCTTTCATTTCACAGGAGTGTTTTCCAAATGCAGCCACAATATATAAATGTAATGCAGAGATTGCTTCATTTGCTGCTGAAAACCTCTGAGGTGAAACCAGACTTTTAACTGTGCATTACAACGGTTGAGAGCAGAAGAGAGATCCAGGGAGGGGTTTCTGAGAGATATCAAGACCACCTAAAATATCAGAAAATTGTCAGTTTCTTTACCGAACTTTAGTAATAATGTCAACTCTGTTCTGAGAAACACTGTATATGTCCTATTTTCCTATTTTTAAACTACAAACTACTGTTAAAATTATTTAATGATTTTACTCTGCATTTCAGTCTCTAAAGCTACATCTATAGTAAAAGCTAAACATGGCTTGGGTGTGGGCTCAGACACCACTTTGTGGTCGTCCAGAGTGTTCAGCAGTTCCTGCAGCACCTTGGCTTGATTTTGACCTGTGCCAACTCTGTCTCCCTGACCTGGCCACAATTTATGTGAAAATACAGGGCCAGGCACTGCTCCTACCAGACAGGGTGGGCAGAGCCACCTTGATTGAAGAGGAGGAGATTTTAGCCATCTGGATGTAATCTGTGGTGTGTCATGTGCCCTCAGGGGCAGCACATGAGCTCTGAATTATTTAATTGTTGGTATAAACCTGGCTGTTTGTGCTGGTCAGGTCAACACCTCAGCCTGCACTCTGGCAAAGTGTCGCAGTGGCTCCTTCGCTTAGCTGCTCGTGTTTGTGGACATACCTGGAGGCAGGGAATCAGTTAAGGAGCATGGCTGTTTTTTCTCTTAGAGGTCGGTGACAAGTTTCATTTTAATAAATTGCCAAAATAAAAAGAACTTTTGTTTTTCTTGTAGGCTAGACATCTGGGCCAGGATAATAAAGCTCTGATACACAGGGGCGGTTTTAATAATTACTCAAGAAGGCTCTGCAGGCGGAAATTACGTGTCATTCTTCAATGAGTTAATGCGATTAAGCATTCATTGCAGTTTTATTTAAACTGCTGAGCCTTACTTCCAACAGATTTTTATCTTAATGGCATTTATTCTTAATAAAGGTTATATAACTTCCTTTTCTATAAATCTCAGAAGATCACAAGAACTTGTGTCTCTTTCATCAAAATGGAAACCCTGCTTTTCGGAAATCCTATTATGTGTAAAGAAAGACAGCATCTCGCATATAATTCGCATGGAATTGTGTTAAGCAGAAACACTGGCTTTTGTAGTGTAGTCAGTGTTGAGGCTGACTGTTTTAAAATGGGATGAGGCAGGTTAGCTCCTCAGCATGAATGCAATTGAAGTTCTCCCAGGAATTCTTAAAACTTCATTGTGTTCAACAAAGTAGTCAGATTTCTGTGGAAGTTGGTCAGGGCATATTTTAATGAATGTAGTTCAACAAAGGATCTGAGAAATCCTGTTTGCTTGTAGTCTGAATGAGAGATCTTCATTCTGCTGGTTCTCAGATTTAAAAGCAGAATCCCACAGAGATATGTCATTTTCTGTGCTAAATAGATGGGTAACTTCCATACGCTAACTAAAGGAGTATTGCTTTCAAGATTCTAAAATAGAAAGTTTCATCCTTTCTTTTCTGTTTGTTTTTTTTTTTTTATATGTAGTTTATAAGTAGCAGTTGAATTCTGAACTTGTTAGCCCAAACATCAGGAAGGCTTTTTTCAGTGCTTTTTAGCAATGTTTTACTAGTCTCTGTCAGACTTTAATGCTGAGAGGACAATGTGGTACTTGAATCATTAAATCTTTGGCCTTTGATGACTTTGTGGGCAAGAAATGGAAGTGCTTACTTAAGAACTGGATTCAAACCAATAGTTAGTGCTTCATAGACTACTGAGCACTCATTGATAATGGAAGAGAATGAAGGACTAAGCTGTAGTTATTTCATTTCATAGCTACTTGGACTAATACCTCTGGCTTTTTTGCTTAAATTCACAGTTAGTGTATTATAGCAACGGAAAAAGTACAAAACCAAAACCTCTTGAGTCTTTCAAACAAATTGCAGCTATAAAATTCTGTTTGTCACTCACTTGTTGAAGAGTTTCCGCGTTTTTGTGCTTTGCAGTAGGTAATTTCATCATTTCAGACCTAAAAATCTTCACTTTCCTTTACTTCCCAGAAAGCGTACAACTTAATTACTGACATGTTTTATTGTTTCTAAGGAAATAACTTTACAGCAGATAATGGCACATTTGGACTCCATTCGAAAAGACATGGTCATCCTGGAGAAAAGTGAATTTGCAAACTTGAGAGCAGAAAATGAGGTAATAATAAATATTTTTAATGAAGCAATTAAATTGTAATATATGTTGTTATACCTGTGGAACAAAATATGAATGTAAAAGTAACTGTGGATACTTTTATCGGAGTTGAAGTGTTTGCATATTACAACTACTGTGATCACATAAATATATTTCATGTGATAAGACTTGCTCAGTTCTGTGAAGAAAAAAAAAATCTACACATCTTTGAATCATCTTCTGTAATTTTATTTAAGGGTGATTCTGGTACAGTCCCATCACCATTAACCAGGGAGAGCAGCCAGCCATTTCTTTGCAACAATTTCATTAAACTGGTGTTTGAGACATGATTCACTTTTTCTTGAGAGCATTTTGGTATTTTTCTATTGTCTTTAGTCTTAGAATAACATGATCATCATAGCTACAAAATAATTCCTTTATTCTGAGGAAGGTTCTCAGCAGATTATATGTGGCTATACAGATCGAACACACTAGTTAGGATATTTAATCAAGAACAAGTTGGTCTGTTGGGAGAGAAATTATAGAGGAGTAATTGCATACATGCGTGGTAACACTTACATGACTGATTAATTTGGTCAGCAGTTTTCTGAATTTGTAAAACCATTTTTTATTTTCCTCTTCTGCACCTAGAAAATGAAAATTGAATTAGATCAAGTTAAACAGCAGCTAATGGTAAGCAAACAGCAAGTACCTACACACTTCTATTAGGGAAAGTAAATAGTTATATTTATAATCTTTATTTGCTTTAAAGAATGAAACGGGTAAAATCCGAGCTGACAGCAAGCTAGACATAAACCTGGAAAGGAGCAGAGTGACAGATATGGTAAGCTGGTCTCTGAAGATACCCTTATCAGTTCTGTGTCTTCTTCTGTGTTGCTACAGTTGTCATTTATCTTTTATCCACAGTTTACAGATCAGGAGAGGAAACTGATGGAAGCAACTACAGAGTTTCATAAAAAAGTAGGTATTGAACAAAGCTCTTTTTATATTGAACAGGATACAGTTGCGTGTTGCATGTTATGTAAACCCCAAACTTCTGTGAAAGTTAGTAGACTTGTGAATATGGTAAAGCAAAAGGCTCGGCAGTCTCGGTCACGTCTGTTTCATATATTTAGACCTGTGAGATTTGCACTGAACACAGCTCAGGCAGAAGCAGCACACAAGCCTTGTCTCTCGCTTCCCCAGTGTCGTCTGTGAAGGCTGTGGTAGGTGGGACAGGCTGTACCGGGGGGTGGTTTGGGTGCCTGCAGCCAGGTAGGTGTGTAAGGGCTGGAAGGCCTCCAAGCTGCTAGCAGGCACTGAAGACTTAAGAAGCTGAGGTTGGACACATCCCATCTTCAGCGTCTCTTCCCTTTTCTGGACATGGGTTGTGGATGCTTACACCTTTGTTTTGCAAAAATTTAGGGGTACTATCTGTGCTGTAGAATGCCTCCTTTAGGAGGCACTGGCATGTCAAAACTCTGTATGATCTGAGTTTTTTCCTCTTTCTCTCTTTCTCTCTCTTTAGTATTCTTCCTGAATTGTATTAAATGCTGTTCTGTGTCTTCTAAGTTCTCTTCCAGTTATATATTTTATTTCAGTGATAGGTTGGAAATTTGTTTCTCTTGTTGCTCATAGCATGGTATTCATGTTTGGCTTTGCAAAGTTGAAATGGCTGGAGCTCATTATCAAATGATGCTGTCTTTTAATGTTTCAGGATACAAGTACCAACAGTGTTATCTCAGAAATCAGTAATAAAATTGACACTGAAATAGCTTCCTTAAAAACACTCATGGAATCAAATAAACTCGATACAATACGTTATTTGGCAGGTATGTGATAGGCAAGAAGGTGAGTACCAGTATTGTATTTTGGTTGTGTAACATTTTATTCAGGAATGTATGCAAAGTGAATTCAAGAAGTCAGTTGTGTAACAGCAGACAACTGGGATTGGGGGGGCAGGACCCTCCCCAGCTGAAGGAAACGTGACAGAGGACACAGAAGAGGTGGGAATACGCAACACAGCTGTGGTTGGACTGGGACTGCACCCACAACATGGACATGTTGTTTTAATGTGGTTGTTTTTTTTTTTAAAGAAAGAAGGAAATAAGCCTAAATACCTTGTCTGGTCTGACAGTACCTCTGCTTGCTGCAGGGCAGCTGCTTATTTAAGTTACCCTGAAATTTTGTTGATATTCAGGACTAGTCTGAGAGTGACCAGTTCTGCCTCCCATTCAGTCCTCCACAGACACAGTGCCAGTGTGGCAGTACTGGGACTCTCCCCTGCCAAGCAGAACAAATCTCAGTCTGATTTGAGATTGTCTTCTCAATATATGCTTAACTAGTGAATTTCTTACTGTGTTGGAGCTGGATAAAAAGAGAGTAATGCATTACAATTGGAAGTGAGAACAAGTTCAGAGGAAAACATAATTAGCTTTATTCCAACATTAATTGAAACAGCAGCTTAACAAATCTGAAAGACAGCTTAGCCAGCTTCAGAGGTGCTGCCTGGATATCTTAATGTTTTGTCAGCTCTGTGTCTTGTTAGTTCACTGTCATTTTCTTCAGTGGGAAATCATTTTAATTGTGTCTAATGCAAGACAGCCATCTCTCCTGTAATACAATTTCCAGTAGCTGGGTGACAGTAGTTAAGAGTTACTGCAGCCTCTTGTGCTCTGGATTATCCAGCATAGTTATGCGGATGTGTCCCTGAAAACATAGTTCCTTGGGCTCCTGCATTTGACATTGTCTTTTAAAACTATTGTGTAAAAGGTCATTGTCTTTTAAAATTACTGTCTCATTCTTCTATCTGTTTGCAGTTAATTTCCTGTATGTAGAAGGTGATACAATTTAGTATTTAGCTAATTCATTTCTTTTTCTTTTTAACAGCCTCAGTGTTCACTTGCTTAGCAATAGCGCTGGGATTTTACAGGTTCTGGAAATAGATCCAAATGGAATGACTGCATCAAATACAGGATGAGAAAAGGCCACCCAGGCAACATCAGTTCGATGATCATGTTTGCACTGTAGATAACCTTGGTACCTTTTTGGTTTTGATATTCTTACTGTGCACTAGAAGTGTTTTCTGATATGTAACACTAAAGATCAAAATAACTGGGCGGGTGGATTAGGCAAATAACAATATTTCATTGTCCCCTATTGAAGACTATTTATTTCAAAGGGCTTCTTACACTAAATCAGAAACTGTTTCCTAATGTGTTTCAGAATTAATTTTGTTTCCTGTTTGGAACATTCTCACACTCAGCTCCTCCTGAACTGGAAATATTAAACATTTAACAGGCCCTTGAAATGGGAATGCTATTCCCAAGTTAGTGTTCCCAATGTGAGAATACTAATGCCAAATTCCAACAGATCTACTCTGATCCAAGTAAATTAATCTTAAATATAGGATCTGTACTTTTGCATTCAGTCTGTTCCCCTCTTTTCTGACTGATTGAAGCCTGCCCCTTTGCGTTTTTTTTATTTATATATAAGCACACACTCATAGGCCTTTATTAAAGAATCCTTGGTTTTCCTGAAAACTGGTTTACATAAATTTGAAAATCTCATGTAGAACTAAAATGTCTCCATAGGTTATTTTTTCTTTTCTTTTTTAAGTATCTTTTGCAATTTTTGTAACCCCAGAGGTCAAGAGAATGGGAGAACATCTCTGTCTTCCCAAGGAGAAATGCCTCCTCTCTCAGGAACTGTGTGCAGCCCTGGGGCAGATAAGTGCTCCTAACTCCTCCCTTCAAGTAGGGCAGGGTATTTCCAGTAAACCCTTATTTTCTGGGCATAGGATCTGGCTTGTAACATGGAAATACTCAGCATGGCAGTGGTGCCAGGGTGGTGGTGGTCATCCTCCTCCCATCTCCACACTCCCCTAGACTGTTCTGTAACCCTGTGGGACACGCTGACACTCCTCACTTCTACCTTCTGCAAGGACTTTGCAACTCCTCTTGCAGAGATGGGACATACCAACTGGCCGCCTTCCAAAACTGAAGCAGCTACACCTTATTGAGTACAAATACTTGGTTTGATTCTTTTAATAAAATATTTTTTTAAAAAAATCTTGTTGGATTAAACTTTTAAGTGGGCCCTTTGTGGGCTGAAGAGTATGTAGTACTGATGAATAGTAATTTTATTGCAGTTTTATTCTATTTACAGCTGAACTTGCTGGTATCCAACCAATTCTTATACTCTGCATTAAATCATTTATCGTCATTTAAGAAATGGGAAATAATTTCTTATATTTGCTATGAGAGAGACTTGAATACAGATTACCAGACTGTAACTAGGCACAGTGCCATTATACAGGGAGGTGAGGCTGCTTTTCCTGTTGTCTCTGCCTGGCTGTGAGCAGCAATGATCTCTGCAGGTGGCAGATTCTGTTGTAACTGTTACATGCACAAATCCATCTTCTTGTAAACTATAACCAGTTCTGAGGTTCTCTGAATCACCAAATCATTTATGTTGGAAAAGACCCTTAAGATCATAAAATCCAACTGTTAACCTGATGCTGCCAGATCCTAAGCACCACATCTCTGCATCTTTTAAATACCTCCAGGGATGGTGACTCAACTGCTGCCCTTGGCACCCTGTTCCAGTGCTTGACAACCCCTTTGGGGAAGCAATTTTCCCTCATATCAAATCTAAACCTCCCCTGGCACAACTTGAGGCCATTTCCTCTTGTCATCTCGCTTGTTACCTGGATGAGAAGACTGACCCCCTCCTCCCTACAACCTCTTTTCAAGTAGCAGTAGCAAGTGATACAGTTGCCCCTCAGCCTCCTTTTCTCCAGGTTAAACAACCCCAGTTCCCTCAGCTGTTCCTTGTAAGACTTGTGACCTGGACCTTTTCATCAGCTTCATTGGTCTTCTCTGGACAGGGAATGACCCGAGTTGATATTTTGCATGTTTCCTACATGAGCATTTAGCACCAAGTGATGTGGGAAAGAGGTCATCCACTGCAGCTTCTCACCACCACCCTCCCCTGCACACTGAAGTGGGCTCTAGAGACCAGATTTCTCCTCCTTAGCTCTTGCATAAGGCTTATGCTGTTGCTCAGCGTGCCTTTCCCTCACAATTGGTTGTGCACACAAAAACATTTTTTTTTTCTAGTACCTTTGAAATTCTTATAGATTAAGTTTCCTTTGGTAACTAAGGAGAGGGCAGATCAGCATCAAGCAGTAGCAAATTAACCTTGCAGTGCAAGGATTTCTTGCTGAAATCAAAACTCAAAATATGCATGGCGAGGGTTCCAAAGAAAAAGGAATTTCACAGTAGCACACAGATGAGTGAAAAACCTTTATATGTGAAGTCATGCAATGTTTTTAGGGCGTGGGGCAGAGGTCAGCACTACCACACCATGCCCTGTAGCCTAGTGAACTCCCCAGCCTTGAGGCAGCCCAGCGCTGCCCTTCATCTGGCACCTCATGAAGGCATCGCTTCCTGGCTTAGGAATGACTTAAAGATGAAAATCAAGGGACCTGGCACCTGTCTGCAGCTGTCCTGTCTGCAGTACTATCTGATTATTTTAGGAAGTGCTCTTTTTTTTTTCCTCCTAAGAATAGACTAGTAGATGGGGATACTTTTCTCAGACCTCACAGGGCCAATGACGTTGCTGCAGTTAGCTCTTGAAATGTCACCCTACAATTTACAAAGCTGTTGCTAAACTACAACCTGGACAGAAAAAAAGTCTTTATGCTGCTGCTTTTTTTTTTTTTTTTGGTAATAAAAGAGGGTGCTGCTGTGATTTAAAAATATTTTCTATCCCAGAGAATTAAAAAAGTAGTTCAGTGAAATGCAGAGAATCAGAACTCATCTGTGGAGCTGGGCTATGTGAACCCTTTGCATTATGTAGAATATTGTCGTTCTACCTTCTTAGTCTGCCTGCCCCTCGTCAGAGGTTCACTCCTCAGCGCCGTCTCACAAACACTCCTCCAGGGCTGCATGCCAGTTTCTTCTTTACTTTCTTTTTTTCTTTGCAAGACTCGAAGATGGTCTCCACTTCCTGAAACAGAGGACATTGCAGCCATTGAATAGCAATCACTTAAACCTTCTACCTCATAAGACAGTATTTGTGGCTTTGAGTAACCACAGAATACTGTGTTCAAACAGAAGCTGAGTGCAGAGGGTAGTCCCAGGGTGTGGAACAGTCACAGCAGGGGACAATCCGAAGGCCCCTTGGTTGTAGCACTCAGAGCAGAAGTTTTTTCAAAACAAACCTGCCTTGGTAGGAGTTGTCTCCAGTCCCAGCTAGTTACCCTAATGCCCAACTGGACTGTTTCAGACTGCTGCTGGTAAAAAAACTGACTACAGCCATTCTTCCACCCTAGAAATGGGACACTGTGCCACAGTTGTCCTAGATTTTTAAACCTGCCAGGGGAGTAGAATGGGTGATGTCTTAAAGTGAGCTGTGGAAGCAGAACGTGGCTTTTCTTTCAAAGGTGGCAGCACCTGGCAGGCCTGGGGGCTCAGCAGCATGGAAAAGGTTGGTCTCAAGGATACAGGTGGAAACAAACAGCTGTAGGAGCATCATGGCACCTATGTGGTGGCAGGGAAAGCTGGCCCAGGCTAAAGGAAAGGGGAAAAAGGCACAGGGGCAGGAAAGGCCTGGAAACAACCCTGCAAGGGGGGGCAGGAGGAGGAAAGCAGGGAAGGGAGGTAGAGAGAGGTGGAAAGAACTGTGCAACGTAGTTGTGCCAGACACACAGGCGTGTTTGAACGTGCACTGTGAAGCCAGTGCACACACACACGTGTGCCACAGGCACCACAGCGACCCGAGGGCCTCGCTGCGCTGAGCTGCAGCAAGTGAAGGCCACCCGGGGAACGCTGCACACGCGGCCGTGCCACGGTCGCCTGGGATCTGACAAGGGCAACTGGAGGGCTAAAATGCTTGGGATGGAAATTCCTCTGCCTTTCTCCAGTGATGTGCAGCACAGCACAGTCCACAGCTCCAGCTGCCCAGGAGCGGCACCGCCTCCGCTCTCAAGGGGCCTGAAACACCCTAGATGTTTCAGTGGCCAAATCCACACACAGCTTAAATGGTAACAAAATTGAGCTCTAAATGCTTGTTTCCTGCTCAGAGCATCCATCAAGCATTCTTCCCCATACACTCAGAAAAGGGCTATTATCTAGTAGGGACACTACAAGCACCTGGGCTTCCTTCAAACCTGGCTGAAGAAGGTGGCAAGGTTATCCCTTTTATCCAGCAACCCAATTTCTCCTCCAAGAAAAATGTAAATAATGTGAAGCACAGGCCAGCTCCCCCCCTCCTGCATGACTGCCCTAATAATCAGCTTATAAGCTGTTTTCTCTCACTCACTCCCTCTAAATCAGTGAAAATTGAAATACAGTGGTCACTCTGCACAGCTGCCAGCAGGGATATGGCTCTGTCTCAGAAAAGCAGACATCGTGCTGGTTAGAACACAACCCCCCCAAGAAAATGGGTATTCTCAGCTCCTCTCAGCAGAGGAAGGAGTTAAACCCAAGTAGCCCACATTGTCAGTGACTAGAAGCCTCACTGACTTTTATACTGGTTATAGCAGGGCCCTACAACCAGTTGCACAGCCAATGCAGTGCAGCGGTCAAGGCAGTTAAGCGAAGCTTCAAGAACAGCAATGAGCAGCCCAGGCAGGCAGGGCCATCAGCCTTGTCCGCTGGCTGCACCCTCGGAAGAACCAGCAGTGTCACTACACACCAGTTCCCACAACTCATAGCAGGAGGAATTCAGGTGCCTCACTCAAGGCTGCCGACTGACTGGATGGCAAAGATCTGAAAAATGGGGACGTGACTGTCACATCAGTTTGGGGGAGTTATATGGCAGGGAAAGATGTGAAACACCAGCTCTCCTGTCTGCAAAATTAGCATGTGGATTTCTGATCTATCCTCAAGATTTTATTTTTTTTAAAAGCTAGATTTTCTGTCTTTGCCCGCTAAGTTAATCAATAGTTCATATCTGCATCTTCTTTGCTGTCAGCAAGCTCGATAGTGAAGATGACCGACAGCATATGACAGACAAGAACAGTCACTGAAATCAGGCACTGCACACAGCAACACAGTACTGTATTACAGTTCTCCACCAACTCACTTCCCAGTCTGGTGTAAAAGGGAGGAAAACAGAAGAGTTCTGAAGGAAAGTTTTAAAACAAAAGAAATAACCTACAAGGTATGCTGTGATTGCTACAAACCATGTCAGCTGGGGGTGAGGGATTGACACATCAGGTTGACAGCTGATGTGAGCAGCCAGAAAGGTGGCCTGGTTAGAAGGGAAAACTACTGAATGGAAGAAACAGCCTGCTGAAAACTACTGACACAGAAAATGTCTGCCAGCCTGGAAACTGAGAGGCTGGGAACCAGAAACATCCTTGAAAAGTGCAGCCAGCCCCTTTGAAGTACAGCTGTGGTGCCTAGAAATTAGAGGCATCCTGAGATACCACCAATAAGCACAAAAGACTGTAAAGGCAATTTATTGTCTGAAAAGGTGGAAATAGTCTGGAAAAATAAAAAATGGTCTGAGAGAATAGAAACTTCATCATCTATTGGCTGATACAGGTGAAAAGTAGAAAATTAGAGATAGAAATGTCAGTATCTATTGGATGTTTGCAGTGGTGGTACCCTCCACCCTCTTACGTTTCGATAATATAAAAAGGGCATAATTTTTAATCCAAAATTGGGCCTCTCCCTCTAAAAACTTTCCATGCTGCATATGCCTTTCCTCCCCTAAACAAGATGAATTCTCCACATGAGCTTTCTATGAGATCTTGGACTCTCACTCATGACACCTGGCTGACTCCAGACTCTGTGACACAGACCATCTTTGAAGTGAGATCCTGTTATTTTCTTGGTCCCCTTCCGGGCCCACATTTGGGATTCAGTTTGTCCTCTCCTCTTTTGGGGATGGTTGGGTCCCCCTCTGGGATTACTTTGTCCTCCCCTCCAGGATGCTTTGTCCCCTTCTGAAATCTAATTCACTTCACATCAATATTATATATCCTTACATGTAATCAATCTTAAGTACATCAGTTGTTATATTGTTCGTAAGTTTGCTTCACTAATGGTAAGTTTGTAATAAACTGTAATAATATATCCCTACATGGTTACTGCTGTACTATGGATTGTTGCTTTACCACTGATTGCTACCATACTATTGACTGATACTGTATTATTGATTGCTAACAGTATGCTGTAATAGCTTGATATCTATTTTTTTTTATTTGCTTTATTAATCATAGGTATACTTACTGGTGGTGATTTTGTGGTAGTATACTTGCTGGTGGTGATTTTTGTGGTATTTGCGGTAATCTGTAATAGAGAAATTTAGAGGATATAAGCCTGTGTGTCCTCATGGATTACAGAATCCTACAAACCCACAGTTGCAATCTCTACGCATCCGCAGGCCGGGTGACCCTTTGGGTGGTGACAATGCCTCTCCCGAAGCACCAGTCCAGCCTCAGATATCAGGTACCAGCCAAGATGAACTGTCAGTCACGGCATATGCAGAGTGGAAGTACTCAGGGATCAGTCCACTCCCCTTGTTAATATGAAGAAAATCAGCTCTTCTCTGCCAGGGTACAAAGAGAAACTGATACCCTTTCACAGCAGAGCCTCTGTCAGGATGCAGCAAAAGCTACTGCTCCCTTCAGTGTCCCAAGCTAAAAGCTAACACATTTACTCCAGTATTTCCTAGCACCATGCCTGGGTATCTTAGAGAGAACAAACATGCGCAAGCAACAGGCAGTAGCCTCTGTCCCACACATCGGGGGTGTTTGTGTGGCACTCACCGGGGGGAGAGGAGGGGGGATGCAGGATTTCTCCAGGCTCTCCCTAAGGCGGTTTATCTCAGCACGGTAGTCATCCAGCTGGCTCTCCAGCTTCTCCCGCCTGACTCGTTCGTATTCCAGCTGGGCCTCCAGCTCCCTCACAGCCCTGACAAAAGCGGAGACAAGCAGAGCATGAAGCACATCCAAACCTGCCCTGGCTACCCCACGCGGTCCTGTGCCTTTGCTAAGGAACAGCTTGCTCACAGCAGAAAGCAGCACAGGACCCCCCACACCAACTGTGCTGGTGCGAGCTACAGCGTGCTCCTGCCTCAAGACTCTAACAGCCCTAAAGAGCCGTTTTCCTTCCTCGCTGTCAGCTGTGCTCAGCACAACCTGACCACGAGATGGAGATGTCTTCCCACACACAGAGCCATATGCTCCGGTCTTGTGTGGGCTGTAACCCAGGTCCAGCTCCAGCTCAGAACAGGGAGGAGCGCCCAGAGGGCAAAAAGGTTTCTATGAAAGAGAAAAAAAAAAAAAGTATAAAACTGGGATTCTGGAAGGGTCAAGGGCAGATTTTTTGTTTATGCCTGGTATCTCTACATCCTTCCTATTGATTGGCTTAGCCACAGATGAGGAATACTCAAATGACAGCCTGCATGATGCTTATTAAAGGGAAACTGAAGCACTGGCTGATAAACAGTTGCACAAGATCTCATTGCTCACACCCACAATGGCTCCTAAATTAATTGAGATTCCTGGAACTGGTTAGCTAAGACATAATTCACATATATTCTTATAACAGCAATTGACCTCACCAACTAGTCATCCAGAGTTGAGCTGGCTCTCCTCTGTTTCAGGATAAATTAGCACAGCTACCAAGATGCAAGACTGGTAAAGGGAAAAGGGAGATGTCTGCCCTCTGGATTCAAACAGCACAGCAGGAAAGCTCTGGGCAAGAGCTACCTCATTTCCTGGACTGAAGTATTCGTGACTCACACAGCCCAGAGCTACCAGGCTGTATCGGCCTAATGGCCTGTGCTTATGCTGGGAAATTAGTGCCTGAGGGCAACAGGCTGACTTCTTGCACACTTCAGATTTTTGGAGTGTGTCTCATTACTATGTGGCACACGTACGGTGGCAATTTTTTCCATGCAATGCAGTCTGGTCAGAGCGCTGCACAGTGGTTCACATCAGGCCTCTTACAGCCAGAAAACCTGGACTAAGGCAGAAATCTTCAAAATCTGCTACAGTGGCCTTCTCAAGTGGCAACTCTCACTTTTCATCTAGCAAAATGGTGTTGTCATTAAATATTTTTCAATAATTAGGTTTTCTGGCATATGATACAAGCATCTTGGGGTTTATTCACAGGTAGGTACCCTGAGAAGGGCAAGCAGGTACGCTGAGAAGCAGGATTTCCATTTCAAAAGGCCAATGTGGAGCTAGGGATGCTTTCTGTCCTCTACAGGTGGGAGAGACCCTTCAGAAACCCTCACAATTTATCTACTTTAGCCACGCATGCCTCAGAAAGCAACATCCCTTAAAGAGCCTTATCAGAGCCCTCTAATAGGCACTGCTAGCTTCTGAGTAGCTGCTCTATCCAAAATGAACTCTAATTTCTGCCATTAGTCAACAGTGACCTTTTCATCATTGCAGATAGATTGCTCTGACCTTCCAACGTAAGCATCAACATTTGAGATGGTTACCCTCCTTCTTTAAAGCCAGGACAGACACTCCTGGAACCGATGAATCTTATCCTGAAATACATGTCCAGTTATGCCCTGAAAGCATACAGTCTCTCCAGGAAGTCCAAAAAGGTGCTCCAGATAACTAACTCGGATGCAGATATCTACGCTGCAGACATATCAAGTTAAGGAAGATGGACTTTCAGCCTGGGCTGAGTCAAAGGGTGATCTGGAACCAAAAGAAATCCTGACCTCAGTTTCTTGGCTCATATACTAAATTCCAATCTGTGACACCTATTACCTGCTCCTGATCTGTTCTGTTCTGGAAGTCTGCTGTTCCCCTGATAGCATACAAGCTCTCTAGATACAGCCTCCTCTCAGTGACCACATAAAGCCAGTGGCTTGGGGTGGCCCAAACACACAATGGATGTGGTTATCTAGAGAGACTGAGAACAGTGGGTAGCCAAATCTTTAACAGGTTGCAGTAGAGACAGAGCGGTCTTTTGGATGCTTCATCATTGTTTAAACTCTAAATCTTTGATAGACAGAAGGGCTTTTCTTTGAAACTCAGACGGTCTGCCCATCAAGTCACCTGACTAATCTAACAGAACCCTTTCATTTAATGGAGACCCTCAGAATTAGACAGACGTCATGAAAAGTGCTTCACATGCAAGGGAAGGTCTGCTGAGATTTCTGTTTTCTGTGGTCTGGGTATGAGCTAATGCTTTCTTGAACATAGAAATATATTGCCCTTGACACAGAAATGTAGCAGGTCATTGAATAATTTCTGCTGTATATGCACTTTCACCCAAGCCAGGCCTTTTTTCAGATTTATTAACGTGCATACATGTGTTTGGCACTCTCGATGAAAACAAAACACCCAGGACTTACCAGACCTACTGCACATATGCTGCAGGAAAACCTGAAGGCCAAACAGATGATCTTGCACAAAAAGTGTGGGCCCATCAAACACCTGCGTGGTGCTGTGGGGCTGGTCCTGGCAGCAGAAGTTTAGAAATGGTCAGACAAATTGCCAAAGTCCATTTCTTTTTGGCCTGACTAAAGTTGGGAAGTGGAAAAGACAGAATGGCCGAAGCAATTTCAGTGTAAGTTAGCCTTAAAGAAGGCTTTAAATTGGGCCTCACAGTGTTAAACATTAGCAAGGCAAATTAACCTTACTTCTCAGCTTCCCTTTCTTCTTTTTTCATCTTCTTCTCCTCTTCAGTTATTCCTCCCAGCTGTCTGTAGTTACTGTAGGCAATTTCTAGAAGTTGCTGAAGTTCTTGAATCTTGCGATAGGCCCTTACTGTAAGACAGAGTTCTCTGGGCAGGTAAAATGCATGAAGACAGTCATGCTGGAATCCAATAGTCTGGAAAACAACCTCACAAACACAGACCAGAAATAACACTGCTCAGCAAGTACTGAGTTACACCTGACACCCACACAGCAAACTGATTTCAAAAACAAGTAGCAACCCAATACGGTTTCACCAAAATGGATTAAAACAGTGTAATAATTACATTCTGATTGCCCTCTGCTATGCTAATTTTCCACAACTGGTTTGAGTGCGAAGTAGTACAGATATCCTGTTAACGAGCTCATCTTACAGCAAAAAAGTCACAGCAGTTGGCAGAAACTGTGCAACTAGGACTATAATATCTTGACACCAACTTTTTCAAATAAGGAGTGATGGAAAGATTGCTTACTGCGTGCGTTCCTTTTCTCTGCTTTATCCAGGGTTAAATCTTCTTTGCTATCTGTGCTCCCTTCCACACCATGTCTTTCAAAAAACTTTATGTTGTTTGCATCTAGTTCTTCATCACTAGAGTTACTGTCTCCAGTTCTTTGTGTCAAAAGTTCCACAGCTGCCAGCTGGGCAAATCTGCACAGAGAACAGTTAACCTACACTGAAATAGCCCCATCTTCTGGAAAAATGCATGTGGTTGATTGATGGAAACTCTCTGAAACTCTTCATGTTCCCATTTATTGGAGGGGTTTTCAGGATTAAAGGAAGCACTGGTACACAAACTACAAGCAGCTAATCTGCTTTTTATAATATTCTGATGGCATGGGCTCTACCTCATTAGAATCTTATGTCAATGACTCCTACATCAGAAGTATCTTTTCCTTTGCAGAATTTCTTAATTGAATCTCATCAGAAACTGCGTTATTTTTATTAATGCAAAAATCATCTGACCTTCACTACTTCTCATTTACTTTGTACAGAAAACTGTGAGCATACTGGTTCACAACTTTCCTTTTGCTGATCAGCTAGTTTTCATCTTTTAAGTCTAATCTTGCTAAAAACAAACAAACAAACAAAAAAAAAAACACATTAAATTAAATTAAAACCTTTTATAGCTACAATACAGTTTTGCTTATCACTCAGAGCTGGAATTCATGGCTGGAATTCTTGCTCCGTCACTGAAAATCAGGAATAATTTCAACAAAGTTGACATGATATTGATATGTAAGTAGTAAGTAAATAAATGACAGGGCTACAGAATATGTACTGCTACCTCTTGGCTACATCCTTTGGAGTCTCTCCATCATCATTTGTAATGTCACAGTCAGCTCCCATGTCCACCAACCACTGTAAGCAATGGATATGTCCCTGTGCAGCCGCTAAAGGAAGGAAGGAAGGTGCACACAAGTCAGTTATATACAACTGGTGTTGCAAACCTAAAATGTGTTCCCTTTGTCATGCTTTGACATGCCAGAGGTTGGGTTGACTAAGATGCCACAGGGGAGACACTATTTCAAGAGAAGCCTATGTATCGAGACGCTCAAGTCACATGGGTACACACAGTTTTGGGGAAGATCATGTGATGGGGTTTTGTGACTCTTTCTAGTTTCAGAAGTTTACAGCAACTCTTCTGGGACACAATGTAACCTAAAATTGCCCAGTGTCATGTGCTGAGCATGAGACACACAAATAACTGCTGCCCCACACTGTCTTGCAATAAGGCCTATGCACCACAGATCTGCAGCAAAGCACTGTCACCTCTGGCTTTGTGCTCCCATATGTCAGACACAGCTGGTTGTCCCAGTCTGCAGTGTACGGTGCTGTCTCACGGAGAGAAGCCAGGGCTTTGTGCTGGGGCTATCGGTACATCATTTCTTGGGACAGACCCTCAAGACAACACTTCTCAGCTGCAGCCAAACACAACAGTTTTGCCTAGTCATAGGATCTGGCATTGCTACTGCTCATACTGCACGGTGCCAGGAATGATGTCTCACATATGGAAGACAGTATTTGGCATCCCTAGCTGAAACCTGTAAGCTGTTTTTCTCAAGGAAGAATAAATCAGTATCTTGACAGCAGCCCCTTTGGATGTTTGCCATATTTGTTTTCTTACTGAGATAAGGAAATTAAATTACAGTATCAGCTGTAGTATTTCTCCATAACACCAACACTGCATATACAGATTGGGGTTAGCACTATCCCAAGAAAAGAGAGTGGGAAAGAATGTAGAAAACATTTTTTAAATCACTACATATCAATTTTTTTAATGAGAACTTCAATTATGTTTTTAAAAACTCTACCATTTGTATCTAGTCAAAAAGAAATGTAGGAAAGTATTAAAAATGTATTACAAAAATACCTCCCTCTTTCTTTCCTCTTGTACTTCTTCTTTCAGACATTACTATGAAAGCCCCAAACACAGGACCATTTTTTTGTAATGCTAGCATTCCACTACATATCAAGGTGTTACATACCAGAAGTTTACCTTCCTTCACAGCATTCTACCAAATGACTTTGTTGTGGTTTTTACAACATATCTCCACAGTACTGATAGGTTCAGTAAATAAAGGCCCAGGCCACGGTACAGATCATCCTTATACCTAGCTAGCTAGTGTTTCTAAAAGTCACACTTCACCTGATAAAAAACCTAGTTTTCAGTTTAGATGTTGTTTTCTCTTTAATATAAACTCTTCTTCCTTGACTTCAGCTTGGTTATTTTGTTTTTAATGTAACATCTACACACACGTACATGACAACATAGGTTTTTCAGGGTTGCCCTTTCGAGCCCTCAGGAAACGAGATGCTGTTTTTCATGACATTTATCTGATAAGCGGCCACTTGAAAAACTAGGTAAACAAGTCAGCAACAAACAGTAACAAGCTGAAACACAGTTCATAATTACTGACCTTTGTGCATAAGAGTGGATCCCTTATCATCCCGCTCATTAACGTTGATTACTCCACTGCTCACTAATCTTCTAAGCACTAACAAGTCCCCTTTGAAAGCAGCGCCATGAGCTGGGAAAGCTAAAACTGAAAATGAAATACTCAGGTTTCCAAACAGATGCCAGTAACTCCACTAAACATGCTCGTATTTGTCTCACGGCTTGCCTCTCTCATGGCAACTTATGGACACTTCTTAGCTGTAGTTAGCAAGATAATGCAGTCTTAATTAATTAAAATGTACCTGCATAACTAGCAGTGTTCATCATACACTTGACTAAACATGTCTTGGTTATGGCTGCAGGCATCTTATACAGCTTAGAGATTAATTTCATAAACCTGAAATAACAAGTATACCTTTGTATTACAGTTGATGCTGTATTACTGGTGGTAATTGAAGTAATTTGCCTGTTCTAAATTTCATAGTCTAACCAAATATATAAACTATTTTACTTCTCCTTGCTTAAAAACCACCCATACAATTTGATTTTTCTAGTTATTTTTTATAGACAGGGAGTATCGACATATATACCTGCATGTATGATGAAAAAAGACTAGCAGATAAAGACAGTTAAGTGCCTGGAAAAAGCAGAGAGGTGAAGATGCACTTCTCATACTCTTGTTCTGTTGAAGGTTCTCCTTACAGACCTTGCCACACTTGCATCCTTCGGCTGTTCTGACTGCAGTAGTACTGCTGGTTATCAAATAACCTTAATTTCAGTGGGACATTTCCAAGCTGAGTTGCTATTCAACACAAGTAAGGGATTCTGAGCAGGCAAATCTGCAAACTCATTAAAATCATAGTTTGTCTGAATCTCTGCTGAGTCTAAGAACATGGATAACTTGGCATTCCTAGTGCAACACAGTGACAAGTTTTAATTTGAAGATGGGCAAAACTAAGATATTTATAAAATCACAGTGAGTATCCCAGTCTTTAGCTATCAGTAAGTGTAGTAAGCATTGAAAAGAACTGCTCTTCCTCATATCAGTAATTTAAATGTCATACTTCTGCTCATACAAGTTTTCAGAATCAAGCATTTCTACAGAATTACAATGCCTATTTTAAGAGTATCTTGATCCATACTCACCTTCCTGTGTCTCCAGATGCTCCCCCTCTTTTTCCACATCATCAATATACTGCAGAATATTATCTTTATAGAACCGTTCAGCCAAGTCCCTTGGAGTCTCTCCTTGGTCATTCCTGGCTTTCAGTGTGTGCATGACACTGGCCATTTTACTGACCAAGAACTTAAAGCAATGCAAGTGTCCTTCCACTGCTGCCAGATGAGCTATAGCACAAGGTGAAACAAAATATGTTAGAGTAGAGCACCGCTGCCCACCAAGAAAGCAGTGCTCTCACCACTGGTTACATATAGCTCATGTACCAGCACTTCAGCCACACAACACTGAGTAACAAGTAGGAGCAGCCTCAGTTGAATAGGGAATGTTCAGCTCCTGTCCAGGACAGAGTTCAGCTCTATGCAAAGGAGGTAAAAGAAAGCTGTCAAGGATAGGATTTACAAAGATTCCCTGGCAGAGTTGACTGCAGAAGACAACAAAACACTGCTAAGAGACCACTGAGCACTAAGTAGGAGAGTGCATGGCTGGGGTCTCCCCCATGAACATGAACCTCGCTCTTCAGCAGCTGTCTGACTTTGCTGTGCTAGGGATACCCATTACAGAAGGCCAGCAAGTGGTGTCCTTGATCTGGAGTTAAAGCCATTTCTGCTTTAGTCCCACCTCTACTGTGCCACCACAACCAAGTTGCATCACACCCTTAGTTACCCCACCTATAAAATGAGGACAGTGACATTCACTTTACTGGGTGAAGTATCTGAAGGTATATCCCATAACAGAGGCTTCTATTTATACCATTCTATTATATATTTTATTTCTTCAACTGTTGTAGACAGTTGCTGTGTGCAGGAGCTGCTCCATCTCACCATGGCAATGACAGCTCCCCTGTAGGGGTCAATCATTTCCTCCCCTGCCCTTTATGCTATGCTGAGGTTTAGTTACTTATTACTACTAGAGTGCTGGGCCCATAACAAAGTAAGTACAAAACACAAGCTCATTATTTTGAAATGAGTAGTATTCTCTAATCCAATTAATGGGAAAAAGGTGCCAAATAAATATTTATTATGTGTTAACGCTCCATGAAAAAGGTCTATAAAACCTGGCTGATGTTCTAGTGGCAAAACGATTAGTTTGTCTCCATATAAGAATCTCATTATCTTCATAATGAATAGACAATGTACCCAGGACCAAAAAAAAACCCCATGTCACTTAAGTTTTGGCACATGCAAGGTCTCTATTGCAAACCATCCACAGCTTTCCAAGTGTAGTTGCTCTAAAAGGTGATGGACATTGGTTTTACAGCAGGATTACAACACTTAGGTACAGATGATTGCGAAAGTTTAATGCAACAAAATCCGAGCTTCACTGAAGTCAGCGCAGCTTCTCCCATTGTCTTAATTTTATTTGGTGAGTCAGTTAGGAAGAAGTGAAGAGGTATCTTGTTAAAGGCAAGTACTGATTACTAGTCAGCTGGTGAAAAACTGACTCAACTCTTGTGAATCCACTTTCAGATACCTAAAATCTCAGGGATAAAACTTCACCTTTTAGGATGAAACTTTTTTTTTTTTTTAAATCAGATGTCTGTTCTATGCAAAAAGCAGTCAGAAAAGCTCAACATTTTCTGCAAAGATGGCAAGGGGAAAATAGATTGAAGAGTTGTATTCTGTTCATGTATTTTTCCACAGTTTCAGTGGGATGCTGTGGAAGACACATATGGGAGCTTTTCATAGCTGGCTTTTAACCTGTGTTTCTTAGTAGCTAGTGCCCAACATGTAACTGTGCCGTTCCATCCTCAGGCACACTGAGCACTTGCAGTTGAGACTAAAGCCAAAGGGTACTGTGATGTTAACACAGCTATGTGTTATACGCAGCTTAGTGCTGAGAACTTTGAAAAACCTTGTCTGAGGCATCACGAATAGGCAGTGGGTAGTTGGCATTGGTACCCCAACTTCTCTGTGTTTCATCTCACCTTTTATAAAATCAGGCTAACACTAGTCACTCTTCTCAAAGTTGCAAGTGAAAAAAACAGTATATGTGAAAAATTGAGATGTTGAGCTACGATTAAATTAATATCATATTTAGAACAGATTTAACTAGTGAGCAATAAAAGAAGCATGGATATGGCCCAAAACCTAATACAAAGAAAAAACAAAATCTTGAATTAATAAGCACAGCCCATTCTGTACACTGAATGAGCCACAGTTCTCTGAAAAAATCAGCATGCTAAAGCTAATTAAAGCCCCTGCTATAACACACACATGCAAAAGGTGCAGACAATTTTTAAGTTTTAGGTGTATGGTATTGCAACCTCAGTAAATTTCTTTCAGTATACTCTTAAGAAAAATTACAGCACTGCCCAGGCTAATCTTGAAGCTGAAGTATGTAAAGATGATCTAAGTTCACTTTGCTGTTTCACAAGCTGAGGTAAAGCTGTTCCATATAGCACACTACTTCTATTAATCTTTTGCTAGCAATGTTCCAAAGCATTTTCTTTCATTTGGATGATAATATGATCAAATGAAACAGAACAAAGGCCGGAGGATCAAGATTCTATAGACGTCTTTTCTACTAAGCAGTATACAGAGCACTTAAGTAGAACTGTGCTGGCATTTGCTATCCCTCCATACAAGTCTGTTATCAGGGAAGTGTTCCCAAATGCAAATAAAGCTACCTTCTACGCTGCCACCAGGGTGCCTAACACCATGACCCCTTATTGCTAATACACCAGATGTCCTGCTGGGGTGCAAAAGCCTCTCATTCTTTAACAAGACCCAGGTTTGAAAAACAGAACACAATCAGTTTACTAGGTAAGTGGTGCTTAACAGAGGTTAAAAGATTTTAAGAATGGATTTAAAAAGATAAATCTATGAAAGTTACAGAGAAAAAAAAAAATCATGTGACAAACCATACGAAGGAAAATGCTAAAAGGGGAAGGATGCAGTGAGAACCCAGGATATGAACAATATCATTCAACTTACGGAGGGTATTGAGGCAGTGGCATGGTAGGCAGGGGGACATTGGAGAAACTATGAAGACCAAGGAATAAACACTGCTCATTTTTTGTGCTAAAGCAACTACACTTGTGATTATGAAAAAAGTACAGATTACAAATACAGAAATACTGGTCTTCCAGAAATCAGGATGAAGAAATCACAGGTAAATGAGAACAAAGGTTTTACCAGATCAGTTAAGAAACATGGGATACAAAAACCTGCATATGGACATGACAGAATCTGATCACACTGGCACAGCCACTAAAGCCTGGCACAAATTCAAAAAGGAGCATATAGCAGCTGAAAGTGCCTCCTGCTCCACCGAGCCTTCTCCTCCTATGACCTTCATTGGCACATGCGCTCCATCTCACGCACAGGAGATGCTGCCCACCTGCACAGCGCGCTCAGCCGGGCTCAGCCGGCTCCCTGTTCCAGCCCCCGTGAGCTCTGATCCTTGCCAGCAGCAGCACGAGGTGAACAGGATACTGCCACCGACAGATAAATACTTTGGATTCTATAAATCCCCCTGTCATCATGAAAATGGAGAAACTATGTTGATTGCATGGAATCAAATAGCAAACACTGCTGGTATGTATTACTTGTAATTTGCTACAATTATCACATAACACAACTGTAAACCAAGGATTAAAACCCATATGATTTATCCTGGTATACCTGGAAGGTTTCCATTGTTATCCACATCATCTATACACGCTCCCCATCTAACAAGAAGCTGCAAACACCCCAGGCGACCATGAAAAGCAGCATAATGAACAGGCTTCCAGTCATTCCTGTCTGAAACATTTACATTCTAAAATGAAAGCAGCAGGTTAATTTGTTCATTTATCAATCTTAGACACAAGACAAATTTTATAAATAGGAATCAGCTGTTCATTGTGTTAAATTATTCAAATCAAATCAAGTAACATTTTTCAAAGTTCATGCTGTGTATGCAGTTCCCACTCCAAGATAGGTACTTTTCACGGGTTCTTGGTTTTATTTAAATAATACACACATAAAAGCATCTTTAGACATACTTCTGTCCCTGCATTGGTCATTATTCCTTAAATATTTATCTGGATTAATTATTTTTTTTAGGTTTATGTCTCTTTTACTATAGAAGACTTGTACAATTGCAAAAAATCACAACCACCACTGCACCTGATCTTCATTTAATGACATCCTCAGTGAAATGTGGTTTCCTCACATTATTGATTCTCTCCAGATTTTTGGGTCATTTCCCCATTGTATCTTACAACAAAAAAATGGTAATTTACCCTAAAATTAAATTCACCAACAGTAATTAATCTACAGTCCTAAATCTCTAGCTGGGGAGAGTTTTCTTTGGAAAAAGACACCAGACTTCAGCTCTGTGCTGGGGAACTGCAGGTAAGAGTCTCTCACCACTCCGCTCCGCAGTATGGTTTGCAAGGTGTACGACTGCCCATGGGCTGCAGCTAAGTGTGACGGTGTGCACCCACGATCGTCTTGAGCTTCTGCGTTTGCTCCATTTATTAACAAAGCCTAAAAGGAATGCAAAGCAGAACTTCAGTCCACAAGCTGAAAAGGCAAACATTGCCTAGCAGGATGACTTGAGATAATCAGTGGGATAACTCTAGGCTGACCACCTCAAGGCCTGCACTACACAAAATAAACCTGTTTGCACAGATAGTGCAAATGAGCGCGCTGGTTTTAACAAGAGCGACTTGATTCTGGATGTAAAGACATCAAGATGAGATACTCACAGCTCCATCGGGAGCTCTCCCAGCTGACCTTCATAATGAATTTGTTCAAATGGAAGGTCTGCCCTACTCACTTTCTCTTGAGAGTGAATATTTATACATACCTGCATGCAAGCATCCTGACCTCGGATAGCTGCAAGGTGAGCTGCTGTCCAGCCTCCAACAGTTACGTGCGTTACATCAGCTCCGTGCCAGAGCAACCAGTGAAGGCACTGCTCAACCAAAACCAAAGTTTTCTATGTAACTATTCTTATCGAGTATCTGAGGCACATTTTAGCTATAATTTATCAGTCACTGTTACATTTCAAAACAGTATTGGAATACTTCATTAGGGAAATATGACACCCCAGAGCATGCCTTAGTGCATTAAGAAGTTACAGGTAAGTTATACATTCCAGGTTTCACCCAAGGGTAGAAAAAGTGCAAATAACCTACTAATTCAGACCCTAGCATTGATTTTACAGTATGGCTTCTTAATTTTACTCTTATGGTTTTAAAATGTAATCTGCGAGAGCATTCACATGGCACAAGGTAAAAGCATTGGAAAAAAAAATGCAAACACACTCACTTGAATTCCAGCTAAAATTAATGGCAGGAAAAATACCATGAACCAAATTTAAAGCCTTATTTAACTTCATAGGCTTCTAAGGTGTGCAAAATCCCATCTCTCTTCTTGTCCTTCCACAGCCTAGCTTTGTTTTATTCACCTTTTTCCAGTAGATATTATTGCTTGTAACAGAAAGCTTTATGGACTACCGAAAAACAGCTAAATGACCAGTTAAAACTTTTGACGATATATTATTATGATTTATTATCTTCTTTCAGGCCAGCCTACAGCTCTGGTTCCTCCACCTTTTCCACCAAGGAACTTAGGGACAAACAGATGACAGATAATTCAATAAAGTCTAATACAGTGATTGCAAAGTAGGAGAGTCAAATGAAAAATGGCAGAATTTATATGGGCAGAAAAGGGTGGGTAAGCAATCTATTTTTAGGGTTGACAACATGATGATCACCATTTTCTTGAAAGTTTCTGTACATTCCAGAAACAGCACTGCACTTCTTATTTTGTGAGTTTAGCAAGAACTTTACATTCTTTCCTTTGGGACATGAATTTGTAGATGGTTATTCATGGCCTTGTTGCTTCAAGGTTAGATTGCTATAAAGACTGTACAAGGAGGCTGCAACAAGAAGGTGAATGTTGTGCTGAAGAGAGCAGTTCAGTCCCTCTGGAAGTTAAAAACATTCATGCAAACACCTGCTGATTTCTCCATCAATATTCAATCTTTTTATTTATTAAAATGTAAGACTATTTCTATAGAGAATGAGGCATGGGACAGGACACTGGTAAACAGAAGTAATATGTTTTCATGTCACTTCTCACCTGTTTCAATCACCTTTAGAACATTTTACACATCCTACAGGACTTCTTAGGTGTCCCAAAAGAAGGCAAAAACACAATAGGGACAAAAGAAGGTTATCAGTCTGGCATATTTTTTCAGAGTAAGAAAATAACTGATTTGGTAATGTAATCTGGCAATGTTGACTACACCCATTGCCTGGGGCTTTAGAAAGGGAAAGTGAAAATCTAAAATCCTGTACTTCTGCTACTGGTGAAAATACGTAATGAGAAAAACAGGCAGAGATTATTGATTTAGCTCGATCAAATTTTGTGTCCAGCCTCTCCTAAAGAAGGAAAATATTAACTTACAAAAACCTTGCCATGTCTGAACACTAACATAAAGTTTTACCTCGAGACTTCCAGAGTGTGCAGCAGAGTGCAATGGTGTGAATTTGTGGACTAAATCCACCTCGTTAATACCAGCTCCACTTTTTATTATTGATGCAAGCTGTTCTACATCACCAGCTTTCACTGCCTCATGGACACTAGTATAATTTTGCTTCTTCTTGACAGCTATTGAGGAATAATAGAAGAGCATTAGTCAGTTCAGCAACATTTAAGAAATAGGAAATAAGTGATGAATCAAAGAAATATCAGTGTCAGCTTCACAGGAACCAATCAAAATGTTCAAAGTAACTTCTTATGTTTGTCAGAAATAGAGCAATATGCAAAAACATGAGACGGTCATGCCCCCTCCAGTCCCAGCAAAGGGCACAAAAGAATAAGACCCAGAAGAAAGATGGCAAGACGCACAGCAAGAACAGGAAGCACAGATACTCCATCTATGTATGCAAATGCTGGAGCAGGTCCACCCCAACACTGGCTCTCTTCCCAAACCGCGGGCATCACAAACTCTTTCATTAATCACATTTTCAAGTACACCACTAGGAAGGCTCCTCACTTGGGCAAACAAACCCTCAGCCACCACTTCCCAGGTGCTTCACATGGCCACGCTGCTTCTGCTGCTGCCTAAGGACTGGGCATAGCACGGCATACTGTGCTGGAGGGCACCAGAGCCTTCACCAGGTGAGTGTACCATGCAATTACTCTTGACTGAGCTACACAGATCGGTTTCAGGACAAGCTGCTATCAAGATTAAAGCTACTGTACAAAAGCAGTTCTTTATACAGTGTGTTAGTCACCCTGTATTGTTCTCTTGCCAGAACTATGGCACTTCTCTGTCACAGCTCACTGTTAGTAGCCTGGTATTTTGCTCCCATCAGAGTCAGTAACATTTTCACTGACCTCAGTGGCACAGAATCAAACTCTAAATGTAGAAGCACTGGGGTCAAAAAAAAAAAAAAAAATTAAATCCATCACCAAGCCATGGGATCAAATAACCTGTGTTCTCCTTCAGGCCTTTTCACAAATTAACTACATGACTGGAAACAATGGGAGCTACATATCCAAACCCCCTTGCAACATCTCAGTATTTTGCCAAAACTTGTAAACAGAAATATTTAAGCAGATCTAACGGCTGAGGGGTCTAATTTCAGATAGCCAAGCATAAAAAAAACCTAAACCAATTAGTAATCACCTTCTAGAGTAGTCATCATTTCAGTACCAAAGTGCACTAACACCGTTTTGTAAGATTTCACACTCTTAGAAGTCTTGAAGAGGTGGGCTGCTGTTTTGCAAGTCAAGCAAGCATGAAAATGTAGGTCTTAAGGTATTAGTGCCCCAGCTTCTCTGCCTGTGGAGAAGAAACGGTAGCAGTAGTTAAAATTGTTATGCAATTTGAGATTAAAAAAATTAAAGAATATAAATGAGATACTGCATGAACATGTTTGTGATATATGTAAAAAAAACACTCAATACGATTAAAAACAGCCAATTTACCAGTGCCTATTTTTATGTAATCTGTAGCATGACAGTAGTGCTCAGGGAGATTTGGGGTTGCCACAGAGAGGAAAAAAGAGCTGAAGCTGTTTCAATAATCCAGGCTGACCGTAACACACCCTGTGCTGTAACACAGCACTTGATCTTGTGGCTGTGTCTCATGCCACTTCCACCTCCCCCAGCTCAGCAGGCTGTATCGATGCCCTGCGCAATGCAGCTTCAGCTAGGAACCAGGACTCCATTCTGAAAAATATAGTATGAACAAACAGCAGCAGCATAGAAACACAGAATAATTCAGGTTGGAAGGGATTTCAGGAGGTCATCTAGTTCATGTTTCCAAGTAATATCTAAGTATGTTTTGTGGTTTGAGTTGTTTTTTTTAAGAAACAATATCACCAGGACATAATTTTCCCACAAGGGAGTAATTTCTCATTATGCCAAGTGAGGGTTAGAGACTTCAGTGCAATTATACAGATTTACATCAGAGGACAATCTGGCCAATTACAGTACTTGCCAAAGTACTAATGTGTTTAACACAATGTTCCAGTGTAGCCAGTTCAAGGTAATGGTTTTTTTTGTTTTTTTTTGTTTTTTTTTTTAATCCAGAAGCAAAACAAACGACAAGGCCAGCCAGCAGAATGGATTCTGTCTCCCTTCTCCCTCTGGAGACCTACAACTGTATGGAGATTGATGCAAAGTGCTGCTGCACGGTTTCTGGGCGCAGGCCATCACGAATAAGCCAAAGGCAGCTGACCTAGGACGGAAAATCAGTCAACAGCTGTTAACATCAATTCTGTACAAAATAGCCTGATTTTGGAAGTGAAGGACGGGTTCCATAATTTTTGTGCAATTTTTTATCAAAACTGCTGTCAAATGCTCACTGGACATTCTAAGAGAAAACTCCTTTGTAGAAAGACTTCATTTTGATAGGAGTACTTGCCCACAATTCATTAATGAAATTAAGCAAAGAAGAATATGGCTCAGAATGGGGCGGGCAGGGGAGAAGAGACAATTTTAGGTTTTACAGTATTTCTGTAACACACACACAAAACCAACCAACCAACCAAACCCACAAACAAACAAACAAACAAACAAAAAAACCACCAACAATCCTATGCTTGGCAGCAGCTGCAGGGGACAGGCTGCCTACCCCAGCCATGGCTCGCTGAAGGTGGAGGCCGCGCTACTGGGCCCCGTGACGGCCGGCCCGGGCGGGGGGTGACCGCCGCCGTTATGCCGCCTTTCCCCGCGCGTGTGGCGAATACGGAGCAACCTCAGTGTTCTGTGAGGGGTGCCGGCGGAGCCACATGCCACAGAACCGAGGATTTGGGTAAAAAAATCGATCAGGAAAGCTGGAGTGCGGCGGGCGGTCTCTGTGCCGCTCCGCGCCATGGCACCGCCGCCCCGCGGCGATTCCCCCCCCTCACGGCCCCGGGGCGGGAGGCGCGGCGCTGCGGGGGGCGCAGCTACCGCCCGCTGCCGCCTCGGCGGCGCTGGGGGGAAGGAAAGCCCTGAGGGCAGCGGCGGGGGAAGAAGGAGCGCGGGCGAACCAGTCTCACCGGCCGGCGGAGGCGGCTGCAGGGCGGCCCCTCACAGGAGAAGGGGCCGGCAGCCCGCCTCGCTTCCCGCACCTTCCTCCTCCTCCTCCTCCCCGTGCCCCACGCCGCAGAGGGGTTGCCATGGGCACAGTGTGCGCTTCCCCGCCCCTCCCGAGCTCGCCGCGCCCACCGGGCGGAAAATGGCGTGCGGGGCAGGAGCCTGGGGGGCGAGGGGAGGGCGGCGGCCGCCCGCGGCGGTGCGGGGCAGCCTTCCCCGCCGCGAGCTGCCCGCGGATGGCTGTAGCGCATGAGGGTAGGAAAGCAGGGGAACGATGGCGGCAGGGAGCGAACTGGAGTTGCCGGGTGGTGCTTTTTGGCAGCCCTGGGCCAGTGTCTTCATGGCGTTCCCCAGGGAGAAGTGTAACAAGTATCTGTTCTCGTCTCTGAAAAAATCAGTGGCGTGTTGACCGAGAGTTATTTAACCAGTTTACGCCCTCTCTGCGGGATAATCAGACTCCAGTCACGATTTTTATACATCTAACCCTCTCTCTGCACTAAGATGTTCAGAGGGTGCAAGGGGGGATGTTTTTTTCCCTGCTGTTACCTCATCCTGCTCCTCACTCTTAGTCAAAACCAGCTGGTGCCATGGAGGGAAGCCGGGTTTCTTTGATGGGCCAAAAAAAGAAACACACAGCATTTCCTGAGTCCTGCTTCCAGGCAGGATGAACACTTCCAATCGGATTTACAGATGTACATTGATAATTACATGGACCAAACAAGGTCCATTTAGAGCTTAACTACCCTGGTCATTAGGAAAGTTGCCATAAAGCCCCTTGCTGTAAAAAGATCACAGGTTATCTTTTTGTTATACCCCTAGTAGACAGGGAAATTTCTTCCCTTTTTCTAACAGCCTTCTACATATTGAAAGACATCCTAACACGGCTCAATCTCCTCTGAATTCCAATTTGTTTATAGTATTTCAGTACATAAAGTATTACTCAGGCCAGACCTACAGCCCTGTTTGAGGAAGAAGTTACAACACTGGAGTAACTCCCTACAGCACACAGCCAGCAGCCACACACACCACCTCAAGGACTGACTTAGCCATGATCAATCTCATATTTTTGTTCCTCTGGACTCTATCCAATTGAAAGGTATTTTTAAGGGTGACATCTAGAACAGGGCACACTCACAACTACAGTTACAGCCTTAATACTGAGAGTCGAGGAATTATTCACATATTAAAAACTGCTTGAAGCCTGGTTGTGAAGATGGGAAGAAGTGTTGCAGCCAACACTAAAACCACCATCACAGCTAATTATTTCTACGTACATCATACACTACAAGTGAATTCTGATTTCCTAAGTATCCTCACTGCAAGAGTAATGCACTAGGACTGCAACATTGCTCTTTTAGTGCTTATGTCTTGCTGCCAGCAGCTTTTAAAATACGCACTATGCACATGGCAGTGAATAAAACATTAAATGCACATTGTCCTAAAACACAACTGTATGATTATTTTAAATCCCACAAACATGCCAGTCACACAAACCCATTATCGAAAGGAAGAAGCTCACACTTAAATATATGCTTAATTTTATTTATTACATTTAAGAAATATTAACATCTCAGGATATCTGGTTTACCATCTAAGTCCAGTCATAAGCAACAAAAAAAAAAATGTTAACCATGTTTCAAATGAGCATTCTTACATTCATTCCCCCTGTAACGTAAAGTTTGTTCAGCTGTATTAAATTCTTACATGTTTGACTAATGGAAAAAAAAAAAAAATTAAAAATGTCTTAACTACCAGGCATCCTGGTTTGTTAATTGGTTGTTGGCACTTGTGTTCACAATCAAGTACTCCGGTTGGTTTGTTTAATTTTCCCCTTCTACCCAAGAACTGTCTTTTTGCCCCCCTTTTTTTGCCTTTTTTTTTTTTTTTTTTCCTTAAGTATCTGGATATGTAAGTTTGTTCAAATAAGTTTAAAAAGAAAATAAAAGAAATCTAGGGTTGTCTGTCTGAGAAGTTCTGCACTGCTTCCCTTAATAACCCATCTATGGGATAACTGAAGGAAGTTATTTGCTTCAGTTTTTATGAATCTTATTGAGCAAAAGTTCTTTTTAGTTCTATTTAAACTGAAAAAAGTACAGAAACACTGTCTTCATTTGATGGTGTGCATAAACATTACACTCCATATATAGCAAAAATATCTTTTATTTATAATTTACATTTCCACAAGTGAAAATTGTACATTTTTACATATACCATTTCATTCCATTAAATTTTCACGCATCTACAGAACTTTCACACAATGACACCTGAAACTGTGCAGGCAATAAGAAATTCAAATACAAAAATGTATTTATTAACCAAACAGTAGTTGAGGCCCTGCCTCAGTTGAACATTTTTATTTCATATAAAAAGTATTTGCCTTCCAGAGTTAACACAGCAGCTCTTCTGTAAAAAAAAAAATCATACCTCAGTTTGTTTAAACAGACTCATCAGGTTCTGTTTTAATTTCTGTAGATGCAGGTGTGCTCTCTTCTGCACAGGCAGTAGGGGTGTCATCAGGTTCTTCTTTGACTTTAGGTGAGTCACAGGACTCTTGTGTTTCTTGTTTAACAATGTTCAACATTATATTTAGTGGATTTTCTACAGGAGTCTTGCTGGGAGATGGTGTGCAATCAAATGATGATGTCTGCAAAGTGAAAGTCAATGTAGTATTAACAGACAAAGTAACTGGTTTACACTTCTGATCCCTTTTACTGTTTTTCAAAATGCAGACACATTGGTAGTCAGGCACTCAAAATCCAAACTTCTACTTTATCAAGATCATAAGAAAACAGATTTATTCTTTAATAGCATTACTTCTTCACAATTACTTTGAACAGGTATCATCCAAGCAGTGATGAAATGCTTAACCACATTACCATAAACTATTCCCTGCTATCCCCAGAGAAACTGTAACTCCAAAAGCCTTAAAAACATAACAGACTCCCCAACACCCATTTACTTAATTTTTGCAAATTCCTAAAATTACGCACATTACTCATCAATAAATGCATGATGTGTTTTCAAACCACGGTTTTGCTTTCAGTCACGTATGACACACAAACTGTCATGGCACATCATAACAAGAAATACAGCTTATCTAATTCTGTATTATGAACTTGCCATGCCCAAGGCCTTCAATTAATTGTCTAAGTCACAGGCAAGAGAGACAGGTAGCACATCCTGAACACATCTGCTCTCTGCAAAGTCAGAGATCAAGCAAACAAACTGAAAGCAAAATGCTTAACAAAGTAAGAATGATTCACTTACATTTTGGTAATCTTCATAGCAAGATGGATGGTAAATCTGAAAAATAATTGTAACACATTTAAGAACATAAATTATAGCAGGATCACCGGTTATGAACAGAACAGTGTCAATGGCACATATCACACCATTTGTCTAGAAAAATAATGGTGTGAGCAGGCCAAGTATGTTGTCAGATACAACTGAGAAAAGATCTGACGTATGTTTATTTAAGAAAAGTTATCATACAGAAGCCTGGTAAGTGTTGGGAATTATCTGTGTACAGCTACATACAGAAATAACTGAACCGGTATCTACACCCATATACAGAGACATTCATTTTTCTTTCAGCACTGCAATGTAAGGGAAGGCTAGTGACCCTATACTAGCGATACCAGCGCTTCACGCACTTCCAAAGGTTGAGATATTTATGTACTTGAAGCCAGGAGAACTACCACAGGAATCTTTTGGGAGAGAAAGAGCACTTGGTCCTCCTCCCCACACACTTTTTTTTCTGTAATTCTTTTTTTTTACTGCAAGTATCACATGTAAGTAAGATCAGATTACCTTTTCATCTACTCTGATAGCATTCTTCAGGTGCCACTCTTCCTCCTCTTCATCCCAATACTGTTCAAATTGCTCTTGGCAAATTTCACAGCTCTGAGAAGTTATTGGAGTAACAGACATAAGTGGGGTTATTGCAACAATTTACTCAACACATGAACTTCAGGAATCTAGTAACAGTCAAAAAAGGGTCTTTTAAATTAAGATAAATACAGTAACACTACAACATGATCTTTCCTCCACACTTTAAAAATAACTTTAGAAAAATTTATTTAAAAATTATTTGAGTAGAGTTTGCAGACTGAGCAATGATCATCATCTGGCCTTGAAGACTGTTTACTTGAGAAAGGTAAGCTTTGCCCTTTCAGCTAGGAAGTCTCTGTAAAACACTTTGTTACAATCTAATGCTGTTTTACTGTCATGTAAAACAATCCAGTACAGGGAGTTCGTTAGTTTTATTTATGGCATTATCGTCACTCTTTCACTTAACCCGGAGTCTCAAATCAAAAACGCAGAACTTTTAGATGAAGTATTAACATTTTTAGTACTTCTGTGCAAAATAATCAACTCTTGAGAACAAAGCACAGAAGTTAGAAGTTACTTTTTAAAATTAAAACAAAGGCTTTCATGTCTTGATAACTTAGAGGCTTAGCATGTAAAACTAAATTGTAATTCTATCAACATTTGTATTTGATTACTATACCAATTCATCTATCAAAATACAGATCTAGTGCTTACTTTGAGGTATTTCTTTGTCCTAATGCCTATCCTCCTACTGAAAAAGAAATTTCTGTGTCAAAGTATCAAAAACGCAGTACACCCAATCATTATTTGAATGACAATTTACCATTTCCAATTCACTTGCTCTATTCTTTCTATGGAAAAATTTAGTAAATGAACACACTTTGCCCATTTTCATTTTGCTAAAATGACAGAACACTAATGGGTGTAGATTTTTTTGAACTACAGGCTATTTATACTATCTGTCCCTGGGAAACTACCACTACATACACAAATACACCACCTGTGAAGTAACTGCATAGAGGTCCAAGAACAAGATTTCAGCCTACATACCACCCACTGTATGAAAGATTGCTGCAAACTTCTTTGAAATATAAGATCATTCTCAGTATCTGGGCTAATAAAGGCAAGCTGGAATTTACCTCAACTGCTCCAGCTGGTCCAGCAGGGACACTCTGAAACTCCTTCTCTTTCGCAGCTTCTTGAGTCTTCAACACAACCTCTTCATGAGCTTTTTCAAAAAACTGGCTTTTTGCACGCTCCTCTAGATCAGCTATTTCTTCAAATTCAATCCAGTCCTGAGGAAAAAGTTTTAATTCATACTCAGACACAGACAGCCAAGATGTTTAAAAAATAAGCTTCAGGGTTAAAAAAAGACATCCTCAAAGTACCGTATTTAATATATCTTACTTCATTAAAACTTAAACACTCTTCACATGCAGCATTAGCACAGTGCACACTTTCTCACAATGCTACACTTCAAAAAAGCTTTTTCCAGAAAATCCACTATCCTTCAATTTCCATTCCATTCTCAGTGCAATGAAAACAGTTACCAATAGATTCAAACTGTTTATTGTTCATCATACAATTGCCTTCTGTATTTTGACAGGCATTTGAGAACTACGTGAAATATCTAAGACATTGTTGTTTACCAAAGGCTGACTCCTGCAATGATGTACATTTCAACTGCAATCCTACAGCACTTACATAAATAAAACACAAAATCCGGTCTGTAATCTTTCAAGTGTCCTACTGCATTACTTACTGTTAAACTGTAGTACCATCTTCTGTGTGTAATTTTTCTGCTAACATCTTTTTCTGTCCGGTTCTGACGATAATGCCAATCTAAATGATCTGCATAGACATCTGTCTGTGAAGTAGTGAATCTCATTCCACATGAGTAACACTGAATTCCAGTGTACAGTCGATTTATAACACTATCGTAACGCCTACAAAAAAGGAAAAAAAGTCTTAACATTTATTTGAAAATAAAACAGGGAAGAAGTTTCTCAGTAAGTTACTTTATATGCCCACAACAGAAGAAAAGTGTAAATCTACTGCAAGATTAAAGCACACAATACAGCTAAATTCTTCCTGATTTTTATAACACAATTTAAACATTCAAATAACAAACAATGGGCTCATATTAACTATTCAAGAGAAACATGCTAGTGTTGCATTTCATGCCTACTAGCTTCATCACCCAATAGTGCATAAAATGGCAACGCCAGCATTTGTCTCAGCTTTGCAAACTACCACAAAGGTGGTAAAAGTAGTAGTAACAAAGGAAGAAACACTGACTTTAATACATATCATAACCTTACTGATTAAGTAACAACATGCAACTTGTGTAAAGATAGTCTTCCCAGGTTAATATTCCCTTTTATTCCCCCCTCAAATTCTCCAAGGCTAATATGAAAAACTGCAGGTCCTCTTAGTCACAAGGTGACATATAATTTTTTAAAAGCTCTCTGCTGTCTCGGATTAACTATCTCGATACTACCATGTCATTATTCTTACTGCACTGTAAACTCATTCTACTATACGCACTGTCTAAGTTCTTCAACTATGAAGTTAGTGAGGTCTGGAACATTTTGATCTTCATTCTGGTCATCATCTTCCTCTTCAGCACCTGGCTGGGCTGTTTCATTTACTTCTAGAAAACACAAAGATACCATTTTATCAAATTTTCAGTACATCGTGAGAAAGAAATTATGTGCTCCTGAAATTTATTTTTATTCAAATATTAATAAATACGATGTGATCATGCTAAAATGTAAGTGTGTAATAGCCAAGTCAGTCATCTTCTAACATCATTTTAAAAAGCATACAAAATACTGTAAGTTACTTAGAATTTCTGTTTAGAACAGTATTTCACCTGTCTTTCATATTAAAATTCACTCTTCAGAGACACAGAAATATTTCAGAAACTGACAAGAATATGAATATAATCAAGAACAAGTTACCAAGGCATAGCACCAAAGACAAAACTGACTGCTCTGGATAGCTGAAGTGTACAAATTAAACAAGATACTAAGAATTTACTCCATCATACACACTAAATTCCCTTCCCAAAACAAAGTTGCATTTAAAAAAAAAAATGCAGGAGTTCACAAAAGTTCTTATACTTAGCTTTACACTTCAGCTGTGGAAAAACTGAGTAGTTAGAACATAAAGGATCTACATACGTGCTGAAGTGGAATCAGTTTTTGACAGTTTAAGGATCCCTGTTGACAGCAGTTTAGCAAACAATTCATTGACATCAAGCTGTCCAAGGTGGTTATCAGGATATGAATGTGGAAGCGCTCCTGGGAAAAAACATTGACATTCAAGGAGACAAAATGTTAGCACCACAAATTTACTTCACTTTTATCAGCGTATTTCACAACACACTTTTCCTTCTGCCTCCTCTTTCTTCTGGTTTTTATTTCAAATTATCTATCAACTCTCTTTGCTTTATGTCTGGTCCTTGGCTAATTTCTTCCCTTGCAACAGATTCCTTCATAATGTATTCTGAAGTACTCTCTAAGCTGGCTGCCCACACATAGATTTCTACCAGATAGTGTTTACTGAAACACACTGTTTTCCTTATTTTATCCTTAAGTATTTTGCCAGGACCAATCTACTACTTCACCTACTTTAACTATTTATGATTTCTTAGAAGTTTTTACTAACCACTCATACACTGGGAATGCTTACACACCCTGGCAAAGCAAGCCAGACCTACAGACTGGTGCCTTCCAGAAAAGCAGACCAAAACTTATTTCTGTTTTTAGCACAACTACATACCAAAACTGCACAGCTCATGAAAACTAACGAAAGCCTTCACTGTTTGAGGGAAACCCCTAAAGAGATGAAGGTACTACAGAAACCACATCTATAGCCACCTCATACAGACCTAGAACACCAGGACATCCCCAAAGGGTAATTTTTGTGGCCGCTAACAGAACATAACAGAACAATCTAAAATAAATAAAAGGAAGTGATTATTTTGCTACACACCTGCAGGGTTCTGAACAAAACTTCCAGGATTTGGCAAATACTGTTGACCTTGGCCATAAGGCCCTGGTTGAGCAGACATGAGAGAAACCTGTGAAAGTAAACATTTAGGTGATTTTTTTTATAATAGTGCGTTTATAAAACTTACTTTTTAAAATGTTATCATTAACTTCTAGGCGTTTCTCAGTAATTTTATATATATAAAACTCCTTCAAGGAGTGAACCATGTCTGTTTAGTATTGAAAGGTCCACAAGTGACTACATAACCTTTCCCTCATTTTCATTTCCCACTAGAAAAATTTCAGAACACATTCTCATTTTACCTAACAATTAAAAAAAAAAAAAAAAACAGACCACCTTTTCTTCTACCTATCTAGCCTTCAACTGCATCTTCCAAACGCAGTACTTCCTTTTAAATTGCCCCTGATCACCAAAGTAGAGCCCATCAGAAAGAAATCTGAGAAATCAGTATACGTCTGTTAACAAATGCTATCTCAGCATCCCCTATATGGAACTCTGCTTGAAAGCAGATTTTTCAGCAAACCAGCTACAGTAAGCTTCAAATAGGAAAAGTTTTTATAACACACTTGTAATAAAAATGTTTGGGTTTTTTCCTCCCCTAATTGGCTGCTTTCTGGATTTACAAATTGTTTACAATGTTATCCCATTAGAGGTTAGCAGGACACATTACCCATTTTCGTACAATCAGTTAACGCTTCATGTTCAATTATTACCCCTCAAATGCAAAATGTTCTAAAATCTCTAATCTACTGAAAGAAATTACATCATTATCACTAATGAAAAGTATCATTTTCCCCTTCTAGGGGAGCATTTCCAACAGGAAACAGCAAAGACAAAATAACACATGCTAATGCTGAGGTAATTTTCAAAGACCATATTTCAACAATGTCCCCATCTTTCTCAATTCCCCCAAGTAATGGGTATCTCTTTAAAATTGGCTTGTTGCCATTACTAACAGCTACGACAAGTCAAAATTACTTTGGTCCATTCTAATTCTGTACCTCTGGTTCCAGTTTCATCTGGGATAGAGCTACTTTCTTCATCTTAGTAGCTGGAATAGCGCTGTGTTATAGATTCAGTATGGGACTTGGTACCAGAAGAACATTGATAACATACTGACAGTTTTGGCTGTTGCTAAGAAACCAAGGACTTTTCACCTTCCCATGTCCTGCTAGTGTGCCAGTGTACAAGAAGCCGGGAGAGAGCCCAACCAAAGCAACGGGCCCAAGCTGGCCAATGGAATATTCCATCTCATATAACTTCATGCTCAGTATATAGATGAGGGTTGACCTGGAAGCTAGCTCTCTTCCACGACTGTGGTTTCAGATTCTTGCTGCTCTGGGATCACTGGGCATCAGTCAGCAGGTAGTGCACAACAGCACTGTGTATTACTGGTTTGTACTTTCTGTTACTACTATTGTCATTATTATTTTATTTTACTTCAATTATTAAACTGTTTGTATCTCAACCTACAACTCCCTTTACTTTTACCCCTCCAACCCTCTCCCCCACTCCCCAGGGGAGGGAAGGGTGAGTGAGCGGCTGTGTGGTGTTTGGCCGCTGGCCGGGTTTAAACCACGACAACCTCTTAGAAAAATTAACCATGTATATTCACTTACATTATCTTTCATGCTTTATATAGAATTCACTTTTGTTAAAGTTTAATGAAAACACCACAGGCTTCCAATTACCTAGTTTTGTTTTCAAATTAAAAATATTGATTTCACTGTCATATTCTCAACTACAAAGTAACTGTAAAGACCCACTACTTTAATTCTTAAACCCAGATTTTTTAAAAATAGTAATGCATGACCTTCTTAGATTATCTAGAAGTTATCGAAGAAGGATGACTTTTTTAGCTTGAAACTGCCTCTGAGTCTGCCAGCTCTTCAGAAAAATCTCGTTTTTTGAAGAAAAACTGCTACTTCTCTACATAGAAGTACTTCTGCAAGCAAATCATTTATCGTCATCAATTCTTACCTGATTACTTCCCATTGGCATATTATTGAAGTTCCCATATTGAGGACCCTGAAGAGCTTTTTCATCAAAGTAATGTCCAGCTGCTCTCAATGGGAAATTCTGTGCTCCTGGGCCAGCTGGCCCATTAAAGTTTGGTCCAGGCGAGCCATCAAATATATCAGGTCTCTGGAACTGCATCCCATGAGATGGTCCATTGTAGCCCTGGCCGGGATGTTCAACAAACGGACCACCTTGTCCGTATGGTGACATTTCTAGTCTTGAGGCAGGATGGTTAGCTACATTTTCAAAACGTGCACCTTGAAGGCCAAGGGGCAAGTCAAATCGAGAGGCTGGCTGGTGAGGTCCATCAAATCTTTGAGGTATGGCTGTATCAAATCGTGGTTGTGCCTGTTGGCCAGGCGCCCTTTCAAATCTTGGACCAGGCTGTCCATGAATTCCATCAAATCTTTGCAAGAGAGACAGCTGTCCAGGCTGACCATCAAATCCAGCTGCATGACAACCATCAAATCTCGGTCCGGCCCGACCCAGAGGACCATCAAATCGAAGTCCACCAGCTCCCTGGTGTACTGGTCCATCAATCAACCTAGGACCTACACCCGGCTGACCATGTGGTCCTTCTAATCTGAGCCCACCACCTGATGGTCCATGAGGTCCCTCAAATCTGAGCCCACCACCTGACGGTCCATGTGGCCCCATAGGCTGACCATGTGGCCCCTCAAATCTGAGGCCACCTCCAGGTTGACCATGGGGTCCCAATGGCTGTAAATGTGGCCCCTCAAACCTGAGGCCACCCCCTGGTTGACCATGAGGCCCCAAGGGCTGACCATGGGGTCCCTCAAACCTGAGACCACCCCCTGGTTGACCTCGAGGCCCCATAGGTTGACCATGAGGTCCCTCAAACCTGAGACCACCTGAAGGCTGGCCACGAGGACCCTCAAACCTGAGACCAACTCCAGGTCCCTCAAATCTAGGACCACCTACAGGCTGCCCTGCAGGCCCTTCAAACCGCAAAGGCCCACCTATCTGCCCAAGAGGTCCCTCAAATCTCAGTGGACCTCCTCCACCAACCTGTCCAGGGGGTCCTTCAAACCTCAGGGCCCCTGCCAGCTGCCCTGGTGGCCCATCAAATCTAAGGGCTCCAGCTCCTCCTGCTCCTGCCAGCGGTCCATCAAACTGAGATGCACCCGCCCCCACCAGAGGCCCCTCAAATCTCATGGCAGCCTGTCCAGGTGGCCCATCAATTCTGGAACTTGAACCAGCAGCAGGACCATCAACAAAAGGACTTCCTTGTCCATCTACTCCAACCCTTGAAGCAGCCTGTCTAGGTGAGCCATCAAATAGAGGTCTGTCTTCCATTAGTGCACTTATCCTCTGCTTTGCTTCAATGCCTCCAAATCTTGATCCTGGACTTTCTGGAAACGGTGCTTTCTCTGGATCTTCATACCTAGCTCTTTTGAAACGTTCACTGAATGGTGATCTTGGTTCCTCCCGAACACCTAAAAAAAACCAAATAAACCAGATAACCACTCACTAAGACGTTGCCAATTATTTAACAGATATAAAATAAAGCAAAAGCACATACCAGCTTGCCCAAGAAGCTGTCTGTCTTCACGATTATCAAATCTGCAGATTGCATCACCATCGATTTTCTGGAACTCTGTTGTGCTTTTCCCCTGTTGTCTGAGAGCATCTCTAAATTCATCTGATTCTCCCCAGCTGTCATAAGGATCAAAGTTCTTTGAACCTCTTGCTCCTTTAGTAGCATTTTGTTCCTCAAGTCTTCGTCGACTCTCAAGAGGCGAGAGGTTATCAGCAAAAGGTCTGTTAGTGCCACTTACAGGAGAGTGTCTCCTTGATCTTTCTCCAAATTGTTCTTTTCTGTCAAACTGTACTCCACGCTTGGCTTTTGCTTGCTCACATTCTATTCCAGAAAGCAATGCATCAGGTATATGATAATCCAAAATATCATCAGGATCCAACAGATCAAGCCTTGACAATGAATGCTGAACTTGTGTTCTTTTTAGTTTAGCCTTATGTTCATAATATGTTAATTCTGCATCTGACAGAAGAGGTTTCTTTTTCAAGCCACATTTTTCATCTGTAGGGCTATCCCAGACACTACATCTGTGCTTTCCTTCCTGATACTGGAACAGCTGTCGGATCTGATGAGCTACCATCAGAAACTCATCTTGTGTTATTTCACCGGATGTTAAGCGTTCATTGGCCTGTAACAGAAAATTAAAGTTAAGCCTTCCAAAAAGAAAAGAAAAGTATACCCAGAACACTTCTAATGAAGACAGATTTATTAATATTACCTTCTTAAGTAATTCTCTCTTGCTTGCAGATGTCAATTCTTTGGGAATCTGTAAATTGGCATCCACACTTAACCGGTGCTGCTGCTTTGGTGCTCGGGGTGATAAAATTCCTTTACCAGCAGGCCAGTTTTCCCGGTGTCTTTGGTGAGGGGATTTACCAAGTGCTTGGTGTTCTTCATTCTGCTGTGAGCTGAAAGCAAGAATACATTTAAAATATAGACTACTTCCTTATTCAGGACATAAGTGTTACATTCCTCATTAGAACTGATCATGGCAAAACATCACTATCACCTTAGAAACTAAGTATGCACCATTTCCATATTTCACTAGTAGATGTAAGTTAAACCTATCAATCTTAACAATCTGAACACCAACACCCAAAGCCAACTATACTGAAGTCAGCAGTAGAATTTTCACTGACTTCAAACAGAAGTTGTTTAAAAGATAGTAACTTACTTTTTATTTTCTTCCCAACCAGATTTCCACCTCTTGCCTGATTTGGACCCTTGCCAGTTTTCTGCATTTTCCTTTGGATCAGGAGAAGCTTTTGTAGAATGCTGGCTTGCTGTTTCTTGGGGCCTGTCTTCTTGAGCTTTTTTCACTCTTCTTGGATCTCGCACCTCTTGTTTAACGTTTCTCTTATTAGAATTTCTTTCATCTCTTGCTGCTTGTGTGCCTTCTTCAACATGAGACTGCTTAGGGCCTATCTGACGTATCTTTCCAAGTTTAGGAGTTGAGGAAGTGGGAGATAAACTCCTAAGTCTTCTTTTGGGTGATCTCCTCTCTCGTCTTTTTGGGGAATGTGTAGACGGTGACCGTGCCTTAGGAGAGCGTGATCGTGACCGTTTTCTACTACTTGATCTCCCTTGTTTTCCACCCTGTTTTTCTGACTCCTCTGTACTTGTGTCTTGTTTCTGAACAGCACCATTAATTACTTTATTTCTGCTGCCTACTGGTCTATGTTCACATGTCTTATGTTCCTCTTTTTCTTTTTTTTCTGTACTCCTCCTCTTCTCTTTCACCTCCTCCTCTTTGCCCTCAGACTTATCTTGAAGATGTCTTTTCAGCCTTGGATCCCTCTTACTAATTTCAGATACTTTTGTGCTTTCACATTCCTGAATTTTCGTATCTTTTGTACTGGGTAGCTTATTTTTCAAGGGGGATGGTGATTTAGATTTTGCTTCTGACTGGTCAAGTTCTTTCTTCTGTGTTTTTTCACTTGCTTTCAGTTTTTCTTGCTTTGAGTTTTGTTTTTCAGCCTGTGTTGTTTTGTTTGCCTTGGTATCAGACTGACTGGTCGTGTTTGGTGGAAATTCCTTCCGATGTGACTGATCTTTACCATGAGAAGAATGTTGAGCCATCCTATTAAGTCGAGGATCCCTATTGACTATTTTGATATCATGAAGTGGAGGACTTGGGGATGGTTTGTTTTTTTCGGATTGCACAACAGTCTGATGAGGTGGTTTAACTGTCATATGAGGTGTGGGAGACATGTGTTGCTTGGAAGGTGCTGGAACTGAAGCTATAGTAGATGATCCTTGCTGAACACTAAGAGATACAGCCTGAAATATGAAAAAATCCAGCATTTATCCGCATGACACAACTACCCCAAGATGCTCATATTCTGTGTTGAATCCAAAACTCTAACTAGAAGTATCTTGAAAGCTACGAGATTCAGCCATCCAACTGAAAATGACCCATTAATTGCTAATTACAAGCATTAAATAATGTAGTACAATTACAAAAGATCAAATCCAAATAGAATGCAAAATCAGTACTACAAAGTCAATACTGCAAAATGTAACTTAGGCACATGTTCTCTTTCATTAGTGTTAGTTTTTCTATATATTCCACATGCTCAAGGCAACTAAGCTGCCAAGTATCTGATTTTCATATTTCTACACTTCAGAGATGTTTTATTTTGGAATCATCAACTGTCAACACAGTAAGACTTTCAATTATGAATGTAAAACAATGCAGCCTAACTGCCATCTTCAGATGGTGGCATCAAACCAACCTGACCTAACGAAGAAACTGACTGTATTTCCAACAGTCAGGCTTCCTTGTTCTATAAGAAAAAAATGTATTTGAAAAAGCCTGGCTTCTTGTGAGCCACAAAAAGAGGTGGGAGATGAACATCACAGGCAGGCATCATTTTGGAGAGAAGTTAAAAAAAAAAAAAAGAACAGCAGCTTTTTTTATCTCTATTTTGGGTTTAATTCTTAAGGCTTTCAGGTAACAAACACTGTTCAGGAACCCCAGATCAACTTGCATTTCTCTAGTCCTAAAATAGCTACACTTGTCTAACATGAAGAAAAAATAACATACTGCAGTTACCAGTATAGCTAAGCACTGTCCAAGAGAAATTGAGACCCAACTATAAAAGTTTCATCAACTATCCTACTTACCAACTGTGCTTTAGTCTGTTCCAGCTCCAGCTCTAATTTTTTTTGCTGAAGTTCTAACAACTGCTTTTGCTTTGCAAGCAATTGCTGCCTTATCAGTTGCTCCTGTGTCAAATTCTTTTGTATTTCAGGAACAGCTGGAGGAGTAGAGGCACCAGAAGTGACAGCAGAGGTAGGTGCAGTAGATTCCTCTGGCTAAAAACAGAATAAAGTAAGATACGCTTAAAATTCTGATGGAATCAACTGAACTCCCATCTCCTTTAACTGTTATCATGATCCAGCACTAAGACTGAAGTTTGTACAGCAGTTATAAATTGCATTTTTAATGCAAAATATAACTGAAACAATTTAAAACTTTTGCCTGCTGTGACAGGTATACGTCATCTAATACAAATTCATAAATGTTCCAAAACATAAATACAGTTTGAAAATATAAAAACCAAACCCATCAAATATTCTGAATTTGGAAGTTCCTCTTACCTGTCTACAAAGGTCAAGATACTTCATTCTTAATATACTAAATTGTCAAAAAGCAGCATACAAACAATGAGAACTACACGTATTACCATCTGTTCATACAGTAGACATAAAAACTTACCGATTTATTTAAAAACTTAGGATTCACATGGATGCTAGAAGTATTCACATTTGGGGGCAGAGGTTTAATTGGCCAAGCAGGATCTAATGAGTTGACTCTGACATCAAGTGCATATAGTTTCTTCAAAGGAAAAATATCATCCCATGTGGAGCGTAATTTAAATAAACTTTTCCTAGTATTTTCATCCACCTAAAACAATAAAACAATTCTATGGCTTGTTAAGTTAATATAAAACAATTTCGTAAACTTTTCTGTAGAACTTAAGACTTCATTTATTTCCTATTTCTATCAACTGTTTGCCATTTTAACACACTGAACTTGCTATACAGATTTTAGAAACAGTGCAGATCATACATCTATTCCAACGGTATCAGTAACAGAAGCTCAAATGTGGAATTGTTTCAAGGCCATTTGAAGGTTTTATTGGGTATTACCATTCTCTGAGAATTTTCTTTCAACTTTTCCATTACCAAAATTCTCATTTTACTTGCCCAATTTCTGTGGAAAAAATACAGTAACAAAAATATTGAAAGGCAACAGCCTCTGAGACAATACATTTAAGTGTTTGTGCTGAATGGAATATAACAATGACAAACAAACCAGGAAACAACAAATTTTGTGAACAGAAAAGGTGTTTTGCTCAGCTGTTTAGTCACTGAAGGACTTTTTTTCCAACAAATGCAAGAAAAGGGGTATTAGCTAAAATGAAGTCAATTGTATTTCAGTTCAGCTGCAAAATTAGACTCATCTATGAGCCACAGATCAAGCATAATTGTAGGACCAGTGCCCATTTTATCCCTTCACAATTAGTCTGGATTACCTCATGACAGGTAAATTAGAAATTTACAATAAAGCAAAATTTAGTTCATCTCGTAACTTGAGTAGTTCAAACAAAACAATAAATGAAAAACATCTGAGGAAAAAATATACACAGCTGTCTTAATGTCAATATCCCAGTTCAGTCAAGTATTGACTGTGTAATGTTTTTTGCTGCAGTTTTATTTTAAGATGCTACAGCAAGACACAGAGTAGTCTGGAAAATTCAGAGGTTCTTTCAGGGAGGAGCAGGAACTTCAACAAAAATAATTCATACTTAGATACTGGGGGGTGCCTCTATACAATTTTCAATGAGAGGGTACGAAGTTCACTCCAAAAGGTGCAGAAATGACTGAGCAAAAGTTTCTGACTTCATCACGAGTTTAAAGATACCTTAGTGACCATTTACTGATAAAACAAAATTTGTAACGAAGTCAGTGCTGGAATTCTTACTTGCATCTTTTAACATGACCAATTAAGATACTAGAAGTGACTTCCACTTTACACATTTAATTAATACACATTAATTAAATAGTTCTAGTTAGCTTAGCAGACAGTTAACCTATAAAACTGAAAATCAGTTATCATCCAGAGCTTCAGCTACAACATTAAATGCAACTCAGTAAAATAACATTTACATTTTAATACCGAAAAAAACAATAAAGTATCTACCTATCTACTCTACACACAGGAATTTGGTCATTATTACAATCTATTCCTTATTTCATCCTGCATTTTACATGTGAAAACCATATATAAAGCATACTGGTATCTCAGATCCTTGCTGATATGTAATGATAGCTAAATACGTAAAAGCTCCACTCATTCATATGAGATGCCACTTTCTTTTAGCAAAGAGGAAACCACAGAAGTCAACCCTTCATTTTTGATCCAACTTAATGCCAATTCAAGTCCAGCATTTCAAAAACTGGACTTTGATTTGCCTTTCTCACTGAGAAGCATGCACAATTACTTCACTGGGTTTAAAGATTCAGAGCAAAACTTAAAATATATGGCAGTAGTTTTAAATGCTGAATGAAAACACTTCTTTGTAATGTAATATAGCAATACGTTCTAAGAGCCTTTTTTCCCCCTATCATTTTTTTTTTTTTTCACATCACAGACCACCAGGAGAGAATCGAGTGTAAGTGCTATTCACTCTTCACAGCTTAAGCACTCATTCTGCACAAAATAAATTAAGTAAATCAGACGAATCTATCTACAGAAGAGAGAAGCTCTCAGAAATCCACAAACTCAATTTCACTCTATTCTTGGCATAACGATTATTTACTATCTTAAAAATAAAGCAGTAATTCATAATTAATTGCTCTACACATTGCAACAAGTCCATCCAGGTAAGCAATTGGTACCCAAAATACTGTTAGTAAAATCTTGCCTGGATAGGAAAATTACAGATGTTTATGAACCAAATTAAGTAAGACTTCACATCTTTCAGCTAACATTAACTTACATGCTTAATAACAGCAGGAATAATCCTCCACACTAGAGATACAGTACTGAGATTTAGAAAAAGTAATCCATTTGTATATTTCACCACCCAAGAAAACCCAAAACTGAAAGCATGTATTTATTTTACCAGGAAGAAAACTTGCTTAGAATACAGAACTTTTCTGAAAGTGTATATACCTTTTCAAATACACAAATAAATGTTGCAACTAGGTTTTTAGTAAATGCAGTAAGATATTCTCTTCCCACATTCTTGACAATGGAATCCATAAGGTACATAACAGGGAGCTTCTCTGATGCAGGAGCCTGGAGTAATAAGAAGAAACTGAGAAGTTTAGTACAACAAAAACATATTTTAAGCTTTTTAAATAGAGGGATTGCCAATCCCAGAAATACAGACCTCTCTTTTTGGTTGCCACTATAAACACCAAGGGATTTGGCTTGGGATTTTTTGTTTATACAAAAACTTATTCTGGAAAATTGATACTCCGTTCAAAGTATAATGCAGTGGGTCTATCACACAAAAAAGGAACACCTTATTTTGTTCGCATATGAAAGCTTTGGAAAAAGGCAAAAAAAAAAAAAAAAAAAAGAAGAAAAAAGCCCACAAGACAGTATTGCTGCTAGTGCACTGAGTGTAACCTTCCAAAACCCACTTGAGAAAGTAACTTTAGGTTTGCGGGAAACCATCGTTAGCACTTCAAGGAACTTCTAAAAAAAAAAAGTTTGTATTTCAAACCTCCCGAATGCTTGTTTTTCTGGATTTCACAGAACACAAATCAGACTTCTGGCAAACAGCCCAAACTAGTGAACTTCTGTAGCTGTAGATTGTATGTCGAGTATCACAGTCTTTTCATAAACTACATGCAGAACAGGTCGCAACTATTTCATTGTAATCCAAATGGACAAAGCAAAGAGTCCCATTCTCTCTTGGCACTTGCAGATAGTGACAGTTCACATTTCCAGAGTGCACACAAAAATGCACAGTCAGAACAAAGTTCAAAATCCAGACAAAACTGAATCATCTAGTTGACCAGGTAAATGCACAGACAAGCTCAGGAACTGCAACCACGATTTTCACAGGAGTCTTCAAACTTTGGACACATCTTTGCTACAAGAGAAGGCTTGGTATTTGTTGTTTGGTTTTGGGGTTTGGTGGTCTGGGGTTTTTTAAATCCATTTTCAAAACTTGTAGCAAGTTTGTGCTATAGAAGTGTGGTGATGTCGGACCGCTACAGCGACTTCTAACGTACACAAAGCACTACCAGCCCAAATCAACGTGATTTTAACGCCCACCATTGGCTTTCACAGAACAGAAGGCACAGCAAAGTTCCAGAAAACATCAACAAGTACACAGACTTGTTGAAGAGGACATGAAAGACACCACCACAAGCTGTGTGTTGACCATGATTCCCTTAGAAGAGCATCCACTCGTAATACTTTTAAGTCCCATTCATCATCCGGTAAGCTCAAGATAAAGCCAGAATAACTTTACTCACTGCTCATTTTAAACAGGATAGGCTACTAGGTTAATTAACAACACCTTACTTCGAAGACCCACTGTCCAGACAAGTGTGTGGAATTGCTCTTGCTTTACAATTTAAAATTTAACTCCTTCCCCTCTCTAAGGTGGTTCACAGAAGGGCACCAAGTCAACAATACTTTTATATGGGTAAATCACAATGTTTCCTCACCCTTAATTGTGTATTAATTTACTATAATCTGAAACTTAATACTGAAGAGGGCAGAATTCCTTGTTAGTTGGGGGTGGGGGGTGGTGTCACTGCCTTTGAGCATATTGAAAAAAAGTAAAAACAGGCAGGTGGTGCAATTTGTACATAAAGAGACAGAAAAATGCAGTTAAGTTAGCTAAAACTAATTGCAGCACATTAAAAGCCTGTCTTACACTATGACATAATACTGAGCTGTAAACAAGCTAATATGCAACAGTGTTAGAATAAAGGCATCTCTCTAGTCTCAGAAATCAAAGGCTGTGGGTCTACAGCTACTTTATATGAAAATGCCTGTGGAATACTGTTTCTTCTTTAAAGCAGTCTGCACAATGGCATATTAAAAGCACTCTAAATTCTGAATGCCTTAATTTATAAAAAAATAATGACAGTGCACTGTTTCTGACTTTTAAAGTCAGCTGTTAAGGAAACAAAGAGCTGCCTCAGAAGTACCTATGCCCAAGAGCTACTGATGTAGAATATTGTATTATTCCATTTCACCAATGTATGGAAGTAGCTCACTAAGCTAAGCTTCATGTCTGAGACGCTGGGGAATCAAATGGTAGCCCGAATGCACTGTAACAAGTTTAACTGTCACTTTCATTATGCATCAGACCATTAAAAATAATCATTCATGGAAGCACCGTAATCTAGTAAGGAACCCTACTTCAAACCATGGCACAGAATTAGCAGTTTAGCAGCATAGTCTGCTTCAAATATGATCTACTCGGGTGTCACATTTTAAGAACCATGACTTAAATATGGTTGGAATATTTAAGTTTTCTCTTTTGGAAACGTTTATTATGTCAAGGTATCCAGCAAATATTCTAATAACCACAAAAGGGAATCCCAGATTTGCATGTATTTTGTTTTCAGGCAGCCTATACATTATCCCCTAGCAAGAAAGATGCCCGCATGACACTAACCAAAAGGCAGGGAGGCGCCGCATAATCACCAGAACACAGAAGAATGCTATCTCTGAGCTCACCAGCATAGTATTAAAGACTTAATTACAGAATTCCCACTGTTCCTTCAAATAACATAGGAAAGCTATTGTTGGAAATGTGTGGCTCTTTTTTATTAGTTTCCTAAAAGATTTCAAGTTTAAAATCATATCTGGCAATTGAATCCCAAGTCACAAACTTGTGCAAAAATTTGTTTAAAAAAAACAACTTTGTATACAAAATGGGTCTTGGAAACAAATTCTGCACTATACAATGGTAAAGAAAAAGACAAATACATATTTCACACTTTTTATTTACAAATTTTATAATACCAGTCACACATTTCAGAACCATTTATTAAATTGTCAAGCAGACCACTCAAGTTTTACACTAAACAAACTGTCTCCAGGCAACACTTTTAAAAAGTGGCTTAGTAAAGGAGATCACTTTCCCAGAAACAACTAAAAACTTGCCTTGAATAAACTACAGTCACAAACAGTAACTAGGCAAAACTAACCATTGATACAGGATTTAAAACATCTTTTTAAAAAACACACTTCAGGGCAGGCTCTAAATCACCCAGAAATGAAAAAAAAAAAATTTGACAGCATTGGTATTTATCACAAATCATTTTATACACATCCACTGCCCTTTAGGAGATATAATGGTGAGATCTATTAGATTATGAGGTCACCTCCCCAAGGAATGGCAAAACTCAGCCACTGGCAGCATTTAAGACTAGACTGGAAGAGGTCTGTGGAACACTAAAAAGCCATCCTGCATTGATAGAAAGATAGATTAAATAACTTAAGAGATCATACCCTCCCCATCATTAGATAGTATAATTCTCACCATTATAAACCACGATTTAAAGCCAAAGGAAAAAAGCCTTTGAACACCTAAGATCAGAGGGAGCAAGGGAAACAACGGGGGAGGGGTGACTGGCACGAATGGGGGGGCACAGGACTGAAAGAAGAACCATTTTCTTAGGAAATGCTCTTGTTAAAAAGGTGCTGGAAACCCCCATCCATGTGTTGTGGCTGACTGATGTCAGCAACTGCCTGGGTTGGGCTCAGAGGGAGCCTCCTCTTTCCCTTCTTTTTATATCATGTGCCTTTCAGACGCCATGTTAGGATCCTACAGGCTGCTGCAGTTTCTAGTCAGGGAGGACTCCTTCCCCATCCTCAACCAATAAACTTCTCTAGCCAAAATAAATTAAATACACACACAACACTAGCATTACTCAGGGTACCGATCACCTGAAATCCAAACAGATTACCCAAGCCCACAGAATTTTCTCTAATCAGACAGAGCAAAACAACCCCCATCACCACCACACACACTTCTCTATCCGGAGCAGATGATCACCTTTCACCCACAAACTTTACTGTAAGGTAAGGGTGCCCGCTCCCCCCACCCTCCACCCCCAAAAGGGACCGCAGTGGGAAAATAGCTTTATCTTAACTGATACTTAAGTCATTATTTTTAGCCCTTCAGAAGTGGACAACCTGATGCTATAAACTTAACCTTATTTTCATTGCTTTAAACTACCCCACCCCCCCCCAAAAAAACCCAACCCTCCACACAATCTCCCAGTCAGGCCCTCTCTAACGATCGCAGTACTCATCTACTGTCGAAATCGCTAAATGCAAGGGTTTAGACACCAGATTCGAGACACTGAATACTGGCTCCACGTAGGGGGAAAACCCAGCTCCAAGGGCGAGGTGCTGCTGCCCAGTCACTGCCAGGCCGCCATGTTGTATCTGGTATTTACACGGGGCTTAAATCGCGAGCCACGCTGCCCTCCCTCCCAGAGCTACTGGTGGGGCAAGTCCCAAACCCTCCCCTACTGCGAAGAGGGTGGTGTGGGGGCTGTTCCCCTCCCTCGAGTCCCCTGCTCCCTATGGGGTGGAGGGTAGAAGAAGCAGCAGCCTTAAGCTTAGCGATGAAAGGAGCCCCCGCCGCCTCGCCCCGTGCTCCCTGATCCCACCTTAGCCACGCTTCCCTCCGCCTGCTTCCCCCACAGCAGCCTCAGCCTCCTGGCCCTCTCCCCACTGCCGCGGCGCTCCACACAGCACCCCCCCGCCATCCAAATACCCGGCACTCTCCAACTCCGTCGAAATCCTGCTCTCACCCTAAACGAGACCACCCCCCCACCCCCGCTACCTCCACGTCCCCTGAACCTCCTTCCCCTGCCTCGCCGTCCCTCATCCTCGCCCAAGCCCAGCTACCCCCAGGCCGCCACCGGCCTCCTCTCCCCACCCGGCCCGCTGTCTGCCCTCCCCCCCCCCCCCCCGCCCCATTTCCCGTCTCCCCGGCCCTCTCACCCGCCCTGCTTCGCTGTTTCTCCCTGTCCCCTCCACTCTCCTCCTCCTGCCGCCCCTCAGCCCGCCGCTCCGCGGCTCCTCCCGCTCCCCTCTGTAGGCCATCTCCCCCACGCCCTTCCTCCTAGCCCCCACGGCCGCCCTAGCCCGCTGCCCCGGCCGGTCCCCCCAGCAGTATAGGTAGGAGTAGTAGTCGGTGGAATATAAAAACCTTGGCGATTTGCGCCTCGATCAGGGAGACGATGTCCTTGGCGAAGGGCACGTTCTCCTCGGCCAGGATGGTCAGCATGTTGATGTGCGGCTTGCTGTTGAACGTCAGGTCCTCCAGCGACGACTGGTAATCGCGGCACGCGTCCTCCCGGGCCTCGCTGCTACCAGCGCTGCTCTCCGGGGCCGACATGCTTCTCCGACCGGGGCCCGCACCAGGACCCGACCCACCGACCGAGAGCCCCCTCCCCGCGATCCCCTGCCGCCGCCGCCGCCGAGTGATGCCGCCCCCCCCCCGCCGCTGCCGCTGGGCTCCTCTACCGCATCCTCCGGGCTGCGGCTCCCGCTGCCTGTGGTGCTGCCGCCCGTGTCGCCGCTCCTCCGGCCGCCGCCGACTCAGTCTCAACGCTCACAAAATGGCGGCGGCGGCTGCGGTTCGCAAGCCTCTTCCTCCAACCGTTGCGTCATGTGAAATTGTTCTCAGGAAAAGGGGCCGGCGGTTTGGAAAGCCCCTTTTGTTCCCTGGCTGCGCCCTGATTGGCTGGCGCCCCGCCTGCTCAGCCCGCGATTGGCTCAGCCGTCACTACCGTCGCCAAGGATTGGTTAGGCCCGCCCTTCGCCTCCTCCGATTGGCCCGCTTGCGCCGAAGCCCCGCGCTCGCCCCGGCGTCCCGACTCGCAATTGGTTGCGCTTCCCTACCCCCCCCACCCCCTCCCCCGCTGCCAACGGCGACCGCACGGCCTCGCCCCGCCCCCCGCCCTCTATTGGGTCAGCCGTTGGCGTGGCAACGCCGTTGCCCGGCGCTCCGCCTCCTGCCTGCTATTGGGTCAGCCGTTGGCGTGGCAACGCCGTTGCCCGGCGCTCCGCCTCTCGCCCGCTATTGGGCCAGCCGTTGGCTTGGCAACGCCGGGGCTGGCGATGGGCGCTGCCGGGGCCTGCGGGCCGTGGCCTCCCTTCCCCGCCGGGAACGGCCCGTGAGCACCGGGGGGAGCGGGGCGCGGTGTCCGCCGGCAGCCCCGCACCGGAGAAACCGCCCGCTCCAGCGAAGCGAGTCGTACCAGCACAGGCCGCAGCGCTCGTGCGTGTCCTCTGCCGGGGCGGCTGTGCCTCAGCAGCCGGGGGGGCCCGGGGGTGCCGGCACAGGGCTGGGCGCCAGCCGGTCCAGGGCACAGGGTGATCCCTGCTTGGTGGGAATTCATTTGCCTCAGCGGGGGTAGGAGGCAGCGACTCTGCCCCTCTCTCTTGCGCCTTTTAACTGATCACCCCTTACACCACTGGTTTTAGGTCCCTGTCCCACTAAACTAAGCCACAAGCAGCATTCCTTCTCTTTACTACACTGGTATTAGAGTGCTAGTATAGTCAAAAGTAACAAAACCCGCTCTTGGTCATGAGATTTGCCCAAAGGGTAACTCTTGGAAGTTAACTTGCTTGCAAAGCATTTTAAGGTATAGCCATTCCTTCCCCCCTCTGCATATTACTTATTAACTGCGGAGAACTGTCAGCATTTGAAAGTAATCCATGGGTGAATGCTTCATTAAAATACACTTTGAAAAAAAAAAATATGTGTGATCATTTTTAGAATGCAAATTATATTAAAACTATTTTTTCCGTTATTTATTTTTTATTTCATATATTTGCAGAATGTAACAGAAAGATAGCAAAAATGGAGACCTGGCAAGTTTCTGGTCAAAGCTGTTGTTTGCCATTTTATCTGGATAAAAATGTTTTTTTAGTTTTTAGTAAATGTTTTTATCTATGTTCCTAGTTGTATCCCCCTTTCTGAAAAATGTGACCTTCAAAACAAGGAAGAGTGGACAGGAAATGCAACAGCATCTTTTATTTGCCTGTTGAATTGCATGTTTACATTTGTTCCAGTAAGCCTTGAAGTGCCGTACTTTGTACACACCACTTTGCCTTTACAGTGTGTCACCACAAGATAAGAAAATGAAACTAAAGTTTCTGTCTGAGGCCAACTGTAGCTGGGACAGCAAGACTTTTTCTTGGTGTAAATATTAGCCTGCTATTTGAAGACATGCTGTCCATGAAGAATATTAATTATGTACCAGGAATCGAGCCATAATGTAAATCCAGTTTATTTGGCAAAACCAGTACATAGTGTTCTGATTCTAGGGGAGAAATGTGGGGGTGGGGAAATCTAGCTCTTCCTCAAACAACTATATTTGTAAGTTAGAATGCTCGTTCGTACTAATTACAGTAGCAAAACCAATAATACGAGCAAAACTGCCTTCATGAGGGTGTCATGTGGTCCAAGGACACCCTCAAAACCAGATTTGCTGTTTAGTAAACAGCAAAGGACCGAGCCCCATGCAAGGCGAAGTCGTTTGCTACCCTCCAGAACACACCCGGCTCCCTGAGACCAAGTACACCCTACGTGCCCCAGCAGATCTGGTATTTTAGTTTGTTGTTTGTCTTTACTGGTCGCCATACGAAGCCAGCAGTACCTCTGCAAGGCCTACAGGCTGTTAGTGAGAAGTTGCCCGTGAGGCCCCATGCTGATGAGTTGTGGGAACACTCCACGCTCTAAGCAATTCTTGAAACAGCTCATTAAGAGTGGCACAGAAATGCCCATTGAGTCTCTCCTTGGGCTCTCTAATAAAGTTTATTAATACAGGAATTGTGTTGTGCCAGCAATATGTGCAGAGCGTGGGTTTATCTGTGCCTGCAAAAGCATGCTTCCTACATGTGTTCTTGAAACCACCCCCTATCCAAAGCATAGCTTTTATGAAATTGTTAGAAATGCTTCCGCTACAGCTATATCCCACCACTGCTTAACCCAGTTGACATAGTTGTCAGTTAAAGTTTGATGCGATTTTTTTTATAGATGCAGCTGGGGGTTTTGCTGGTATAAAACTCACTAAAAAGCCTCTAGACTAGACCTACACGTAGTACACTTGGCTTGAGAATCACCAGCTGATAATTAAGTTTTTCTGGATAGTTGTGAAATTATAGTACTACATGAGAAAATACATCAAGGTAAGAAGACTTTCAAGAATTTATTACGTTCCAAAACATCTGTAGTTGTACTTGAAAATACTCCTACTTGTGTTTATGCTTGAGCTGAATTTTCTTGGGAAGTTTAATAAAATTAAAGTGTTTTATAGCCAGGCAAGCATAGAAAAAAGGATCTCAAGGCACCCAGAAATGTTGTTGCTGTTTTTTCATTCTGGAAAAATTAAAAAAAAAGCATTCTTTTTGACGCGTTTGGAAAAGAAAAACACAGACGCTAAAGAAACAAGCACAGTGTAGATTTTTAAATATTGGTTTAATGAGATGTAAATTACCCCTCTGTATATGAGCTGAAGTCCTTTGTTCTCCAGCCGAGATTCACTTAAGGAAGCAGACAGGGTTTCTCTGTGGGCCTCCCAAAGGGCGAAAAGCTTTACGCTCTCGTCAGGCCTCCAAAGCAGCTCTCCTGTCATCAGCCTTGCACTCTTCAGTAGCTGATTTGTAGAACAGCCTTGACTAGAAAGTTTGCCAATGTAGCTACAGCAGAAGAGCTGGTAAACCCTCCTAGAGACAGGATCCAATTTAAATTCCTTTAATAACTATGCATTGCTTATATCAGCACTGCAAATGATATTTTGCCGTTGAAAGTACATCTGCAGGTTTTTGCCAGTAGAGCTGTATTGATTGGTGAATGTTGTTACAGTCCTGGTATTGCTAAATTGGCAAAACTTTTAAATATAAACCAGGCCTCTGTCGTCTGCCAGTCAGATTACTTCTTGTCTAGGTTACACGGGTCTCATGCAGCTTCCCCCACTTTTCTTCACATTTAGAGTTGTACTTTGGTGACCTCTGACCAAATAACCATAAGCGTTTTATAACTGGATTACCTGTTTAGAACTAAGCACCTAGGTTACTCCGAATGCAGAGAGCCTAATTCTGTTCATAAGGTTGAAATGTAGGAAGCACTGGAATTACAGGCTCAGGAAATCACAAAAAATTGCAGTTTACTCTTCCAGTGTCTGGTGGTAAATAGGGCTGAATCGGAGGTGCCTGATTAAGGAACGATCTAACATTTCTGTACTTATGAAATTCTGCATATTGTAACTTTTCTAATATGGTTTGGGTTTCACAACCTTAGAAATTCTTAAGCTGAATGTATTTAGTAAAAGATCATTTGATAGTTTGATAATTAGGAAAAATTTAAATACAAAAAAATGTTTAGTATTTCTAGACAAATATACTAACCTATATTGCCCTTGAAAGCTTTGCAAGATAGTTCTGGCAGCTTGTAATTTCCGTAACATTTTCATTGTGATGGGTTCATCTTTACAAGAAGGCAGAAAGACTAGAAACAGCAACAAGCCAGGATCAAAGGCTAAGGATAGATAGGGAAGAAACTGTTGAACTAACACATTCCTGCCTTTGTCAATCTACACTAAATACCGTAGCATAAAAAACAGATCTCAAATATTTTGGACAATATTATCAAACCTAGTATTTGGTATGTGGATATAACACCCCAAGATGTGACAGTAGGCTTTTGGGAACTGTGTCTTTATTCACACTAACTCTATCTAGCTGGGCTGCTGGTAAGAGCCTGAGCACAGCAGCTTGTGTTTCTGGTGCTAAAGACTTCTGGTGCTGAGTTCCCACATACGGCTTGTGTAATCTTTCAAAATCCCATGTTGTCACAGCTAGGTTGTTACCAGTACCCCAGATGACATGCTACCAACACACCTTCTGAAATGACATGTTGGTGGGTTTTGGGAAATTGAAGGATTCAAAACCCAGATATGTTTTACTCTGCCACTTGTGTCATCTTCAGCTACCCAGGCAGATATTTATTACTGTGCTGTGTTACCTGTAACTGGGTGACATTTTGCTGGGCAAGGTTCTGAGTTGCTACAGAAACTGTCTCTGCAGATCCATTCAATCAAGCAAGACTCTAGTGACAAGACTCATGCTTTCAGCAGGAACATAAATAATTCACATTTTTGCTGGCCTGCTCTCCATGCCTTCCCTACAAGCAGGCTGGTGGCTCAAAGGAAAGTAGCTGTGATTAGCTGGAACTCATCCCTAGACAGTTAAAGGCATGTTTACTAAAGTATATTATATTTTCAAAACATTTTGCTTCAGAGCATAATTTTTTTTTTGAGAGGCAACACCAGCAAGCTTGTCTGCCGACTGTTTTTCAGAAAGATAATGGGACAGACTCTTCATTTAACTAAACCTACTCCTAACACATCAGATCATGCTTCACCAGTTGTCCCTCGCTGCAGTGCAGCCGCCAAGGAGGCAGCTGGCTTTCTGATTGATAAAGCACACAGTCACATACCACAGTGGAATAAGCTGGAAAAGATCCCCTGTTGTTTCAGATTTGCTTGGCCTTCTCTACCTGTGGGTAGCAGCAGCCATTGGCACAGGTATCACTGGGTAACCATAGCGGTGAAGGACTCACAACATTTAGGCTCTATTTATGCATGCTGCTGTAACTGCTCATTAAAACTTGATGTTAAGCTGTATAACTATTAAAAGACTTCTACAGACAAGTTCAAGAGGATTCACTCTGTATGAGTTGTAAACCCTTCTCACTCTAACTTCTGTCTATGCAAACTATCAGTCCAGTATTTAATCCATCCCACCTTCAACCATGCTTTTGCTGTTTGGAGCTGGGAGTTCAATTCTTCCTTCTGCAACAACAGCAACATCCCCTTTTACAACTATTTTCAATGAATGTGGGATGAATGTCAACGAATATGCGGTGGACGTCAGTGAGTATGGGATAAATGTCAATGAATCTGGGGTAGATGGGAATCCGCAGCAGTGTCTGCGCAAGCCAAGTTCTTGTCCACCTTTAGCAAAACAATTGCCCAAGAACTGTGTGAGTAAACTCCATGTAGTTAAATAGTATATAGGTTGTGTTTGTGTTTAACATGACTGCAGCTAGCCTGGCCTCCGTTCAAGTCATGGACTAACCTTTTTGTTGTGTTACAAAAGAAGCACACTGTATATGGTATGTAATCCATGTAAAAATAAAAAAGTCCTTTAGCACTTACATGTCATTTGTCTTCTTCAGAGGTCAGCTGCATCTGCTGGAGGTTGTGAGTGCCAGATCGTTGTGCTGGGAGCTGCCACCTGAATTACAGCCCCTCCTGCCTCCCCTGTCCCCATCACAGCTGGCTGTGGAATATTCTGTATTTTTTGATGCTTCTGTGCATTGCACCAGCTGACTAGATGTTTTGAAGTTAGTGTGGGAGAATGTATCTGCTTTTCCTCAGTCCCTTTTTAGAAATATTTCTAGCCTGCCAACTCTGTAGAGTAAACTATAAAGAGACTGAAAATCTCTAGACTTCTGGTTGTGGTCTCTGCTCCAAACAGCGACAGCGCAGGGATCTACATCAGGATAAAGGTCTATTCCAGCCATATCCATGCAACTGCCATTTCTGCCCCAGGTGATGGAAGGCGTGTTGTGATCCATTTTACTTTCCAGATCCTTTTGGGAAAACTGCTCACCAGCTCCTCCTCAGCTTGTATCTGTGCGCCTGATCATTCATGCCTTAGTGTACAACTTTGTGCTGGTCCCTGTTGAGTTTCAGTCCTCAAAACATCACTCTGGTCGTCAGGTTTGTGTTGAATTTGAATCCCATCCTCCATTATAACTATAGCCTTCACAGTTTTGTACTATCAGCAAATTTCATACGTGTATTTTCTATTCCATCATCTGTGCTGTTAGTGAAAACATTGAACAAACTAGATTAGATCCCTGTAGCCACCTTTCTGCCTTGAAAATTTATGAAACCAGATTTGTACTGACCCTGTAGGAATTTCAGCTATTGAGTTTATGAGAATGCATCATGAGACAAAAATTTCACTGGAGTCCAGATATCTGATATCTACTGCTTCTCGCTTATTTATGAGTCTTGTTAGCCTATCATAGAAAGAAATCTGATTGCGGTTTCTACATGATAAATCCATGGTAACTGCTACTCCTCTTGTTATTTTCCAAATGCTTACAAATAACTTTTTATCTGTTCCAAATTGAAGCAACTGAAGATGGCTGGCCTTTAATTTGTTAGTTCCAAAGACCAAACCCATCAGATCCTGCTTCTTATTGATGATATTAAAGTTACACACCTTACATTAATGCACTAGAAATGCTGGAAGTGATTTACATAATTAACTTACAGCCTGCACAACTGCCTGCTCACAATGAGCAAGGATCTGATTAGCAGAGAAGCATCTGACCTCTAACACTGTAAAAATCAGTTAAAAAAAAAGGCAAACACCAAGCTCTGAAAAGAAAGAGTTGTTCCTTTACATCTTTGTGGAAACAGATCTGAGACGGGCCCCTGCAGGTGCATCATTCTGTTCTGCTTGTGAATCACTGATATTTTCTGAATACAGTTACACAACCAGTTTTGCACCAACCCTGTAGAAATTTCAGCTGCTTTGCTTATGGGACTGTTATGTGAGACAAAAGCCCTACTGAAGTGTTTATCTTCAATGCTTTTTTTTCCCCTCTCCAAGTGGCTTCTTACCCATACAAGGATTTCTATTGGTTTGATGAGATTTTTTCCAGATAAATTTATGTTGCCAATTGCTAATGTCTTTGTTGCCTGCTGTGGAAAAAAAAATTGAAACGTTGGTAAAGATTTGCAAGGGATTGAAAAAAACATACACATTTGTGTTTTTTTTTTTTTGTTGTTTTTTTTTTTTTTTAATTAAAAGCAAAGCCTCAGATTTTAACAGAAGCACACTTTCCATCAGAAAATGGATGGTTTGACTGTGAGATGCAAAGCAGTTCTCCCCGAAGTCAGTAGATAAGGTGGGGGGTGTTCTTTCTTTCCAGCTCTTTGGTTAGATTAGAAGGAAGTACCATGAATTTTATTTGATGCTGCTTCTCGGGGCATATATCCGGGGAGGAATGTTGTGATTCTTGGCTAAAAATCTCACTTGCCTGGAAGTGCCAATTTTTGGGGTTCCGCTTACAGTACTAGCCCAATAATAGCTTTGTATTCTGGTGAAAAATCTTTCTGTGTGTACTCTATTGCAAAATATTTCCAACCAAATCTGGTCTCAGGATGTCATTTTAACTCTTACCTAACAGAGCTGTGTTACAGCATTGTTAACACTCATGGGACCTTGAATAGGGGCTAAAACAGGCCCCCTCTCCTTTCCCACTCCCATGCGGGGTGGTTTGCACTGCTATGCATCTCCCTACCAACACATCTCTTCCTTCATTAATTTTCAGTCTGGACAAAAAAGCCCATGCATGGGTCAGAAATCAATTATTTTTGCAGTGACCTGAGCTTGTGTGGTCATTGAATAAAACTGTCCGTAGCCCAACTGCAGAAACGCTTCCAAGAAACCCATCTCTCCTTATCCCACCCTGGTTAGCCCTGCTGTATAAAACAATGTAAAAAATATCAAATCACAGTGGGCCGGACTCTGTGGCCACTTACACCCAAGTAACCATACAGAGGGTGGGGGAACTGCAGCATTATCAGCACATTATATCTTATTATCCAGAATAGGCTCTTCCCTGATTCTTCAAACAGGATTTTCCTGTTACTGTGTGTGGGCTGGAAGGTTTAAATACAGTCTGACTCTTCCTACTGCTATGATTGTAATTGTCTCCCAGACATCTTTAAGGATATTGAGTAAGGAGGCATAAACCTGCTCGGTAGAGTAGTATCAGTGCTCTGCAAACCCAATCTTTCTAGCGGACAGCTGGCATCATCACAAAACAGCCAAGCGAGCAACCACTCCCTCAACCCTCTACACTAAGAAACAGTTTTTGACTTAAGCCTATTTTGTATCTTGTAAGAAGATTAAAAGAATTAAAAAGAAACCAAGTGACCTGTTTAGTCCATTTAATATTAAGCATACGACACATAGCTTCATTTTATAGAGGGCCAGAATAAGCAGAAGGGCACGATTACACACCTTTTATGCTGTTCTTGAGAACTTCCAAGCTGGAACACCCTGCTTGCATCCAACTCCAGAGGATCCCCAAAGCTCTGTAGTTGCCTACACATGCCATCGTCCACAGTTCTTAGAAAAACTATCCTATTTTGGTTGTAGCAGAGTAATTATTTCAATATATGAAGAGGAAACGTAACCCTGGCTGTGATGCAAATGTTTAGAGAAGGTGGAAGGTGCCTGGGGGGGTGGGTGTTATGGAGCATGTGAAGCCATGCCCCCTCGCCCCCCTGCAGACCCTGCCTGAGGGCTCCTGCACAAGGGCCAGGTGAGCAGCACTTCCTTCGTCAGTGGTCTGAGCAGACCCCGCTCATCACGTCAGCGCCGTGGTGGCACGCTGGTGCAGGGGACACAGAGGGGACAAAGAATGTGGCCTCAAAAGAGGGGCCCTGCAGCAGATCTGCACCCGACAGCCCGCTCTCCAAGGCTACAGGACAAAGTGATAAAAGCACAATGATTTCTTCACATATTGGTGGTGCATAAAGCCTTCGCCTTTCCAGCTGAGCCCCAGTAATGCCGAACTGAAGTGTAATCTTTTTAAGGACTCCATAGACACTACAGTAAAACAATTCACTAGGTGACCTAAGCGGGGATGTTTAGAGACGTACTCACAGTGTTCTTCTTCAAGACCATCATAACAGTCCTGGGCTAATTCCCAAGTGCTTTTACAATCTGTGCCTGAGTTTCTAGCAGGGATAAAACTCCAACTGCAGTTTATCTGCACGCTGTGGGAACATACAGCTGCCTAATACGCCTGTCTGTTCACAGCACTGTGTTTGTCCAGAAAGAAATTACAGTAAATATTGTCAATCATAAACAATCTATAATGAATTAACAAACTGTTCTCTTTACATCGGGAGCAGCAGGTAAATTTGGATATACTGTGAGAATCACCACTGGGAGCTGTGCCAAGTGAGGTGAGGATTGGGACAGGTCACTAGCCTGGACAAAAGCAGTTCTTGCCTTGAGTTGGGTTTATATAAGACAATACCAAGTTTGGGTAGCTTGGCATAATTTTAAGTGTATTTAGACAAAGAGTGAAAGTCGTGTATTTCTGTGTCTAATTAACCACTTCAGTGCTGTGAAAGGAGCCAGAATCTAGCCCCATAATAAAACTGACCCTTGATAATCCATATATATATATATATATATATATATGTTGGGCTGCAATTTCAGTTAAGTGAATAAATTAGCAGATTCAATTTATCCAGTCACCAAGTTAACACAGCAGAATATATGCATACTGACGAGCTGGTAAACTGCAGCAAAACTCAGCAGTAAGCAGCCACATTAGTAGGTTGCTCAAATAAAATCTTTTCAGAATCTATCTGCTTTTTCTTCCTGTTAGCAGAAATTCTGGTTTCTCCTTTTGCCCTTTCCCCTCTCACTACTTCTGTCACAGGAATAAGGAAGTACACCAGTAGCTATTTGTTTCGCTCATACTATGTGAAACACTGAAAAAAATTACACACAAGCACGTAAGTAGAGGGGCATCAAATATGCTTTGTTCAAGCTCTGCATCTGTTATAAAGGGCCTCATGCTGCAAATTTTGCAAAGACGCAAGCATTTAAAAGGGTGAAAATCAGGCTGATTAATATAGACCAACAAGTTAGCTCTGCTGAGGTGCTTTATGAGTCTTTCTCCTTTGCCTTGCCCTTTTATTGCTCTTTACTTCTGTACTCAGCTTGTGTAAATGTGAATGATCAGGAGAACAACCTGATGCTTCCAGGCCAAAGTTTAGCAATGAGTTTAAATTCAAATCACTATGTTCTGCAATATACTCTTGCCTTGCAAGCATGCAAATCAATACACTTAGCATAGGGCAGGGGAACAGCGTTTTTGGCAATTAAGTAAGGAATTCACATTATAATCCTGAAAGACACCTAAAGGCAGGCACCTCCTCATTTTGGAGGTAATGAACATATATAGTGATATTAGCACTCTGATAGAGTCAGCAGATCTTTGAGGTGGACCTACCTTCAGTTTTCCCTTGAAGCAAATGTCCCGAAACACAAAGCTCTTAACTTCAGAAATCAGATATTCTCAAAACATAAAGGAATACTTTTTTTTTTTTTTTTTAATAGAGAACATTTCAAGTGAGGCAGAACAGAAGTAGAGAATTTCTAAATTAACTTTTTGTAGGGCCGGTCCTTTCTTTCAAATGCTTCTCTCTGTCCCATCCTGCTCTTGAAATGGTTCACCCAACTCTCACCGTGCTTACCTGCGCTAAAGAAAGGCATCTCATCTCCTTCCACGGGTCTGACCATGGCTGCAGCATCCAAGACAGCGGCAGCCTTCCTCCCCTGTGCCAAACGCCACCACCCTCGGTGTTTTGTTATAGATCATGCTCCAGAGAACAGCATACATAGTAAAAATGAGCAGCAGAGGTACTACCCTTGTAGCCTGGCAAAGCCGGCCCGATGGCTGTGGCTGTTTTGCCCTGCAGCGGTCGGTTAGATGCTCTATGTAATTGCCTACTTTGTCTTGTTTCCTACCAGCTGTATATCCAGGGGGGTGTTCATTATAGGTGAATATATCTGGCAATTGTGTGTCCTCTGCTGACTTATGTGGGTGAAAGAAGGGACACAAGCAAATCCATAGCACATAAGCATATTTATAATTTATAAACAGTTATTGCAGGATAGATAAATATCTTTTTGTTTTGTTTTTTTTTTTTTTGTTTTTTTGTTTTTTAATTGGGGATGTTACGGCCTGTGTAATGTAAGGGATGTAGGTAGTTGCTTTAGAGACAGACACAAGAGGCTGGTGATATTACACCAGAGCTTCTGTATGCCTTCAGAGTTTGTGACCCAGGTTGTAGTCTGGAAGTTAACACGTGTCCTATGTATGGGTGGCATAAAAAGGCAGAGTGCACAAACATGAATCTCACAAAGCACATCACTTACCTAATTTACTTACAGTTTCACCAAACTGAGTAAAAACAAAGTAATGCTCTATATTTCATGTGATTTAGGCTGCCATTTCAGTTAAGTCAGTAAGTTAGCACATTTAAATTATCCAGTCACCAAGTTAACACAGCAGATTACAGAATGAAAGAAATAATTATTTCTGTTACCCTTATGTTAGAATTTAATGAAGGTCTAGTTTTCTTTCAACTAGAAAAACCCAGCTACTATTTAGCTAATAATTTATTGACAGAGTTAACCTGTCACTGGAGGGCTCTTGTCACTACTGGGCATAGGTGGCTGTTGAATATCAAGTGTATATTTTGGTCTTAGGCCAGTTACATGATCCAAGCAGTCAAGAACTGTGCCCATGGTCAGCTCAACAAAGTACAGTTATACAGATGTCTGTACCACATCTTCTTTAGATCTCCCTGTTAATATGTTAGCAGTTTTACATTGTTCATTGCCATCACTAAGCAGTAACACAAAATATTTTGAAGATTTAACATGTAGATAGATGGTGGTTGAATCATCTCCAACAGCACTTTTCAAATAGCACTGGGTTTTTTTGCTGAGAACATACCAGTGACAGAGTGCTTTCCATTTTTAGCAACTGTAAAAGATAGTTTACCCTCCTCCTCTCTGACTGTGGCTTAATGACACAATAAATCCAACATTTGGGTCCATAGTATCAGACCATATATACCATAACCCACTATCCACGGTGCAGATCCAGCTTTCACTCATCTTTTGTTACTCAGTTAAATTTTCTCTAAAAGTTTTGTTAATTTTGCACTGACACAATGTGATTACAGCTACTGCTCTCTCTGTGGCATTATCACTTTATGTCAGATCAGATATCAGCTGCCAGCTGTTATAAAACTCATATGAAGCCCATATCATAGATACTTAATTCAATGGAAACGTGGTCGCGTGCCCACACCTTACTGGAACCAAACCGTATGCTTGGGGATCCACTAGTGCACGGATCCAGTAATAAAAATGATGGAATCAGCCTCACACATGCACTGCACACACACTAAAAATAAGACATGCTTTCACTAAGAAAAAGTTAAAAATAAAAAGTTCAAGCAGATGTTTAATTTCTTAGGATCTCTCTCCTTAAAGTCACTCTGGGATTTTACCAAATTAGGTGTTCTTTCATAAGGGTGAAAGGCAGAGCATGTAACGGTCTTGGCTAAGAAAACTTAGCCCTAGCTTCTAGCTGTGACTGCACATGCAAGACCTACACCAGTATCAATTTTGTTTTATAGAAATAATTAAAATTTCTTCAGCACAGTATCTCCTTAAATCTCTTATTTTCTTGTCAATCACTGTCATGTCCTCAGCATTTTTTAAGCACTCCAGATTTTTTACTGTGAAGGAACAGAAGAAGTAATAAGAGCTCACAGCTCATCTGGTTAGCTTTTGACCTAAAACCCACAAGGCTATTTGACATTTTATAAGAGGACATTCCACTCATAGCTAAACAAAGTTTTTTTGTTCCAATTATTAAGGGGCTTTTAAAAAGCCTCCCATGTTCTTCTCTGTGAGTGAATGTTCAGGCTTGGGAAGACAGGGTACACAACGAATCGTGATTGTAGTATTTCAGGAAAGAGTGAGGAGAAGGAGAAGAGAAGGCATCATCACTGCTTTAAGTCAGTTCTTGGACTCCTGGCTACTTGTGTTCAGCTAGAGTTATGAAAGATACAATTGCTCCACGCACTGCTTAGCATCTCCACTGCTTTAAAACTGACCTTTGTGTATTAAAGAGATGTTTTTCATACATTCAAGTTTTGCACTGTTAATTTGTCTTGGAAGACTGACATGTCTGCCCCAAGCCACCCATGACCAGTCGGCAGGACAGTGAGTGATATTTTCATGCGCTGTTGTACCAATATGTATTTCCTTCCTTTGTCATAGAAGCTGCAGCATGTGTTAATTCAGTAGAAAAAAACAGATCCTGTAATAACTGCAAAGACTTATCATTATCATTCCAGCTGTTTTTAATGCTTGTCTTAGTTCAACTAATGTCTAGAGTTTAAATAACAAGTGCATAGATGTTCTCACTACAGTAAATCTCTTTCCCTTGGCTTCTCACCTTAGCATTGCTGCAAGGCAGAGACAAGACGTCTGCAGGAAAAAGCAGAGCTTGTTTTGCTGATAAGAAGCCAGTTTTTGAAACAGAAGTAGCCCCTCCTCCGAGCATGCGTTCTCTTCAAACATGTCACAATTTCCCTGTTACCGAAGTCCATCCTGTCAATTCCTTCCTTGTTGATTTTGGTAGAAAGTTCATCCAAATCAAGTAAGTGGTGACAAAAGATTACACTGGGAAAGCTCAGCATAGCCATTAAAATGTCTCACAAGAAAACCCATCATGTCGCATGTGTATTCCTTGTCATAGATTTTGCGAAATTCTGTGCCTTGATGAAACAACTGCAAATTGTCAATATCCAAAGGCACTGCATTTCAAATCTGGAAAATTGTTGGCTCTTTTACCCCACTGATGTAATTTAGTTTGCTCTATCTTCTTTCCTCTTTCTTGGGGGGTAATACCTAAAAAAAAGACTTGGTTCTAGGAAGGCAAGATGGCTATACAACTGGCATACAGATTATGCTTGAGTTCACACTGCATCAGCAGGGTCCAGTGATATACAAGACCAATGAGTGACTTATGATACTGTTTAAGACATGAACAGGAATGTCTCACTGGTAAGAAGGAATTAACAACAACATAGCTCTGCGTTCTCCAGCTATTTGTCAGCACACCCATCAGACTGTGTGGCCTCTGAATATGCAGCTCTTTAGCCAGACACTATGTTCTCAGAGTCACAAGTTAAACTAAGCAACCCTGAACAAGAAGGAGCATCCAATCTGCTTTACCTAAGCACCTGCTATATTCTGTAGAGAAAGGATGAAATATCCAACTGTAAGAACCTGATGAAAGAATTTATGTTGTTTTCAGTCACCTACTCCATTTCAGCCCTTGAAGGGTCAGATGTCATATGGCTGAGGTTTCAGTGGCATTAGGGGCTCGCTTCTAAAGGCAGTGAAATGCAATCCAGGGGAACACTTCTGGCTGAATCCAGAACTTCTTGGCTCCTGGGCTCATTAAGCTATGGGAGGAGAGTTAGGTGCCTTGGCATGCAACACAAAACAGTCTCCTTGTTGGGGAAGAAACCACTTCAAGTCAGTACGCCAAGTGGGAATCTGCCCACAAGATGCTGGAGAAGCTTGGGACAGAAGTGCTTACTGCCACGACACACTCAAGGCATAGAGTTAAGGCATACAAACAAATCACCGCAAGTCCTACAAAAGCAGAAGGGTTTGTGTAGATGGCAGAAAAGATCCTTATAGGGGATTGTGATCCGTGAGACAGGTTTTCATAGGCAAATAGACTTTTGGATGGCAGGGTGTTATTACTACACAGAAAATAAACACCTTAATTTTAGTGGATGGAACCAAAACCATGTTAGGAGTTGAACTAGATTGTAAGAGTAAGGGCATCAATGGATATATCACAGATGTGAATGAATTTGGTCTTAATAACTACACACCTACAATACAGTTTTATGACATACTTTCATTACAGCTTGGCTCCATTTAACAAAGCAAAAACCCATGCTTATCAAGATGCTATTAGAGGATGATATTTCCACACCTCATCTTTCTGTATAGATGGTCATCATATTGAAAAAAAAAAAAATCAAATCAGAATTTGCCTCCTCTATGAAAAAGTTAAGGGCTAAATCACTGACATAATTTAACCTTGCTTTAGGGAATCAAAAGCTAGAGCTTGCAGTGAATGCAAGTAATTAGTCCAGAAATCAAGAATTCAATAATTTAACCCAAACTACACACAGCTCATTTTTTATCAATTCATTATAATTCAGATTAACAGGGATGTAGCTCAACCCTGTTCTCTAGGAAAAGGCAGTAATCCATTCAAAACTGATAAAACTGAGACTAGTTCAAGTAAAAACTGTTGTCTAGCATCATCAATCCAAATCCTAGAGGACAGGCAGCAAACAACAAAGAGCCTGTACAGGGAAAGCTAAAGGATTAGAGATGACTCAGTATGTCACTGCATCATTGCAAAAAGGAAGAGGCTATTTCATAAATCACGGGTCATTTCCATAACTTGAAAGCCCATATGTATGCTAACAGGTCATTACAGCAAGGAATTACACACAGAATTTTACGTATTATTAATCTCAAGCAGAGCACAAGTACTGGGCACACTTAAATCCTGCAGATAGCTCTATACAGTCTGGTATTGACTGGAAACTGTTCCGGAAGAGCTACAGCGTATGCTGGTGTCATGAATACACTCCCATATCTGCAATAGCCTTGTCTTATCCTCCTGACTCTGTTCCTCTAACCCCTTAATCATTCTCATGGCATTTCTCTGCATTCAAATACATCAAGCACCATTCTTGCACTGTGGACACAGTTTTGGAAACCGGTTCAAAAGGCTTGATCCCGGCAGAAGAGGATGCAAATCCTACTCATGTCTGTGTTTAGTATTGCCTATGTTTTGTGGAAGTGAAAGCCAGAGGTTATCTGCTGTTTGTAGCCATTATGGAAGATGCTCTTCAACCTTTTGCTTGAATTGGTCACTAGGTTACTCTGTTTCTGCAGAGAGGAGTATTACCTGCTCTAGGAGATACTAAGGCCTTATCTGTGCCATACTTCTGAAATAGTTCAAAATGAAGACTGCTAGTACTCTTTTTTTGAAAATTAAAGAACTTTACATAGGAATTCAGTTTTGAAAACGGGTTCAGAGTGGTAAATAAACTGAAATCAAGGATGTGAATCTTTGAATTTTTGTTCAAACCTTTAAAACTACTTAAATATGTGTAGGAGAATTCTCAACAGTATATCTAATACAGAATATAAATCACTATATATTAGAACATGACACATTTTCCATCATCACTTACTACTGCCTTTTATTATGAACAGCTTCCTAACAGATCTGCAGTCAACAGCCTAAACTACTTACACTTGTGCAATTCCACTGATTTCAGAAGAGTTAATGACTTCTACTGATTACAAAAGTAACTGCCATACTTTATGCCAGTGGATGTGAAATCAGATCCATAAAATCTATTAAGTGTCTACAGACCTTTAAAGATGAGGCAGTACTACCCAATAATAGTAACACCAGCCTATAGACACAGTGGTGAGATGTATCTCAGCTAGAGGTGTAGGTTAGAACTTTCATCTAGTCTAACCTCTGCTCCCTTTGTAGTCAACAGAAAGCAACAGACATCTCAAGAGACAAATTAGTCTCCCTGTAACACAAGCATGAGAATTGAAGCCATTCCTGTGTAATAGTTACTCACATAATTAACTGTCTAGTCATTAACTGTCGCACACAGTGGGACTCCACATGAGAGCAATTATATGTGCACAAATGTTGTTTGGGATCAGGCTCCTTATTTGTAACCTTAGATTCTAAATTAGGATAAGGGGTATTGAAATCAACCTTGGGATATGTGCAGCCCTCTTCACAGAGTGTAAGAAAAGCCTGAGCACAGACTGGGCATCTGCTAGGTGTCCGAAGCTCGGTGAGATTCATTTCCTTCACTATTAGTGTCTCAAGTTGCAATCCCTAATAAATCCTAGAACACTGACAACTTATTCACAGAGTTATTTCTTTAAAAAAGTTTGGTCATAGAATGAAATCATGCTCAGTCAATAGCAACATAACCTCAAACCTGTCTTCCTAAATTTGATTATAATGTTTAGCTATTCTCATCTGGAAGAATAATGTCAGAGTAAAATAAACAGTGAGGAAAAGCTCAAGTGAAAATCTGTTAAATGCACAATTTCCCATAATTACTATATAAAAATAAATGGATTAGGAAATAAAGGAAGCACTAAGACCAACACACTCAATATTCAGCCTGTAGCATTTAAAGCAACATATAAATGGTTTTACAGCCACCCTCTGCTGGTAGAGACCCACAAGTACAGTGGATGAGCAGCTAGAGCAGCCTCTCTCATTTCAAAACTAGCAGAGATCAACAACTCCGAGGTGCACTTTGCAGCACCATGTAGTATTTGGCTGCACTAAAGACTTCAGAGGTGTGACACAAGTGGTGGGGAGCTGGGAGCAAGACACCCTCTCTGCCTGTTAGCATTACAGGGTGCAGGGAGTCTGCAGCAGGGGCACTCTGCCCTTCCCTCACTCCCCTTGCAGCTGCATCCAGCCCAGGTTAAACTCACAGCCACATCCCTAGGAGAGTCTGCGGAGGGGGAGAGGCTATAAAGGGAAGGATTTATGACTGCTAACACCATCCATATCCTCTTTGCTGCTCTGTAGGCAAAACAGATGGGCTAGTAAGCCACAAACCCTGCCTGAACTTTGACTGTATGAGAACATACATACATTTTAAATGAAATGCAAATCTGATGTTCCTGTTTTGAAAAAGGCTTTTATGTTTTTTACTGTTTTCTAAAGAAATAACAAAAAGCCACTTTACATCTTGGACTTACACATGTGAACCTACCCAATGATGCTACAAACTGGCTATGAAGATGGGAGAGTAGTTAAAACTGTTTCAAGGTTCAAGAAGTTACATTTTATCTACAGATGCCTTCCAATATAATCATTATTAAAGTGGGAGTGGTAGTTGGCTACATTTATTAGTGCCTTAAAATGGCGGGAACCTCTCAGAGGGAGTTAAGTATTTGAGTGTCCTCTTTAAAATGTTGTCAACTAGTTTTCCAAGGGATAAATAGTTTTTAGACAGAACACTGTAGGCATAACATCATAAGAAGGGCTGGGTTTGCTCAGCCTGCTGACAAGTTTTTGCACTATTATAGTGACTGGTTGGTTCACAGCAATAAAGTGGTTCTACACCTTCCCTGGGTATCTGCAAAAAGGCACTTCCGTCAGAAGTATCTGAGGTAATTTGCTATAGAAATCTATTTAGCCTCACGTGTCAACGGTTTAGAAAATGGAAGGTGCTACTTTAAATTTTTAAAATGCAAGGGTTAAAAATATGAAACTCAGCACACAGAGAGTGTTTTTCATCTACCTTTTAAGTGCTATTAGATCTCTTCCTCCCCACCCACTCCTGAAATTCAGTGGGAACCAGATTTTGTCCCAGAGGTAAGAGACGCTGGAGTAGCAGCAGCTAGATATTCACACAGGTGTCCTCCAGTGCAAAACATGGTCCTGAAAACTTGGTAGAAATCATTTGCCCACTGAACGTACTAGTAGAGGAATCGGGTCCTCTTAAGTTTGAGCTCAGTACCTCTTGCGGTGTGTAACTCAATTTTAACATTTGTTATTCAAATATTCCTGACTTACCTAATGTGGATACATACAGCTGTAACATAAAACATGAAATGCCTAATAAGAAATGTGATTCATATGCCTTTGCATAAAAAGTCATATCTGTACAAAATGCAGAAATGTAGTTGACTGTAAGTTACACAGAATATGTAGGGACACTCTGGGGCTGAAACATCTACTAAAAAAAAAAAAGGAAATGGGTCAAGCATGTTCTTCCCATCAGCACCTGCTCTGAAGGACCCTTGGAAAAAGTGTATAGCCACCTTCACGGGAGCTCATCAGGGCCTTCTTAGCATAGAATTTCAAAATCCTAATGAAGGATTACCACAATAGGGCCATGGAAGAGTATCTGATCATGGTACCACTAAAGAGAAAACCAAGTCACAGAAGATGCTCTGTTAAATTTAACAGAAGTCACACACAAGACTCTACAAAGGTGTTTCTTGGACCTTGTCCACATTCATGTCCCCTTTGTTACAAACTATGTAAGGACCTGAAAAAAGGTTCATCTGATGGCACGCCAGGACACATCCAGGCCTCCTGTACCTGATGACTGCTAGTGCTGAAGGGCCACAGTAGAGCAGCCATTCTCAAACAAGAATGGGAGTGAGCTCCAGGAAGGGGGACACAGAAGCCATGGGGACAGAAAGGGACAAAGGCAGGAGACAGCAGCTCTTGAGACTGGTGTCCTCTCACCTCCTCCCCCACAGGGTGCTGCTGTCCCACCACCCAGAACAGGGCATGGATGGAGGGCAGCATCTGATCAGACCCCTGCATCAGCTCTGGAGCTGTTCAGGACAAACCAACAGACAAGGAAAGGAGACTTATTTCCTCCAAGCTTATTCTTCTCTATAAAGATGGGATGTGATAGCCAGAATTCTGCAGCCACTGGAATCGCCAGCTCCACACAGCCAAACAAATGGGGAATTATCTATTGGCTTCTCACACACATCAGGGCATAACCTACTGATTGAACACTGAGTGCAGTGTACTATGTACGGGTGACAGGGAGATGCTACACAAAAGGGAAGAAAAACAAACAAACAAAAAAAAACCCAAAACCCAGTTTGGAAAACCTGTGTGTTGGCACAAAACTTCCCGTAACACCTGTGTATTAGCTAGAAACAAAATGGTGGCCAAAACCAAATGCCATTTGTAGGTGGTGGACACAAGCAAAATAACACCTTGTATTCCCTGCTGTATGTCACTGACTGCTGAGCAGTAAATTCAGGGGAGAATGGGGTACCCACCCCTTTGCATCCCACAGACGTGAATGTTATCTGGAGGCTGTTCACATAAAGCATTACCATAGCACAGGGAAAGTTCAGGGTGCATGTTTCCTTTGGGAAGAATAAGACTGGTAAATTGACTGTACCCAAGAGGAAGATCCACCCACATCAGAGAGCATGATGGAATGTCGCAGGGAGGCAGGCATATTCCAAACCCAGGATCTTGGCTGTCATGATTTGTACCTAAATTTACCTTCAGATAATGGAGAACTGACTATAGCAAGAGGCTGGGATATTTGAGATACTGTCAAACCCATGTGGGTGAGGCTGCAATGCCACTCAGAATGAACGGCAGCAACATTACCCATTCCGGAGAGCTGCAACACCGACGCGTTGACAGAAACTTGTGAGAGACCCCACACATACCTGCTTTCATGGCCAAGCATGTCACGTGCCTCTGTACTCATGACAAGGTTAATCCGCAGCCAAATAACCTTCTCAAGGATGAGAGCTTAAGACAGATACGATTAGATATTTTAACAAAACCAGATGATTCATACAAACTGTATTTGTTGGGGAGCAGACCGTCACGTTCAATCTGTTCTCAAGAGGGAACAGCTACTCCATGCCAGGAGTCTGTTGGCAACACATAGCTCCTCTCTTTTTCTGCGATTGCCTTATCAATTTGTATTTTATAAATTGTTATGAACGATTAACAATGTATATAAATGTATTTATACACATTTTATATAAATATATGCCTGTATTTCCAGGTATGCATTTACAAATATACTTACCCTATTAATGTATTTATAAATTATTATTGTAGAAAAATATTTATTCTTTGTAGTAAAGAGTAATCAAATTAATTTATTTTCATTGGTCCTACTAAAATAAACTCTTTCCTCACCCACTTGTTTCCAGGAGGTAGCACAGGGACAGTGGTTGCTCCAGTCACAGTCTACCCTGGAGATGAGAGCTTTCCACGGGCAAGAATTTGCAGCAAGATAAATGGACCTCAATGATACAAGCTAGTAAATTGTGGCTGCCCTTCATCCCTGGTGAGACACAGCACCCACCTGGCTGTGCAACACCCTCCTGACAATCTGCCTCTCCTTCTCATTTGTTTTTCCAGAAAGGTTAACAACAGCAATAACCTAACTCTTAGGGGAGGCAATTACTACATTAGCTGACATTTGCTAAAGCAGAGCAAGTACAGCGAAGCCACTACACATCACTCTGAAACAGCTGCCACCACATCATCCTCGTAAGACTTCACCATTATCAGAACAGAGGCAGTAAATCATATTTGCATTGTAAGAGTTCATGGTAGCAAAGCTGACTTCACTCCTATCAGAAGCACTGCAAAAACACTGATGTGGAAAACCAAGATTAGGCTTTTCATCTATCACATGTGAAACATTTTAGTACTTAATTTTCTTTTTTCCTGATCCACTCTATCATTAAATATAAAAGGGGTATTTGGCTATGTGTGCAGGGGTAACATACAACTCCCTAAACGGAAGAAATTAGTTCTATCATAAGAGAGCATATTTGTACTCTCTGTAACTGTCAAAATAAGCCCAAATTTAAGGGAAAACAGCTCCACGCCTCATTCCAGCTGTTCTCTTGCTGGGATTTGTGTGCACCACACCTAACAATTGCCAATGCTGCTTACATACATTGGGGTTTCTCGAACTGCTGCTGTCTAGTCAGGTGGCCACACGCAGAAAAACATTTAGCAGGGTTGTGAGACCTGAAGTAGAAAAACATGGTTAACAAAGGCATTCACATGCACAAGGGACACTCTGCTGCTGCTGCTGCTCCTCCCCCGCAAAATAAACTGCATCCTTAAATGCACGACTGAATGAGACACAGGCTTCAGCAACAAGCCCAAGAACTTCTGCTCTGTGCTGTGCACCTGGCCACCTATTTTTAGTGCTATGTTGCAAATGCTCTAAACCAGCTCACTAACCTGATCCAGACTTTAGAAAGCCGCACTACAAACCTCCTCCACTTCCCACTCCAAGTCACAGAAAAGCACACACAGGGCAGGGAGTGTGCGTTAACACCCTGATAAGGACACGGATAGCTCACTGTGCTGCTCCAGATAGTATGGTTGTTGTGAAAGGGAATGGTGTACTGTGGCACAGAAAGGCAAGGGGCAAAAGATAACACCTAACTCCTTAAACCAGCAGTGCCACCACAGCCACCGCATCATGCAGCTGTATTTTCTGAGAGCTTAAAGCAGGGAGCTGGGGTAATATGCCTCTATTGGATACAAAACAACTCTGATAGGCATGAATCCAGAACTTGAGGAGAAGACTGAGCAAAGTAACCTAAATAGCCAGCTACTCACCCCTAAGCTAGTTTTGAGAAATCTCTCCTATACTGCAGCATGTCAGACCTATTAAGACAAGAAAAATGTACCCTTCTCACCTTGAGAACCCTAGGTCTTGCATATGCAGAAGAGCAAGATTCAGAAGCTATTCTGGGTCATACAACAATAGGTAAAGTGATTGATCCTAGCACATTCTTTTTTAAGTCTCTGTAAGAGCAGCATAACGCTATCTTTTTCATAATGTTGTACAACAGGAAACCAATGGCTGCAAGAGTAGCTATTGACTTCACCGTGAGGAAGCAGGCTTGTGTAAACCTGACCTATGTGGACTGGGGCCAAGACATAAAGGTTAGCTGCTTACTAGCAGTCCACTAAATTATATCCTTAAGACACTGCATGTAAATAGCTTGACAGAATGGAGCAAGTGAAGCTATGCAAGTGGAAACTTGGCCAGGAACCTGAGACACTGTTGTTCAGTTTTCCAGGAAGAGATATTTGAAGAAAAACTGAAAAACAAACAAACAAACAAAACAAACACACCCACCCACCCCCCCAAGAAAAACAAAAACCACACTACACAAAAAAAAACACCAACAAACCAAGCAAAAATTAATCAGGTGGTACATAAGAGCCAACCAGCAATAATGAATAATGTACAGGAAGGCTAAATAAAAGTTTGGGTAAACAGTGGAGTCCAAGGCAGGGAAGAGAGCAAACCCAGGGAATTCTGGCACAGCAGACACTATCAAATGATGGCCTCCTCAGAGTTGTGCTTTTTCCACACTTACTTACCCCCCCAAAAAATGGGCTGTGTGCATTAAGGAATGCTAACTGCAATACTGCTGTTTAGGTAACTACACTGCCAAAGCTTGTATTTTAAGCTGAATCATATAGTAAACAACATGTAATTTCTACTACTGCATCCAAATAGCTGGAGAACACAAGAACACTAGCATGCATCATCAGGGATTCCAGCGTATCAGTTAGTTGCAGAACTTTCTTAGAAAATAAATAGTGGTGCGTAACTTGATACCAACTTTCAGTTGTTAAAATTAAATTTTTACGTCTGGTTATGGCTTGCACTTTCCTCCTGCAAACCTCACAGAAAGAGTGTTTGAAGTTTACCATAACTGAAGGTTTGCATTGCTTTTGTCACAGCATCCATCATCTGCCAAAATGTATTCCTTCCACAAAAATATTTTTAGTGGGGTTTTCAAGTTTATGTGGCCCTTCAGAAAAATTCCCTGTTGCATCCATCCAACAGCCCCCCTGCCCAACCCCTTTTTTTTTTTTTAAGGAGTGAAAGCTAGTACCATTCTTGAGGTCAGCTCACAGACTACTTGTCTGGCACAGACACGCACATCAGCTGAACGGTATCAGTTATTAACTCAGGTTTACCACTACACACCACCACCAGACCTTTCCAGGATTAATTCCAACTGAGGTCCACACCTAGTGTAACTTCAATGGGATAGCCCTACCTGCTTTATGCAGCACAGGGATTTATCAAGTTTTGTGCTGAAGAGGGCAGTGCACACACAAAGCTCAGCTGAACCAGCTTAGGCCAAGTGTTTTTTTTTGTCCCACGAGGAAGCACTCAGGTGCGCCCTGTGGGCAGATAGAACACAGGCAACCAAATGATTTGTACTGCTCTGGAACCCATCTGAGTCATGTTTGTGTGCCAGTGACCAGCAACCCACAGGTGGGGAAGGGTTCTCCAGAGCGGTGCTGCAATCAGCCAGATAGCTCTGCAGGAGTCAGGTGAACCAAGCAAAGCTATTTTTAAATCAGGAAATACTCAACCAAAACTGAAGCTGTTTAGGTGGGTCTGGATACTTTCGTATATGCTCTCATCAGTGGTTATCTTATGCCATCCTGCCTTAAGAGATATACCAATATGTAGCCAAGAAACAGCTGCATAACATACTCGACTTCTGAGTCTCCTCTGTTTAGGTTTCCCGCACTGCTCATGTGCCTTCCCAAAAAGGAGCTTCCCACAACTGCAGTCTTTTGAACTATCTGCAGTTTTTCCAAGGCCCACCACAGTGCCCTGACTATCACTTTTAAGTCCCCTTTTCCAGTGCCCTTCTCCAGTATCTATGATAGAAACAATTTCCTGTTTCAGTATTAGATGAGTTCTCATTTAAATTCAAGGGATTTAAAAGTTGTGGAAGAAACCAAGCTTTTCTCTCTACTGAAATGACTTTTCAGATACCAGTTCTTATGAACTCAAGGACTTGCAGTAGCCTGCACACCCTTCCTTATTGTGTAACTGCTGTTGAACTGCTGCCATGTTTCAGCTGAAGAACATGTCCATGTTACCTGAAGAGGTTCTTGACTGGTCTTAGAGCACTCTTCTTGTACTGAAAGACAAAAGTGAACACCTTATAATTAGTCGCCATAACTATTTTCAGGGATGCTTTACAAACTTTTTTGGCGATGCAGGGATACTAGGTTCTTCCAGAAATTGGTGTAACAGCTGCCTCCCCACAATTTCATTGAGAACACTGAAAAATGCAGAAGCCTTTCACTTCTGCTTTTCCAAGTTCTCCCTGTTTATGAACAAAATTAGCAATAGAATGTATTTTTCTTATTGCTAACATTAAAATACTTGTAACAATAACACAATATAGTACTTCTTACCTGTTATACCCTGCTAAATTCAATCTCACCTTTTACATTGCAGCTCTGGCATCTCCTTGGGAAATAGCTCCATGGGAAACAATTACAAACCAAAAAACTTCATAGCAGCTTCTCCAGAATCCAAGCAGTAACTTTGATATTACGGTTTACACCCTTCCCCCATCAGCTCTGAAGTAAGCAGTTGGTCAGTAACACCTCAACCTTCCTCCTTGCAAGAAGACTGTGGACAACTAAGTTTTATAGCTGGGATAATTAGGAGAATGGGATTGTAAAACAAAACTTATGTGCCAAGAGTAGCATAGATTTTATCACTCGCCCTTAGAAACCATATTCCACTCCCCTTTTGAGTATATATGAAAGTCTTTTCATTTGGGTAATTTGCATGCAAGTAATTATGTAAGGCCTGACAATTAATTTGCAAGAACTGAGACAACCCCAACATCCTTCCAGTTCCCTATGCTGCACTGACATGGATGTTGACAGCATGACAGCAAAGTATCAGACACCTTAAAAACTATGTGACCACATATTTGTACACTTAATCTTGTAAATTCGTGTGTTTCTCACACAGATGGCAGAGCTCATTTTACTATCTAGCGAAGGCTCAATTTAGAGCATCCCAACTCCTGAAGTTTTCATTAAGAGCAAGAACTTGTCAGAATGAAAGCCGAAGTATGAAGCCGGGTTTCTACATATGAACTTAAATTAAGCAATTTCTTTGAGCAAATGCATCACACATTCCTATTTATCTTCTGCATCCCTTCTGCAGGGTCTTCCAACCGCTTCTTCTGGTCTTCAGGGCACTGGGTGGTTGCTTACCTGAGTCCACAGTCATCAAAATCACTCTAGTAACAAAGATAACCCAGAGTTTCTGCAGTGTTGGATGTCAGCACAATAGTTCAAATATAAAAAAACGTATAAGCTTCATAGGCACAGGATCATACAGACACTGGACTAAGTTTTCATTAACAGTATTAAATCAGAGTGTACCCACGTATTTAAGAAATGCCAAAGGCAGGCTTTCAATTCTATCATCACCTTACGTCTTTTCATATAAAGTGCTGAGACATCACTTATTTCTGCAATAGGACTGTAAGCTTCTTGTGGACCTTGCAATTAAGACCCACTGGGTCAGAAGACTTGGGCATTTGCGCTTCCTGGTGAACTGAGTATCCAAGCTTGAGACATGTAACACAGGTTTCGTCATTAACATCTCTGACAAATTGTCATCAATGACTAAGACCCATACGCTGACATATCAGACATCCCCCAAACTGATGAAAGTGAACTATATGCACACAGCAAACTGTTTTGTCTCTTGAATCAAGCATTCATTTGCCTTTTTTCTACAATTTTTCTACAGTTCCTTTTTTTACATTTCAATATAACAACTCTTAGATGCGACATCTGTGGCATCTACATCTTCAGATAAACAAACATGGTATAAATAATAAAAGAGTTATCTGTAAAGCAAGATGCATCCCTGTGTCCTCCCCAGAGAAGCAGCACTGACACAACAGGGAAAGGCAGGGAGAGAATCAGTGCAGATGAAAGCAGTTGCTTCTAAACCAGTTTAAATGAGAAAGCATACTGCCCTTAGGTCAGCAGACTATCTTGGATGAAGATTTCACAGACTTGTTTTCTGCCAGTTATAGAAAAGACAACCAAGCTCCTCCCGCCCCAATTATCCCATTGCAATACTTACCATTATTGGTGTAAGCTGCAGAGATATAAACATAGGCTTGAAGTCTACAGTGGACAACTGCTGTGGCAGAAATCATTGTGCCACTGCCCTTTTTTTTTTTTTTTTCACTCACAGCACACCTAATCTAATGGCATCTGTGTAGACAAGAAACAGAAGTAGAAAAGAAATAAAAGGGACTGTACTTGTAATTCAGAATTATTCAGGTGTATGCAACTATTACTGAAAGTCACAGCAGCAACAGAGCATTACACTCTCTCCACTCCTTTTCTTCAGTGATGAACATGGCAAAACTTAAGGTGGTGACAAGCACCTCCTGTCCCAGGACACCAGACACTGTAGAGGAGGGTAAGCACCTGGTTCAGATTCTTTAACTAGAGGGAGCTGGATTTAAAGAGGTAGAAGAATGGCACACATTGCTGTAATATCAACAAATCTTGAAAGGCTGCAAGATTCAGGTTAACTGCATCAAGGAACATCTCATAGCATCTTTCTTCCACCATTCAACTGTAACCCAGGCCAAACAGACTACTGTATCTGTGTAGTTACTGTGAGGCAATATCCTGAGCAAATGTATTGTACTTACCTCCTGGAGGAGCCAAAATATGAAATAAAAAATTTGTTAACCTCATTTTTCCTGAGCCATACCACTACTTAACTTTCACCAAGACTTCCAGCAAGCCTGCAAAACTCTTCTCAACTCTTTTCAGTGGAGTATCTTCTTGAAGTAATAAAGTACTTTATTTCACAGGAATCAGCTGTAACTAGAAACAATGTTATTTCACAAACCATGAATTCTTTCAGTGTCTTCCCTTCCAATTTTGAGCAAAGATCTTCCACATTATTTCAGGGAACTCCAGTCCCTTAAGCCTAACAGAGATTTAATTAACCTCTCATTTGTTGAATGGTTCACTTCCCATTCCCCAACACAGAAACTAGCACAAGCAGGGATGATGTTCAGTATAGGAAAAGTCTACAACTTGCTGCTCGAAATGTAGCCTACCTCCTACACACCAGCCAGAGGGTATGCCGAAACTCAGACAGCACCTCATCAGCTGGATAAGCCATGCTAACACCAGACAGCAAGCACAGGAGAGAGATCAGGGAAGCAAGTTAGCTTGGCTGCTCCCATACCACGCTGAGGTCTCACACCACCTCATCCATTCTCTTGGCTTTTTCAAGGTTGATTTATGTCTCCGCAGACATACTGAGGACAGCTGCCTTTAAGAGGGAGCAAAGCTCCTCCTGCTGGTTACACTAAGCCGCAGATCCATGACAGCCAAACACTGTCAGTGCAGTTATCAGGCATCGGACAGAAGCCACAACCCTTAGAAGAGCCTCAAATCAGCAAGCACAGGCTGTCGCCTGGTGTGTGACAAGGGCATGTCCCAGCCCGATCCCTGCTGAGGGCCTCCCCCACCAAGGCCAGGCCAAGAGCTCGGCCCTGCTCTTTAAACCCCGGCCTGTGCTTCACCCCAGCCGAGGACCAAGCACCCCGGCAGACACCTCGCCCGCCTGGGCCCCCCCTCCCCGGGGAGCGCAAAAGACACAACCACGAGAGCCACCGGAGCCGCCCCAGCTTCTGCGCCACCCACGGCTGCCTCCCCCTCCGAAACTCGCTCCGACGAACACGTCGGCCGCCTACCAGCCCGCCTTCACGCCCGCAGCCCCTTCCGACCACCCCCCGGACCCCTCCCCCGGGGGCCCGCCCGTCTCAGGGCACCGCTGGCAAGGGCGCACGGCCCGCCCCCCCCAGCCCGCACAAACTGGGAAGGGGGGAACCCCGGGAACACAGACTCCCACCCCACACCTCTCTCCGGCCACGGACATACACTGCCCTACCAAGAGCCGGCGTGCACCATGGAACAACCGGCCGCTACGGGACGTCCTTCAGGGCCCTCCACAACCCGCCGCGCCCCCTCAGTCTCCCCCCCCCCTCGCTCTCCCCTCACACAAGCGCTTTCCGCCCGCTGAGCCAACTCTTAACTCCCACCCTCCCTTTCTTTTCGGACATCTTAACCCAGTTCCCAAGCCGCTCCACCCGAGCTAAAAGCATCCCACGCCATCAACATGGCGGCCAGCACCACCTCCTCCTCCTCACCCACGCCCTCCCACTCCCCACTGCGGCGGCGCGGCGTAAGGCCTGCTGGAAAACCGAGTCCCCGCCCTGCGCGCTGCCGCCCAGCCCTTCCCCACGGCAAACTACAAGCCCCAGAGGTCTCCGCCCCCAGCCGGCGCCGGCCAATGGGAAGGCGGCGGCGCGGCCTCTCGCCCAGCCCCGGCGAGGCGAGAAGGGGGTGATGTCATTGCCCAGCGGGCGGCCGCGGGGGCGCGCGCCGCCGTTCATTGTGCTCGGCCGGTGCCGCCTCCCGCTGCCGCTGCCGGCGGGGGGGGCCCCGCTCCCGCCCCTTCGCGCCGGTCTGGGGGGGCCACTGCTCCGAGCGCCAGCCGGGGGTTGGGGGGCTGCCCAGCCCCGCAGCCATCCCGGAGGAGGGCTGCTTTGCACTGAGCCCCGCTGCACCCATCCTAGGGAAGGGAAGGGGAGGGGAGGGGAGGGGGGGTGTGTGTGCGCCTATTCTGGCCCGAGGGTGGCTCAGCACCCATCCCGGGGGGGGTGTGCGCCGCGCGGGGAGGGTTCAGCACCCATCCCCCGAGCGGGGCTGCTTTGCGCCCAACCCCGCTGCACCTCTCCCGGGGAGCTGCGCTGCCGCCGGGTGGGTGGCTAGCACCCATCCCCGGGGGAGCGGGTTGCTTTGCACCCATCCCCGGGGGGGGCTGCACCGCGCCGGGGGGCTGCACCGCACCTTCCCCCCCCCCCCCCCTCCCGGAGGTGTGGGGGGCTGCGCCGCACCCAGCCCCGCTCTCCCCATCGTGGGGCGACGCGGGGGCTGCCAGCCTTCTCCCGTCGCGGGTGACCGGCTCCTGGCTCCCGCCTCGTTTTATGGTCGTGGAGAGGGAGGAAAAATCCCAAACCAGGTGAGTTCTGCGCTTCTCTCCTTTTTACCCCCACACCCAACTCCCCCACCTCCCGATGCGCTTCCCCGCGCTGTGCATTCCCAGCGGAGAGCCCCGCCTGTCCCTGGAATTGCTGAAAAAAGGGGCGGGGGGGGGGGAGAGGGAACCCCAACAAACCCCTACAAATCCTTAAATCAGAGAAATACTGGGAAGAGGGGTACCCATTCGGGCCCGGAGGGCAGGTGGGTCCTGGCTGCGCGTCCCGCAGCCTCCGAGCAAGTCCCGCAACTCGGGGATGCTCCGGGCGCCCCAAAATAGCGCGGTCCTGAGCGGCGGACCCCGGAGGGGAGCCCTCTCCCGTTTGGCTTCTGAACTATATAACAGCGGAAAATAAGATGGGTTTTTAATTGCTTTTGTTGAGTTTTGCTGAGCGCCTCTGATACCCGGTGTTCCTGGGGAAAAAAAAAAAAACCAAAACAAAACTAAGAAGTCGAATAAACGACGTCTGTTTCAGGATCAGTTTTGGGGTGATGGCATGCTATGTTGTGCAGCTTCTGCGTTTTGACACCCTTGTTCCTCCCCTCTTTCAGGGAAATCCAGGGATTTGAGTCAAACTGACTCAATTCCAGCTGCGTGCAGTTGGTCCAGGTTTCTTTTCCAAGTCTTATTGTGGTATGCTTCTTCAAAATTGTTGGTTGGACAGACTGATGGTTTATTTCAACTTCCAAAGTATCACTTTGGTCTTTTTCCCTTTTCTCATAAATACACAAAGTGTGTATTTTGTAAACTTTGTAAAAACTTTCTGATCCAGCAGAGCTTTATTTTAGTGTAGCTTTTTTATTTGTTTCCCTGTTCCTGGCTGTTTGCGAGGTGCACTTCAGATCTTTACTTGAACAGTGCTATGGTATTAGTGCAAGATACTAGGGTTTTTTATCTCTAGTGAGAAGGTTTTTATCCCCTTCTATAACTACATAATCGCTGCAATTGCTCATGGACCCTAGACATCTAATTTTGTGTTGGTGGCAGTGAAATGCATGCACACAAAGGGGTCCTGCTTGCCTCAAATCTGTCAGCATCTTTTCATGCCCTCTAAAGTTAATTCACTCCAAAGCCTGACTCGGGGGCTGTTCTGAGAGCAGGAAGGGAGCGTGCAGCTGAGCTGAGATTTCCCCCTCCCCTGCTGCATATTTGCTTCTGCGCTTCTCTTGTGTAACTGGCACTGTGTGTCCTCTGGCAGACTCTCCCTGGAATCACGGCGCTGGGGGACGGGGTGACATGAGTGCAGTGGGGACAATGAAACTCCCTGTTTGGTTTGATCAAAGTGTTTGTAAACACCAAGGCAGTGGTTGGGGTGTCCATGCACGATGCACGGCGTTTTACAGCCTCCTCTCCAAGTGGGATAAACATGCTGCATCCACACCTCCTCCTTGCATTTATTTTATCCGTGTTTTTTTCCTTCCTTCCTCTTTGTTACTGACTCAAAGAGGAAGAACAACAGTCTGTGCAGGAGTTGCCTTTGTTTGGTTGGTCTTTTTTTAACATTTTTATTTCCTGGAATGTCATTTTCCTCTTTATTTCACAAGGGAGAGAATGGGTAACCTAATAGAAGGTTTCCCATCTTGGCTGTAAAAGGAGAAGTTTTATAGCGGTGATTTTGTTAGCTATGGAGAGAAGGCACTGGAAATTAAGTGATAATTTGAAAGTGTAGCCTGGGAATTGTTCTGGGAAATATTGTTACAGAAGTTGGGGAGAATAAGCAAGGAATCTGTGGTCAGGGATTTTGTGTTTAAGTAACGCAGTTTTTGTGATGTCCCTCTTTTTGATTCTGCTTTCATCTTTACAAATGTTTATTGGCATTTATGCTTGTTTTATTATTTTTCCAAGTTACTTGATTTATTGAATTTAGGAAGACTTGTGACAATGTTGTCTTGTGTGCTGGCATTTTCAAGCTGTGTTATACTACAGCAAGAAATGGACTAAAAATGTCGCTCAGATATCCACACTATTAATAAGATGAAAATTTGCCTTATAGGAACAGAAATAAAGACACAAAAATGGACCAAAAGCTGCAAATCGCTCAATAGATGAGTGATTGCTGTGAAAAAGCACAGATGAGCTAAGAGGCCCTTCCTCTTGAGTAGTTTGAGTCCTGATCTTGCAAAGACCTAGGTGCAATGTATGCATTTACTGTGTTTTAAGAAGTCCCTGAGGTGCCAATTGCTGGAAGCAGAGAGGCTATCCCAGGAAGGCAGCACTAAATATCTCCTCTGGTCTTTTACTTTTTCCATAATTTCTTACTAGCGTCCAGTTTCTGAAAGGGGATTGAGAGCTAGGTGGTCTCACGGTCAGACCCTGTACAGTTTTCTTGTATTTTAGTCCTGTTCTTAAGCTGAGCTTGATGCCATCGATTGGCTTCTTAGTAAAGCCAGAAATCACATCTTTGCAAATTGGCTTTATCAGCATCACCTACATGCCCAGCGCTGTATTAAATTTGCTATCCCAGAACTATTGCAGAAAGAGGTTCAAGCTGCACTGGGATGCTGGGGTGACTCCCAACCTTATGTATAGAGGGATCCAAAGACTAGTGAGATGAGTGGAACTGGGAGGAGCCAGAGCTGGGACAGGCTTGCTGTCTGTTAAGCTTCACTTTCATCTCTGCCCCAGAGCTGAGCTGTGAGGAGACAGTGATTTTTTTTTTTTTTTTTTTTTTTTTTCCTTCTAATCTGGTGCTGGGGTATGGTGAGGCAACTGGATTTTCTGAAGGGAGAGGTGGATGCATGAAGAAGGCTTTTTGGGGGGGAACTGAGCAGTTGCTTCCCAAACAGGCATGGGGAGGGTAGGTGAGAATTGAGGAGTGGGGAAAAAGGTGTCTGTGAGCAAACTGAACCTCTGTTAGTCACTTTCTTGTGAAAGAGCTTTCTTCAGTTTGCAGATCTAGGCTGCGTGCTCCTCTTATTCACAGGTCCAGCTGCAGGTGATAGATGTTGCTCACAGCCTGAGCCGGGGGCATTGGAGCTCTCTAATGCAAGCTGCAGAACTCGTGGTTTTAGCTCTTGTTCGGTCCTTGCTGTGATAGCAAAGCTGGCATCCATCAACCGTCAAACTGAGGTGCTTGCTCTAAGTTTTGTGGTGTGTGCCAGGCAGGCATATCTGCAGCTGGGTTTTTTGGTGGGCGGAATGTGGGGTTGTTGGCATTTTCTTATTTTTACATAAAATATAGCCAAACAAGAAATTATAATAGCTGAGAATTAGATAATTTCCTTTTCTAATTTTAAGGCATATTGCTTTCTCTTTTTTTTTTTTTTTTTTTTTTTTAATTGCAGGACCAACAGTTTGAGTGCAAGCCTCGCTCTTGGCAAGTACAGAAAGAGGAGTGGGGACTGTGCTAGGAGCTAATTTGTGTGTATTGCCAAATAACCACCCAGACATTGCAAAAGTTTCAGAGATTCATTGCGATAGTGTGGCTGGCATAGCAGGAGCACAGAAGGCAGCACAGGGTGGGCACACCTTGCAGTGATGAGACTCTTTAAACCAAGAAGCTCACATGGATGCTTGCAGGGATTCACAGCAGGAGATTTAGGAGATAATAAAATCATCTTCTGTATTACAGACGGTTGTCTGACACCAAAAATATCAACCCTTGTGGCAGAGATGCTCAGCAACAGCCCTGCTTTGGCTGGAGGTGATGAGATGACCTAAGGCAATGTTTTGATTGACTCTCCAGTTCCTGTAATTTCATTTTGCAGCAAGGCATTTAGCTTCCTGCTCTGCCAGTGATTCTGTCAATAGCTAACTAAATCCTCATTTTATTTTTAATGGAACTCTTATGACGTGAAACAACTGATCTGTCATGTTTGTCATATAATCCTGGTATCTCTTGGTCAGCCTGTGTTTATATCATGAATTTAAGCTCTGTGTGTGTGCGAGTAAAATATTCCTTAGGTGCTAGTATGCTGAATTAATTAGGGCAGAACTTGTCCCTTAAAATCATTGTCAGTATTTAAACAGAGTCAACACCACATTAAAGTTTGTTGCTGTTACAGTGGCTTCATAACTTATTTGTGCTATTAAACATTGGCCCTGAATAAGGAATTGGTGAGCTTTGTGTTATGATGTAATTTGATTTCACCCTGCGTAGATAAAAATCATTAGAGAGCTTTGTTGCATTGAGCTGGGGCTAGATATTTAGGTTGCGAACAGCTTGAGACTGAATTGCTATTTGTCATCTTGCCTCTCCTGGAGTTACTGCTCTTGCTACACTGTGCTTCTGTATGCAGAGGTGCAGTCTTCCCTGATATACTTAAGGCAAAATTTAAACCACCTGTTTAGGCTAACCTAGCTATTAGTTTCCTGTGATAATTAAGGAATACTTGTACAGAGGAGACCCTTCTGTAAGGTCTTGCTTTGCTTGATACAGAGAGTGCCTCGTGGAAATCTGCTACTGTCCTTTTAAAGATCACAGGATACCCTGTTTATTTGCTTTCCTTTTGGCAGAAATGCTTTCTTTTAAGTACTGCTGAACTAAAAGTTAACTGTAACCTTTAAGTATCTCAATAGTGTTTTCTTTTAGACCTTGAAGAGAGTAATGGAAAAGGGAAGAGAGATAAGAGGAAGGGGAGGAAAGGCTGTGCTGACATGACAAAAGATGAGCTCGCACATGGTTTCTCAAAAGACTGTGTCCTGCAGGGTGAATTTAAAAGGTGAGGGGTGGAAAAAAAAGGTGTTAGAGATGCCAAAGTATATGGAAGTCAAGCAGTGCTTGGGTAAGTCTGTCCTGCTAAAGATGCTCTCCACAGAGAAATGAACTTAATGCAGGGCCTCAGCAGTCCGATCCAATGCTGCACTGTGCTGCTGCTGCTCTGTAATGAAGTTACCAAAAACTAAACTCTTCTTTTTTGATTAAGTAAAAAGTCAGTTACTCAAAGGGCAGAGTCTGTGCATTTAAAGTGGGAGTATTTCTTGATATAAATTCAGCCTATTTGCAAAAGGGAATCGCCATGGAACTACTATCCTATAGGCTGGTGCTGAGCCTTGATGGCAATCTGTTTCAAACAGTGAAGAAAATTAATCCAACTGCATACGAGACTTTCATGTTCTGCAGCAGCAATCAGTTGCATGTGCTTTCCAGACTGTGTTGGACTGAGCCCCTCACATCCAAAAGAAGAGGCGCTTTCATAGCTTTGGCAGAAGGGATTGTTCCTTTACCTGGATGTGGAAGTACAGGATTGCTCTCCAGAGTAATCAAGTGGTTAGAATAGAATATTTTCAGTTGGAAGGCTCCTACAACAGTCATCTAGTCCAACTGCCTGACCAGTTCAGGGCTGACCAAAAATTAAAGCACGTCAATAAGAGCATTGTGCAAATGCCTCTTAAATGCTGACAGGCATTGACCACCTCTCTAGAAAGCCTGTTCCAGTGTTTGACCACCCTCCTGGTAAAGAAATGCTTCCTAATGTCCAGTCTAAACCTTCCCTGGTGCAGCTTTGAACCATTCCCACATGTCCTGTCACTGGATCCCAGGGAGAAGAGCTCAGCACCTCCCTTTCCACTTCCCCTCCTCAGGAGCTGTAGGGAGCAATGAGGTCACCCCTCAGCCTCCTTTTCTCCAAACTAGACAAACCCAAAGCCCTTAGCTGCTCCTCCCAGGATGTGCCTTCCAGCCCTTTCACCAGCTTTGTTGCCCTCCAACAAATCTGTGTTGGGTTGTATGGGATGTTTTACCTAGAGTGTCACTACTGCGACAGTACCAGCTTGAGGGGAACTGTGGACGTGCTTATTCCCATCTGCTTTTTCCATGTTTGTCTTCCACCTACCTAAGGCTCTCCTTGTGCCAGTGCAGCCACCCCACCTCCCCTTCCTCTTCTGCTTTTCTTCTATCTAGTGATGTTCAGTGATAACCTTTGGGATATTGGATACTCCCTGACTACAAATGAATCTGTGGAATGCTGTGAATGGGCACAAATGGAGACTCTCTTCTGAAGATGATGTGACACCAATAGGGAACAGGTTACTAAAGATGTTGGGTAGATAGAATGTGTGTCTGATTAGTAGATCAGGCAACCAATGCTTTGCCCTGTGGTGGATGAAACTTGAGGCACAGGAACTTGTCAAGCCCTCCTGTCTTTTGTCACTCTTTTGCTCCAAATACCCATTCATCCATTGACACAAAAGTGGTGGGGGACCCAGAAAAATCTGTGCTACAGAAAAATCCCAGATCTATGTTGAAGACGTAGATCAACACCTTGAGTTGGGAGATGAACGCCAACGTTCAGATTTATGGTTGATCAAAGAACAAGTGTCAGGGGTTGCCAGGATTAGAAGAGAGATTTTTGGGTTTGCTATGGTGCAAAGAATGCTTTCATTAATGAAAAGCTGACTTGAAAAATAATCATTAGCACTTCTGTGTGATTTAAATTTCATTGCCTGAACTCGGAGTAATGGAAAATAGATCAGTCAAGGCTTTTTATCTAACAAGTTTTTAAAGGAAGCCAGCTTCATGTCTAATTAGTGAGAAGTTCTCCATAGTGCCATCTCTTTTGCTTCAGGGTCTAACGCCTGGTGTTTTCATGAGTTGTGGCTGCAGCATGGGAATATTTACTTAAAATAACATCCTTTCTTAAAAACATAGTAAGACAAGCTTATATAAATTTATTACTTAGACAACCTGGATTCTTGTTAGTGACCTCAATAAATCCCCTAAGGGGTGCTGTGTGGTCTTACTTTCCTGTTGCTTTCTGATGGCAGAAAGGAGTTTTAAATTCTGTCTTCTCCAACACAGGAGATTCAAGTTTATAATAAAAGGCTACTGAACTTGATTAACTGAGAGAGATGACTGCCACTTGAAAAAAAAAATTTTTTTTTTTGTTCTTGCTTTATAACTATTAACTCAAATACCTGAAAAATAAATGTAAGGTTGAAAAAGCTTTCCTGACTCATTTGGTCCTCCTTTTTAGTCCTCTGGAGACATCAGATTATTCCATCATGAGATGAATAGTCTTGGGAAGTGAGAATCAGCTAGTCTGAAATTACTGTGAGGGTATCAGTTCATTTTTGTGTATAGAGAAAAAGTTTAAGAGAAATAACATTGCTTTTTTAATTATTGCATCTCCTCTGAAGTTCACAGTGCACTGTGTCCTGTGAAGAAAAGGTATTAACTCGGATAAACCTGTGTTAATGAGTTTAATTAAAACTTCAGCAAAGACTGGAGTAATCTGTAGCTTTCACAAGAGTGTAAGGGCAGGTTTGGGATTTCCATGTGTCTCTGGACTGCTGAGGACCCCAGGAAGGCTGGTTCCAGCATCAGGTTCCATGTCCTGGTTGACTGGAGATGTAGCTGCAAGTTCAACCTGTGTGATGATGGGTCTGGGCTCTGTTCCTCTTCCCTGTAATCCCAGTTTCCGTGGCATAACTACAGAAGAGTGCTTTCACTCTAAAGGGGGTCGTTTTAACACATTTTGCAGCTAATTCCATGTTTTCTGTCTAAAACACACCCAAGTGAAGCGAGTATCTGCACCATCACAATTATTCTGGCCCTGTGGACAATAACTGTCTCCTGTCTATAGCCAACAGAAGATCATGGCACCCTCTAATTTCTGATATATCTGGTAATATAAAAATCCTCACTGTAAATATTTGCTCTTGAGAGCATTAGGTAGTTACAGGGGAATTCTTGAACAGTGTTGGGTCTATTAAAAAAAAAAAATCATGCAAAGGCTGTATCTGAGCTGCATGTACCAGCAGCTTGAAACAGCAGAAGCAAAGCCAGTGCCTGATTTCTCTATTGCATTTGTCCTTGTTCTGAACAATTTGTTCCTTCTAAAAAGGGAACTGTGCCCATTTTCTTCAAGCCAGCAGTATTCACATTTCTAAAATATGGTAGTAGCATTGCTCAGATGGATGGATGTGTGTGTGTGTGTGCACACATAGAAAAACCCCAAATAAACCCAGATTTCTGTTAACTCTTTATTTTCATCAGGCAAACAGGAATTCTAAAGTCCAGCTGTTAACTCTGGGCTAAGGGATTTCTGCTCAACCTATTTAGGAGAGGGAGGCACGACTGTGCGACTCGGCTGGAAACTGCTTTGTGGTATCTGTAGGAATGAAGTCTCCTCTTGTGTTGCGACCTGCCGTTGGCATGCCCTGGACATCTCTTGCAGGGATGTAGCGTATGTTTGATGCAGAAACAAGCTGTGTCTTTTTAACAGTCCCTAACCCCAAATTTCAAAGTCTCTTTTGCCTTGTCCCAAAATTGGAAGAAAACCTTAGATATATCCATATTGTGATCCTGAGGTACTTTTCAGTTTTTCCATTATGTTTGTAAACCTTGGAAACAACTTTTGTTAATATAGACTGTTTCACTCTACTAAGAAATCTTTCTTTACCTTTCCTTCTAAAGTAGCAGTTCTGTTGTCACAGTTCTGCAGGAAAGCTGTGTCTACTGGGTTGTGTTGGACATCCCTGTGCTGGAAATGCTTGAGATTCCCCTGTCCTGTGCCATTATGCATCGTTATTGTGGACCATTCCTGAACTTCCTACTGCAGATGTGAATGTAGTATCGGGAATTTTTAAAGTTTCTTCTCAAGCTGCTGCATGGCCAGATACATTAGGGCTTCCATCATTAGTAACTTCACCATACTCGTTGTAAACCTTCAGTCTTTTGTGAGTGGCCATCCCATTTTTATCAGTGTTTTCTGTTATATCTGTTGTGCCTCTGGATTGGGAAACTTCTTGGTTTAAGCCAATCTTGAAATTAATCATTTTTGCTAGGTTAATTTTTCTGGGACAGTGTCCCCAGGCTGATTCCCTTTGCAGCCATGTGGGTGGTTAGCTGGTATTTAATAATAATAAAAGCATCTTTAAAACAAATCCCCCCTAGTTAGAAATTTAGAACCGAAGAAATTCAAAATAAATTGGGTATTGATTTGCACAATGAAACAACCAAGGAAAACATTCGTTGTGGGCTGAGGCTAATTCTGTTAAAGGAGGCTGACTGTGAAATAAATATTAAATAAGGTGGCTCATTAAGTTCTGCAGTTTACGAAAGCTGTCGCCACAGGGAGGAAGAACCTGGTGTGAATTATTGTTTATTTACTGCATCTGTCAGTCATTGTGGCAGTGAGATTCTTACCTCTATTCGTAGAATAGCCGTTAGTAACCAGGCCATTCTGCTTAAATGTCAAACTCCTTGTTGGAAAATGTGTGAAACTACATAAAAATTCTTCCCATCATGTTAACACATCTTTCACAATATTCCTCGTTTTGCTTGATGACATCAGTTCTTGGAGATACAGAAGAAGGCTTTAAAAATATCTCCTGGGCAATGTTGGGTGATGCTTAGTTAATGAATTTAGTTATGTCTGTCTGATACTCTGGAGGGTTGGTCAATTCGTTGTTCTTCCTCTGATACAGTTTTTGAGTCACTTATCTCTTTTTGACTGTTCCTGTATTTTATTTATAGATTGGATTTTATGTATAGATTGGATTTTATTATCCATAGTAAGGTATTTGGCATAGGGTTTTATCTGCTAGTCCCTAGTTTGTACAGTGAGAATCTGCAGTTCTCTGCAATCTGTGGGTGTTACTGTAATCTGAGTAACCAGTGCTGTAACTCGGGGGGGAATAGCCATTAGTGATTTTGGAGAACGATAGTCTCCTTAGTTTCACTGCAAATCAATCTATATAACTTGCAGTTTTGTCTAGAAAGAAGTATTTTGTACATTGGAGGCAAGACAATTGAATATTGCATTTGTTTTGTGTTTATAAGCAAGTCACTTCTGAACTTTCTGTTTCTTGGTTGCCTCCATCTGTAAAATGGAGATAACCTCAGAGGGATGCCTTGAATATTCATCAGTGATTTATTGTATGCCACTGAAGAAAAGTGTTATGGGCAATGTTAATGAAGTTTATTACTCAGCCCCTCTGCTGTAGATTGATCAGTGTTTCAAACATCTGCAGTCTTCACAAGCAAATTCTTAACTGGACTTAGCCGGTAGGTGACAATAATAACTTCAATTTATGTGGGGCTTTTCCTTTGGAAGAGCTCCAAAGAATTTTATAATCTGTAATGCAAACCATAGTGTAAATATTGCCTTAGCAGCCATCAGCTATCAGTGAGGTGCTGCATGATGGATGTTGCAATGCCACTGGCAGCCGTATGTGAGAGGGTAGCAAAAAAGAGAAGTAATACTGCAAGCGGTGGAGGTGACACAGGCAGGGAAATGGGAAGACAAGATGCCAATACCTGAATTGTGGTTTTTAGCTTTGTTGTGATCAGTGGTTCCTAGAGATCAGGTGATTCTCATGAGAAACACGGTGTTTTTGTTGCAGTCTCACAGTGCTGTGGTATTAGCACAATTCCAGTTTAGCAGAAAGAGTCCTGCTAGCTCCCCGTGATTTCTTTCTTGCAGAACATGTGCAGTTCTGGACATCTTAATTCAAATACTGTGGGACAGCAATGTGATTTCAGTGGTTTCTCAGGCTGGTATGGCTGTTTGTGTAATGCCCACTTCTTATGGAGGCAAAGGGCATAGTCCTTTGGAGTTTGCTTTGCATGTTCAAAAGACTTGAAAGTATAACCCAGATAACTTACTCTCAAACTGAAGTCCCGTTAACCCTAAATCCTTTCAGAAAGTATAAATACCTTTGCAAAGATACCTTGGCTAAGAATTGATTGTGTTCAGTTGAGTTTGTTCACTGAATGGTGGAGCCATTTCTCCCCTGAATCGTAGACACCTAAGTTGGGTTGTCTGAAGTTAAATGTTGTTATCGTAGGACCCAGCCACCATCGCTGGAGAGAGATGTCAGATTAAGAAATACTCAGAGATGTTTGTCTCGCAGTTTGGTAGGGAGACCAGACCTTGTATACGACTAACTTGGACATTTTGGTTAGTTCCTCAAAGGTAAGACCAGACGGTGCCACTGTGTACAGTGTAACCTGCCAGAGCAGCATAGTGCTTTAATTGACTAGACACAGGGCTCAAGTTGTCAAGTCATTTATTAACAAGAGGTTCATCAGCTTTTGTGTCCCATACAGGATCATGGTTTTTGGAGTGGTTGCGAGCACTTTCAACTCTAGTGGCTGTGTCCTGAAGCTTCAAGGGCTCAGAACCATTAAAAACCAAGACAGAGCGGTCCAAAAACTGGATAACACAAATGGGTAGCTACAACTAGAAGCTATGGCAGGAACATCTGGAGAAGAAATACATGGCTGCTATGTGTTCTCTTGGTTGACAGGCATTACTGTCCTGAGCAACCAGCCAGCTGCAGCCGAACAAGCAGCAAGGGCAGAGGACAGCCCCACAGTTACAGTGCAGATGCTGATTTGGAGCTCATTCCAGCTGCCTGTTGGTCACAAAAATTGTAGAAACTGTATTGGCTTTGTAATTTTGCTGAACCAGTCTTTCTTTCAGTAACTTTTGAGCCTGTTGACCAGGCTAGATGATTGCAAAAGCTTGTTTTTGTTAGAAAATAGGGTTAAAGCGTGTGCAGTGCTTGTTGAATTCAGGTGCTTGTTTGGCAGTGCTCGTCCAAAGCTTGCCTGGTATGGAGTAAACGTTGTGTTGTATCATTTTTAGGCTTGGTCTGGGCAAACCAGTATTTCTGTTTGGAGCACCCTGGGCTAATGGAGACCTCAGCAGTCAACAGAGCACAGTTTGAGTCTTGGCTTGCTGCCTCACTATATGCTTACACCAATGTTTACAATAAAAACAAAACACAAAGTATCATTATAGCCTGGTGGATAAATTGATATCTTTGGTATGTATATTTTAAAGCCTCTGTGTTCAGGATTCTGGTCTTTTTAGATATTTAAGACCCCATCAAGTCTATATTTTGCTATGACCCACCCTCCATTAAATATATATATTGATAACAGTCAATGATTGCATTAATGTTTAATCCAGTACATTTTTCAGTTTTATCATCCCATTCATCCATATTGCTGTAATCCATTCCTCCTGGAAATACTGTGGTAATTAGAGGAGAGACTGATTTTCAAGCATTACTGTGACATGTGTAAGCAACCTGTCTTGGTTTGATACTTTCATTATCTTTGCTTATAGCTTTAATTGTGTACCATCTTGAGTAGGACCACAGGAAGGAGAAGTGTGAACTTCTCATTTGTGTGTTACAGGGATTCACGTAGTGCTATGCAGAAAAAAATAACATGTCCAGTATGCAAACAGCTTTGATGGCTAGTGGTTCAGACATTGCTAATAATAAGGGTCTTATTTATTTCCTATATAGCAAATGCACCTTTCAAATGGACAAGGCAATTGGTATGATTTAGGAAGAGGATTGTTACGGAGAATGCCTTCCTGTAATCAGCATCTATTTCCTCCTGGGAAGGAAGGGTTTGTAACTTCTGTCCCATTTTTAAAGGGAGGATGTAGTAATTGAATCTTAGTATGTGTTGTGATACGTATGAAAATGTTGTACACTGAAACTATCTGGATTTCTCATGTGTAAGACATGCGTGTTGCTGGGAGCGTGGCCTATTCTCAGGAGCTGAAGGACCAATGTACAGGTTTTTTGAAGCTTGTTTGGCATTTGAGGGTTTTGTCTAAGTCTCTGACATTTTATTCTCCAACTTCTGGTTTTAAAAAGAAACATCTGTCATTTTTTATCCTAACCCTGAGGTGGGTCCCAGTGTGCCACTGTGATTGGGGTTGTTTGTCCTCTTGCAAAGAGCAAGTTCATAATAGCTGTTTTGAACATTCCTGGGAAAGTAAAGATACTCTCCATCACACTCCTGCTTTTGTGTGGGAAGGACTCTCCGAACAGTCACAGAAATTCCTGTAAATATCAAAAATGCATCTTGTGATGCTTCAAATCCTTCCTCATAATTCCCTGCTTTCCTGCTGTTTGCAAGAATCCTGAGCCATGTGCTTTCAACTCACCATCAGCATCTCAGCCTGATGGAGCTGGGAGGGATTGCCATTCTCTGTGGATCAGACCTGGAGGAAAATTAGTGTCATGGGAGTAACAGCATGCTATTTCCATTTTAGGAACAGTTGGATAAGCCTCGACAGGGGAGACTTGCTGCTTTAATTTAAGGGGGGCCTACCAAGCAGGTTTCCTTCTTCTGCCTCTTGCTGCTGTGCATTGCTGCAGCATCCCATGGCCAATTGTTGCATCCCGAATAACTGTGCAAACACAAAACACAATTTCTACCTGGTAGAGCTCAGAGCTTTCTGGTGGGTGACAACAGGTCACGGTCACAGACAGGCAGGGAAAGGCTAGGCGACAGCAGTATTTTTGAGCAGGAGAAAGCTCAGTGGGTGTTTGAAGGGAGACCTCCATGATGGAGAGCATCGCTGACAGAGCTACTGTTGAAGATAATTAGTGGGCTGTAAAATAAATTAGAAAAATAATAACAAGGATTTGGGGAACCATGAAAGGAAGAACAGAAAACCCTGAAGATGCAAATCAGGAAAATAGGGAAAATTGCCCTTTAACGGGATTTTTTTTTTTTAATGGGGATGCCAGTGATCCAAGAGGAGATCTGTCAAGGCTGGAGAGGGACAACCATAACAACTGAGATGTGTCAGGATGTTGTGTTGGATTAATCCTGAAGGGACTTAATTATTCCCTTTTTTTTTTTTTAGAAGGCTTCACTGGTGTACTTCTGCAGCAAGGAGGTTCCTTGGCCAACAGAGATTAAGCCAGTTCTTCACATGAATGACCTGTGTGAATAGTGAAGCTTCTAGTAGGCAAGGCTTTGGTTGGGAGCAAAGGGTTGTTCTCTGGAGCAAGGGGAGGAGAGGATTTAAGAGGTGGATGATGTCTGTTTTAAGCTGGAAATCTTCCTAGATAAGTATCAGCTGTTGGAGCTTCCGAGCTGCTTTTGCTGTCCAGGAGTCTTCCAACCAGTAGCACAAGGAAGAATCATATATTTTTGCCATTCACAGCTTTACTAGTTCCATTGCTGCCTACAGAATGTTATATTAGGATAGAAACCATTTCTACTGGAGTCTGGGGATGGAGGTGGCACTAAGGCAGCAGTGGCCAGGTGTGTATTTGGGCAGTTGCAGAACAGTGGGATGTGTCCTGTCCACATGGGGAAACAGTAAAGACCCCCAAGGGAAGGCTGTGCTGTCATGGGTGACCTGTCCTCTAGCACCTAGGAGTGGGTACGAGGAGACGCTAGAGGAAAGAATTATCTTCTCTATTTTAGTAGCTGTAACTTTTATATAAAGGTTTAGTTAAAAGGGGAAATTTCCTGAGTACAGCCCAGAAATAGTTCCCAGAGAAAAATACTAGCCTTATTACACCTTACTTGGCAGACAAAAATGCGTGTAGAGAGTGTGATACCAGGGCAGAGGAAGTCAGATTTCAAGACTGTAGAATGAAAAGAAGAAAAAGAGAGCTCGAGGATAGTAAAGTGGAGTTGTGGGTGGCAGGTGGGAAGGAAGCTGGAGAGGTAAAATAGTCCAACAAAGAACATGAGGCTTAGGTTATGTGGGGGCAACTCCCAAATTTCTGACCTTGGGCAAATCACTTGATCTGTTACTTTTTTTTCCATCTTGTCTGTGTGTACAGAGAGCTCAGAGATGGACAATAGTGCTGCTTAAGTGATTTGTGTGTAGTACAGAGTACCGTGAGGCCATCAGCCTGGCTCAGATTTAAGTGTTACCGTGATACAGATTTGAAGCTATTAACGATGAGGAAAGGGGGAAAAATGTACGTACTGTTTATGCACAACTTGCTCTCCCTTTAAAGGTTGTAGATGTGGGCATGCATGTGGTGGAAAGTCTGCTTGGACATTTCCTCCATGCAATAGTTGAATGTTGAGTGAAGCTTTTGAGTTGTAACTTCAACCATGTAAAAATGGCACAGGCCTCTTTCAATGTGATAGACCAAAAAATTGTAATATATTATTTCAAAGCACAACTTTTATGTTGTTGGGGTCGATACAACCTTCTGTACATGCACACCGAAGTACACCAACAAGTAGCAAAGAACAAAAGGGAGAACAGTCTGAGAAGTGGGCAGAGCAGAGAAGCCATGCACTTTTCTTATGCTTTTAAATAACCCAGATGATGTTTGAATTAGTTTTGTGTTCAAATTGTTGGTTGTTGTAATGGCATGATGAATTAATAATTTAACTTGATAGAATATTATATACTTAATCGTGGCTTCCTATTCCCTACGTGCTCATCACAACCAGGCTCTGGATCTGTCCCAATAGTGCATTTGTGTTGAGGATGAAGGGGGTGATGTTTGTGACCATGCTGGGACCTTATTTTGCTGGCTTTGGGGCAGACATGAGAGAACACAGATCTGCTCCAAAGAGTGTGCACTGTCTTCACTGACTGTTCAAGTGTAATAAAAGTACAAAGAAATGCAAACGTGGTGCTTTGTGTGTTATTTGCAACTCTTGTATTGTACCTGGGAAGTCTCACTCAGTGCTTACCCAGTTTCGAGGGAGGGTGAAACGAGATTATTAGTTGCCAAGAAAAGAAACTCAAACCAATTTAAGTGAGAACCTGGAGCTGCCAGCTGTAACCCCAGGCAGTATGTGAGGCTACTGCAGAGCAGCAGAAATAGAGCTGTGAACCAAAGCAGGGAATTAGTGAGCCACAGTGAAAGCTTGGATTTCTCCTCTGGAGGTGAAGTTCTTCACTCAAAAGGCTACAAAGACTTTTTCTGATGTGGAGCACTTGTCTTTGCCACAAGCCAACCTACGTTTCTATGCCAAAACAACACTCAAACCTGTTCCCTTGTATTGAAGCACAAATGGGATACTTGACGCTTAATACCTAATTTTCCCTGATTGTCTTGGGTTGTTTTGTGCTTTTGACGCTGAACCGAAAGCCTTTTTGTGACATACAAATGCATGTTTTATTACAGACGGATATGTTAGCTGGAGTTGTAGTGACTGCTGTTCAGGCTGGCCACTGAGGTTTGTACTTGACCCCGATCTGTGCTCAGTGTTCAAATTCAGATTCCCAGATCCAATTCTCAGTCTCACCAGCATATGCATCTCCTTTGCACTTTTAAAAACAGTGTTTTCTAGCTTTTGGCAGAGGTAAATCTAAGGCTTTTGAGTTTGTCTCTGTAGGTAGCTGGCAGGTGTCCTTCCAGGGTTAGGGATGTTTTTTTGCCAGTTTGTTTTTCCCATCATCCACTTTGGTCTGCATTACTCTTGCTCTTGTTTTGCTGTGCCGGGTCCGCAGTGCTGCTGGCTGGGCTTATGCCTTGGTGCTCCAGCAACTTCTGCCTAAACATCCTACCCCCAGGTTCATCCCATATCCTTCTGTGCTTCCTCTTTTCCCTGTCTTTTTACTCTATAACTTTTATTTCTTCCTTTTATAATCCTAACTTGAAATTAACTCACAGTTTCTTTAAATCACTTTTTTTTTTTTTTTTTCCTTTTAAACCTAGATTTTTACAGCTATTACATGTTTCCTTTCACCATTACCTGTAGCAATGCTGAGTATTACTAGCTAAGCAAATACCCCAGTCCAGATGAAGCCAGTTTTGCAAGCCTTGTTACCCTGCCTGGATTCTTTATCACCACAACAGCTTCTCTTTTGCTTTTTATCATACATGTATCCACTCTCTGTTTTCAGAGAGAAAACCAGTGACTTTGTAAATCTGCTTTCAAAGTTAAGTCTTAAGATAATGCTTCTGCAAAAGTTCCTGGCACAGAGCTTTGCAGGATGGGTGGTGGGTTTGGTTTTTCAGTGCCACTTCAGGACAATGAATATAATGACTGTTGCATAGGGAAGAATAAAATCTGAAGTGCCATGTAGGACCTGTTCTGCAAGCTGTTGTCAGCAGAGCCAAAAAGTCAGCTTATATTCTGACTTCTAGTGTTGGTTTTTACCTTTTTTTCCCCTGCTGAGAGAATAAATAAGCACAAAAAAAATCATTGGTTTGTTTTCTGATTTGTGGTACAGTTCAGGGTACAGAATTTCAGTCTCATGTAGTACAGAAATACATATGGAACAGACTAGAAATAAATATAGAACTTCTAGAAGTCCTTTCTTTGCTTTAGATGGGCTCCATTAGACATTAAATCTGTTTATAACTCATGACAATTTGCTGTGCAAGAGGAGCTGGTGCTTGTGCGTTGCTTTATACTTCATGGGGGTGTGCTTTATACTTGATGGGGGGCAGCAAGGCTGTGCTTGTGTTTGGAATAAATGGTGAACTGAAACATGAAGAGGGAATTCTGTATTCTACTAAATGAAAATGGCTTATGTTGAGTTTGGAATTACAAGTAGTGGTTTTGGGTAGACTGCCCATTTTGTTAAAGAACAAATGGTGGCAGTCCAAATAGTTTTGTGTAAAATTGGGAAAATGCAAGGAATGAACAAATGTGAGATGTTCCTTACCCCCATAAGCAGTCTGTCTGGCTCATGCCATCTCCTTTGATAAGCTGTGTTCTAAAGAAAAATGTCAAAGTATATATGTATTTAAGAAGCTGCTAATGCAGTCTTTTTTTTTGTGACTGAAATGCTTTTCCTCCAGGATTGTGTGTCAAGATCTTGAACACCCAAGTGTGTAACCAGCTGGCACCAGCCTTGGGACAAAGTCTTCTAGTCGGGATGAAAAACATTTGATCTGTCATATACCTTCAACTTAAAGGCATAAAATGGTGGTGTTCAACAGTGTCAGCCCACTCTGGTGTAATGTCTTAAAGAGAATTATTCTTCCTTGGTTTTGGTTTTCTTTCTATTTTTCAGCCTGTCTTTTAATTCCCCTTTGGCCTGCTCTTTCTCTCTTGCCCATCTCTCCCCACATCCACCCACATGCGTAGCAATCCAGAAATGCTCTGGACCCTGAACTGCTGGAGGACTGAGCGTGTGAGCCAGCAACCCTTGCAGGGAAGGGATGCTGTGGGACCGGTGTGCTGAGGGGTACTCTGGTTGGAGTCCTGCCTGGGAAGCTCCTATTTTCTGTGGTTTTGCCTGGGTGAAAGAGATGAGTTCCCTTGTCCCCTGGCTTGTGATTGCATTTCCAGTAGCTTCAGCAGCCTCAAAGTTTCAGCTCTGAGGTGTGGGTAGGGGTTAATGTACGTGGCCTGTGGTACAATTCACAGTGTTTGAGCCAAAAAGTTATTGTGGAAATCTATTTATCTCATGCTCAATACAAAGTGACCTCCTTTTGGTATGTGCACACTGTAAATGAGAAGGTGGGTGTCTCGCCCACAGTCCTGCAGGCATAGCCCAGCCAGGGAGGAGGATGATGAATCTCTTTCCTTCTGCCTCTTATCCAAAAGATAAAAGATCCAAACTAGTTATCCCTGTTATATCCTGTTGCCTTTAGCTAATTTTCATGGGCATCCCTGATGAGGGCTCAGTTTTGTGGATGAGGTCTGGGGAGGAGCACAGCCCGGTTTGTGGTCACGACGAAGGCTCTGCAGTGCAAACACGCGCTGAGGCCTCTGACTTTGTTCGGACACGTCCCTCGGTGTCCGTACGCAGCCAGCCTTGGAGCGCGGTGGTGCCGTTTCAGACACAGCTGCTTTTCGGCGAATAGAAGGGAAGGAGCTTGTGGCTTTCATTAGAGAAAGGGATGCTTTCCAGCCAGCCACATGTGTGTGGTTATGCAACTGCTGGTTCCCCCCCTCCATTGCAACCACGGCAGATGGGGGTGGCAGAAAAAACCTAACCCACAGAGGAGCGTCGCTTACCACATCGTTATTCTTTAGGATCCTGTTGTTCTTTCTAGACAAAAGGCCTTGAGTTGGAGCCTGGGAGTGAAGAGAAAGATTTGCAGGAGGGGAAGGGCTGGAGGCAAAACGAACCAAATAAGACCTGGTGGTGAAATAAGTGATGTAGATCTGCTGCATGGATATCCTCAACTTCCCAGACTTCTAACGTGCAGCCAAAATCAAAAGACAGCATGGCTGGAAGGAGCTGGCTCTCTGGGAGCCTGCTTCTGAAGTTACAGCCAGACTCCCGCCTATATTCAGAAAATCAACTCTAATGAAGGTGTGTGGTGCTGGTCATGCAGGCTTGTGGAGGCAAGGTGCTTTGGGTTGCCTGTGTTGGAGTAAACACAGGGGTATCTGTGCCGCTGTTACCTGTCTGGAAGATTAAAACTCACGCAAATACTTGTGGCTTTGGCTTGCTTTGAGAACACATGAAGGAAGTCCCGCTGTTGGACACTTAGCAAGAAATGCCGTGGTGGTACTGAGTATAGGAGCAGGAGGGGGAACTTGTGCCGCTGCCAGGTTCCCCGGGCCATGCCGTGCCGGCAGCCTCCCCTGGGAGCCTCCCCCGGGAGCTGGTGGCCGAGCTATCACGGAGCAGAGGGACCCCCCCAGCTAGTTCAGATGCCCTTTGGCAGGCAAGAAGTCACCTCATTTAAAAGCACATGATTCTCATTATCTGTGCCTGAATGTCCGCTGTGGCTGAATTGCCTGGATCCCTGAGATTTGTTCAGTAAGAAACAGCAAACATTTTCCCTGGGAAGGAGCAGCTGTTTATATATAGTATGCAGTGGGTTCATGAGTGATTATTAGGAAAACACTGCTTTCTAGTCATTAAAAAAAGGGCATTTTTGTTGTCTCCTTTCCTCTAAAACACACAAGTCAGAATCAGGGATTTTAATTTACCATGACAACCAATGGAACTGCCAAGCCATGTGATTTCTCTGTCTTTCCTATGATTAAATCTTTTCTTTTTTTTTTTTTTTTTTTTTGTAAAGGCCATGTTGCTAACAGTTGGAAAACATCAGGTGTTATTTGTTTTTCTCATGTAGATTAGGCAGGATTTAATTTGCATGTTTGCTTGGGAGCTGTAGAGAGCTGGGCAATATTGGTATTTTCATGATTCATGGTAAGAATGGTGTCTTAGTTCAGAATTACTGTATGGCACTGAAGTCTCTTTGGTTTTGTTTGGGTTTTTTTGTGGTGTGTGGGTGGGGGTTTTTTGTTGTTTTCTTTTCTTCTTTGAGACAGTGCTATTACTGAAGGGTCCTGGCTCCCACAGGACAAAAACTATCATGCGACCCATGAGTGCTGATGAACAGTGATGAGGGTTCAGTGCCTTGAGCCTTGGAGATGTTGGTTTACATATGATAAAAATTACTTGGAGACTTGATGGGCTAATAAATCCTACTCTTATACTGGAGCAAGATTTTGCAAAGGCAAAAAATGCGATGGGTGTGAATCTTGATGCCTAGTCCATGCAAGGACTCCTGCCAGCTCCAGGTCTGAGCACTTCACACTAATGGAAAGCCTGGGGGTGGTGTTACTGTCAGTAAAGCTTCAGTGCCAGCATTTATCCTCTCTTAAAAATTGCTATCTTCTGCTTAGGAATTTCCCCAGGGTGCCAAATATAGATTCAACACAAAAAAAAAAAAAAAAGCCAAACCCAAAACCCAACCCCAAGAGCTGCTCTGTTGCTAAGGAATAAAAATAAATGGTCACAAACACAGTGCTGATGTGCCAAGTTGGGTCCCCATGACCATGAAGCTGCGGGTATTGAAGGTCCCTAGCAGGGCAGTGACAGCACTGCCCAGGCTGCACACGTCATTGGCATTGGTGCCTACGGAGGGCTGGCTACTGTTTGCTTTACATAAACAAAAGGAGATAACTTTGTTTCCTAATACTGGTCCCAAACGGGTCAGAATTTCTGTAGGCTGCTGACAGATCAGTTGCAGCAAAGGACAATCTCTGAATTTTTATGTGGTATTATATATAACACAGCAATGTCTGTATTGGCAAAGCCCTGAGAGGTCATGTTTGCGATGGGGATGTATTTTTGAGCAAAGGGCATGCAGATACTGTGTATTGGAAGATCTTGGGCTATGTCATAAGGTTGTCGAACGTTGACAACATCAAAAGGGTGAATATTTGTGCAGCAGTAGCTGCAGTTGTGCCTTTGCCTCCTCTCCAAATGCAAATCTCTATCTGCAAATTGCTGCAATAATTTATTAACATGTGTGACTGAGCTGGGAGAAGAGGTGTGCGGAGATGAAGACATGATTTATCTGGGCTAGAGAGATGCTGTGACCGACACGGTGTTTTAGTGTGCGTGCATGCACATGTGACGCTTGGTTTTGTGGGGGCCTGCCTGCTTTAGTCCTCAAGGTACTATTTGCTGTATCAGCTCTAAATAATAAATCTCAAATACCCTGCCCTGGGAACACATTTTTTTTTTTATTATTTTTTTCAGACTTAAGGCTTTTAGATAAGCTGTTTGAGTAATGTTCCTGCAGTGGTAAGAGACCTACAGCAGAAAGCTTCCACTAAAGAGCTGCCTTTTTTCTTTTCAGAATTTCTTCTAGTGTCAAATTTAACTTGTGCAGTCCCTTGAATTGCAGCTGGATTGAATCTGAAATGAGGTTTTAACAGTGTGTAGTTGCCCAAGATGAGTAACTGTACTTTTGTGGTGGCTTAGGACAAATGAAAAGTACTGTAACCACCTGAAACTATAAAGGGAACTGAAAACAGGCTACGTGTCAGTATCTGAGCTAAAATTTAACCAGAACATGAATACTGTTCCTTACTTTATGACGAGACCTGTGATATCCTTCTACAAATCTTACTCAGGAGCCTGTTATAATATGAAATGACCATTATAGAGATACTAGTTATAGTAAAGATACTTTTTTACAAAAATGAAATTCTGGGACCAGGGCTGTAAAATCTAAATCTGTTGTACCACCCCCCAGATTTTTTTCCCCATCTGGCTTGGGTCCCCCCTGCAGCTGTGAGGGTGTGGGGTACAGGCAGGGCTGTGTGGGCAGGGCTGGGAACCAAACCTTTGGAGGCACCAGGGCTTACATCAGTTTAAACCAGCCCTGAAGTTACACCCAAGTTGCTATTATTTCCACTTTCTTCCTTCTCTGAACAATTTGTTTTCATGAAACATCTGGTTCTCTGGCAGATACTCACAGTTAAAACTGTATTGAAGTGTTTCTTTGCAGAAATGCAAGGAATATTCCCTGTTAGCTCAGCTGCTTGCCAGACAGGCTGGCTGATCTCAGCTATGGGGTTTCCATCAAATGAGAGAATCTTTAGAGGGCAAAACTTCTTAGAGGGGGCAACATTTGTACTGGAGGTGCTGTTTTGTTAGGAAGCAGAAGCATGCTTGGGTGCATGCACATGTATGATGTTACAGGTAAATTGTGCTTCCCATCTGGAAATAAGAGGAGGTAATGAACTGGGGAACACTGGGACAATATGCAGCCTGGGCATATCCTAGACCCATCATCCCTGACTTGATCTTGGTGGTAGAGAAGGCCCTCTGGTTTGGGATTTCAAGCTTATCTTTGAAGGGAAGATCACCTGGCAGATGAGCTTCTCCGAGCTGCCCTCATCTTCTCCAGCATCCTCATCTCCCTCCCTGTAAGGATTTAAATAGCCAATGCTATTGCATCACCTCTGCCACCTTAACAGGAGCCTGTAAGGCTTAACTCTTTTATTTCTTCATCACTTCATGTTCAAAAATGCTATCATTTCTGGGAGAGAAACCTTCCTTCAGAATGCATCACAGAGGCAGAATTTTTCCTAAATACCAATGTGCTGTTGCAAATTGCCACCCTTTCCTATTGTGGTGGCAGAGGGGTGTGATGTACAGCTCCCATGTGGCTGGCACGTGTGGTTGTGGTAAGAGAGCCTCCAGCTGAAACACAGGATCACTTCTTTATTTCTTCATGTGGGTTGGAAAAAAAAAAAATAACAAGAAACCCTTTTCTCTTAGCAATCCTACTTTGTAGTAGCTCTTGAATTAGAGGGTGTCCCTGAAAGCTTTGCCTGGGGATGTCAGCCTTCCTCTTGAGTCACCAGGAAGATGCTGCCCCACAAAATACAGATGACTGACTGAAGGCGGGTTACCTGCACTGCGCGATTAATTGCCCTAATAATTTTGTGTTCCTTCCTGGAGAAAGCTCCTTCAAGCAATTGTCTTAGAAGGCTTCTTCACTGCACCTCAGGCTGCAACATAAAATGTATGAGAGGTGCTAGTTAGGGGTTAATATTCTCTCACTGAAACCTTATCAATCCTAATGCTTCAGAGGAAGGTGATTTTTTTCTTTTTTTGTACACAGATTCTACAGTGCAGCTGTAGTATCTTGGCTTTTGCAGTTTTGGCTTTGATTCTTGCTTTAAGAGAGACAGTGCAAATGCACATAGCTGTAGCAGGAGAGCGTACATCTCCTCTGGAGATCTGGTGATACGGGACGCAGACTCAATCTGGTATGGAGGAATGATAGGTACTGTGTCTGCTCCTCGGGAGGTGTAGCTGTCTGAATATTAGTAAGATTGATGAAAGATGTTGTCAAGAACAGTGTTCAAGACAGGTTTTTGAGTTTTTTGTTTTGCAGTGAGGTGGAGACACTGGAACGGGTTTCCCAGAGAAGTTGTGGATGCCCCATCATTGGAAGAGTTCATGGGGAGGGTGGACTGGGGCTTTGAGCAACCTGATCTAGTGAAAGGTGTCCCTGCCCATGACACGGGGGCTGAACTAGATGATTTTGAAAAGGTCCCTTCCAACCCCCAAACCGTTCTAGGGTATTATCTTGCTTGTTGCCTCTTCCCTTTACTGCTGGGATTGCTACTTTATCATGATATTTTGGGAAAGTTACCTTTTAAGCCTGATCTATCTGTCCCAAGCCACAGAGCCAAGAGCCAAAAGGTGTGTTGTGTTGGTTTTTTTTTTTTGTTTTTTGTTTTTTTTTTTTTTTTTGTTTGTTTTTTTGTTTTTTGTTTTTTCTTTTTGTGTGGATCCTGTTGTCTCTTCTGAACAAACAGCAAACTTTGATCTTAGTATCACAGTTTTTAGCTTTTTGGTTGGTACTGCAGGATACTGTCAGGCTGGCCCAGTGTGGCCTCACCAGTGGCATGGCATGACACAGCATGGCACGGCACAGAAGAATCATGCACAGTGCTGTGGATCCTGCAGCCCAAGCTGCAGGGTACCAACCACAGCCCTCCGGACACTGACCTCAGCTATGTGGAAGTGAGATTAGATGAGGCTTAATTACTTTTTACTTCTAGGTTTTATGGAGAAGTGATGTAAATCACAAGCTAGCTTGAGCAGAAATCAAGAGGTGGAAATACCTACTAATTTTTTTAAGTAGAAAACATTCTTACAAAACAAAACCTTATTAGCAATAGTTTTTAGTGTTTTTGTGGAACAGTCAAAACAAGCTGGTGAACAGCAGTAAGACACATCATTATCATTAAAACTCAAGAAAATTTTCTTGGACATGCTTTTATAACCCATACTATCTAATGTACATATTCATATTTTATGGGTCTTATGTAATTGGTTAATGACATACACTTATGATACTTCTGTATTTGCAACCTCATTTGAGTCACGATATTCCCATAAATATTTAATTGAAATCCTTTAGTTGTGATAGCTTTTCTTGTATCTTTTCAAAAACATTGTTGTCAAACTGTCTAATCTTGCAAGTGTTTTATCAGAGCCCTGTCACCCAGTGTCTAAACATCTCCACATGTGACCGTGATGCCACTCAAGCCCATGCCAGCCCAGCAAACTAATGCATCAGATTTCTTTGCCTCTTACCCAGTTGACATGAACTTGACATGAACTTACCTTTCTTCTGTACCAAGGGAGAGTCATTACTTCTTCAGTTTTGCCTTCCTGCTTGTAGAACTGCTGTCCCCAAAACTTGTCTGGCTTATGGGAGACACCTGAGGTTCAGCCTCATCTTGTACGTGGTTTCTAAAGGCAGAGTAATTCTCACCTAAGGTGCTGATGGGTTTCCCCATTTCAGTGGGTCATGTCTGGGTGTGGGAGCTTTATTTCCCATTGTAGAGAGATGGTTTTAGGAAGCTTTCCTGACTTTTCCATGCAAGGCACGCTCTAGTTAATGCTTGTCTGTAGTTTAAAAAAAAAAATATTTTTTTTTTCCTTTGGGATGAATCTGTTGTTTTTGAGTAGATAAAATGGCATTTTTGGCTGGATTTCTGGCAATGCAGTTTTCCATGCTTGGAAGTCAGCCTGTCTGCTGTGCTGGCTGAGTCTTTAACTGCTTCCACGCAAAAATGTGTTGCTGCTGAACACAGCTTGGTGGTCGTGTGATTTGATAAAACATGGCCAAAACCAACAGAGTGTTTTGAGCATGCAATATTGGGTGTCCATGTCCAGATATATCTTAAAATATGTTTATAAAAGCATGTGTTAATGTTGCACCAATTTTTTTCAGTCAGAACACAGATTCTTCCAGTAATGGAGTGTGGGGCTGTTCTCATGCTTGGAACAATTTTCCAAAGATAGTGTGTAGTTTGGTCAGCCACTGTTGTGGAGTTGTGGATGTGCATGTCACCTTTTTTTTTCCATTTCTAAAGAAATTAATTTTCTATTTGTTATTTTGCAAGAATTGTGTATCTCATTTTTCCTAAGTAATGCAGAAATCAGATTAGTTCATTTATCTGTGCGAGGAGAATAATCATTGAATACTAGTTCAATCCTCAGATATTTGATGGAATATAACTTGCTGTCTGCATGTGGTATTTTGCACTTCCGTGGCAGTTCCCAACACCAAAGTGTGTTACAGATGCCACTGAGTGTCTCCTCCCTCTAGGAGGTGGGAAAGTTAAATGAGGACACCAGACCACAGAATCTGTGACTTGCCTGGTCTCTCTTGAAGAGCCATTGGTGTCACTGAGGTCCTCAAGGATGTGTCCAACATCCAACAAGAAATGATTAATGGATATGTGTTAATGCTGCTCTTGACACCAGTACTAGCAAAGCCCTCCTAGAAGATTTCACCCAGAGGTGGACAACATGGACCCAAAGCCTTTTGCACTATCAGGGGATGCCAGGAACATGTGAAAATCCAAAGATTGCTCCTGAATGTGAGATCTGTAACCTCCAGCATTAAGTGAAGCGGGCAAAGAGGGCGGTCTGCAGTCAGTTACCTCTGGAAGTGAGGAGAGCTGGTGTCCAGCTGTGGGCTGTGGCAAGTCTGGGCCCTCTCGTGTTGAGTGTGGGCGTCACAGCTGAGCATCCTGCTCTCCTGAGTTCCTTATGCCCAGTAAAGCAGAGCTCCTGCTTCAGGCTCTTCCTTGGGATGATATTGGTGCTGGATTTACCTGCTTGTTTTATGGTGAAGTGCCTGTAATCACTAGTTAGTAGGTTCCTCCATGGCGCTTGTACAGGCTCCTGGAGGCCAAGTAACCTATGAGCCATGACCTGATCAAAGTAGTTCAGTGAGATGCAAATTTTCCCCAGTGGCAAAAGAAGTAAGGGGAAAGGCCGTGTGCTCTGTGCAGTCATTGATGCAAAACCCCTCAGCTTTAGCTTTTCTGTTATTTATAGAAATATATCTGTGAGATAAAACATACCTATGGTACATGGGAACTCGACCCTACTCAGATTGCTTGGTTTCTTTAGGAGAAGTATCCTGAGCAAAAGGTGGAGGAGCAGGAATCTCTCCAAATAGGGTAGGGCTGAGGTTTTCATAATATAATGCTTTTTCCAGATGGAAAGTTTGGATGCAACTTGCTAATTTTTAAAATACGTCTAGACTTTTGGATGACTGGCAGCTGGTCAGACAATGCTGACGGGGCTGTTGTGCACAGGGAAGCCCCACGCCTCACTGCACTGCGGGTGTAGTTGCTTTATGTCTCCTAGAAGCGTTAGATGGACTTACTGAGCCTGAGTTTTGGTGGTAGTGTGAGCACACCGCAAGCCCAGTGGACCATAGAGGTGCGTGTGCACTAGTAGTCTGTAAGTGATGCGTGTGTGGGATAAAAGCTGCTGCATTTCTGCCTGGGAAATCACATTTAGAGGCATGGTGTTTCTGCACTTCAGACCTTCTCCCTCCCTGTGAGGGACCATCCTTGATGAAGAGGCACATTTAGGATTGCCAGTGCACAGACAACTGGATATTGCTCCCCTGGAATGGCAAGTGTGATGGAAAGAGCTGGGAAATGCTGGGCTCTGCAACCCCAGGTGCCTGCAATAAATCTTTCTCCCTTGAATTTGGGAAAGACATCCCTGGAGGTTTTAATGTCACACCAAGCTAAGAGCGTGGATCCCATGTGTTTGCAGCTTTGCCAGCAGTAGCACAGAGGCTTTTGTGCTAGATGAAGTCTCAATTTTTCTGGTGTGAATGAAAGTGAAATTAAAGCTTGTAGAGAGGAGGAGTGAGGAAGGTGGGCAGGGGAGCAGAAGGAAATCTAGGCTGCTTGTTTGCAGAGGGCATGAGTTGGGCTCATGCTTGCTGACTGCAGGATCCTGCTTGGGTTGGCTGGTGCTTTGGAAATGAAAATATTTTATCCTGAGTTACGTAATGCAGCAGCATGTCCAGACTTGTGTTCCCTGCAATTTTCTGGCCCGCAAGGAATAATTTTCTGCTTGAAATAATAGCCTTAGCTTTGAATTTCCTGGCTCATATGGCATGTGTGATCAATGTAGTATCTGTATACATAACTGTTGCTGTTTGAACCTGAGATGTTTAGGTAAATTTATTTTTGTTTATAGCTGTTAGATGATGAAGAACGAAAATACTTGTTCATTAAGAACTGTATAAATACATCAAAACCCACTCTAACCTACTGGTTAGATCCAGCAGGTGGAAGAGGCTGCAGATCCTTCTCTATGTCTAACTGAAGCAGTAGGTTATAAATGAGACTTTGAGGTTGGGTAGAGCTGGGGTGCAAATTGTCAGCATTCCTGACTTAATATAGTTTCAGTCTTTATCCCTAAATGTGGAGAAGCCTTTGCAGATGTGGATGGGGATTTTTACCCAGCTCTTTGCCAGGTATGAAAACTGGCTGGATGGCCGGGCCTAAAGAGTAGTGGGGAATGGAGTTCAATCCAGTTGGCAGCCGGTCACAAGTGGTGTTCCCCAGGGCTCAGTATTGGGGCCAGTTCTGTTTAATATCTTTATCGGTGATCTGGATGAGGGTATTGAGTGCACCCTCGGTAAGTTTGCAGATGACACGAAGTTGGACAGGAGTGTTGACCTGCTGGAGGGTAGGAAGGCTCTATGGAGGGATCTGGACAGGCTGGATCTGAGGGCTGAGGCCAGCTGTATGAGGTTCAACAAGGCTTAGTGCTGGGTCCTGCACTCGGGTCACAACCACCCCATGCAACGCTACCGGCTTGGAGCAGAGTGGCTGGAAAGCTGCCTGGTGGAAAAGGACCTGGGGGTGTTGGTTGGCAGCCGGCTGAATATGAGCCAGCAGTGTGCCCAGGTGGCCAAGAAGGCCAACAGCCTCCTGGCTTCTATCAAAGATAGTGGGGCCAGCAAGACACAAGGGAAGTGATCGTCCCCCTCTACTCGGTGCTGGTGACGCTGCACCTCGAATCCTGTGTTCAGTTTTGGGCCCCTCACTCCAGTAAAGACATTGAGGTGCTGGAGAGTGTTAAAAGGGCAATGAAGTTGGTGAAGGGTCCCGAGCACAAATCTTATGAGGGGTGGCTGAAGGAACTGGAGTGTTTAGCCTGGAGAAGAAGAGGCTGAGGGGACACCTTATCACTTTCTACATCTACCTGAAAAGAGGTTGTAGTGAGGTGGGGGCTGGTCTCTTTTTCCCAAGTAACAAGCTGTAGGACAAGAGGAAATGGCCTCAAGTTGTGCCAGGGGAAGTTTAGATTGGATATTAAGAAAAATTTCTTCACTGCAAGGGTTATCAAGCACTGGAACAGTCTGCCGGGGCAGTAGTTGAGTCATCATCCCTGGAGGTATTGATGAAGAGATGTGTAGATGTGGTGCTTAGAGACATGGTTTAGTGGTGAACTTGGCAGTGTTAGGTCAATGGTTGTTCTCATTGATCTTAAGTGTCTTTTCCAACCTACATGATTCTGTGATTCTCTAGCCATGCATGGGGCTGCATCACCTGGCTTTACTAAGCCTGCTCTGATTTGACCTCTAGTCCCCTAACCATGGCTTGTAAGCAGGACGTGCCCATGAAGCCTTCTGATGCTTCAAGCTATACGAAATGAAAACCCAGGAGTGAGACTGGTGGGGAGAGGTGATGCCATGATGTGCCATGCACTCCCTTTTCCAGTTGTCACCTGGCCTTGTGGCGATGAGAATGGCTGCTCCATGACTCCCACACCTATTAACTCAGAAGAGGATTGAGATACCATGGAGTTTTAGAAACAACAGATTATTTCTGTTTTGTTCTTCTGAAATGAAGGCATCAAAACATTCTTTTAGACATGAAAGGTTTTTTGACTTCAGATGAAGGCTGTCCATCAAGTTTCCTGAGCACTTATTATCTTGTGATCTTACAAGAGGGTAAAAGACAGGCAGAGGTTGGCACACCTTGCGGTTGACTGAGAAAGGCTTGCTCTTCTGATGTATCCCACTCCACTTTTGGCTCAATGAGTTGGGGTAAAATCATCATCATAGAGCCTACTCTGATCATGCCTGGAGGTGGAAAGTCTTCTTTGAGCAAAGGAATCAAGAGAAATGCCAGAGATTTCTTTATCAGCTAAAAACCTCACTCATTTGCTGTTTGTTTTGTGCAAAGACTGGAGCTGGTGTAAAAGCTGATGAGGGATAGGCAGAATGGTGGTTCATCCATTTGAAGGAGAACTTGATCACTCCAAAGTCTTCTGCCACTTAGTTGGTACCCAAAGAGGCTGAGCATGGCATGGTAAGGGTAGGTCAGAGATGAAGAGGGACCTTCTGTGCCCTTGCAAGATAATAGGTGAAAAAACACTGCAAAAATAAAATAATTGGTTCAGATGGTGATAAACACTAAGTAAACCAAAGTGTATCAGGGAGAACTAAGAGATGAATGGAGCAAATGTGGAGAGAGGACATCATGTAGGGGAATAAACTAAAACATGCCTGGACATCTTATTTCCTGAAGCATGTATTTATTGTAGATAAACTCTTTGTCTTGTGGCTTGTGGTGAGCAGGAGAAGCAAGTGGGAGTGTGTCTGTCTTCTCCATCAACTGTGCTGCTGTCCCACATCTACAGGCAGGGTGAGGACATCCTGTGAGCAGGGTGAATCAGAGGAGCAAGTCCTGCTGGCCATGCTATGGGAGAGTTTCTAGCAATAGAAGACACTGGGAGAAATGGGAAGGACTGGTGAGCGTCAGCCTTTGCAGCAGTGCTTGCTGCACAGGGAAGGCAGCCCACGGCTTCTGCACCTCCCTTTTTAGGTGTCTCCATGGGAGCTGGAGCATGAGGGGAAGGAGAGGTGAAAGCCCCTGGTCCCTGTGCTCTTGTTTTAGGTGGCTCTCACCAGTCTTTTGGTTGAATTTGAATAATTGAAAAACACCAAAGGCGTTTACTGTGCTATCTTACCCAAGTAAAGAACACCAACTAAGCCTAAAACACGTCCTGGTGTCCTTCAGCTGCATTCCTGCTGGTGGACCACCTCTCCGGGTGGTCACCCTGCTTCAATTTATCCCTCCTGGCACCTCGTTCTGCCCACGGTGACTGTGCATGGGGCTGTGTGATGTACTGGAGCAGAGCAGTGACACAAATGAACCCTGAGAAACTGATCCCCTACAAAGCTGGTGGGAACAGCCCAGGGGGGTCATGAGCCACGGGGGCTGGTTGGGATGTGAGCTGTATAAGCTGTCTCCAGGAAAAATGGCCGTGAAACCCAATTTTCTGCCCTGCTGCCAGCCACAGGCTCTGCTCCTGCTTCATCTCATGATAGGACATGTCTCAGTGCTGTAGCCAGCCTTGTTTGTGATTGAAACGAATGTGGTGAGGGGTGGCTGAGGCATAGACGGGCATCCCATCCTCTGCCCTCGCTGCAGGGTTTTGTCTCTGCCAAAGGGTGGGACAGGCAGCTGCTGCCCTAACTCTTTAAACCGCTGCAGGGATGCAAGACACAGCCCTGCGCCTGCGAAAACAAGAAAACAGAAAAGGGGATGGTGGGGGGGGGGATGGAACAAAAAACCCAAGAAAACAAAAACAAACAAAAAAGTCGCATTCTGCATTATTTTTTTTTTTTTTTTTTTTTAAGTATGTAATTCAAAGTGTGATGTATTGCTGAGATGCACATTCCCTGGCCGTGGTGAGCCGGGCAGAGGTTGAGACACATCTTCCCTGGGGAGAGGGAGGGTTGCGTGAGCCTGAGTCAGCAGCAAAGGTCACTTGGCCGAAAGGCTCGGCTTGCAGGAGACGATTTCATAACGGTAACTGATGCAATGTATCTGTGTTCAGCACTGACAGCGTGGTAGGTTTAGTGTGTGCGCACATCAGAAGGAGAAACACCAATTTGGGCAAAAATGGGTGACAGGGCAGTGATGGTCAACCCCACCTGCCCACTTCACCTCCCAAATCACTTCTCTCTCTTCCTTGCTGCTTCCTTTGCTTTCTCCCCTCATGTGTCCCCACTTTTTGTGTCTCTTCAGTTCTGTCATTTAATCTCATTATTGCGTTGTTTGTTTTACGGCCTTGGCTCATCTTCCAGTTCCCATTTGGGGTCATTATCACATATGATTAATCTTGGAGCCAAATGAAGGGGATCAGACATAACTCTAGGGTATATCTGAGCCATTTACTGTTTCTGAGCTCAAAGATCTGCAGAGGAAGTTTATTTTTAAGCTTCCTGAGAAGATAAATTTTGAACGTTGGATTGTTTAGGGTACAAGCAATAGAACTGAAGTCCCTCCAGGGGGGAGCAGTACCCTCTGGGATTTGAAGCATGCCAGGGATAATTATCCAGTGCTGAGTAAGTCTCGTTAGTCTTGAAATAGCTTTTAGTGGATGATCATGTTTTTCTTCGTGTTGGCTAGCGTGAAAGCTTGAAACCATACATTAACATTTAGCCTTCATTGTAAGAGCACTGTCAACATGTTCTTAATATTGTTTTTGTTATCCAGTTGCACTCTGGGAAAGCCAGGCATGAAGATACAAAACGATTACAGAAAATAACCCCAGAAAATAAAAAAGGGCATTTTTTTGAGGCTGCTCTTTAAGGTTCCACTCTTTCACTGTATTACGAGATAGGAAGGAGCTGCAAGGTCTTGTGTGTCGGAGCAAGGCGAGATTAGAGCATCCCCAGGACAGCTCCAGCTGCTGCTGTTCGGTGGTCCTTTGCAGGGGACCGTAGCTCCAGCTCAGGAAAGCAACAGCAGGGCAAGTGCCACACTGTGTCACCGGCCCAGGGGAAGTGATGTGTCCATGTAGTGACTCAGCTGTGTCCCTGCTAACCATCTGCTTATGTGATGCAGATCGTTAGTCACTAATTGCTGTGGTTACCCTTTTTAAAGGCTGTTGGAAAGACCAAAGGTCACATAGACATGAAGCAGCTGAGTCAGCCTTCCACCTCTTTTGCCTTCAGGTCCATCAGACTCTTGGTTGTGCTTGGAGAGCCATTTTGGTGTGCCCTGCCAGGCAGACCCAGGCTGGCTCGGTTTTATCTTTTACTCTCTGGCTGTTTGACTATAAGCCTATCACAGCTGTATGGTGGGACTGGGGTGTGTAGCTGAGGCCTTCTGGTATGCAGCCACAGCAGGGTGGCAATGAACCGTGCTCCCAAGGAAGGACCTTTGGAGGCAGCAGGAGAGGGCACTCTGCCTTTGGGCTGAGCATGAGAAGCTTGTTTCACCTGTGCTGCATTTGCTCCCTTTGTCTGCCCTGTAAAAACCCTTTAAGAATTCCGGGGCTTTACCAAGGATAGCAACTTCCTAATACCCTTTTTCATTAATTTTTTCACCCACCCATCTCATACGCTTTCTATCTTTGGCTCTATCTTCTCATCCAGTGCCTAATCTATAGGTACTGGTAGGTTAGGTACCGGTACTCAGGTATCAGCTTACCCAGTATCTCAATTAATGGCTTGTAAATCTTCACAAAAGTCTCTTATGCCATCACCCCAGATCAGTCTTGAGGACAGGTCTTTGATGCTGTGTATAATACCTGAGTCCCCCTGGACACAGCTGGGTTTGAACACTGCCCTTCTGCTCCCTTGTCTGTGGGTTTTTCTGTCTGCCCCAAATCTCCAACTGAGTCTTTTCTGCCTGTTTTTGCTTTTCTCAAAGGTTACAGACCTCTTTTCTGGTTGCAGTTCTGACTGCACCATTGGGTGCACTGGAGACGGAGGTGTGGATACTCATTCCTCATGCCTCGCTCAGCTGCAGCAAACTACATTTATCTGTTTAGTCCTCCCCATACTCTGAGTGGCCTAAGGAAGCCCTGTAGGTCTTCCCTGTCCATTCCTGTGACATTGCTAAAATGTCAGTCTCTGCATTCTGCCAAGGAAGTTGGGCTTGATGGGGGGGATGTGTGCTGGGTTCCCCCTCACGCTCTTCTGTGTTCACTTCCCATTTGAGCTTTACGCCAAGCAAGCTATCCTCACAAATCTAAAGAAAATTATCACGGTAGTACTAGTATTCCAAATAGAATCTATTATTTCTTCTTTTTAAAAAACATCTTGTAATATACTTCATCCAAGCTGTTACCCCACTCCCCACTACAATTTTAGCAAATGACCTCATTCTGTCTTTAAGGCAAACGCTGCTGCATTTATTTTAAAATTATTGTATTTTCCCCATCTGTTCTGCCCTCATGTGTGCCCCAACCCTGCTCCGTGGGTACCCAGTACCCACCTGGAGGAGCTCACGGGGTGTTTCTGGGTATTGTCTCAACAAAAACAAATTACGTGATCCCCTCAGAAAATGTGGCAAAGTCCATGTTGGAGCTGACATAGTTTAAAAGTGAAACAAACATTTGGGGAAATCTAGGAAATGGTGGCTCGGGCTTGTGGAGCATTGCTTGGAAAGCTGAAAACCAGCATCTCTAATTCCTGGGCAGCCAGGTGAGATGGTGTGAAAGCCGAAACGTGGCTGAGGTTTCACAGCAGCTGATATTGGACTACGTGGATGCCCCAGCTCAGCGGGAAGGGCTCTTCTCCCTTATCTGAGGAGCCATGCACGTGCCAGGAGACCTTTGTTCTGAATATTTGGGAGAATAAAGTTCAGCAGGAATAGAAGTGCATTTCCCCACTGCCTTGCTTCACGTTGTGTTGTGCTTGTGCTTTCTGTCTCTCCTGCAGCTGCGTAAATGAGTATGGAAGATTATGATTTCCTCTTCAAAATTGTTTTGATCGGCAACGCCGGTGTGGGGAAGACCTGCTTAGTCCGTCGCTTCACTCAGGTAAGGTTGGCTGCCTCTTGGACATGGGATGCTGGGGTGGAGACAGCACTGGGATGGGAGCATGAAGCCTGTGTCTGGGCACCCAGGGCTCTGCTGGCATCAGGGCTCCAAACCATTTTGTTTTCCACGTTCTTGGTACATGCATCACCTATAGGAACATACTGGTACAAGCAGCACATCTGTACCTAATGCTCTACTTAGCCCTGTTGGGGACCTTGAACTGGAGAAAGTTTATCCCTCGCCAAAGATGGGAGGGCCCCTCTGAAAGCTGTTGGGACAACTCCTCCTGATTTGGAGGTGCTCTGGAGTGGTTGTAAGGGGCAGCGCATCTCCAAGTGTGCTTCTATGTGCCTTCTCTTCCCCATCCCTTGCTGTACAAGGCTCTCCCTCTTATTTGTCATTTGTAGGTAATTTGAATAATCTGGGTCCTGGGCTATCAGTCCAGTGTCTTCTGTTAACGACCAGACCTTTTTTTTTGTGGCAGAATAATGGGGAAAGGACCAGGCTTCTGTGATCTGGGAAAAAAGGTTTTTCATAATGCAAAAAGTTGTGGGGGTTTTGTTGCACTCTCCACTATGAATTGCCAGTAATTTTCCCCTTCACTGTTAATTTTAGTTTTAAAGCTGTGGTGATCTTAAATACTCTCTGTCTGCATGTGACAGCTGGTGGAAATAAAGCTAGTCAACTCCAAAGGGTTAACCCCAAAAATCTGTGGCTACTTCTGCTGCTTGTGCTTTGACAGTGCAGCTGCTGTAGGGGATGGATGTGCCCCAAAATCAACATGACTTTGTAGACCTAGACACTAGAAATTGAAAAGCTTTGAATTGTTGTGGTGGTTTGTGTGTGTTTTTTTTTTTTTTTTTGTTTGTTTTTTTTTTTTTTGTTTGCTTTGTTTTTTTTTGTTTGTTTGTTTGCGGTTGCTTCTTTCCAATGGTGCTACAGTCAAATACCACCAGCATCACACTGTCCCTTGCCATTGCTGTGGCACCAGCAGTAGGTGGCTCCAAGCTTTGTTCCCGAACTACTGTGCAGGGATGTGACCCCGGTGCTGGGAGCTGCCAGAAATGCCTTTCTGTGCCGTGGTGTGTGGTGGAGGGAAGGGAAGGTGTGAGGTTGCAGGAGCAAAGGCATCTCATCCCACCCAGGCGCTCCCACCTTTTTCAAGGCGTTGGGAAATGGGACAGAGGGTCTCCATCTGCAATTTTCCTGCCTCTGCCAGCTGCACAGAAGCATTAAGATCTTTTCCCCTCTCTTTTCCCTGTATGTATCCTCCTTTTCTTCTCCTGTTTACCACCTCTCAAGTCAACAACTTGCTACACAGGGACATGTAGGCAGTGAAAACTCTGTGGGGTTGAATTATGGTACCCTTTGTACTGGGGAAATGTCACATTTTCTTCTCTAAATGTGATGGAAATAAGTGTCTGGGGAAGGGGACAAGGGAGGAATAGTTTTGAGGATGGAAAAGGGTGAGGATTGGCACCCAGAGAGAGTTTTGTCTTGCTATAGAAATTTGCTTAATGAAACTCTTGTTTTCTTGCAGGGGCTTTTCCCACCAGGTCAAGGAGCCACGATTGGGGTTGACTTTATGATTAAAACTGTGGAGATAAATGGTGAAAAAGTAAAGGTAGGAGCCTGATGGTTTTAAGTGTAAATTCATGTGGCAGTACCATAGCTGAGGTTTCTTGCTCTAGCCCTCCTGCTGCTGGGAGGCATGTGGGGAAGCGCAAGGCTGTCTGACACAGCTCAGGCAATGCTGGATCTAACAGTCTTGGCGTCCTTCTCCACAATTACCATCAGGATTGTAACAGTGAACCTACTCTAAGGGAGAAAATGGAAAGGGGGGGATCTTTCAAAACTCTGTCCTTGCTTAGGAGATGCTAAGATCATACCTTGCTGGGGTTGAGGAAGCGCAAAGAAGCATTTCAGTGCGACCTCTGCTCACAGCATTTCTGGTAAGCAGAAATCTGTTGTGTTCCCACTGGGATGTGCTTGATGAATATCTTCTCCTGTGAGCTCCCACGATGGTTGTCGGGGAGAGCAGGCTTCTGGACTTGTGCCGTTCTGCACAACGAAGGCTTATCTTCCACTTCTGCTGAGTTATGGATTTGGGAGCAGTGGAGATGGTCACAATACTGGTGCTTCAGTCAACAGGCTGAATGGAAAAGGGCAATGTCCTCCATATTATTAACTCTTTCACCCTCCAAAATTAGGGCAGTTGCAACCAAATCGCTGCTGGGAAACTGGCCTTGTCCTGTGCTAACTCCCAAACAGCCTGAGCATCACTTGGCAGAGAGATACTTTGCCTGGGCCAAAACACACAGGGGACGAATCTCATGCTTTAATGGGATTCATGGTTATGTTCCAGCACCCAGAAATGTTTGCTGGTGACGCTTTGTTCATTAGTAGAGATTTCACTAGAGCTATTGTGGTGCCCAAGAGGTGGGAGAGGAGTGTAGTTATCTGAGCCTCTAATGTCGAGGTGTCCAGGGTCCCTGATCTGCTCCTGGAATTACTCTGCCTGTATTAAATCCAGGGGCATGAAAGTGAAAAATGGCATTTTCCCCCTTGCTGCATTCAAGTCTAGTAGTGAGGAAATGGGAGAGCAGCAGCAGTGTGATAGCAGCTGGACATGACATCGAGAGCAATTTTTAAGCTTCTGTAAGTGATGGCATGGGAACAGTGGACCTGTGCAGATTTTCAGCCCTGGGTTTTTTTAACCTGTATTTCAGCACAGAGGGATTTTAAGAAGAAAATCAGGTGGTGTATTCCTGAATTTAAAACAGATTTTAGAAGCCATGATCATGTCAGCAGGCTGCCACCCTGCTGGGTGAGGAGCTATACAAACCTATGGCAAGTAATAGTCCTTGACCAGAAGACCTTTCAGCCTGAGCAAGTGAAGGATATGAGGTGTAAATACCTTCACCTGATAAAGACTGAGTTAATATTCAGCACATCGTTGTGCAAGTGGGACAGAGCAGCAGACAGGAAAGCAGTGAGGATCATGTGTAGCCCCCGTGGTGTTGGTGCTCAGCTCAGTGGTTGTGATGCTTGTTAGCAGGCGTCTGACGTAGCAGAGTTGGCCAGGATGCTGGTGCTCCTTGTCCAGGCTCCTCAGATAGCAAAGATGCTTCTTTCAGCCAAAACCAGCTCCAGTAGAGCAGCTCAGAGGATCTAAGCTGGTAAATGCTTTAAGTACTGCACTGAAGGTGGAATTCATTTTTTCCCTTATAAACCCGACTTAAACTAGCTGACTCAAGATTGTTCTGATCAATGGAGGGAGAAAACCAATCTTGAGGATGAATCCCATCTGCTTCAGACACCTCTCCTTTCCAAGCACCTGATTCCCTGTCAAGTACAGATGGAGCCTTAAGAACATTGCTTATATCCGAGGTCTGGTTTTTGGACAGGTGAATTCACCCTAAGGATTTATCTGCATTTGACTTGTTGCTCCCATGACATAATCCTGTTTTAAGACTAGCTTGGACTGAGGATGCAAACTCCTTAAGAGAATGTTGGGAACAGTCATGCCAACATGGGCTACCTCAGGGGCAAGGATGGTTCAGGGAAGCTTTACAAGCTAAATGAAAACTCGTTAGCACGGTAAGCCCCTGCTGCCCTGCAAATGTCTGGTGAATGTACATAGCAAATAATGAGTTGTTAAATCAAAGTCCCTCTTCCGACCCCACCAGTGGAGTAAATTAGTCACTGGAGGTCAGCCACAATGTCCAAGCTTGGGAGGAAGCTTAGTATGATACATTTGAGCATTTGAATGAGCCTTCCAGCAACTGAAAGGCAAACGGATTTCCTTCAGGGAGTGATCTTGTAGCTGAAACTTTTTGAGTAAACAGTGCTAGTGAGAATAAACATTTAATGAGCGGGAAAAGCAGGAATGAGTCAGAGCACAGAGCAATAAAAATGACATCTCAGGCAAACGAGGCGCTTCTCAGACTCTTAGCTCATTTAACAGTGCCCGAGCCATGACTCCATTTCTGTGCTGGGCAGCATCTCCTGCGTGTCTGCTGGGATCCAGGATGAGAGAGCAGAGCTGTTTACTGAAAAGGTTTTCAGACTTGAAAATAAATGATAGATTTCTGGGGAAAAATACTTTCCAGCTTTCAAAATTGTATTTGAAAGTCAGCGGAGAGGGACTTGCAAGCATAAAAGCTGTGTGTAAGCCATATTAGATATGAGTGGCTACTAAAGCTTGCTGACAGATGAGCTGAGAACTGTGCAGTTGAGGGGGTTTTTGATATGCCTAGCCTTTCCTAATAAAACCAAAAATATGTATACCAGGTATACTAAGAGGCAACACAAACTTTAGCCAACTAGAAAGCAGTTATGCAGGTCAAAGCTAAACATCCTTAGTGCTGCAAACAGAGGACTATGCTATATGGACCTGTGATCTTATTGCACTTGGTGAAAATGTTCATATGCATAAAGCTAAATGTATGTGCCGATGTTGGGAGAGTGGGAAGGATCATCTGTCTCCAATAAAATAAACATCTAGGTTTTCTGCAGGCTGAGTCGGCCACTGTTCTTTGGTTTGTCTGAAAAAATGGTACAAGTAAAATGGTTGCTATAAAATCTTTTATTTGTCAGAAATAATCAGTGGGCTGAAGTGTGGCATGCGTTTTGTGCAGGAAGAATTTGTCAGTGACTGTAAGGTTGAAGGCTCTTCACTGTCTTCTGTACCCAGCTCACAGGTAGACTCATGATTGTAGTCAATAAGAAAATAGCTGAGCAACAAGAAAATTATCTGTATTTTTCCATCTGCCAGAGTTTGGAGGCTGGTTTCATAGAATCACAGAATGGTTTGGGTTGGAAGGGCCCTTAAAGGTCACCTAGTTCCAACCCCCCTGCCATGGGCAGGGACACCTTCCACTAGACCAGGTTGCTCAAAGCCCCGTCCAACCTGGCCTTGAGCCCTTCCAGGGAGGGGGCAGCCACAGCTTCTCTGGGCAACCTGTGCCAGGGTCTCACCACCCTCACAATGAAGAATTTCTACCTTACATCTAAGCTAAACCCACCCTCTTTCAGTTTAAAGCCATTACCCGTTGTCCTACCATGACATGCCCTTGTAGAATGTCCCTCCCCAGCTTTCCTGTAGCTCCTTTTAAGTCCTCGAAGGCCACTATGAGGTCTCCTTGGAGATTTCTCTTCTCCAGGCTGAGCAACTGAAACTCTTTCATCCTGGCCTCACAGGGAGGTGCCCCAGCCCCTCTAATCATCTCTATGGCCTCCTCTGGACCTGCTCGAGCAGGTCTATGTCCTTCTGATGTTGGGAGCCCCAGAGCTGGACCCAGCGCTGCAGGGGGGTCTCCCCAAAGCAGAGCAGAGGGGGAGAATCCCCTCCCTCGACCTGCTGGCTACGCTTCTCTTGATGCAGCCCAGGGCATGGTTGGCTTTCTGGGCTGCAAGTGCACATCGCTGGCTCAGTCAGTTTTCCATCCACTAATACCCCCATGTCTTTCTCCACAGGGCTGCTCTCAATCCACTCCTTTCCCAGCCCGGGTTTGTGCTTTGGATTGCCTTGACCCATGTGCAGAACCTTGCACTTGGCCTTGCTGAACTTCAACAAACCTTGTTTGTTTTAACAGGGACTTATTTGTTCTCTGAATTTCATGTGCAAGTAATTTCATTTATGGTTTTGTATGTCACTTAACTGCAGGTGCCAGGTTCTATTTAAACATAACTGTGCCAAGAGATTAAGCACAAAGGTGCCCAGGAGCTGTGAGCCAGCCACAAGTTACTTTCTCTGCAAAAATGTACTTTTTCAGAAGCATTCCCCATGTCTGAAAGCTGCTACTGGGAGCTCTCATTTCAAACACATTTATGATGAGTAGCTGGCATAGTTTGATTTTGGAACTGGGCAAGAATAAGGTTTTCTCTGTTATAGGCTGCTGAATATATGGAAAAAATCTCAAATACTTTACCTTTTTCTTCCCAAAGTACACAGGATGCTGGCTGGAAATCATCCTTTCACATATTTAATTCCAGGGAGGGGTGCCTTAAAAAAGTAAAAGCTGAAGCAGAGAAGTATTCTTTTATGCTGAAATGATTTAATTTTGGGTGTTTGTTTCTCTGACTGCCTTTCTGAAGAACTGAGGTTTTGATGATCCTCCAAAAACTATCAGATGGTCATATTATAAAACCAGTATGAGTTTAGTTTGTACTGGGAAATGTATATTGTCTTCCTGGACCCAGAAGGTTTGGCAAACACTCTTTGATATAATTAAGGACATGTCAACCAGTTCTACATGTTGGGAAGGCAGGCAGCAAGCAACTGGGTGAGATGGCTGAAGCTGTAGAGAGGAAATGTGTTAGACCTTGATCAGCCTTCAGCTGAGCTCCTTGTTCAGTTCTGTGGTTTCTACCCATCACTATCATCTCAATATAACTGTAACTAGCTTTGGGAGCTAGAGAAGAGGCTTTCTTATTTCTTCTTGGAATGGATGCTGTTGTTGGTTGGACTTCAGGGGCAGAAATAACTTTCTTCCTCCAGCACCTGTGTTGTAACACTAGACCAGCAGCTCTGTCCACAGCAGAGGGACGTGTGACAAGTCGCGTGAAAACCCACAGACTTGTGGCTTCCAGGGGCCATTTGCCACAGTGCCAACTGACTTTGTGCCTTGCATTTCAATCCGCAAGTACAGGAATGGAAACAAAAAATGCTGGGGGAGGGGAAGTCAAAGGAGAGAAGAGCTAAGTGCTTTCCCAGCATTGGTTTTACCCCGAAGGGGTTTTTTTTTAGGTCAAAACAGCTAAAAAAATGTTTGGTTTTTTTTTTTTTCCTTCCTTTTACCACCCTTCCTTGTTATGCCCAAAGCTGCAGATCTGGGACACTGCAGGACAAGAGCGATTCCGATCCATCACGCAGAGTTACTATCGCAGCGCTAACGCGTTAATCTTGACCTACGACATCACCTGCGAGGAATCCTTCCGGTGTCTCCCTGAGTGGCTGCGAGAAATCGAGCAGTATGCCAGCAATAAGGTCATAACCGTGCTAGTGGGTAAGTGACGATCGTCCCTAGTGGGGTGAGCTGTGCATGTCGAGGGGTTGGTGGCAGATGGAGATGTTAGCAGGAGGAAAGCGTGTCATCTGTGTGAACTGGTGGTGCAGGATGCTCACACTGGTACAGCAGATCTTGTTGCCAACCAGTTGTAACTGCAGGTGGGCACAGGGTACAGCCGGTGCCTCCAACCCAGTGATTGGATTGTGCTTTCTGCAAATAACCCCAAGATGCTGATAGTGATGTTCAGGACACCACAGCCACTTCTTGAAGTGCAGTCCTGTCTCAGGCCTAAGGCTATTGCATGCAGGGGTGGATATTTCCCAACAGTCAGTCCCGTATGGGACTAAAGTGTTGATGGTGCAGCTACCGACTGAGTTAGGGATAGAGCAGTTTCCCTTGTGGCTCTCAGCTTGGATCAGTGCAAATATATGAGGATCTGCTCAAGCTGGTGGTGCCTGCAGGTTGCTGTACCTCATAGCTGTGGGACGACCAGAGTCTTGTCTTGAGTGGGTCAGGATCTGGGAACAACATCAGGATGTGGTGGTTGTGTGGATCATAACGTTCATAGATGGGGCAGAGCTGGAAAACTGGATATTTTTGCATGGATTTTAGGGAAACTAAAAATAAATAACTGAATGTTAGCTGGAGTTGAAGCTCTATGGATTAACCTAAAGCAGACCTCAGGCCATCTGTCTGCTACAAGCAAGGTGAAGGTTATTTTGCCTACCTGCACTTTTCCATGCTTTGCTTTCAGCATCCAATAGTCAGGATTTGTCTTTTGAAGGCTGAAGACTATATAAAGAACAATGGAAAAATAACTCAGGGAAAGACATGAAGTTTCATGCTGCAGTGTTGATATCACCTTTAATAGTTTGCTGTTCAAAAGGAAAAATCTAGAGGATTGTAAAGTGTTTTTTAACTGGCTTTAAAAATCTTTTGAGCTTTACGTGCCCCAGGGGTATTGCAAGTGAGCCTTGAGATTTATGGAGCTTCCATACAAGAAACTCATACTCCATGCAAAGGGTATGACACATGTACAAATATCACAGAAATAATTAATATGGCTAACAAATGTATACATTATTTTTTTAGGGAACACTAAGTTAATTATCAACAGCACAAAATATGAATGATAACATCCATAACATACACTTTGAAGATGGTGACACCCATAAACTGCTTGTGTTGAGTGATAATTTGTTCAGAAAGGTAACTTCAGTGTATACAGGAGGTCCAAATAAATGCTTTATCAGGAAAGAAAGGGGATCTCAGATGAGAGGAGGGCAATGAGACATGGCTTCCCACAGTCTTTTCCTTCCACTAGTTCTCACAAAGTTGCTGGTAGAAGCAAGGCCAGATGTTTCCTCTTGAACCTGCCAGGTACACAGGCCCCTGTTATTGTAGGTCCTGGTCTGTTATCTTCTTTGTAAGATTAATTTATGGCAAAAACATCATATTTGAAGTGAAATGGCCGGTAATAGGGTATAATCACATCAGATGCTTGCTTGGGGCTTTAATCAACTCTGTTAAACTGAGCTCTCTGAAAGGGAAGGGACTGGTTTCTCACCCCACCTCGCCCTGTGGGTGCCCCCATGCCTGTCCCTCTTCCAGCCTCAACAGCCAATCCTTCACGTCAATATTGGAATAGAAAAGCTGCCTTCCATGCCAGGCTATTTTTAAAGCTTGTAATGACATGAGAAATGCCACATTTAGTCTCTCATATGCTATAATTGACATTTTAAGTGCTCCTCAGAGGAAGACCAGGAGAATTTTCAATGGATATTAAAATGAAAATACTTTGATGCTGGTTGATAGCAGCAAACAGATGCACTGGTGCTAAATTAAAGCTAACTGACTTGGATGTTCGCAGGGCATATTCCATTAAATGAGCTGATATTAAATGAACTTGGTTGCATGTATCAGGGAATATTCCATTAAAAGGGCTGATATTAAATGAGCTTGGTTGCATGTATCAGGGAAGCCATTATTTGGAGGGGAGAGTAAGCACTAAGAGTTTCACATCAAAACCACTGTCCGTGCATATATACAACATCAAGCTTTTCTCTATCCCTTATCAACCTCTGTTTCTCTTGTTTTGGAAGTCAAATTAATTCATTTTCTAAAATATTTTATCAATGCAGGTAATAAGATTGATTTAGCTGATAAGAGGGAAGTCTCCCAGCAAAGAGCTGCAGAGTTTTCTGAAGCACAGGACATGTACTATCTGGAAACCTCAGCAAAAGAATCGGATAATGTGGAAAAACTCTTCCTGGACTTGGCCTGCCGGTTGATCAGCGAGGCACGACAGAACACCCTTGTGAACAATGTCTCATCCCCCTTACCAGGAGAGGGGAAAAGTATCAGCTACTTGACTTGCTGTAATTTTAATTAAAGAGCTGGCAGGTGATTTCCCCTTCTACCATGGGCCAAGAGGATTTTTTTTTTTTGTTGCTGGGATTTATCTGCTTGAGGAGAATTCCTGCCACTTTGACCCATCTGACTTACTGTGAGTCAGGTTGCAGACCTGGAAGCATGGCAGGCTGATGGTTATGGTTCCAGATGCATGGCAACATAGCAGAATATAACATGGTTTAAATGTCATTTTTCTTGCAGTCTCTGGAGTGGGGTAGGAAAAGAAGAGTTGCACAAGTGCTTCATGTAATGCAGAACTTGAGCTATTGCATTTCCTTCTATGAGAGACTAGAGCAGCCTCACTTGAAGACACTGAAGAGATCAAAATCTCTCTTATAGAGCAATGTGTTTGGTCCTTTTTAAAATAAATAACAAGAAAAAAACAATGAACACTGACCCTGGACTACACTGGCAATCTTCTGGGGTGCCAGCAAGTGAGCTCTTAGGACATGTACATATCATCTTCCTGTGCATCTTCATGGACGACTCTGATGTTTGAAATGGTGTTATGTCTCTCATCCACTGGCACTTTCTCATAAACATGACATTAAAAAAAAGAAAGCTACATATATCAGCATTTTCAAGATGTAAGAAGACATGGATACAGCTCCGTTGCTCCCTTTGGTGCTAGCAGTTCAGCAAATACTCCATAGACCAAATGTAGTCTTACTACATTACTGTCCTCTGAATGTGTAACTTAGACTGGTTAGGAAAAAAACACTAATAAGCACTGTTCATAAAAATAAAAAAATCTTGTTACCTCTTTTTCTAAGCCTGAACGTAGTGGGAAAGTACTGTGCTTCTTTGATATCCAACACAGGATGAAAAGACTTTCCAGAAATAAATAAATAACTAAAAATAATAATTAACTGTTCATCCTCTAATTAGTAATGTCCTAACGTGAAAAATTAGCCCTGGGAAGGGTTATCTGTGGAGCTGGAAAAGCGCACCAGACATGACCAAAACTTCGTGTGCGCATGGATTGTGTATAAGGGTTCAAAGAGAACACAGTTTGAAGTGGCAGTCTGCAGTATGTCTGGCTTACAAATAAAGCTTGTAGATACAATTCTTGTTGAAAGGCAGGCATCCAATTTTGTAGAGGTTTTTTTTTTTTTAATGCTAAGTGGAAATAGCGATGGGTTACAAGTGGTATCATTCTGTGTGTGACCCATCCAGCACTCACCTTGTGGAACTGCTCTCCAAGATGATCTTGAAGGTATCTTCTTGGCATCCAGTCTCTCCGCTAGAGTGGCTTTGAGGTTCAGGGCTGTAGAGTCACTTAATTTACTTGATGCTTTGTACTCTTTATCCCAGACTCCAGTGTATGTGTAACTGTTTAGGCAATTTTGTTCTACAAAACCCTTGAAGCGGAAGTGCTATGGAGTTTGTGATGTTATTATACCTCTAGTGCCATATGCAAATAATGCATTGCAAATTTACATGTTGTCATTAAAGTGAAATTGGAAGATAGTGAATGCGCACATGAAAAATTATATTTAGAAGTCTGAGTTCAGTTTAGCTAATCTGGATAAATATCTCCTGCCAATTACGTGGCTGTGATATGCTGTAATTTAGAGTTAATAAATTTAATATTATTTGGCTTTTACTGAAGATTATAACAGAGCTTTTGTATTGACAGAAAAAGCTGCCAGTAAGTACTTGCTGAAGAGAATAACAACAAAAAAAAAAGGCATTTTAAAATGCGTTTTCACATTTTTCTGGAAAGACTTCTTTGGTCTGTATCATGTTGTGCCTTTGATCTGTGTCAGAGAGAAGGGGGATCGGTATGTCATGGCCATTTTTAGTATTTTGTTATTATTTTTTAGGTCACTTTCTTCATTTATGACTAGTGGTAAAAAGGAAGACGTAGAAGTGGTATGAGGCGTGTTTGTCATTTAAGTAACACTTAGCAAAGAGCTTCTGTAAGTGTGAGGTGTTGGGGGACATGTCATCTGCTGCATTGGTCTCATCCTTTTCAGTGTCTTCTCATGGTGTAATCCAGAGGATTTAGAAATGTGTGGGACTTGGTGGCTTCTGCTGTGCCGGACTGTGTGGTACAGCCTGTGCTGAACAGCAACGTCTGTCTTGAGTGTTCCCCAAATTGCCAAATGCAGTTTCAGGTGAGCTTGTGAAGACCACCCAGCTCTGAGCCAGCTGATTCTGCACAGCCTTTAGGTAGTTGTTTAGAGCAAGGCTCAGGGTGTTACATGTAAGGTAACACTCAAGTTGAAAATCAATACTATGAATATTTAATTTGTAAAGGCTCTTACTCTTCAGATGCTGGATTTGTCAGCATATAATTGATAACAAATAGGGCAAGGCTGTTTGACTGAGTTAAGGAGGAAGGAGACTGCCCACTAAAACACCTGTGGGTTCCTCAGTCTGATTTCCAAAAGCATCAAAGCTGGGCATGTACTTCTCATTCCTGCTGAGTACCACTATAAATGCATTTTAAAGTGCTCCTTACATCACTTCTGGAGGTTGAACTTTAACACATTATCCTGACTGAACAAGCTAAACTGGTCAATATCAGAAACTGTTAACTTTATTTTCTTGGATATTCACTCTGAGGTTTCTAGAAGGTTAAGTCTCTTTTTTCCAGTGCTTTCTTAACCTGTAGGTGACTATTTTGGAGACTAGCTGCCTACTAGCAACCTCAATGCATTGGGTCCTTTTATTGCTGGCAAATTTTCCCTGTGTATAAGATAGAGATATATACTCTATCTCCAGACAGTGATGTGCTTTTGTGGCGGGGTGGAGTGCTGCAGTTAGGCTGATTTTACAGTGAAGTATCTGACTTCTCCAGGGACAAATATGAACTGATTCCTTTCAAGGTTTATTCTGCGTAGACTTAAAAAGTTGAAGGGAAACAGTGGTGGTATGTGTAACATTTTACAAGGTCATAAGCCAAAGCTGTAGTTTGAAACTCACCTAATTTCTGCAGTTAACAAACACACTACCTGTTGAAGAAGTGATGTTTTATTGTAGTAACTCCTTTGCAGGAGTTATTTTTGTACACCTTTGAATATCTCTCTATTGCATACAACCCACCTCTCCTTGTACCGTTGAGGGCTTATCTTCTGTTCTATGCTCTGGTCCACTGCTGAAGGCTTCCCAACTAGAAGAGGAGCTTTATCAACTGCTAATGACAACTTAGTGCTGTGGCATAGTGATCAAAGTCTTGAAAAATAAAAGAGGATTAAAAAATACAAATCCCAATTATTTGACAATCAGCTCTCCAGCTCTGGCCATCACTTTGCTAGATGAGTGGATTTTTGAGAGAACTGTTACTGAAAGCCTTGTCATGCTTGCTGGGTTGAGTGTCCACAAGCCATGCAGAATTGATATAATGGGGCCAAATTTGACTGGAAATATTCTATGCTATTAAGAGAGCGAAGCGTTGCTTTTCATCTGGTTACTAGGTTTTGATGTGTTTTCAAGGTGATATATTCACAGCCATGGAGTAAGCTTCTTATTTCTGGGTTAATATTAATTTTTATAGTAGTCCCATAATGAGACCTTTTCTTGTAATTTTTTAGCACAATGAGTAGCTCCAAGCAGGAGCCAGTATTGGATGGTCAACACACGTTTGCTTTATCTAGCAAACCTATTTGCACAGATTAGTAACAGCATCTCCTGAAAACTTGGATGGTCTAAACTCTGTTTTCCAGTTCAGCCACTGATTCAGTCAGGCTGATCTTGGGTAAACCACCAAATGTTCTGTGCTTCAGACCACTGCATGTAAAGTACTCTCTGGTATTTTGCGTTGGGTATTTATACTGCAAGTTTGTTGGGACAAGCCATGGCTCCCTTCTGTTTCTGTCTGTGTTCCCCATGAGAAACCAAATGCTAGAGGGAAAAAAACAGAAAAACAACCAACCTTCAGGTCAAAGAATTGTTATGGAAAAAGTAAAATTATGAACTCAGTAAAGAAGGGGACACTGTGTGCCTCTTCCTACCTTTAACACTGAAGTCCTGATTTGATCTACAGGTAAGTTGTTTGAGCATGCAGTCAGATACGTGTTTGTGCTGAATACTAAATGGCTTTGTGATCATTATTTAATGAAAACCACACAGGACAAATTGTCAGGCAAGATACTTTGTTCTTTGCTGTAGAACACAAGAAACAGCCCTTAAAATCTGTTAGCCTTATGGTACTGTTTGTCTTTTTGGAAATAGCTGTATTGGTAACAGTTGGCTCCTGCTAGTCTAGGTTTAGTGATTGATGGCTATTGAATTCCTTCAGCAGCAGTAATAACAGCAGCAGACTGAGGTTGACACAGGAGACAGTGATTTGAAAAGAGGGAAAGTTGAAATTAGTGATGCAGAAGCATGGTGGGTGCACACACATGGGACAACAAGCTTCCCGAGCTTTTGCTGACAAGGGATGCAATTAGTTATAGTCAGACCCACTGGGTTCTGCCTTTTTGTTATCCCTAAGGACTGCTGTTTGTTCAGCTGCTTTTCCACTTGTCTTCCCTTTTCATTATGAAGAACTGTCTATAAGTCAGGCTCAGATGTTGAGGGGGCATGACTTCTGTAGTCAGAGACTGAATTTAGTTGCAAAATAGGTGAAATTCTCCAGCTATTAAAATAGTCTGAGAAAACACGGAAGATACACTGCCCTTTGGGGCCCAGTAGTGCCATCGTGGTTGGATATGGCTGGAGACACTCTCACAGAAGCCTCCTGGCTGTGGGGCAGACTGAGTACTATAGCTGTTTTCAAGGGGAAAGATGAAAGTGTGGAGTAGCAAATGCAAAGGAAGAAGATGGTTCTATTCGCTCAGGATTTTCTCAATCCCATCCTCTTTAAAAAAAAAAAAATGCATCTATAACAGGTTTTGATTGCTCTGGACTTTAAGAATGGATGCTTTGAATTTGAGTCTCATCTGAAATTCTGCGTTCTTTTGCTTTCAATATCAAAGCACCCAATATGCTTATATGAGTTGCTCCTACCAACAAAGACCTTCTTGAGTTAGTGCAGTTAGAGAAAGGTGTTTCTAGAGGACACTCTGTGAATTCCTAGTGAGCAAGTATGGAAACTCTGAAATGTTGATGTACATAAGGGCTCACCAGAAAACCCACTGGAGCCAAAGGAAATACTCTAATCCTAGTAGCGAAAACCTTGTGAAAGATGTTATATCAAAATGTTTTCTTCCTCCATTTATAAACTTTATTTGCTTATCTGAACAATTTTGGCTCTTGACACCACAGTTTTTCCTTTCATCAAGTCTGTCCTCTTGTTGCTGTGGATAATAATTGTTCTAGTTACTGTTCACAAGCAGCAAAGGATCATAATTTTGAAGGACAGTCTTGTCTTACGATGATGAACGGTAGGGAAACACTAGCTTGGTTCCTACAGTTCTGGGGTTCTAGGGAAACACTAGTTCTGATTCCTACAGATCTCATATCTGCCTCAGTTTAAGATTTATCTTGGCTAGGAAAATAGACAACAGGGTAATCGTGCTGACTGTGATGCAAGGCTCCCAAAGTAGCCCGCTGCATTGCTCTGACTTACCTCGCTAATCACCACCTTGCTAAACTGACCCAAAGTCTCCTTTGCTGTACTGTACTATATCCAGCCGAGAGAGATTGCTGGCTGTCATCACCCATGGATGCCAGTGCACCCTTTCCCCTCATGTGAATGAGCTGTAACTTAAACCAGAAGTAAAAACTATGCCATGTGAGTTGAGGGTGTTTGTTTTTTTTTCCAAGTGGGAGCCACAGATCCAGGAAAAAACCCTCATCTCTAATGTATTGCCCCTCCAAATACAGTCAGCTGGGTAACTGGAGAAAGATAACCCAGATATAGCAGAAACTGAAATAGAAATGAGTGTAATTTAAGCTGTTAATGTTGTCAGTGAAAAATTAGACTGGTTTAGTAGGGTTAACAGCTCATCTGTCTGGATAAACAGGAGCTGGCTGTACGGTACTCAGAGATTGGCTGTTTTCACATTAATAACTAGCTGTTAGCACTTCTTGGATTTGATCCCATTTGTTGAACCAGTTATCCTTTTCCAGCAAGCTCAGAAAATAATTTTAGCTCTAGTTAGTGCTACAGTTAAACTCAAGAAGCAGATACCAGCTTTACCTTTGCTTTTTCCACAGCCACTTATCTTGGGGGGTAACATGCACACTCATGAGTGCACCCAAGTGATGACCCTGCTGAGCATATTCTGGAGTCCACAGGCACCTGACATGGCCCAGACCTCTGTCAGTCATGGGTTTAGCTGTGCATGGTTCCCTGGGGGAGAGGAGATGTTAAAATTACTCTTAATGCTTGCATGGGCAGTGATCAGTTGTGCCACATGAATGCAAACTTCAGAGCTTTTCAAAGCTTGATTCCTTTAGTACCTTTTATCCATGAATCTGTTCCTTCCCAATACTGCTCATGCCTCAAGCACTGTGGAGGTCTCAGACTGGAAACAGTCCTGGTTGCATGAACCTCTGGATCCAACTCCTGCTTTAGCTAGAAGGAAGAGCATCCATGGCTTGTCTCCTGTGCCACCTTGAGTTTCTTACTATGAACATAAACCTAATTAATTCAATAAGCCCATACTCAGCCAGGGCACCCTGTAAGGAATGTTTCCCTTCTTACGGGACCAACACGAGATCCAGTGGGGGTTTGGTGCAAGTGAGTAAATCTCCAGTGAGCAGGTGGATGTTGCCCTCCATCCTGGGAGACTTATGGCTGTGTGGAGGAGGAGAGTCATTCTGAGCTGTCACTTGGGTGGTGGCGTGAGTACCTCCGAGGGTCTGGGTTGCATCACTGGCACAAGCTTTAGTAAATGTAATGGCCTCAGCGTCCTCAGCAGTCAAGCCTTTACTGAGGGGGAAGTGGAGGAGAGGGAAATGCTGTTTTGACATTTTAATGGAGTGAGAATAAAAATGTTTGGTCTATGGCGGGGAGAGCTGCCGGGATTTCAGGCACTGCCATTGCCTCAACTCCTGCAGACTGTTTGGATGAAAGCCTTACTGCTGGCCCCCACGTACAGTCAGCACTGAAGAGGAAAAACCAACTTCTTAAGCCAATGTTTTGGGGGAGAAAAGGCCATCTAATGAGAGCATGGAGGAAGCCCAGCGCTTGTTGCTATGCTGCTCTGGAGTGACAAGTATATCTTGGTATTAGAGAAGTAGTTTAAAATGTGCCACGGTTTTTAGCATAATAAGATGCACTGCAGATATGTCACATCCATTTTATTCCCCACAGCTGTTTACAAAAGGAAAAAAAAAAAATAAAAACCCCTGAGATTGGAGCAGCTGCAGTCACTCAGCTGTCTATATGGGACAAGGCTCTTTCTGTTCCTCTTTTATTTCCACTTCACTCTGTTCTGCTGCACATATTTGGCTGTTCTGTGAATTTGCAGATCATGAGAATTTTTTTTTTTTTTCAAACTGCCTTTGATCTATACAGAAAGACTCACCCAGCACTCATCTGAATTCATTAATACTTTGAGTAGGCATTTTAATTTTATGTTTACTGGCTTGTTTCCCTTTGTAATGTTATCTGACAAGTTCGTCATGCTCTGCATTACCTTTAGGTTTTTGAGTCTAAAATGTTTCCTCTTTCCTGAAAGCTATGATCACTTTTAGAGAAGTTAAAGGCATCTTCATTTCCTCAGGAGAAAACCTGAATTACTCTCAGCTTTGACTACTAGCAAATCAATACTGAAGCACGTAATTTTTTTTTACAGCATGAACAAAGTATGTTTTATAACATCAACTGTAGTTTGAATTGTAATTTAAAAACCTGTTTAAGTACTAAAAGCAGCACTTTGTTTGCAACTTCCATGCCAGAGAAGTCACAGCATTAAAGGAATTTCCTGGGTTGGAGTTTTTCCCACAAAGGTCTGCTGTCTTTTCCCCGACAATTGTGAATTTAGCACAATGTACAGAATTTTAGCAAGAATCCTGATTCCTAAACATGTGGTCGGAAGGTTGAGGAGAGGATGTGTTTCTTGTTGCTCAAGCACAACCATTTCAGTGGAGAAAATGCACTACAGCTGGCCAGATCATTGATCTCGTTGCTGGGGTCGTGCTGTCTTTGGGAAGGGTATAGGTGTTAGCAAATCGCCAAACTGTGAATCATTGACTGTCAGAAGCATTTGGCTTGTTTGTTTTTTAAGTTCTTGTGGTCAAGTGTGGTACAGTGGGGTTAAGAAAGGAATGTATTTTGGATGATCCAGGATGATGAATGTATGATGCTTCATGTTTATTTGTAATGTCCTTTTTATACTTAGAAATTGCTTACATATGTATCTGTATGTAAATAAATGTTTAATCCTTTCCACTTGGTGTTTAAAGTGTTTGATTTGTTTGGTTTTTTATTTGAACTGCAAAGCAAAGTTGCCTTAAAAATATGTACAAGGCATTCACTTGACATGATTTAATATCAGACCAACAAATGAGTGGCTGCTAAGGATTTTCTGCTTGGCTTGAGCATACCAAGGCTCTCACAGCATTGGGACCTCACAAGAAGAGCAAAAGTAGAGCTGCTGTCCATGGGAGCAATGTCCCTTTGCAATAGAACAGAGGAAAAATTTTACTTAAAATGAGAGATCATAGTGAAGTTTGCAATGTCAAAGAAATGCCGGCATCAGTCACTAGAGGGTGGTCTTCGACAGAGGTACCATCTTCACCATCACTGCAAACCTGTAGCTGGTTAAACTCTCGTCCTAGCAAGACGCTAGGTTTGCATTGGATGAAGATGGTAGTTGGATGCTTCAGTTGTCTTTTATTTGTCCCGGTGCCCCTTTTTTAAATTCTAGTTCTTCTCTTCAACCTACACCTTGCTCTTTTCATGCTCACACAACTCCACTGGACTTCCCTAATGACCTGCCTTTCTGAGGGCCTAGAATCTTTTTGGACAATATCTCCCATTTGAAGCCTTTCGGTCAATATACAGTTCTGTGCTCTGAATCATTCTGGGGATCAAGTTTTCTCTCCAGTGCTCTGCTCCACATCAGAGATGACTTCTGCTAACACCAAGAGTGAGAAATGAGCTGTGAAGCTTGAAGACACCATGTGTCTTTTATTGCCGCTTCCACTGACCTTGAAGCTCCTTCCTTGGTAAATGTCTGACATGAGGGCTAGACCATCTGCTCTGTGTTCCCCAGGAAGCTGGCAATTTGAGTCAGTGATAAAACAGAGAAGTATTTGGAGAGGGAAAAGTCCCTGTATTTTTCTAGGTAGGAATAGGGCAGAGCGGGTGGGAAGAAAACATCCTTAAAGCTCAGAGAGCTTGGGAATTGAGTAGTTACTGGAAGAGAGAAGGGTTGGAGTGTGTTGCCTGTGGGGGTAATGGCTGGAGAAGCCAGTCCAAGTGCTTCCTGGGGAAAGGTAAGGGGCAGGTGAAGTGGCAGTTCTTACTTGGGAGGAGCATGTAACTGATGGGATGTGCAACCTCCCCCTTCTTGTTCAGCAGGTACAGCAGCAAGGGCACAGCCTGTGCCAGGCTTTGCTGTGGGTAAAAGTATTGTAGGAACATGAAAGCTCCCTGCAAAAAAGGAACAAACTGCCCAGAGGAAGAATTGCACGACTGACACACTACAGGAGCAAAAACAAGACAGCTTACTGCCTCTTCTCCATCTTCTCATGTACAGTCTTCCTACCGAGCCCTTGGGGAGCTCTGCCCAGAACATGTCATCTTGCTGACAGGGGCCTGTCACACAACAGTACTTTTTGGTCTATTTGTGCAGTCCTCTTCCAGAAAGCACAGGAGATCTGACTGCCCTGCATTAATTTCGATGGTATCGTAGAGACAGTCCTACCTAATTTAAAATCTAGTCTTGATTTATGGATTTCTATGCATAGGGAATCAACCACAAACCTAGTATGCATTTTCAGGAGTTTTATTACCTTCAGAATTAAACATGCTGAGCTTTATTCTTTTTCTACAAGATTCTAATTATAATCACATCAGCTTGCACCAAAGTCATCACCTACCATAGCATGTGGATAAATTCTCTGCTGAATAAAATCACTCATGCTAGAAAAAAACATTTCCTGTCAAGATGCTGCCAGGTGTATGATATAGAAGTTCTGGCAGTGTTTCATTGCTAGCCACATCAAGTCTCTGGTGTGTCACTTGGATCATGGTCTAACATCCATGATAAACCAGATGTTTGTCCAGTTTATCACAAGGGGGTGCTTAAAGACTCAGTGATACTGCAGTCTTTTATTATGTGGGAGGCTGTAGTAGAAACAAGTAGTGTCAAGCTTCATTTGTTTGAGTACTGATGTCTTAACACCCTTTCAACACTGCCTTGCCTGTGCTCAGTGATTTGGGTGAGTACTGCTATCTTTCCCTTTATTTGTTCTACATAAGCTATCAATGCAGATTTACCATTTCCAGGCAGGCTACATTTCTTACTCCTTTTCAACTTGCCCCAACATAGATTCATCAAGGAGGATTTTATTTGCAGTAAATAAAATCTTTTGAATAGGCACAGCATTGGTAAATGCAGGCACAAGCACAGGCTTGTTTGCTTGGGGCCCTGCACTATCCTGACTGAAGCAACCCTGGTGCGGTTCTGGTGCGCTCATTTGCTGTCAAGTGCAGGGCTGAAGCTCAGCTGGGCAAGCCCTCAACAGCTTTTAGAGGCTTTATGTCTTTTTCTACTATCACCCTGTCCCTTTGGCTATGCCAAGAAGCCCTGCATCGGGATCTGTGTATCCCTGACAGCACAGCATTGCCACGTTCTGCAACAGTGGTTTACGTGGGTCACACTGGCACAGCACTTCACAAGTGACTCCGCTCACAGGTACGATCCTTGAAGTTACCCTGGTCATCAAATTATGTTTAATTCTGTTTTCTTCTCCCTGCTCCCCCCCAACCCCGGCTTTTTTGGCTCTAACTGGTTGTTCCTTTTTTCTTCTGTTTACGTCTAGGATCCAGGGACTGCAGGAATCTAGGCTCAGACATACAAGAAGAAACCCCGAGCCTCTTGCCAGCCTCACCTATTGCTGCAGCATCCTTAAACGTTGGGAAGAACTTTTGGGTTGTGCTTGAGTATCTTGCTGGGTAGGGGAGCAAGGAGAAAAGATGGTTTGCTGGTTGAGGTCATTCAGTGATATCCAGAGCTAGGCTCCATACTCTCCTAATGCTGGGCAATTCTTTGAACCCATGCCTCAATTTCCTCAACTGTAGGTAGTGGGAAAAAAACCCACAACACTGACTGCTATGGAAAAACTTTGTGACATGAATTTACCTGTGCAGACTTGCTGTGTAGCCATGAAGAACTGTTTTCTTTGCTCAGCCTGCAGACTCAGCACACTCATACCCTTGGTAGGAAAGGCTGTATCTCATTAATACCCTGCTCAGCTGCAGAGGCAGCTTGTTTGATTTCAAATACTCTTTGCCTTCCTACTCTGCAATGAGACATGCATTTGATTAGAATGTAGGGTAGAGACCACGAAACTGAAAAGGTTTACCTGTACGTTCTGTAAGGGCGAGCCATACTAAAAGTAGTGGATAAGGGACAAGGGGGTGAGAGTAAATGCCCTCATACTTCCACAAGTGTCCTGAAAAGAATGAGCAGTTACATAATTATTTTATAGAAGAGATATGAAGGCACACAAAGCTTACAGCTCAGATTCCAAAGTCTATTTTTTTTTCCATCCCTCCCTCCCTCCCAAACATGGTTTCCATTGGCTGTCTTAGGTCCTGCCTTAACATGCTGGGCTGCCTGCCCCAGTGATGTACCTATGGTGAGACCAAGTGAAGGTGAGGTTAGAGAAGCCTTTCAGAGTCACACAAGAAACCCTTCTAGCCCCAACTCCAACAGTGACTAACAGCAGATAGTAAGTAAAGTACATAGAAACAAGAGGAGTACAAAATGATACATTCCCACAATGCTCTTCTAACTTCCAGTAAATTTTGCCTCTCGGATTTCTTAAGGCAGAGGTGGTGTCTTTATAACCTGAAAATAAAGTGCTTTATTTATTAGTATTGATACAATCTGATCCTTGCATGAAGACCCAAAACTCTTCTGAACACAAGAGTCAAGGGCTTAAGTAGGTACGTTAGAAATTAAGTGAGGCCTCAAACACAGAAATGTAGTAATGTCTATCTTATGTCAGAGAATGAACCAAGTAAACTCTTCTTGTCACCAGTCACAATGTAAATGGTGCATATTTGTTCTACACCTCAAAAAAGAAAAAAAAAAATCACAACAGATAATTTTAGGCCCGCCTCTCGTTCTACAAGTCAGCAGTTTCAGGCTGGTGAGATCCAGTGCCATCACATCCTTCTGCAGGACCTGACCTACAAGCTTGCAGCAGCAGCTCCAAGATTTCCTATTCAATGATCCGTTTCCAATGTCAGGAAAGGAACTGCCAGGAATCTGCCAATAGTGGTCTTTAACCTGAAAAAGCCAACAGGAAAACTCAGAGCTGCTACCAACCTCTCAGGATGGTTCCTTCTACCCAATTCAACTCTGTCACAGGATCCCAAGGGGACTCAAATACAAGGCTCCCAGATGGTATCTGAAATGCTTTGATGAAAATTTGGTCCTTGTCCACAGAGAATCATCAGGCAATAATCTAAAGTTGACATGGACTCCAGGGCTCTTCTTGTGATGAAAGACAACACCGAATGTGAAAACACTCCACCCACCTGTACTTGATAAAGTGAGATCTATCAAATATTCTGAGATTTACAAAAGCTTTTATTGCACATTCTAAAGTTCATTTACAATAAAATATAGTAACTGCAAATTCTGTTTCCGCCCCTATGTCTGGTATAAAGATGTGCAAATAAACATAAGTCATCTCATAGGAGGGCATATGCCAATATTAATATAGAAAATTTAATTGTTAAAATAGCTCTTTTCTTCTACTGGTTCCTTCCCAAAAGTCTAATTAAAAAAAAAAACAACAAAACAAAACAAACAAACAAACAAAAAAAACAACAAAAAAAATAAACAAAAAACCACACAGCATAGAAATGGCTTTTTTTTTAGTGTTTTGGCTTACTGGAAAAAGGGGTCCGTGCTTAGAAGAACAACTCAGGAGACCAGCCAGTTGCATGTTCTGATACACCCCCTGAATAACGTGCACTTGAGAAGAGATTCCTGCCTTCTGAAGGGGAACGTGTTTCCAGGACTGTATCGTTTAAAAACAAGGCCCTGGTGACACCTGCAGATACAGGAGTAGCTGGAATCCTTGCTGTATCCCCAGGGTTTAATGTCTCCTTTTGGAAGCATAAATTATTCTCACTGTTCTCTTCACTTTCAGAAACCGGGTTCCTCTCAGTGTGCCCACGAGTCAACTGCAAGTCAGTAGCCCAGATAACCGATTTTAAAGATGGAGTTGGTTTCAACCTTTTGTTTGCAGATGGAAGGATCCACTCCTCAAAACTGGCAGGTGGTTGTCTGTTAATGAACTGCTGTGAAACAGAGCTATTGCTTACTTTGTCTTCTTGGTTACTTGTCCTTTCACGTTTCACTAACCTGCCAGTAAGCTGCTGCAGCAGAGTGTTTTGAAAGGAAGATCTAGATCGCTTGCATTTGGAATGGATTTTAGCGTGATTTTTAGGGGTGAAGATAGTGACAAAAGGGCTTCTTTCCCCAACAAACCACAGTTTCTGGAGAGGTTTTGCCATAGGAGTCGACTGTGAATAAGGAACAAAGTCTTGAGCACTAACTGAATTGCATTCTGAATCGGAAAAGGAGAACATTATTGGTGTACTGTGCTTACTACAAGCAGGAGGTGACCTATGCAGGGATGAGCTGGGTTTTGAACCATTACTGGGAACATCCCCAGGACAAAGCACCAAATCAGGAGCTGTAACCTCTTCTGTCAAAGTATCTTCCTGTATTAAAGAATGACACGATTTATTTAAGAATTCTACAGATTTTGCTACTGCTCTTGCACTTTCATCAAAGAGATCAGCAGAAGCATTGTAACTGCCTTCAGGGAAGATACCGTTCCACATCATCTCTCTCCCATTAACACTTTTTAAGGTATTTTCTGACAGCTCGGTCAATGGTTTTAATTCTCTTTTATATATTCTTGTATTGTTGGGAGTTGTTGGATCAGAGTCCCATGCCCCTGTGAATATAAGATCTGTTCTTTGGCTTGGTGTAGAAGAAGAATTTTCTTTATTTTCACAACCAGGTAAACAACTATCATGTGCACAATGCACACAGGTAGCTGCCTTGCTCTTTTTTAAACAGGAGGTTTCTCCATGTTCAGCAGTATATTCCTCTAGTGTTTTATCTTCAAGTGACACCTCATCACTCAGATTTGCATTTGACTGAAGATAAGCAAACAATGCGTTCTCCCAACTATCATTCTCCACTGGTGGAATGAGCCTCCCTGAGACTTTCCCTTCAGGCAAATCACTGACTACTAGGGTTTGCCTGGGATATGATTTGTTAAGATTTACACCCAAGCTGCTACTTTTAGGAAGAGCCTGTTTGTCTGCATCAAGGCTGAATGACGTTACAGCACTCTTGCCATCTTCTAATCTGGCTAAAAATTCATTTAGGCTTTCTGAGAATGGAAGTTCATCCCAAAGCATAGAGTCTATCTGAGACACTACAGCTACACTTATGGGATTAGATGCTGAAGCATCTCTCTTGTAAAAAAGGGAGCTGTGGGATTTTTCTGGGTAAGAATAATTTCTACTATTAGTCTTTGGGTAAATGCTTTTTGCCCCTAATTCCAAGGGATGTTGTAACCACTTGGAACTGTTTCCATGTAAACACTCAGTCTTTGAAGAGGATACCCTCTCTAATTTATCAGTTACAGCAATACTGTTAGTCTGACTAGGCTGTGAACAAAATTCATTATCCTCCTCCTTATTCCCTCCCTTCACAGAAGAGCTGCAAAACTGTGAATCCCAAAGAGTTTCATTGTTGAGGCTTACACTACATGATTCTGCTGAGACAGGCCTCCCCTCTTGTTCATGCTGTTCACTCACCAGCTTTCCTGCTTCCAGAGTGGGAAAGTCTTCCGCTGTTACCCAAGCAACAGATGAAGTCAGGCTGAAGGACTGCTGCCAGGACCCTAAAAAACTTTCTCTGCCACTAGACTGAAAAAACCAGGAGTTTCTGCTCAGGCTAGACAAGCTGCTGAGCTCACTGACAGGTTCATCTATTGGAGCTGAAGATGCATCAGGTAAGTATAAGCTGTTATTACAGCTCTTGAATTTTGCCGACTGCAGGAGCCAATGGCAGTAGCTGATAACAGTAAAGCCAGTAACAGCAGCGTTTGGCAGGAAGATCTGGCAAGCCGTAAGGTTTTTGTACTCCTATTAATTCTGGAACAGTTTTGCAAGATGCTGCTGGCAGCAGAATGCCCTCCATCTTCCCTTGAACAACCCTGAGGGGAAAAGGAAAAAAAAAAAAAAAAAAAAAAAACACCCAACTTAATACAATGCTTTATTTTGTGATAGAAAAAAAAATTAACTCATGCCTTTTAAGTCAGGCTTAAGTTTAGCTCTCACTTTTTGTCCGGATCTGCAAGGAAGAGAATACAAAACAGTCTGTCACACAAAGCAGTACTCCCTGGGAAATAAACACTGGCAAGGGCTATAAAGGGCACCACAGTGAGAAGTTCTTTGCTTGTTGCAATTACGCAGTTTTGGAGCTAAGAAAACAAGGAAGAACTCTAAGAAACAACTTCAGAGAAAATTTTTTCCTCCCTCTAGGGCACTGAGTGCTTCCAGGCTTCCTCCAGTGCAGTTCTGTACAAATGGCTAGCTGCCTAAGGCCAATGCTTTTTCTTTTATCTAGGATGCACGGGGCAGTACTTCAAGCAAAGCACTCTGATACCAGATACCTGACTTGGCAGCTCAGCTATCAAAGCCAGCATGATATTTTCTATGCGCTACCTCTGTGAAAGGTAAATAAGCTACAATCTTTATTTTCTCTGATTTATTTGGAGAGTAGTGTTTCAAAGGAGCTTCAGATGCAACTCTTTACAGAGCCTGCTTTTCTCTACACAGAAATTATAGGTGAAAAATTGTATTACAAGCAGAGGGAATTATCTGATGTTTTAGGAAGCAGATAAACCCTTTTTCATCTCCCTCTTAAGGTCTGGCAATGCCAGAGAGGCCAAAAACCAAATAGAGCCGTCTTCAAATTCAACGATCCTCTTACTCCCTATGTCTGTGCAAAGGTTGAGGCTGAAGGCTGTTAGCCAAGGACAGTACCCTTCCAGGTAAGTCTTAAAGTACATGATGTTGACTCTGAGTTTTGTGTGGGAGAGTGCAACTGTACGCATAGCTGAACACAGCTATACAGACCTGTCTACAGCCAAAGGCTGAACAAATGGTCTTCAAATGTGTGTTCAGTCCTTGTATGTGCAGGAGCAGCCACTAGGCTGTTGATATGTAGGATTACTTATATTTGTAAAGGCCTAGACACTGGTGAATGGTTCCAGTTAAGTTAATCCATGAAGTTCTCCAGCTTCCATTACTTATGATGCTGTGCATTATCTCAGCTCAGATACAAACCTCATGGTACCTGTGGGAGAGGAAAAACACCTGCCAGGTAGGATTTAGTTCACAGATTCCATAATACAAGTGACTCACACAAGCACCACTTGAAGAGAACTTAGAAGACTGTTTCTATGGAAATATTACTAAGAACTAATATTTCAAAGTCTGTTAAACACATAAAAGAGCCACAGATGCATATGCTGAACAGCTGTACTTTATCAACATTTTTAAACATGCTCTTAAATCCAGAAATACTAAAATGTTGCAAGGGGATGTGTTTCTCCTTACATTTCAGACACCAGGAGGCTGCAGGATGGGAAAGGTAGGGCAGTGCTTGAAAAGACAGTCTGTTTCTTGCTTGAACTGTACATGGGTTTTTTTACTGACTCCAAGCTGTTACTGTCATGCACAGGAGCTGGCACTCCTCAGGCTCTCTGAAAAGCAGCCCTGACAAGCTGTCAAGAGGACTGCTGCCATTCAAGATGGCTTTTGGATGTGACTCATTTAAAGTAACGCAGGAGTCTGGGGGAAGAGGAACAGAATCCTTCCCATGTCCTAGTCCTAAAAATTTTCACAAATTCCCAAAAGATTTTGTACATGATGCTTTGACAACTCAGTCTATGCCCCCAACTGGCTATAAACTAATGAAAAAACTAATTGTAAGAGAGTAATGTGAATTAAAAGTTACCTTCACTCCAAATATAAATCTTTTTCCAATGAAACAGGTTTCCACTGCTTGAACTAACACTCCTGGAGATGCATCTGTGTTTGTTTCTCCTGACAGCTGACTGAAGTCTTGAATACACCTTGAGAAAAAAACATAGAAGTATTGGACCAACAGAAGCAGCCTTACGTAGCATTTTAGCTGTAATATAGGTAGCACACATGCTAAAGACGAGATACTGTGGTAGCTTAAACTAAACATAGAATGAAAACAGGAAATCATGAACCTGTAAATTCATTTGTTTACTTCACTTTGATAGTGAAATAGAAGTAAATAAAATAACCAGTTTGAATAGGTTTAATATACACATAACTTTTGACTGTTCCCTGTATGGCTGTGATTTTTGTATCAACACAATGACTGTACGATGCTGTCAATATACTGCTATTGCTTACACATCCTTTCTGCCCGCATCTTTACAGCGACAGCAGCACCTATATTAAGACATGCAAATAACTTTTTCACAGTTGTCAGTAGTACATCAGTCTGGTGTAGAATGTCTGCCATGTGAATGTTATTAATGCTGCTAATATGGGATTTAAAGGTGTTCATCTTTGACCCAGTGATACCACAAGGCATTGGAAAATGACAGAATTGAAAAACAAGCAGTGAACATATCCAAATATCCCATCCTAGCAGTTTCACATATCAAAAAGTCTGAGACTTATAATGTAGGTAGTCAGGCTTTGAGGACTAAAAGCTTTTCTTCGAAATCTTTCCTTCCTAAAGGAAAATCTGGTCACATTGAAGACCAGTTGTAAAGTGCACATTTTTTTTTCTTCCCTCAAATCCAAATTGTTAAAAAAAAAACAAAACAGAGGCTCTATCTTTACCTTAAGACTCTTCTAAAACCTTGCAGAAAAATTACGTCTAAGTCTCTGAAAAAGCCAACTTACTCAGTAATGTGCCATTAGACAAAGAAAATTAAATCATCTCAAAGGAAGAACACAAGGAGGAAGCCCAACCAACCAAACTGTGAAGCTCACTTAGCAGGTGGTAGTTGCCTTCAATAGACAAGTGGAGGATCTCTTAGAAGTAATCCATCCCAAGATGTCAAGATTTCAAGAAGAAACCAAGCTTCAGCATTTTCTCAAGGTGATGGGTACCACAGAAATGCTGGAAGTGAGCACTTTAGCAGCTTCTTCCCACTCGTCTCCCCACCATCCAAGCTCATCTAACTTTTTTTAAACTGAAGGAAAAGCAGCAGCTATATAGTTGGAAACAATCCACTCCATACCTCTGCAGATTTTCTGCGGTGACCCCAAAGAATGGATCCAAGCAACTTCCAAACACCGTAATCTCAAACAAATCATTAGTGTCAGCAACCTTTAAGGACAATCTATATCTGTAGCTTGCATCTTTAGCTTCACCTGTGCAGCCACATTTTAGACAGTTAAACCTGACAAGACAGTAAAGGGATAAAAAAGATCGAATATGAGAACTTCTGTTAATCACGGCTGAGGTAGAAACTTAATGGCAGCTGTAAGTATTACTACTATAACATCAAATACTCCATTACAAACTATAAGATTATTTATTTTTTACTGCTTGAGGCACTAATCTTACCACAAGCTCAGCAAAGTGTCTGTATCATGACAAAATGCCTTTGGCTTCTTTTACTGATTTATTAAATGCTAGCCTGTTGTGAAATTGGAGACAGTGGGCTTTGAATGACCTGTTGGGAAGGAATCTTGGAATTCCCTGCACCCCCATTTTTAAAGTTTGTTCCAGTTTGGGATTTTAATTCCTGTAGCTTTAGTATAAAGCTTATATTAAAAAAAAAAAAAAAAAAAAAAAAAAAATTCATCGGGAAACATCACTTATCTTTTACTTCAGCATTTCAAGCATTCCTGCTTTGCAATGTCAGCTCCTTCCATTTAGTGCTGACATTCATTGATTTACTGTTCTTCTGTGTGTCATAGATTTCACATAACAATGGGAATAAAAAGGACAACTCATGTTTCTGGACACACAGTAAGTGGAAGAGTCATAGAGGACTACCCGATGCATTGCACATATAAAATTAGAATAAATTTTAAAAAAATAGGACTTGATTTGGAGGTGCTTTCAAGCAATGCTTTCCAATTCAGGAACAGCACTGAAGAACTGGACTGCAGGAATACACCTGAAGCTAGCACAGGGAATTTATTCTCCTAAACTGGCCGATACTGCGTGGCACTGAACACAACAGAGTTCTTGATTCATAACTACCTCCAAGCTGCTGCTGCAATATAAAGAGATTTAAATAGTGATAAGTAACATAAATGTCTGAAATTAGCACTTATTTCTACTATGGCTAGATTTTCACTAATTTGTTATAACTTGTGTTCAGCTAACAGAGATTCCCAAGGCTGTGACAGTTACAGTTAATGATCCCCAAAACAGGATGTACCTCCTAGAATCCAGAATCAGCCTCGAAAAGCATTTTTGGCAGGCAGGGTAGATGAAGCAGGAGTTCTGGATGGAAATTACAGAGGCAGCCAAGAGTCCTCTCACACTATTCATGTGCTCACAGTATCACCTGAAACAAAGTCAAAATGGTTCAAAAGAGCTCTCATTTTTTGAGATGTTAACATCAACTGCTTTTAGCTGGGTATTTTGAACATTTTGAAAGGCAGCCCTCAGGAAATTATGATCTCTGTCTGAAAATAGTAGCCCAACTGAGGCAACATCTATTATCACCCTTAACTAATCCTTTAAAAAGAAAGAAAGAAAAAAAAAAGATGAAAATATGCAATAAGAAGCAACAGGCTGGCCAGGGAAGTGGTTGAGTCACTGTTCCTGGAGGTATTTAAGACCTGTAGATGTGGTGCGTAGGGACATGGTTTAGTGGTGGACTTGGCAGTGAGGTAACAGACTCCAACCTAAATGGTTCTATGATTCCAAGTATTTGTGATATTTGTACACCATTGCAGATAAATCATGCAAATTCCCACTCGTACTTAGGGAATCTTTATTAGAACTATCATCTCTATCATCTTTGAGCACAGCACTGCAGCAAATCTGTTTCTGCTTTTTTCCTTTAGAATGAAGTCACAACATGGAGTTAAAACCCGAAATGATTCTATACTTGTAACTCTGCAAATGCCTTCAATACCAATGACTTTGAAAGGAGAGGATGACCAGAAAAATCTCAAGAGGGCTTGCAATTGCAACTGTATTCATGCTCTTTGAGCCAAAGGGACATCTCTACAGTAGTTACCATTGATTCAACAGAAACTATATGGATCTGACGAATAAACGATGAACTAAACATTTAAATAAATAGAACTGATTTATTTATATTCAGTAATACTTTCCTACAAAACTATCTTGCCTCTATTATTATTATACTGTCCAAAAATACCAATTTTTAGGAAACATCCCCTATTTTAGAGAGCGTAACTTTTCTCTCAGGAGATACTAGAAACATGTAAACAAAAATACCCTAAAGCACTTCAAATCGTAGTTTCAACTTAACCAAAATGTTCTCTACAGCTGAACTAAAGGACACCTTAGCAATCCTGCTTTGCAAAAGTACTTTTATCACAGTTGCTAAATATACATCTCTTTTCAATCAAAACTGCAAAATAAACTCAGAATAGAAAGAGAATCTACATCTTCATCCCAGAACCCCTTTAGGGAGGAGAAGGCCAAGGAGAAAAAAGAGACTCAAGTATGGCTTTTACATGTTAAAAACTATTCAATAATCAACAATCATGTTTTGTTTGCATTTTGCCACAAAAAAAAAAAAAGTTCAACTTACAGGCTACCCCTTTGTCCTTAGGAGGCTCTGTTCTCAGCATTCTGGTAAAAAAAAGACCTATAACATGAGTACTAGAAAAATGTGAGTGACTAAACTCATTACTCAGTAGTTCAGAAAAGAAAAAAAAAAAAAAAATATCAGACATCCCAGTAATCCCTATGGCAGAAAGGCCAGGAAAACAGAGGCAGGGAAAGGTAAAAGCTTTACTGGAGGGCCAACCAAAATGAAAAAAAAAATCTCTCTTCAGAACGCATATAAGAGTCATTTGACCTAATATATTAAATGGTGAATGCCTTCAATTCTTGCCAGAGCAGATCTATTTTGTTTTAGTTACAGTTTAAGATATCAGTAAGGGGTACATGGAAAACATATCAGTATATAGAAAAGAAGTAATAAAATTAAGTCTGATTTTGCTGTTGCCCAAGAAGGTGGATTTGGAGAAACCAGCAGGTGCTTTCACATTCCAAATGTTTTTCAACTCAGAACTACATAAACAAAGTACACTGTCATCTGTGGTTTTTAATGAAATAAAACAAACATTCACACCTCGGAAAACATTGCGAATACTTCAACTGTTTAATTGGAATACAGGAGATAAAGCATAGCATGTAAGTATTCACACAGGTCCTGGTGAGAGTTCCCTTTAGAGCAAACAGACCCAAGATCTACACCTCTATTTCTCTTTGGTAGAAATGTTGTACTTGTGATACAAATGACTGAAGCCAATCTTTATAAAAGGCAAATAATTTTACTTGGGTCCAACCAATTTAGGGTGAGAAGCAATAGGCAAAGCAGCGCCGGGTGCGCAGAGAGTCTCAGCTCTGCCACACGCACACCGAGTTCTAACAGCAGTGTCTCTTACACTCTTTCACCAGTGTCTTGACCAATCTCTTTCCATCAGATAGTTGTCCTGCTCTTCTTCCACTGGGTCATCTGAATTGCTGGGGTAGTGTCCTCCTCCCAGTGGATCTTTTGAAAGTTTGAAGGTTTCTACCTCTTGGTGTGCTTTCCTCCTATTGGATCTTTTGAAAGTCCCAGGGTTTCATCTTTCCTGGGGCTTTTTCTAAGCTGCTATTGCATCAGCTCTAGGGGAGGGTTTTCTAAAGAGTGTTTACGTTTGGTCTAGGTAAAAGGCGGTTACATTGTTCCAAACAAGAAGCATACCCTATATTCCTACACATTCTCGATTTGATTCCAACATTCACTACAATTATTATACAGGTCATAGTGATCACAAATCACCTCAGATACACACAGGGTACAACAATTACACTTATCACACCATACTCTATCTTGACACGAATCATGCCTATGTTTTCCACTATTCCCCCCTTTGTTTTTGTTCATCTCATTGATTCGTGTTGTGGTTTCCAATTCGGTAACAGCTTTCCGTGCTGCAGTTAAATTTGGGGTAGTTTTAGTTTCCAATACCAGTAATGGTGTTTTATCATTCTTTATTTCCAATTGCATACCCTGCACCACTGATTGTATTAATCGAATAAAACATGGTATTATACAAGGGATAATTAACAACCCTCCAAATATCCCCAGGAGTACAATACCCACTTTAGTAAACCAATCACCACTAAAGAATGACATCCATGATCCTAAATTTCCGATGTTAAATCCATTCCACATTTGCACTGGGACATGAGCTACTTTCTTCATTTCTCTAACCAGTTCATCTACAGCCCTTCCTTCGCCATCTATTTGTATACAACAATTGATGAGGTTAAGTTTCCCACAAACTCCCCCTTCTTGTGCCAACAGGTAGTCCAATGTTAAATGATTTTGGTATATTGCAGTTCTCATTCTTGTATTTTGTTTTGCAAGTAGGCTTAAAGCATCTCCAGTTTTGTTCACTACTGTTTCAACTACTGCTTGTAGCTGTATAATCCTGTTTAACATATATCACAGTTCGGTAGACCCAAGATCCATCCTCTGCCCAAGACGCTGCATCATAATAGGCTATTATTCTCTCTGGAGGCCATTCATTATCTTTCAAATTCCCAATTTGTAAATCTCTCTTGTATCTCCTCAACTTATCAGAATCTGTATACACAGGAACCCCCAATCGTTCTCCTTTACCTACTGGCAACAAGAAGCAGCTAGGTCTTATTGTACCTACTATACATGACCCAACCCAATTCTTTGATAAAGATGCGAAGGCTAATTTTCCACAAATCCAATAGTGTCCCTCCGGTGCAGGCCAACCATTAGGTATATCTTTACCATTTGTCCAGTTGGCCACTTGTGGATTTATTTTCATTGGATTTCCCCATTTATCCCAATCCTTTCTCGTTTTATTCCATATATAACCTCCTTCACAAATTAAATTTCCCACTGGTTCCCTTTCCTTGGCTAAATGTTGGAAGCAGCTTCTCCCTATTAGGTTAGTTTGTAAAATCCACTGTTGTCTATCTTGACTACCTTCCAGATCTGAGGGTCAGTTATATTGGTCTCTAAGGCTTCCCAAGGCCAGTGTTCTCCCAGATTTGTCCCTCCACACACATAACAGTTACTCTTAGCACTTTTGCTATATTTTCAGCAAGGTTCACAAACAGATTTTTAGCAACTGTGGGAATTTCATATCAGACTCCCGTTTCCAGTTCATGGTAAAACGAGTTTAATAACAAATGATGTTGTATAGTTTGCCTCACTTCCTGATGATAAAATACATGGACTATGGCTCCTGGATCAGAATCGGAGGTCCATATCTTAATTCCGAAATCTGTTATCCCTTTCCATTTTTTTTCAATATTTTTCCAAGACGAAAAATCTATAATTGTTAGATTGACCAGCATACAGTTATGGAGTCCACAATTTGGGCTTGCCTTTATTTTTTCCAATTTGCCTTTCAGATTACAGTTAGATTCATACCCCCAGTCAGCAGTTGCCCAACACACAGCTTCCCATGTCATTCCACACAGGTGATTCCCGTGGACCCCGATGCAAGATAAGAACGATTCATACACATGTATTTCTTGATTTTTCCATATTGTCTCCTCTGATTTATACCTCCACAGTCAGTGTAATAGTCCCTATCAACCGCTTGGCAGACATCAAAAATAACTGATACCGGGGATTTAGGATCATAGATCTGATTACTTACTGCCAAAGTTTCCAATCCACTGTATTTGTATGTCTCTGCTTTTAATTCTATCCAATACAGAGCTGGAAGTATTTCAGGATCATAGCAAATGATCTTGTTGGTTGGAAGATCCTTACAGAGTTTATTTTTGGTTTGATTATATATGCAGTCTCCCATGATTTAACCTTTACATTCATAGTGAGCATGGCAGATCAATGTATGGGAAACTGTATCACCTTGCATTGTTACAGCAATACACTCGCTACAATGGTCGGAAGAGGAGTCCACACCTTCCCACAGGGTTCCAATCAGGATCCATATCAAGAGAGGTCCGGTCAGGATCATAATGCTCAGTGGTCACCGCCCCAGGGGTTGCAGCCCTTGGCAGACCTTGTCAGCTGCAGCACTGATTCCCTCCGGTCTTGCCCTCTCCAGCTTTTATCAAGGTGCGCCTCTCCTTTATAAGTGAGAGGAATTATTTTACTCAATACTGGACTTCCAACACGAACAAGTGCTTGGAAAAGGTGAGGAAAAGCAGGCTTCTTCAGCCAAAAGATAATGTCTGCTCTCTGTACACTGTTCAGTTAGAATTTATCTTTTTACAGAAGTCAATATGAACTTCCCTCAGCCATCACACCAAGTCCTTTTAAGGGTAAGTTTAGTATTTCCAGGTTCAGTTACAATCCTCCATTCCTTTATAGGTCCCTTCATCCTTGATGCACGTGTCCATCCCTTTTCAACCATCCTTATCGCCATTTCTGTAGTTAAAAGAACAAGAAATGGACCTTCCCATTGGGGGTTAAGGCTATCTTCTTTCCAGCTTTTTACCAGCACTTTGTCTCCAGGCTGAATTTTGTGTATTGCAAAATCCAAGGGGGGGCTCTGGGCCAATAGTCCTTTAGCCCTGAGCTTCTGCATATTTTTATTCAATTCTATGATATAATGTTGAATAGTCATATCCTCCAATTTAGGATGATCTATTGGCAACCCTTGGGTATAAGGTATCCCATATAACATTTCAAAAGGTGAAATTCCAGTTCCTGAATTTGGCATAGTTGTAATATTTAACAAGGCCAGGGGAAGACATTTTATCCATGACATTCTCATCTCAATCATGAGCTTTGATAACTGATGTTTTAGAGTCTGATTTACTCTTTCCACTCTTCCAGAACTTTGGGGATGCCAGGGAGTGTGATAGTCCCACCGGATTCCCAAAGCTGATACAATACTGTTAAGAACTTTGGATGTAAAATGAGATCCTCGATCTGAATCTATTACCTTAATTATCCCATAGCGGGGAATGATATTCTCAAGTAATTGCTTTGCTACTGTCTGAGCTGTGGCCCTTGTAGTAGGGAATGCCTCAACCCAGTGGGTTAATTGGTCAATGATCACCAAAAGATACTTATAACGTCCCACCTTTGGTAATTCAGTAAAATCTACCTGTATTCTTTCAAAAGGTCAGTGAGCCAAGGGCCACCCTCCTTTTGGTGTTTGCCTCATTTGTTTATTAATTTTCTGACAAATCAAACAACCCCGCACTTCTTGGTTTGCAATTTCAAAAATTCCTATATACCCATAAAATTTTAAGAATTGATCTATAAGAGCTCTAGCTCCCCAATGTGTTTGTTGATGTCATCTTTGCAACATCCTTCTGGCACATCATTTTGGTAACATTTCCCTACCATCTGGCAAAATCCATTTGTTGTCTTTCTGCTTAGCTCCTGACTTTTCACATTCCAATATTTCACGTTCAGAATAAGCCTTTTGTTCCTTCATGCTTTCCTCTTTTAGTCCTGGTTGCTGAATGATTATTTCCTCTAAATTGCAACCCTTTTTGGTGTCCTTTAACATGAGTTATAGCTATCGCCTCAGGTTCCTGTATAGCCTGCAATATTTGTTTTATTAGTTCCTCATGTACTAATCCCTTTCCTTGGGTACTTATTAGACCTCTTTCTTCCCATATTTTTCCAAATGTGTGGACTATTCCAAAAGCATATTTTGAATCTGTAAAAATCGTCCCTTTCTTATTTTGCAATCTTTTCAATGCCCTCAAGAGGGCATATAATTCACATGCCTGCGCTGACCAGCTGGCACTCAGTGGCCCAGATTCTATTACTTCAAGATTGTTCCCATCTACAATGGCATATCCTGACTTTCTCTTTCCTTCAATCACTCGTGAAGATCCATCTATAAATAATTTCTCTCCTTCTTCCAATTCTTCTTCCTCTAAATCTGGTCTAATTTTTGTTTGCAAATCCTAAATCTATACAGTTATGTCTGAGTATTAAAGCCTCTTTCTCCCTTCCCCCAAACAAAAACTGTGCTGGGTTCTGTGCTGTAGTTTTTTCTTAAGTCTAAATCAGAGGAATGATTTAAAATAGCTTCGTATTTCAATAATCTATTGTCGGTAAGCCATTTATCTGCTTTCTGTTGGAGGACTCCTCTAATGTCATGAGGAGCATATACTACTAAAGATCTCCCAAATGTAACCTTCCTAGCTTCTTTGACTAACAAGGCCACAGCCACCACTGCTTGTAAACATGTTGGCCATCCTATGCTTACCGGATCTAATAATTTTGAAAAATATCCCACAGGCTTTTTACTTCCAGCCCAATCCTGAGTGAGTACTCCATAGGCAGTGTGACTACTGGTGTTTACAAAGAGTTGAAATGGTTTATTTAGGTCTGGGAGGCTCAATGCAGGAGCCGTTACCAGGTCATCCTTAAGACGTTGGAATTTTTCATCATCTTGTGACAACCAGTTTATCACATCCAAGGTAAGTTTTTCATACAAAAACCTTGCTTTCTCACTGAACCCCTCTATCCACTGTCTACAATATCCTAACAGTCCTAATAATTGTCAAATTTCCCTTTTTGTTTTTGGAGCCGGCAAGGCAACTATCCTGGCTATCCTGTCTGGATCTAATTTCTTCTTCCCTTTAGTGATCCAATGCCCTAAGTATTTTACCTCCGGTTCAGCAAATTGCAATTTAGTCCGTGACACTTTCAGCCCCCTTTCTTTGAGAAAATTCAATAAATCTATGGTGCTCTCCTGAACCTCCTTTTCTGATTTCCCCGCTATTAACAAATCATCTACATATTGTAGAAATTTCACTTCACCTTTAGTTTCAAAGGGCGTGAGTAATTTTTCTAGTGCCTGTCCGAACAAATTTGAAGATTCAGTAAAATCTTGAGGTCTTACTGTCTACCTTAGCTGTTGTTTTCTGCCTGTGTCCAGATCTTCCCACTCAAAGATGAAATAATCCCTACTGGCTTCCGATAGCAGGCAAGCCCAAAAGGCATCCTTCAAATCTATTACACTGTACCAAATATGTTCAGGGGATACCTGATTTAATAAAGTGTATGAATTTGCCACTACTGGGAACCTAGTGATGGTCCTCTGGTTAACAGCTCTCAAATCCTGAACTAGCCGATAACTACCATCTGGCTTCTTAAGGATGGGTGTATTATGTGGGGACATACAAGGCTCCAAAGTCCCTTTTTGGATTAAATCGTCAATTATTGGTTTTAATCCTTTTCTTCCTTTGCTTTCAAAGGAAATAACAAAACCGATCTTCCCATTTCTGACCCTTTCCACAGTGCAGCATATTCACTCTCTTCCTGGCTAAAGGGTTCTTTGTTATTCACGTATAGATTCAACGCCTGACAAATCCAATCATCAAAGGATACAAATATCAGCCAATATAGATGATCGAGCATACTTCCATACAGTAATGGACCATTTTTTCCTTAGTTTTCCCTTCCTGAGATGGCCAGGAAACCCAGTGCTTAAGCATTGTCCCAAGGGGACCGCCTGGGGGAATATTTGGCAATTATTTTTCCTCCCCTTTTACCTTTTTAGATTTTGATCCCTTTTCAGATTTTGACTTGTTTTGGCCCATTTTAGGAATTGCCACACTTGTTATCTGGACATGTTTAAAAAGAACAGTATAAGTACACGTGTTTTACTTTATCTTTTTTTAACAAACAAAGCAAACCAAACCTCTGAACCCACATACCGGGAATCGCACGGGTGCTCCCCACTGCCAGCCTCCAGTAACGTTTCAACAGCCCTGAAGTCTCACCGAGATTTCCACCGGTGCCTGGTGCCCTCTAGCGAGCTCCTCGCCTTAAACTCGCCCTAAGAAAAAAAAACAGGAGTTGCTAACAAGTCTCACGCCGCAATTTCCACCCTTAACCAACGGCCTCCTCCCCGCTCCCGCCCCGAGGCGACCCCGGAGGCCGCCAGGCCGAGCTAGCGGGGCGCGGCACACGGGCGCTCAAGGCCGGATCTGGGCGCTTTACACTTTATCCTGACACCCAGGAAACGCTTCAGGTCCTGCGGTGCTCTCGCCCTTACCGATGTGGCTATTGCAGCGCTCCGTGACCAAATCGAACCAACGCCTCCCGGCCCCGCGCTGTAACCGGGGGAAGGGAACACGGGAAGCCGCCGGCGGCGCCTCGCTGGGGCCGCACGGGAGGGAAGGACGGACGGACGGACGGACGGGGGCGCCGTTATCGTAGCCGGGCCGCGGGAAACCACCGGCCGCAGCACACCACTATCGCCCCGGCTCTGAAGGGAGCCCAGAAGCCGGAAGCGTGGATTGACCGGCGGGGGGGCGGGGACGGGGGGCGATCACCCAATCGCGACGCAGCTCGGCGGCAAGGGCCGCCCCGCGCTGCCCAATAAGACGCCAGCCTCGTTCTCACACGCCCTCCACGCGGCGCCGGGCGACGAGCAGAGCGAATCACGTGCTCCGAGCAGCCAATCGCTGCTCCCTCGCAGGACTCCGCGCGACCCAACCCCCCCCCCCGCCCCCCTCCCCCGGCCAAGTCGCCGCAGCCAACAGTGAACGCGCGCGCGAGCTGCCCTCGGCCCCGCAGCCAATCGCAAAATCCCCACTACTTAGGGCCCGCCCCCTCCACATGCGGTAACCCCGCCCCCTCGGGGGCGGGTCCGCCCCCTCCGCCGGGTCCTGCCGCCCGCCGCTCCCCGCGGGACCGACTCCGGGGGGGAGCATCGGGGCCGCTATAAATCGGGGGCGCGGCGGGCGGCTCCTGCTCCTCCTCGGCGATGCAGCGGCTCCTCCTGCTTCTCCCGCTGCTCGGCACGGCCGGTGCCCTGCCCGCCCTCCCCCGCCGCCGGGGCGCCGCGCCGCCGCCCGCCCCTTACCTCACGCGCTACCTCAGGCAGCAGGTAGGAGCCCGCCGCCGCTCCTGCCGCCCCACACGCCGCGTCTGCCCGGCTCCGCTTCACCCAGAGGCTGTTTATAAAGTGGGTGGTCGCCGCTCCCACTCCGGGTGCTCCTGAGCGGTGCTGGGGGCTGATCCCCAGCGCGGTGCGGGGCCGAGCTGAGGGGAAGTCCGCCCGGGAAGGCTCCCGCCACCGCGCTGTGGGGCTCGGAGGTGCTGCCGGTGCAGTTTCTGTCACTGCAAGGTTTGCCCGCAGCCCAGCCGATAGCAGCTGTTCTGACGAGCCGGTGGTCCGAGTCACACTAGGGCAGGGAGTTTCCGTGGGGACTCAGGGGGCATTTTCTCCTATCATACGCTTTGTGTATAGTATATAGTCAGTAGTATGCTTACACAGATTTCTGGGCGTTGCAATTCTTGGTCCCTTCCGCAAAATATTCCAGGTCTTGAGTATTCTACTTAAGTTGCAACTATTTAGTGACAGCCTGCTCTGTTTTAGCTCTGCACCAAAGTCTGTGTTCCCAAATGTACTGATGGTATTTGAATAGCAGTTGTGTGAATTTTGTTTGCTCGTTTCAAATATGAAACTGATTTCTGCTACTAACCTGAGCTTTGTTTTTCTGCTTGCTCCAGCAATTCTTCTCTTGATTTGTTGGCATGTGGACAGAAGGCTCCACAATGTTAGCTACAAGTGCTGGTGTGGTCCCCTTGCAGAAAACTGGAAACCCTGCTTGTTTATAGGTTTTCACAAAAACAGTCAAAAGTTCCTTTGCATGTGTCAGGGAATGTCTGCATCTTTACCTGCACTGTACCTGATTTTTGCAGGAGAGGTAATGGTTCCTCTTCCTGGGAGGCACAGTAAGGAGGGAAGACACTTCTCTAGTATTCTCTTGGTTTGGTTAGAATCAGGCTTGTAGCCTGCATCTGAATTTCATGCCCTGGTCTATGTAGGGAGTGATGGGAAGGAGAAGGTGTTTAATTCACAGGTATCTTGGATGAGATGTAGATTGAACATCTGTTTCAACATTGTACAAACATCAATTTATGATGGAATAAGCTAAATGGGAAGATTGCACTTACACAGAGCACAGACATGAAGAAAACAGATAACCCTTGTAAGAGTATCCTGAATAACTATAGAATAATTTTAGAATTAAGGTCTTTGCCACTAGAGATGCAAGAGATGAGTTGGGAACAATTTTAGTGAGAAATCCACGCACTGAGATTATACTCTTCTGCAAACAGCGTTAGTGGTTTGGGAGTGCTTCTCTTCCAGTGGTTTCCCTGCATAAATCATGGAATTCCTGTGTCTTGAAAGCATCTGTAATGCTTTTCAATCACTCAGGTAGTGGTTTGAGATTTGGATCCCTCCATTAACTCCTCTAGTAGCCCTGAAGCTCGTTCTGGTAACATACCACAGATACCTTCAGCAGTATGTGGTCAGTGCTGGCCAGGATATCAATCCTGTGGTAGTGTAGTAACTCTAAGCATGATGCCTAATTGTTCTGGTGCATCAGTTGCTACACACTGTTGTCATACTAATTCTGTGCTGTGCTCTGAGCCACCCTTTGTCCCTGTGTTGTTACACCTCTGTCCTCATCCCCTCTCTGGGTTGTGATACCACCTGGTTATTCTCAGCTATTGGCAGAGACAGCATGTGTGCCTTCCAGTTGCCAGCAAAGTGGCACAGCTGCTGTGTACCTGAGGTCTGGATTTTAGGAGGTAGGTAGATGTTGAGAGCAGGGAGGGAAGAGTCCCAGTAACATCCTATTGTAAAGTTGATGCCACATCTTGCTCCATTCAGTCTCTTCCACGTATTCTTCCCTTCATACTTCACGCAAAATAACGTTGGCTGAGAGTGGCTGCTGCAGGAAAGAGGGGTCCTATTCACAGGTCTTCAAAGCCTTGCTTTCCCTGTCCAAAGACTTACTAGTATTGCTGAATGTGGTGGGACGTGTGTATATGTGTGTATGATTTGTATTTATCAAAGATTTGAACGATGCTGCCTGGCATATGAAAGATGTAGGGTTAGCATAAGACATCTAACCATGCGGAGGGCTGAAGGCTGCTCTTTATTGGTAGCATAATACGCAGAACTGACAGGCAAACTCTTCAGGCCTTACGAAATGTGCACCGAGTGCTGCTGTCTGGCAATTTGTAATTACATTATGATTCTGTAGTGGAACATAAATACCATGATTAATATTAAATAGGGGTGGTGATACTTTGCCACCTCTCAGGATTGTTGAAGTTTAATTATTTACATCGTAGTTGCTTATGGCATGAATCATCTGCTTCTGTTCTGTGGAGTCTTTCTTCTTAGCTAAAGCTTCTGTTTTGATTCTGGTTTCTCCCTCTGATGGTTTTCAACATCAGTTGAAACTATATAAAGTCATACAGTATAAAAATTGCTTCGTAAAATAGCAAAATATTATGCTGTCACAAAGGAAACATTTCTTATACCTATTTATATTTAAAACTCCCTTTGACTAGAGTCTTGAAATATTTAATACTTGCACAAAAGAAAACTTTGAAAAGTCTAAGTAGATTTCTGTTGCTTAAAAATACCTTTAAAATTAAAAATAGCTTTAAAATTAAAAAATATTCACACAACAATTGATTAATGTTGCACACTGGAGAAGTGAATTTCAGAAGATGAGAGTTCTCATGTGGAATTACAATCTCTAAATGAATGGAGCCTCTTAGCATGAATGCCTATTGACCTGTGGTGTTGCTTGAGGGTTTAGTGTCAGCCTTTACTGAGAAGCAGTGATATATAAGTCTGCTTTGATAAAAATGGAGAAATAACAGGGTCAAAGTTCAGCTCAACACTCATTTATGCTGAACTTCCTGTTTACTGTTTTAAGTATCAGACATCCTTGAGGACGGGGCTAAAGTCTAGAATATTGAGAAACAAGTCAAGCAATGTCTGTCAGTGTGACTAGGATCTGAGCTTGCATATTGGCCAGTGTATGACCTTACCAACTCTTAATATTTTGGTTTGGGGGTGTGATTCCCCCACTTCACTTTCAGAAGTAACTGATGCCTTTCAGCCCTCTACTCTTCCAAGGCATGAGTGAAATTACCCCAGTATAAAGGTACCTCATGCTGACCTAGATTAGTATATGGCTCTTGAAGGAGAAACTGCCATCACCCGCATCTCTACATCAACAAATTCTATCTATGGGGAAGTTGGTCTTCTTTTCAGTTCCTCTGATATAGTAGTGGGACTTTTGTAGGCAAGACTATTCTCGCTTCTGCTTTGGTAGCTTGCTTGCTAAAAGGTTGCTTGTGATTTGTGTGTTAAATTAATCCATCCAAACCTGAATTTTACACTTTGCCCAGGCAGAAATAATCTTATATCATAGTGGGGAGGGTCTGGAGTCAGGCAGCTTTTCTGACCTTTGGGGAGCCTTGTCTTGCACCTCTGCGTTCTTGTCTTCAATGCACATACCAGTGTTAGAAAAACCATAGCCTGAGAACTTGAAGTGCAGTACTGCTGAGAGGATGATGCCTTAAATTTCCCGATATTTGAAGGCTTCGCAGTGATAAACTGTTGTCTTAGAAAAGAGAGTGGATGCGGTGTCTCTTCACTCAATTTGATAATTGATGGCTGTGTGAGACTTAAGTGCTGGTGGACCCTTTTGTCCCAATCACACTTTGTAAGCACATCCCTTGCTTTGTGAACTGCTATGAACTTGTTTAAGAACCAATGTTAACAAGCACAAATACTGAGTCTGGTCCTTCAATCACATTGTCTTTTGAACTAATACATGTCAATTGTGTCACCATTTCCAGAAGAGGCGTTCTAATTTCATTTAATAACTTACTAGATTTCATACCTATGTCAGTATTTCATAGCTTAGTAAATTTATATGCAAGTCTTTGTGCTCTAAAACACATCTGAACTTCATACTGTGTGTATATAAAAGGAACCTATGCTGAAGCTTCAAAGTAATGAAGTTCAAAAAGTAATGCAGTTTGATTTTTTTTTTTTTCCTGGCTTTATCAGGTGTCTTTAATACCCTATTTTGTGTTACAGATTGAAGTTCTGAGGCATAGAAAATTAAAGCCTTGTTTGTAAGTGTGAAAATTAGACTACAAGTTTCAAGCCAGAAAAGAAAATTTGAGAAGGATTGCAAAGGACAAGGAAAGAAATTTTTTAATAGAGATGGTTCTTTGTTTTACAGGAAGGGCCTGTTTAGAGGAAGCCAGTGAATCCCAGAATTTTCCTACTTTAACTGAAAATCAGTACTCCTTCAAAAAACAATTTTACTTAAGTCAGGTTGCTGTATAAATTCAGAGTAAAAGAAAATGTGGTGAAGAGATCGGATCACCTTTTTGCTGACAATGCTGTCTTCATTTATCAAATTAATCCAAACTAAGGGTGCAGTTTTGCTCTTGAACAAATGTTGCATCTGTTGTAAACTTAGTTCTTGTGAGTACAGTTATGGAACAAGTTATCTTTAATCCAATTCAGCATTTTTCAGCATTTGAAATTTTCAGTGTTGTATGTGAATGAGTGCCACTAAAAATGTATATACAACAGTTATGTATAAGCTCTTTTAATGTTAATTGAGTAGTTTTCAACCATGGGCCTAAATCTTGCTTATGAAGATGTTAAAATGGATTGAGATTATCACTTTTAATTCTGGCTAGCTGGTTTTTAAGCATCTTATTGTGACTCAGGTTGGTGTCTTAGAATAGTAACAGATGCCGGGAATGGTTAAGATGGGTTTATTTTTCATGTCTGCCACCACAATACAATAGCACTTCTAACTTCTGGTGAAGGGAAAAACAAAGTGTTTCTTACAGAGCCCCTTGGTACCCATTAAAAGTTATGTCAGTTTTTTAGAGAGGTGATGCTGATGTTTGTCTCTGAGGTGAATTACTTGGAATATATGTTTTACTCATCAAGTAATACAGGAGTACTTGGCAGCTCTTACTCTGTGATTTCATAGTGTGATTTAAAACAGGAGCAGTAAGCTATAAACCAGGTCTATAAGCAGAAACAATAGCTCTTTTTCAGTGGACAGGAAAATGGGGAAGTACTTGTTAAAGCTTGTCAGTGAATTTTTATTTTTATGCACTACTTATCAGTGGGTCACAATGCAGGCATCAGCTTCTCAAATTAAGCAGGAAACACTTAATTTCCTCACAACTTACAGCCTCTTCCTTCAAGTGAACAGTTAATACTAGAAACTACAAAAAGTGTCAATGATCACTATTCTCTCTGAAAATAAGTGTTTTTAATCTTATTAGACAATCATTAAAAGCTCTAATAGGCTGCTAGCATATTTCTGATAGACTGCCTTGATTAAAGAAAGACTAAAGGACTAAACAATAAACAAAACTGTATGGCTGAAGTAGCAAGCTGTTTACAAACCAGACATGCATGAGATAAATCCAGTTAACTTCTCTGAAGTTACTTTGACTTGTACCAATTGCCCATGAGCTTATAGCAGTTGAATCAAAGTCTTGATTCTGAATTTCTTGCCTTTTTTTTTTTAGGTGGGCGGGGCTGAGTGGGGAGATGGGGAAGAAAATTAAGTTCAAAATGGAATTTTATGATAATGTTTTCTGTATCGATGTCTTCATCTGACTTTGAGGAGATCAAGACCAGCCAACACCATAAGAAGTTGTCACAGATTGTGCAGATAATTTGTAATACTATGCAAAATTGGTGAGAGACCAGAGGTCACACTTGGTTATTTCATTTTAAATCTTTAAAAACTGAAGAAATACCTTATTTGTCTTTATTTCATACATTCTGGAATATTTAAATTTTAGATCTAAAGCAGTGAAATCTGTAAGACACTTTATGGGAAAAAACAGGCTGTACTCTGTCATCTTCCATATACTTGCAAAATGGTTTACTTCTTTGTTTTCCAGGCATGTGAATTTAGAGAATTAAATATGGACAGAAGAACAGGAATGTAATTTCTTTTAAGCACAGTCAGTAGATACTGTCCTCCTTGCCTGTGGTGTAGGGGGGATAATTTTTTTTTTCTTTTAAATTTTTAGTTGCTGTCTCCCATGGAGTATTTTCTGACACTCAGCGCTGTTACAGTGCTACTGCCAAGTGGCATTAGTACAGTCAGTTGTGCTGTGGTGTGGTTGTTCTCTAAGTGCATATAGTCAGCAAAGAACAAAACCTCTGATCCTTTAGGGCTGTTTCTGTCTTCAAACTGATGTAACAGTTTTTTCCATTATTCACTCCTACATCCAAGATACATGGTTTCTGTACAAGTTCACCCTTGTGTCTGGTTTAAAGTGAGAGTGGTTAGGGGAAGATTGTCTGGAAGAGGTCTTTGTAGAATAAGATCTGACAGGTGTCTCATTCTGAAGAGGAGAGGGTTCATTGAAAGGCCTGCCTGCATGGGATGCAAGTATCCAGGGAGATACGACACTGGTCTAGCTTCTCCCTCTGACTGCTGATATAGATAGACTTGGTGGTATATCTCCTTGCATTCCTAGTTAATTTATTCTGCTGCCAAAGGGGAGTAAGTCTTCTTGCATCGTGAGGCAAGGACCTTTTTAAAAAGCATCAACAAAGAGACTTAGTCTGAAATTAAAAAAATAGTCAGAGGTAGGCTTAGATGGTAGTTTCCATGCAGGAACTTCCTCTCAAGACAACAGGAACAGAAAGTGATGGGCATCCAGGCTCGTTGACTTCAGCAGGGCTTGGACTGAGGCCAGGCCAAACTAGAGGAAGTGGGTGACAGCAAAACTAGCATTAACAAAACATTTGATTTATGCCTCAAAGCAGCAGATTGCTTTGCCCTACCGCGTGACTCCCTGAAAATGGAGTCTTCCACAAAAGCTGTTCAGAACCACATGCTGCTCTGGAAATGCTGGCTTTTCTGTAATGTTTCCTACATGGTGATAAATGGCTGGCCACCTACAAGTGTACAGTTTTCAGTCCTGCAAGTCACTGCTACCAAGCGTGTGAATGTTGAGTTCCCTCGACTCCTGAGCAGGAGCTTCTGTCCTATAAGATGATGTCAAATAGCTTTTAGCAATATCTATGGAGTTGTTTGGAGTTGGTTCTGGACAGGTTAATCATAAGAATGTTCTTGCCCATTTTTAAGTGGAAAAAGGGAAATAGAAAAATCTTTTTGGACAGCAATTTGAAAGCCTCTATTTAGATGAGAAAACTGTTGCTTTGCTATGAGAAAAGCATCAGTGAGCCAGCTCAATTCTGGGTGCTAACTGCACTGGTATAAAGACCCATTGTTTATCGGTATGTTTTCTAGAGCTTTTCAGCCACTGGAGAACTTTTGTAATGGTTGTGACAGGAGACCTGGATGTTTCTGTGGTAGAGAGGAATCTGTAGAAAAACTTTTCACCTGCAGGGAGCAGTGGATGTTATTTCCCTGAGTACTGCTAGTCTCCCTATCATCCTGTCTACCAATGTCTCCGAGCCCTTCAAGCAGACAGTTCTTTGGTGTTCAGAAGTTGCAAGCTTGCCTGAGTAGCAGTTGCAATGTGGTATTTTTGCTATTGCATAAGGGCTGTATGAATAATTGCTGTTTTGATGCTTTGTTTTTTGAAATTTTCTTCCTCCCCCTCCCTCTTAGATGCTCATCAGAGTTGGTGGCTATTAAATAAATGATCCGCAGTGGCATGTGTAAAATCCCTAGCACTGGACCTAATGTAGGTATTCAGTGCCTTTTTAATACAAATAAACTGCCATCCCTGCATTGAGCTTTTGCCATTTTGCCTGTGCTTTGTCTAATTAGAAGAATATCCAGGTGAATGATAGGACAGTTTTCCTGTTTGATTTCATTACGTCTGTGTACTTCCTTGGATCCCTTGTCTTATGTGGGATTAGCTGTAGAAAATAAAACACAAATAATAGTAGTTGAACAAAGGCTGGGAAATTGATAGAACAGAGCAAACTTCTTTGTAGCTCGGAAAATGTGGGAGGTAAAACAATTGCAACTTGAGTTGAACTTTTAAAAATATTTGGCAAAGTAGAAAGTTCTAGCCTTTTTGGGGGGAGGAGTAGAGGTGTTTTAAATATTTAACTAAAGAAAAATAGTCTTGAATCTGAAATGTTTTTCTTCCCACATCTTTATTTTAAAAAAAGATCGAGGAAGCCTTTCAAATGAAAACTGTTTTGATCAGGGAAGATCAAACTTATTTTGTAAAGTCTTTTGGTTAAACAGTCCTACTCAAAACTTTAGAACACTCTCAGCAAAACAGGAATGTTCTCATACTGCTTAATCTGTGACATATTGAAGGTTCATGTCCAATTTTTTCCTCTCCTCTGAAGTTAATCCTCCAAATGTGATAGATTTGTAATTCAATCTGGAAGGCAGATGGAAAAAATTACAGGCCTTTGGCTGTTAAGGGTCTGAGGGACCTTTCTTTCACAAGGGTAACTTTGTTTTTGCTGGTGTAGTGCATATTCATTCTTATTTCAGCCTTAGAAATAACACACTTTGGGTAATACAGCTCTGACCTGGTTTCTTCCTACACCGTGCCCATCCCTTGTCCTGTGGAAGAATTTCACCAGGGTAATAATGCCTTGAATGGAAGCATCAATGATGTGAACATTTTGTGTTTATCACCAAAGTAATTATAAATTTACGTAGTTGATTGATTCTCAGCAGCACAAGCCTCTCCACTGCTTGGAGAAGAACAGAGTAGCAGGGGAATGCAGAGTGTGGTTAAGGAGCATGAGTAGTAAAGCTGATTGAAGTGATTCCTGCCATCTCCTGCCTTGGTCACTCATTTTCCCTTGTGCTGGAGTGTTAAGACCCTCAAGTCTGGGTCAGAAAATGTTGGGAGGGCATGTGGGATCTCTTGACTGTCCTTCCAACTGGAGCAGTTTTAACAAGGAATTGCATCGTCACTGTGACTGCTGGAGGATTTTACACGTAAGTAATTAAAGCCTAAATGTGTTTATGGACTTCATTTTTACATGGTAAGCAGAATCTGGAGTTTCAATTGCAGCACAAAACTACTAATGGTTTGTGGAAATTGAAACCAATTTCTTTGTGTTCTCATTAGCTGCTTAGGTTTCCAACATGAAAATCATGTTTCATCATGTGCTGTTTGGGAACTGTTTGTTTCTAACAAGGACTGACCTGAGTAGCCTGGTGCTTTCCTACAGCATATCCTGTAGCTGTTTAAATGTTCTTTGGTCTTTTGAAGTGCCTTGTCCTAACGGTGTGACTCAGAGCAGGGGTAGAGTTCCTGTGGAGGCTTTCCTTCTCAGTGCTTTTTAATCACTGAAGTGATAAACGAGTGTTAAGAGCAAACTTCCTTAAGCAGTGGCAACTTCCCAAGTACAGGTGACATGGTTTCTGCACCATAAAAGAAGCTTCAGTAAAATACACAAAGCGTGATTCTAGTCAAAGGCCAATGTGTTCGTGAGGACATAGTCACAATGGATGAGATCCCTGCATTACAAGGATCTTAAGCCTGCATTTGTTTTGGGGAGTATGTTTGGCTGAAAGCTAATTCCAGCCAAGGAAAAATTGGTAACAGTTGCTATAGACCATCACTAGTAGAATAGAAGTTGGAAGCAATTGATTGGCAAAAAGCATGTGTGTTATGTCTGTATGTTTTGTAAATATGACAGATTAATGAAGTAAAAATAAATATAGTGAACAAAACCTCTGATTGTGGGGAGTGTGGAAGGTTACAATGACACAGAGTCTATTTCTTCCAACTTTCTTACATTGTTTGTGTAGAACTTTTAAGTTAGTGGGTTAACAGAGCCTGATGCAAGAGGTTTACATCTTCCTGCTTTTCCACAGAGCATCAGATGATTGAGTTTCAACAGACTGGTGCTAATCTTCAGTCTCTACTATCCGTTGCAGTATCAGCCTAGAAAGCAAGGAAACACCTTATTCTTTGCATTTAAAATGGAAAAGATAAAAGAAAGCTAATACTGATTTTCTTGTCTTTTCTTCCTTTTCTTCTGCACTAAGTGAACAAGGACAAACTGAGAGAATCTTAGCAGCTCTTGGTAAGATTCAGCCTCAGGCCTGGCAGGCTATGATACATATAAACGTGCAGTAGGAGAAAACAAAGAAACAAAAATAGCATCAGGGAGGGAGACTTTTTTTAATTTAGCTTTCATTTCTGGTTCTGTGTCTCCCCTGCTATGAAGACATAAATAGTGTGTGAGTTTGTATTTTTTTTTTAGTGATATTCTACTACTGCAATGGGCTTTATGAGCTTGAATATTTAATTATATGTAGTAGTACTTGTAACAGAATTTGGGTCCCCTTGAATATGATGCTGTACAAAGATGACAAGGCAGTCCTTCCCTTCACAAACTTGCAACTTAAATGGAGGCAGCAAAGACTGTAAGAGGAAACAAACTAATAGGACCAGCTGAGTGGATTGGAGTCCCACAGCCTGTCAGGAGTAAAACCAGGAATAGAAGCACATCAGTGAAATCCCAAAGAGGCTAGTGCCCACACTGCTGTTCACACAGGAGGATATCCTCAGACTATCCTGCATCTTCCTGTCCTCAGGAAATAATTCAGACAGGATGAGCACTCAAAACAACTCCATGAACATGTGGAGGGGTGGAGCATGACTCTTAAAGTCCCCTGGATTCTCACCAGTAAAACAACTGACTTGATTTTGCATGCAATGTCCAAGTTGAGGAAAATAAAACTGTTGCATAAAGGATTGAAATTCAAGGCATGACAGAAAGGCTTTCAGGTGCTCATAGTCTTGCCAGAAACTCAAACATGTAAAACTATAAGGTGCTGATTTACCACTCAAATGACATTAAATGCTTTTAGTTAGAAGCTACCCTGTGAATTTTAGTCTTTTTTTTTTGGAAAAGGCTTTGGTTTGATGTCCTGTCTCTGCTGTCCTGTCTCTGTAATCACTAATGACATTGAAGTGCTGCTGAGAAGGAAGTGGGTTTTAGCCCACATGTCCTGTTTGTCTTTGTACTTTACTCATTGCCGTAGTTCCTGAATACTTCAAAAAGTATATTAAGCAGCCTAACATCTGTACAGTAACATCTGTTGTGTCTTTTTTGTCTACTCCTCAGGGGAGATGTGTGGCAGAGTGGCTTGTTTTATTTTAAAGGTACTTCCAAAACCACAAAACACATTAAAAAAAACTCCTGAGATAAGTAATCTTTGAGAAGTCAACAAAAGCACATGACAGTTGTGTACATATAAGGTAAAGTCAAAGAAATGTGCCATGAATTTCAAGTGGAAGGCAGCAAGGTGGGTTTTGGCCCTTCCTTCTGGTGTGAGTTTGTTCAGTGGACAGGTCTGAAGAAGGCTCCTCATCATGAGCTCAGGAGCTGCACTTGACTGCAGAAGGTTTCTCTGAGCTAAAGCATCAAAAGCTGCTGACTTGAGTCTTCAGCCTGGAGCTCTCATCAGCCTCTTGGGCACAATGTCTTGTGCTGCCTACTGCTGTTTTTAATTAAAGTCACTGAATGCAGTTCTCAGCAGCCATGCTTTGCGTAGTGGCCACAGTCTTTCATCTGGAGCTGGCTGCCTCTTAAGCAATGTTGTGTGTATGTTTGTATTTTCCCCAAATGCTTTGTGAGTTTTTGGACTCAAAGATATGCAGGAAATTACAAGGTGATTCCTTTTTTTAATCAAGCAGTGTTCATGATTTTTCTTCATGGAACTGAAATTTTATTGCTTTTTCTTTAACTCACAGCTGTAGCTCTCCAAAGCATTCCCATCTCGCCTGCCTCAGCTGACAGAAGTTTCCCTTAAACTTACTCATAACTTATCTTCAGTACTCCTTTTTCAATTTTTACCATTCCTTCTATTAGCACCAGACTGACTGTTTCTGTGTCAGATTGTTATGTACATCATACTTTCCTTTGTAAAACATGGCTGTTGTATTGCTAATGACAACTGTATTCATTTCTATCCAAACATGCTAGGTAGTCCTATTTATGGAAGCTTAAAACTTTAGGCTGTGTAACTGGTTTGGATTAATCCTAGAATTGTTTAGTTTTGTAAGGGAACTCTGCGTGTCGTCTGGTTCAACCTCCCACTCAAAGCAGGGCCAGTTTCAAAGTTCTATTAGTTTGCTCAGGACCCTGTACTTCTGAGATCCTGGCAATAATTGTAACTATGAAAACTATAATTAGACAAACCTCATATATGTTAGTACACCTTTATCTTTGTTACTTTTAACCAACAGTTAAGGTATTGTAAATGTGTACTATACTGCTTTTTTCTTTTGTTGTTGTGGTCTATTTAAGTAAGTCTGATTGCTAAAGTCATTCCTTTTGCCTTATACCTTTTGTGAGTGGAAAATAAATTTTCTGGTTCAACTTTTAAATGAAATCTTACTTAAGAAAAAAAGCTAAAAAGTTGTCTGGGTGACTTGAGTTGTAAACTATACTTCACACAGTTTGTGGGGTTTATTACTTGTTTGCGTACCTGTTCTATGAAGGATGGTGAAAGAAAGCACTTGTTGAATGGAACCAGCGGCTCCCATGCGCAGCCCTGCGTGTTCCTGCAGCGCAGTTTGGCTACACGACAGCTCCACCTGCTGTTCTAGAACCATAGCTTTCCCTTTGTGTCCAAACCTTTCATTTCACAATTTTAGATTGATTCTTGTGCTTCTTCCCTCTGACTTAATACATTTTCAAAGAATTTTTACTCTTATGAGGAAATACTCCTTGTGATGCCTCCAAACTGTGTTTTGATATTCTAGATACAGTTTTAATTTATTGGCAATAACCAGTAATTGTGACATCTCTATTTCTCTGCTTTACAAACATCAGGTTTTTCAGTCATGTTATGTGTCTTACCCTCGCAAAAGCAAGGTATGAAGCTATATCATCTAGCAATAAAGGAGTTCCTGCTCTTCAGTTGAGTAATAAGTACTTGTGTCTTTTTCTGTAGAGGTCTGGACTTTTATCTGTGCTGTCTGGAATCTTACACGTGTCCATGGTTTGATGTGTTATGAATATGATGAACAGAGGCAGTTCAGCTGCTGTGAGGCTATCAATTTTACAGATTGAGGGAGAAATGGGAAAGAACATGACTGATGGTAGTGAGTGAGTCTACAGCATGGCTTAGAGTCAAGATGGAAAATCATGACACTTTGATCAGTGTGGTTACTAAAACCGGCAAAAGAAAACTTAAATTCTCCATCTCAGTGTTGAGAGGCAGACTCACTAGAGCATTGGGATTTTGCGGTTTGTTGTGTGGGAGCAGACTGACAGATCACATAACAAGGAAATCACAGTAAATCATATCTCTAAAGAAAATTTGCCTTCATTCAGGAAAATATATTCATATTTAAATATTATTATCCTGATGTTACAGCTCCTGTGGAATAGGAACAGACAGATGGGCTTTAGAATCTGTTCTGCACAATAACCGATTGAATAACCTCAGTCTGGTGCCAAAAGGATGCTCATCCATTAAACTACTCGGATTTGTTTCTTCCCCACCTCTACTGTATGTTTTTTTGTCTGTTGCATATTAAGCTGCCTGCACTGGGAAGATTGTGATACATAACTTTGTAGATCAGGACAGTTGAATACTTTGTGGTGTAGTCTTGTAGTTGGCACTATGGCTTCAGGCAGGAAGGATGCAAAATCAAGTTTTAAAACTAAGTGTTTAATTTTAGATGGTTCTATAAAGGGCAGACAGGACACGTGAGCTGTGTTTTTTTCCTATCTCTCACTAGCAGCCTAACCAGAAAAGTTAAATGGAGAAAGATATTTCTCCCCTTTTGAGACAAAAGATGTGTTGTACTTTCTAATAGTGTTGAAGTTTAATAAACTATACTGTGGTTTTTATTAGATGTGCGTTATCTGATCCTTCTCTTTAACTGTCACAAGGTCTTATGATCAAATACTTTTCAGTTGCTGACCTTGTTCTGCCTTTCTACATCTAATCACTCGTGATTATGCCCGATGTAGAAAGCGAAACTAAAATTAATAACTGTGCAAATGATAAAGGTGCATTGTCAGTGTGCAAGAAGTACAGCATGTGCTGTCAGCACTTGAATTCAGTGAAAGACCCCTTAAATATGCACATAACGTCACCACATACTTATGACAAAATAATAAATGGTCTTACTGAGCAAAACTGTAGAACATACATAATTTAGTTCTCTTTGGGTCTGGAAGCAGTCAGTGAAGTTAACTTATGGTGAAGACCTTGTCTCTTATGTCTGTCAAGATCATGCACAGACCTTCAACTGCTCCTGCTGTTCTGCTAGTGGTGAGCTGCAACACAACTGTCCTCTCACTTCAGTCCAAGAGTGAGTAAGCTTTGAGAGAGTTTGGAAAGCCACTTTGCAGCAGATTGTATATCTTAAATTCCTCCACTCTCTTTGACCCAAATTAAATGTAAGTACGTGGTGTGGAGTAGCTGCATCCTGCAGGTCAAGAGTCAGGCTTTCCTGAGCTCCCTGGAGGAATCTGCCCAGCAGTTGGGTCACTAGGTTAGCAGTGAGTGCTTGGATTTGTGTGATTTGCTGCTTTTTAACGTTAACTTGCAGAGGTTCCCAAAACAGAAACTGTGAAAGGTTGGTTCCTAGAGCATCTGAGAAGATTTGGCAGAGTTTTTGGTGTAAAAGCAGATGGGTGAGCAGAGATGTTCAAGCCAGCAGAGGTCAGGCTGTTACCGCCAGCAAGAAACTGAAAGGAAAAGATGATGCTTTGTGCTGATGGAAGGCAAAATTGGGAAGCTACAGGTCATCTTCAACCGATGAAGAAAAATAGTGATGATTTGTCCATACGTGGTAATTAAACAGCATAGCTATTCTGCAGTAGTTTTGTGTTTTGGTTTGGTTTCTTAAAAATTTTTTTTATAGTAAAAGCCTTCACAGGCATTCCAGAATAAGATTATGCCCGTGCAGGGGGTTACCTTGTAAAAGTGACTGATAAACTTTCCGGTACACATGAATGCTTGGGGAAGGATCAAGGAGAATAGTGCATGCAAAGCAGTGTCAATAAAAGCTGAAAAACTGACCTTAGGAATGAAAATTGAATTTCTAATGAGGGAATAGAGCTAGCATCATGGGATTTGGGTTAATTGGTGTACATAGGCTTGCAATATTTGTAGGGCAGTAGAAAAAATTGGGGAGGATATGTGGATAGTGAAAATTACACGGAGAGGAGAATGTTCACAAAACTGTCTGAAAAATCTGTCAATAGCACAAGAACTACAGAGAAATAGTATTTTCTAAGAATTAAAAAAACAAAACACTTTCTAACAAGAATCTGTGAATCTGTTTAAATTTCGGTCTTATGCCAAAAGGGGGAGAGAAGAAAGAGGTGCCTTTTTTTTGTTTGTTTTGGGTTTTTTAATTTAATAAATGATAAGGCTAGTAAAGAATTTTCCTAAGACTCAAAACGTTGTGGGACAATGACTCTACTTGTTGATACAGTTTTATTACATGAAATACTTTGTGACACCTCAGAAGATTTGTCTCATTTCCTAAATATATTTAGAAAATCTCATTTTAAGTACGATACTATAAAAAGGGCATGTTTGTTTTTTTTTTTCTATTATGGCTGAAAATAACATTCTCCTTTGGCATATACATCTGTAATTTTGGCTGGTTTCCTTCATAAAGCAGAATAATTTTGATGTATTAGGAATATAAATTAATTCAATGTCATATTTTATCTTGGTAAAACTTTTTTGCTTTATTTTTTCTTCCGTAAAGTGACTGTCAGCACTTCCAGTTGACTCCAGGATCAATTTTAGCTTTCTGAACATATTGTTCCTTGTTCTTACAGATTGATCACTTTGGATTTGATGAAAATCTTACATTCCAGCAGCGTTATCTTATAGCAGATCAGCACTGGAAGAAAGACAATGGACCAATACTATTTTACACGGGCAATGAAGGAGACATCACGTGGTTCTGCAACAATACGGTATGCAGAAAATAAATTCTTGATTCTTGAATTACAGTCCTTCTTTCCTGTAGCAATGTACTGAAAAAAATAAAAAAGAACAAGGAGAGAGTGTCAGAACGTAATTTAAAGAGATGTTTGTAATTGTTATGATTGTTATAGGAGGAAGAGGAAACTGAACAAAAGCACAGAAAAAGTTTTAGGGGGTGCAGGGTCCTGCTCAAAGCCCATAGAAATCAAGGGGATGCACTTGTATTAATTTCCTGGAGTAGTGAAGAAAATCTCAAGGAAACACTATAAGGTGCCTCAAGCTAAGAATGCAAAATTTTGGACCAAATTACACTTTAGGTATAACTAGTAATTATTTTAGATCCCCTAAGTAAAATGGGAGGGTTTGATGTTTTTTTTTCTCTGTAAGAAAAATGTGAAGTGAAAAGAAGGGGGCTGGAAATGAAAGATAGATGATTCTTGTTCCCCGACAAGCGCTGTGGAAGTTTTTACTTCCCTGACTGATAAAAATGCAGAATGGAGTGTGTGGGTATTTTTCAGCCACTTCAATACAAAGTCCAGTAACACAACAGGAGGTGTCATGTGCTGAGCTCAAAGCAACCAAGGGCTGCTTACACACTTTGTTCTGTCAGCAGGCGATCTCTGTCTGCCTGTTTCCATAACTGGTGGTAACAAGCTGCTGTCAACAAGTAATAACAAGTTATAGTTATTTATTAGTTGAAAATAAGTGTGTTGCAATGCTTTAGATTATTGCTTATTGCCAAACAAATTTTGCGTTTTCTGTAATGTCGTCCTAACTCAAATGCATGCTTTTTTTCCTGCAGTGTTTATTTCCTATGTATTAACTTTGTGCCATAGGAGTTCTGTCAGGATTGCCCATGTGTACTCACAAAACAATACTGTTTAATATTTTGCAGAATTAAAATATGCATGTTTTTTTTGTATGTGTCCCTGTCTCTGGGTGGTTATCTGTTTTGTGTGTTTTCTTACTTCAGTGATAATTTAAAACCAAATTGCACTCTGTCTAATTGTATTTTGATAGTGATATCTTACTAATCAAAGAATAAGTTGGAATTCACTAGACTGAAAATAGAGACTTTGAAAATAATTGATTCTACTTATTTAAATGTCTGTTTTCATCCAACCAGGGGTTTATGTGGGATGTTGCTGAAGAGCTTAATGCCATGTTAGTATTTGCTGAACATAGATATTATGGAGAATCTTTGCCCTTTGGGAATGAGTCTTTCAGCGTAAGTGTCATCCTTTGTCTTCCTTAAATGTGTTCTGTACAAACATAATTCTGCCTATTGTAATTCTCGCCAGTGCAAAGACTGTTAGCCTTAGCAAGATTTGAATGTGCTAGAAGCACACAACCATCCTATTTTTGTAACTATCAATGCTAGGATTAAAAAAAAAAAAAAATCTGAGATGTTCTAGCATTTCAAGGGACACCTGCAAATATTTAATTTGTTATCAGGCACAGATTTAGAACCCTACAGCAGCTGTGGGGAATAGAAAGACTGCTCCTGGAAATCACTCCAATGCTGTATATACCCTGCTTTCTTTGTCTCAGGATTCCAAGCATCTGAATTACCTGACTTCAGAACAAGCTCTGGCAGACTTTGCAGTACTAATTGAGTACTTAAAGACGACCATTGCAGGAGCCCGTTACAGTCCTGTCATAGCTATAGGAGGATCCTACGGAGGAATGCTTGCAGCCTGGTTTAGGATGAAGTACCCCCATGTGGTAGTTGGGTGAGTGTACTCATTCTGCTCATACACAGAGTGGGCGTTTGTTACTTCTATGCTATAAATATTACAGCACTGGGAGAAGTACCATAATTTAAGCTGGCTTGAATTTTTCACTATTCAGAGGAGGAATTAAGTTACCTTGAATTTGGGAAGATGTACTGTTTGCCTGTAAGACAACTGTAGTTCAGAAGGTACTGGATGGCATATATTTTCAGAGCTATCTATTAGTTTTGTGAAAACAATTATTATGAACACTGACTTCGCACATGATTTTTTTTAGGGTCACCAGACTTCCTGATGACTTGAGGCAGGTCTTTAATCTCTTCAGTGCCTTTGTTCTCCTCTAGGAAACAAGAATAGTAATTTCCCTACCTTTTATGCTAGAGAATAGATTTTTGTGGCCAGGGGCTCTCTTCAGTTGAGTTTAAACAGTGCCTAGTGAGAAAGACCTAGTTGCTAGGTAAGAATGAAAAATACTGAAGTAAGCAAGTCTGAATTTCTACTTTATGTATTTACTGGTCTCTTTATGTTTGTGTCCAAGACTTAACCTTCAACAGCCTCTGCATGCAGACCTATGGGATAGTTTTGCAACGTTATGGTTAGTTTGCCTAGGACTCAGTGACCAAGCTGAATTATAAATGCTACTTAAATAGTGACTGTGAGGAGGGCACTGACCAGAGGACAGAAGTTCGCTTTGCAGGGGTTCAGGATCTTTTTATGTCCCTTTGCAGAGCTCTGGCAGCCTCTGCCCCAATCTGGCAGTTTGGTGATTTGGTTCCGTGTGGCACTTACTTCAGCATAGTGACCAATGATTTCAAAAAGAGTGGGACAGGCTGCTCAGAAAGCATCCGGAATTCCTGGAATGCCATTAACCGTCTTTCCTCAACAGGTAAGACCTCACCAATATTTTTGCAAAGGGTCATGGTGTTCAGGATTGTTCTATGACTTAATAAAATCAACAAACTTGTGTTACGGCATTCATCTATATAGGTATTGGGGTTTTTTGAAACTATGCCATTAGTTCTGAAAATTGCCAAATGGCTTCATGATTATTTCTTAAATGTCTGTTTTGTTGGATCACAAGCTTCATTCAGGCCTGATGTGATCTAGAATCCAGGTCCAAACATCCCTAAATTCAGACAGGGCTGATTCCAGATCAGAACCTCAAGGCTTGTATTTCTTCCCGACAGAGTAGGCCAGGTTAGTTGTTACTCCAAGAAATATAGTTTAAATACCGAGGCAATCAGGTACAGAAAAAACACTGTAGCCCTTATGAATTCAGTGCTAGAGACTGAGCTGGATTTGATCTTAAGGGTCTTTTCCAACCTAAACGATTCTGATTCTACAACTACCTGAAAGGAGGTTGTAGCAAGGTGGATGTTGGTCTCTTTTCCCAGGTAACAAGTGATAGGACAAGAGGAAATGGCTTCAAGTTGTACCAGGGGAGGTTTAGATTGGATATTAGGAGAAAATTCTTCACTGAAAGGCTTGTTTAGCTTTAGAACAGGCTGCCCAGGGAAGTGGTTGAGTCACCACCCCTGGAGATATTTAAAAGACATGTAGATGTGGCACTTAGGGACATGGTTTAGTAGTGGAATTGTCAGTGCTAGGTTAATGGACCTGATGATCCTAAGGGTCTTTTCCAACCTGAATGATTCTATGATTCTATATCAGATGAGATCACTGTACAACAAAGGAATTAACTGAAGTACCAAGATTTTTTTTTTTTTAATTAAGTGTCCTTAAGAGAAAGCCTGGTATGATGAGTTAGCTAATTAAAATCAAGGAAGATGAATGGGATGAGTTCTAGACCAGATAAAATAATGAAAGCAAAGGCCAGGAGAGTCCCAAGAGATCTATCTATTAACAGTCCTTGCACTGAGCTAGCTGGTTTGAAATTTTTCTTTTAATTGGAAGAAGCATGCCCTGATGTTACTTCTATCAAAAAAATGCCAAAAGTGTTGTAAATCTGTCTTTGTTTTTTGTATAATCTCAGGTGTGACACACCCATATGCTGAAGTATGCAGATTGTATTTCCCTTCACTTAGAGGTGTTGATTAAAATTTAATTTGCTGTGCTTTGTATGTATGTGGAATAATTTCACCAGATTAGGTATGCTAAGTGAAAATATTTTTTAGCAGCAGCACAACTGACCTGTGTGTTAATGGTACAATACATTAAATATTTTATTTATTATTAAAGATGCAGGTTTACAGTGGCTTTCCAGCACATTTCATTTGTGCACCCCATTAAAAAATCTTCAGGATGCTGCTGTATTGAAAAATTGGCTGAGTGAAACATGGGTAAACTTGGCTATGGTGAACTATCCCTACAAAGCTGACTTCTTGCAGCCTCTGCCAGCTTGGCCTGTACAGGTAACTAAGAATCAGTGTCTTGTAGAATTCACCATTTGTTTTAACTAATTTTCTCCTTGTCTCCTACTCTGCACATTTTCCTTTATTTTTGGCTTTGTAGAACCAACATGGCTGGAAAGAGAACCAGGGCAATTTCTTCTTGCGTATCAACTGGTTTGACTAATGGCTGCTTGTAGGGCTAATAAATTGCATCAAGAGCCCAGAGGAAAAGTATCAGGGATGACTGAAAATCCTCAGCTGTCCTGCAGAGATGAGGAGCAGGATTGCTGCACAAAAAACACATGCAATTAAAGCTTCTGATGGGAGCTTAGTTGTCAGAGCTTGCAATTGAAGACAAAGTTTTGAGCCTATGTTCTTTTTGATGTGGGAGAACTAAGTGAGAGTAAGTGTGGATCCCCATAAAAGTTTTCCTTGCAGGGTCGCTTCTCAAAGCAGAACCACTTTTCACAATTTCAAACCTTCACTTGGGCAGTTCTGTTTATCTGTAGTGCTTTCAAGATTTCTATTTTCTTAGAGTGTTTTTGTTCTTTTAAGACCCTGTTTGAATTTCCCTGCATGGCTTTGGGTTTACTGTGTATGACAAGTGAGGCAGGTAATATATTAGTATTTTTCACTACTAAGTAGTAGTTCAATATAAAATAAAAATTTTTCCTTGTGTAGAGCTGCCTGATGGAGGAAGGGAGGGACATTCATCTGTCTTAGGTGGCTGTCTGAAAAGGGCAGTATGAACACCTTGAAAATTATTTCTGCTGTTTTATCAATCTGACACAAGAAATGTGCTCACCTTTGCCTCTGTCCATGCTATCTCTGTTCAGTTGAGGTATAAACCTAAAATAGAAAAGGCTGCTCCTTATCTGGACAATGCTAATGTATGAAATCTGAGTTATTTAAGCTGTTCAGAGGCTTTTTTCCGAAACAGAAGCACTAATCTGATTCTGAGAGTGAGAAAAGGGAGAAAAGTGTGTTTGGGTAGCTAGATATATATTGCATAATCTGTTCTGTGTTGTGGGCTGCCAGTACTATCTCAGAAATAGTGATCTCTGTCTCTACCACGCAATTTCAGCTTCAGATACAGAACTGTCTGCAGCCCTCTGCTTTGATATCTCTTTGCAGTGTATATGTGCATGAATTAGTAAGCTCTCTAAACCTCTAATTGCTGAGTTAAGAACCAATGGCTGAGCTAGCCAAACCATAAAACCTATTTGGAATAGCAAAATGTGGGAGCTGTGCTCTGACACTTTCTGTAGGGGACAAGGGAGGGATTGGTTTCCTAGCTTCCACAATGAAAATGAGGGGAAAAAGATTATACAGGAGAGGGTAGGGTAGGAAGTTCACTTCTGGGAAGATGCAGTTTGCACTGGCCTTGTGAGTTGTCTCCGTGTGCCTGTGCCCCCTGTACTTGAACAGCACTGGAGTTGCAGTGTGTCATTTGCTTCCTGCAGAGAGTAACTTTGGAGTCTTCTGGTGAGCTGGGAGCTCAGATTCACAGCTTTTGCCCTTCACTGTTCTTTTATTAGTCCCAACTCCATGGGAGCAGGGGCAAGGAGAGAGCCTTGCCAAAAAGAGTGTTTTAAGATGAGAAAACTTTCTGCAACAGTAGCTTTTGTGTTTTCTGGGTTTTGTTCTGTTTTTTTTTTTCCCCACTACTTGTGTCCTCAGTTAAGATTTTGAATTAAACTCTATCCAAGATTGCTCTTAATTTTTCACTGGTGAGACAGTGTCTTGTTTTACCACTTCATATTTTCTGAACACGAAGATGTAAGAATTTTGCAATGTTGCTGCATAAGAAGACTTAAAAAATGTTAGAGGTTTCCCTACATGGATGTTTCCATTTATATTAGAGCAAACTGCAGGGAACCCAAATCTCTACCTGGAGCTTTTGTTACATATTTGCATGTGTCGTCTTTCATTAAATGCTCTTTATTAAGTATCTGTTTTAAAGAATGGGAAACAGATTGTAAAGTTTGAATGAAATATTCAGGTTGCACTGGTTTTAAAGTTTTAACCAGGAGGTGGTTTCACGTCCCTCATAGTAGCATGCACTATGCCAGTGGAATACTGCTTTTCATGATAATGCTCAGGGTATATCATTGCATAGAAAGATGCTTTCTGGAAGAGGTCTGACAGTACTTTGAAAAGATATTGATATCCCATCTGGTATCATGTATTAATCTTTATTTCTGATAGTTTTAACTCTCCCTTCTCTCCATTGCAGGAAGTCTGCAAGTTCTTGAAAGATCCCAGTATCTCTGACAAATTGTTGCTGCAGAATATTTTCCAGGCAGTAAATTTATATTACAATTATTCGGGAGAAGCCTCATGCTTAGACATGTTGGAGACTGCAACAAAGAATCTGGGACAGTTGGGTTGGTACTATCAGGTATGTGCTCTATCCTTTCCAAATTGTAACTTGGTGAGGTTTTTTGGGCTAGAGCTGATGAGAATTGTCAAGTCAATTAGCTGTCAATGTATTGCACCGGATGTAATTGATGTACTGATGCCAAATGTAAGCATGAAGCAGGTATGGTTATAGTGGGGCGGGCAAGGCACAAAAGAGAAGCAGCTTTCCCAGGAGGTTTAGGTTGTATCTTCGTTATCTAGCTAATTGTTGAGTTTCAGCTCTTCACATTGTCTGAAAGTTATATACAGCAGCAGCATCTCGGTCTTCTAATCCCCCCATCCCAGCTGCCTACCTCAATTTGTGCAGGCAAATATGTGAGGATATGTTGATACTAATTTCTTTCAACAAAAGCTGTTTATCCTGTAGCTCACCAAGACACAGCCTTTCCCATCAAGTGAGCAACAAAAATACAGATTCCTGCAGTAAGAGATCCAGGGCATTCTGCTTTCTCTATCCCATTTACTAAGCACATGCAACACAGTTATACACAGTCTTTCTTCAGAGGGGCGGGACAGCTGCTTCCAGAAGCAAGGTGTTAGGAATCAGTGTTCAGGTCGTGACCATCTGCTCTTGGCTGCTGTCTCTTATGCATTTGTGCTGGACAGCCCCAGGAGATGTGCAGGCTTTGTAAGTTGTCCTCTGAGAAAAGGGGGAAATGCCATATGGGTAACCAAAAATATGACAGCTGGGCTCATCAAAACAACACATCCACTATACAGCTTGTTCCCTGCCTGCTTCTGAAGGCATGTAGGAAGGGGGACAAGTACAAACAGATTAATTGCCATGGTGGGGAATATGTTGCTTCCAGGATATAGTTTGTTTTCCTTTTTTTGCTAGTATCAGTAAGATATCAGAGAATAGTTTGTGTGAAAGAGAAAACTTTTGCTTGGTATGTGTGTTCTGTACAATCTACAAGAAGAGCTGGAAGGAGGATCCAGAGAACTACAGGCCTGTCAGTCTGATCTTGGTGCCAGGGAAGGTTATGGAGCAGTTCACCTTGGGTGCCATCACATGGCACATACAGGACAACCAGGTGATCAGGCTTAGTGATGATCCACTTGGTGGATGAGGGAAAGGCTGTGGATACTGTTTACCTGGACTTTAGTACAAACATTTGACGCTGTTTCCCACAGCATTCTCCTAGAGAAACTGGCTACTCACAGTTTGGATTGGTGCGCTCTTCACTGGGTAAAAAAAACTGGCTGGATGGCCGGGCCTAAAGCGTGGTGGGGAATGGAGCTAAATGCAGTTGGTGGCCGGTCACAAGTGGTGTTCCCCAGGGCTCAGTATTGGGGCCAGTTCTGTTTAATATCTTTATCGGTGATCTGGATGAGGGTATTGAGTGCACCCTCGGTAAGTTTGCAGATGACACCAAGTTGGACAGGAGTGTTGACCTGCTGGAGGGTAGGAAGGCTCTATGGAGGGATCTGGACAGGCTGGATCTGAGGGCTGAGGCCAGCTGTATGAGGTTCAACAAGTTTCAGTGCCGGGTCCTGCACTTGGGTCACAACCACCCCATGCAACGCTACCGTCTTGGGGCAGAGTGGCTGGAAAGCTCCCTGGTGGAAAAGGACCTGGGGGTGTTGGTTGGTAGCAGGCTGAATGTGACCTGACAGTGTGCCCAAGGTGGTCAAGGCCAAGAGCATCCTGGCTTGTATCAGAGATAGTGTGGCCAGCAGAACTAGGGAAGCGATCGTCCCCCTGTACTCGGCAATGGTGAGGTCACACCTCGAATCCTGTGTTCAGTTTTGGGCCCCTCACTACAAGAAAGACATTGAGGTGCTGGAACATGTCCAGAGGGCAATGAAGGTAGTTAAGGGTCCAGAGCACAAGCCTTCTGAGGAGCAGCTGAGGGAACTGGGGTCGTTTAGCCTGGAGAGAAGGAGGCTCAGGGGAGCATTATTGCTCTCTACATCTACCTGAAAGGAGGTTGTAGCGAGGTGGAGGTCAGTCTCCTTTCCTAAGTAATAAGCTGTAGGACAAGAGGTAATGGCCTCAAATTGTGTCGAGGAGGTTTAGATTCGTTATTAGGAAAAATTTCTTCACTGAAAAGGTTGTCAGGCATTGGAACAGGATGCCCAGTGAAGTGATTGAGTCACCATCCCTGGAGGTATTTGAGACATGTAGATGTGGTGCTTAGGGACATGGCTTAGTGGTGGACTTGGCAGTGTTCGGTTAATGGTTGAACTTGAAGATCTTAAGGGCCTTTTCCACCCTAAATGGTTTGGTGGTAATTAGTGATCAAATCCTGTTTGAGCATATTTATTTAAACACTCTACTAACAGCTTTTGAACAGTGTCCTGGGAATACATGTTGTTGCCCTGCTCGCTCTTTCAGGCTTGCACCGAAATGGTGATGCCCATGTGCACAGATGGCATCAGTGACATGTTTGAGCCTGAGAAATGGGACTTTGATGCACTTTCAGAAGAGTGTTACAGGCTGTGGGGAGTAAGACCTCGTCCCTCTTGGATTCTTTCTATGTATGGAGGGAAAAACATCAGTTCACACAGCAACATTGTCTTCAGGTAAGCCTTGTTTCAGTTTCTAGAGTGGAGTCTTCCACCAGTTTGGGTTGTCAGTGCAGAGAGCCTGCCATAAGTAGCAAAAGGATCTGTGTCCAACAATCTAGCTGAATAAATGATGGGCATGCTTTGTATTGCTCTTGGGAGTAAAATGCTGAAGCTGCAGTGGCCAGAGAAGCCAACAGTTCTGTCACTGCCTGTGTGACTCTAAAAGAACAATCTGGGTTGGGATTCTGCGAAATGTAATTTTTTTCCAATGTGGACTCCTTATGTGTGGTCAAAGTCCAGGTTTCCCATGCTGGTAAGTCCATTTAGCTTTTATGAAGCCAAAGCACTGTCTCTTCCACATAATAGGAAAGTCTAAAGAAGCTCTAGATGTGACACAGGATCTCAGTCACTAAAAGTGTTGCTCAGGGTGATAGCCTTGTGGAGGGGCTGGTGTGACATTCCTCTTTGATACAGAAGAAAGAGGGAAATAACTTGGGGAGCTTTCCTATCACTGCCAATTGCCCATTTCTTTTAGTGGTACTTAGGCAAGTTTCAACAAACTTGTGTAACATCCAAGCACAAAGAGATGTTTCCATTCTAGCAAGGCATACCAGTAATACAACAGAAGCTTTTCTGAAGCACCTTTGAATGCGGACAAAAAGTGAAAGAAATGTTCCAGACTAGTGCATGCTGTTTGTGTTCTACACAGCCTTCACTTTCCTTATTTTTAAGGTTTAAACTCTGCTTTCTTTAAAGGGATATTTGGGTAGCTATACTTCTGCTGTGAGGTGATACAAAATTCAGAACAGCTACATACTGGCTGTTCATTAGGTTGTTATGTGGTAGGGAGGCATTTAATAAACCCAGTAGAGCCTGTGCTTCAAAAGTTCTGACTTGCTGTACTGGTTGCCCACTGCAGGCAGACCCTGGATGGATATGGAGATACATAGATAGATAGATAAATATATTACTCTCTGCTCTGGTTAAAATCGTGCAAGGCCTTTTCAAAATAATCCCTGCCACTTCTTTAAACAAAACTCAGAATTAGTCTGTTTGGCTTGGTAAATAGGTGTGTATTTTAAAAGTAGAAAGTTCTCATTTGAATTGGGAAGTAGTCTCTATTTCAACTGTTAGCGTTGGTCTGTTTGCCTCCAAAGACCTGTTACTTTCCTCTTGTGTTTGCTTCTTGCTGTTTCCGTCCCAGCAGGATATCTGTTCTGGAGTGAGAAAGTCCACCCTTTTTTGGAAAACTTTTTAATAAAAAAAAAGTGTTGGTTTAACTTAATTTCTGCAGTGTTGCTTATTTCCAAGGCTTCACAGCTCTGTACAGTAGAAGTCTGCTTTGTGAACGATAGACAAGCAAACAAATCTAAGTGTTTAAGAGTTTATGCCAGCTGAAGGAGCTTGAAATGAGAAAAGCTTGAAAGCAACCAAATCAATGAAGAAGTAGTGCTGTACACACAGAGGTTTGGATCTCAAGCTGGGTTGTTTCTCTTCAAACAAATACACTGTCAATACTGTACATTTTATATAAGAGCCTTTTATCCTTGAACACTGCAGAGTGCTTTACAAAAATACCCCTATGTTTACCAGGGGATGTGGCTCCCCGTGGGGTAAAGCACTGTGTTTCAAGTGTCAGGCAACTTGCTCAACAGTTTAGCACAGGAAGAGAAGAATGTTCCATCTGAAGAGAACCACTGTAGGGTGGATTTATCTAGCTGCTGTGGGATTTGGCCAGGATACTTAAATAGGTGTTGCTGCTTCTACCTCTGTGAGCAGTGCATCACTGCAGTCACGCTGTGTTGTATGGGATCGACACAGGAGTCTCCATTGCCACTTTACCTTCTTCAGGGTAGGTAGTGAGTGAGTGGTTACTTGGGCTGTAGGCAGATATTACTTGCCTGTATCAGGCAGTGTATCTTTATTAAAACACTAGTTTGAGGAAGTTGGGGGTTTCAGAACCCTGTTTTCCCTTTTTCTTCCAGCAGTTTCCACCCCTGGTACTCTTAGCGGAACGTGCTGCGTACTTGGTGTGGAAGTGCTGCACAGAGGAGGAAATGGTGTTTTAATGCTCTTCATGCATGTGGTGGCAAAGAGTTTGTAGCTTTTGGTAGTGTCTCATCATCAACATACTATGGTAGTCAAAATCAGCCCAGGTTGTATCCAACAGTAATAAATTTGGTGTGCACAGTCTAAAAATTGATATTTTTCAATCTGAATGGATCACACCTAGTCTGTACACTTCTAAATTAGAGCACCCACCTATCCAGTTCTGCACATTGTTAGCAAAAGAGGTGGATTGTTAGCATAAAAGAAGGGAATGGAGGAGAAGAAAAGGCAGATTGCTGCCTGGCTGAAGAGAAAAGGTGAGAGAAAAAAAATTGATAAAACAAAACTTGGCAATTGTGGGGAATGGACATAATAAAAAAGGATGCACAGATATGCTGCTAAAGTTGTGTAAAACCTCTCTGTTCTGGGCAGGGCTAGAGAGCTGAGTAGGCTCTGAAGAGATGATAGGAAAGGGAACTGCATACTGTGGGGTAGGCAGGACCCTATTTATGCTGTCAAGGAAATATGAATTGAAAACAGGACTAGTGTGCTGATATTTTGCATTAGGGTTGTTTTTCTGAAGCCCTACTTGCCTGGACACTGCTAGAAAGGAATGGCTGACTTTTTATTCTTTCTTTTCTTTTACTGCTTCTGTGTACATTGGGAAACTCCTGTCCTATAAGATGGGCAACTGTGTACTTACATGCATGCTTAGTTTTAACACATAAATAAACCATCCCACTTGGTACTGAATTATCTTATTCTGTTAAACTGTTAAGACTTTTATGGTGAGCCCCCCACCGCCCCTCCTCTCAGCAAGTATGACTTCCCAAACTGCGTCAGTGCCTCTGGTGCCATCATTTGGCAGGAACTGCAGAGGATGCAGCCAGAAGCTCTCAGAAAAGCCAGAGACAGTGTTGGTTTTTTGTGGCATGCTTAGTTTCCACATGACTGGGACCAAAAGATCCAAGTTCATGTACATCTTGGGTCTCTCAGCAACTCATCCCCCTGTTGCCAAGGTGCTCTGCTGATTCAGGCAACCTTTTAAATCAAATGCTTTTTGCTTATTGGTCAGCTCTGTATGCTTTTTGTTTTGCAGATACAAAATGTTTCTCTTCTCCTAAGTCATATTTAGAATCACCGAAAATGAAGAACTACAGAGATTCAAGATACTTGGTTCTTTTCAATGGAGGAACAAATAATGTATTAGTTCAGACCTCATCAAGTTTTTACTCTTAGTTCTTTCTAAAAAATTATTTTTAACTCATTCTTTCTGTTATTTTCTGGTGCTGCCATTTTGGTATTTTTCTAGCTGCATATCTCAATGTTCAAGGATGTTTTAATTTCTTGGATATTCCTAGAAATTTATGCTGACATGCAGTAGTCCCACTCTAATGTTTCCTTTTGAGGGTAGGTCCAGTATTTTAAATGAGGAACAGATCTAGATTTGTGTAGTTTCATAAGTATACAGATGTTGCTTGCTTTGTGCAGAAAGATGGACCACACGTGGGAGGAACTTTGCAGTAAAGCAAAATAAGATGTGGTAGGTATTACTGGGTCAAGCCCAAAGCTAGGAATGAGAGAAGAAAAACCCACATCCCTGTTCAGCCATTGGCTTGCTCCATGGACGAGGCATTATCCAGAGCCAGATCTATAGAGCAAGGAATGCTTTTGTTGATTGGGGATGAGGGAGAAGGGGAAGTGAATTGCATTAAATTGTCCTGTCACAGAGGAAGAGTCACAGTTTCTTGAGGGATAAAAGCTTTTAATGTGGTTGTTATTAGAAATAAGGAGACCAACAGAAGTCCAAGCATTTCCTTGCAAAACCAGGTTGACATGCAGCTGAGACAGCAAAAGGTAAACTTCCTGAAAATTCATCTCTAAAGGGTCCAGTTGTTTATTAGATTATGGCATACTGTGAAGAAGGAGAGCAAAGAGCTTTGATTTTGGAATTTGGACATGTCTGGCTGCAGGGGAGCCTTGGTGCAAGGGAACCTGAACCTTTTGTGACAATGACAGGTGGCAACAAATTGATTTCCGGATACTGTGGCACTATTATAGGCTATTATCTGAATTAACAGATAATTAATGACAGAAGCATAGCCTTGCTTAAGTTACTAATATCTTTGTACCTCTGTCAAGAAGGCTTCTCTCTGCAGAGTGATGGGCACAAGACACTGAGGCAGGGCTGAGGTCTGTTTCTGTCAGTACACATGCAAAACCAGGTGAAAGTCAACACGGACATGTTGATGTGAGCTGCAGCCCCACTGCTGGCTGCTGTGCAGATGTACCCTAATGAAGTGTTCTCTCCTGACAGCAATGGTGGCCTGGACCCCTGGTCTGCAGGTGGGGTGACTCAGAACATCACCGATTCCCTCGTGGCAATTGTGATCCCAGATGGAGCCCATCACCTAGACCTACGCAGCCGCAACCCTTTGGACCCCAGATCTGTGCAGCAAGCTCGAGCCTTGGAAATCTGCTACATGAAGCAGTGGATTAAGAAGGCCAGGCACAGCCACTGAAGTGGTACTGCAACGACTGTGGCCATTATACCTCTGCTGGCTTTGCTGGGAGTAGGGCCAAGCGTTATCACACAGTCATTTGAACGTTTCACTCCTGCTTCCTCACCCGTGTTGCAGTGCTAACTATTGCTTGTGCCCATGAGAGAAGCAGGCAGCAGATAGATGGAGAGCATTCTCAGATAATAAACTTTAGTCAAAATGCATGGATTGAGCTGCCTGCTCTGGCTTGTTTTCCTCTTCTGCTCTTCTCAAATGCTTTACCATAAAGAGTTCCTGTTTTAGGCTTGATGCCTTCCTTGCTGAGCTAGGTGGTGGTTGTCCTGACTGCTGGTATATACTGTGGATTAAATGGCAGTGCTGTTGATGAAACTCCTGCTGCCTTCAGTGGGACTGAATTTCAGGCACCCTTGGATGGTATAAACTGTCCGGGCAGGAGCACAGAGATAATGAAGAAACAGAAATCACATCTTACTGTGATGTTTGGTGGAGAGATAGGGAAGGCATGGGGAAACTGGCTGTGTTCTTTGTAAAGAAACTAAGCAGTCCTTACCCTTTGGAATCAGTGCTGGAAAAGAAGTAAATATCTTATTTTTCTTTTTTCTTTTCTCCACACCCCCCCACCCCCCCCATGCCCCCCCAGTTTTCTGGCAGTTTATTAATCAAAGCTGCCTCAGGTGGCTTTTCCATTCTATGCTGTACTGAATGGTCAGGGCTGGGCCCAGACTCACTCTGCTGATAACTGGCTGAGCTTGCACAATCCGCATCAGGGTTTTATTTCTTCCTTTGCTGTTTGTCCTAATTCTGAAATATCTGCCACTGTGATGACAGTTGCCAAAGAAAACTCTGGATATATTTTTTTGTGTGTGTGTATGTGTATATGTGTGTATCCCCCACAAACACTTAGCTTTTTCAAATTGGGAAGCTTTCGAAGCTATTCTCTTGAAGAGACACTTGTGCTGGCTAGATCTTATGAAGTGACAAATAATTGGGGCTGTGCCTTGTGTGGGTTCCTCCCTCCCTCCCATTCTGTGTATTGTTCAAATTCTGCATGATCTGTTTGCTGATGGGTCTTCAATAAAAGCCTTTTTAAAAAAATTGTTTGCGGGACAAACTATTGAAAACACAGAATGCAGCTATCCTCTTGGATCAGCCTAAAGCCTGATGCTGAGCTCAACGAGCCAGGTGCACTGGGCTTTCTGTAAGGCTTCCAAAACAGACAAACTGCCCTGATTCATGAGACAGCATATTTGACATTAATAAATGGCTTGGGGCAGTCCCCTCGTTTTCATTCACACTGAAGCCCTTCTTCAGAAAGGATTCTTTGCAGTTTAAAGGACAACTCTGTTTCAGAAACACTCGGGCAAGGCTTCTTGTCCCCAGACTCTTAAAATTCCAATTCGGTTGAAAAGTTTTCTCAGCTTTGGTGATATGCCTGATAGTTGAGTATTTTCCTAAGACACCAGGTGGCCTTCTCTGTTTCCAGTCTCCTCCCATCCTCTGGGAAGAAAGTGAACCCAACACTGAAATTTTGTCTTTTAAAACACTCCTGTGCATCTTCTTTCCAATAGTTGCAGGCATTTCCTCGGCTTGTGTTGAATATGACATTTATGTTCAGACTCCACAATCTGAACCTCATGCTCTTGAGCAAGGTAATTACTTAAGAGACTATAGAGAATAAGACCAAAGAAGAACCACAGGGGGAAGGGAAGATCTATGTAGAATTTGCCTGACCCCTGCTGACAATCATTTTTCCAAGAGTTTTGATTTTTGGTACTCTGCTATAAATATATTCCAGTCTGTTACTTGTGTACTTTATAATGATAGGGTGACCTTACATTTTTCTGAAACAAATAAAAATTGATTTTTTAATCAAGTGGGTTACAGTCAAGTTTAGAAATACCATTGTATCTTCTTAGTGTTAAGTAGGGTATGGTAATATCCTGGTTTACTGCAAGGCAAGGAACGGAATCTGCAGGAATAAAAGCAATTTGGGTATACAAATGGTTTACCTGAGCAAGGAAGAGCCTGGTCCAACTGCTCCCACCAATTTCTCAGGGTGCTACTCCAAGTGCATATTCTGCGATAAACATTTCTGTGTTGTATGGAGAAAGACATGGGGATATTAATGCATTGGACTATGAACGGTCCAAATTAACAGCTACCATATATTGTTAATCAGATTGTGTCTCCTCCTCTCTCTCTCTCCCCTGCTAGCTAACGAACTTTCTCAGGAAAGAGCTGCTTTGTTCTTTGGAAAACACTTTTTAGTTTCAATCAGCATAAGTAATTTAAGCTTCCATTCCTCTTCACTCTTTTCATGAGCAGAAAAAAATGCCTTTAATAAAGCATAAACCATGCAGTTCGCACATTTTGTACATTTTGAAGTTACATTTAGAGACAAAAATTGTTCAGTGTGGCTTTGTTTGTGGGGTTTTTTGTTTATTTGTTTTTCAATAATCGTACTATTATTCCATTCAGTTTCTGTCTGTAAGACTGATTTAAGTGCATTTTGCATCAAGTTCTTCCTGCTTGGACTAGCTTATGAATTAGGTGACTAGCTTTCTGTTATTTCTAATTGTTCTTCCTTTTTAGTTTTTTTTCCCCTCGAGTAGTTGAAACTTTAGGTCCTACTTACTCTAAGGTTTCAGAATTTATCTCTGAGTGCACATCTCTCTATGCTACCGAGGGACTGTCTGTGATGTTTGGCTACCTCATCTAAATATTAGCTCTCCTGCTTGTTTCATGCAGGTGAGAACAAAATGGGCCATGAGAAATGGCTGATTTCTCTTTCTAGGTGTATGATGATGGGCTGTGCTTCATCTCAGGCTTATGTATGTCCTTGGCATGTGTCATGAATGATTGGAATTTTAAAATGTATGTTTTCTACTCATTGGGGAAAATACAGAAGGAAGAAGAATGAATGATTTCCCCAAAGCATGAATCTTGCTGTTGAAATTTCAGTTTGTATCAATAAAAAATGCACTAGAATAATGAATTGTGAGTTTCTGGAACTGGCTCTTGTTTTGTAAGAACATGGATTTTTATCCCTTTACAGATTTGGAGTTCTGCAAATAGCATTGTCTTGTTTTGTGCTTGACTTTGGTAGAGTGGGAGGAAAACTAGTTAGGGAAATCCTCAAGTTATACACACACAGCAATCAAGTTGCCAGATGGTGAGGCTCTGCTCTCATCCGGTAGTTTCTCACTTCAGAGGTTTAGCTGCCTGGGGAGGAGCAGGTGTATGAACCAGTTGTTCTCTATAGGTAACCATGTTGAATGTAAATCAAGCTAGCTATAGTGGGAAAAAATCCATTTTGTTTTTGAAAGCTTATTGCAGTCCCAAGCAAACACACTTCCTTCATGTCTACGATGGTTGTATGGATGGATCTGTAACACTCCTTGACCTGGCAAGTGGAGGTTTTAACTGGGTTGTATAACCCAAAGAGTTAATTGGGCAGGGCTGAGGCTGCAGAGTCTTGGAGGGAGCTAAATAGCTTCTGCAACTTGTATTTGTAGGTAATTTCAACTTAAGATCATAAAAGGAGACTATAGAAAGGAAGTCCCCTTCAGAAACCAGGAATGTAGATTCTAATCGCAGGAAAAAGGTATGCAAAGGGAGAATCAAGTTTTGTCTCCCATAGTGTCTGTTCACCAAATATGTTGCAGACAAATGTCAATATGCTTTAAATAAAGGGATTTTTTTTTTCTGCCTCTGTTCTTAAGAAGGGTATTTAGCTGTTGTGAATCTAATCTCTAAGGAAACACAAATGACCTAAACAGCTTTATGTATGTTAAAGACTTTGCACATAGACACTCGGTTTAGCTCCTTCCAGCACTAATGGTGGAATCACTGTGTCTTTCTGACAGTTTGGAGGATGCTATGAAACCCATAAACATGGGGTGGAAAGGGCACAGGGGATTGTATCCTCCAAGCTCACATTTTTTGCCCTCCCCTGTTGATTCAGGAGAACACCATTGCTATACTGTAACTAGGGGTGTTCATTCATGAAACTATGTGTTTAGAGGAAAAAAATTAAATATTTTTGTGATAGTTTGAGTTAAAAATAATATGTCTGAAACTTCTCAGGCTTGTTACCCGGTAATACTTGCACCCATAGCCTTGACCAAATTGAAGGAATTACCTGTATTAAAAGACCACCATGGGGACAGACTTGTGCTTGTGTTGGAACAATAAAACAGGTCCTCACAGAGCTGGGTGAGTAACACATTCATCTCATGTTTCCAAAATACACCGCTGCTCCCTAAAATAGAAGCATGTCTGAAGTAGAAACCTTGTATGTGATTTATATTCCTTAAGAATAATTTCTAAATGATCCTTTGGAGGGATTTGTTTGAATCCCGTTATACTTATGTCTCTGTCATTTGCTGTGATAGTGTCACTGGTGTTGATGTTTAGCATATTACGGGGTGGTACTACTGTAGCCTCTGGAATTTTTATAATCTAGCCTCTTTGTGTGTTTTTGAACCAAAGTCTTGGTCTTACAAAAATTACTTCACAAATCCAGCTTCTTTAAGACTGTCTATGTTAAAAAACTTAAATGGTCTGTTTTGGTAGCAGAAAATGTATGTTACCTTGTGTTACCTGAGCAGTGAAGCAATGGCAAAAGATCTGAACTGAAGATGATATCTGGGATAAATTCACAGTGTTTAAGTGCTTTTCAAATTTCCCCTTCTATTGTTAAAAAAAAAAATATTGTGATTTTATCGTTTTAAAGATTCTGGGCAACTGGTATGAATAGATTTGTGCTCCTATATTATTTTGATTCCTTGATTTCACAGTGCTGTCTCCAGCTGTAGAGACATAAGCATTGATGCCCCAAGTCAACCTTTCAATTTCTTTTCCCCCAGCCCAACTCATTTTCACCAGCAAATCTGAAACAATTTGATCCACGTGCTTTAGAGCAGTTTCCTTCTATGTGTCCTTTCAATAACACAAGCCCAATGAAGAAATTGCTTCATAGCATTAGTTATATTGCTAACAGCTAATTGTATTGCTACTCTGGGCCTTGCTGAGGTGGGGACCCACTCTGTCCCCTCTGCAGCCCCATGATGGAGGTCCCCCCAGTCCTGGGGAGTGATGCAGAGACAGCAAATGTCTGCAGCAGTAGAGAGCAAGGATGTGCTGCTTTAGTGTGGAGCACCCCAATGTTTGTGCTCTCCAAGGCAGCAATAAACTGTGTCAGCTGTTGCTTATCTTTCAGTTGGCTTTTGGGTCCCAAATACTCAGCTCAGGAAAATCAGTGGGGTGCTTCAGCTGTAACGTGAGCATCTCCATATGGAAAATGTATGTTCCATAGTTCTCAGTGCTATATCTGAGAGTTTCCTTGGTGGGGAGTGAAGGCTCCTCAGGGCAAGTGAGAGCAACTGCTGCCCAGCTCTCGGGAGCTTTACCCTCCGCTGGTGATTTGCAAAATCTTTCAGTTCAATCCCTCAGTTTTGAAAGTAGGGGCAGTGAAACACTGAGACCAGGAATAGCAAATCCCTTCCGTTTGTCTTGTTGTTTTCTAATGTATGCGACCTCTCTGGGTGGTTTAAGCGGTTTAGGTACTTTCTATAAAAGGGATCTTTTAATGACAAAACTAATGTGATTATCTTACCAAGTGTGAGAGGCGTATTCAAGGTTTAAAGAAAATCTGTTAGAATAGCTGAATGTATCTGCTTAATCCTTTCTCTAATGTGGGTGGACAATGCTCTGGGAAGCAATTGGTCTTTCTTTCTTAGAGTAAATGCCTGGTCTCCAGAGGTAGGAACTTGTTTGCAGCTTTTTATATCCTTACGCTTCACCTTCCAGAGAATACAAAGGCACAGGAGAGAGGCAGAGAGCTTTGAGAGGCCAAGTTTTTCCTCAAATAGTTGGGGGTGTAACCAATACAGGGCCAATTCCGCCAGGCGGCTGAGCACCCTCCGCTCCCTTTGACTGCCACCTGAATAGAGGGTCCTCCTTTTGCCCTCCTGCAAAACCACATTCCCTGCAACATGAAATACAGAAATGCTTTCTCCTTTCTGAGCAGGCAGGGAAGCTGCTAGCAGCTACTTGGATGACAGGACCCTGTCTTTTTTTGTGTGTTGGGAAAGCAGCCTTTCCCATGCGGATTCTGCAGAGGTCCTGCTTCCCATATCGACCCTTTGGAAAAGCTTGCATCTGCTGACAAGTTATTTCAGGGTGCTGCCTGAGCAGGGGTGAACATAGCCGTGCTTGAATGGGAAGGACAGCACAGAGGAGTGATGCTGTGGGATGCAGCCGTAGCTGGACCTCGACTGGTACCAGCCTGGCGTTGCTTAGCTCCTCCACTGGTCATAGATCTCTGCTTATGAATTTTTGATTTCCCCATGTCCATCTGGATACACAGATCTGAGAAACATGAGGAAATACTATTGCCTGCAACAGTTAGCAAGATAAGTAGAAATCCCTACCTTACCAAAGTATTTAACAGAGCAAGTAGTGACCTCAGGAGGTCTCTGGTCCAACCTCCTACTCACAGCAGGGTCAGTTGTGGGGTCAGACCAGGATGCTCAGCGATATATCCAATTAGGCTCTGGAAACCTCCAAGGACAGAACCTGCACAGCCTCTCTGGACATCTTGCTCAACTGTCCACATGGTAGAAAAGTTTTACATCTAGTCTGAACCTCTTTTTTCAGTTTATGTATGCTTTTATCCTCCTACCATGCACCATTATGAAGAGCCCTGCTTTGTCTTGATAAGCCCTGGAGACACTGGAGGCGGCTGTTAGGTGTCCCCAGAGCTATTCCTTTTTCAGGCTGAACAAGTCCAGCCCCGCTATCCTCTCCTCACAGGTCAAATGCTCCAGCCCCAACCATCCCAGTGGTCCTCCACTGAACTTGTTTCAGTTGATCATTGTCTTCTACTGGGAGGCCCCAAACTGGATGCAGTGTTTGATTTGTGGTCACCAAGCACTAACTGGAGGGGGATGATCCCCTCCCTGGATCTCCTGGCCCTGCTCCTGTTCATAGGGCCCAGGAGGCTGTTGGTCTTTTTGCTGCCAGGACACACAGCTGGCTCATGCCCAGCTTGTGAATGGCTGTCCTTTCATGAGTGTGTAAACTCTTCTCTCCAACTTAGTGTCACCTGCAAGACTAAGAAATGCCAAAGAACTTGAAACCTGAGGACAACATAGTTTCTTTTTTATCTGTTGTAGAATATATGCTTGGACTAGTCTTGAAAGCAGTTGTTCTCTAATGTATTTGCAGCATTGAATCATAGAATCACAGCACACTGGGTTGGAAGGTACCTCAAGGATTGTCTGGCCCAACCTTTCTTGGCAGAAGGACAGTCTAGACAAGATGGCCCAGCACCCTGTCCGGCTGAATCTTAAAAGTGTCCAATGTTGGGGAATCCACCACTTCCCTGGGGAGATTATTCCAGGGGCTGATTGTTCTCATTATGAAAAATTTTCCTCTTGTGTCCACCCAGAATCTCCCCAGGAATAGCTTGCATCCATTCACCTTCCTCTTTTCCATGTGACTCCTTGTAAAAAGGGTGTCTCATCTTCTTTGTAGCCGCCCTTTCAATACTGGAACGTGGTGATGAGGTCTCCCTGAAGCCCTCTCTTCTCAAGGCTGAACAAACCCAGTTCTCTCAGTCTTTCCTCACATGGCAGGCTTCCCTGTCCCTTGATCATCTTTGTGGTCTCCTCTGGGCCATCTCCAGCTTGTCTACATCTTTTTGTACAGCGGGGACCAAAAAGGATTGAAAGGATTGTCATTGAAAGGATGACATCTTTCCTGACTACCTTTCTGCTGTCTGCATCACTACATCAATTCTGCCATGGATTCTGCAGCTGAGATCTCACCAGCTGTCAGAACAAGGGAGGAAAGCCCCACGCTTCTCTGCCCCCAGAGCCCTGACGTACATCAGAGCTTTTAGATGTGCCTTGACATTCAGTCACCACAGCCTCTGTGTTGCAATGAAAACAGAGCCCAGTCATTTCTGTGAGGGACTGTGAAACAAGTTTTAACAGTTAAGCGTTGTCCAAACAACTGGGATGGGGAAGAAGAGTGGCCTGGGCTACCTCCTTGCAAACAGCAAGGGATTTCTTTTGGAGGGTGGTTCATATGGTCAAACGAGTCTGAGAGAACCATGCATTGGATCACCATTGTTTTATATCACCATTTCATAGGTGAGGAATTTGGACCAGAGTAAGATCAGAGAGGTCTCAACTGTTTTTCTTCAGGAGGAATTATAAACCTTTTCATGTGATACCACTGCCCAGATCTTGAGCGGTGCTCCAGGGCTGCTCAGCACTCCCAGGGAAGTTATCCAGTACATCTGGGCAGGTGCTGGGGGAGTTTCAGGAGTGATGTCAGGCAAGGCCCGGTGGGTCACTATTTCCAACACTGGGCTTCCTGGAGCACCCAGAGCTCTGCTTCCACACCTGCACGTGCATTAGTTTTGTAGGAAGAAACTCAACTTTTTGCTGCTTCTAACACCCACTGGTGCTTCTCCAAACATCTCACAGATCCACTGGCTGCCCTTAGCTTCTTGGCTGAGACAGGCTCTGGTGATGTGGAGCCCAATTCCTATGGTCCAAGGGGAAAACGGTGGGCCCTAACTCCATGAAATGTGTATATATGTGTGAGCATGCATGGGAAAAAAATGAAGGAATTACCTTCTTCTCCCTCCTTGCAGCCTGCTGATGTGTCCAGTCTTGCAAGCTGGACTCTTTGGCTGCCCCTTCACATTTAACCATGTGCCAGAGAGGAGAGGAGACAAAGCAAAGGATGTAATTTCCTTGCCAGTCCCCCATTCTCAGCCACCATGAATGAGGCCATTAAGAAAAGCCAGGCCCTCCCAGGTCACGCTGGAGGAGAGCGGAGGCTCCCACCTTTCCTCCCAACAGATGAAGTCAGTACTTGCTACGCAAACTAGTCTAATAAATGTCGGGGCAGCGGGAGGTGAGTGCAATCAAGTGCGAGAGCCTGAGTTATAGTGGTAACCTGCTGAATTCCTGGGTCACAAAGTAATTTACAGAACAACCCTAATGTCATTCAATAATTATCCAGACAGCCTGGACCCCGGGGGGCCCACCCTCCTGCTGGGTGTATTATTAATACCATCAACAAGCAGCAGGATGTTGGTGTGAAGAAAAGAACCACAACACAAGCGTGTGAACCTAAGGAACAAATGGAAAATTGTATTAATAGGATATTGTACCGGTCTCTAACAAGTAAAGAAATCTGTTTATCTTGTCCTAGCAAGTCATTCAGTGAAATATTAATGTGTCCCCTTCAACAGTGAAAATTGCTCATGGCAGTTTGCAGCAGAAGGGGAGGAAGATCAGTGTGCCAGTGGCTGCTCATTTATATCTCCCAGCCTCTGCGATAGTCCCCATGGAGACTGAACGGGGGGGAGGTGGTTTCCAAGCACCCCAGAATAATTTAAATTAATATCCAGTGAACAATGTAAACCTTCTCTTTGACGTGGCGTGGGAATAGGCAGTCACAGTGCTCGAACTGGGTCAGCTGGAAAGGAAGGTAATGCCACAGCCCAGGATTTGATCAGCGGTGTAAGCCAGGGGCTCGACCTCTGCTATCTCAGTCCCTCCCTTCTCCTCCCACCCCCCACCCTCCAAAATGTCTAGAAATGGCAGCAGAAACTTCTTTTTGCGATTAGAGACTTCCTAGGTGAAGGGGACGTATATAAAACCTGAGAGCAGGTGTAGAGGGCAATGTCTTCTGCAATGTGTATGGACCCTGGCACATGGGTGCCAAGGGATGCAAGTGTTGACAGGGTTGCATGGCCACAGCTGGGATTTTAAACCAATTTACATCACCACTTTGGGTTTTGTGACCCTTCCTCACCCAACTGAAGCTCTATTTGGCCTAAAGGTTGCTGCAAAGGTGCAGTAAGGAATTACGTGGGCAAAGCCTGAAGTGAATCAAGCCTGAAGTAACCTGTGAGTTGTTTCTCAGCTGGGAAATGACAGTGGAGGGCTACTTACTACCTTGCTTTGATCTGGTACACACTGCTGACAAACAGGCAAGAAAAACCTCCGTGGCTTTGACCCTTCCTCATGCAGAGGAGCACATAGTTTATTTAAACATGGGGGTAAATGTTTCTCAAGGGAATTTAAAAGATCAGAGAAGGCTTCCTGGCAGAAGTTGATGTTGGTTGGCAGAATATATTTTGCCTCAGAGCTGTTCTCATAACACGGTAATAGAGCTGGGCTCTTGCTTCAGGCACTACCTGAGATGGTAGACCCCTGTCCCCGTTTGATCCACCGCACGTGTGGGAGATGATAGGTCACCACCAGTGACCGGGAAGCGACGTTGTGTGTGGGGTGCCCTGCTCTGCATGGAGCCCTCCTGGAGCATCACTCTGATCACAGGCGGAGGTTGTTACCAGAGTAGTAGCATCAACACTTTGACTTGGGGTATGAGGTGAACTCAGCGGTTCTCTTTGGTCCTCAAAAGTGCAAAATGAGTAAATCTCCACAAAATTGTACAGCAAAAAGAAGCTGGCGATGTGGAGCTGCCTGGGGGTAGGCAATACCCTGCAGCAGTGCACTGGTGGACCAGTTCATCCTCCACTGGGAGTGCCTGTCATGCGAGGAGTGAATATAGGTGCATCCACAGAGCTGCCTGGGTCCGTGATCCAACAAAGCACTTACGGCTGTCACGAGACTCGCTGGCTCCATTGTCAAACAAACTATAACCACTACCAGACCAGGGGCTGCCAGAGCACCGTCTGGAAGGCTGTCACCTCCCCACTGGAGACAGAGTAGAGCAGTGCCTGGGACTAGTCTTCACATTTCCTATCAGAAAACGAAGCACACAGGGTGGTTCCCCTTTTCCATCTGTCACAACTTTGGCCAATTCACTGCTTTTTCATAGATCAGGTAGAATTCAGATGGCTGTTTAACTAAATCAGATTTAAGCAGAGGTCCAGCAGCTGCTAGATGTCCATCTGCTCAAGAGAGCTGCTCCTGAACCTGAAAAGCCACCAGACTGAAGAGCCCCAGAAGTCCAGTAGGAAGGCATTTAATGTGTTTGGGCAGTGCACAGATAGACAGTCCTATAACTGGATGGATGACCCATCCAACCTGACCTTTAACACTTCCAGGGATGGGGCATCCATCCTGCTATAGGATTGACTGTCTCTTCCAACCCAAACTATTCAATCTATGGAAACACATGCAGATGGCATCTCTGGCTGGGAACTGGGGAATCTAGGATCAGTAAGTGTGTCCTACACCCATGGTGAACAGCCACAGCCTGAGGTTTAAGAAGGTCAGCCATACAACTTGTTTTGTGGGCCACAAATGACTCTTCTTTCTGTGGCTTTTTTCAATGTTTGGCCAGTTCTCTTTTTCAATTTTCAGTTTTGCTTTGCTTTTACACTGCCAGTGCCCAGCTGGCAGACAGGAGGGCCACAGAGCACTGCCAGCATCGATGACAGGAGGCACGGAGGGCTCTGATGTTACTTTTAGACTCCAGGCCCTTCCTCGTGTTCACAGTTTAGCAATAAATTGCTAGTGACATCCATCCCCCCCATCTAACCTCCCTCCTTGACTTCTCCCACACACACCACTGCCAGAAATGACTGTAATTTTGTGCCTGTGCTGCTTTTCTTGATGAGATCCGGAAAAAAAAGGGGTGAGATGCGTTATTCTGATCTTATCACTGTTGCTGACTAAGAACTGGATCATCGAATACTTCTATTTTCCCTTTTGTGCTTATGCACGGATGTTGCTGCTGATATTCCCTGAATTCCCCTGAAAAATAAAGAGTGTTTTATCCGTATTCCCCCAGTACCTAATACAAATGCAAATCAGCTCCAGGCGGTAAATGTTGGTTTGTTTTTTTTTTTTTTTTTCCTGGCTGCCCAGCATCACTTGGCGGGTCTTTTCTCACTTGTTTCTTTTCCTCCCTTTACTTTAGCTGGTGTGTCCGATGGGAGCTCCACAGGAGGGTCAGAGACCTGCTCCATTCCCACACCTCTGCCCTCCTCTTCCTCCTCCTCCTCTTCCCGCTGCCCAACTTGTTTAAAGCCTGTTTATTAACCCCTTTAGCAGAAAGAGCTGAAGGGCTAAAAATAAACCAGAACTTGCTCAAATTCCCTAAAATAATGGCTGAGTGGGCCACACTGGTCCCAGATGAGAACATTTGGGCACTTTATGTTCCTGTTTTGCTGCCTCTCTGCAGGGTTCATCTCCTGGACAAAATCAGGTAGGCCATCACAGCTGCAAAGGGCCAAGATCAGAGGGAAGAAGGTGATGCTGAACTTTCCCATCACTTTAAATAGGTCAGTGCTTTTTAGGTGATAAAATACTTGACAGAGGGACTCCTAAATCTCCCATGAGTGGGATCTGAACAAGTGGGATTTTAACCAGCGAGGCTGGTGAGAGTAACTGGTGCTTTAAACCCTTAGACCAAAGCAGGTGTCTACCCACTTAGAAAATTCATGCACTATTTTTTAAAAAGTACAAATAGTCAGTAGACTAGGCTGCCAGGTTAAGCCATGCCTGACATTTCTTCTTCTGTAATTGGCACATTTTCTTACATGTCCAGATTTCAGACTGGTGCAGACTCTGTGCCCTCAGGGTCTCTGGACTTTTTAAAAATAAATTAATTGTATTTAAAGCTACAGCTGAACAGATCTGCACGTTATGTCAAGTGCACACAGGCTTACTGCAAGGAGATGTTAAAAAAGAGACAACAACATCAAAATTCAGCTCCAGCCATGCAGCAGAAGGCAGCCTCAAGCCCTGTGAGCCTGGGCTAAGCATCACTGCCAGGGGCAGTCACTGGCGTATTCAGGGTCCATCTCTTCCTCCCATGGGTTTCAGACCAACCAAGCACTTAAATATACACTTCACTTCAAGTGCACGAGCAGCTCCTGCTTACCAAAATGTTCTTGCAGTCGACTTGGCATTTAGGACGTCCCAAGCGAGGGGCTGGTGAAGCCCCCGTGGGGCCGAGGGATGCCGCTCCCTTCCCCTCGTGGGCCCACCAAGGGGCTCGGGGTGCCGCGGCTCTGCTGAGCCCGTGGGCCTGGCTGCGTGTCGCGGTGTTTGGGCACACGGGGTGGCCAGAGCTGTCTGCTGGCAGGGACCGCATGTGGCTGGGAAACACGCGGGGCCCAGCCCGTCCCCCGCACCGCTCCCTTCCCATCGCCCATCTGCCCAGCGCTGATACGTAGCAGCTTGTGCTGCCCTGAACGCCGCAGCTGAGCTGGTTCCTAAAAAAAGACCTCAGAGTTAAAAAATTCATTTGTGTGGGTTTCCTTTTTTTTTTTTTTCTTTTCCTCCCCCTTTTCATCTTCTTTCCCGCTGCTATTCATTTAGCATGAAATAACCTTCCAAATCAATCTGGAAGAGAGAATTTGAAACTGTTGCCATTTCCCCATTGCTAATTACTGGTTTGAAATCCCATTCCAATGGCCCTGAATACAGTCTGATGTTCCTAAGCTAAATGCCTACCAGGTATTTTCCCTGACGGGCCTTTATTTTCCTGCAACACCCCCTGCTCCCACCCCCAGTCCTGGCTCGCTGGTTAGCTTTTAATGGGACAATAGCGTCTCCATAGTACGTCTTGTTTCCGAAGCAGAGCTGTGTTTTGGCAGGAACCAACTGCTGCCGAGTTTCACAGGGCCGGCAGTGCGATTTGGTACTCACGGACCCAGAAATGAAGCAGTTAATTGCCCTACTGGGAAGGAGGAAATTTCTTGTAAAAATCCAGAATCTGGTTGAACAATGTGGCCTTTTCTTTTTCAGCCTTGGAATCAAGCCTGGCTGCCCTTGTAAACAAAGGAAGGAAAGAATCACTGAACCAACCCAACACATAAAAACTGACCATGTCTGTCTTTGAAGTTGCCTTTACGTTGTTTGCAAAACTTGGGATTATAGAGGGTTTTTTTTCTTTTTTTTTTTTTTTAAGAAAAAGGGGGATGGGAGTTAAGGGAAACTTTTTCTTAAACAGAGCAGAAGTCATTAATTAAGTATCCCATTCATCCCTGAGGTACCGGCTCATCAATCAGATTTCTTATTAGCATTCTGATGACCCGCCTGACCCCCCGTCTCTGTACTGTCTGCATGACGACATGGAAAACCAGACCACACACCGAATGGAGGAGGATTATTCAATGTTTTTCCTTACTCTGGTCAGGGTGGGGACGGAGCCAGGAAAAGGAACGATGACTGACGTCGTTGTTTTGGGTTGAGGCAAGTCAATAAGCGGCTCCTGGAGAAAGAACCCTGAGAGCTGGAGGGGGGGACATAAGTGATGTCCCGGTGGGTTTGCTGATGCGTGCATGGGGCCGCTCGGGGGCTGGGACCTACGGCTTGGTGCCATCAAAAGGTCTCTTTGCTCCTGTCGTGGTCACAGTAGCCTTAAATCCAGAGTGAAGAACAGGATTTTAGCGTAGTGACCACCATGGACACCACCTTGGGTAATCCCGGTCAGGAAACGATTGGCTCCTGAAAATGTGCTGGTATCTTCAGGCCCTCTGAGTGGGCTGTGTCCTCAAGGTGGGTAGGGATCCCACATTACCAGTCCTCCAGCTTTTCTCCTCCTAGTTTATTCCAATTACAAGTAATTAGCTGATTACATCTTTACACAACCGCTTTTGGGCAAGTTTTTGCATTGAAAAAAAAAAAAAAAAATGAGAGGACAGTGACAGCAGCAAGTTATGAGGCGTGCACATCTTTTCTTGAGAGAAAGTCAAACTACAGCAGCCCCTTGCTTGGCATGGGAATTTGCCCACGCACGCACGTGCACGCACATGTGCAGGGCACACAGCCACGGCTGGCCCTGACGGTCGCTGGGGGAGGCGGTGGTCAGCGGCGGGAGGCAGCAGTGGGACATCACGAGCTGCTCGCCGTCGCGTTTGCGGGGCTGCTCTGCGGAGCCGCGTGTCAGGGAGGAAGAGAGGCAGCGTGAATGATGTGCCTGTGCAACTGCCGTGGCGATGGACACAGGAATACGGTGCTGCTCTTAGGGCAGCTGGTTAGCAAGGGCTCGCTGAGATTTATCAGTCAGATTGCTTCCACCAGGTGTCATTCTTAAAATAAAAAATTCTGACTTTGTTTTTCTAACGGGGGGCTGTTTCCCTGGCAAGATAGAAAATTACCTGTTTTACTATTTCCTACTATTTGTTTTTTCTCTTTCTCCCTTTTTCAAAAGCAAAAGTATAATGTTGTGTGTGGCAAATAGAAAAAGAAAAACTGGAAAATGTAGATGAAACTGTACAAATTTTATAAAATATTTGGGTGATGTAATTAAAAAAAAAATTATTCTTTTTGATTTACTTTAGTTTGAAGGGGTTGTATCTGACCAAGTGTGATATACTCTCATTTAAGTCTTACAGCCCTGGATAGTTGCCATCACAACTCATCTCTGAATTTAGGGAATATTCCCTGACCCACATCAGAAACTGGTAGGGATTAGGCACCTTTAGGGGTGTGAGCCTCAAGGTTTGGCCCAACAAGAAATGTCCCTCTGGGCAGGAAATGATATCTGCTTTTCAGCTAAAATCCCAATGGATAAAACATCCTTGCCTTTGGGACTCATCCTCAAGGCAGAGGGTTGCCGTCACAACTGAAGGGGACATCAGGGAACATCTTGGAGATGCAAGGACATTCATCTGTCATTGCTGATGGAGGAGATGGAGAGGGTGGAAGTGAGAGGGGGCAGCCATTTGGTCTTTCATGTTAAATTCCAAAGCAGCACTGGGAGCAGATACCTGTAACCAGAGCTTCCCTTCCCAGACACTTACCTTTGGCATGAAGCTGCAGGAACGCTTCTGCTCTCTGTCCCACTGGATCCTGAATTAACAGACACCAGTGTGAGGGGTGCAAGCCAACTTCATCTGCTCTGTGTTTTTAAATAAGCATTTGATTTTCCTTCTGCTGCATAGTGAAGCTTGGGGAATTTCATAGTATCATCTGAGATTTTACTCCATGATTTCTCTGCTATTGTAGAAGCCCAGACATGGACATTGCAGGTCTCCTCTCCCTTCCTGAGGAACGTTACAGTTGTTGATTTGGTCTTCTGCTGGAGTTTATTTCCTGTGGTCCAGGGTATGCAATGGCATGTGAAATGGATGCTCTACAGACCCTTCTGAACTGGATGTCTGCTACAGCAACTTCATGTCCTCTCCCTGACAGAGGCCAGAGGAGACCCTTGGGAAGAGCTATAAGAATGGGGTGAGCACAGAGCAACACTCCCCCCTAGACTGTCCCCATCCTCCTTCAGTTCATGGCTTGGGGACCTCTTACTGTGTAGCTGTCTGGGCTTCACTGACCCAGATAGTGTCTTCTGGTCCTGTATGAGCCCAAACACATACCACCCAGGCAGCCCCTGTGGTCTCAAGTGCCCAATTTTGTCTAATGTCTTAGGGGCATAACCAACCCCACCTTGGCCAGTGACTATGGACAGGATGAACTGGGGCAAGGATTAGGGCAAGCCATAAATCAAACTACTAGTCAAAGTAGCTGGAAACCAGCCCCCTGGCTACCAGCACAAATATTCTCCATGTGCTCAGAAAGGGATTGGTGTATCCCAGGCACTTAAAAAATGGTCATATTTTTACTTGGTGATGGGAAGAACTGGGGCGCTTAGACAGGCAGCCCTTCCAGGCATGCTGATGGTGCCTGGCCCAGGAGGTCCTCACAAAGTCACCTCTGGTCTCAGCTCCCTTCTGCCCATAATCCAGATGAGTCCTAAGGAAGCATTACCCCCTTGGGTTATGGATGGGCCTTTCTATATGGCCCTTCATGTCATGGGGCAAATCATGGACTGTGGATATCAGACTGTGAGGGTCATCTCCACCCCTCCATCACAGCAGATTACTGGTGTGTATTTTGCATCTGGGAAACACAAGAAGTAATTAAGCCTATTACATATTGAATTATAAGGGTATGGTTTAGATCTTGACAATTAAGTCTAGTTTTCATGGTCCTTGTTAACCAAAGTAGCGCTTGATCTAGTTCCTCCCTGAGGTATCTGCTATGGCCTGTGACTGTCAGTGGTCTTTGTGTGCTCTCTGCCACGCTATTCAACACTCAGTGTATTTTGAATTTAGATCAGCTGAAATGTCAGATATTTCTCTGATGATGTCATTTCTTCCAACAGAGTGGCCTGGGAAGCAGCAAGTAAAAAAAAAAAAAAAACAGGGAAGGAGGAATGTGTCTTGTGTAGATACTGTCACAAAAGAGATCAGATGGGGAGAGAATTGCTGTGTGGAAGATCTAAAAAATGCACAAAGAGTAGTGAGGAAAAAGGCTCAAATCCCTTCCATCTCTCAGAGTTCAACTGGGTACAAGTTTGGCGGCTGCTGATCTGCTGCTGGACCATCTGACACAATGATCAGATGCCGTTTGCAAAGCCTGCATAAATTAAATTCCATGTACATGGAACAAATTTAAACAGGATCTCTGGTGCCAACAGCTCCTCTTATCACTTTGTAGCCTGTCACGTTCCCTGGCAGATAATCACCATGACTAATATTTATCTGACACAGCCAATTTTGCTACCAAAATCTGTTTTCTGACCTTAACTGACTATTCACAGAAATGACAGTCCCCCCCTCCAATAGTAGAAATGCTAACAAATCTCTCCTATGAAATAGATGACTTTTGGGGACACTTTATAAAGTCAAAATAAGATGCAATGAGTGCCCTGGAGAGCTGAATGGAGGGGCTGTGTGCTTTTTATTTCTCCATCTTAGTATTTGTGGTAGTCTCCTTCATCTGATTTATTTATTTTGTTGTTGTGTGTTGCATCTTCAAATGTAGAAAGACTTTGTGCAGTTGGATTGCCACACTGAAGAAAGAGCTACCTGCCATGCTCTTCCTATCCACCTCGACTTCTACTCTTTCTTTCTCTGCTGTGTTTTCACGAGCTAAGGAAAAGCTGGTACGAGTGTTTGGTGATGCAGTGAAGGGCACTGGGGAATTGATCAGGGTTCAGATGAACCTGGCAAGATGGGAAAAGGAGAGGTTTACCTCTGAGCAGCTCCTCAGGCTTTTCACCATGGGGCTGCACATGATGCTGGCTCCAGACGTGCTGGGAGCTGGGCTGAGGCAGGAGAACAAGGAAGGACCAGGGCAGATGCACACATGTCTGCCTGTGGCTCGTTAGAAGGTTTCTAATGAACAGGACTCTGCTGCCCAGACCAATACCCTTTAATGATCCATGTTTCTGTATATCTCCATTCAAGTCATGTGCACTGTGAATCCCCAGTTTGTCCTCTTCGGACTGACACAGACTGGGCAGGAGGGCAAGAAGCACTTGCTGGCTAGATAGAGGAACCATTATCCACAGTGACTTTTTTAAACACCTGAGAGTTAACATCTTTCTCAAGAACTGAGTTTCAAGTGGATCTGCCCATCCCTTCCAAAAGTCTGGTTTTTGTTTTTTGGGGGTTTTTTTTTGAGTCTTTCTGCCCTCTTTCTCCTTCTGATTCTTCCTCCATGACACCCATACTGTCCCATGAACCCACACCGTGCTTCTAAGGAAAATCCACCTTTATATAGTGCATATGGGCCCTGTGTTCACTCTGTAGTCGTTCAGTCCTCATGGTCCTCACCTGAAGATCAGAGCTGAAGGCCTCAGACTGAAGAGGGATGGGTTAAAGATAGTCTCTTGCAAAAAAATTCTCAGATTTCCTTCAAGCAGGACTAAATAACCTGCCTTAGGGCAAAATTGAGGGCACAATGCTTTTATTTTCATATCTTGCATGTCTGGTTGTTTGTGAGGGGTGCCAGGCTCAGAACTGGCTCCAGCCATTGGCAGAAATGCTCACCCTGTGTGTGTCTCAGGATGTAGCCTGAATCCCCTCATCCCTCATCATTTCCCAGTGGTTTCTCTTCTTCCTCCTTGTGCTGCTACAAGAAGACTGAATTTTGCCTATATTGATGACTCTCCCCACCCAAGTTGAACGAGTTCTCCATATTCCCATTCAGATCCTTCTTAAAAGTCCCTTCCGTAAGCTCAAAAGAAATAATTCAAAACCCTACCCTCAGAAAAGATATTGCCCTTCCTCACCTTTGTTTTCCTAGAGCACCTATCCATATCATCAAATCTTACCATATCTGGCAACTATTTGTTGTAGCATCTGTACATTCTTAGCATGAGGCTAATTATGTATATTTTTGAGATCTTATTAAGCTTGTTAAACTTAAAAATGGGGGTAGGAGGGATTAGATGACTTGGAGAATTTGGAGAGAGAGATTCTCTGTGTTTTCTCTCTTTCCAACTTTGGTTCCAGTCCAGTTTAAATCTGCAATGAACAGAAACATTTAATTGCTGGGACTTTTCACCTCACACAGGAGTGTGGTGACCTCCAAGTGGCTAAAAAGCATTTTCAGGACATTTTGAGCCACTGCCCTGCACTGCTTTGACACCTGTAGCTCCAAAGGATCTTGGCCCAAGCTGACAGATGCCGAGTTTTTCAGAACTGGATGGGATTAGTTTGGTTAGATTGATCATGGGACCTTCCTTCAAGGTCAGTGGGAAAACAGTCCAATCACAAGGCAGGATCTCTAAAATAGGGCAGAAAAGTAACTCCGGAGCTGCCTTTTTCTTTCTACTAACCAGAGAGTTGAGGGTGTGTTGAGGTTTGAGACCAGAGGGCAACTGAGCACGATGCATCCACTCATTCACCCCTTTCCCCCCAGTGCTAGGAAGGCTAAAATGAAGCAAAAGCCTAGGGAATCGAAATAAGGACAGGGAGAGGAGACTCACCCATTATGGTCACAGGCAAAAGACAGAGTTGTTAGGGGAAGAAAAATAACATCACTTTAAGTCAAACACTAACAAAAACAACAGTTAAGATACAGAATGGGACAGTGAGAAGCATCACCAAACCCCCAAAACACCTACCCCCACCCCTCCCTTCTTCCCAGGCTCAGGTCTGCTCTCTCCCTCCTCCTTCCCAGCAGCGCAGGGGGCAGGGGATGGGGGTTATGGTCCATTCACCACTTCTCCCTCCTTTGGGGGGTAGAATGCTGCACATCCCTCCTCTGCTCTACATGGCTACCCTCTCATGAGAGAGAGTCCTCCATGAACTTTCTCTGGTGTCAATCCTTCCCACGGGATGCAGCTGTTCTCATGCTCCTCTGCCATGGGTCACCCCCACATATTGCAGTCCTCTCAGTGCCGAGCCACAACAGTGGGGGACACTTCTCCCCTCAGAGTCCTGGCTTCCTTTAAGCAAAGCTGCCTGCTCTGGTGTGGGCTTCTCTATAGGCTGCAGGTCAGCCTCTGCTCCACCACGGACCTCCACAGGTGGCATGGAGGCAGCTCTTCCATCTTACCACAGGATACAGGGGGGTTGCTGCTCTGGCACACCTCCCCCTCTTCCTTCTCCTTCCTTCTACTGCCTTCGGTGTCCGTCCTTCTCCCAACTCCTCCTCACAAGTCCCAACCCCATCCTCCTAGGTCCCCCTTCTTAAATACTTTATCACAGAGGTGCAGCCCTCATCACTAATTGGCTCAGCCTTGGACAGAGGTGGGTCCAACTTGGAGCCAGGGGAGAGTTCAAGAAGCTTCTCACAGGGGCCACCACTGTAGCCCCCCTCCCCTGTTACTAAAAACCCCCACCACTGGGTGAGAAGCTCATGTGGGGTCCTCTTCAACAACCATGACCAGTGGCTTTTGGGTCTTTTTTAATCGCTTGCCAGTGTCTGTATTTGTCAATCTGGTGGGCAGCATCTTGTGGTCCTTGTTGAAGCCCTTTGTCGTGGTTTGAGCCTGGTCGGCAGCCAACCACCCCACGGCCGCTCACCCACCCTCCCACCTACCTGGGAATGGGGGAGGGAATTGGAGGGGTAAAAGGGAGTCTCGCAGGTTGAGATAGAAACAGTTTAATAATGGTAATAAAATGAAAACAATGACAGCAATAGAAAATATAAACAGGCAATGCACAATGCGATTGCTCACCACCCGCTGACCAATACCCAGCCCGTTCCCAGCTAGTGATCCCAAAGTACCAAGATCCCACAATCGTGATCCCCGAAGCAAGAGAGAGAGAGAGAGAGAACCCCTTCCCAACTGCTCCTCCTCTATTTAGTGAGCACGCCGTTCCGTGATATGGAATATTTCATTGGCCAATTTGGGTCTGGTGCTCTGTCTGTGCACTGCTCCCTCCCTGCTTCTTGTGCACTTGCACATGTGCAGGACATGGGGAGTTGGAGAGTTCTTGAAATCTCAGCAGCAGCCAAAAACATCAGTGTGCTATCAGCATTCTTCTCATACTGAACCCAGTGCTGAATCTAAAACACAGCTCTATTCTAGTTATCAAAAAGGAACATTAACTCTATTCCAGCCCAAACCAGGACACCTTACAGAGGTGAATTATGGCTGTGGGGACGGCTGTGCCCGGGTTTGGGATGCAAAAAATTTGGGTTCCTCCTGGGGCTCCCCATGGAGGGAGCACTGAGACCCTCACACGGGTCACCCGAGGGAAGGTGGGCAGCGTACAAACCTCCATCCTCCAGCCGGGAACGCCCTGGGAGCCCCAAAAGGAAGATGAGAGAGTTAACACACAGAAAGGGCAAAGCTTGAATGTCTTGATCAAAATCCAAGTCTCTGAGAAGAGCGCTGCCAAAAATCCACCTCGCACGAACTCAGCAGCCCCCAACACGCGTGGCGGTTCCGACACGCTAAGCAGGAGCGGCCACGTTCCCACCACCGGGCGTGGAGCGATATGACGGCGTGCCAAAGGATCTTTAGGGGCTGAGAGAGGGGGGGGGGAAACCCTGGCATAGAATTTAAAATGTGCTCTAACCTTTTCTGCAAACTGAAAGCAAGAAAAATGCTCATAAAACTACTCTTTGTGCCCAGAAAGAAGTCCGTTTTTATACTGTTGCTAAGTTCCTTATTGTTTTCTGACTGTTTTTTGTGTTTCTGTGGCAGCCTTTTCTGTGGGCCTCTTTCAGTGACTTAGCTATATTGGCCTGCAGATAATTAGATCAGTGCTATCATTTTCACTGTCCTTTTTCCTCTGGGGCTATTTGCATGATAATGGCAGTTTGTGCAACTCTTTCCCTCCGTCTCCGTCTCTCTTTTAACAAGACACCATTTCTAAACATGAAATAATTCAGGGAACAATCTTCAAATGGCTCTGTTAAGAAAAGACTGAAAACATCTGGTTAAAAAAACTTTCCTGGTAACCAAAAATCCAATATTTTTGTTAGCTATAGCTTTCAAAACACGTCTTTTTTAATTTTTACAGTATTTTTAGTCTATATGTATTTGCTGTATGCAAATCTCCTAACCACAGTATACTCCCACTCTGGGTCTATATGTGTATATAATGATTTATTATGTGTTTATCTGGATAATTTATAGACAAGGTGTTAGGATTTAAACTCTTTATGAATCCTATGAACATTTAAAAGGTAGCTGTGCCCCACAGACTGGTTTTGAGCTCCTCTTGCCGTGAATCAAGTCTTCAGTTCAGCAAGATATGCCCAAATCTAAGCATGAGAGTAAGCCCACTGAAATCCAGAGGTTGACTTGGGTGGCTGACACTTGTGTCATGATGATTTAGGGTCTGGGGCTTTCCATGTGAGAACATATCGTGGCCAAGGGTGGGCCAAAGAAGTGCTTTGTGCAGGAGTAGGGACTCCTGCCGCCCCCAAGTCCTGCTGACCAGTGGCCATCTCAGCCTTCAAACTGTGCTGCACCAGCAAGAAGGTTATTTTTGCTGTAAGAAAGGGGTCTTGGATCCAATTCCTGCTCCTGATGAGATTAAACTCCTTGCAGACATACATCCACAGTGGAGAAAATAAATGGTGAAAAAAATAAAGGGAGTTAACAAAAATTGGTGCTGGTATCAGGAGATCATGGAATTCATCTGAGATTTGCTGATTTGCCCATGGCAGCTCAGTAAGGGGCGTCAGCTGTGCTACATCCAACATGGATCTGTCTTTTTTGACACGGATCTGTCACAATGGCAAAAACATATACCTGGTTCAGCTCCAGGTCTCGGAGGCCTCCTCGGAGCAGACCAGTGCTTCAGTGGACAGGTGGAGAGGTTGGGAATAGAAAATCGTATTTGCCTCTTCAGTAAGCTTATTAAAAACTTCTTGAACCTTTCTCATGGGCAGTTTTTAATAGGCAAAACTGCTCACAGTTTTGATAGAATTTTCAATTTAAAATAAAGCAATTAAAAATTCCAAAGTTGTCTGTTTTTATGAAAAAAAAAAAAATCTTGGAAAAAACCCAGAGTTTAACTGTTTAAATACTGGGACATGGTGCTGACCAAAATTTTTAAAGATGACCCCATGCTGCAAATATCTCATAAAAAGTGTAACACAGCAGAAAAAAAAAAAAAAAAAAAGAAAAAAATTTCCTTTAGGTAACTATCTGTGAGAATTGGGGCCTATTGTTGTCTCTCAGGGGGTCACACAGCTCCCACCATTGCAGCACCCCAGTCCCAGTTGTCTCCCTGGCATGGACATGGATGAGATGGGTCCAGAGCAGCTTCCATAGGCAGAGGCCACCTTGTTGCCAGTGTCATCAAGTTACAGATCCATCAGCTGAGCTGCACCAGGTTTGTTTAAGAGATCTAAAGGAACATGAAGAGTTATGATAGCATAGCCAGGGTCACAGGTACCTGAAGTCACCTCCAAGTCAGGAACTCTTCAGCATGGTTGAAGCATCATTTGAGACCTACCCGGAGTGGGAGAGGGGGCTGAGACCAGGCCATGGGAGAGCTGGAAGGACAAGCACAGTTTAGTTTATAGCTACACTGGGGGAAGATGCCACACGCTGTATAAAGATTTTGGCATGGGGTTTCGTGGCTCAGAAAAATTGATTATTCCCAAATGGAGGGCAAAGAGGCAGGGACTGGCTCACCAGAGTCAGGAGAATTGCTGATGCTCAGCAATTCTGAAATTTAGGTCCACTAATTGGGTTTATTCATCACTCAATGAAAGTCAGCAGAAATGCCTTCACCGTGAGGTGGACTGGGTCCTTACTTCAGAGCAGAAATAACGAAGGAGAGGACTTCTTTCTGAAACACTGGTGCCAAGCTGTGTGTGACCACGGACCACACACCACACAGCACCCAGCCCTCCTATGCTCCCCGCCGTGTTGTGGGTGGCACACGGCCAGACCTCTGAGAAACACCTCAGTGACCATTTTGAGATATATGAAGACTATTTTGCAGCATTTTCTAAATCCTCACTGTTTACATCAGGTAAGATTTGAGGAGCTCCTGTCCTCCTCAAGGTCATGCACCCCCCACCAAAGCCTGACAGGAACCATAAGATCAAATAAACTGATTCCTGCCAAACAAACAGAGATTAGTGGAAGGGTAGTGTGCAGCAGAGAAGACTGCTTGACATCATTAGTTGCTATTTGCTTGCATTTCATGTTTTATTTCCACCCAGCAAAGCTCTTCCAAGCAGCACCCTGCATGACTAGCAAAAAAAAAAAAAATTAGTTTGTTCTTAAGCCCCACACATTTACCTGCAGAAGTGTCTCTGAGTGAAGATAAAATCCTGCAAATTTCAAGGAATACACAGGGACTGAGGAAAAAAAAAATAGTATGAAAAAATATAATGTGAAAAGTAACTTCCTTTCTTATTCTTTTCAAGTATAGGTAAATGTTTCCTCAATGCATATTTCTACCAGTAACAGGTATTGAACTTAATGAAATGAAACTAAAATTCCAATCCCCAAAACTCTTTCCTGAAGAGGCAAGTGGTGGTTTTTGCACAACTCTTGCAGTGGTGACAGAGATCCACCAGCGATACACCCAAGTGCTGTGTTCAAGAAAGCAGCCCACAAAACTCATTAAATGCACTATTTTTGTAGCAGACAAGTTCATGGTTTTCCAAATTTGTGGGATTTTGATCTGTACCAGGTAATTTTTGATCAATCCATAAATAATGATGCAAAATTTAGGTGGAAGACCGATATATTACAGCTAACACTCTTCCTGAATGCTCATATTTTCAGACAATATGAAAAAACAAATTAACCTACTAAAGATAACTTTAGTAAAGAGCTGAAAGTCTGCTGCTATCACCTTTAAAATTATATAAACAATCTGAACAAAAGTCACAATCGTATGAAGAAGATGAGTGTTTCTCCAACTAGGAAGTTTATATAATGAAAAACCAGCTACAATCTGAAATGGTGAAAGCAACACAAAGCTTTTTAAGCTGGTGCTGAGGTTTGCTTTCAGATGAGATGTCCCAGGAAGTAGATTTGGACATGGTCCCTTCCCCATTGCATGTTTTTTCTGATCTTGTTCTCCTTAAGCTTCCAGTCTACCTTCCCATAGATAGATTTCCTTCACAATATATCATATATGAAGTGCATAACACAGCTGTGGGACAGTATTTACAACTGTTCAGATGAAGGAGAATGAGATGGCTATGATGGGAGAGCTGATTCACTGCTAAACAACCCCAGTTTTGGGCTGGAGTAACCTCACTGAGATAAGGAATTCCACTATTCTAAAACCAAGAGTTGGGTCAGGCTTATGTGAACGATGGTCTTCCCTGTTCATCCAGAAAATTAAATATAGTTTCCCCATGTGTGGTCCATGTTTCTGCTGAGTCCCACACTCCCCATGTGGGTGAAACAACCATTGCCTTTTGAGCACCAAGATCCCAGACAGGGAACTGCAGGACTGGGCTGCACAAATTCCCGAGATTTCAGAAAATCCTGGCAAATGGGAAACAAGGTCTCTCCCTGATGAATTTATGGACTCAGTTCCAGTGGAAAATTTGGATATACAAAGTTGATTGGATGAAGGCTTGAAGTGACGCACTATTTATTTTTCAGTTCTAAACCATATATGTTTTATTTGTTTGTTTGTTTGTTTGTTTTTCCCTTGCTTGCTTAAAATAAGCATATAAAACAATCTCAGGTTAAATGTTTAAAGTCCACCTCAGACACTTGTGTCTAGCTCACCTATACTTTGCTGAAACCCAGAAGTCTCCAGTGGCATCTCGGAGCTCAGTCCAGCCCCGGGCAAGGACCAGGAGAGCCTTTATGGGATCTCCTGATGGAGTGATGATCCCCTAAACACAGGCACAACAACCAAAACCTGCTTTGCTGTTTCTTCTGAAGGGAATGTATCCCAGGAGAACATGAAACACACACCAAGATTGAAAGAGGGAAAGGGAAACTGAGTCAGTGCCATCCAGAAGCTGCAAGAGGAAAATGGGGCTTTGTTTGCAGGGTGCCAGGTATGCAGTCCTGTGTCCACTATAATCCAAATAAAATAGTATCTCTAAGAAGCCAAGACCATAAAGGAAGGGGCTGTGTATATGCACACGTATAAATGTGCATCATTTGAGAGGGGCTATAGTGATTTAAGGCACATGAGGACTGGAACTACATAAGCCACACAAACTTATATTTACACACATATACTAAATTTAGGTTAATTGGCTTAAATTTGGCTTAAGCAGAGTATGCCTTTTATCCCTCCTTTTGATTTTATTGAATATTTCATTGTCAATTTTTCTTTCTTTGTAAATGAGGAAGCAAACCAGTATGTTTTAAAATTTCTCCTACTATTGCAAGTATAAACTTCCTGAAGATTTTAGCCTGTTTGCAAGAGATGGAGTAAAATGAAGATTTTTTTTTTTTAGGTCAACATTTTCTTCTGGCAGACTGAGCCTGAAGTGCACTTTATTTCCCTTTAATTTAACAGCTCCAGCAGCTTTTCCAGTTAAATCGACTGTTCATTATTGAGCCCATTTATGAAGGGCTGTGCAGTGCAGTTTAATGAATCCCTGGCACAAAGCTCCCTTTCAGCGTAGGGAAAGAATAGCAGCCTATTTAGGTCCTGTAGGGCTGTATGTCAAAGGCTGCCTATAATACTTGTCAGGGAAGGGCAGAAATTCCCACTGATATAAGAATGTGCAAGAAATCAACTTTCACAACCAACTCGCCGATTAAGACGCGATCAGGAAATGAGACTGTAGGTTGCGAGTGGTGACACCTGTTTGGGCAGCCAGATTTTCCCATAACTCGACAACCATATGGGCCATACAACCAGGCAGGGAAGAAAAAGTCCTCCCTCCCCAGTCGTAGAGTTTTTCTTACTTTCACGCTGCCTTCCTGATGCTACAGTGAAAGGAAAATGGGTGTTGTGAATTGTGAGGGCTGGGCTCCATGCTGGATTTGGTTTGCCTTCCCCAAGGCAAGGTTTTGCTACTGACCATAGAATCATAAAATAGTTTGGGTTGGTAGGGAGCTTTAAAAATCATCTAGTCCAACCCCTGCTGCAGTGAGCAGGGACATCTTCAAACTAGATCAGGCTGCTCAGAGCCCTGTCCAGCCTGAGCTTGAATGTTTCCAGGGATGGGGCATCTGCCACCTCTCTGGGCAGCCTGTGCCAGTGTTTCACCACCCCCATCACAAAACATTTCTTCCTTCTATCAGCCTGAATCTACCCTTTTTTAGTGATGGGGGCCCAGCATGAGATGTTTCCTTCAGGCTGGATCCTAGTGGGATCCTGTCCCTGCATTGCAGAGGCTTTACCCCAGTGTTGGACGCAGACGGGCAGTCCCGTGAGCATCAGGAGGGCAGATGCAGCTTCTGCGACCGCCTCTGGTGAGGAGCTGCTCCATAAAAGTGCTGGCACCGTAACGCAGCCCTCAGCTGTGCAAGGCTTTCTTGTCTGTGTAAGCCACTCTCTCCTTTCTGGCCCACTTGGTCTGTAAGGGTAACAAATTGTTCTTCTTGAGAAGGCCTTGATTGCGTGGCTATGAGCTCAATTTGTGGCCTGTGCAAAGCATTAGTGAGCACGGCGTGTCCCTGCTCCCTTTGATTCACAGGGTGGCTGTGCTGCGGTTCCCTCTGAAAAAAAACAAGCTTGATGCCAAGGGCATCGTTCTGGAAAGCCTTGGTTTAATCCTCAGAGCTGGTTGCGATGTTGCTACCTACAATGAGCAAGAAAATAAACAAAACCAGATGAATTTCCTACACAAAAGTGGGCAAGAAAATAGCAGTAGAGCCCCTGGAGCCCCTTAGTGAGCACTGAATACCACCCTGTGGGATGGAGGTTTGGGGTGGGGGAAGTGCTTCTACAGCCACTTCACTCACCTTGGTCTGATGTGGAGAGAGTGGAGGGACCAGGACATCTGGTCTAAACATTTGCCTGGGGTTGGGGTTATTTTGTGGGCCTAATCCCAGCACTTCCCGGACGTTAGACCTTGCCAGTGAGCAGAGATGAATCGCTGGTGGGGCGTGGGAGCCATCCTGCATGGGCTGAGCATCATCATCCTCAAAGAGCACAGGTGAAAGACAAATGTTGGCTTGCACAGCCATTGGGAAAGAGGTGTTTCACAGGAACAAGAAAACTGCTATTTCCTTGGAAAAATTAAATTTCTTTGCAAGTTGTTGACATCATGTGTCTTAGCAAATTTCCCTCCAGGCATTGCCCGACTTGGGGTAATCAGCTCTGCTTGAGAGAACATGGAGAATAAGCATGTTTAATGCAATTATGAAGGCTTTCTAAATCTCCAGATCTGGTTGAGGATATGTAAATTCGACTGCTTAGCACAACTGAATGCAAACTTTCCTTTGCATGCCTGACAATTGTTTTAATACTCTCCAATTTTTAGGAGGTAATAAAGTCTCCCACTAAACCGTAGCTGAGCTCTCAAAGCTGTTTCACTGAATGAATTCAGCCTTACAGAAGAGAAGCCAGGGCTTTCAGCCTTTTTTTCTCTAAGCCACCGGATATTTAGCCACTCTGCATATAATACCACCCAGACTCATTAACAACCCCCTTTAAGCAGGCTATAAAATATTGCTGCTATAATGCTAAAGCAGATGCTAACTTGAGAACAACTTAGTTGCTGCTCTATTACAGGGTTGTTTCACGTTTCTCAGATAAGAAATGGATCCAAACTGGCTGCACACCCAGTGACAGCTAGTGATATAGACAGGTATTTTATAGACCATTGTGCAGTTTGAAGGGGCCTCAAAGTGGATGCAAAACTATCTAGTGGAGCACACAGAGGATGTATATGTTGTTCTTTACATTTCCTCATCAAGAAGGGAGCTTGGCTGCAAAGGTTGACAGGGCTTGACAGGACCTGAGGGTAAAAGCTCGGGTAGCTAATCCGTGTCAGTTGTACTCAAGCTAAGTAGTTTAAATCCATCTTCTATGTAGAAATACTCATTCTGATATGGACAGATATATAGATTTCCCGTAGCCCTCTGCCTACCAGGGTTTTTTGCTTCAATTACACAGTTGCACTCAGAGCAACTTCCCAAGTAAGAGACTCCGGGTGGCTCCAGCTGAGCAGGTTTTGCAAGGAAACCCGGTCCAGATGTGCTGGCACCAGAGGGAGGCTCTGCTTGCCACTGAGACTCTGCTGAGACCTGCTGAGAGACCAAGAAAATCAGTATTTTCATTTTTTAGAGGATTTTTAGCCTTTTTTTCCTCTCTTGAAATATGTGCTTTTTTATCTTTTCTCCTTGCAATATTTGCTTTGCATTCAACAAGTGTTTGAAACCACAGTGAGGTGCATGTGGCTGATTTTTCCTTTTTTTTACCAGTAAGTATAGTCTTAAGAGCTTGTTTCCCTTTTCTTCTGCAGTTTTGCTTTCTGTTCTTTCTTTCCAACACAAAACTGTTGCACCTCTAAAGAATCAGTGCAGACCAAGAAAATTCACTTTGTTTCAGTAAAAAACAGATATGCATATTTTTTCATATTTGGACATTTAATGTCACCAAAAATAAATCTGGAGCTCAAATGGTTGAGGTTGTTCTGCATCAATGTAAAATTTTTCTAAAGGAAACTAAATGCTTTCCCCCCACCCCCACCCCTCCCCAAAAGAAAAGACAAGATAATTCCTTCAGGAGCTGTTATCAGTACTTTCAGTAGCCACTTCACTAATTTTACTACCTTCCATATGGAAGATTTATACTGCTGCTTCACTAAACCCCTGCAAGTAGAAATCTTGTTTTAACTGAATTCAGCCGAGTCATTTAAAAGCTCTACTGGGTCACAGTGTTGGATTTTCTCAGGACTTGACCTGACTAGGAAAATACAAGATGCCCGGTAATGCGCATAGCAACGAGCTGGGAAAAAAACCCCTTTGCAAATTAATTTAGGCTCGCTCATCTGGCGAGCGTCAGAGCAGGAGCGTGCTGCCATGTCCGTGCCCCCAGGGCCGTGCCGGTGACCCAGGCTCCGGCCTCGGAACACATGTAGTGCCAGCTGCAGGGGGGCTGCGTGCTAGTGATGAGGACCACACTGATGGGGAGTGGTGTGTACCTGGCCCGGGGCGGCTGCGTGTATCTGGTTGGGGGGTGTCTGTGTATCTGGTCCTGGAGGGGAGTGTGCCTCAAAGAGTCACAGGTTGGAAGGGACCTCAAGGGTCATCTGGCCCAACCTTTCTTGGCAGCAGCACGGTCTAGACAAGATGGCCCAGCACGCTGTCCAGCTGAATCTTAAAAGTGTTCGGTGTTGGGGAATCCACCACTTCCCTGGAGACATTGTTCCAGTGGCTGATTGTTCTCATTGTGAAAAATTTTCCTCGCGTCCACTCAGAACCTCCCCAGGAATAACTTGCATCCGTCCCCCCTCCTCTTTTCCATGCGACTCCTTGTAAAAAGGGCGTCTCATCTTCTTTGTAGCCACCCTTTCAATACTGGAACGTGGTGATGAGGTGTCCCCTCAGCCTTCTCTTCTCAAGGATGAACAAACCCAGTTCTCTCAGCCTGTCCTGAGGGGCTGCGTGTACCTGCCTGGGGTGTGTGTACCTGCCCCTGGGGTGTGTGTACCCACCCCTGGGGTGTGTGTACCCGCCCCGGGGGTGTGTATACTTGCCCCTGGGGTGTGTGTACCTGCCCCTGGGGTGTGTGTACCTGTCCGGGGTGTGTGTACCCGCCCCTGGGGTGTGTGTACCTGCCCCTGGGGTGTGTGTACCCGCCCCTGGGGTGTGTGTACCTGCCCCTGGGGTGTGTGTACCTGCCCCGGGGGTGTGTGTACCTGCCCCTGGGGTGTCTGTACCCGCCCCGGGGGTGTGTGTACCTGCCCCTGGGGTGTGTGTACCCGCCCCTGGGGTGTGTGTACCTGCCCCTGGGGTGTGTGTACCTGCCCCTGGGGTGTGTGTACCTGTCTGGGGTGTGTGTACCTGCCCCGGGGGTGTGTGTACCTGCCCCGGGGGTGTGTGTACCCGGCCCGGGGGTGTGTGTACCTGCCCCGGGGGTGTGTGTACCCGCCCCTGGGGTGTGTGTACCCGCCCCGGGAGTGTGTGTACCTGCCTGGGGTGTGTGTACCCGCCCCTGGGGTGTGTGTACCTGCCCCGGGGGTGTGTGTACCCGCCCCTGGGGTGTGTGTACCTGCCCCTGGGGTGTGTGTACCCGCCCCGGGGGTGTGTGTACCCGCCCCGGGGGTGTGTGTACCTGCCCCGGGGGTGTGTGTACCTGTCCGGGGTGTGTGTACCCGCCCCGGGGGTGTGTGTACCCGCCCCGGGGGTGTGTGTACCTGCCCCGGGGGTGTGTGTACCCGGCCCGATGGTGTGTGTACCTGCCCCGGGGGTGTGTGTACCTGCCCCGGGGGTGTGTGTACCCGGCCCGATGGTGTGTGTACCCGCCCCGGGGGTGTGTGTACCCGCCCCGGGGGTGTGTGTACCTGCCCCGGGGGTGATGCTCCTCCCGCCCCCCCGCCCCTGCCGGTGTCCCCGGCCGGGAGGGGTGGGTGCAACCGGCCGGGCCCGGCCCCCGGGCGCCCGGCGGGGAGGCGGGGAGGGCCGGGGCCGGCCCCGCTCCTGAGCCCTCCTCCTCGCCCGCCCGCCGCCTTTTCCCCGCCGCCGCCGCCGCCGCCCGCCCGGCGCAGCCCTGCGGAGCTCGGGGCGGCGGCGCCCGGCCGCCGGCCATGGCCGTGCCAGCCGCGCTGCTCAGCCCCCACCACCTCCTCTCCTTCTGCTTCCCCGCCGCCGGCAGCCTCCTGGGCTATGCCGACCTGGAGAAGGGCTACGAGGGCGGCGGCGAGGGCGACGCGGGGGACTTTCGAGAAGCCACCCGGGACCTGCTGAGCTTCATCGACTCGGCCTCCAGCAACATCAAGCTGGCGCTGGACAAGCCGGTGAAGTCCAAGCGGAAGGTGAACCACAGGAAGTACCTGCAGAAGCAGATCAAGCGCTGCACCGGCATCATCGCCGCCGCCCCGCCGCCGCCTCCCGCCCCGCCGCCGCCCGCCGCCTCCTCCTCCTCCCCGCCCGCCGCCTGCCCCGCCAAGCCCCCGCCGCGCCGGGAGGCCTCGCAGGCGGCCATTAGCCTCCAGAGCAAGAGCCTGGCCGCCCTCTTCGGCTCCCTGCAGCCGGGCCGGGGCGCGGCGGGCGGCGAGGCGGCGGGGGGCGGCGGGGCGGCGGGGGGCGGCGGGGCGGCGGGCGGCCCGCGGAAGGTGCCGCTGCGGGACCGCAACCTGCCGCCCTCCTTCTTCACGGAGCCGGCGCTGCCCGCCGCCGCCTCCTCCTCCTCCTCCTCCTCCCGCGGGCCGCCGCCGGACGCCAAGGAGCTGGAGAAGGCCGGCGGGGAGGCGAGCGAGTTCTTCGAGCTGCTGGGCCCCGAGTACGGCGGGCTGCTGCCCGAGCACGCCGCCCCGCCGGACGCCTTCCCCGCCGCCCGCCTGCCCGCCGAGCTGGGCCTGGAGCACGGCCTCTACGAAGTGCCGCTGCCCGCCGCCCACCACCCTCTGCTGGGCGGGCTGCTCTACCCCGAGCCGCCCTGGAGCCCGGCCGGGCCCTGCAGCCCCCCCAAGAAGGCGCCGGCCGAGGCGCTGCGCCCGCTTTACCCCGGCGGCGGGGAGCCGGGCCCCGGCGGCGGCGGCGGCGGCGAGGAACCCGGTGGCCACTTGCCGCCGGGCTTCGCCCCCTTCTTCCCCGAGTGCCCGCTGGCCCCGCCGCAGGGGCCCTACGAGTACGGCGCCGGCTTCCCCCGCCCCGCCTACCCCGGTCTGTAGGGCAGCGGGGGGGAGGGGGGGGGGGGGGCTCGGCCCCTCGCCCCCAAGTGCCCCCCCGGTACGATGAGACGGAACGGGGGGGGGGGTGGGGGGAGCGGGCGAGCCCACCCGCGGGGAGCTGACGGACGCTCGGGGGGTGAGTGGGGACCTCCCGCCGCTCACGCGTGGGGCCGGGGGCTCCGCTCGCCCCACCGCGCGTGTGTGTGGGCTGTGTGTGTGTGTGTGTGTGTGTGTGTGTTTCCCCCCTCCCCACCCAGACCCACGCAGGATTCACCCTTGTGCTCTGCGAGTCGCCTCCTCCTGCGGTTTGGGAGACGCTGCAAATAAAATGTGAAATACTGGGTTCCTTCAGGTGTTTTTCTACTTTTCCTTAGCCTTCCGTAGGGGTCAGGTTTTGTTTTATAGGCAGACGTGGCTTGGGGTACCTGTCTCGGGCGGCCTTGCGACGGGGGCTGCTCTTCTTGAAGGCGGCCGTGACGACTTGTAAATGATTTCGGTCTAAAAGTAAGACTCCGTCACGTCTTGCGGCGCACTTAAAATTTCTCCCGGGCTGGTGTGCGTTGCAAGCGCTGATGGATGCTCAGTTGAGGACACAAATGGCGAGGGGGGGGGAATTATTAAAATAAAGCAAAATTAAAAATGCTGCTACCAAAACATAAAGTCCTGAAATTTAACAGTGTCTTGCAGGATCTTACAAACAGTGATATGTAAGTTAATTGATGATGTAAGTTCGGGACAAAAATGTACTGTAGCCACCGCGGCGATGTGATTCCTACAGACCGTTGGATTTCTTCCAGGAATGTGTCAAAGCTCGGAAAGCAATGCGGCTCGGTCTCAGTGTGTACAGGAGATTATTTGATAATCATTTAAGTTATGTAAAAGAGTCTATGATAGGTCCTATAAAAATAAAGCTACACAATAGATCCAAGATCTGTGGTTGTTACTGCTGTTGAAATGCAGCGTTCAAGGGGCTTTCACCGCGCCTCCATCCTCTGTAATGGTTTCTTGGCAGGAGTTAAGACAGGCAGTGGTTTTTGTCTTTCCTAAATCTTTTGAAATGCCGTATTTTACTCACAGCGACCCGTGCTTGTTTTGCCTTCATTTGTACCGGCTGTTTCTTTAACTTACTAGAAAGAAGGGAATGATAATACACTACAAAGCCAAGGGATGAAAATTGTTACAGTTATGAAAACAGATCAAAATACTCAGAGGTTTCCTATTGAGATGCAAGTCTTAAAAGGCAATCCCGCAGTCTGGCTCCCTGCCAGTCCCAAGTGGATTGTTTGTTTTTGAAACGGGATCCACATACGGATCAGCCTGAGGTTTTACCCTTGGTGGTGACAAATCCTTGTGCCTTCTATCTTTTAGAAGTTAAAGTGAAAGGTAAACTAGTTTTCTTCATTCATCAACCTAGATTTAACTTTCCAGAGACTTGGGGTCAAGACGTTGGGATGTGTGGAGAGATAAAGCAAGATCCTCTGGAAATAAACCATGAGATAATTTGTTTTGGAAATTGGCTTAATTTTACTTTTAAACAGCAAGAGCTGTAACTTATGCTGCCTTTTTCCTCCCCCCAGACTGCCCAAGGTGCCCACAAGCTGTATGAAAGGAACCACTGTGGATGAATGTCCACAACACTCCAGTGTCTAATAGCTGAACACTGTTAAGGAAATGTAATTTTCAAGTGTAGTTTTGCCATAGTTTATTTAACTAAGCTCATGAGAGCGTGTATGAGGAACAACGGGCAGCCGGTCCAGCCAAGGTAGCTACAAATTAGGTTAATCCTGCCCTGCTGCTGGTTTTGATGACGAGACAATGTCCTACTCTGTGAACTCAGGCCTGCCTTCTTCACTTTGGCAATCCTCCCAGTGAAGAGAGGGCGAGTTTGCATCTGCAAGCAGTGCTCTGCCAGCTCACGGCAGAGCTTGCATATAACTGCCTTTTAAGATTATCTAGACAAGACCAGCTGGAGGGGGGGATTTCAGTTGGAGAGGTCTTTGGTTTTTTTTTTGTTGTTTTTTTTTTTTTTTTTTTGTGTTGTTTTTTTTGTTTTTTTTTTTTTTTGTTCAGCAACTGCTTCAAGCACGTGAATTTGTAGCACATCCTGGCAGCTGCTTGGAGTATTTCAGCTTCATGGTGCTGCTCTAATATATCTTATTACCCATCTTTCTCACCTGAGCTGTGTGCCTGAGATTGGCACTTGCAGCAGGCCAAGCAAATGAAGGGAAAGCTGATCATGCTCTGGACTCTGCTAAAGAAAGAAAACACCTTTTTTGACTTAAGATTTCACTGAGCAATTTATTTATTTCACAGGCTCAATATGCAACTGTGTATTAGCCAGGGATCTAATCCTGAAGACCTTACAGCCTATCCTATCAGCTGTCTCACAGACGGTGAGATTTTGCTCAAAAAAAAAGTCTGAAAGAGATCTTCAGGAGCACTGTGGCATATGCTATGTAGACATTGCAAACCTGAATGATTTCGTTGCCTACAGGCTTCACCTTTTTATTTTGAGTAGCCATGAAGTGCCACAGATCTGACCTGCCGGTGGTTTTCACTCATTTGGTGCTTTGGTTCCTTGTAGATGGTGACCTGAGGTGCTCAGAAGCTGAGCATCATCAGCCTTCTTGGGTGAGATCTTTTCTCAAGCCAGTGGGAGTAGCAGCCCTGTAGGTGTCAGGGCTGGGCTGGTATAAAGCTGGCATGGCAACCTGCTCAGATGCTGCCAGGTTGCAAGTGTTCTTCTTGCAAGAAGTTGGGGCAGGCTCCAGGAGTCAGCCTGACTGAGCAGCAGCTGCAGATGTTGCTTCAGCTTAGCCTCTATTCTGCAAGAGTTCCTTAAAGGGGATTCTGAGTTTGTAGGAGCTTATACTGAAAAAAAAAAAAAAAAAAAAAAAAATTTAGTGTCAGTATTCCTTGAAGTACTGCTGCGCTTCTGCCAGAGGATGTGTGTGAGGAGTACCTGGTATGGGAAGTCTGGTAAGGCTGGAAAGGAGCTAACAATGGCTGGGTCAATCCCAACAGCTTTTCCCACAGCAGAGGCCAGACAAAGGACTTCTGTGCAACTCCTGAGGAGTGCTGGAGCTCCTCTCCGCGCTGTGGAGGAGGCACCGCTACCAGACCAAGTGTTGCTATCTACTGGAGCTGTGTCTTTTATCTGCTTTGTGCATGTGTGGGCTCTTTTTGTTGCCCTTGTTTCCCCCAGCTTGAATAGTGCAGGCCCTGAAAATGTCACATGAGAGTCTCACTCAGAAACACTCTTGGGAAATTGCTTTCTCTGCTGAAACACTGAAGAGCATCATCTTAAGCATCTGTAAGAATAAAACCTTTTGTAATCGAGCAAGATATTTTGGTTTATCGGGTGCACTTTTACAAGGAGTCTGTCCCTAAGAACTAAAGCTGATTCTTTTTAGCTTTTCTGTCTTAAAAGAAGTGTGTCCCTTTGAATGGAAGCGGGCTCTGTTTGGTCAGATCAAGGTCAGACTATCAAACTATTTCGTTTTACAAAGTCTGCACTCAATTCCTCAGATATACTAAATTCTATTTTGTTGCTGGTGTATTTTACACATATTATCTGATTTTACTGAAGATTTTGGTGGAAAAGCATACACATCTTAATGATTTTTCATATGCAGTCAAAGATGATAATGGGGAATAGCAAGAACACTTCATTCTCTTTTTAAGTGAGGGAATCTTTTCCTTAATGGTGATGTCCTGATGAATAACAAAGGATTCACCATGAATAGTTATTACTGTGTCTCAATATTTTGTGACTTAAATGGTTTGGGTCTTTTCCAAAGCCGCTTCAAGAAAGCAGAAAGATTATTTTCTTGGATGGGCTTTTGAAACAGGCTCGCTAACTATTTAATGACCTGAGCTTGGGACTGCTCTAATACATCCTGACCATCAGTGATGAGCCATCTTTGATGAGCTTAGATAGTTGTTCAAACGATGTTAATAAAAAGGATACAAAAGTTTATTGTAAATTCTTTTTGTTTTCTAACTTTTTGAAGAAACAGCTTTTGGCAACAGAGCAAAAACTGAAGGTCATGCTGCAGTTATTTGCAACGGGAGGAAAAAGGTGGTGGAGCAATTTTGTAGTGATGTGCAAGCAATTAAGATGGAAATGCGAGAGTTCAAGCCTACAAACCAGACTATATGACATGAGAGTTGGGAATGCTTTTAGGATAGCTTTATGCCAGCTGAAGAGACAGCAGCCTGCCTCCTCTGCAATAAACTCATCTCTCATTTTTAAGATTGGTAAACATTTGTTAAAAATCCAATGTTTTGTGTAACACATCTGCATAAAAGAGTAAAAATAGAGTGTATTATAGTGACCCCCTTTCCCAAAATCTGTGTAGGTAAAGATTGGCAGAGGTGAGAGGAGAAGTTCTATTTTATGTATTTTATATTTTTCAACACCTCACTGTAACCTTGATTATCCTTGATGACTCCCCCTCCCTCACTGGCAGAGAACTACTTCACTAGACTGGAGGTTTTTAGCCTTTTATGCTTTTTGGACCCCCTCCATGTGAAATGTAAATGTACTTTCAAAGCCTTATTTTTTGTGGTTGTTTTGGTTGTAGTCCACAGACCAACAGTTGTCCAGAGATCACAGACTCAACATCACTGCAGTGCTGTCCATGGAAAATATTTTTAATTGCTTGAATTGGCCAGTGTAGTTGAGGAATATGCAGCATTTCTCAAATGATCCTTCATCTCTCCTCCTCCGAGATGGGGCGAATCACGTCTTATTTATGAAATCTCTGTGACCCTCTGAGAGGCAGCTAAAACTGCACGCTTTACCCTGTGCTCCCTCCAGGTATTCCTTGGCAATGTTGGGCATATAAGAAAATGTGAATTGGTCCGTATTAAGGGAGGGAGGACAGGATTCAAGCTTTGTAGTGATGGGTTGTGGCGCTCCTGTTAGTGGGTGTTTTGTGTGTTAGGATGTCTCCTGGTGGGCATTTTAGACTGCCTCAGTCTTAGCAGCTAATTGTTATTCAGTCTGCGGGCTCTGCTGAACCAACTCTGGCAAATCTTGCTGTGCCAGATGAAGAGGTGACTGTCCCCATTTGCTGCCTTGCCTCTTTGCCACAGGTGCCATCCCTTAGCTGTGTGTACTGAGGGGAACTGTACCTGTGCCTCCATTACTCCAGCCTGTGATCAGTGCCCTGCTCCATCTTTGAGGATGGTTTGAACTGCGGGTCGTACTGATTAGCTCAGGAATGACTGGAGATCAGCTCAGGTGTTTCAGCCACAGCTCAGCTAAGCAAATGTGCTTGCAGACTGGGCGTGAGTTAAACCTGAGATACTGGGTGGCAACAATATTTACTAGTAGCTGTAGACAGGGAATACAGACTTCTACCTGTTTGAGTAGAAGCTAGGTGTAATCGTTACTGATCTTTTTTGTGAGTTCAGCTTTTATAAAAGATACAGGCCCACTGCTTAAACCTCTGTGTGCCTCCACAGTGGTGAAAACTCAGTGAATGATTTTTAATTTGATGTTGTCAAGACACTCTTAAAATGTAAAGAATCCTGCCTGAGGCAGGCTGCTGGACCAGGGATGGTGGCACAGGAGAAACGGCGGCCCAGATTTTGTCTCTTCTCAGTTTCTTAAGTGCAGACTGTGATACAGGCTCATCTACACTTCAAGGTAAAGAATGAGTTTATAGGGACCGATCCCCATGACCCGCTTCAATGACACGTAGCAGACATGGCCCTTTCTGCAGGTAGTCATCCAAACCTCATGGTGAAGAGCTCAACCCTGTGCTGACCGTACTCAGGTCTCTGCTGTAGGTTCAGGCTGAGATAATGCTCCAGGGTGGCCTTAAGAGCTATCCTGGACCCTCCCTTAGTATGACATAGATTATATTTCCCTCTTCTCCCGTGTCTCTTTGATGTGTTCATCTTCTAAGCTAGTTGGAGTGCTTCTTTGGTTATTGAGGCTGAGCACCCTGAAAGGTGCTTTTTCCTTCCAACAGTTAAAAATGAGGTTTATAGTGAATTTGTGAGATCTCTGGAAGTCTCAGCGATTTTCCAAAACAATCTGCAGGAGTTACAGATTAAAACACTACTTTTTGTTCTGACAGCCAACTATATGAGTACAGCCTGGGTGACTATGAGTTGAACTGGACTCTGACAGATCTTGTTTGAATAATACCAGCCAATGTTATAATTCTGTGATCAAATCCCCTCCCAGTTCCATCAGACTCTTCCCTGTCAGTAGTTTATCAGCTAGATTTGTTAGGTCTGGAGTAAAGAGCCCTGTTTCTCAATATACAGAAATCAGAGATCAGATGGATAAAATTGGGTGTGAATTCAAAATAAATGGGAAATTCCATCCTTCTACCACCGTTTTTCATCAGCAGGTAACTAATAAGGAATAATATTTTGCATAGTAACACTTCACAGTAGAACTGGGCTTTAAAGAATAGCTATAATTGCTTCTGTGCACTCAAATAATTGAATATAAATCAATTACCACCATTTTAGGTATTTGAACAGCCAAGCTTGCTCTATGAAGAAAAGCCTTTCTTTTCTGTTTAATAGCCAGACCTTTAGCTTCTTTGTTTATCCGCATATCTGGGAAAAATGATTCAAACTCAGTCATTAATTAGTGATTTTATCAAGATATTCCTTTCAGGACTGAAAGGTCAGCACACCCTTGAAGTGCTAGCAAAACAAATGTCTCCAATTTGCACATGAAATCAAGGCTTGTGATGAAGAAGCCTCAGAAAATGACTTAAAGGGTAGAGTTTTAATTTGGGGTGGCTGCTTGTAGCAACATGCCTGGTGTGCTAAGCATGAATGTGATGACCAGATAACCTGATTTTTATCCAAAAGTCTGTGATTAATATTTTTTATGAATTAGTTGACCTTTTGGGCCTAGAGCCAGCTGACAGAAACACCAGGCACAAGGGCTGAAATACAAGCTGGGCCAGAGGAGCATGGCCCTGACTTCAATATATTTTTATCGTATTGTTTAGAGACCCTTTGGTTGCCAGAGCCACGCGCTGGCTCCTGGACGCCGGGGACGAGCCAGTGGTGCAGACTGCGGCGGAGTGCTCCGATCAAGGCGCTGGCTCGGGCGATAGACAGGCCTGGCTGGGGAAGGAAGAATGCGTTTTACCATGGGACAAGCACTACCTGACTAATCCAGACTAGCTGCGATTACAAATAAGATGCAATTTTATTAAATAAGAGGAGAGACATGAATGACTAGGCAAAGAGAAGTCACGGATTTTTCCTGGCAGAGGTAATTCAGGTATCAGTCAACCGCCAGGCTTAGCATTATCTTAGTCATCCACAGTGAACCTTCTTGGGCTTGAAACAGGTATTGATATTGCCACGTTATTGCCTGTACTGATATATTTTTTCTTGTATTTATGCTATTTTTATCACTGGTTTCAAATCACCTTCTTTTTCAAAGGAAGGGAGAAAGAACAATTTAGGAATAGAGGGCTTGTTCTGCTGCTGAGAATAAAAGTGGGAGCAAACAGAGAAATCCAAAATGATCTGCTATAGATATCCTTGCTATAAATTAGAAGGCAAAATACAAGCAGACAGCAGCTAAAAGTCCCACAATATTCAACTTGTGTTTTTCCTACACTGATTTAATCTCTTTTACTAGTTAATGTGTCTTGTAGGGCAGCCACGCAGCAATTTCTGATCTCAGTAAGGAGTCCCTCTAAAGGGAGTTTTTCTTGTACAAGATTGAACAAGAAAAAAAATTTTCATTGCCACTGCTTAACTCCCTGGTAAAATGTGCTGTACCACTGACAGGATCTAGACAAAAGCTAAGGATAGAAAAGTCCTCTACAGCCCTCAAGTGGTTTGCTTTGAATCCTACACGTTGGGAAGACACTCCAGCCTTGGCAAGGAAGCTCCCAGGGTGGGCATAGTCTTCCCTCCCAGAAAAGGCTCCTACCATACTCAGTGTGCTCTCGCCAGCCTTCCCCTTCCTTTCCAGCTCTGCGAGCCACAGCGAGGATGCAGCTTCAGCTTCTCGGCCTGCATTTTCAGCTGTGGGGCAAGCAGAAGCACAGGACGCGTTTTCGATGGAGGTGCAAAGCCAGGAGCTGTAGCTTGATGGCGTGGCAAGCCTCTCAGCGGAGTCTGCCCAAGCTCAGGAGAGACCCTCTTGCAGCCTTTCTCCAGGAAAATCAGCCCAAAAGGCTTCAGCCCTCAGCCTCTGAAGCCAAGGGGAAGAAGGCTTTCCCTGCACTGGGCTTGGAAGGATCCCTTGTCCTCATGGGAGGAAAAAGAGGCTCTGAAAGGAAAATGCCGATCTTTCTCCTAGAGAGAAGCTTACAGGTAACGCTCAGAGAGGGAAAAGGTCTCTGCAAAGGCCCCCCGTGGGCAGAGAAAGGTTCAGTTTTGGAGTGCTTTGAACGACTTGTCATACTGGGGCCCTCTCTGCCTCCTTCCTCTCCCTGTGAGCCAGGTACTTTGCCCACACGTGCTCTTCCTCCCTTTCTTTCTGGAGCCGCTCCTCAGCCAGTGATGCCCGGAGATTTCTTTCATCCCGCTGCACGCACAGGTAGCATACTTCCTGCCAGCAGTAAAAGCAGGCAGTGGTGAGAGAGACACCGAGGAAGGAAATATCTGGAATCAGTATCCATCTAATGCTGCAGGCACGCTGTTACCTGTCCTGCTCGCCGGTGGCCCTCACAGACGGGGGATACTGTTTGGGGCCAGGCCGTAGCAGACCGCTTGTGCTTCCCTTCTTCTCCCTTCCTTGAAGAGCTCTCCTTGTGCACTGCTGGCAGTCTGCAAGCACACAAGGAGTGGGGAGAGAGTTTTAGCTACGGTTTGTGCCTCTTTGGCAGCACGGGGCAGCTCTCTGCATGGATCACCCCTCATCTCTTCTCTGTGTTCTGTCCCAAGGAGAAGCTGTAAACTCTGCTGTGGCACCAGCCTCCTGAAGCAGAGTTGAAGTGCCCAGATCCAGGCCCCATCCAGAGGAACCCTCTCCCTTGGCAGTCCCTGAGCCCTGCCCTCCTCTGACCAAACGAGGAGGCTCTCGTGCAGCTGTGGAGAGTGTGAAGTCAACTCCTGCTGTGAGCTTCTACCGGCACTTCCCAACAGGGCTGTATGTTGGCAGCAGGGTCAGGAGAGCAACCCCTGCAAAAACCTGCTTTCTGTTCGCTGCCCAGCAAGGCAAGACTGTTTGTCAGTGTCACGATGGTTTTGGAGTTCACTGAGACCCTCTGTCCAAAGACAAGCTCTTGCTGCTTGCAAGGACCAGAGCCCTGGGGTTGCCTCCTCCAGCTCCCCACCAGCTTCACCTAAGAGAAGGCTCTTTTGCCCTGGCAGCCTCGCCCAGCTCTCCTTCCACTGTCAATTGAGGCTGTCTGGCTGGAGAGAGACGGTTGTGTGAGAGCAGCTGGCATTTGCCAGTGAGAGACACTGTCAGAAGGTGACAAAAAGGCTGGTCAAAGCAGCCCCTTGGTGACCCTGTGACCAGGCAGGGACCAAGCCTCCCTCCGTGCCAGTGAGGAAAGGGGCTAGCAGAGCGGGACAGGGACACTCTTGCACACCAATCTGTGCTTGGGGAGTTCTCCCTCTGAACTTTGTCCAGCTTTTAATTTCTGAGGCCTGACAGTTCTCCCACTGCTCTTCCTTCCTCCCGCGCATTTCCCAGGTGGGGGGGTGAGTGAGTTTTGGGTGTCCCTGCTACGGTTGTGGCCCCCGTGTCCCTTTGGGCATGTCAAGCCCACAGAGGAGTTGTCAGGAGACAGGAGTTACAGGAGCCCAGTGCAGAAGAGGGCTAAGCAGTATCAAATGCAATTGGAAGCGCTGGGCTGCCCTGCCATCTTGGTCCCTACCGAGGCCCTGCAGAGCTACTGTCATGGGGAGTCAGACTCACAGGAGGGCCTCATCCTGTACAAAGAGCAGCCTTCCAGCTGTGGCTCTGAACCCCTTGCCCTTAGGAGAAAGTACAAAAGGGAAGGGTAGAGAGGTCTTACAGGAGCCATTGCTCCCAGGATCCAGATCTCACAGTACCTGATCTCTTAGCCTTTTCTTCCCGCCTCACTTCTCCCTTCTTCTTCTCCTCCAGCTGCCCCTTGCATGTCTGAGGAGGCCTTTCCCCAGCAGCTCTTTCGGGTGCTGTGTAGACCCCAATCCTGGAAGCAAGAGGACAACAGCAGTTTGATTCCAGGGTGCCACCTCCCAGGGTTGCAGGGCTCTGGTCTTGGTGCCACCTTCTGAGAGATGCTTGCTATAGGTTGGGAGGGGAAGGGGCAATCACTAGCCCATGCTCTGTGCTGTGAATCCACTCATCTTCCAAAACAAGCAGGAGCAAGCGTGGAGTAATGGGTGATCCAAGCCTTGGAAAAAAAAAATCTCCCCCCAGCTCCTTTTCAAGCAGCGGGCGGATCCCTGGCACTAGCAGCTGACCCAAGAGAAGACGAGAAGCTGCTGGAGTAGTCAGCAGCCAAGGGCTGCAGAATCAAACATACTCACTTGGGAAACACAACGACATCGCCCGAACCTGTCTGGGAAGGGGCGTTCCTTCTGCCTGAGATGGCTGAACCCGTCATCCCTGGCCTCTGCAGGATAGACACCCCTGGGTGAGACCACTGCCAGGAGAGGATCCTGTTGCCAACCGAGGCAGCCAGCCTGTGGGCTGCTAAGGCAGAAAGCTGCCTTCTGGCAGAGCTCCCTGTCCTCAGCGTTAACCCCGCTTTATTACAAGCAGGAGCTGCACAGCAAGTGCCCGCACCTGGGTACTAACACTGCCAGGCTTTGCGCAAGGGCAAGAGGCAGCCATCCCAGGCAGGAGACGAGTCGGACCCTCAAGGAGAAGTCACTGCCAACGGCCTTTCGGGGCATTTCCCACGAACCCGTGGCAGTGCTGGCCAAGAGACACTCACGCTGAGGAGAGATTTCAGCAAGTGGCCGGATCTATCCAGGGTGCAAAGAAAGTCTGCAGAAAATTGCGTTTTGACTTTGTTCTTCTGGAAGTGCAGGCAGCCAGTGTCCTTGAAGATGAAGTCTACATCCTGCTTCTTTGCCAGGGTGTAAGACAGAAAAAGCAGGCTCTTGAATGCAGCACTGCACCGTGTCCCGAGGAATGTGGGTGTCCAGGGATACTGAGGTATAATTCAACAGTACATTGGTAGGATCACCTAGGAATAAAGAAGAAAGGAGGAAAGCGACTCTGCTGAAGTGGAGGACTTCAACTTTGGGCAGCTGCCTTAGCCCACAGGCAAGGGTGTGCTACAGAGCTTCTCTAGCATACTGCTCTGGTGCAGCCCAAAAATGCGATGTTCATAGCTTCATCCCACCCCCAGCTCAAAGCACTCTCTGGGCTGAGAGGCAACATGAGAGAGAAGAGAATCCTTGAAAACAGAGCTCTGAGGGCCTGGTGCCCCACGTTGGTGGTGCATCTCTTGCACCACATCACATCCCCCCTGCTGCCAGCCCGCACCCACAGCCGTGCCAGTTGCCACGAGCAGAAATGACAGCCAGTGCAGCCTTTGGGGTGCAAACAGCTCAGAGAGGGACCTTTTCAGGAGCTGCTCTTTGGCAGGCGGTGGAAGGTGGGGGGCTATCTTTGCTTGTGAGGAGCTCAGGCTGTTCTCAGGACTTTCTGATGGAGCTCTAGTCTCCTCTCAGTCCCCTGGAAGCAACATGCACCTCAATAGCCCTCTAAGAGAAATCCATCCCTTTTATCTGCCTTCTTACCAGGAAGACTTTCTTTCTTATATTGAAGCCTGTGAACCCATGCAAAGTTCTCCAAGAGCTGAAAGGTGGGCTTCTGTGTGTGGAGGAGATCAGAGCCCCCCACAGGCAGAGAGTATTTAATAAGGCAGGAGGTGCCCAGGCCAGGAATTGTGACACCCTGAAAAGACATCAAAGGAGGAACAGGGCTCAGTTTTTCTGAAATAGCACATAGCTTCTGCAAGCAAGGTGATGGGCCATTGTACCCAGCTCATGAGGAAAGGTCTGGATGGCAGCAGTCTGAAGAGCTTTGGAGATGGCCTCACCCTATGGGTCTTTTTCACCTCCCTCTGGTTTGCTCCCTCAAGAACAGATGCAGTGATAAGAGCAGAGAAACACCCTCATCTAGGGAGGACCCCCCAAGGGCTTTTCCAGAAGTGGGGAGAGCCTGTAGAAATGGATCAGGCTGAATCCTGGGCTGCCTACACTGGTCGTGGGCAATGAGCTAGCTGCAGGCAGCATGAATCAGTTCCTTCTGCTGCAGCTGGGCTCTTTTTTCTGTCCCATGCATCAGAGCAGGGGGGCTGGTGGCACGCCTGTAGCCCGCAGGGTACCTCTAGGATGTTTCTTCTGCTTTTGGAGGTGGTTTGCAAGTTGAGGACTCCTGGGACAAACAGGGTAGGAGGAGATAAGGAGATGGCAAAGCTCACCTTGTTCAGCGCAAACTGCCGGAGGATGTACTGGGATACACCATCCCAAATTCTCACAGTCTCTGGAAAGCAAGAGAAAGGGAGTTCATCCTCTACGTCAGCCCAAGGCATGGAGGTGGGCAGGTGCCAGTGTCCTGGGATACACCTTTCCCCTCCCCAACATGAACTCCACGTGACAGGGTGAGCCTGCCCTACAGCAGAGCTCATCCGACACCTCCGGAGGGCCTTACCATCATCCGAGAGGTGCAGGAGGGTTGGAAGCATGAGGCGGCCACAGCGCAGGATGGGAGCGCTCCTGGCTTCCATCTGGCTCCTGCCCTTCTGCATCCTTCACCGAGCAGCTGTCCCACGCCGGTCCACTGCCTCCAGTTGCCTTCTGCTCCTCACTGCACGGCATCTCCTGGAGAGCGAAGTGGCAGCAAGGGAGAGCAGCCAGCACCTCGCGCCAAGGGCTGCGGGGCTGGTCAATGGGACGTGTTGCTAGGTCAAAATTGGCCCCGTTGGCACCCCGCTGTGTGTGTCACAAGTGGCAGCTCAGCCCCTCCCGGGCATTTGCGTTCCAGTGAGGGATCACCTCTCCTCTGGGGTTAACCCAGCCATAGGGCAGCCCCCAATTCGCGGGCTGCCAGAGTCCAAGAGAGGGAGGATCAAGCCATGCCCTTGCCACAGAGGGGCCTTGTTTTATCCTCTGGGTTTGCCTGCTGTCTGTCATGTCTTGTAGGGTTGGGGCCAGCCAGAGAGACAGCAGCCCCTGCCTGGCTCTTTGGGGGCAACAGTACTCCTGGGACCTGGGTACCTTCAGTCCTAAGCTTCCCTGGAGGAGGCAATGGCTGTTTTGGGAAATATCTAAAAATGCCTCCCATGCCTGGGCCCTCTACCTCTAAAACTGTTCTGTGTGAGCCTGGAAATCATCCCAGATATATTTCTCCTCTTCTGCTTTACACTGCTGCTCCTCAGCATTTGTGAAATATGGACACTAATGACACAGACACACAGAAGGTACTTTTCCGGCTCCCTTATGCCCATCTCAGAGGTCTCCATCTGGGCTCTGGCTCTTGCTGCCCTTCTTCTGGTGTCCTGCAGGAGCTGCCCTCCCATGATGTCAGCAATCTGCAGACACACAACAGGAGTCTCCTCCTCAGCTTGTGCTCACCACAAGGTGTTACAGCCTGGACTGGGAGCTCAGGGAGTCCTAAAGGTTCTGTGATCCCCCTTGGGTTAAATTAAGGTGAAACAACACCAAACAACTGGTCAAAATGCTTTACTTGCGGTAGAATCAACTTGAACTTGGAAAATGTTAGTAAGCAATGTAGCCTCTTATTGATAAATCTAAAAGAAATAAAAGAAAGGGAAGAAAAGAAAGGAAAGAAAAGGAAAGGAAAGGAGAGAGAGTCAAAGAATCCAGATCACCACCCCAGGTTCCAGCCTGTCTCAGGTCTGGTAATCTTGGGTGGGTGGGTGCACACTTGACAAAGATTTCTGTTGCCTTTTAGGTTCATCTTATCAGCTGATTTGCACGGCAGGTATTCCATGAACTCATTTCCATTGGAGACAAGGGAAAGGTGGAGCATGGGTTTTATGTATGCATTGAGTGGGGATGGGGTGCCCCAACCCCCCGTTCAATTGAGTTGGTGGTCGTGCTCCCCCCCCTACTACATTTACTTTTTCCTTAGTTTTTGCTTAGATCCATCTGGTGCATGTTGTTTATCTCTCTTATCAGAATTTTTAGCCCAACATATGGTTTCACTCAGTCTACATTGCCTCCTTTTGGGGCTTATCTAAGGAGTTTGGCACTACAACCACAAGGGAGAAAAGCCATGCATCCTGCGATACACTCTGCGCTTCCTTGGGCCAGGCAGTGTTCCTTAGGCTAATCACAAAGGCCACAACTTGTCAAAGTTTTCTGCGTCCATAAATGTTTGAGGCATTAACTCCTTCAGTTCCTCACACAAGGTTACCCATGTGTGCAGCAGAAGGTGTGGCTGCTGGAGAACAGTGCATGGCACAGAGTGGTAGCCTTGAGCTGGGCTGCTGAAGCTGTTGGCTGCTGCCTGGGGTGCTCAGATGCAGGCCTTCCCCTTGAGACAGAGAGACCCATATGGACACTCCACAGGACAAGTGCCCCGGGGGGTGGCCATCCCTCCTGTCCTGCCACCTCCATGAGACACCGTTAGGTGTTCCAAAATGCTGGCAGAGGTTCCTAAGGGAGATTGTTTTTGGGAGAGAAGGCAAGGGAGAAAGTGATTTAGTGGCGGAAGAAGTCCTCCCATTGGTGCTTCTCTTGTGCCTGCCACAAAGATGGCTTTTCCTCAAAAAAAAAGAGCATTCTCTTTCCCTGAAGCCCCAAGACCTCTCTGGCCTTGGGTAAGAGAACCAACTGGAGGAGCAATGCTAGGTTACAGATCAGGGTCAATGACTAGTTTAGGAAGAAGAGTGCCTGGTGAGCCTAGAAGAAGAGTTGTTTGGTGCAGGACAGAGTGGGGAAGGGGTAGAAACCTCCAAGCTTACTGTATTGGGTTTATGTAGCAAGGTTTTGGTAACAGTGCGGCTGCAGCTTCTCTGAGAAGATGCCAGAAGGTGCCTTCATGTCAGACAGAGACAGTTCCAACCATCTCCAAAACATACCTGCCATTGGCCAAAACTGAGCCCATCAGCAATGGTGGTAGCTCCTCTGTGATAACATACTTAAGAAGGGTTGAAAACTGCTGCGCAACAGCAGCTGGGAGAGAGGAATAAGAATATGTGAGAGCAACAACTCTGCAGCCCCCAAGGTCAGTGAAGAAGGAGATGCTCCAGGTGCCGGAGCAGAGATTCCCCTGCAGCCCGTGGTGCAGCCCATGGTGAGGCAGGCTGTGCCCTGCAGCCCAGGGAGGTCCGTGGTGGAGCAGATTCCACCTGCAGCCCGGGGAAGACCCCACGCTGGAGCAGGTGGATGTGCCCTGAAGGAAGCTGTGACCCTGTGGAGAGTCCATGCTGGAGCAGGCTCCTGGCAGGACCTGTGGCCCACTGGGAGAAGCCCGTGTGAGAGCACATTTTCTGCCAGGACCTGCGGCCCCACAGGGGACCCATGCTGGGGTAGTCTGTTCCTGAAGGACTGTGGAAAGGACCCATGCTGGAGCAGTTTGTGAAGAACTGTGGCCTGTGGGAAGGACCACATTGGAGAAGTTTGTGAAGGACTGTCTCCCATGGGAGGGACCCCACACTGGTGCAAGGGGAGAGAGGGAGAAGAGAAGAGCAGCAGAGCTGAAGTGTTTTCAACTGATCACAACCCCTATTCCCCATCTCCGTGCGCTGCTTGGGGTGGAGAAGGGAGAGAAGTTGAGCCTGGGATGAAAGGTAGGGTGGCGGGAAGGTGTGTTTAGATTTGTTCCGATTTCTCATCCTACTCTCTTATTAATTGGCAAAAATTAAATTAATTTCCCCCAATTGAGTCTGTTTTGCCCATGATGGTAGTTGCTAAGTGATCTCCCTGTCCTTATCTCAACTCACAAGCCTTTCATTGTATTTTTCTCCCCACTGTCCTGTTGAGGAGGGGGAGTGCTAGAGCGGCTTGGTGGGCACCGGTCAGCTAGCCAGGGTTAACCCACCACACTCACCTTTTCCATTGAGACTGTCAGTGTAGCTTGGCCGAGAGGAGTGCTGGTTGGGGGCAGGGTGGGAATGACACCCCCAGTGTTGTCCTTGCACACAAATTAATCCTCAGCCCTTGTTACACCTGGGCTTCCTTTAGATGAGGAGAGGCCATTCAGGCATCATTCAGCATCTATGCCATGCTGTTCCCCATGATTGTCTTCTTTCCATACAAACATTTGTGGGATGGTGTGGGGGACTGCAAAGAGCAAGCTCACAGCCCAGGACAACATATCATGGCCTCTTCATTGATCTGCTTGGAAGGCTAGCATGCTAGCATGGCATAAGGCCCTGGAGGGAAGAGGGGCCTGGGAAAGCTAGTTAATATTCCAGGATCACTGGCTCCAAGCCCTAGGGGAGAGCAGTGGGTATTATCTACTGAGACTTCAGTGAAGCCTTCAACACTGTCCCCCCTAGGATCCTCCTAGAGAAGTTGAGGGAGTATTGGCTGGGTGAGCAGACAGATTGAAAACTGGGTGAACAGCTGAGCCTAGAGGGTGGTGATCAGCTGCACAAAGTCATGCTGGAGGCCAGTAACTATCAGTGTACCCCAGGGCTCCAGCCCTGTTCAGCATCTTCATTAATGATCTAGATCATGGGCTAGAATGTACCCTCTGCAAGTTTGCTGATGACACAAATTTTGGAGGCATGGCTGATATACCAGAGTGCCGTGCTGATACCCAGAGGGATTTGACAGGCTGAAGGAATGGGTTGAGAGGGGCATCATGAGGTTCAACCAGGGTAAGTGCTGTTGAACATCGGGAAACACCTTTTTTCCTGTGAGGGTCACTGAGCACTGGAACAGGTTGCCCAGGGAGGTTGTGGAGTCTCCATCCTTGGAGATACTCAAAAGCCACCTGGACACGGTCCTGGGCAGCCAGCTCTAGGTGACCCAACACGAGCAGGGGGAGTTGGACCAGATGATCTTTGTGTCAGAGTGGTGGACCCAAATGGGAGGCAAAGCGACCCCTTGGCAACCTCTCCAGTTGAGTCCCACCCCCTGGTAGGAGCTCCACAAGCGCCTTTGGTACAATGGCTGTTATCCTAAGGCTGTGACAGCCAGAATGAGTACACGCTACAGCAGCCCTGCTCATCCAAGCCCCAGGCTCTCTGGGGAGGTTTGGTCAGCTGAACCACACCAACTCTGGCACAAGGGTACATGCGTTCATGAGGTGGCTGGTGCTGCTCAGTGCGTCCACTAACTGTGAAAAAGTGTTTTCTGCCTTGCTTTCCACAAATGAGCAGAAGGCCAGTGCCCTTGAACAGGAACTCGGCACCCTGGCCGTTCATGAGGGACTGACTGTGGGGCCCAGCTCACTGAACAACTTGCAGAGCATCAAGAAAGAGCCGGAGCGGAGCACAGCGGCTCACCCAGCGCTGAGGTGGGGATGGCCAAGGCCAGCGCCCATCAGGCCACAATGATGTCCTGCTGCACCTTTGCACAGGCTCAGTTCCTCTCCTGCTGAGTCCTCCTTCAGGACAAAGGAAAAGAATGGCCACTCAGAAGTTTAGATGCTGCCTGCCGTCACCGACAGCTCCATCAGGGACTGGCCAAGGCCTTCCCAGGATTGAGACACGGGTGGGAGCCAGACTTGGAAAATGGCCGCCAAGGCTGTCATAGGAGTCTTGAGCTGACCTTGCTTACAGCAGCTGTCTTCTTTTTCTCTGTATCCAAAGTGAGCATATTTCCTGTGGGGCCTGAGAAAGGCAAGAACGTACCACATGAATCTTACAGACTGACAGTATGAGTCTCACCTGTGTTTGGAGAGAAGTTCTTAATGTTCATTCCTCGTTTCCCAACACCATGCCCTTTCTGCTGGGCCTGGATTTCAGCCCTGCTTCTGGGAGTGCTCTGAACCACTTTCACAGAAATAGAAAAGCTTTTATGTTGCCACGAAAAATCTGAACAACCTGGGATTGAGAATGAAACTGTTTCATTTCTATCCCCTATGACCATCATGCGCATGCCAGGCGGTGAGCAAGATGATCCATGGACGTGTGGGAATAAAGTACTAGAACTTAAATTTATTTTTATATAAAAAAAAAAAAAAAACAAGAAAGAAAGGATGATGCACTCTAATAAACAGCTCGACAGTGGCACCTTCTCTCAGTCAGACCATATATCAGATGGTCACATCACATATGGTCCATGAGCTGTGAGGGAGGAGTGGGTGCTCCACAATACAGAAGGGTTCATGGTGGCACCCTCCCTTGTTCACTCACTCTGTTTAACTCTTTCAAATAAGCATTTGCATCCACTGTTGTTAACCATGAACCTTTCTCTAAGCATATGTTGTGACTTGAAATATTAGCCAGTGGTAGGATGAAGCCATCACCATTAGCATGACAGTTAATAAGTAAGCATCCAGAGCATGAAAACAAACCTCTACAATTTTTTTCAGTGAGGTTTAAACTCTGGTGATACTCAATTCAGTTACAGAATTTCATTAAGTTTAACGATAAATGAAGAGAAGCCTCCTCTGATGTTTCTTATTTAACAGAAAAAAAAAAAAAGCCACATACCGTTGGATGAAACATTTGTTTTTGCTCTGGTAAAAATGCCAGAAATAATACATGGAAACAGTATGGCAACAAACCAACGTGCATTCCCTTGTCGGCAAATAATGATGGAAGATGCAGCAAGCACATTGCTGAAGATTTGAAAACACAAGTATTGGAAAAATTTATGCAGTGCAGGAGGGTTGCTGCGCAGTTGGATGAAAGTCAGGTGTTTCTGGCATGTCTCAGCTTATGGTATTTGTTAGATGCTGTTTCAATAATGAAATACACAGAGAACTACTTTTTTTGTGAGCTACTAAAGGGAAGATGTACCAGAGAATATATAGTCTCAACAATAAATGACTTCTTTAATAAAGATTGTTTCATGGAAAAACTGTGCACGTGTAACCACTGATGGAGAGGCTGCTTGGACTGGAATTAAAAGAACCCCCACGGATTGAGGGGAAAGGTTACAGAGATAGCATGGCCCATGAAATTTATTCACTGCATCATTTGTAGGCAAGCTTTTGCAGCAAAGAAATTGGACTCAGCTCCAAGTGGCCCTGCTTGAGCAGGGGGTTGGACCAGATGACTTGCAGTGGTCCCTGCCAACCTCAACCATTCTGTGATTTTGTGACTCAGTGACAGGCATTTTTCTCCAGAATCTATGGAAAGGGAGGTCTCATGTTCAGTGAAGGGGAAATTCAAATTGTAACTGCTCAGCAGTGGTCATCTGTGACCAAGGAATGATCTGGCATGGAGGGCAAGACGGCCCAACTGCAGAAGGGGCCTATGAAAGTCTGGTCCTGCTTGACTAACCTGATCTCTTTCTATGACAAGATCACCTGCTTAGTCAGTGAAGGAGAGGCTGTGGGTGTTTTCCATCTGGACTTTAGTAAAGCCTAGGACACTGTTTCCCACAGCATTCTCCTGAAGAAACTGGCTGCTCATGGCTTGGATATGTATATTCTTCGCTGTATAAAAAACTGGCTGGATGGCCGGGCCTAAAGCATGGTGGGGAATGGAGATAAATGAAGTTGGCAGCCGGTCACAAGTGGTGTTCCCCAGGGCTCAGTATTGGGGCCAGTTCTGTTTAATATTTTTATCAATGATCTGGCTGAAGAGATTGAGTGCACCCTCAGTAAGTTTGCAGATGACACCAAGTTGGGCAGGAGCGTTGATCTGATGGAGGGTAGGAAGGTTCTACAGAAGGATCTGGGCAGCCTGGATTGACGGGCCAAGGCCGACTGTATGAAGTTCAACAAGGCTCAGTGCCAGGTCCTGCACTCGGGTCACAACCACCCCATGCAACACTACCGGCTTGGGGCAGAGTGGCTGGAAAGCTGCCTGGTGGAAAAGGACCTGGGGGTGTTGGTTGGCAGCCGGCTGAATACGAGCCAGCAGTGTGCCCAGGTGGTTAAGAAGGCCAACAGCCTCCTGGCTTGTATCAGAGATAGTGTGGCCAGCAGGACTAGGGAAGGGATTGTCCCCCTGTACTCTGCACTGGTGAGGCCACCTCGAATTCTGTGTTCAGTTTTGGGCCCCTGACTACAAGAAAGACATTGAGGTGCTGGGGTGTGTCCAAAGAAGGGCAACAAAGCTGGTGAAGGGTCCAGAGCACAAGTATTGTGAAGAGCAGCTGAGGGAACTGGGGGTGTTTAGCCTGGAGGAGAGGAGGCTGAGGGGAGACCTTATTGTTGTCTACAACTACCTGAAAGGAGGTTGTAGTGGGGTGGGGGCTGATCTCTTCTCCCAAGTAACAAGCGATAGGACAGCAGCAAATGGCCTCAAGTTGCATCACGGGAGGTTGAGATTGGATATTAGGAAAAATTCCTTCACTGAAAGGGTTCTAAAGCATTGGAACAGGCTGCCCAGGGAAGTGGTTGGGTCACGTGTAGATGTAGTGCTTAGGGACATGATTTAGTGGTAGATTTGGCAGTGTTAGGTTAACGGTTGGACCCATTTATCTTAAGGGTCTTTTCCAACATGAATGATTCTATGATTCTGTGAAACTGGCTGGGAGGAGGAATTCCGGAGACAGTAGGATTCCCTCTAAGAGAGTTGTTCCCCCTGGTGATAAGATAAAAAAAGAGTCAGAGCCATAGCGCTGTCGTGTAGTAATCCTGGAACAGCAATGCTCAGAGGCCACTTCTGAGCAGCAGAGCTGGGCTGGCGGATAGACTCCAGGTGCCCCATGCAGACCTTCACAGGATTGATCCTGGTGTAAGTGTATATAAGGAACTGCCTCATGATGCATTTTTCCAGATGCCTTGTAGAAATACTTATGATGGTAGGACTCTGCCCAATGCATTGTTAATTATTTTATTAATATGTAAGCAAAAATGTGTGTTTAATTCATTTCAAGGGGTACCATAAAAGCCAGAGGGAGGTGAAAGATGTTGAAATGGCAAGACCATCTCCAAAGCTCTTCAGACTGCCACCATTCAGCCCTTTCATCATAAGCTCACAATGGCCCACCACGTTGCTCACAGAAGCTATGTGCCATCACAGGAAGACCGAGCTCTGTGCCTCCTTTGGGGTCTTTTCAGGGTGTCACAATATCTGGTCTGGGCACCTTCCATCTTATTAAATACTATTTGTGCATGGCAGGGGGTCCTGATCTCTTCCACACACAGAAGCACATCTACAAACAGCAAATGAACAGGATTGCTTCCTCTTGCAGGGCCTTTGGGGTACATGCTGAACTGCTGCTGCCAGGGGACAGAGAGGAGTCTAGAGCTCCTTTAGAAGGTCTTGAGAACAGCCTGAGCTCCTTACAGGCAAAGACAGCCCCAAGCCTTCCACTGCCTGTTAAGTAGCAGCTGAAAAGGCCCCTCTCTGTACTGTTTGCACCCTGATGGCTGCATTGGCCGTCACTTCTGCTCATGGCAGGAGGGAGGATGCACTGAGGCCCCAGCAATGCACCGCTGGTGTGGACCACCAGGCGCTCAGAGCCTGTTTTCAGGGATTGTCTTCTTTCCACTCTTGATCCTCTTTGCTCTAGCAGTCAGGGATATTGCCCCTGAGGACAGGACTCAGGCCCCCAAAGCTGTGACGCTTGGGGACAAACTCCCTGGGAAAGGGAATGGCTGCATGTGGTGGGAAGGCAGAAGATTCCTTGTGGGAGAAACCCAGGCCTGGTGTTAGGAAGGAATCCTTGCTGTCCCTGGGGCACCTCAGCCCAGAGAGTGCTTTGCACAGAGGGCAGGAAGGGGCTACGCAGTCATTTCTGAGCTGCACCAGGGGAATCTGCAGGACAACTCTCTACCAGAGCTTTGACTGTGGGCTTGGCAGCTGCCCCAAAAAATCCTCCACTTCAGCACTGTCAAACTTAAATTGCTCTCCGCTGTTTTTTCCCCAGGTGCTTCTGTGATTGTTCTCTTGAATTATACCTCAATATCCTTGGACACCCGCATTCCTCGGGACACGGTGCAGTGCTGCATTCAAGAGCCTGCTTTTTCTGTCTTACACCCTGGCAAAGAAGCAGGATGTAGACTTCATCTTCAAGGACACTGGCTGCCTGCGCTTCTGGAAGAACAAAGTCAAAACGCAATTTTCTGCAGACTTTCTTTGCACCCTGGATAGATCCGGCCACTTGCTGAAATCTCTCCTCAGCGTGAGTGTCTCTTGGCCAGCACTGCCACGGGTTCGTGGGAAATGCCCTGAAAGGCCGTTGGCAGTGACTTCTCCTTGAGTGTCCGACTCGTCTCCTGCCTGGGATGGCTGCCTCTTGCCCTTGCGCAAAGCCTGGCAGTGTTAGTACCCAGGTGCGGGCACTTGCTGTGCAGCTCCTGCTTGTAATAAAGAGGGGTTAACGCTGAGGACAGGGAGCTCTGCCAGAAGGCAGCTTTCTGCCTTAGCAGCCCACAGGCTGGCTGCCTCGGTTGGCAACAGGATCCTCTCCTGGCAGTGGTCTCACCCAGGGGTGTCTCTCCTGCAGAGGCCAGGGATGACGGGTTCAGCCGTCTCAGGCAGAAGGAACGCCCCTTCCCAGACAGGTTCGGGCGATGTCGTTGTGTTTCCCAAGTGAGTATGTTTGATTCTGCAGCCCTTGGCTGCTGACTACTCCAGCAGCTTCTCATCTTCTCTTGGGTCAGCTGCTAGTGCCAGGGATCCGCCCGCTGCTTGAAAAGGAGCTGGAGGGAGACATTTCCAAGGCCTTGATCCTGTTGTCTTCTTGTTTCCAGGATTGTGCTCCATGTAGCACTTGGAAGAGCTGCTGGGGAAGGGCCTCTTCAGACTCACATGGGGCAGGTGGTAGAAAAGAAGAAGCAAGGATGGATGAAGGGCCTAACAGAACAAGTAATGTGGGAGTGGGCTGCTGGGAGCGCCCATGTGTACAGGTTTTGCTTTAACTATTAATCTTTTATCTCAGCCTGCAGATATTCTTACTTTTACCCTTCTGATTTTCTTCCCCATGCCACTGCCAGGGAGTGTTTTATGGTACCTAACTGCCTACAATCGTTAACCAACAACAGAGGTTAACAGTGATCAGGGCTGAGTTCATGATACAGGGAAGGACCACATGTTCTTGGGATCACTCTGTGTGTCTGAGCTTTTTCAACACCCTGGCCTGTTCCTGGACTCCAGTGAGAAATGGCTCGGACACTCACAGGGAGAAGGGCTCAGGTTTGGGAGGCACCTTCAAACTTGCCCCATAACAGCCATTGTCTCCACCATGGGAGGCGAAGACTGAAGGTACCCAGGTCCCAGGAGTACTGTTGCCCCCAAAGAGCCAGGCAGGGGCTGCTGTCTCTCTGGCTGGCCTCAACCCTACAAGACATGACAGACAGCAGACAAACCCAGAGGATAAAACAAGGCCCCTCTTTGGCAAGGGCATGGCTTGATCCTCCCGCTCTTGGACTCTCTGTTTGCCTGACCAAAATGAGCTGGACCAGAACCAGTGTTCTGAAGAATAAACCATGCTTCTGGAAGTCTCATTTCTGGAATAATGAAGAATTAAGACTTTCAAGCTGCCTGTCAAAAAGTGGTTTTGGCTTCACTGGTGGAGGCCTGAAGCCTTTCCTGCTGGCAGTGTTTGAAGAGGAAGACTGTCAGGTGACTGTCATGAGACCGGATGAGCACTCCCTGATGCTTCCACGCTGTTCAGGGAAATTTCAAAATTTCTTCTCTTTGTGACTCCACCGAAAAGGCATTCTCCCTTCTTTTTTTTTTTAAAAAAATTCTTGACTAATATTTTAGAAGTCAGGCCCAGAAGCTGAACACTCAGAAAGATCAAGCCTTTAACTGAGCAATGGGGGGGCGCACAGGAAGGAGAAGATGAAAGAAACTAAGAGAGGCTGTGTAGGCACCTTTCTGAAACAGAAAACGTAATTGCCACCCTGCTACCTTCCTTCTCAAAAGCATTTTTTTCCAGAAGCTGTGGAAAAGGCAATGAAATATCAGTTTCAATGTCTCTTGCTCAGGAAATGCAAGTATTTCTGTGTCTCTCCCTGAACCTGAACCGTGACAGCTTTCTCTTTCTTTCCTTAGCTTAGGTGAGAAGACCTACCTATGCGAGGCATGTGGAAGGTGCTGGCATTACGAGCACATGAACACTGGAGACTGTAGCTCATCAGCAAAGGGTCGAGATGCTTTTTCTGGTGCTAAAAGCCACTTGAAGATACTAAAGACAGACTGTGGTAACCACCCTTGGCCTTGCTGTGTGTGAGCAGTGACAAGCAAGCCCCTCTGTTTTTTCCCAGTTACGGTCAGGAACACCATCTTCCCACTGGAATAGTATTTGGTGCGGAATGACGATTTTGCAGGGCTGGGGAAGGCCTCCCTGGGACTCTGTGACACGGAGAGACCCCCAGGAGGGCCTTTGGCTGGTGGCAGTGCTTCCTTAGCAGTGCTCAGCAGACAATGCAGTGGGGTGGCTGTGTGTGGGTTCAGGGTGAACAGGGGTTCACACAGCTCTCCCCTGTGTGTCCCTTGGCTCCTGTGCCCTTGGCGAGCAGCCTAGACTGCAGAGGGGCGGGTGTCTCTTGTTCCCATGGGGCTGAGGGAGGCTTTGGGGTTTGTTTCCAAGGCGGTGGGGCACAGGACAGTGCCAGGCTGTGTGGCCCATGCACCAACTTGGGTTGGATGAAACTCCTGGGACACACTGGGGCCTTCCAAAGCAGGAAGGGGTAGCGCTGCCCAAGTGTGCAGCAATCCCAGGGCAATGCACAAACTTCCCATCACATCTAGAGAGCCAAGGGCAAAGTGTGGCTGCCGTGTGTGAGGGATGATCACGCATACAGCTGCCACCATGGAAGTGGGGCTCTGAGCTTCCCACAGTCACTCCCACTTGGAATGGGCCTCTGCTTCTGAGATGGCCCAGGTGGCTTCTCCCGAGCTGAGAGCCAGGCAGTATGTTAAGCAGGCAGTAATATGCAGTGCTGATTGTCTGGGATGGGCTGCAGCCATAGTCTGTCTCTCTCCTTGGAGCACTGCCCAGCTTGGACTCTGTCTTATTCCCTACTGATATGCTCCCACAGAGAAAAAGCAGCGGCAAGTAAAAAACTACTTGGAAACATTTACTTTTATCATTCTGCAAGCCCAGAGGTGCATTTATATCAGCAGTGATATGAACCATGGGAACTGATGGTAAAAATGAGAAAACAGTTCTCACAAACTTATACATCTTGTGTTTGCATGGCTGCAGGGGGCCACCTGTAATCATCAATAACAAAGGAATCATAATCGGGACTGTAAATGAGCTGTTTCACAAAGGCTTCCTTGTCTGCTGGCTCGGGGTGCCAAGAAGCAAGACCATGCTTGTAGGCCCAGTCAACAATCTGCAAAAAGATAAGCAAAATGAGCTGATGAAACATTGGCACATTATCAAGTTGAAACCAACTGTAGTTTGGCCCTGGCTGTATTTTCCCTCTTTTCTCCCCTCAAAATTTCTCCCCTTTTTTGCTTTTTTTTCTTTGTGCAATTCCCTGAGTCAGCTGCACTTCATCCCTTGGGTGAGGGAATACAAGCTGCCTGCAATTACTGGCTGCTTAGAAATGCACACCCCTGCTCTGCCAAAATGGTTGGAGTGTGCAATTAAAGGAGGAGAGCAGCCCTTTAGCCACCTCCACTCACACCCTTAAGCTCCTCAGCTACACTGTGCATCCATCAGTTACTCCTACCAGGCCAATGTGATTCTCAGTGGGTGTCCCCTAAACGGAAATTACAAATTTGATGTACACAGGGCACCAATCCCACGAGTAAGACAACAAGTCCATGCCTGGCATAGTATTTAGATATTTAGTCCCCTATCAAATACAGGAGGAGAGGTTCCAAAATATCGGTTTGGAACCTAAAATCTTTTGGCAACTTGTTTCATGTTTGAATTTGACTCTAAACCCCATTTTTTCAGGTGCTGAGCACTCACAGCTCCAAGCAATAAAGCAGAACTTTGTGAGCTGTGTGGCATCCAAAATCAGAAGGCATTTTTTACATTTGGGCTTTAATGATAGGAGAAATAAAAACAGCAATTCTGATTGGAAAGATTCCTGAGAATCATTGCTTTAGGCTGTAGAATAAGTTGAATTAAAAAAAAACACAAAGGAAAAATGATGCCAGGGCAATTCCTGCCCTCCATACCACAGAAAGTAGAAATGAAAGTGGAAATGCTCACTTTCACAGCGATTTTGAGAGACACCTCTCTGATGCTGTCTAAACGGGGATAGAGTCTTCCTTCCGCAAGATTCTGCTCTGTCACCTCAGCAGCGATAGACTAGAAAGAAGAGAAAGGTTGTTTATAGAGATGGTCTCGAGCACGCATCACATTCACTAGCACTACACGATATGTGCCTGAAACCTCAGCTGTGGTGGAGCTGGGACTAGTTCTCAATGGGAACAGCTGAACTATCCAAAATACATGTATGTATACATTTAATTACAGGCTTAAAACTGGAGCCAGAATGGAAGTGGCTGTGCCAGGGCAGCAGTTGTGGAGAATGAGGAGAATCCTGTCACGGCTCCTGCACCTCTGTAGGTGCAATGGAAGCATGAGCTTTCCCTGAGACTGGGAAAGGCTGCAGCTTTTTGCTGAGGCTGTGCCATTTCCACTCAACGCATTGCCCCAAGCCAGGTTCCTGAAAACATCTGAAGTAGGTGCATGTGCCTCTTATCATCTTTTAAAAAATATCAGTTAAATGCCAGTTGGAAACCTCTGCTGTGAGAAGGAAGATATCATCAGAGATGTGCCGGACTCCGCAGGCAATGACTCCCAGTGCCACTCCTGGGAAGACGTAGGCGTTGTTTCCTTGGCCAGGGAAGAAGGTCTGTCCGTTGGGCAGGGTTACCTTTGAGAATGGACTTCCACTTGCAAATATTCCCCGGCCCTGATCAAAGAGAGAGAAAGAGGCATCCAAATTCAGAAGAGAAGTCTTACATTTCTTCTACTCGCCACAATCTGTGCCCAGGGGACTCTGGTGACCAAGTGACTCTAGCTAGTCATTGAGAGGCATCTCCATGAGAGCCATCTCCAGGTAACAATTCTGGAGAGCCTGGTCCCCGGATCTACAAAGAGGGCCATGGACAGGACCACTGAGCACTGGGTGGGTGTTTGCACTGCCCAACTGCAAGTGTTCTGAACTTGCTGAGAAGGAGTCTCTCTTCCTCCATCAACCATCTATGGAGTGGGAAGAAAGACTCATGTGGGATAAAGGTCAAAGGGGAGAGTAAGACAAGACCTCCTCTCTCATGCCAAGTCAATCCACATGACAGTAATTCTTCAGTGACATTGGGTCCAAGTTGGTTGATGAAACCATTACATAAACTAGGTTGACAAACCACAGGAGATAGTAACCTGGGAGGATGAGACCTCTCAGACAGCTACAGGTGAAGGAGGCAAGCGCTTTCTTTAGAGGGACACAAAGTAATTCTGGCTGGTAGGAACCCCAACTCCTGCTCACAGCACGGTCAGGTATGAAAACAGACCAGGTTGCTCAGGGCTTTATCCAGCCTGGTCTTGAAAACTTGCAAGGACAGAGACCGCACAAGCAATGTGGGCCCCTGTTCCACCTCCTGACTCTGCACAGTGTGGAAGTTTTTCTTCATGACCAGCTTGAACCTCTTATTTCAACTTCTTCCCACTTGTTGCTTGTCCACCCACTAGGCACCACTGGTTTCCTTGGTACAGGCATGGCCACAGTGTACCCGGAGCACCCAGCTTCCCTCTGCTGAGCTCCAGTACCTCTGTGAGGCGGTAGCACTGCTCCGCTGTGCACTCCGCTTTACTTGTGGGGTTGCTCAGGGCAAACACGATGGGCCTCTCATTGAAGGCTGCCATGTCCTTCAAAATCTTCTCAGTGAAAGCTCCTGCAATGGCTGCGACACCTAAAACAACAGCAGAGTGAGACAGTGCTTTCCGACTGTCTGACTTCAGTGCATTGGGCTGATCCCTCTTGAATGCAAGTTGGTAAATGAACTGTGGGAGGGAACAGGCTCCACCTCTGCAGATGCAGGTGGGAATGTTTCTTTCTCATATTACAGTAAGATTAAAAGCTTGTCTCAAAATAAAGTCCTCTGCTCCTCTGGTGTTTAGGCCAGTCTGACTGCAGCACTTTGCCTCTCAAAGGCTCAGCACTTTGCTTCCCACAGAGTTGTTGTCATCTTCATCCTGCCCAGCCTGCCAGGGCCATGTTTACTGCCAAGAGCTCCAGATACTGCTTCCCCCCGTGTCTCCCTCTACAGCCCTGTCTGGGAGGGCTCCTACAGCTCCCGAAGAGAGGATGCCCGTGCCCCACAGTCAAAGGGGGAAGGATGTGGATAACTCAACTGACAAAATGGGGGTGAAAAAAGCTTATTATGTTTTAACTGGGAGGAAAAAGGAGGCCCTGGAAGAAAGACAGAAGCTCTCCTACGAACTGAATTAATGTGAAAAGATCGTGCTAAGGGAACTCCACCTATAATTGCTGTAGGCTTCACTTTCTGCACAACCTCTTCCAGCGTGTTTATACTGGGGTGGTCCTGGGCAAACACTTCTTTCTCATGGTTCAGATGGCTCCTGCCCTGTGAGGAAAAAGGAGGAGTCAAACTTTGGTCTGTTGGCAAAAGGTGGAGACATAATGTATTAACTCATCTGTTCATTTAATCTCTTGGCCCTCTACCTAAACCAGATTCCACAGAGCAGGACAGCAGCATCAGCTGGGCAGGCATTGAGCTGTCAGTGTAATGCCACATGGGGCCGGTCTCTGCTCCTCTCACCCTCCAAAATACATTGATTGTGTGGAGGAAGGATCTGGCATCCAGGGCAGAGAAGTTGGACATGTAGCACAGGTCTCCTCAAGTTTGAAGAGGGACAAGGGCAGAGGTCCTGAGGACACGGAGTGCAGAGTGGGGCTGGGCCAGGCTGGACCACCAAACAGGGCACAGTGTCGCTGTTGTAATACCCCATATGACATACAAGACTTCCAGAACCATGTGAGACCACGGCCAGCAGTGTATCCTACCACTTTAGAGGCCCAGCCAAGGTGCTGCCTTTACGGCAGTCAGTGCTGCTGGTACACTTGTCACTGAGACTTAGTCCTCTGAAATCAGGAACTGCTCTGCTGACACCAATAAAACTGCAGTCCTTACTCCAGGGCTGAGCAGGGGTCCAAGGTATCTGCCTGCTCTGGCCTCTCTTTAGCTTGAAGGAGGCAGCATGGGAGTGGAGCTCCGCTCTGGAGACAAATTTACCTTCACAATCAGTCCCTTGGAGTCCACCATCCAAATTTTTTTGATGGCATCCTCTCGTGAAATTCCTTCCTTTTCCATGGCCATGAGGATGAGATGAGCTATGCCCATTGCAGCCTGGAACACAGTATATAAACACTTCACTGGGGTATCATCATCTTTTGGGGGGGAAAGATTTTAAATGAGACGTGTTGGTTCAGCCCCCAGCACTGAACAAAGCAGAGAGGCTTTCTGCTCCATGGTCGCACACTGCCATGGTATGGGGATGATTTTAACATTGTAGGTGCTGCCATAAAATAAAAACACCAACATCATCCAACAGGGCAGGCTGCCTGTGAGCCTGGAGCAGTGGAGGTGGTACCTTGACAGGCAGAGGCTGATCCATCATTTAAACCAGCTGCTGCAGGGGAGGAAAAGGTGCAGACACCGAACAAACGTTGGTGACGATGCCAGTACAGAGGAACTCAAAGCAAAGTGGGATTGCTGCTTCTGAAGTACTGCCAGGAGGAAAGTCCTCTTCTCCCATTCCTGCCTAAGGAAGCAGCCCTGGACATGCTGTGTGTGTTAGTGGTCCTACAGCTGTGCCTGGCCCTCCTGCCCAGACAGGGACTAACAAGGCAGGAGGGTCTCTGTGCCACAGAGACAGCGACCAGCACAGACATGTCTGCCAGGAGGGGTGGAGAAAGAGAACAATCTGTTTCATAGAGGCATAGACAAACAGTGAGTAACAGACCTTGACCTGGACCAATGCCTTTAGTCCACAGTCCAAGCATTAGAGACTTTCTCTTTCCCCTCTCTCTTTGAACAAGGCGCCATACCGACTAGCTGACTTTTGCCATGGGGGCAATATGACTGGTTTCAAAAAGTAAGGTTATGTTCTTACAGTTCTTTGAGTCTGAGTCGTTTTGACTATATTGCTAAAGAGGCTCTGGTCTACCCTAAATACCAACCCTGAGGACTCAAACCAGTCTCCTTAATGTTCCTGCAGCACCCTGCCTCATAAGGGACTTCCCTCAAGGTACTTAAAGCCCCACTGACACTCGAGCAGCCTCATAGCATCCAGGAAGTCTGCCCAGGACTCACGGGCCAAAAGGTCACTGAAAGATTGTTGGCAACTTTTATGCAGCAGCAAGATCCACCTGTGGGGCCCGCTCTTGCCCAGTGGCAAGCAACCAGCTTCTGTGCTTTGTTTTCATGAAGCCAAGCTTTGCAGGAAGTTTCATGGTTGACTTTTCTCTCTCTAAATTTGAATTTAGATCATATTTAGGAACAAACTCAAGAACATTCCTACCTCTCCAGCTCCCTGGAAAACAAATTTATGGTCAGAGAGCCTGTTCTTTGTGATCCTTAAGGCTGCAAAGATGCCAGCGACTGCAACAGACGCAGTGCCTGAAAAGAGAGAAACACCATGAGATGGACATCCTGGCAAAAGGACTGTCTACCCTACTGATAAGCTGTTAGAACCCTTGTGGTAGATACTATTCTCTTAGATTCTGCCATTAAGGGATCAGAGTGCCTTCCCTGTTCTGAAATATTAATCCTCAGAAGACCCCTGCAAAGCAGGAGAACACCAATTTCCTTCTATATAGAGTCAAAGGGACACCGAACCCTAGAATGCCAGAAGTTAGTACCTAACTCCCCAGGGTTTAACATGCATGTGACTTGTCTAAGGTCACATAAGACATCTGTAGCAAAGTGGTGGTCTGAACTTGGGCACCCTTGTCACAAAATCCTCTGTGATCATGGAATTACCATCCTCTTCTCATTTACCTTCACAGCCCAGCACCACTATCTCTTTTTTCACTTCCCTGATACTCTGATACCCTGACTCGGAGCCATCATGCCTCACTGCCAAGCGTTATGGAGTCACTGAGAACATAAGTTGGTCCCAGATTAGTGAGAAAGAACCCAGCCTATGGAGAGCAGAGTCTTTTTGCTACAGCCACTGCGCTGTGCACAGCTTTCTGTCCATCAAAGGAGGCAGATGTCACCTTCACCTCACACTGATCACATCTATTATTCACCTAATGTTCTACCCCAGGTGAAGGAACATGGTGGGAAGACATCAAGTGTGGCACAGATTAATGAGGATTCAGGCACTGGGGGTACCCCAGGTCAACTGGGAAAGCTGGATACGAGTGTTACAGGTGAGCTAGGAATGAAGAAGGCAGTTTTACCACAGAATACCTCAAGTTGGAAGGGACCCATAAGGATCATCAGGTCCGTTAGTTTTATTCCTCAGCATTTGAAAGGATACCAGTTGGGATGTGCCCCAGCTCTGATACTGTCCTCAGCTCTAATGCTGGTCTCTCTGTTCTCATCTCCAGAAGCTTTGTGAGAAATCAGGGAGGCCACAAGTAACAAGCCTTGTGGGGGTGGTCATGGGTGGGATGGACGACAAAGCCTTTTAGGCTTATAAACCCACTTTCACCCTATTTCCAGCATTTCCTATTTTTCTGCCTATTTAATCAGACAGTGCATTGGGGTTTCAATCAGCCGGTGCTTCAGTGAGATGCCCTGCAGGGTCCTGAGGGCCTGGGGTGCCGCCAGGCATCGGTCAGAAGCCCGGCTGGGAAGCAGAGCAGCCCATGAGCAAAGCACAGCCTCGAGCGTGAAACCAGCAGATGGTGCTGCCTCATCTGTCAAGGACTGAGAAAATAAATTCAGCTTTACCTGCTCCTTTTCTTTAGTGCAAAAGCCACAGCTAAACTAGAAATCTACCGGTATATCATGGCATTGGGGAATGATTTACTCTCATTCTTTCCATGCAAGTAGAAAACCTAGTGGGAGCACAGTTATTCTGGCAGAGAAGTAACTTATTGACATGGCTTATTTTGCTTAGGGAACCTATATAAGCTACTCTGACAAAGAAAATCTTTATTGGCCAGATCAGAAGTGTTTAGCAGTACTATTAGCAGACCAACATCTTGGATTTATAACTCATCTGAGTTTAGTTCTCCAAAAATTATTAATTAATGCCACAAGAGTGATTCTGTTTTCGCAGAGGTGGCGGTGGCCACATTCCTGCTGCAAACATTAGCACTGTGGCATCCATGCACAGGGACTCTGGTACAGAATGGCAGCAGCATCATTTCTTACTCATGAGGGCATTGCAAGCAGAAGTCTTAAACACAAAATGGACTAGATTAATAGTTGGTGGCTTCATAAGCTTCTTTCTTGCAATGAATCACTTGAGACACTCGCTTCAGCACCAAGGATGAATTCCCTTCATTAGCTCAGAAAACTGCTTGTATCATTTTATTTATAGATCCAGACTATCTGAGTTCAATCAGTTTAAAAGGGAGTTGATGGGGAGGGAACCAGGCACCGAGTGCTCTGCTGCTTCATTATTAACATGTCAACTCAGACAACTGAAGGATGTATATGAAGGATTTCCTCTTGCTTCTCCTGCACTAAATGTCTGCCTTTTTCAACAGTATTTAGAGTAATGTATTTACCTGGCAAAATGCCATGCCATTGGACTAGAAAAATTACAGAGGAAGATAATGAACATCCAAAGAATTTAAGGGAACAACAGATAATTGTCTAGTTTTTAGATTTTGCTTTTTATGGGTGTCACATAGCTAGCCCGTGCTCATTCTCTGTGTTTTGGTAAGTCTATGATAGGCAAGACTGCTTGGCTTGCTGCCATGCCAGATGCTAAGGATGGGACTCCTCCAAATAAACATGTATGATTCTGGTTATGCTAAAGCAGACACCTGAACTGGGTCAAATGACATGCACCCAAAAGTGTCACTCTACCACAGTTTTTAAAGAGAGACAAGATAACTGGAGTACATGCAGACACTTCTAAACTAGGGAGGAAGGGATCCCACCCTGGCAATCTGAACTGCAAGGAAGTGGGGAGAGACCAGGGTTCCACAGTTGTCAGTAACATCAAGCTAGAAACATCCAGTAGAATATGAACACCTATGCATATGCTCACACATGTTCACATGCTACCTCCCAGGCTCACTTTGCACAGTAATCCCCAAATCCCCACCTGGGTGAGAGTGGGAAACTGATCAGAGGAAAAAATCCAGAAGTGGAACAATTACAGTGAGACAGCGTAAGTGTCAGGTCACAGCATTAGCAACAATAGATGTCTGGAAAGTATCTGAAAGAAAGAAGTTTCTTTTGTTCTCTTGGTCCTGACCCAGGCAAAACTGCTTTATACCCTATGATCATCAAGAAGTCTGATGGCACAAACACTGGTATCTGCAAACCCATTTAAATGAAAAATGCTTGTGGGGCATTCAGCAGAGGGACGCATGGTCTTTTTAAAGATGTTACTAGCAGGAATTTGAGAAGGAGGGCATATGGAAAGAAAGGTTGCACAGATCCAGTCTGCAGAGCAGCGTGCATTTTGCAGAGCGGAGACCTGTGGGACTGGGTGTGCCGCTACTCGTTCCCCTGCACTTGCACTGCAGCTCTGACTAACAGCAGGACTCTGTTCAGCTCTGCCATTCCTAATTCTCCTCCTCTCTCTCCAATGTGTTTCTAATCCCTCCACATCTCCCAGACTGCATCTCACCCCCATTACTCAAGTAACAAAGTTACTGTACCCTGGCCTCAGTTTAGTATTTTTCTTTGATGATTACAATTTCTGAGCATGGAACAACAGAACATCTCTATGGAGGAGAGTTCACAGCTGGTTTGTGTAAGGAATTGGCTAATCATTGTGCTTCAATTCCAAAAAGACCACAAAATGAGATGGAGGGGGGAACTCCTCACTATGAATTGTGGCAAGAAAAAAACAAGTACCCTTCAACACACTGGTGTGTGTTCCAGAGACTGAATGCTCCTATTGCAGATAACTACTTCCTTAAGTAATTAGCAAGAGCCAGCTTGGCTGGTCTGTATCTGAGGTGAGATATGGAGGGGCACAGAGAGAAGAAAGGAAAATGCTGGCAAATCATCTTGTCTGTCCAAGACTCAAAGTGAACACTCAACACGCTATCACAAAACAGCAAGCAGACCTCAGGAGCCTCTCTGGGGAGTCCAGAGCAACAGGACCAGCGAAGAAAAGAGTAATTTAAAACTAAGGTACTCTCAGGAAAATGGCCGTGATGTAGGAATCAATGTCTGACACTAAGGCACATTCAGAATATTGTAAAACATTAAGGAAAACTCCTCTGAGGTTGATGTTCCACTTGCACTAGTGTAAGGAAGAACAAGCCCCAGTAGATGTCAGTGGAGCTACACGGGAGCAAAACCCGAGGGAAAGGAGCTGCTCCACAGCTTCAAGACATGGCACAGATGGAAAAGGCTGCAGCCCAGGGGCGCCCATGCCCGGGGTCCTTATCCTTCCTTCAGGTGGGGAGTGTGGACAGCGGGGCGAGCGGCTCTGCACGTGGAATTACGGCAGCGCTGGCACCAGTGCTGCCCAGCGCCAATGCCGAGGCTGTACCACGTCTGACAGCACCCAGTGGCGAAGCAGGGGATGTGGGGGGAAGTGGGGGACCCTGTGGATGCTTGGGGGCAGGAGTCCCCCCCATGCTGAGGGCTGGCACTGCTCTGTCACCTGGCCGGGGCACCAGCTGAGCGGAGCAGAGCGTCACCACCATGCCAAATCCTTCTGGTAGCAGCGGCGATGGGAGCGTGCAGCCACACCACTGCCCGCTTCTCCATACAACACCCGTGTGGGTGATTCCCCTTTCTCCACAGCACACTGGTGGAAGAGATGGCCAAATTCAGCCTGATCTTCTACTTTTTACCCTTGCACCGCCTGCTTACACTTCGCCTCAATAAAATCATGACAAGATGAGGGCCCAGGGAACAGCAAACACCAGTTTAACAGCTCCAGCAAAGGGCAGCCAAGAAAATATATCTAAATTTATGGATGCAGAGGAAGCATAGGGATTTTCCAAATCCTGGTTCACATTAAGTCCCTGCAGCAGTTCCGCCTGTTACTGGAAAGCAGAGTGGAGCTTGTCCAGATCCACTCCAAATACATAATCAAAAGTCAAACACAACAAAGCTGAAGCAAAAAGCTGCTGAAGTGTTTGCAGCTCAAGGTCTTCACCTCCATGGCTGCGGGCTAGTGTTAGCCTTCCCCCCAAAGGGCCTTTGCAAGACAGTAAGAAAATAAACCTAGAAGTGGTATGGAGCAAGTCAATGAGAACAGTAATAAAACACAAAGCATTGATGCTCAGGGAAGAAACTCGCTTTCTCCACTAAGAGATTTAGGGACACTGGTGACCCAGAAGAGGTGGTGGTATGGTGAAGAGCTGTCTGAAAATGCAGAGCTCATCTTAAAGTAGATGCCTAATCTAGGACATCTCCAGGAGCCTGGTTTTAATCCTTCCACTGTAAAGTGCTTGGACTGTACAGTGCAGCGCCCTAAAAATCCGTCGCAGGGCTGGCGTGCAGCCTTGCCCCGTGCTGCCCGCGCAGCGTGCCAGCCAGCACACCGGCTGTGCCAGCGGGCAGACTGAGCCCCCACAGCGGCACAGGCCACCGGGCAGCTGCCAGCGCTTCGCAGGAAAGCACCCCTGTCCCCACCGCAGCAGTGGAGACCCCGGGGGTGCTGGTCTATACCAACAAGTTAAACCAGGTCAGAGCACAGCCCTGTTCTTCTGTTCATTTTGCCTCCTTAGCCTGGACTTAAAGATCAGAGGCAGCTTAACACAGAGGTGATGTATGCTGTTCTTTACTGCAAAGGAGGAGTTTGCAATCACATCCAGTGAACAAGAAAAACAGCAAACAAGAAAAGCAGGAGAGGAATGGGAACCAAATTTCCCCAAAATGACAGAAGTTATAGGCCAGATCTTTAGAACACTGCATCTCTAAGACCAAGACACTAAGTCCCATTTAAACCCAGGAGTCCATACTGTGCTGACCTATCTTGTTTAGCAGTCAGTGTGTGATTCAGACACAAGGCTAGGAGCTGGCTCTTGAACAGTTAATGTAGTGGCATCAAGGGAAAATGCAGGAGCCTCTTCTGCTGCAGGGCACAGCAGGTCTGAGAGGGCCTGGTAATGGTGAATCCCTCCAGGACTGAGAACATCTCCACATCTATCTTCAGGTCGGGTAAATCCCCACAGGGAAAGCGTGCTGCTGGGGAGCTGCCTGGCAGGACATAGCCTGCTTTGTTCTGCAGCAGGGTATCATCCAGCGCTCCCTTCCTATTGTGCTTCCCCCCCTCCTTAGTTTCCTGTGTTAATTACTGATGCATTTTCCACACCAGCTGAAACAACAAAGTAAGATACTGTACCATTTTAATCTGCTGAAATTAGTCAATGCCGAGCCAAAAACTAGCTTCGCCTGCTTCACACAGCACATGGAAATGTGTCTGCAAAATAGGCCACGTTTGCACATGATTGATTTCTAACTTGCCCAGATGTTTGAAGCCGCCCAGATTTGCGGCGCTGGAGTCAGCCTGCTCCCAACTTCAGCTGAGGTGTGGGAGCAGTGTTCCTCCAGGCTGAGACGCTGCTTCCTGAAGTGTGCTGGAAAGGTTATGGAAAGGTTATCTGCTTGGATAATGAGAAAAGGTGATTGGTGGGTCAAGAGATATTCTGAGGCTCATCATCAGTCACACATCCAACAACAAAGGGGAATCATCGCTGTAATGACTGGGAAAAGACCCAGAGAGGTTCTGCAAAAGTGATGACCCTGTGCATTGCCTATAGACTGCTTCAGTTGTGAAGGGACTACAGAAATACAACAGGCTGAGTGTTTTTAGTGTGGCTAGTGATTTGGGGTTTCCCATCTTGAAGTGCCTTGAAGAAGTCTCGTTTGCACAGTGTAGGTGTTCAGGATTTTAGAAAGCCTGTCTATTTACAGCATCTCAAAGTGTATGTGGATATATCTGAAGCACTCAGGTTGGTGGCTCTTTGAGAAGCTATCAATGTTATACTTTTATCAGGTCTAATTTTAAAAGACTGCTAAAGATGCCAGGAGACAGTAGGCTTTATGCTTCTGTGCATTATTCTCTCTGCCCTGCCCATATGTGTGAAAGGCTTTTGAATGACATGATCAGATACAATTAATTAACACATTAGAGATTTCTTCATTTTTTTCTGCAACTCTAACTAAACTTGCAGAACAACTTCTGCTCTTCAGTACTAAGAAAGCAATCTGTGACTGAAGAATTCATGTCTGATATGTGAATGTAGAGGGTAACACACTGATCAATCAGGAGAATTAACTTTTCATAGAAAAAAATAAGGTTGGAAGAGATGAATGGGGGTCATTTAGTCCAGTATCTGCTTAAAGCAGGGCTAGCTTCAAAATTAGATTAGATTGCTTAGGGACTTCTTGAAGGATAAAAGTCCCAAAGCTTTTCTGCACAATTTGTCTCAGTGTTCAACCACTCTCATAGTGAGTAACGTTTTTGTAATGTCTGATTGGATAGCTGAACCATGATACTGAAGGATCTCTGTTGCAGCATAAAGATTCTAGCACAGCAAGCTGAGTCTACCAACTCCAATCACAGGTTGATGCGTCTGATCTCAGTTTTGCTTAGCCCAGGCACAAACTCCTGCTGATTCTTTGGTTATTCAGTGCACATCTTTGAAGGCTGTGTTGGAATTAGACAGGTTCTTTACCACAAAGACACATGTACATAGAGCCCTAGTCCCATGCTGAGAGCCTTAGGTGTGAAAATTTACAGGGTTTCTATGGACTCCTGCCTATTTATCAGGGATTATTCAATAGACAAAGTCCATGAGACCTGACAAGATGGATATAAGTATGCTGAGGTACGTGGCCAATAGCACTGCAAAGTCATTCTTTGAAAGGTTTTGATAACTGGGGAGATTCTGAATTCCTGAAAGAAGACAAATGTCACACCTATCTTCAAGAAGGTCCAGAAGAAAGACCCAGGGCATGTTAGATCAGTCAGCCTATGTTGGTTTGAATAAACTGAAGAAAACTAAAAGGACATCTAAATTTCTGCCTACAACTACTTACTGAGCGTTTGTAAAGAAGCCAGATTCTTCTCAGAGGTGCACAGCCAAAGGATGAGGGGCAATGAATGTAAGTTGCATCTAAGGAAATTCCAGTTAGATATTAGGGGAAAAAAATGCAGAAGGAAGATGAGGAAACTTTGGAACAGGTAGCACAAAGAGATTGCGAATATCTATCCTTTCAGATATTGAAAATTATTTGGCTGAACAAGGCTCTGAGGAACCTGGTACCATATCAAAGTTGGATCTAAGTTTGAAATCACCTTTTATTTGAGTGAGGGCTGGGCAATGTCCAGAGGTCCCTTCCAAACTAACACATTCAATGATTTTATATATTTTCTTGTATGAAGCAGGAAGCCAGAGATGCCTGTTTCAGGGATTCACAAGACTTGACACCTTTGTAAGACTATTTTCTGTTTATCACTGTGCACAATTAAGTGGAGCAAAGTTACTGTAGGAGGAGAAGGAGCAGGATCTAAGGGATTCTCATGTCCCTCTGATTTCATATGTGCTTTACTGCCTGCCCTGGCACTTTACTGGGAAAAAGGAAGGAGTGAAAATCGATTTTCTCCTGTAGAGCTGAAATTGAAGCTGTTGTCCCTTGCATGAACCCAGACAGAGCTGGGAAAAGACTGATGTCATCACGCCCATAGAGGAAGAAGCACTCCCTTAATGGGGAGCTCCCAGGCGTGGGCACTGTGAGGCAGCTCCTGCTAGCTCCCAGGCTAATGGCTTTCAGAGTAAGAGCAATCAGCTCATCCCAGTTTGTGGTACCTGGCAGGCGTCCCACTCAGCATCAGCAGGCTGGTTCAAACTGGAAGAGGCCTGAGTCACTTTACTTCTGTGGGGTTAGGATGGATTGGGCAATACACAAATTTGTGTGACAAAAAATAGTAGGCGTTAATATTTTAACCTACTTGCTGCTCATGTAGGCCCAGAGGCAGCAAGAGGAGGCTTAAGGGAGATGAAGTGGAGCAATTTATACTTTCTTCCCATATCTTGCCTCTGTGTGTGTGTGTGTAGACACACTGCATTCAGAGTCCCCCTAACCAATGGGCAATGAGTTTAAATTAGTATAGCTCAGGCCTGATCTAACTTGCAGTGTTTGTGCCTAAGATGTGTTTTTAAATCAATATACTTAAAACAATGCTGGCTCCAAAGCTGGGATAATTCAGGCTTCAGGAGGTCTGTTCCTGCCTGACTTGAGTAAAACGAATCAAGCCTGCTTAAACAAGGCTTTCTATAAATCTCATTAATCACTGAAAACACAATTTGCATTGAACTCACTTTTTGAAGTAGGTAAGTCATGAGACACCAGCATGTTAGAAAAGAGCAAGCCTGAGGCAAAACCAAAGAACAGGAGGGTTTAAGTGAGCAAATGGCACTTCCTACCTTTCTTACATCATCTGGGGATACAGAGGGGTATATTAGGGTGGGTAAATCAGACTACTCATCCCAGCTTCAACTCCATTAATCTCTGACATGACTCTAAGACAGAGTTAACTGATCAGATCCCAGGTACATCAGCTTCCCAAAGGTCCCCAAAACTTATTCCTGACTACGACAATGGCTTGGAATCCCTTTTTCTTTCTGACAGTTACACAAAAGAGCCTGAAACAGTGGCTTGCTTCCCTTGACTCATCTCTTGTCTGTGCAAAAGATCAGCAGGATTTCTTTTATTATCTTCTGCTGTAAAACCAGTGCCAGCTAGATGCTTTATTTAAGAACATAAGGGAGTTTAGTAAGAGGTAAAATCCTATTGTTTTAGCAGGTGGGCCTCTGAGGAATTTTCAGGGGGCTCGACATCTCCCATGCACGGTCACAGACATCTAACTGGGGAGAAGCAGACAAGGTCCATTTTATGGCAATGCCGTTTTACAGCATCTCCCTAGACGTGGTTTGCCCCTCTGAGGGAGTAATTTCCAGGAACTGTCTGAGGCATTTAGCTATGACGTATGGCCAAAAAATATTATAAAATAGCCTCCTGCTTCCCACTCAGAATCTTCAGTTTTGCTTTAATATCCTCTTTGTCTTCTCCTTGTCTCTCTAAGAAACCACTCCTATTCACTAAGAAACCATTTCAATTCACTCTAGCTCCCTCAAGAAAACCTACATCCAAGCTCACAGATCTGCCACATTGCTTGGTCTCTTTTCTTTTCAACTGTTGAGACCCCTTCCACCTGCAGAGAAAGCAACTAATCCACAATAAATCTTTACATCATCAGCTTGTTATTATGGGCTTCATCTGTCCATCTCCAGAAAAGTTCTTGGCTCCTCCATTCAAGGCTTCCATTCAAAAATGTATCTCCCTTTTCTGTGCTCCTCTCTCCACTGAAAGTTTTTGTGGGTAGCAAGAAAACCTAATGAGTCTTCTTTTACAGGAGAATCTATCTCACCTTCACTGAAATGCCTCTGTTTCTAAACCCTCTTCATGAAAGTATCTTTGAGCAGGACTGTGCATCTCGTCGTGCCAGCCATACTCCTGCAAGCCAGGGTCTTACTCCGTCTTGTGCCATGACAGATATGAACAAGCTGTTACACACACTGCCAAATCTTGCTAGATGGGTAGCAGATGCAGAAATACTGCTGGAGAGTCTGTTCCCAAAAGAACGAGCATTGTGTGAAAAATGACACAGGCATTTGTTTCAGTCTCTTTCAAGTACAAGTGAGGACAACCCCAACTGACTGCAAATAATTAAATCAACAAACCTTGGAAATTTCTGCATGTTGCAAGCAGGACTAGACAAAAGAAGAAGAGATGAAGGGGCTCACAGGAGAAGAACTGGTTACTTGTCATCACTTGGGAAGATCCCGCCTCAGTTGGATGGGCAAACAGCCCTTCCAATGGTTTAAATTAAAGTCAGCACCAGACCAGGATGCCACCAATACACAGCTTGCATCCCGCTGTGCATTTGAGCAATTCTGCTGACTGCTGAGCCTCACAGGTCCTGAGAGACATGCTGGTTATAACCCCAGCTTTGTTGCTGTCATTCCTCTTTGGTGCTGGAAGAGTTATGTTAACCACTCTACAGGAGAACGCATCTGTTCTCAGCTTACTGTGGAGTTAGCATCCATGGAGAGGAAAGATGCTAGTCTACCTTTTTGTATGTGCATGTAATAAGGGGGATAACAATAGAGCGACAATGCCAGGATCAGCTAATGATCACCTGGCTTATGGAAACTGAAAGGCTTGCATAATTGTTAAAATGTCATCATTGCTTTAGCTGAACTCTATAAAATTCATGGAACTCTAAATTAACTTAATAATCTAAAGCACATGATCCATTTTCTCCCCTGAACAATATTTCTGCAGTGAACAGTTAAATTCCTAAAAACAATAGGGACTCACTTTTCAACTTAGACTGCTGTGATTTTGTCTGTATTTTTAAATGCTTATGTGTAAACTCTAAAATTTATGACACATCTGAGTATTGTATAATAAACAATCTTGTGATCTTAATCACCTTTCCTCATGACAAGGTGAAGGTTAAATTTGCATTTTCATAACAGTACTTACCTTGAATATCATCATTGAATGTGCAGTATCTGTTGCGGTATTTATTGAGGAGACGAAAAGCGTTAGCATTTGCAAAATCTTCAAACTGGATCAGACAATTCATGCCATACCTGCAAGTTAAAGGGCTATTAAAAATGGATAAAAATAATTCCACAACATAGGATGATATATACATCCTTTACCAGGACAATGTAGGTAGAGACTCTAGTGCAGAGGTAAAATTATCATAAGAGAAATATATCACAGTAACAGCAAACAGGATCACACCCTTCCCAAGGTCTATACACTCAGAAATGTGGAGTCACCAAGTATAAATTACATTCATAATTCAGAGGGATTCTATATACTTATATATATGCATATGAATCTTTACACTATTGGTACAACAAATTTTCAGTGGCATATTTACCGAGGAGCTTCTCAGAGTGAAGGAGATGCTCTTTTGCAAAGGAAATTGCAACTGCCATGTTGAAATACAGCAAATCTGACTGCAAAGGGAGTGTAGGTTAAAGGGACACCAACAAGTGCCCACTTCAACTGTAGGTCATCAAGAGATGAGAAAAAACCTGCTCGTAGGATCTCATGGACTGAGTACTTCATGGTGTGATTTCATAGCCACTTTTTTGTGCTTTGGAAATGTTTCCACTGAGCTGCTTTGCAGGAAACCAGAACGCAATGACAGCCAGTGACCCACACAGCCAAAAGGGAGGAAATAATTGCAGACTTTCCATAATTGTCCAGTAATATCAGGGCAAGTGTGCAGTTTCTAAAAATGGGGTAATATTCAGACTGCTTCATATCTATACACTTTCAATGACTCTAGGCTGAATTAAAGCTTTGCAAATAAAATCTAAAAGGGCCACAAGTACTCTTTTCTCTCACATAAATGTGATAGGACAGTGGGAGAAACTTGGGGAATGAGTAATGCAATTATTATCAACCTCTGGGCTGCAGGCAGGTGAAAGGGCTCTAAATAGCTGCACTGTGTTAGAGACTTGAGCCTCTCTGGGGCTGTAAAGGGTGCAGAGGCAGCATCACCTTACATACCTCCCATTCAGACCTTCCTCCTTTGCCACTGAAATCTGAGGTAGGGGACACCCCTGCTTTAAACTAGAAATTGATACTGGATAAAACACACTCCATTTGATAACCGTGGCTCCTGTCATGAAAAGCTCTTTTTATGGCACTCGCAGTGCAGGCAGTCAGGCTCTCCTGGAAGGGCCTTGAGTTTTTTATTATTATTATTTTCCATTTCAAGTATGTCTGTCAGCAAGGAGACAGTGATAAGCACATGCATTGTGCTCTTTTATTTGTTTGCCATGAGAAACTCTTGCTGCATAAACCCTCTAGTCTCAAAAAAAGGAAAAGGATTGGCTCTTACACTTGCTTCACATACTCTGTGCTTGCTTTTAGAAAAGCACCACAATGGGAACAGACTTTGTAGTAGGGACTGTTGTGGTAGGACAAGGGGTAATGGTTTTAAACTAGAAGAGGGTAGATTCAAACTAGATATAAGGAAGAAATTTTTTATGATGTAACACTGGCACAGGTTGCACAGAGAGGTGGTAGATGCCCCATCCCTGGAAACATTCAAGGCCAGGTTGGACGGGGCTGTGAACAACCTGATCTAGCTGAAGATGTCCCTGCTCCTTGCAGGGGGGTTGGACTAGATGAGCTCCACAGGTCCTTTCCAACCCAAACCATTCTATGATTCTATGAATTGTGTGAGAGCTGTGTATGACTCTTTTAGATACAAAAAGCTCAGATTCAACTCAGTGCCTCACTAGTTAAATCTCCCCATATCCTACTAAGCTCAATATTTGCAAAATAATAGTATCTGCAAAAAATTAAATGAAAAATTATGCGCTTGGCGTCTCTGTTGAATCAGGGACAGAGAAGCTGTGGAAACTTTTCTATGGGGTCTGCAATGCAGTGTCACCCCCTGAGAGAAGTGTCACTGCTCTTGTCACCAAAGAGCATCAGAACAGGGCACGTCCACCTTAGACAGCCACGTATTCAGAGATCCTTGACTGCATACAGCACAGCTCTGTGCCAGAATGCGGTGCTGTTTCCCTTCTCCTGGGCACCTTTCAGATCTCTTCAGCTTCTCCTTTGGTGGTGCTGGGAATGGATGTGGCACACCTGCAAGGGGGAACGTGCCATAGCGGGTGTTTTTCTTCCCAGCGAATGTAGAATCCAATGACTGAGGGCATCTTTGATTTACCTCATATGCAGTCTGGGTACCTTTCGACTACCTGGGTACCATCACAGATGGACTACCATGCCCAGTCCCCACCATATGCAGTCCCCCAATCTCTCCTGAAAGAGAATACAGTGCAGAGGGGGTTAAAATTTTTTTTCAACATTAGTCTGTATTTATTGTGTGCCACGTGATAGCTCCTACTTTATGAAGCATACTTACTCCCCACTCTGCAATGTCAGCGTCCGGTGAGCTCTCTCTAGGTAGGCAGATGCCAGCATGACTGCTCATACTGGCCAGAAAGGCAGCAACTTCTTGTGCTGTTTACTGTGCTGAAAGGAGCAACAAAAGAGCCCTGTCCAATACCTCTGTTGCAGCTGTACCACAACTCTCACACTGGATATGGAGGTTTAGGCATGGATTTTCCAAGGGAACAACAGGCTTTGAAATTCAGCAGGATCTAGAAGCTCAGGAGGGGAAATTCCAGCTTGTCACACTTCAAGGGCAAAAAAAGTCCTAGAAAAGGGACTGGACAACTGCTTCCATTGGTTTTGTGACTTTGAACTGGACAAATTATTTCCTATACCCTATACAACAGGCCACGTTACACAGCTGAACAGTAACTAGAGTCTATTGAAATTTTGCACTTCTTTTTATAAGATGTTTTTAAATTATCCCCAGTGTGCTGCTAGCTACAAGTTACACTGAGTATTTGAGGGACAAGCTGCTTATGCACTTTAAGCCTCCTCACTGCAGATTCTGGCAGCTATCAAGGAGACATCCAGTATCAAAGTTTCTTATGAAATGCTGAGCAACACTCTGAAAAGCAACAGATGAAGATTCCCAAGTCTCTTTCTCTGTGTAAACTCTTGGAAGTCAAAGTGAACACTGGATATCCAAGGAATTTGTACAAGTAAACAATACAAAATGTGCCTGTGAAAATCAGTTTTCTAATGCACAATCCCCTTATCCATCATTTGAATGTGTAAGGAAAACATGGCTAAGAGGGAGATGACACACCATCCAGAACATCTGCTAACACCTCACAGCAAAGAATTAGCAAATCTTTAAGCAACTTCAGTTGCTATAGAAACTGTTTCTCTAACACCAGTCTTATTATTTATTTGTATTACTGAGGAAGTATTATTACTGACTTGCTTAATAAAATCAGCGATGTCATCCAGCATTACTGTATGTGTGACCAGCTCTCCAAAAATCATAAGGGTAGGTGGGTGGGTTTCCCTGACTACAGACTCAAATTTGCAAGAGTACAAACCTGAATATTTTTTTTTCCCTTTTGAGCACAGAATTCTGTCCTCACTTCACATTCGTGGTCTGCAGCATGAGACAGTGCACAGTTACTTCTACTTATTTTTGTCTTTTTTATCAAGGAGAGCAAAAGTATGGTGGCCCATAAACACTTCATTTCTTTTCTTCCCCCTCAGTATGACAGGACAGTGCTGGAATGCAAGCTTTCTTCACTAAGCTTTTTTTTTTTTTTTTTTTTATGATTGCTTTTTTTTTCTCTGCAATATGTCCACCAAGCTTTTTAAAGTATAAATCACACTTTTGAGCCTATGTGAGCCTTTGCATAATGTGAGAACTAAAATTTTCACTAATAAAGACCACAGATTAGTCATGCCAAGACCCTAAGACTGGATGCTTTAAATGGAAGAATCAAATATTTCAGACTGACAGTTAAAGAGGGGAATCTCAGGATGATGATCCTAGTCCTCAGGGACTACCCACCTTCCTGGGGTTTTGAGAGGACTTCAAAGAACTTGTGCTGCTCAAAGTCACTGAAATGAAATATGTATTAGGCAGCTGACTTACTGAGCCATCTTAGAAATCCACCAGTTAATGCTTACTGCTCTTTCCTAACGGCACTTTGGTGGCTGTGTACAATGCTCCATCTTGGGATGACCCGGGCAGCCTAAGGATAAACTTAGCAAGAAGTATGAACAAAGCAGTTGCTGGGGCCATTTGCAGTAACAACCTTGTGAGTGTCAACATGATGACTCAGTTCTTCTGTCCTTCCTAACAGCACAGTAACTCAAGATCCGTGTAACCTATTTCATCCCAAAGGAATTCAGAGTGCTATACAAAGAGTATTTGGATAGCATCCAAAAGTAAAATGTAGCCAACTTGGGACTGGAGCACGGAAGTGCTTTAATATGCAACAATGCTAAAAAAAAAATCCAACTCAGGAGACAAGGTGGAGAATACTTGTTACTTCAAAGGGAAAGAATGGCCAGAGAGCTGCTACTTGTATTGGAATTCAGCCAACAAAATGCAGCACAGAATGAGATTTTTTTCTACTATCTTTACATATTTAAAAGTTGGCTGTATGATGCCCAGCTAGAGAATTCTGGCTGCCTTCTCAGACAATGGAGAAGAAGAGGCATGTCCAATAGCAACTTCCTTTGAACTAGTCTAGGTGGAAAATGGAAGTAGATAACATCTCTGGATATGCCTCTTTCTCCACAGTCTCTGTAAAGACAGACTAAGATGACCAACTTAAATTTAGATGTCTTAACTTTAGACACCAAATTAGGAGAGATAATCTAATGTTATTTAATTATCACAGCTGGTTAGGAAGATCTTAAATATATGTCATGCACCCCAGGTCACTGGCTTACCACCCTTTCATCAACTGTAATGCTTTATTGTCCTTCAAAGCTTGTAATTTCTTTACTGATCTTCTCTATAGAAATTGCTGTGCTCCATCCCTTGTGTATGGTATCCAAGAGGTCATCTTTCAGGGTACATTCATGATGGAATGAAATATACTGGCCAGTCTCCCCTCATCACATTTTTAAAATGAAAACTGGATTTTGACAAAACTGATTTTGTACAATTGTTGTGTTTCATTGGAAACATTGTAGTTTTCATTAGGAAACCAAAATTAACAATTTCTTGTTGAAGGAATCATTTTTAGTGAGGTATGCTTTTGTCTAATCAGCTAAGAAATTTTGCTCTGTTTAATTTGTGAGATCTGATATGAATGCAATCCAAGTCAGTACACACCAAAGCACTTACACCATGCTTGCCATCTATAGGTGTAGGATGTCTCTTTTTAGAAAAAAATATTGTAAAGTGAGTATTTGAACAAGGATTTCTGAAGATCCCCTCTGCCACATTTAAATATCCTTAAATTTGTGGCTAGAATTGAAGAGAGATCTTGCAAACTGCTGTGGTAGGAAGAGGCTCATGAGGTCAGTCTGCTTGGCTTGTCGCCAGTTCTCATAGATTCTTCCATGCTTCCACTGATCCATGTGACTCACCTCCTAACTTTGAGCTCAGAGCCTGAAGCAGAGTTTGAAGCCAAGAGCAGCAGGTCACATCAGGACTGAATGTTTTCCAGTCCAGGAAAAGCATGGCCAGCTAAGGTTGGCTCTTTCCACTAATTTCATCCTGACTGTCAATGACTCATCTTCTCTAGAGCATTCTATCATCTTCTAGGCATCTGGGGCATTAGTAGGTAAACATCCAGGATCTTGCTGCCTTTATCTAAAAGGAAAACTCAGATGTAGACCATCAGGATTTCAGGCTGACAAGGTACACTGAAACAGAGCAAGTGCCAATCTCCAGTTTGGCTTCTTCCATTCCCCAGTTCTTCCTCCCTGCCAAAAGAAGATTTTGGCTTCTGACTTTCTGATTTTGGATTCAAAGCTGTTCCCATTCCTCTTGGGGACACTGAAGCGTGCATTTCTTGGGATGTCTGCAGTCCTACATCTCCTTGTAGAACTGGAGCTTTTCCCTTAGCATGAGTAATTCTTATATTTGCAAACTGTGGAAAAGGATGTTTGGACAGTTCATTTCTGTACCTCTCTGACAGAGGTGGTTATGAAAGAATTCAGACATGCTGGATAGAAATGGGGAGAGACTATAACAAATGAAGTCTTTTATGGTCACTAAGTATTATCCAGGTTAATGTCTTAACACCCACTCCTCGACCACTACAACACATTCACACTTTTCACCAAAAAATTAGACCTTTCGGAGTTACAAACCAAACTCCGCTGCGCTGGTTTCTTGTACGGCAGGTTAATGTGAGGTGCAAACTCTGATATCCTTTGCCGAGGGCTCTGTGTTTTTTTCAGATAAAACATTGACTGTAATTTCTCTCTAAAAACAGTTCTTCACTTCTGTCCTCATGTCATCACAGCTACAATATCATTAATACTGAAACTTGTAACTTTTGCCACTACAGGAATTATTATTCAATACTGTCACCATGCCTCCTGGTTCACTGCTGTCTGCCAGATCTGGGGACCCTGTTCTCTACCATCTCTGGAATTAATTTAGATATTTTATAGAATTGGAAACAAAAAGATGTACTTTTTCAGTGTTTCCTCATCAAAAAAATCACTAGTCTTTAACGATAAAGATTATATTGCTGTCTCATTAGTTTGCATATTTTTGACTTTTTTGCTGTAAGTAATTATGACCCAAATTCTAGCTTTCCCTCCCTTCCATTGCAGAAATTCCCTGTAAAAATAGCCTCACTGGGAAATGCTTTATAAAATGCTCCTATACACTCATTTTAGTCTGATCTCCAGATCTTGCCTAGCAAACTTTGCACAAACAGTATTTGTAATGAAATAATATACTATTGACCAAAATAATAGTGTAAGACTGTCACCCTAAGGAAGGATGACTCTAGGAGCTAAACACATACAGTATTACAACTCTGTTGTAAAAATTACCACCTGAAAATCTTTATTATGAAATTATTCCATTTCCTGGAAAACAAAGAAGCATGGGGTTCACACTTTCTTTATCACTGTACTGTTGTTTTGGTACTGTTACTATCAACCTAGAACTACATGGAATCTCTGGGCTATGCTAACAAGAAAGATGCTGTTAGTGAAGTCTGAAGCCCCTGCAGAGGATGACAGACATCTCTCTTGGATGAGCATGAAGTGTGGAACAAAAGAGCATGAATCCCAGAAGAGGGAGGCAGATGTTTTCCTGATGACATTGCTTTTAGTTTCTTTATTCAAAAGACTTCCCGATTGCCTAAACAATCTAATTATGCAACTTTGTTCTTTCATCCTCATTTGTACGTACCTTTTTGAGTTCATCCAGTCTCATTATAAGCCATGAGGTCAGAGAGGAAAAAATTCATGAGGCAGCATTTGAGAAGCATCTGACCAAAATTGCACAAGTCAGAACTTCAAGGGTGGCCTGAGGACCTGTGCAGCACCTTTTCTGATCATTATCAAAATGACATTTTTTTTTCACCATGAACAGGGAGTATAAAACATTCCTACATGCATGGAAAAAACTGTATTTGCAAGAAGGTCCATTTCCTTTATGAAAAGAATCACAAGAAGGAGGTGAAAATCCTTGTCTGAATTTGGCATTTTATAGCACTGTTTTCAGTTATTCATGATGTAAGGAATCTGCTTTGATGCACTGCAACTCCTACTCACAGTCTCAGATAAAACCAGGCAGAGAAGAACCAAATTGTCCCTGCCCTTGTCTTTGAGATCTTCTTACTGCTGCTTGATACACTAGCGACCAAAGTTCTTGTTTCCAGGAAAAATGAAATTTTTCGTAAAGGAGCTCATCATCAGAAAAAAATCATGCTTGGCAAGTGATCATCATTTAGGACTGGAAAAACAAAGTCCACTTTAGGAAGTTGAACTTTAACACTAGCACCTGAGCCTGGTCAGTGTCCCAAGGCCATTCCTACTGTTAAATTATTAGCGTAATCCTTGGCTGGCTTCTGGTTAGACGAGCCATACTCTGCCATAAAATTCCTGTCCACAGTTTAAGGGTTAGTTTGGTCAGACACCTCTTCAAGACACCAGCTGAAAGCAGCCCTGCAGAGAAGGACTTGGTGGTACTGGTGGATGGAAAGCTGACTATGAGCCAGCAACGTGCACTCACAGCCCAGAAAGCCAACTGTGCCCTGGGGTGCATCAAGAGCAGTGTGGGCAGCAGGTTGAGGGAGGGGATTCTCCCCCTCTGCTCTGTTCTGGTGAGACCCCCCTGCAGTGTTGTGTCCAGCTCTAGGGCCCCCAGTATAAAAAAAGATGTGGACCTGATCAAGCAGGGGAGACCTTATAGTTGTCTTCCAGTACTTAAAGGGGGCTACAGAAAAGATGAGGAGGGAGGGACTATTTATCAGGAAGTATAGGAATAGGACAAAGAGTAACGGTTTTAAACTGAAAGAGGGTAGATTTATATTAGATATTAGGAATAAATTATTTACCGTGAGCATGATGAGACACTGGCACAGGTTTCCCAGAGAAGCTGTGGCTGCCCCCTCCCTGGAAGGGTTCAAGGCCAGGTTGGACAGGTCTTTGATCAACCTGGTCTGGTGGAAGGTGTCCCTGCCCATGGCAGGGGGGTTGGAACTAGATGATCTTTAAGGTCCCTTCCAACCCAAATCATTCTATGATTCTATGATTCAGAGAAATAAAAGGCAAGTCATTCCCACAAGGTCTTTACAAACTGAGTTTTCACAAACAAGAGTGAAGTAAGACTAGACTGTTGTCCTATCTGACACCAAGGTTGACTCAAGGCACAGAACAAGATATGCTTTCATCTACATTAGAAATAGAGACAGAACCAGCAATCTTAAATGAGCAAACACTGGTGCCAACCTAAGAAGAGACTTAGAGGGAAAAAAGCACCTTTGTTCATCCCATGGAAAATGGGTGCAAGGCCCAGGCTCATTCCTGCTATTGGAGATCCAGTTTCTTCCTACTTGTGAGTCTGCTGACAGCTCGAGTGGCAGCTCTGGTGTGGTTGTTGGGCTCTTTGAAATAGGCAGGGATACACAAAAGCATAAGTACATCTCAGAAGGCTAAGGCCTTTCTACTATTATTCATGTCTCAGAAATCTTGTGTCAGGATTGCACTGTTTGCGTATTTGTATGTGTTTCTGGCCAAGAAGAGGAAATCCAGATAGGTAAAGAGACAACAAGAAGACAAGTTTACTACTTGGAGGAATGGGGCCAGGCAAATGCACTGTTGTTTACCAGGAGAGCTTACAACATTTGTGTGCTGACAGGCTGCAGATGTTACACTTAACATCAGAAAAAGCCTTTCATTTTTAAGACTGCCACACAGCTAAGAGGAAGGCAAGTTTTCATTTAAAAAACTGACAATGAAAACTAAAATTCTAGGAAATTAAAGTTGACCTTCTCATTCTGAGTCCACTGAAGAAAACCTTCAAACCCTCATTCAGTACCGTGATGTGATTTAATAGCACTACTTGTATCACTCATTAAATAGTTCTAATAGCATTAAAAGGAGACATAAAGAGGTAAGTTAGAAAACATAATCATATCTTACTTTGTTTTGAAATGGAAATGTAATGAGTAAGGTTCATTGATTGCCAAGTTAGTCACCGCATGTCGAAAGTCGGACCCAATGATCCACATTAGAGGTCATGACTGTTACAGCCAATGTAGCAGTCATGATGGTTGTCATGACAAAAAATGCAATTGCTTTTATGCTAGAAGATGTGTTTTGAGCCAACAGTTGGGAGTTTTGCAAAACCTTGTGGCCTTTCGTATTGTAGACAATACAAAATTTAGAACTGGGGTCCTAATCCCATGCCAGGGAGATGCATCATGAACCCAACAGGACCTGCTGCCTGCCTCACCATCATCTTAGGATGCAGACAATTTCTAATGTTGGGCAGGAGTCCAACTAGGTTTCTGCCAACATAAACACAGCCACCAGGCTCCAAAGCATAAAGCCTGCTGTGGCTTCAGTGAGTGCTAAGTCAATAAAAGTGACCCTTGAAACACAAAGATAGCAGGAAATTCCTGAATCTCGCATTACTGAAAGCTGTTGGGTATGCCAAGGATTGCATGCTGGCTATTCTTAGTCATATGCCCGGGCATCTGCTATGAGCTACTGTTAGAGACAGGACACGGGGCAAGATCAAGCCAAAATCAATCACAAAGTTATTGGAAAAAAATTCTTGAGAAATCATAGTCAACCTTCTTTATAGTCCTTACAGCAGAAATCCATCTCCACCAACTCTTTTGCACAGCATATCCAAGCACTAAAACCAGCACTGATGGCTGCTATGGCCATTCCTGAGTTTTTATGCAAAATGATATCATCCTCCTTGCAGTGGGTCCGAGGAAAGACTGCAGCTCAAGATACACGGCTTCTTAGGAGCAGGGCATAAGCAGGAAATGCAGCCGTATTAGCGCTGACCCTCAGATGTAGCTTCGAGCTATGCTCTGACAGACAAGGAATGGAGCCTCACCACCTGCTTTCCACGCAAACAGATCTCCAGCTACATCTTTCTGAAACCAGCTGTGGTAAATCTGGCTTAGGTGGAAAGCACAGACAGAAAGCCTCGGGCAGAAGGCCTTGCGACATCTGTAACCGTTATCCCAAAGGATCTGAAGGCAAGGTAACAAAAGTCCATTACCACAGTGATCGTGTAGCAGAACATCTGGAGCTCAATCATTCCTCAGTAGCAGAAAATCAAGCTAATAAAACCTAAATATTGTTCTTTGACTTTAAATATCGTCCAGTGGCTAAAAGCAGATCACAGGAGCTGGCTGATGAGCTCATCCCACATCAAACCTCGATGATGGACAGCCAGGGTGGCTCTTCCCATTACCATCACTTTTCCCTTCGGGATGGTGTCAGAGTCCCACTGGCCATGGTAACTGGGGTAGATGGGCAAGGAAAATATCCACCTTGTAGTGACATGAAGGGTGGGGGCAGTCTATACCATCAGCCCTGGTGAAAGTACGCAGGTCTCCTAACAGACACATAGATGCTGAGGAGGGACTTTAGGTGTTAGCAGCATTCCTCAAGGGCTTTGTGGAGGCCAGTGGTGCCTAGAGACTTAAGTTTAGTCTTTCAGGATCAATTAGCCAAGTTAATTAGAGCATCTGAAGAAATAACATGCAGGCACCAGTACTGGTTATTTTGTTTCTGAAAGATGCTGGCAAATTTGTGATCCATGGCACCAGAGAACTGCTGAAACAGAGGCGGCTTGTTTTGGAGCAGGCTCTGCCTGTTGGAGAGCACATGGGACCTGACTTGGTATGTTTGTGGGTAAAAGCACCGGGAAGGGATTAGGCAAAGAGAAATCAGGTATAAAACAAGCACAAGAAAAAACAAACTCAGCAGAGCTACTTTCCTTCTTCTCCCATTTTAAGAAACTGAGTGCTTGATCCCCTGGTATCTTCTGTGTTCTGCCATATGGCACGGGCTGACAGAAAGCTTCTGGTCACCCTGTTGATAAGCACCGATGGGAAAGGAACGGGGAGTGAAGTTATGACAGCTTAATGAGGCTTCTGCAACACAGTTTGCTGGAGTGTGGAGGTGCCTCCTGCGGAGTCTCAGGCTGCATGCTCAGCATCTGCCAGCAAGCAACTGAGGCGGCTGGAGCTCGGGGCCGGGCCATCCATCAACACCTCTGGCCACATGGATCCACCAAGCTGCACTCTGTGATGAAACTACAGGAGCAGTAAATGGAATAAGACAGATAAGGAGCTGGTCTGCAGCTTCTATACCAGTTTAGGAGAAAAAGAAGAGGAAATAAATTTCCAGTGGTAGCTTGTTTTGAAAAACAGTCTGAAGATTAAAGAATATTGTTACTGTAGAGGCTGGGATGAAGCTCTGAAGAGTCCAGAGATCATGACTGTCCTGGGTTTGAGTGAGTGGTGCGTTTTTTTGGTAGCGGGGGGGGGCTATAGGGGTGGCCCTCTGTGAGAAACTTCTCGAAGCTCCCCCAGCTCCAAGTCAGCTCCACCTCTGCACCAAAATTGAGCCAATCAGCTGCACCTCTGTGATAACGTATTTAAGAAGGGACGTGGTGAGGAGGACTCGGACTTGGGAGGAGGAGTTGTGACAGCTGCATGAACACCAAGGCCAGTGAAGGAACAGAGGAAAGAAAGGAGGGGGGAGGTGTGCCGGAGCAGAGACCCCCCTGTATCCTGTGGTGAGACAGCAGGGTGGCCCCCCCCCGCCACTCATGAATATCTACAGTCGAGCAGACACTGATTTATGTCCTGTGTTTTTCTCCTGGTTGATCAAGGTGCTGTGCCTGAAGAAGGCCGGGGTCTTACGGGAAAAGGTAGCCCCGCTGCTGTAATTCAGCGCTGGGAGGATTGCAGCATGCAGGGGTGTCTCACACTGGAGCAGCTCGGGAAGGGCTGCAGCCGTGGGAGGGAATCCAGTTAGAGAAAGTTGGTGACTCAGGCTGGAGCAGTGTGGGGAATGCTGTGGCCCATGGGAGGGATTCAAGTCAGAGGAAGTTTGTGGAGGACTGTCTCCTGTGAGAGGGGGACCATGATGGAGCAGGGGGAAGAATTTCTAAAAGCTCCCCCCACTGAAGATGGAAGAAGTGGCAGCACTGACTGCACCCCCATCATTCCCTGCCCCTGTGCCACTGGGGGGAGGAGTTGGAGATATCGGGAGTAGAGCTGAGCCCAGGAAGAAGGGAGGGGTGGGGGGAAGGCATTCTCACGTTGTGGCAATGCTTCTCACTGTCCTACTCTGTTAAGTGTTGTTGGTGTCAGTAATAAATGTATGTTCTTTTTTTCTTCCCCTAATGAGTCTGCCTTTTGCCCATGACCATAATGGGTGATTTTCCTCTCCTGGTCCTATCTCTAATCCCAAGCCTGGCTCATCTGTCTCTTCTTATTGCCAGAAGAGAAGGGGAAGAGAGTGGCTGCATGGTGTTTGGCTGCCAACCAGGCTCAAACCACAACAATGACCCAGCACAACTCAACTCCCATCACATTTTGATTTTGATCTCAATTTGCTCGTATAGGCAAGCTCCAGAAATTCTGTGGGTTACTCTGATTATGGTCCTTGGACACTTCAAGTGAGTATTTATTCCAGGCAACAAAAATGTACCAGTTCAAGAGTAAGACTGACTTGCTGTTTGCCATGGTAACTGAGGAGAAGGAAAACTGAAGCAGAGTATTTTCCCATACAAAGCATACTACTCACTGTGAGAAAACAGCAATCTGTCGGGCTGCTTCATCCAGTCATAGGCTAGGCTCAATGGGCCAAATTTTGCACATAGTTGCCTCCCAAGAGGAGCAAAATGCATAGCTTGGAGCTCTTGTTAAAGAGCCCAGCCATTTCACGTGTTTTAGATGAAAGAGTAATGAATGGAGATTTAGGCAGCAGGAAAATGCAGAAATTTATCCAGCTATTTCAGAAAAGACCTTTCTATAATTGCCCAGAAGTTGTACTTCAAAATATTGCAAGTGCTAACTCCAAAGCCTCTGACACACTCCTCATTTCATTACTAAGTGGCTATTATGCGACCGGGAGCCCTTTCTGCCAACTCCAGGGGTCTCCAGCTACAGGAATTTGACATCTGTTTGATATTATTATTCCATTAGAAGAGTAAATCTTCACTCCCCTGGCTTTTTTGTGGGCTCTGACACATTCCACTTCAGTGACAAATGTCTCTTGAGCCAGCAGTGATTTGACAGGGTGGGAGGTACCCCTGAGGAGGAACTGACAAATGGTTTCCATGAGAAGTTGAAGTACCCTCGGGAAGAAGACAGAATTTCTGCATGAACATCAAGCTGAAAAGGAAACCCCCAAATTGCAAGGGATTTGTGGCAATCCAAAAGGTTCCTCCCCAAATAACTGAATTTGTATGTGATGTTCTAGCCTTGCATAAGAAACCACAGCACACCTCAGATCACAGCAGTTTGTGCTCACAGGTTTCCGCACACGTGGAAGCAGGCTACAATAAAGCAGCGTGTTCTTGACCTTCTGAACAATTCCTGCTTCCTTTCCTAACAGAAGCGAGAACTCCTAATGGGTTGCATCCAGTCATTCCAGTAGAAATTTGAGACCAAATGAATCTGCTTCATATAAGTTTGCCAAACCCATGCTCATAGCAAGATTATTCACCAGCCCAGAGCTCACAGAGGATCACACTCCAACAACGCTTTCAAGTATGCTGGTGGTCAGGATGATAATACAGGGTAATAGGTCCTTTCACTCAAGGATCTCCAAATACTTTACAGATGTGAATGTAAAAGTGCAAAGTGGAATTTCCCAGCCCCACTTTGCAGAGAACTTTTTTTGGGGCTTACTGTGTTCAAGGAATTCATCCTGGCTTAAGAGAAATAGAAAAGCTGGGACAGGGGCCCCAGAACTTGACTGATCACGGTAATTGGATGAAAGCTTTAAACATGACATCACCTTCTCACAAGATAAGAGTTCATTGTTTCATGTCTGAGTGTCTTCTCCCTTCAATGTGGAAGATTACCTCATGTAAACTAAACACAGGAAAATAACAGCCAATCCTTCCTCTCCAGCAGCAAGCACAGAAAAGGCAGATTGTATTTCTGGCCCTGCCACTGACATCACAGGAGTAGTGGGTGCAATGAGCTTTGCATTTAACACCAGAAGCATAAACCTCAGAGTCAAATTTATAATGGCGGAGACCATCATCTGGGTTCTCATTCTATTGTTCCCATTCTATCATCAAAACCAACACTGCAATACTGCTGTGGTCTGCTGGCCAGAAGGAAGTGGGATAGTTTCCTTGAAGGATTAATTAGTGACTACAATAAAAACAAACAAAAAACCCACAAATCAATCCTGACAACTTTTAAATCTTTTCTACTTGTAAAGCCTCTTGTGATTTCCTAGTTGTGTTTTACCAGTTTTCTAGCCTTCAAGAATTTCTTCCCCTAGATAACCCACAAGTGTCTAACATAACACTACACTGTAATCAGCTGACATTTCAGTTAAGCTTTCGTACCAAATATAAAGGACAAAGCAGAGCACAAACACAAAATTCACTTCTCTGCAGTCACCCTTAGGTATTTTTAATCCAACAGGCTAGGCAGTGTTCATATTCACAGATACAGGGGCTATAGCACTGGCTGATAGCAAGTGTCTTTACACAGTAAGTGGGCCATTGCAGCTGGGGGGGTTGAGGTACCGGCCAGCCACCGCACGGGACATGTCTACACCATGCTGCTGAAGAGCAAAGGAGAGACTCCTGTCCTAACAGCAGCGCTGCATGTACACCGGTGCAGCACAACACTGCACAGAGCCGCCACAGCAACAGATGCTGAAAATTCTTCATGACACTCTCATCCCTCTCAAAACTTGGCTCATCAGCTGCAACTGAGTGGTCCTCAGCATTTCAGCCCCTATTTCCTACATCCCTCCACCCACAGCCAGCTGGGCAGTCAGACTGTATGTAAAGATAAGATTCTCAGTGGATGGGTAGGTGTTGTCATTAGACACTGGACATGATGCCTCCTACCTCAAGGGAGACAGGATGAACCGAGAGCTGATGACACATGCACCACCCACTCCCTTCCATTTATGCAGGAACACACACATACATACAGCCAGCTGGAGACACAGAAAGAGGGAAGATCAAACATAGCTCCTTCAGCTGTGAAGAAAAGACCCTACAACATACAGACAGGCAGCAGTCTATTAATCAGGCACAGACTGCAGCTCTCTGCCGCTCCTTATCAACGTCATCTGCTGCTTTAGGAAAGGCAGAAAAAGCTGCTTAGGAGCTTGGGGCTTTCCAAATATTATTATGTTTTTCGTTAGCAGTTGTTCTCACTTTCCTTCTTATGGTAACCTCTCCAGACTGTCATGGAGATTTCAGTATATTTTATTTTTTTCAGAAAGAGGAATTCAATGCAGTGGAAGAGGCGCACACACAGCACTGAGGTTGTAGTTCTGCTCTTCCTATATCAAACTCTCTGGTACATCAAAGATTCTCTACCCCAGATAGTAAGTAAAAATGGAAATACACACTTGGTTTGTCCCACCATTAAAAAGATGATGCTTATAATCCTGGCCTTCTCACTCTGCAGACTTAAATGCCAGCAGGGAAGCTCCTATTTTTAACAAAGCGGTAGACAGGCAGTCTGCAGACTCACACAGACATCACCATGTGGCGTAACATGTCACCTCCATTTGTGATTTCCTTCACAATGGTGAAATCTAGAAACTTCCTTTACAAAATGTAAACAACCCAAAGATTATATTTTGCCTCTGCTGAATGAGGCTCATAAATGCATGATGGAGGCCAGATACAGCCCACAGGGCATACGATTGACACCTCTGGCCTATATGGACAGGAAATGGTTATAAATAGTCAGTCCCATTTCAGTACTCTGAAGACAAATATTTTTGACACAGAGTGCTCAAGCACAAAGAGTCATTTGTGGACCACCCAGGAGACTTGCATTTAAATGACTTTCCTTTGCTTGGATGATTAATTATATTAATGTTTATTTCACGAGTTGCAACATTTGTTCTTAAATGGAAGCAGCACAGAGGAGCCACGTATATAATCCCACTTACTTGTCGGTAACTGCCTGCATAAACTCATCAATCAGTTCGTCGTACTGTTTCCCACGAACCCTCTTGTGTTTCAGTCCAATATAGAGTGGATCATTCAGGAGAGCCTAGGACACAAAGCAATTCTGTTGACATCTTCTCTTCCATGGATGGATGGAGATTTATTTCCCAGGCTATCCAAAAAGTTTGTCTGTTCTGGTCGTATTAATTTTACTTACTATGCAGTGAAGGCCAGCTCACAGATCTTCCTGAGCAGAAAGTGCTTCAATAAGAAGCTACAGACTATCTTTTTGTGTAAATAAGGTCGGAGGAATTAAATGCTTCTTGATGGCCATAGGAAATGGATCTCTACATCCTCAGAACAGCTCTGCCAAGACTCCCTGACAAAGTGCCTCACTCCTAGTGAATAAAACTGACCTTCTGTGGGGAGTGCTTACTGTTCAAATAGTTCTTAATTTTGCACTGAGGTTACCAGGAAAGCTGATGACCATAAACAGTGCTTTGAGCAATGAAGATTGCCTGAAGCCACCTGAAATGACGTGTGTCATATTGGCCTTTAGATGCCAGCCCTGAGCTAACCAGAACCATGCCAAAATGTTCCCAAGTCCTGTATCTATCTAGCACTCACCTCCAGTTATCTGCAGGTGTCAAGGCAAGGTATTTTCATAAAACAGATTATTTTTTGTTTCCTGGAATAAAAAACCAGGCCACTCCTCCAACCAGTCCAGCAGGTGTTAAGTCAGGACTCCTAAGTCACCTAAAAAGGATTGGGTCAGCATGGAAACAGCACATATTTTGGGGAAAATCACAGGATAAACAGTGGCAGGAGACAGGTGGGCCAACACCTCCAGAAGTCACTGCAAAGCAACTCTACTTCCCTTCCAATTTCAGGAAGTGAATCATCCACATGAGAAGGGGATGTTCCATCACAAACCTATTGTCCTGCAACCATATGGGCCCTACATGTTGGCAGGTATGCTAAAATTAGATCTGTTTTTACAGCCACAGCTGTTTTCCCTTAGAAGGAAAGATGAAAGAGGTTTTCCTCTGAGTTTGATGCATTAACTCTTCAGAGTCATGGAACAGAAAGCAGACCCATTTGCATTACTCCACTAATTGCTCCTATAGCGCCATGTGCTCTGGGGCTGGTTCATGGGATATAACATTCTCCCATAGGCAAGCTGAGAAGCGCTAAGCTCTGAAAAAAGAGCCATTTGCTGAAGGAGTATACAAAGTATTACAGGCTGTCAGAAAGACAAGCTGGGAAGTGATGCTAAAAATATAATACAACTGCCTCAGGTATAATTTACTCCATTCTACCTTAGGTTCCTGTGTTAGCAACAGAGTCACCATATATTAATGGGCAGAGATGAACAGGATGAATGCCTATAAAAGGCGTCTTATTTCTGCACCGATAAATGAGTTTACTCATGGGGCAGGATGCTCCTAGGACGTGCTTAGGGTTTGGTTAAGCTGCGTTTGTGCACATGAGAAAGCCATTAAATAGATAAACAAATTCTTTATATTGTGAGGAAATATATTGTTCATGTTGCTGGAAAACAGCACCTTCTATATCTTAATCGCAGAGGTGGAAAATGCCTCCACAGAGAAGCTCCTGCACACATAAGTTGCACTTGATCCTGGGCAGAGCAAAGTGCCCAAGAATGACTCTGGGAGTCACTTTTTCTGTCACCATCTGACCCTTGGAGATGCATAAAAATCATTGGTGAGATTCTGGATTTTAGTGTCCCCTTGATGCTGAGACAGAAACAGGGTCATGCATGGTCAGAAGCTTCCCATGGGAAGGGAAGCACTTTCACCCAGGTCCCTCTGGAGGGAAACTCCAGCTGTGGTGCTCAGAGCATGCCAGCACTTGGCTGCGTGCAGACCAGCATGGAGGAGACGGAAGAGATGAAGGAGCCGAAGTCAAGTACAATGCTCTACTGACTGAAAGCTCCAAGAAGTAAGAGACTGAGACTTAATTCCTGTTTTAGCCTCACAGGATCCAAACTCAGAGTTCTCACTTTTCAGAAAAGACCATGGATCAGGTTGAGATGAGCACACCCCATATTCCACCGCCTCTGTGCTAAAGCGATAAAATAACCCAGGGACCAGAGACCAAAGAGGTAATTGGGAATCTCATCCCAGATGTCAACTATGGCCATTGATTTTGATTTTATTCATTCCCTTCAAGTGTCCAGTGTGAGACACTTGGGGCTGGAGTGAAAGAGGTGCAGAAAATCTAGCCTTCCAGTGAGCATAGGCATGTCTGAAAATGTTGGTACTCATTTGTCTTCATACACAAATGCAAAGCTCTTATACCCTAGATTTGTTATTTCTCTCAAGCAATATGTGTTTGGTTTGCTTGGGGTCAAGTGAGGCACAAATACATTTTACAAAAATGGAGAAACCCAGGCCATCACAAATAACTATAGGATATTCATTTTTAAAAAGACATCCTCACAGATGTCCATTCTGGCATTGCTAAAACATTGCACTTCAGCCTTTCTGATCCAGAGTCATAAGGCAAAAATCTGCAAACAGATGGAGTTCTCTTGTCTGGTTATCATGTGCAGTAAAGTGTGCAATCTGACAAAACACTGAAATTAATCATTCCCAAACCACCCACCAGGGATTTTTCATTTTCTGGAATACAGTTACCTCTAGGCAGACACAAGTATCTGCCTGTTTTCTCACTATTACCAGAGGAAGAATAAATCTGAGACTTCCTGTACAAAATCCTTCAACTCACCTTGACATGCTGAAAGTTGGAGCTGACTCTTCAGCTCCAACTGGCAACACCCTGAGTCTTCTCACCAGGGGACCATGAGGCTATTTAGTGTTTATTTCAGTTCCCCATAAGAGCAAAAGTTTCTTGAGCATCAAACAAAAACACAACCTGTCCAATTCCCTGCAGTGATGGTCTAGTTATTGTCTCATCTTGGGTATCTCTGGCTTTGCCTACACATTTAGGGAACTGGCCTCAGTTAAGCATTAATCTCAATCGTTTCTACCCCCGTAAGATTTATGAAAAACTGTCTTACCTCGTTGTCTGTGCCAACATCCAGCAGGACAGGGAGACACTGTTGTGGGTGAACTCCACCACAAGCTGTGTACAAAGCAAGCTTCCCGACTGGGATACCCATGCCATAACTTCCTAAGTCTCCTAAACCGAGAATCCTCTCTCCATCTGTCACCACAATAGCCTAGGAGGATCAAAAAAAAGACTGTTGTATGGTGTTGCCAAGGCTCTAGAAGCAAAACCAGCTCAGTGTTCACATCAATGCCATTATGCAGTTGCATTGTGCAATGGATATTTGCTCCTTCTACGTGACACCATGTTAATTAGCTGTTAATGATAGAGGGCTGTTAATTTTTGGGGATAGAGATAATGTGGTTGATGAGTAGCTGCTCGCAGTGTGGGAGAGCAGCAGCTCTGCTTGCCAACACTTCAATTCACTTGTAGCACAGCCCAACCAGCATGGCTTTTTGTGCATCCTCAGCTGTATAGCAAGAAGTATCACAAAAGAGATCAGGCCTTGATTTTTTTTCTCTCTTCTGGAAAAAGAGATCTGCACAAAAGTGTTTGTGCCTATGAACTGCATCTGTGGAATTAACAAGCTCATGTCGTCACAGTGTTGTAGAGTAGCTGTGGAGTAGCCAAAGTCAGATAACCAAAACAAAACTCATTATAACCGTGTCTCTTTGCCTCTGTCCTCCTGACTGCAAGGCAGGTAGACAGAAGCCATCAGCATGGGCAGCAGCATGGACTGCTGAAGAGCTCCCACTCTATGTATTTATTAGCCCTTTTTTTCCCACCCAGTTGGAAGTTAAACAATTGCCATTTAACTCTTGGTGCAATTGGCCTTTTGCATTTCAGCTATACTGTAATGTTCTACTTCACCGAAATCTCTAATCTGTAATTTTAGGTTTTTCTTGTTATTGTATCATTTATTTGTGACAAGAAGGAAAATAAAAACCTGCTTAATGTTGTCCAAATTAGAAGCCTGAAGTTGAGCTGTCAACCCACACTGTAAATTATTGAGACCTTAGGAGGCCAGATCTGACTAAACTTCACAATTTTTAGGTTAACTACTCTTTCAGTTTTGCCCCCAGGGTCAGGCATGCTTTTGGACAGTTCTGAAATGCAGTAAGAACAGGAATATACTGGAGTCCAGTCCCACTGTGGGAAAAATATCTGTAAATACAATAATAAACTTCAACTTTCATCACTGTCCCAGCACCTCAGAGAACAGAGCACTCACATCAAATGATTTATCAGACTACCAAGTGCACAGTCTAGCTTGGATTTCAAAGAAGACTGCACAGAAGTTCTTTATTTGCTGATCTGTAAAGTTAAGGCGCAACTTAGGACATAGGACATACACATGCATGTGCTTTAGTGAGAAATAAGAGAATGGGAGATTAGAAGCTATCTCAATAGATGTAATTCCTGGGAGAGGGGGGGATAAAGGGATAAAAAAGATGCATTGGTTTATTGCTGTGATGGAGAAACATTTAGTTGTTTTGGAATAGAATAAACCTCTTGCTGTACTTTCCTATTTCAGGGAGAATTGTGATCATCTGTTTTGGCGTCCTTTCTTATTCAACATAAACTATACACATGCCCCAAGGCTACTTTTTCCCTCAACCTAAACTCCTGTTTGTAATGGCAGAGCAGAATTACATTACATTGCATAGATCAGGAATAAGCCTGAGGAGAAACAGAGGATATATGCATCTGTTCTGCCTTTTATATCTATTTTGCCCTCTAATAAAAAAAAAAAACAAAAAACAAAAAACAAACTCTAATAGTTTGAGGCATGATACATTCCAGGGTTGTAATGCACATACTAATTGTGACAACCAAAATGTAATATGGATTATTTTGAAATGTTCTTCCTATGCATGGAATATTTGTTCTTGTGCTGTGCCACTTTCTTGTCACTAGAAGTTAGAATTCCTGAAAGTGATCCTTCAATGAAAAATCAGTTCAAACTAAAAGGACTATACACCTGTCCTTAGGCTAGAGGTTGGACAATCCCTGACATGGGAAATCCAGTCATGGCAGTGATAAACTTATCCACCTCCATTTTTGAACATTTTCCTATTTTTCCTTCTGAGTCAGTGTGAAGTGTTAGCAATGGGAAAGTCTCTTTTTGGGTGGGCTCCATCTGTTTCTGGGTGTGTGTTCACTTCGTTACCACACCCAGAAGATGCAGTCGGGACTGGAAGGCAGTAATGGGAACAGGGAGAGCAGCAAGCACATGCATTGCTACAGGTTTATTCTAAAATTGAGGCAAATTACATGAAAAGGAGTTAAAATCCTGACTATGCAAAAAATATATATATATTTTTTTAATAATTAAGTTCTAATGAATCAAAATATTTCTCTTGGAGCACAGATCCCCTTTCATCCAAACAAATAAGTGTTCTCAGGCAAGCCTAAAAACTTCTTGATATCCATCAGAGAGAGAAAATTTCTTAGCCTTAGGTGTGCTGCACTCTATAGGTACCAAAGCTCCTCAAGGTAACACTGAAAAATACAGAACAGAAAGCACAGCATGGGAGACAGTCATTGCTGTCTGTATCAGAGAGGTGAAACTGGATTCATATTTGTTTGTGGCTCTTCAGATTTGAAAAACACAATAAAAAAGGCACAAAGTTTTAGTGGGTACCTGATACACAAGCACATTAAAGTAATGTTTTTAATCACTCATGTTCATGTGATCAGAACTCAACAAAGAGGACATTAATGTCTGGCTGAGCAGGACAGACCTTTCTAACTGAACCACTGGTTTAACAATTAGAAGCCTGTTTTCTACTTCCAGCTGTGCTACAAATTTTCTTGATGACTCTAGTCAAGTCTCTGGCTAAAGGTTAGGTGTGCAGTTTAAGCCAATCATCTAACTGGTTTCTAATTTGATAGCTGATGGGGAGAGATAGAAACCTCCAGAGTGCATCTCCTCCCTCCAGCAGCTGTTTTGGGAAGGGATAAAAGGGGTATTTCTCTTTGAAGATGCTCATCTCCCTCTTTATTGATCACTGCAAAAGTACTCACAAACTGAGTCTTCAGGCAGCTGATGTTAACTGAGATGACTGAACCATAGGCTGTATCCAGTGAGCTTCTGTAGGTAGCTAGCCCAATTTTACAGTGCGTAAGTAGGAGACATCTGGCCCAGCAGAGTGATCCAGAGCACCGTGCTGATCCCCAAGCTGCCGAGGCAATGCAGAGAGGCAGGTGCCGCTGTTGGCATTCCTGCTTCTCTGTACTGATTGCACTGAGGTCAGCCTTTCTAGGATGAATTGATACTCTGCCTTGAGTGCACCAACAGAAGATGCTACATGGAAGGATGAGTTTGAACAGCCCTGTATATCAGTAATTCTGACAGGGATTCAAGATGCTGAATGCACTTCTTGGGGTGAGCATCCTGTGGAAGGAGGGAGGGCAGTAAGGTAGGAAGGCCAGGCCAGTCGCTTGCAGGGCAGCACACTTGTCTAGGAATAGGAGACACGGTTTTTACATTACCCTCACTTTGAGGTGGTTTGAACCCATAGCTGTCCTTCCCCAAGATGACACCCTACCGCAACACTATCCTGTATAATTCTCTGCATTTCTTCTGCTCTAGTTGGTCCATCATACAGAGTACAAGATTAAGGAACCAGAGAGAAAATTATCAAGGGGAGACAGTGATGAGGGCTATTGACATTTTATATAATGTTTCTTTAGTGTCAGGATTCATTAGCAACCCCGGAAGAGACAAAAAACTCCATACTCCACATGAGTATGTTCAGAAATGGCAGCTTTTGCTTGTTTTGTTTCTGGCACTCTGATTCTCTCAGAGCAGCCCAGCTTCAACAGGCGGGGTGGAGGTCGGGCACATCGGAGCTTGGCTGAGGCTTTGCTAAACTAAGCAGAGCACCCTTCCACGCTGAGGATCCAGGCCTACAATCCAGACTTCCCATTTCCACAGTGAATGATGTTGCAATGAAGCTCTGAGCAGACACAAAGCAAAAGGTGGGACAGCATCTCCAGGTATTTCTTCACTGTCTTTAATGGGACTTACTCTTGTTTGTGTTCGGTGTGGTCCAAGCCTTTTAAAAAAGCTGGGTCCCTCCAGGGACTTAGGTGCAGTGCAGGTGCCTCTCTAGTTATCTCAAAATCTCAGGTGTTTTAGTGCCTACCAGTTCAGGCATGGAGAATTCTGTGTACAAATACACAGGAAACCCTGCGGTCCAAAAGAGTGATGCTAACGAAATTAGCTGTCTTTGTAGTCTAGCAAACCTGGAAAGTAGATAGTCTGAACCTCTTCCATGGACCACTGCCCTTCCTATGGTCTGTTCTGGGTGCCAGAGGGGAATTTTCAACAACAGTCTCTAAAATTTCTGTGCCAGTTTCCCCATCTGCAAAAACATCTACATTAGCCATAATGAGTTCTTCTCACAGTCCCGAGTCAGAAACAAATGGAAATACTGAGATCTTTGGACAGAGCAAGGACAAAATATCTAGTTTGCATCTGTTCTCCATGGTTCCAAAGACAAGGTTATAGGAATATGATTACGTTTTCTGGAAACATGTCAAATTCCTTTTTTTTTTTTTTTTCCTTAGAAATGGAAAATGCTTGCAAGATTTTCTCAGCTGCCAAATCTTTGTTCCTGGAAGAAACAGCTAACTGATAGGGGACCAAAGCTCTGTCAATAGCCAGGGAAATTCCCAGGCACACGTACTTTCAGCGTGATGGAAGGAGGTGACTGGCAAGACCTGTCTTAAGTATTAACTTTATTTCATGCCAGGGACTTGCCCAGCCCCGAGCTCTAGTGAAAAACACTTCACAAGATCACTTTTTGGGTGGAGTATCAGTAATATTTTCATCTGCTGGATATCAAACATTATTTGCAGAGTTGCCAGTGTCCTGGATGTTGAATGACTCACTGGATTTGGGAAGGAGTCCTACAAGCAAATCGGTTACAGAGATATCCTGACGAGGTTTGGTACATTTAAAAAGTGAGTTAGGCACAGAATTCTTCAACTCACATATCTTGCTTCTTCATCTGGTCCTCTCTTTTGTACAAGTTTATTATCATGCATGCTCTTTTTATTGCCCAAGGTTCTGCTGCCTTTGATAAAGATGTTTTTGACCACAGATACACGACAGAATCTCTGGAGTCCAATCACTAGTGAAACTTTCTGAGGAAGGGAATATTTCTTAGCTTGTCCTTTTAAATAGGCAATTCTGTAATTAATGCCAAGCAGTTCCATTCAATATCCCATTTTCCACCCAACTCTCTGCAATCTCCCAGTCCATGGATGACATGACACATACCTTAATATTTTCTTCAGGCCAAGAGTTTAGCATTGTTGCAATATGGCCTTTGTCATGGATGGTGATAAACAACCCCCTAAGAATAGAAAAAAAAGAAGGAAAAGAAGCCTTGTCATAAAATTAGTAACTCCAAGATAAAATAAGTGAAACTTGAAAATGCAGGGAAATGAGCTACTGAGCACAGAACCAGGCTATTCACTGGCATGGAAATGAGACCTCAAGGGACTGCAATAACAAGTTTAGTTCTCATTTCAAAACCCCAAAGGCTCAAGATCTTTAATGGCAACTTCAATCAACAGCCGCTGGTGTTGCACATTTTACCCTTGTGAAACATCTTTGCTTCGGGGAGCAAACTCTGCTTTAGTGCAGAAAAGCTTTCTAGTTAAAATAATTCTGATAAATGCAGGGGAGGCTGATGGTTTTACATTAAACCTTGTTGCACATTCTTTCCCGGGGAGCTTATTGCTGGCAATTCAAACAGTGAAAGCATGATCCTTCTCACCCAGCTGTCAATGTCAGCAATGCGGATGGCTATTGCAGAGCTAGACATCTTAGGTCCCCTCTCTAGTCAACAGAGCTCCAACTGGATTCAATTAGATTAATATTTGCCACGGAATTTGCTTGGACCAAGCCAAACCTGCCCTAACAACCATGCATATCTGACCAAAGTTTTTGATACTTGCATTCATCAAATGAAAAATACCAAAAATTATGAGAAATGAAACAGAAAATTAAATGTTTGGATGAAACCTCGGTATAAAGTATCTGCATGGACAATAGCACACTTGATTGTATTAAGGCTAATCACTTCTCAACACAAAGGTCTTCAAGATGTAAATGAAAATGCATTCTTTTTAATAAAATTAGGAAGTGGAAGACAGCATTCTTGAAAAATGTTTTAGACCCGTGGCTTATTTTTCTCCTCTATGCTGTTATTACCAAAATAGTATCCATGGCAGGGATTTTTCCAATATCCAGAACAGTATTATTCCCATTGACTGATATCTGCTCAAGTATTTGGGGATTTTTTGAAGCTCCTTTTAGGTAGCATTAACCCCAAAGAAACAACTTCCTTCATATCTGTTGCAGGGAAAACTGCTTATGTTGCTCACAGTGCTCTCTGTTTAGCACAAATCAAGGGCTCTAACTCGATGACTCCTCTTGGCAGGTGAAGGCACCCATTTCCCTTGCCTTGTTATCTGCTCACAAAAGCAGGAGTTATAATGGTCATTAGTATCAGCTGGAACAATACAGAAATGCATTTTTCCTCCTTACATCTCTCTACTATTGCTCAGCCCCAGTAAATTCATATCAGCTCACTGTTTGGGGCTCTAATGTGAAATACTAGCTAGAAAAAGTCTAATTTTTAGAGGAGGCTGAAAACAACTTTAATTGTTAAGTCCATATGAATGATGAATAATCAAACATAATTGGGCTACTTTCTACAGTAAGGACTTCTCTCACAAGACTCTTCTAGAGGGCAGATATCTTCCCACAGTTAACGGTGGGAATCTTAATGAAAAAGCCCTTTACTTTGAAAAGAAGGAAAATAAAAATGCTTACTTCAACATTGATCAAGTTGCAATCACACAGAAAGATCAGAAATGAAAAAAAAAAAAAAAAAAAGGAAAGTAATGGTTCATTTATTCAGCATACTTCTTTAAAACTGTGCCCAGTAACCAACAAACTAATCACATCCACATGGCCTGTCTCAAAAGCAGTATTCACAGATGTTAATCTTCATAAAAAAGAGGTACTGTATTGATGCCATCTATGTTTAGAAAATAAGTTATTAACCAGGAATCAAAAGCACAAATTAGTAACATCATTGCAGATAGTTCAAGTTATGACATGCTTTTAAAAAGAATGCTATTGTTTTAACTAATGTTTTCCATATACAATAAAGACACCTATTACTTAAGTGTCTAGCTGCGTGTCTCATACATTCACATCTCTTCAGTGCTGAAGGGCATCCACCAACTATTTGAAACCAACCTTTGAAAGACATCCAGTGCTTGCAGGAACACCTGAAGCCCAACTGATTACCTACCAACAGCCCTGTGGCTTAGATGAATTGCTAGTTGTTTCACACAAAGTGGAGAGGGAAGATACCCCCTGCCTCTGAAGAACTCCTGACTCCGACCGTTCTTTTGGGGAGGCAGTGGGCTTATTTCCAATCCCTGCTCTGGATCTGGCAGTAGAGAGGGTTCACTCTGGATCTTCCAAAATCTGATGATTGCTCTCAATATGTTACTTGGGAAAAGGGCTCTCACAGCTATCACCATGACATGTTTTGCCTGAGGAAGGACTGGCTTGGCTTAGATAGCCAGGTTGGTGGCTAAGAACCAAGCATGAAGAGACACCCCTTTCAGAATTTGCACTCCCTTTCATATTATTATGTTTATTTGATGTTAAGCAAGCCCTCCCATCGAGTATGCTGACTTCTGTGGATCCCTTCCTTAAAACAAATGGCTTCGACACACATTCGTTCTCCCTTCAGGCCATGCCATTGACCAGATCCCTAGTCCTAGCTCCTTATTTCTGCTGTCACATGCATGTAGCAAGTCAGGTGAAAAATCATTCCTTACTTTACTCCAGGCAAAATCAAATGGCTTAATTTAGACTAACAGTTAACACATTAATCACAGTACCATCTTTAGATGGGAAACCTTCAGGTGATCCACCTGGGGAAAGTGACCTCTCTCCCTGATACAAACAACCACATTAGGAAGTGGGCACATATCTAAGCAAGCCTCATACTTCCCTAATGCTGAATCTGAGAGCCAGAGGCCCAGTTTCAACAAAACACAAAAGTTTCCAATGCCTTTAGGCACCCAGGTGGATCACGTTCCTGAACTTGGTCCAGGAACTGTGGACTCCATCAGGCGTTCAGGCATTCAGAAGCGCATCCTGGCAGCGGTGAGCTGGAAGTCCTTATGTAGGCCAAGTACAAACAAGTGTGTTCAGCAAATTCACTGCATTTTTTGGACACAAAGGGAAACAGAAACACATCAGACTTTATAGTCATGGGTCAAAGGTAAGTCCCCATTTTGTATGATCCCCAGAAGAGTCCTGTTCTCCCCCCTGACGACAACAGAGATGAGCTGGCCAACTTCTTGAAATGAGATGCACAATATTGGCAGAAGGTTAATCTTTTCTAAAATCCCTTCTGCAAGACAGGCAGAAGGAACAGACAAGCTCCTCAAACTGAACTCAGGAAAAGGTTTGCTGATGAATGAACAGGGAACAGTAGAAGCCAGGTTTCTTTCAAAGGTACACTGATTATAGGAGAGGTAACAGGAGCAAAAGCTTATTTGTGCCTTTGAGAACAGCAAGGTAGACCTCTGAATACTGTGATGGACAGGTTGGTCTGTGTGGACCAGTAGTAAATAAGAAACATCCAACTGTCAATAAAATTAATTAACTTGATTTTTCTGAGGAAAAGATGCAACCTAAGCAAAAGATTCTGCCTTTATGATCATGCCTTCTCCATCTCTCTTGGGATTACAGTTGATAAATTGCTTCAGAGAAACAAAAAGACAATAAGGCAGTTTTCCTTTAATCTCCTTGGGACTCAATAAAAATGATTCCATTAAAATAAAATGCTAAAAAGGTAAGTTATTTTGATTAAGACATATAACATAGGCACTGTGTGGCACAAACACACAACCTGGTTTTCCAGACCAGAAAACTCACCTGTGCCCAGGAACCTGCAATTCTACATGGGCTTAGTCATTGCAGATCATTATCACCCACAGAGAAGCAGCCATGCACACAGTTAGCTGGAAGCCAAACACACATGTATGGGGTCAAAAATACCAGGAATAGAGCTTAGTAAAAATTAACTGCCCCAGCAATGTCAGGCCAGAATGTACACACTGTATCACTATTTCTGGCTAAATAGTAACCTCCAGAGAGCTGCTACCTTTGTGGGGTAATTCAGAGTGGGCAGTGCTCCCACCTGCATTGGTTAGGATTTCAGAGCTGCAGCCTCCTGTTCAATCCATTAACATACGGGTTTCACTACAGCTGCCATTAGTTAAGGTGGAAGTCAGACTAGATTTTATCGTGCCACTGAGCACATCTGTAAGGTTCCAGGAAACTTCGAGGAGAGTTACAGCTTCTTAATTTGTCACAGGCAGTATTTCTGTCTGGATTTCAGCAAGTCATGTGAAGCTGCCTGAACTGGACTGCAGGATCTAGAAGACTGCAGATCATCATTGCAGAATCCATCAAAGGGGTTGGGTATGTTCACCAACACCATATGGGACCTTTTCTCATCCCTAAGCCAGGGACATTATCTTTTCCTTTCTAGTCTTGTCCTGTCTGAGTTCATGGAAATACTCCAGGAATTATAAAGCTACAGACTGTACAATGTGAGCTATGGGAAGAATCCTAGTATTGGTTAGATCTTGGCCATCCTGATGGCATTTTGAAAACCCCACAATGACAACAATGCCAGAACTGCAAGGCTCATTTTAGAGAGTTCAGGGACAAGGGAGGCAGTGCAGATTTGATGCCCTGTGGAAGCAGTGCCAGATACTAGTAATGGATTTTTTGGATAACGTTCATTTATTTTAAACATTTGGGAAGGAGTAAGTTTTAACATGTCTCAGGAAAAAAAAAAAACAACAGTATTCTTTAATGCTTTCATTCAGTGAGCAGTTACTTCTTCGAAAAGTCAAACTAGTGTTCCTCTTTCTGATCTTCTTGGTTAGCAATCCTGCCTTGTGATCTATTTCCCCTTAGAAGAAACATTGTAAAATAGAGCCAGCAGTGCTATCTCTAAAGCATTATTGTTTATTTACAGAGACTATGCAAAGCTTCATTTCCCAAAACACAGAGGGGAGATTATGCAACTACTTTCCTCACAGCTCCAAATCTCTCCTCGCTTCCCTTCTACCCAAAACTCTCCCTCCCTCTCCCTAATAGCTTTTCCTTGGCAATTACCAGTGCTTTTGTGGCTGTGTTCGCAATCCTCCTGGTATTGTCTTAACTCACTTTTCTAGCCTGCTGCTGCCTGTGACATGCAATCAAACAGAAATCTAGTGCAATCAAATGCCACCAAGCTCCATGTAAAACCTCTTTGGTCAGTGCTGTGCTTCTCTTACAGTATTTTCCTGTGCTGTGGTTTTGGGTAGCACTTCTATGATTTCAGTTACCTGTTTACATCTATAAAATTAATGGCATCTTTACACTTATCACATACGAATAATGGTCAGTAATTATATCCACCAACTTTACCACAGTGGTCAAAAGCCACAGAAAAGCAGAACAGATGATGGTGCTGGATCACTGATTTGTATACTAGCATGAAGCACAAAGATACCACTGTTTCATGGGAATTTCCCTTACTAGTTGAGATAGGATCATATTTGTATATTTATGTTCCTGTGGAGGAAAAGACACTGCTAGGAGGATTTCAAAAGCTGCTAAGATACAGGAATTGAAAAACACATACCCCAACCCCCACGCCCTCAGCTATTGCATCTTCATCCTTCTTTTCCTCTCTCACTCCTCAAAAAGTACTACTCTGAAGAAAAAGACACTTGCTCAGTATGAGAGGAATGTATTTGAACAGCATTATCCAATTTTTACAGACACTGTAATGGTCAGGCTTGCTCAGGGTTTGGTATATAGTATGAAGAGCACAAAAAACTCAACTGTAAGTTCCACGTGCTTTCTGCACAGCCATCAGTCCATCAATCTTGTTTACTGGATCTCAGATAAAAACCATCAGAAGTATCTTCTTTAATGGGCTATCAGTCTTTGCCTTATACTATTACTTGTTCCTGAGGGACTGATGAAGGGAAGCAGATTAAAATAGTAGCTAAAGTCCATGATTCTCCAGATATTTACATGCTGCTTGTCATCCAACATAAGAGAGGGTGTTTGCGAGGAGTCTCGCTCCTCGTGTGTGTGCTGCCATACTGGCATGCAATGAATTGCAAGACTAAACCATGAATATGGCAACAAAACTCAGGCTTTTGCTTCATTTTCTTTCCATGTATTAAATTCTAGTCTGGGTGCTTGAGGGGAACTTGCTTCTCAGGTGAGAAGAGGACAAAGAGTACTGGGGGAGTTAGCATTAAGAAAATGAACATTCTCACAATACTTACTTCAGACAGGCAGGCATCATGATTCAGTGTTTTCATCTGGCTAGGAAAGGCTTATTTTCAGAACAAAAATGCTCAGGACAAAGGTTAAACATCTCCAGTACGCAACCTAAGATGATGAAATCCTGCCCACATAAAAGTCCTTGAGTGTTTTAACTTCCTAGGGCCTGGACTTCCCTCAGAATGGGTAGGAAGTCCATGGGAAGCCATTGCTTAAAAAAGCAACAAACAAAAGAGATGAGTCAGATCTTTGCCAACATCTAAGCCTGCATGAGGCTGCTGTTGAACAGCGATGAAAAGGTTGTGAGACAGTGGTCAGAAACCTACACTGAAATTTGAGGTTGCATAGGAAAGGGCTCTGACAGGCATAGCACAAGGTGACCTTCTGCAGTGATCACAGCCATTGCTTTACATAAAGGCATGATGCTCTTGGAAAGCTTTGAGCAAGACCATCTCAGAGTAATATTGAAGTTCACCTGGCAAAGTCATCTTCACAGTCAGGAAAGAAAAAGACAAGTTGGCTTGTCAGTGTGGAAGGATGGTGACTGCTGCTGCAAGCCACTCTGTGCTCTTTGGAGTTTGGTTGAATTACATCCCAAGCCCACGTGACTGGTAGGTATTTTGGCTGTCCACAGCCGCAACAGGGATACACGTGAGGGAGGGATCAGCTGATGACCTTGGCATTCGTTGCATGCTAACCACAGAAAATTGTCACTATAGGAAAGACCTGCTCTGGATTCAAGGCCAGTCTGTGCTAGAGATGCAGTAAAATGTGGTTACAGTAAAATCCTACATTTGGTTTTATTTATTTACACTCTCAAGACTCATGCACAAAATTGACAGGTTGAGCAATACGAGACTCTAGAGACATTTCCACCAGCTGCACCCCTGTTGTTGATTTTTTTTGGTTCAGGTCTCTGCCAGAACAGGATAAGAGGCTTCAGAATAACAAAATAAACTTTGAAATTGCTTGGCTCTTTTAGGGATCTTGAGATTATAAATGCCTGTGGGCTACAGGCTTTGGAGAGAAAGTATGTGCTAGCATGCATTGATTTGTCTAAATAAAGTACAATTAATCATCAAATTGGACAAAATCCCTGTGGTGATTCATCAGCTATTTTTTTCAGATTTTTTTTATCATAAAAGCCAAGAACTTTCTGTTGTTTTAGATTAATTTATTTGTAAATCATAGGATGCTCAATAGTACCCTGAAGTACTGATGAAAAAATAATAGAAACAAAGCATAATCAATTCTTAATGAAATTTATACAGAGATTTATAAGGCAATATCCTATAAATACACTAAAAGATTTAATTTCAAATAATCTGCAAGGTGAATGACTGCATTAATATTATCAAGTTGTCATCATATATTTTAGGCAGGAAAACCAAAACTCAGTGTGGGAGCCAGAAGATGCAGGCTGCAAGGTACAATAATGAAAGATTCACTATCCACACCAACCCCCAAAACCCACGCAGGGAAAGCTTCATGATCCTAAGGGATGGCAAGCAGCGAAGCTGTTGGAAACTGCCAAAGATCAGGAACAGAGAGATCTGAATGAGCACATACGAGTGATTGCTCCCAAATGCAGAGAGCAGTGCACACAGGCTTCAGTGCGAGCTGCAGCCCTCCCAGTTCTCTGGCATAGTCCAACCCCTGCCACAGCGGGAAGGTCCAGATCAGAGCCTAAAGCAAAACTTTTGGATCCATCTCCTAGTCTGCCAAGTTATTAACACCCAGCACTATTTTTAGCAGGATTTTTTTTTTTTTTTTTTCCAGGAAAAGGGAGCTTATACAATCACTCTTACCTGCTAGCTCATTTCAAGCAAATTTATCAGAAAGGCAAAGGTCTCAAAGATGTTTGTTCCTACACCCTTTTATGGAAATCACTGTTGAGCTAAAGGGAAAAGATAATGGGGTTCATGTCCCCACCACTCTGGGGAGGGATACACAGACCTTTCTCTAACAATTATTCTGACAGCTGGCCAAAAAGATAGCTTGCAGCTAGACATATGTGCTGCTTCACACCTAGTTCCTACTGAGCCCTCACTAGCCCAGCCCTATCAAAACCTTAGAGCCTTCCCGGGCCGCAGGACTAAGCAGAAGGCAGAGAAAAGGAGGAAAAAGCTGACTGTAGAGGAAACTAAATGAAAAAGGGGAATGGCTATGGGGCAGGATCAAAACCACACAGGAAACCAGAGGGGACAACAAGCAGAGCACTCAAAGCTGTGCCTGCTGCTCCCTGAAGAAGAGGTGAGGGAAGGGGAGAAGCACAAGCTGGTGTGGGTGGCTGTGACGAGCACAGGAGAATATGGAGAAGGTATGAAAGGAATGTGGAAGGGAACAGAAGGTATCACAAATGTGAAGTGTTAGGGGACAGCAGACAGAAACCAGAAGGAAACCTGGATTCATTGGTTCTGCTAGTCAGGGAACAGCCTAAAGAATAAGCAATCCTTTCTTCCTCTCCAGGGGGGGAGTCGATGGAGAAAGATCAGCTCAGTAACTACCTTTACTGGCCATTATGCAGCAACGTGAAAATGCAGAAGGTTGGTGTTAGGCCCCCAGTGAATCTGGCAGCAGGCAAACAGACCCATGTTGCTCTTGGCTTATCATGAGCTGCTTGTCCCTACTGGATTCTCAGGACTGGATTCTGGTTTAACCAGACAATTGTCATGTCATAGCACAATTCAGTGGTTAAATCCTGCTTGTACTTGAAAACTTCAGAAACCAATTTTTTCCATTGTCCTTTTCAGCAGTGGTGTTTCAACAGTGGTGTTTAAGTGGTCATCTGAGAAGGTCTATGTAAGAATTCAGCCCCTGGAGCTAAGGGCTGGGTAAGAGCCAAGAAAGTCTGCAGCATGGGGTCTGACTCTTGCTTACCCTCAGCACTCAGAGCTCCCTTCTTGCTGATATGCAAGAGGGAGAAGGAGAAACCAGGCTGTTCATTAGTACTCTGCCACCCACGTGTAAATGTACAGACACACATGTGTAAACATCAGCCTTTGAGATGACACATAAGACCCCACCACCCAGGGATTCCACCATCCAGCAAGTGTGGCCATTTCCCAAATTCAGTATTCTTTGCTGCATTTAAGTTTATCATGCTCGAGGGGCTCGAAGCCCTCTGTTCAAAAACAACTTTAAGTGTAGGAAAATCCAATTCATTCCTGATTTTTCTCTGCCTCTTTGGAGGCTCAGTCCCTAACCTGCCTGCATGTTGGATCCTGGCAACATCTCAGTAATTGGAAGATTACAGGGTTGCAAACAGAAACGTGTTGAGATGGGCAAACAGTGCTGTTGCTCAGGGTTGTTGACCAAGGAGCACTTATCTGTTTTCACTGCTAAGCACATAATGTATTCTGTTTTACCTGATAGTATAGAGGTTAAGGGAGGATCAAAAATTGCTGGGAAGTTAAATTAAGTCCTACCCTGATTGTATTTCCTTCCTGCACTGTGCAAATTTGTTGAAGACCCACACCTTCACTTTTAAAGTGCACTGCAGGGCGCCCCAAGAATGAACACAGAATTAGGACAAAGTTTGACAAAGAAAATAAAGATTATTTTGACAATACCACAGTAATCAGCCTTTAGATAAACTGAATCTAATCTGGCATACTCTATCTTAGTGAATCCACCTAATAAAAACTTAACTTTTGCCATATATTGCAGCAAATACAGAAAATTTCAGCTGCTTTTACAGTAGATCTTCCATAATCATGCACTGAAGATTTGTGTGGCTTGCCTTGTCAAAATGTTTGAATGGTGTATCTGCACACAGAGTTCTCCAGAAACAAAATCCAAAACACAGCAAAACCCAAGGAAGGTAAGAATTACAGCATGAAAGCACAGAAGCCCTCACTCTGTGCAGACGTGCTAGGGAAGTCTTTGGCAAATGCAAAGCAGCTCTTTATGCTGCCTAATTGATTTCCCTTCTCTTTCAGAAATGGATGCTCTGCTTTTAGAGGACACAGTAGCTCTGGTAGCTCTGACACAGCCGTTATACAGCAACATGAGACTGCAGCTCACAGTTATCTTGCAGTGGCATATAAAAGTCAATATAAATTGCATAATAAAAATGTATCATTTATTTATATAAATATTCCATAATCTAAACAGTTATAAAAGAGGATTGCTCCTCATAAAAACTGTTCCCAAGTCATGATGCACAGTCCATGGGAGGCTGTCCCATAGCCCAGTGGATATTGCTGTCTGAGGTTTTCATGATAGCCAGTGTTATTTCCACTCCAACTTACATCCTGGTATTCATTATTCTAAATAATTCTCCTCCCTCCTCCCTGTCTTTGACAATTTTTGTTTAAGGTGGGGTTGCTCCTTGTGGCAGCAGCATAGATTTATGACAGATTAAAGGTGAACATATCCTCTTGAATTTCCTTCACCAGGTCAACCTCTTTCTTTTGACCAACACCACCTCTTCCTTTGAGCTTCTGGTAAATCAGGGAATTTCAACAGACTTAAATCTAAATCATCTCTGACAGCAGGAGAAAGCTTGACCTTCATAAATTAATGTGAGACTTTGCTGTCAACTTCAGCAGGTCTGAGATTTTACTTCACGCCCGTGAAAATTTCTCTTGGTTGTCAGAGCCACTGCACATACATTTTGCTCAGGAAAAGTAAGGGAGAGAGAGATATGACTGGAGATATAGAGGGAGGAGCACTGATTGTTTTTCTAATGAAAAAGTGGATCTAAGTCCTTTTTCACTCCCATTGCATGTAATAACTGTGGTACAGCCTCACAACACCAACAGTGTCCATCCTATTCCCCCAGTCTTCATGGTACCTCAGACGATGGCAGATACACCAGCTCTGTACACCCAGAAGCCAATCTGTGCTCATTTCCCCATTTTCAGAACCACTTAACTGAAGGGGGAACAGAGAAGGGACAAGGATGGGGGTACAGCACGCTGAAAAGATTTGCCTGGAAAAAGTGGGGCCAGTGCATAGGGAGCAGTGGGAATCCTTGAACTTCTTTGCCACCTCTCAGCAGAAGCTTCCAGACAGGCTGAGCCATTCTCAGCAGCTCTGGATTAACTGCTTCCTCTTCACCCACTCCAACCATGGTCTTCTGCTCCTCACTCCATAACCTGGTCCCATACCAAAGACTGTCTCCCACCTATATCTCCTGCCAACCTCTTCAGGGCTTCCTGTCTACACACTGTCTCCATGATCCTTTCTGCAGATCCACCCCTTCAGTCTGCTACAAGACCAGTCTGCTTGTGGTGATGCTATTTAAACACAGATCATTAATCACATTCACCTTCTCTTACACTGACTTTAGCTGCTTCTGGAAGGCGGCTGAACTAGGCTGGTGACAACAAGAGACATTATGACAACTGGTGTTTTTACAAGAAGTAGAGATTGCCTAAAGGGATTCCCAAGCACAATTTTCAGGACAATAATCCAAAACCTATCTTCCCACTCAAGTTTTATATAAGGGGGAGTGCAGACAATTCTGTGGTTAGGGACAAGTCTATAGGATTTACAGCTTTGTTCTAACTTCCATTTGGTTTGGGTTTAAAGTGTCTAGAAATGGCAGGTGGCTTTCTCTCCTGCTGCTCAGACAGTGCAACACCATTAAAAAAAAGTGCCTCAGCAGATCCAGATCTGTTGACAAGACATTTCTGTAGATTGACTGATGTTTCACTTGCTCATTTTTCATCACAGAAACAGATCATTATTCTGTCAGACTTAATTTTCACACCATCTGCATCCTGTTAGCTTTCATTCTCCAGGTTCAGTTTCATCCCAACATGTTTCACATTGTTCTGCAGTCAGTCCTCAAGGATATTTATGTCTCCAGAGAAAAACAGTGAACTTAAGCAAGTTTTTTCTGTCCACATAGCTCTCCTCCAATGGTGACACACCAAACCTCTTCTAGTCCTGCTCTCAGGGGATGTCAAAAGCTTTTGAGGAGCAGCTGACAACTTTATATTTTCAAATACCAATATGATCATGATTATTCAGTATCTTGAGAGACTGTGGTCTTATGCTACTGCAATAAACTATCCCTCACTATCACAGAAGAAATAAAACCCTGATTCCATGCCCTGAGAGATGTTCCCTCTGCTTTTCCTTTGTGAAAAACCATAAAGTCTCTTTCCAAAGATACTGTCATAATTAAAGGATATCCTCCAGCTTAAAAAATACCTTTTAAATAGCATTGCACATGTTCAGTCATGTGCTACATAAGGACCCCCATGATATTCATTATGTACATTTTACATTGAAAAAAAAAAGGCAAAAAACAGGAAAAAAGATCACAATATTACTATGCGCTTTTGTTTGTAAAGGACTTTGTCTCTTCACTCTAAAGCAAAAAGGACTCTCAACCACAGTCTGAAAGCTTTTAGGGCTGGTAGAAGCATTTCATAAGATAATTGTGACTCTTTCTGTTAATGGGATCAAAGAGAAAAAATTCCTCCCTCCTTCTTTCTTTTAGTGTCTCAGAAAGTTGCAAGCCCTGCTCTGTTACTTTCATTCCTTCCTCCTACCAAATTTCTGATGAGGATAAAGGATCCCCGGGCTTTGAAAAGTATACACTTCCAAGGCCCATGCTCCTTAGTACCTAAGGTAACCTGTCCCTTGCTTAAAGTTACAATTATGTTATCAGTGCTTCTGAAAATAAGCAAACCTGCCCTTCCCATGCCTTGAAACATGCTTCCTGCTGCTTCTGCAGATCCCTTTCATCGTGTCAGCACAACTGTTGCAACTGACAGTGAAGTGGCTATCTGGATTACTGTTAGTCTGGCCCAAAAAAGGCTTGGATCTACCCAGATTTATTCCTGAATCAGATCATTCCACAGCTGCATGGACATCTGTGGATGAACAGGGGTAGTGGGAGGGAGAAGTGAATAACCAGGGATGGATTTTAGGAGATAGACTGCAAAGCTGTGTGTGTGCAACCCCAGGATTCGAAGCTGTACAACTCTGCAAGGAATCTCCTTTAACTCTGGGTCACCATTGATTGTCTGGAATTACTTCAGTATGTGAAACAAGTCTTGTCACCTTGGGACATGTTTTCTAGCCATATCCTTTGGTCTTGACAATGTGCATACATCTGGGTCCCCTCACAATCATTTCAGAACTGTGAAGTCAAACACAGCAGCAGATTTTTCTAACAACAAAACTACAGCCACAAGACTCTGAGACACAAAATGAGGAGCTGCATAACCTGAGATGCCTCCAAGAAGTGAGCATATTTGCCTATTCTAGTCTTATACTCCTCCCGCTACTGGCCACTGCTACAGACAGGATCCATGGCTAGGAAGGCATCTCTTTGGATATGGTTGATCTTCTCTGGTGCTTATTTAATGTGGTCTCATCACAGAAGAGAGATTTTGACACCTGAGTCTTCATCACATGGGCAAAAGTCTGAGGCCACAGGAAAAAAAAAAAAAACAAACCCTGCTTTAAAAATTTAAAACACCTCCCGAAGAGAAAGGCAGTAGGAGTTTGGGGAAGGCAGAGATAGGAACCTGCTGGGGCATCAGAAGCTCTGCCTGGTCCACCAGAAGTGGGGACACTATGGGCATCACAGATAAGCATGCGAATAGTTGGACGTTTGTGTTTTTTTCTAGTAGCTCTTTTCTACTGGTAAGAGAAAGCCTGTGCTTCTAGACTACTGTCTGGGTAGCTTTTTGAAAGGGAAGAACAGCAGATGTCTGATCCCATTCAGAGCAGATAAATCTGCTGGCAGAGAGGATGCTGGAGCCCTGACCTGGAAGGAGAACTCTGGACACCAGCCCTGTAAAAGTGCAGGTAAAAGGTCCACCCTTAAGAGTTTGTATCTGGAGACCAGGGAAGATAAAAGAGGCATTGAGCCCTGCAATTATGACAGCAGTATCTGGCAAACAAAATCTGCAGCCATGCAAACACTGATAAATGCATTCCGATGCGAGAAGCTGTGCTAGACCTTGTAGGACTATTTTCAGATGCTCTTGTACAAGAGTTGCTTTGTAAGAAAGTTGCTTGTGCGTGAATCTTTCCAGGCTCAACCTTCAAATATAAAGCCAAACACTAATAGGGCTGAGAAAGATCTCAACACAGGGAAGAAGTTTACTGTGTCCACAGGTCACTAATTGCTGCTGCTGTGGCCGCAGAATGACTGTATAATATTCTGCAGACTTCCCTGCTCACCGTAAGTATGTGCATGTCCATCCGTGTTGGAGCACCATGTGGTGTTTTAAAACTGAGATCTCATCTCCTGCCTGATCAACAGCATTAAATGTGACAGTCTGGATGAAGAGGTAATTGCTGCAGCAAATATTCAAACCAGCTCCCTGTCACCCAAGGAGTCGGGCTGTGAGGTGCAGCACTCCAGAGGACAGGTTTAGAAAGACTTTGATTCACTGGAGAGATGACCTAAACCCAACAGGACAGAGTTCACAGCAGGACATGTAGTGAAGAGAATTGCTAAGAACAATTACAGAGTGGCACATATCTGGTGGGGTAATTGTTTCCAAGAAAAGATTCACAAGGAGATGATAAAATGAATTACAGTGACCAGATCACTCAGATAATACCAAAAAAAAAGCTGAGGGCACACTGGGACCTGTTAGCAAAAGCTAAAATCTAACTAGGAGAAAACTGCTTTCTACCTATATGAGAGTTAAGTACTAGAATGGACTACATGGGGCAGCTTTATTGCAGATTTAAAATAAAACATAATCAGTTAATGAATCAGATTATATGATAAGGCTTCCTGTAACAGTGGAGCAAAACTGAATGGCTTGGACAACCTCTCCAGTTCTAGGTGCTATGTGCTCCCTAAAACATCAGTGAAATATATTTACACAGGTGTCATTTTGTTTTAGAAACCTTCTGATACAAGTAAAATGAGGTTAGAAGAATCAGTTTTTCAGACTGCCAGTGGAACTTAGGATAACAAAAATGGGAAGAGCTAGAAATTCAAATTTAGGTTTTAATACATGAGCTCCCGAAATCTGCAGGTCCTAATGAATTTAACAGAAAGTGTTGGCATCCTTCCCTGAACTAAGTGTCTGGCAGGCCACCTCCTGATGTACATAATATGCTCCAGAAGATATATACTGTAAGAAATAAGAGTCAGATTGACAAAAAAAGCACATATGAGTGCTTCTCATTTTAATCTCATCACTTTACATGATATAATAGCTCTTTTCTTTTTGCAACAAAAACACTCTTTTGCTAAAAGAACATTGATTAAAACCAAATCTGAGGCTAGGCTGAAATTCACTCTGCATCTTCAGGGAAACAAACTCCCCGCCATAGGAAATTCAGCGTACTAAGGGCATGATAGTTTGCCCTTTCCTGCAGAAGCCGTGGGCTGGAATCCAGAACAGCTCCAAGCCCAATTTCAGCAGCAAAACTGGCAGACTATGAGAACAGATGTTCTTACCACAGTGGTAAAATACTGTGGGTTTAAAACATAAGAAAGAAGTGAGTTACAGGAAGGGGAATTCTCCAACAGCAACAACTGCAGAAAGAGTCCACTATATGGAAAGACAACCCTGCCTTCCTGAGGACAACATCAGGGATGGAAAATAAAAGAAGCAAAGCTCCCAAACATTGTTGTAACTTCTTGCAAGGTAAAGGCAGACCAAAGGCAAAGATACAGTGGCTGTACAGCAGGAATTGCTGCTGTAAATTTTGATTAGCTGAGAACCAGCAGTGTGCTCTTCCCTGCCTGACAGAGCCCACAGCTCAACACCTGGAGACAGTCTGGGCTCTCTTATCTCTGCTACCTTCTACTCCTGCCCAGAAGAAGTAAGTGTCCTCCCCCTGTACAATGAGCAATTCCTTCTCTGGTTTCTTCAAACACACTGAGGAGGAGGAGGGGATATGATCAAGGCTTGACTAGATGAATGACTTCACCGCAGCCCAGCAGATCCAGAAGATGGGTATCAGGGAACAGAACACAATTACCTGGGATAGATAAGCCAAAAAGCAATCCTGCAGAGCAGCTCATGTGAAGTAAAAGCAGAATGCACTTGCCAAGATAATCTTATCCATAATATGTTATTCATCATCTGTCTAAACAGCCCTTACATCTTTGAGGTCTGCTTCAGGGTCCCCCTGTGACCTTAAGTCAGTTAGTAGAGCTTGCCTCAGTTTCCCCACCTACCACACTACTCTCAGCTGAAACTGCAGTTACACATTATGCTTGTGAAATGATTTAAAACTGGTAGTATTCCATTCCTTTATTCTGCATATTTCTACAACAAAAGCTAAAATATACATTTCAAGGATAAAAAAAAAATTAAAGCTTGCAAAGAAAACTGAACCTTACCATTGAATTTTCAGGCTAGGACTAAAGTGTATTTCACAAAGCTAATGAGAGCTTTATCTAAACATCAGTCATTAAAAAGAATTATGCAGAACAGGGCCTTCCAACATGGTATAGAGTGTTTAATGCTGCATGAACTTACACAGTAACTGTTCTGAGCAATGAGGAAGGCACTGATGCAGAGCATCATCTCCTATGATGAAAATGATTCCTGTGGAGTGGTTTGTGGAAGTGCATACAAAAGTTCAAAATCAGCACAACATATCCCAAATCCAACAATCACTCAAACGCCAGCACTGCAGAAGGCACTCAGTGCTCCTGAGACAACAGATGGGGAAGGGTGCAGCCATAAGTTGAGCTGTTTGGAGCTAAGCTGCACAGACTGTACAGTACTGTTCGAGAACAAAACCACTCTGTTCACTGTTTATAGGAAGAAGGCAGGGCTATTCTTGACTCCCCAGCTCATCATCAAATGTACACACACGAAGCTGCTTGCTGGTTCGCTTTTTGATGAGGGATCAGGTTTTAGATATTTCAGGCCACCCACATAAGGATGGATTGTCGATACAAAAGAAACATTCACATGAAATTAAAAAAAGGGAGCAAGAACTCACCGTGGTCTCCTGAAAGCCAAGCCATATTGCTGACAAGCTAGGCCAACCGTTGGGGTGTAAATGATGGGCATGAATCTCTCAATGTCGGAGGTCAGCACTCGGTAAAAAAGCTTCTCATTCCTGTCTTGTAATGTCATAAGAGCAATATATCTTAAAAGTAAAATAAAATAGATATATATCAGTATCTGTGGTTGTTGGCAGTTTCATAAAAAGCAGTAGTCGGCTCACTCCATATGTACTCAGTTCTCCCAAGCCCTGACACTCCTTAGTGCTACATCACGAGTAGATACTTGGAGCAAAATTTCCCAGAGGACCTGACCAGCTCCACCATTCTCACAGACAGCTCACAGACTCAGTAGGGCTGTAAGTCAGACTCATGTATAACCTCAGAATTTTGGAATTTGCATTAAAAACAAATGCAATGGAAAAGGTCAAAATTAGACTCCAGGGCTACCTGGGACAGAGCGGGACATTATCTTTGTTATCAAAAATTATTATGTGATCTAGAAGATGAAATATACATATATGCAAATGTTAATATGCACATTTCAAAGCACTGTCTTTCCTGAAATATTTCCTCAAAACCTCTCTCCATTATCCTGCATTCTCAATTATTTAATCTCTAAACTCAGAAAGATAGCTAAATCCCATCTTTGAAAAAAAAGAAAAAAAAAAAAAGACAAACCCATTAATTTAGAAAATGAAAATGTTAAATCAACTTTATATTCTTTCTGTTGTCCAGACTTACATGTGCATCACTGGGTTTATATGACCTCTTAGTAACTTAGAATATGTTACATTTCACCAAAGATTTTTCTTTCTTAAAAATGTTTAATTGGCTAAGACTGAATTTGTCGAATTGAAGCCAGAAAAATAAAGAACTCAGAAAACCAGAGAGAGATTGCAAATGATTTTCTGTCTGAGAAACTTGTATGAACGTAATGACAAACTCCCTTTTGTGTTCACTACCCAATCTTGCAGTGTGGCTTCAAAAAGTCATCACCCACTGCCAACAATATATAATTTGCAAGATCAACAGAGGCATTTGTGACACAGAAAAGCCAATGTAATTGCTCTACAGGGGAAGAGTCCTGCTGCCTCAGTCCCCAGATCAATGGCAGCTGAGACAGATGGAGATGCAAACCCTACCATCCGTCACAACAGGAGCCAAACACCATCTTCCATCAATAACCCTGATGAACAATACTGGGTTCAGTGGAAGCTCAGGAACAGAAAGATTAGTCAATACACATAACTGCTTCTGGGTTTTTTAAAATATTTTTTATCTACTAGTTGGCAGGTCTTTTCTGTTCTTCCATCCCATACTGTAGTGAATGTACTGATGAGCATACAGACAGGTACCTGCAGTTGTTCACTCTACCTCCAGCACTCTGGGGCTGCCTTTTTGTTGTGCACTTGTACCAGAAGTATAGTGAATTGCTAGGCTAATACCTGAGCTCTCCAGCAATGTGGTGGTAGAAAAAAGCAGTACCAGTGCTATTTTGGGACTGTGATGGCAGGTAACTTGGGCGAAGATGGACAGGGCAGAATAAACACTGCTGGTGCTGGAGAGTATGGGCATCTGGGAAAAAGTGACTGTAAGGAAAAACTGTGTGCCTTGAAGCAGGATCCTCAAATCTCCCTGGGGGCTTTAAATAACTGAAAATTAAAGGGAGAGGGAGAAGAAAATGTTTTTGACATACTTGTCTAGATCATTAGATTTGTTCTCATAGTTTTTCATCACACGGAGGACTTGCACGTCTTGGCTCAAGAAGCAAGGAGGAAGGAGGCCATGAATCCCCAGCTGCAGCCTCTCTTCAAGTGTAAAAGCCATTCCCTGGGAAGAAAAGAGGAAGGCATGTTCAAGTGGCACAATATGCACTACCAGATAGGATATCCAAGAGGACAGCAAGCAACAGCATGTGGCCCCGGAGGCAGTCCTCCCCTGCAGGCACTGTGGGGTTGGACCTCCCAGACCCTACAGCTTCTGGATTAGTAGTCCCAGCACCAGTAGGGCTTTTATGATTCACACTCTTTTGTCATTTGAATTTGGTTGGTCTTTGTAGTGTATAAAACTTTATAGTGTATATATTCTCAGGATTTCTTTCACTTTAACACTCTTATATTACTTAATTAGTTCACGCCTACTAGTTTCAATGGCCTTCCTGAAAGCCCAGCTCTCACAATCCTTTACAAATCACATAATGGGTTTAGAATCATAGAATCATTTAGGTTGGGAAAGATCATTGAGTCCAACCCTTAACCTAACAATGCCAAGTCCACCACTAAACCATGCCCCTAAGCACCACATCTACATGTCTCTTAAATACCTCCAGGGATGGTGACTCAACCACTCCCCTGGGTAGCCTGTTCCAGTGACTGACAAACTTTTTGGTGAAGAAATTTTTCCTAATATCCAATCTAAACATCACCTGGCACAACTTGAAACCACTTCCTCTTGTCCTATCGCTTGTTACTTGGGAGAAGAGATCAGCCCCCACCTCACTACAACCTCCTTTCAGGTAGTTGTAGACAGCAATAAGGTCTCCCCTCAGCCTCCTCTCCTCCAGGCTAAACACCCCCAGTTCCATCAGCTGCTCCTTGCAGGACTTGTGCTCTGGACCCTTCACCAGCTTTGTTGCCCTTTTAACACTCTCCAGCCCCTCAATGTCTTTCTTGTAGTGAGGGACCCAAAACTGAACACAGGAATTGAGGTGGCCTCACCAGTGCTGAGTACAGGGGGACAATCCCTTCCCTAGTCCTGCTGGCCACACTATCTCTGATACAAGCCAGGATTCTGTTGGCCTTCTTAACCACCTGGGCACACTGCTGGCTCATATTCAGCTGGCTTCCAACCAACACCCCCAGGTCCTTTTCCACCAGGCAGCTTTCCAGCCACTCTGCCCCAAGCCGGTAGTGTTGCATGGGGTGGTTGTGACCCGAGTGCAGGACCTGGCACTGAGCCTTGTTGAACCTCATACAGTCGGCCTTGGCCCATCAATCCAGGCTGCCCAGATCCCTCCTGTAGAGCCTTCCTACCCCCCATCAGATCAACACTCCTGCCCAACTTGGTGTCATCTGCAAACTTACTGAGGGTGCACTCGATCCCCTTGTCCAGATCACTGATAAAGATATTGAACAGAACTGGCCACAATACTGAGCCCTGGGGAACACCACTTGTGACCGGCCACCAACTGCATTTAGCTCCATTCCCCACCACTCTTTAGGCCTGGCCATCCAGCCAGTTTTTTATCCAGTGAAGAGTGCACCCAACCAAGACATGAGCGGCATTTTTTCCAGCAGAATGCTGTAGGAAATGGTGTCAAAGGCTTTACTAAAGTCCAGGTAGACAACACCCACAGCCTTTCCTTCATCCACTAAGCAGATCACCTTGTCATAGAAAGAGATCAGGTTAGTCAATCAGGATCTGCCTTTCATAAACCCGTGCTGACTGGGCCCGATCACCTGGTTGTCCTGTACGTGCCATGTGATGGCACTCAAGGTCATCTGCTCCATAACCTTCCTCACCGCTGAGGTCAGACTGACAGGACTGGAGTATCCCAGATCCTCCATCTGGACCTTCTTGCAGATGGGTGTCACGTTTGCTAACCTTCAGTTAGCAAAGATTTATATTTGTATATTGAATAGTATACCCAACTCATCAACTTCAGTTACCTTCTAGTTTTCCACCAGAGACAAATTGTATTAATGGCATATTAGCAGTGCAGAAGACAGGCATGACATGTAGGATGTTTTCTCATTCTCAGTCCTAATCCTTTTTTTTTTTATTATTCAAGGAGCACATAGAGTGCCGTAAATCTTATTAAATAACAGCCACTGGCCCACAGCTGAAGCTGGAGTGCCAGACTGTGTTGGATAACCTTGCTCTTACAGGATAATTTCATCCTTCTAGGAAGAAGCCTGAGCATGATCCCGTGCATGCAGGGGCTGATGCTTCAGACAACCAGCAGCACTCTATGCTGGACTCAGCCAGATGAACAGCAACAGTAAATGAATTCTACAGTCTGGGAAGAAGATTATGAAAGGTCTTACTCCTTAATTAATGGGATTTCTGCTATGCTGATAGCAGATTAGACAGCAGGATAGAAGAAAACATTTTCAGAAGCATCTAAGGAGCTTAAATTCTAATGAAAACTTCATCCATAACTAACCAACCGATTCATATCTTGATGAACAGCTGGCAGTAAAATATTCAAAATCAGTAATTATTGGACTATATCTACTCAAGCACACAGACAAATGTTTGAAAAAATCTTAATGAGCAGCTCCATGACCACATAGCTGTTAAATTATTTTATTCCATGGATTTAATGTTTCTCTATGACAAATAACTGTTATTATTGTTGCACAAGAAAAACTGAGGACATATCGCAATGCACTTGGTTTTGGCAGCTTTCCCTCACCTCCTGTTGCTTGTTCCTGTCCCTGTGCCATCCCAGTGGTTGTGCCAGCAGAAGCATGTGTGCAGTCACACGGTTAATCAGTTAGAGGAAGTACCTGAATTAAAAATAACCAGGTCATTTGAGCCCAGAGCAGCTCCCCTGGCTGATGACACACCATAGATGGCTCTACAGACACTGGCAAACCTGGACACAGCCACTGGGACATACAGCCATGGGAACGGACTGCTGGAAGAGCCACTCACTTGTAAGTGGTGCAGATGCTGGTGAGAATGTTTGTCAAACTATCAGTGATGCCAAGTAATCTGTGACAGGATAGAGGAAAGGACTGAAACCGATTCTCCTGTTTGCCAGATCCATGCTTTGTACATAGTGTGGCACTTCTTTTATTAGTAAATTGTGCACTAATGGAAAAAAAAAAAAAAAAAAAAAAAAGCCTTCATGTATTTCAGAAAAGATATTTAGCCTCCAGGACATCTAAGAAGAAAAGAGTCTTTATCCCATAAGCACTTTCATAGTTTTTTTCTGTGCTCTATCAGGACAGAGCCAAGCATTTTCAAAACCCTTGATGTAAGAACATGGCTCTTCCAGCCAGCAGATGAGGAATCAGCAGTTGCCTGGGAGGCAGGAGGTCAAGATCTTGCTGTCAAACCTAGAAATGGCATTGAGGTCTCTGTGGTCATTGTTGAATGCTGTACCCAGGACATTGATGGTTCTGCTGAAGTGCCTGACATTTTTGACCCAAATTTCCTTCCTAGGCCCGAGAAGCCTTCCCCCAAATGAGTTTCATAGCAAAATTGGTATGTTCCCACAAGACAAAGTTTGAATTTTTGTGAGTCATCATTTCTCAATTTAAAAAATTCCCAACACATTCTCATCAGAAAACTTGCGATCATCTGTATTCTCCAGACTGGAGACTTCTGAAAAACTAGACTAAGATCAACACTGGACATCAGCTCTATGTCAGTATTTGGCTTTACACTGACAATATTGTATCACGGCAGGGAAAATACAGCTACTGCAAAAGTCAAAGTTTATCTGCAATGAATGGAAAAGAAAAAAAAAGAAACAATTTCAAACCATTTACTTCCTGTGACCTTTGAACATGGGGGATAGATAATGGGAGACCGAAATATCTGACAGTAAATACTCCACTTGCTTGTCTAGGAAGAGTCACATCACAGGTCGGCTGATCAGGGTCAGAGACCTGACCCCTGCTCATTCCCTGGAACAGAAATGAAGTGCAGCAAAAAAAGTAAACCAGTGGAGCTTACTCAAGAGAAAGACAGAAACACAGTGTCCTAGGCATTGCTGCCCCCAACTACTAAAAAGCTTATTGCAGCATTTTTTTCAATAGGAAAAAAAGGCTTTTCAGTTATTTTCCACACCCTAAAACAGTGAAAAGTTTCAATATTTCATCAAATGATCACACATCCAACACAGGAAAAAATTTCTGTATTTCAGCTCATTTCTATTCAAAATAATACCATGACACCTTACAGAAACAGTAGTCTGCATGGCCACTTGTAACACCCCTCCCTTTTTTTTTTTTCCCAGTGGGTTGGGCTCTACCTGGATGACATTTCCAACAACTCAGCGTGGTCAGGAGTATCCAGCTTCCCTTTATCCAGGGGCTGTGATGGAATTACAGATGCCATGAAAGTGGAGCACTTGTATTTAGGCACTTGCCCTTCAATCCCACTAGGGCTTTTTTCTCCTTTTGCCATGGAATTCACTAGGCTGCAAAGTGCTCAGTGTTGTGCTGGGAAACCTCTTGAAGCGGTACTGATAATTAATGTAATAATTAAAGATTGAATAGGGTCAAAATGGAAGGTGAGGTTGTACAGAGGTTTGTCTGTGTAACTTGGTGTTGTGGTTTGAGCCTACTCAGCAGCTAAACACCCCACAGTCGCTCACCCACCCTCCCCCCACTTGGGAATGGGGAGGGAATCAGAGGGGCAAAGGGAGACTCACGGGTTGAGATAAAAACAGTTTAATAACAGTAACAGAACAATACACTGACAGCAGTATCAACGGGTAATGTACAATACAGCTGCTCACCACCCACCTGCTCACAGCTGGTGATCCCAAACACAAAGGCCCCACAGCCACACTCCCAGAAGTGAGAGCCCCTCCCAGCCCTCTGCTGCCTTTATATAGTGAGCACAGTGTCACATGACATGGGATAATCGGCCAATCGGGGCCCAGCCCTCCAGCTGTGCTCCCCCCACCCCCGCACACAGGTGAGGGCACTGGGACCTGGGGAGCCCCTGGGGTCTCAGGGTGCTGCAGCTCCTCCCGCTGCCAGACCAACGGGAACTCTAGTCCAGCCCCAACCAGGACACTTGGGCTGGGAGGGACACTGGAGCACACCTTGGGCACAACCCTGCCCAGTGCTTAATTTCTGGCTAGTTTTTAAGTCTTCATAGCGCCAGGAGTCTAGTCTCCAGCACTAACTCACGATTTCAAGACACAGCAAATGCAAGACTCTGAACTTGAGTTTTAAGCAATATGGAGATCTATGCACATGAATGCATGTTTTTGGATTGCGAGAACAGATTAAACTGTTTAAACACAACCGCAGTTGTGCTGTGAACAGTCCAAGAGTAAGCATGGTTATACTAATATACAATATACACTTTCTGCATTTATTATATCTGAATGAGCTACATCAGTATAAGCATCTTCACAGTGAATCAACTGCAACCACATGTGATGAGGAAGTTGTTGCCTTCACAACCAGTTAAATCTCCAAAACACTTTTAAGTACAGAGCTGGTCCATCATACAGTGGCTCTGTGGCAGGGTTGGGAGCGGAGGAGAAATTGCCTGCCCTAACTTTGAAGGCTGCTTTCTGAAGTTCCTCGGAAGGTCTAGGAGTAAGGACCCCTGGGTGAAGTGGTTATATTCACTGAAACAGCACAGCGTGAAATGAATGTGGAAACACATTCTGCCCCAGATCAAAAGCTGGAATTCACTGAGGTACTGCTATGTTTAAGATTAAAGCTTTTAGGGTTGGATTCTTTTTTTTTAAGACTGCCTGAAAGCCATATTGTACCACTCTTTTTCTGGTCTTGAAAGGTCTAATGATTAGATGGTGAGCCACAGCCCTGCAGAGCTAAAGCCAGGTGCTCTGATTCATACTTAAATGTGTGGGAAATGAGTTGTCATGGAGAGGGCAAATGCTATGTCACTACCCAAAAACAAAGGCAAAAATATCAGCTGCCCACAAGGCTTCACGCTACATAGGGGCTAAGTGAGGGGTTTTGTGCTGGAAAAGGCTTGCTGCAAAGAACCCCAAAAGCTTCTGTTTTCTTATTGCTGTCAGCACCAAGTCTGTTATGTGGCAGCTCCCTCTTTGCAGCTTAAGCCCATAAAAGCCACTTATTTCAGAAACTGAAGGGCGAAGCCAATTCACAGGTAACAGTAAGTTTTATCAGTGCCTGTACTCTCCAGCAGTGAAAAGGGGCTGTTTCACTCAGGGATGAATACAAGCAGAAGAGACGCAGGCATGGCTTAGCCTTATAATTTACATATTATAGATCATAGTGCTGTAGGTGGGAATAAATACACAAAACATTAGTTCCTAGGGTATCAAGAAACTGTTCTTACGACAGCGGGGGCTTAATCAAGGACTGAATTAGACCTTACCTAGTGCAGAACATGCAGAGTCCACTGCAGCTCAGACCATCTCCAGCTGCTCACCATCTTTTTGGAGCAAAGTCTTGGCTTACTGCATCTTTCCAAATCCCTGTGCTCTAGAGTGCAACTAGCAGCCACAGCAAGGGGAGGGCTGTGGGGCAGCTTGCGTGGCCAGACCAAGGGGTTTATGCAGTTTATACAGTCCCGGGCCATTGCCCTCTGTGACTCTGGGATGCAAGCTGTGGTTCTCAGCCTGCCTTCTGGGACTCCAGTCTCCAGTCCACGCAACTGAAAGCTGGCCTGGCAGTCTTTGAGCTGAGTAAACAAGTATCAGTGAACATTTTCCAACCCTTTGGAAACAGTCCCTGGAACAGGGAACTTCCTAGTCTGATAAGAGCAGAGTGCTGGAAGAGGACACGAGGGAAATACAGACACACAAGGATCACCACTGCAGGCTGCAAGGGCAGGCACAGCTAATCCACTTCTCCTTTATAATTAGTATACCAACTGCCATGCTAGGGAAGTCCTAACAGTCAGAGAACTTAATAAGCTCATTCCGTACAGATTTTTCCTGTAATGTGCTTTCCACAGATATTTGCAGCTGTCCAATTTTACAGCCGGGATGTACTTTGACTATCTGCAAGCAAAAGTTCCTCCTGTAAGGGGTCAGTGCCAGAAGCTGAACTAAGCCCCACTGAGACTGCAGGCAGGGGCCAGGAAGCAGAGAGCAACAGCAGAAAACACCAATCTTCTACACTATGGAAGATTTTTCTACAAAGGTCAGATCCTATTGTGGCTTCTGGCTGACTTGATAACCCTCTTCACAGTGCAGTGCTCCCTCTCAGCTACTCAAACTTCTCTTGCTGGTGTGGACAGAGTGCCACAGGCCCTGTCCTGCACTGCATCCCACCCTGGAAAAGCTGTACTGAAAGTATTTTTGGTATAAAAAGAGGGAAGGAGGCACGTTGGAGGGGTAATCCTTTATTTTTCTAATTTTAAATGTCTTTTAGGTTCTTATTACCTTTAATTGTATGTGTATACTCTCTTAAGCTTGGAAAACTCCCAAACTTGTGATGGTTTGGGTTATGTGGAAGACATCACTCAGCGTGTCTTCTCTGAAACCTGGAAAGATTCCCCACTGTGCCTTCTCAGCAGTTATTGCGGGGCAAGCCTTTTGTCAATCATGATTAACAAACTTTTCTTATAGCGTCTATGACTCTTTCTGGGTTCAAAGTCACTAGTTGAAAAATCCTACACTCTTGGCCATCCCCTTTGTTACAAAGTAATATAATTGTGGATTTCTAATCCTTTCATATTGTTGCTCCTTCCTCTCCCACAGAGCCTGGGAACACTGAAAAAACTCCAAGACAAAGATAATTAAGCAACTCAACTTCATGTTTGTTTCAGTTCCGGGGAACAATCTTTAATGAGGTCCACTAATTCAATTACAGCATAAGTTGTCCCTACTATTAATACCAGTAAACGTTTTGCTTTGTGTGAGTAACTTCCTTTCACTGGATTAGAGGGACATATTTCCATTATTATTCTCATTCTTACCTTGTCTTACAACAGTGACTTTTGATTTACACCAATGTAAGAGTGAGCAGAACTAGAGCATAATGAAGTCACTCTGCCAGAATACTTACTGACCAGGGCCCCGATCCTGCTTGGTTTATCTCACAGAAGTAAAAACTTCCTGATGAGGACATTGATGATGGGCATGTGATGGGCAAGATGTGACAGGGTCGCAGGCAAGAAGAAGCAAAGCCATGCTGTTACAGGAGGTTTACCTCAATAAATAAAACTGATAAGCCAAATGTCTTCAGGGTTTTATTCATTAATCCATGGGAAGAACTCAAAGCTCCTCCAGCCCTGCACTGTGATTTCAGACTGCAGGGGTACAGCTCTATACTGTATTTAGTGGAGGACTCATTACTATTTCCCACAGTTTGCCAGCCTCCAGGGCAGCAATTTTTCCTTCACAGATAAAAAAAATAAATCCATATGCTAGAAATTATATGTGTTTTGTCTGCAAACAAGATTCACTTACAATGAGAAAAATAGATTTTTAAAACTGAGATAGAATAAATTCTCCAAAGAGCATCTGGTTTGGCAGACTGGTTTTGTGAAAGATCTATGAATTTTGCAGATGGTTAAAAACAGCATCATTGCTCTATTGATAGGAAAGGTGGAGATAGATAATTATGGCCAAGTAAGAGATGACAAGATACAGCTTTTTTTTAAGAAACTCAAATTTGGGGCCAAATTCAATGCCTTGCTTCTTGCCAGAAAAGCAATACTAATATTCTCACACAGTTCTAGCCAAGCCAATGGGAAAACTTATTTGGCTTTAGTGAGATACAGGTTAGGCTGACATTTCTTTTCATTTTGACTAGATTCACAAATGTCTTTACATGCATGAAATGTCTAAATACAAGCTCCAGTGTCTTTCAGTAAAGGAGAAGAGTAAAATCACTGCATGGAAAATAGGCCTGCCATGCTACAGAAAAACTTGGTGTAATGGGGAAAAAATAGAGAAAACCTGATTAATTATTAGGAGCAATAGAGCAGCACAGAGTCACAAATGGTGTGGGACACATGGTGCATGCATACACGTATACAGCAGAGGAAAAGACTGTTTCTGCCCGGATGAGCTTAAACCACAAAGCACACACTGGTTGCCTCTTCATTTATAGTAAAACACTTGGTAAAGAAGGGAGGCCTGATGGAGCAAGAAGTAGTGAGGACATCACGTTTTGTGCTATAGCCAAGCATATGTGCAGATTCCTGAGCTGAACCCCAAATTCTCAGTCCTATAGCAAAAATATCCCACGTGATCTTGGCACATACATCACAGTGGATTGGCCCTCCCGATTCCCAAGAAAATGAAGACACCCTTGTCCTAGTGTCTCCTCTACATGATTCCCAGCCTCCCTGTGTAATTCTACATCTGTTTTACACCCACCACTGTCACACCTTTTCATGCCAATTAATGAGTGAAACAAGCTAGTCCAAGATAGAGATGAGAAGCTCGTAGTCCACATGGCTATCTACCTCAGCTGTGAGGGATGCTATTCTTTCATCTTGTGGGGAGAGAGAGCAGGGTAAAATCAGTTTATGCAGGAGATTTGACGAGCACAAAACCCAGTATTCCTGTCAGCTTCTGTGATGCTGCAGAAACACATTTCTCCCAAATATGATGCTTTTCCTAGAAAGAAACAATTCAGCATAAATTACAATACTTGCATTCCTAAGTCTATGAAAACCAGCCCTCATCCTCAGTTTGGATAAGCAAATATGTCTGAGAAGAAAGATCAAGGCAATTTTAAGGTTTAAGTGTGATCCAAAACATTAAGAGAATACAGTTTTAAAATCCAGTTTTACAATGTCTGGAAATTTCTCCCATTGTACAAGCAGCTGGTCATGTGAATCGTGGTTGTATATAATTTGGTTTCGGTGCTTTAGAGAGCACTAACTTCCTTTTGAGGTTCCAGCAAATTACATAAAATGAGGCTTGTGCACTTACTGCTTGCACGCAAACTGCATCATGCTTTGGGTTTGGAGGATAGGAGTCTCTCTGCAATTTGTATCTCATTTGCTCTTTCCACTCCTGCAAATGAGGTTGCTCCAAAGGTAGGCTGGAGCTGGATTACAGTTCATGGATGACTGCTGATGGCTGTGTTTGGTTGAACACCACTGAAAAGCTCTTCCCAAGACATAGAACTAGCTGTTTCACAAGGAGATCACTTGGATGCAAGTTTAAATTGAATGAAACCAAGAGTAGTTTTGTTACTGACTTTATCAGAGATGATTTCTCCACTGTACCACTCATATAACCTTGTATGCTTCTTCTACCAAAGCTCTGTAGAAAGGAACCATCAGCAGCAGCTTCCTGAGCAGTACCAGACGCTCTCTGCTGATTCCCATCTAATCCAGGACAAGCACGCTTGGCTTCTGAACCACAATTTTGGTAGCTGTTTAATGAGATGTAACATATGCCTGCTTCAGAGCACTATGGGCCATTTGAGATGCTTACAAACCTTTCAGATACCCCCTCAGACACAATATTGTAGAGAAAGGCAGTATTTTCCTTTTAAAATTAGAAATATGAGAAATAAAGAAGGCTCTAAATAAGAAATCTGTCATCTCAGTAAAACAAAAGCACTAGAAAAAACACTATTAAGCTCTCCTCCGATTATACAACCACCACTTGAAGACAACTAAACATGCAGGTAAACACAGGGCACGCCGCAAGAAATCTGTGTGAGCCTCCATTTCCCACTTGAGTAATTCACACTGCTTTTGCTTCTCCCTCACTGCTTCTACAGCCCATCCGCACTGCAAGGCTGTTGATGGCCTTCAACCCAGGCAGCTTCTGCTGGGGCTCAGCAGAGAAACCGTAGCAATCGTGATGTGCGTGGGGCCAAGGTACAGCCACCCACTGCGGTGCCATCGGCATTGCAACACACCGGCTGCGAGGCGTTCAGCACTCTCAGGAGTGTCCAGCTTCCCTCTGGAAGGCAAGAGGAGATCTTCATGCTGTCCTCGTTTGGCGGCTCACCTTAGAATTCAGCTGTGTTTTACACCATGATGATATTTTTCTTCCCATTTCTCAGCCTTCCACAGACTCAGCCTTTCAACAGTCTTTTATTTTGTCTCTCAAGGCATTAAGCATCTTGCTTCTCTCTCTTTACTCCAGCATTTCTACAACTGTATTTCACAAAATGTCCTTTTAACACTAACAGGTAACTAAATCTGTATGTATGTGCACACACACACATATATATATGTAGCACAAATGCATGACCTTTTCCAATCCAGCCTCCAGCCAGCCCTAAGATGATCTTCACGCTGACCTCAGAGGCCGTTGTTTCGCCAAGCACATGTTTTGCTTAAATGCTGAGATCAGCCATCCAACTGTCCAAACTACTTTTGGCATCACCAGGAGAGTAGCTAGCCTACCGTGACTACCCTCTGACCCAGCCCTTCATACTCCTTCTCGTCTGAATGTTTTACTTCAAACTTTTTCTTCCTTTTTAATGAAGAGAGGAAAAAGGAAGATGCAGGAAGAGCTCACATACGTGCGAACTGACCTTTCGTGTCTACAGCTCTCATCACCATTGCGTGCACTCTCCCCGCTTTCTTGGTCTATTGTCAACTTGATTTGAGCTGTCTCAATTATATGCAGTTGAATGCACAGCACTCAGCATGCTTGGCCCCAATACTGCAGCATCTGGACTGCAATTTGTACAATAACACAAATATAAAATGATACATCTTTTCTATCAAACTTCCCCCCCCGGACCTCTAAATATTCTTCCAACGATACAGTCCTCTTATTTTCCACTTTCTTTGTTCCTCAAAATTTCAGCTCTATTTTTTCCATATGGTGTGAGTGGAACTATGTCCAAATATTCCAGGTGACAAAATACCACTAATTTCATACAAGTGCTTAAATTTTTATAATTTTCTCGAGATTAAGCTTAACCACTTGCAGTTTCAAAAGCACCCACTGCTCTAGAAAGATATTTACACTAGACTATAAATCAAATAGCTAATAAAGTTCCTGAGATTTTTCCAAAAAAGGTTCAAAAATGAAAACTCCCATCCTCCTCTTCCAACTGTTTTTAATCAAGGGCAGTATGAAACAAGTTATCCAAGTTCAGAATGGAAAAAAAAAAAAAAAGTACAATTACTCTGAGATGAAATTTCAAGATTAAAACCCTTTTGATTCCTTGAGCTGTTTGACAAACATCTATGTGGAACAAGAACTGCAGCGAGATATTATAAAATATTTATGTCAGTTTGCAACATGCGTGACCACATGTTGGTCAAGACAGCTGAAGTGTTCATTATTACTAGGAAGCTGTAAATCGCTCCTTTGGCAAACCTTCAAATGAGTTTAGAAAAAAACTGGTTCTGTTCTTGATTCCATTAGATGCTATAACTTAAAATGCGAATAATATTGTTCTTGGCATGGCTGCTGCATGTCCACCTCAGCACAATTACTCCAGCCTCTCCTGGCTTAGACGAATGTCGTTCAAGGCCAAACAGCAGCTTCCTTCCTCCAACAGAACATCTATTCTTCTGTAACCGAAACAATTTGGCTAAATGACACAAAGATAAAGCGTGACTGCAGTAAGAATAATAAACACAGTACAGATTCCTTGAATACACAAGAATTATCCCCCAAAAATTTGCTGTATGGATGATCAGGACAAGGCAATTGCTAAAGTAATGACCTCTGTTAGGAGACATCAGCTGATGCATCAAACCTTCAAACCTGCCATTCAAAGTTGGGTTTCAACTTAGTGATACCTGCCTTGCTGAAAGAGCACACTGCACTGTGGGGAGCACTGCAGGCAGAGCCAGCCAGACTCTGCAAAGACTGGGAAGGTTGAAGTGATTTTCACTTATGACCTGCTGTGAAAGATCTGCATGCAGAACAGGATGGCCATTGATTTTGTTTTCTGCAAAACCAGCTGATGATACTCAACACATCTTTGGGAATAGACCACTCAAATTTAGGTTTCAGTCCAGGGTTTTTATTCTCCTCTGCCTGGCATCGCAGTCATGCAGTGACATCAGAGTAAAGCAAATGTAAAATGATTTTGAACTTGCTCAGTGTTTGAAGTAACTGAAGCCCTGGATATTCAGAGCTGAAAAGCTGGAAGGAGACCTTATTGCTACCTTTCAAAATATAAAGGGCACTTATAAGAAAGATGGGAACAGACTTTTTAATAGGGCCTGCCATGGTAGGACAAGGGGTAACAGTTTTAAACTGAAAGAGGGTATGTTTAGATTGGACATAAGGAAGACATTTTTTAAGATGTGGGAGGTGAGGCACTGGAACAGGTTTCCCAGAGAAGCTGTGGATACATCATCACTAGAAGGGTTCAAGGCCAGGTTGGACAGGGCTTTGAGCAACTTGGTCTAGTGGAAGGTGTCCCTGCCCATGGCAGGGGGTTGGAACTAGATGATCTTTAAGGTCCCTTCCAATGCAAACCATTCCATGAGTCTGTATTCTGGAGAAAACAAAGTTGTACTTCAGTGTCAATTTGATTTTGTCAGTTCTCAATGGCTATATGATATTTTGTTAGACACAACTGTCTTCCTCCCGGGGCTGAAACTCAGATATGAGAAGCTATCACAATACTAATAAAATCCGAGTGAGGGAGCACTCACTCCTGAAGTTGTTGGGTTACCATTATATTTGGTATTGAGGAAAACCTGAAAAGTCACACTCTGCTTTATTATCCTTTACAATAAAAGCATGGTTGTCAGAGTACATGTCCGTATGGCACGTCTGTTGTGTGTTTAAAAAAAGCTTTGTCTTCTCTTCTATCAGTACGCAGAAGTGCTGACTTTGTCAGGTCAGTCGTTAACCAACATCATTTACTTTCTGGCTGTGTCTCTGCCTCACCACCACACGACAGCATCCTTTCCCAACCCAGGAAAAGAGGTCTGCAGTTCTGACTGACCGATCCATTATTGATGTTGATGAATTAAAGGATGCTCTCAGAGGGAAGTTGTGAAGCTGAATGGCACCCCAGGGAGTTATTTAACAGTTATTTAAGGATGTGCATACAACTGCATCAAGAGCCTCTTCAATAAAAACCATGGTCTGGTCAAAGGTCCAGCATCCCTAAAGACTGGATCCCAGTCATGATACCTGTGTAAGCAAACTGACAGGGTTGTTTTGTTGCTTGAAAGAACTTAACAGCAATTTAAGAACAACAACATAATGTTTTGCTTGTGCCTTTGTACTTTTGTAATTGTTTCAGTAGTATGTGCATGATACTATATCCTCGTGTCTGAAAACTTGCCTAAGAGCAATAGAGTAGCTGGCAAAGCCCGGGCAATCTCTACCTGGGGAAGGGGCACCCTCTACATGAAGGTGCTAGTCCAGTCCCTCTGGACCCAGAACTCAGTACAAGATGTCAGTGAGAGGCAGCAGGCTTTTCCTTCACTGAGCTGCACAGATTGGTTTGCAAGCTAATAACATTGGGGGCTGTTTAAGGAAAATGATTGCTGCTGGGAAGCCCTAATCTGGGCAGCAAGAGGAGTACCTGAGTGTAAGGTCTCTTGCAGTTGTTAATGCCACCCTGTCTTACACTCAGTAATTCAAGAGGATCATATCCTGCAGCTCTGAAAGGCTGTAATGACAACAGAATTATCACAATAATTGCGTGCCAAGTGAGTCCAGCAAGCTGGTTAAGAAACTAGCTTGACACACTCCCTAGACCTTTCTGTGAAAAACAATGTGACCAAAAAAAAGTAGAATGCGATGGGCAAGGGAAAAATTAGAAGTTAATGGGTTTTGAACTCTGCAGCTCTCTAAATACCATGCAATGGTCAGGAGGAAACCTGTGGGATACTGCAGCCCTCACAGAAGGGTCACTGCCCCCAGAGCTGACTCCGTTCCTTTAGGGCTCAAGGGGAGCTTCTGAGTCACTTGGGCACTGGCATTTCCAAGCTCAATTATATTTCCATTCCTAAAGCAGTTTCTACTACTTTATTACAACACAGATGTATCTTGTTTATTCAGTAGTGTATCTCTCTCTTCCGATTTTCTTTCACAGAAAATGCAAAGAAGTTAAGTGGCAGAGCTGATAATGCCAGATTATCTTGTGGAAGTTTCTATTTCCAGGATGTATCACTCAGAGCTTCCAAGAATGTCAGTGAACATTGTGTTTGGGCTGCAGTAGTCACACACTGTCATGGTATTTCCACTGATGACTTCCTGAAGCAAGGTTTTTGGTTTTTTTCTAGCTGGTATTACATGTGTGCATGTCAGAAACTAAGGAAACAAATACTGTAAGTGCCAAATCTGCAGGATGAACATTAATGCTACTTCACCATACAATAAAGAAAACTTGCCACTAAAATTTGGTTATTTTCACAGTTATTAGTAACTCATGTTACTTTCATGAAAATGTTCTGTGTACGAATAATATCGGTGATAAATACAGAGGATCCTCCAGTCAGTTCCCACGCATTTGTTGCTCCAGGCAACTTGGTGCACACCAATTTGGAGATCACAAAATAACTCCAGTTGGCAGAGTGGCTACCTGCTCCCTTTGGGACAGCAGCTGTTGAGAGTCCATCAGCCTTACGTTCAAGCATTTACACTGGCTTCCAGGCAGCAATGTTAAACCTTGAGTCTTGCTTTTTTAAAGAAATCAATGGACTGAGCCCTTGGTTACACAGATTGAATTCTGATACAGATCTTGATCTCTGAACCACCAGTGTCGGGTTTTCTGAGACAGAGCAGATACCACGTCCCAGGGAAAGTTGTGTGCAAGCTGTGTACACGCTGTCAAGGATATCTAGTTCTGTAAGAAGCTTTCAGAGAAAGTCAAGGAGATCCAGGCTGTGACCTTCTGGAAATGACAAAAAGCCTTTCCTTTCAGCAACTATCCCCCTCAAAATTCAAAACAACCTTCTATTCCTAAAGCCTTGTCAACTCAACCCTTCAAAAACACAAAGCACAATGTAGAAGAGCCTAACCACAAGTAGAGTCTGGAGTCCCCAAAGGAAGGAGGGCAGCATCACCACGGCAGAGTCCCAGGGTGACAGCCAGTGATACGAAGTCTGAAGATGAGCAACTAGGAGGACCTAAATACAGAAGCACTGAGTTAATCCTTCTGCTATAATAAATTTCAAAAATCAAAACTTTAAAGCTGATTTCAGAAGTCTGAAAGCCATCTCTTCTGCCCAAGGCTTGCAGTTTTTCTCTGAGCTTAACACAGGCCTTTGTTTAGTGGCAGGCTAGGGTGGAAATTATGAATCTGGCATTTAGGCCACGTAAAATCATACCCCGTATGTACTGAAAGGGAAAACAAAGTGGACTAAGCTTTCTTTGTTCCTTAGCTGGAGGGTTTGGCTTAGCACTCAGCCTAGCCCTTCTTTCCAGCTTAAAACAAATTGGATTCCAGTGGTAAAACCCTGGCTCCAGCGAATTACATAGCAAAACTCATGTTGAATCCAGAGATCAGATATGATAAGGTTTTGGGATTTGTTTGCTACACATAACCATAAATGTAAATAATGACAATTACTCCATTATTATTTTAAAATAAAGCCTCTTTTAAGTGAAAGTTGAAGTGATGGCAAGACATATCAAGGTTTAATCATATTAAACCTGCAAGGTCCTGCAAAGAGCAGGGAGTTGGACTTGATGATCTTTATGGGTCCCTTCCAACTTGAGGTATTCTATGATTCTATGATATTTTAGACTTAATGTTTTTAAAGTAAATATAACTTCTGTAACAAAATAAATGTTACAGTATTAAGCTACATTTCCTGGAAGGAAAACTTATACTTTTTAATTTACATAGAATCAACCGAGTCAAACACCAGTATCAGGTACCATACGTAACAAATGCCAGTGAACTATACTCTTCCAAACATAAATCCTTTCATTTCTGCTATTCTGAAATGTTTCACCAAATGTCTCTGGATTTGAGTTTAGCTAGCAGGTACAGTATTTATTCTCCTTTTGGGCTAACCATGAAGTTGGGAATCCAACTCAAATTTCTTAAAGGAGAACTTGTTTTCCTTCCCCATTCTTTTACTAAAACAGAATCAAGAATCAAATCTATTTAGTCAAAATGAAAATAAAATTTTCATTTACTTAATGAAAATAGAGCCATATTTTCCAGGTGTATTTAGGTATATGTAGATGAAGAAAGACATCTATTGGGATTATCAAAGAAATATTAACAGGATAAGTCTCTAATATGAATTGTGTTCAGATCACAGAGATTTAATATAACATTGCCTAAATACCTCCACAACTCTGATTGGAAAGGTAACAAGAAACTACAGATTCTCTAGTGGCTGTTAATATTTTATTTTATACATTTGCTTTTCTCAGTAAAATAGAATTATCCTAAGAGGGGCTGGGTACATAAAAAAAAAAAGTGCCATTAAAAACTGTTTTCAAAAAGAGCTCTAATTTCTAGCCAAATAGCCTTAAAAATAAAATCAGAGCAAAAGCATCTGGGAAAGAAAAAAAGAGCATGTACGAATGGATCAAGACAAGCTACCTGACTTCTTAAGTAAAAATCAAGTTTTGGGTCTGCCTTCTGATAACAAGAACTTGCTAACAGACAAACACATGCATAAGCATTGACAGCCAAGGAGAAAGAACATTTGGGAAAACAAAGAAAAAATACAAAATCAGATTTCCTGCTTGCTATAGGTGAGCCTATCTGCCCTCAGTGAGCCAGCACCTCCCTCCAGATCATTTATTGCAGCTGGATGCTGTTTCTGCATGGAGGTGTTGTAACTGGTGAATCGCTTCCACTTCAGGGTTTCACTTCAGAGGGCTACATGAGTTTTTTAGATGTACAGTCTGTTGGACAACCAAGTATCTCACCTTCTAATTTTGAAATCTCCTCTGAAATTTCCAAGGCTCTAAGCATCCCAGCATATTAAGAGGATGTGCATGTGCTTGACATTTATCGTTTTGTTAATGAGAGAGTCCAGAATTACTAATTAGGAGGTTGGTGTCCCTAGCAAATTGCTTAAGATAAAATGGCATTTTGGGAAAGCCTCTACCAACTGATTTCCTCTATTTAACCATGAACAAAAAAAAAAGAAACAAGAAAAAAGAAACAAAAAAATTAAAAGTAAATACATAACACATTTTCACACTGAGCCATATAAATTTATTTTTTTCTGTTGATTTTTTTTTGTTTGTTTAGAGGAAGTAGTGCTGCACAAGTATTAAACTGTACCACAGAGACAGACACATTCTGCTAGCGTGGTTTTGTCAGCAACCGTTTGATTACTTGGCACTTTCTTTAGAGCCTGGAGCAGAGCCAGGTGGTGCCTATTGATGGCACTGAAAGAGAGAAATGCGGTGGAGGTCAGTCACCAGAAGAGACCTTTCTGCTTCCGCTTTGCCAAGTTGCTTGACAAGGTGGCTGATGGAAACAACTTCTTTTCATCGGTTACAATGCGAGTCTTTCAGGCTCCTTCTCATCTCAGCCTCATTGTCGGCACCGCACACAGGCCAGTGCTGAGTTCTGCGATGAAGAATGTCATTTCACCATAGAAATGACATGGCGAGCATTTACTGACCTCCCAACTGCGTTTCCTTGTCCTGAAATAAATTTGAGTTCAGTTATTACGGCGCCTCTGATTTAATAATTGGCTTTTGGGAGACACTCAAGTGCTTCAAATGGAATCTTCTCTTAGGGTCAAATCCTGTCCCTTTTGTAGTCTATGGGAATTTTGCCATCAGACTTTAATGAGACAACAATTTGTCCATTAATCCATGAAAATTTGCTACTGTAGTTCACACTGCACTCCCATTTAGGACCCTGTTGTTCAATTCACTCAGAACGAGCTTGTTTTCACTTTCAAGAGAATTACAGAGACTAGAGAGTAATTCAAACAACAAATTCAGCAGTAGCAGACATTAGCTGCATTAACTATATGAGTGCTGGATGGACACTGCCAAACCCAGCTGCAGAATCTTCCCAAACCTGCTAACAATCACTAAGTCAATGAAAACACTGAAGAAGTGTCTTGCCCTCATTTCAACAAAAAAGACAACAAAAGCCCTATAAACAAGGAGTTTCTATGGTGCACAGCCTGAGACCATTAATGCCTTTCACTTCCAAGAGAAGGAACTGATTCTTTAGGCAAGGGAACACCAAGGATCAAATTCTGCTCTAGATGTACATCAGAGCTCACATTAATGGAAGCATACCTTTGAGAAGGCCTTCCAAATTGCCACTTGCACAGCACGGTTGACTTCTATGAGCTTTTATCTATCATAACATACTGCGTTTTTGTAGTCTCATTTGAGCTGTAAGTCACCGGAAATCTTCCAGCGAGATGCAAATGTTCTTTTCAAAATGTCCATACATAGTTTGCTGAAGTGCACTTGTGTTCCTAACCACCCTCCAAAGATGTGCTTAGAAGCAATTCGCCGATTCCTGGGGTTTACAGGTTAAACACCAGTGGTATAGAAAATACAGCAGGTTTTCAGAAGTGACCAAGGTCAGAGTAATTCCCACTAATTTTAAGTCTGTTAGCTGATTTATCTTACCTTGGCAATTGCTCATCGCTCTCATTCATAGCTAATTCTAAATTATACTCCTGGACTTCATTCCTATATTTTGCAGCACCTGGAGAAATACCTTTATAAATACAATGGCAGATTTCTCTGTGTGGTAGGGGGTTAAATACAATAATATTCAGGCTTCTGTGTCTCTGGTTAATAAAACATAAAATTTCTCTCCTGTTGCCTCTCCTCGACCCTGTTTAAGTGATCTGGCAAGCTCTGAAAATGCACAACAAGGGCTTTATTATGTACACGCACTAGGTACAGCAGGTTTCACTGGACTGTAACTGATTTGTTTCAGATGAAGGGATGCTGTTAACCACCACTGTGAATATAATTGCTTAGTTGATTTCCACATTCTTGTCATTGTTGGCCTGGCTACTGCAAGAACAAGCTGGTGAGGAATTCCCTAATGCTGGTTAAAAAAAGAAAAAAAAAAGGAAGTCTTCAGGTCAAACCAGGAGTTCATCCAGACATGCCTGCACCAGAGGCAATACGAATACCCCCTTTCACCATTTCACTTCTTGTCCTTTGCTCCTTCTTCAGACCAGAATCAACTCCAGGAGAAGAAACCCTCCAGGTAAAGAGGGAAAGGGACCTTTGCAGATGGTCAAAATACCAAGGTGCCACCTCTGAGCAAGCTCCGTGATGCACAGTAGCTGATTCCTTTTGTCACACGTGGCAGGGGGCTCAGAAGGCTTTAGCAGACTTTCACTACAGGCTGTCACTCGCTGCCCATCCCTGCACAAAGCACGGCTCTGCTCCTGATGCATTGCCTCTGTAGCACAGCTTGTGCTATTAAGCTTGCAGGAAAGCCCCCAGATCCTAACTGGGATCAGAGCTGGGTTCTTCCACCACACCAAAGAAAAGCCACAGTTAATTCATCACACGGGGACTTGCCAGGCCCGGATTCGGTTCCCTCCCCTCCCACAGGCTCAGAGCAGAGGGTTCCCACCTTGGAGTCTGGTGGCACTTGCAGCCTCCAACAAAGAATGATGCCTGTCCGTGCCAGACACTATATATACACAGGGTACATATATTCTGGTCTAAAGCCTGTTGAGCAGTGTATCCCCAAGACTGGAAAAGTCTGGTAGTGTGTGGGGACTGGGGTATCCAGGTGACCTTAATGCCTCTCCACTGCCATTTCACACTATGTTTCTAATCCAGATTCTTTGGGGTCTTTTACTTGAGTGAGGAGAAAGGGTTTTTTCATTGTGTTCGGCACCGCAGGTCTGAATCTTCTCCTTATGATCATTTTATCTCTCTCTTGGAAAACTCCCCTGCACATCCTTCCTCCTCTGCCTTCATTCTTTTCCAAAAACCAGAAATTAAGGTCTCATGTTTTTAGAAAGGCTTTTGGACATGTTTTTTTTTTCTTCATTGGACATGTAACGTCAAGTGTACATGTAACTCTTTAGAGAATGGGAATCCTAGGCTTTCTTTCTTACTTTTAACTTACCTCCTTTGACATTATTACCTAAATCTAGATGTACTGTATTATACATTTCTTAGAAAAACTCATTTGAAAATAAGGAAGAAACGCTATAATTTTTAGCATTTTAAACATTTTACTTGTTTTAAGTAATTAATCAACATAAATTCTCCTTATGAAAAAAAGCAGTGGTGAGACATAAGCCTTTATAGTAACAGCCTGGCAACATTTACTATAGACAACCACACTTAGCATCACTTAACAGGGGCACAGACAAATAAGCTCAATGCACTCCAGGTACTAGGGGAGGACTGTGAGTTGCAGACTGAAAGAATGGGAGCATGTTTCTTTTCAATAAATGCTGAGGTTTTGTTCTGGACCATGAACAAACCCTCACAAATATTCATATTAGAATAGCTCTTGTCATGCATCACAGCCTTAGGGTCCAAAGCACACTGTAAAAAAGAAAAAGGAGATCAAAACAAAGCAATGAAGAAAAGATAGGCTCTATCCAAAAGAGACAACTGGTAAAGACAGGCAGGAGACAACAGAGGAGCAATACTGATTAGCACAACGAGCTTCATCCTCAGAACAAGTCTCGCAGTACTCTCAGCATGCCTGCAGCCAACTTGGTAAGTCAGCTCAAAAATATTTGTTACTTTAAAGCAATTCTTCTGTGCAAGTCATTTTGCTCAAGGATGACATTTGTCTCAGAGGTAAAACACAGAGGGTCTTTGGTTGAATTCTTATTGTGAGTGACAAAGAGAAAAAAACCTCACCATAGGACACTGATTTATTGCCTATGGCTCCATTGAAATGTCTGCATAGAAAATCAGGCTACTCCAACAAGCTGCATGACACCCAGCTGAGCACGCCGTGCAAATCAGGAGCTCACAGTGCCAGCTCTGGCAATAACCAGGCCTGTTGGGGAAAGATGCGGCTAAGCAGGAAAACCATGCTATAGCATAACAGACAGCCAAGGAATGTTTCCTCAGAGGAACTATATATCTATTGAACAGACACTATGGATCTATACAGTAGAGCAGAAAAGACAGCACGCTGTTCTTTGTAGGAGCAAGAAACACCAAGCAAGAGACTCTCCGAATTTCTGCCTTGCTTCACATAATTGGGATGTATTACCAGCCACAGGAGGTATGTAATCAGCATAAATTACTTGATCATTACCTACCTAGTATGCAACAGTTGCCCTCAGAATTAATTGGGTGAACCAGAAAGGGCAGAATAAAAGCACACAATGACACCATATGAGATTTTTCCTGCTAATGCCACTCTAGCAGCCATAAAGCAGCCCTAACTGTTTCTCCCCAAATTTTAACCAAAATTTTCCTAGGAACATTCAAAAAGAAAAAGGCTAGAAAAGTATAACACTGTGATGCCCATGATGTTCCACATTAAGAACTCCAAAAATAGAATTACACAATTGGCATAAACTGGGGAAGACCCTCAGGGGAAGCTGTGGGGTTAGAAACAGCTTGTGTTTCTTTGGTGGAGAAATGATCATGTGCCTAGGATGTAATTTCACGGCATTTACTTAGAACAGGCATATTTCCACAAAACATTGCTATCTATGTGTTTGCTGAACAGACTTAGCTAGTTATAGCACTGCATATGTTATAGATCATCTATCTACTTATACTAGCAAAAAACAAAGACAAATACTAAACAGCAGCAATCTAAACAAATGTTAAAAGATGGTTAATGTTCCAAGTAGAGTATACTGGAATGCTCAGAAATCTGATATTTGAATCCCTGAAGACATCGGTTTTATCACTCATTCATTTATAAAGTAAAAAAAAAAAAAAAAAAAAAAAGAAAAATGTGGATTGTTATATGGTGACTCTTATGAGATCTCAAAGAAACCCAAACTCCTCCTGTACTACAAAATTTGTGTAAAGTTTTACAAATATATATATATGGAAAGACACTTTCCCTAAGAGAGAGAGAGAAAGAGTCCTTCTCCATGTTCGCTTGCCTGGTGGCTTGGGATCAGCCTGGATTAATGCCACTCACTCCTCACACCAGGAATGACTCAACAGTGTCAATGCTGGTGGTCTTCTGTCTCACCAGAGAGCTCCTAGCCGGGCACAGGTATCTAAGCAAAGATAAGGTTTGGGTAAAGCAACACCATTTTTCACATCTGAAAAATTGCCAAACAGAGGCAGTACTGCTATATCTCATCTGCAGGCAGATTTCTCAGTTCAGGTGATAGTACCCTATAGATGCTTATTTCTTTCCACAGGTTATAAGGGAAGACCAGGGAATGACCCCTGGTGTAGATGTCTACATCCTGTGTGTGCCAAAAGCAGATCAAGGGCAACGCGGGTCAGGAGGCTGTAAGGAGAAGTTCTGGGATGTCATTACACCAAAGGGTATAAATGGCTCCTAGTAATACTTCATCCCCAGGGATGTTGTACTTCAGTCCCATTACGTTCTTCCACAAATTTTGTGAATACATCATTGATCCTATGAATCTGACAGGTAGTAAATAATAATAGCTCACTTTCCATATACATTTTACTGTGAACACAAAGACATTCAGCTTTCCAACACCATTTCCATGCAAAGTTCACAAGTTGAATTTTGTGGTCTGTGGCTGAAATGTGCAAAATGAGTTTTCAGTTTTACTGCACCAAAGGGAAGTTTTTCCAGACTGTAGAAGAACTTCAGCCAAACATGGATGCTTAGTTTCAGCCTTGCAGGAAGGGCTGAGAAGCACACACAAAGCACACTCCTGCCAGCACAGCCCTTCAGGGAGGTCACAGGCTAAAGTTTTACAGCACTTTCCCTAAAATGAGAAAGGAATTAATTCATTGTTTCCATACTGGACAAAAGGTTAAAGACTCTCAAAGGCCAGGGCTCAGAGGTAAGCAGATGGAGCCTACCAAATATTGTGCAAACTGTCTTCTCTTTTTAAAATAGCATGGCACTGTAGGAAGGTGTCTCAACTAGTCAGAGCCAGAGTGGTTGTCGTGTAGTTGGTACTAACAGAGCAAAAACTTGCCCCAAATAGATTAGAAAGCATAGGAAGGTCCAGCTGGTACAGGCAGGCAGCAGAGTACAAATATGTACCTGCAAGATAAGCAATGATTTTGATGTATCAGTAGCTTAACTTGGTAAGGTAGTTGTTTTTTGAAAAGTTGGTAAGTGTAGCAGCTTTGGTAGTACTCAAAGGAAGTTCTTTCTAATGTGAAGAGAATGAGAGAAAGCAGAAAATACAACAAGAGAAGGATGAAGGCTCATGTTGCAGGCTGCTTTGAATTGGGAGTCAATATCTTGACAATACATAAAAGAAGCCATGCAACAAGAATCACCTGTGAACTGCTCTTACTGCAAAGACTAGTTTGATTCACTACAGAAAAGTGAAGAAAGAATAGCAGCACACAGAAAAGCTAGGAACAAAGCAAAAATTCTTCAGGTCAGTTCAGATACAGAATTCTAAAAGCCTGGATTAAATTATAGCTGTGTGACATTTCAGCACAAGAAAGACCATACATCAGAGATGTTGTGCAAAAAGCAGTTGGTAACATGCAGACATACTGAATATCACCTTTACAGACACAGGGTATAGGTTAAGCATCAGGATGGAGGTTGCTGCTGCTTACAGTGATCCGAAAACAAGGTAGAGAATGAAATATCAAGTTCTCCGTCTTAGGTACACAGAGGAGAGCTCATAGCTAGATACCCCTTAAGAAAGTTCAGATAAGAATGTATCTGAATTAGGCTAAACTTGCAGCTCAGAGAGAAAGTACTCTGGTTTGGAAAGGGATTTGCATGTGCAGAAACATAACCGTAAGATATATATGTAGTGATAGTAGTTGCATTTGTAGTTATGGTTAAGGTCTTTCAAAGATCAAGGAAAGAGAAGGGGACAAATGGCAGAAGATCTTCCCCAAAGAAGTCTATCAGTGAAAGGAAAAGAAAAATGTGGCGAGAGAAGTATGAGTAGAGGCAAATAGCCACAGATGGCAAAGGATGTCAGGACTTCAAGAAGAGAGATGTCATGGGCTTTGTTGAAGGTGACGGACAGTAGGATAGAAGGAAGGGTGTAAAATAGTGTCTCTGAGTTTTTGCTAAGACAAGGTCACTAGAAATGCTTCTCCCAGCAGGAATATGCAGCATTATCACACAGTTATTTATAGCACAGAGAAATGATGCATTTGAACTTCTATTAAAGAAGGAGAAACTCCCTTATCATCAGGATATGGTCCACTAACTTCCAGTTCCTGGTGTCACAGCTGTTCCCTCTGCAAAAAAAAAAAAAAAAAATTGTAATGCAAAGGACTTACGACTTTAAGGCACAGCTCAGTTGCAAATATGAGAAAGGGAGAAATGCAGATGAAGAACACAGGAAAACCTTAGAAAAGGTGAAGTAGAGCCAATGGAATGACAGTAATCTGGGAGCACAGAACTCCTGTCTCACGGAAACATGTTGAACATTTTTGTGTGAAAAGCTTATATCAGCCTTTAAACAGCCATAAGGTATGAAGTCTTGTACTTCTTAAAAACAAATTTCTAGCCTTCAGAAACCCTGCTGAGGAATCGGCCTTGTCCAAAAGCTCCAGGTCTCTGCATCAGCCTCGACATGGTGCCTACAAACAAGGCGGCTCCAGTACCAGCAACAGTACTGGGCTGTTGACAGCACAAGGATGCGGAGCAAGGTCTAAAGCTGAACCAGCAACCTCCTGCATCTAACATCAGGGCAGAAGGCAGATGTCAAGAGAAGAGATTCCTTGCAGTTCAGGGTCCCTCTCTTTTTGATTCTGTTGATTCCTTCTGAGTCCTGAACAGCTCATCAGTGCGATTCTTAGATCCACAGCCAAAACTATTTGAACACTCGTAACGTGCAAGTTATTGAACGCTTCCCCCAATAGCATGCATCTTTGTTTATAGTCCCCTTGATTAATGTAGGCCCTTCTCAATCCAGAACCTATAGCACTGCATATTTTAAAAGGGTATTCATCCTGTATTAAAAAAACTTGCCTTAACTATATCCAGATGTTCACTGAACTCTGCAAAAAGCTTTTTCTACCAGTGCCACTTTGTTTATTCTTACATCTGTTGCGTAGCTCAGGAATTAGTAGAATGTAAAACGTTTTATGAATTCCCTCCACTCTCATTCAGTGTTAATATATTCAACATGTTTTTCCAAAAGCACATGCAGGCACACACATGCACGCTTTTTCCCATTTCTTTTAATTTATTTGCATAACTTAACTCCCAAAGCTAACCTGGAAAATTCACAGAAATTGGAGACAAACCCCATCCACCTATATAAAAGCTCAGCCTATTTCTAGTTCTGGAGAGGATCATTTCCAAAAGGTGAAATCTGACCTTACTGAAGTTAGTGGCAAAACTTTGAGGGGCTTCATTAAAAGCAAGTTTGGCTCAAAGCTATCCCCAGGACTCTTCCATCATCCCTTTTATTTATGGTTAAGGCACACTATCCACTTTATACGAACATGTTTGAATTAGTATTCAGGAGTTTAAAGCTCCTTGGACTGTGCTTAAGCCTATACACACCATAAAGGCATCATGTTGGAATTATTAGCATCTTGTGTTTTTTTTTTCTTTCTAGACATTTCTTTTTTGTCTAACATTGAACTTTCCAAATTGCCTTTACCCCTTCAATCCCAGGAAGTAAGCACAGGTGTCAAATCTGCCAAATAAATCCCAAATCATCTCAGTCTTTTTATTTTTTGGAAATGAGTGAGGGAAAAATGACAAACTGTAATTACCATCTTATTCCCTACTGTGCAAAGCTCAAATTGCTTCATATTCTGCATAAATAGTAATTTTGTTTGTTAAAGTAAACCCTGACCTGATTCCAAATTTCCCCTTGGTTAAAAAGGTGGTTGTTGCATGGAAGGAGGGAGAAAGCAAGTGCCCAGAGCTGTTTATGCGGTACAGACTTAACAAGAAGGGTTATGAAAATCAATGAACAGGAATTTGCTGTTCTGAATGCTGCATTTCCATCATTATGATCTCAGAGTGTGCTTGCAATGCTAGCATAAATCCACAGATAGCAGCAGCCTCTGCAAATCTTGTACTTTTCAACGGAATTTGCTACTTTAATGAAAGTGAATTCCCTTTGCACACTGTTACCCCATCTGAATGCTTCAACGGGATAATCCAGATCCTCTCTCCTTGCCACTGGTCAGCTAGCGTAGCCCATACAATGTCACTGCCTGTTGACACAGGGTAGGAAATACATCTGGAGGGATTTATGCAGAATTTTGCAGCCATGAGCCAAGTTTTTTTTCCCAATGCTGCTTGCCCCTATTAGTTCTCCTAGGGTAGAGAGAGGGAAAAGCATGATTATTGATCTGTCTGAAGAGATTACCTTCCACAAGTGGCCCTGAGAGAGAATTAATTTCCTTCCCACTCAGTCAAACCTCCATGGAAATATCCCACAGCCAATATACCCTTTGGGTCTAAGGGCTGCTCAGCTGCAAAGTTACTGTCCTTCGGTCCCAGAATCAGACAAAAAAGGGGGTTGGAAGGGGCATGAGGAGGTCATCTAGTTCATTATTCCACCATAAGGCAAGATGAGCTACACCTACATCTCTCCAGACAGGCCTTTGCTTTAGTCCTAACAATCTCCCACATTGTTCATTCAGTTCACTCCTGAAAGACCTTCCTGTCATCCAACCCTCACAGCAAGGAAGTTCGCTACTTCCCATTGGATCTCCCACAGCTACAAAAGACAATTTATCCCTCTGTGTTTCTGACCTACCTTATATATTTGAAAACCACTGTCTTGTCATTCTCACTCCTTTATTGAATGACCATCCCCTGGCCAAGAGGGCTGCGTCTTTTTGGAAACACAGATGGCACAGCATCCAGATCAATAACACAGACCAAAGAGAGCAGAAAGTTTACTAAACACAACTTGCAAATGACACTCCAGTCCATACATCCTAGTACAAAGACTGCTTTTTTTCCACAGTGGTATGATATTGTTGTTTTATGTTTGGTTTGAGATCCATCACAACCCTCCCAGATCCTTTCCTGCCCAATCTGGCTGGCTTTCTCCCCTCATCCTGTGTTTGCACCGTTTATCACTGCAACTCAACCTCACATGTATACTTTTTCACATAATTTCTGGAGTCTGTGCAAATCATTTTGAATTCTAGTTCTGCCCTTGCATGTGCTCACAGGCCTGTCACAGCTCATTGTCATCAGTAAATGTAGTGAACAAATACAACAATTGCATTGCATTGCTTAAATTTCCTTAAAAATCACTGCTAACTCAGAGCCTACAATATTGGGAAAGCAGTAAAAAGGACATAAAAAAGAGAGGCCTCTTTTATATCACTTCTGGCATTTGAATTTCTAACACCCAGATTAGAAGAGTGATTTCTCAATTTCTGTCTTCTGCCATGGCAAAGTACGTGGGGGCGAGATGGGAAGTTCTTCTGGTTTCAGTAAACTCAAGAAGGGGGAACCATTGCACTCAGTGCCAACAGTATTCATACAACCTCAAGCAGCAGCAACCATCAGTGTTTGACAAATGCAGATTGCTTAAACCTCCCAAGTCCGTGAGGACTTAGAGGGAGAAGCAAGTGAATGGGGCAGTAACATACAAATGGAGTAATTTTACTGTATTATTTCTATGTACTCTGTCCAAAACACACAAAGCACAAGCTGTTGAGGTGAACAAAAAGTAAGTATTGCAGCTGCCACTGCCAGATATGTTGGCTACACCTCACATTTCAGGAGAAAACATCCTAGACTGGATGTTTCAAAGAGCAGCAGGTTCCCATCAGAATGAGTTACTCAAGGGCTACTGCCAGAGGACCTCTGCACTGCACTTCTCAGGGAAACGATGTAGGACAGGAATAGGCAAAACAGAAAAATCAATTTGTTTTATTTGTGCCCTGCAGTTTTTATAAAAGTATAAAAATTAGGTGGAAAACTATCTCTGACAGCATGAAGCAAAGCAAAAATGGTTTAAGGAAATGCAGTCTATGTACATCTTTGTCTTGTACATCTTCTTTGACTTCTTGACGCTTCTTCTCTCCCTCCTATTCCTTCAAGCTCAGGCATAGCTGTTACTACACTGTAGTAATGAGGACTCTTGAATTATCATTTCTTCACACTACCATGGTCTACATCACAGCCTTGTCTACAGCATCCAGGCAGCTCACTGCTGCCAGGCATTACCATCCATCTCTAGACATACCTCTCAGCTGTGCCTGCAATCAGCCAGGACAGCTCAAGGCTGCAGGCAGAAGTGGCTGCCAGCTCACATTTGGAGCCAGCTGATGGCTGCTTCAGTCAGCTAAAGGACTTGTTTCCTATTGCAAAGTCCTAGCAATGCCACACTTCATTCAAGACTTTTACAGTTCCCCTGCAAATCCCCTGCACCGAAATGGAAAGGGAAAGAGATGCACAGGGCTTGAGTACCAGCTCCTCTCCCCACTAAGAAAAACCTTTTATATCAACTTTATCTACCTGGTTCACAGGCCTTTTACGACCCTGCATTAGCCAACATACAAACCAAATGTTGAGCACAGTATTATCGCATTCATGACTTGCGCCGGGGAAGTGAGAACAAAAATTTCCCCATTCCCTAACCTACAGCCAGGGAGGACAAACACCATAATTTATGTTTCATAAGGTCTCCTCTTCTAGACTTTGACAATAACCTAGCAGTAGACAACAAAAAACAGCAATAACCAACAATAACCAAGGTGTCTCCTGCCTCCCTACGAGACCTGAATAAGTAACAACATTAAGCTATGTTTTCCCATTTCTCCTAGCCTCTCCAAAGGCCAAATCGAAAAGGGAATAAGAAGCAGACAACTCAGAAAAGCAATCTGCATTACATCTGTCCATGCCACAGGCTACTTTTAAAAAGCTTCAGTCAGCAATCTGTGGAGGTTGGATCCTGTTAGCTTGAAAGGCCTTTACCCCCAGGGAAGGGTGCAGCAGCAGCAGAGCGCCTCGGCGAGCTCCCCCCCACCCCCGGCACCCTCAAGGGCAGCAGCGTGCTGCGGAAGCAAAGCTGGGTGTCCGTGTTTCTGAAGAGCTGGGAATTGCGGTGTGGGAGCAGATGGGTGTCTCCTACCAGAGCTGGAGAGAGGGCAGGAGGTGCGGGCAGGACGCAGAGCAGCCGACAGCCAGGTAGGTGCAGAGGTACAGCCGGAACAGAAATGGTGTCAGACCAATGACTCGAGCAGTCTGCCCTCCTGGCTCGGACAATGGCCAGCACCAGTTGTTCAAAAAAGTGCAAAACCATTTGCAGGGGTGGAAAATGGGCATTTGCTATGCATCCAGCAGGTTTCCTTTGGAAGGTCCAGGGCTTAGGCCTGGACAATCTATCTGCACCTACTTAGGTACCAGCTGAGGCGTTTATTCACTCAACTTAGGAGCCTGTGGAAGTAGAAAATAATGACCTGTATTTTCACTGTGATTCAGCAGTGCTCCGAACCTTCAGGTTCATTCAGTAAATAGCAGGAAAATCCAAGGAACTACCCCAGGTCTCTTAAACCCCAACCTTTCTGTAACCGAATCTCACTTGAGAAAACAGGTGATGTTCCTCACTTCACTGCTGCTTTCCACCTCTCCTGCTATCTCAGGGTGGCTACTGCTGCCTCTTCCACATCTGGCTTGAGCACAACACAGACCCATCAGCCCTGGTCTTACTGCCCCAGCTCCATCCCTCCAACAAGTGAGCAAAGCTCTGTGCTGGGCTATGGCTCAAGCAGAGAGTATTGTACTTCTTCTCAGACTCAAGGTTTGCAACCCAGTACCTTTCCAATCTCATCTCAGGTAACTGTAAATACTGGCTTTAATAACTGTATTAAATGTTAGTTTGAACAATGTCCAAGGTTTCATGGGTTTTATAAGTAATTTTTTTTTTGTAGCTACACTTCTGAAACTGGGGCATGCTGGAAAAAATAAAAGAGAAAGGACAGCAACAAAAATGTTTAAAAATTTCACATTATGGTAAGGCACAAAATTATTTTTATTTCACCAAAGCAAGAGCTATGGGCTAAAACATTTGAATACTTCAGATCGCTGTACACAGTAGAGTAGGAAGAAATTTGCAAACAACTCAGGTACCTTACTGAACAAAGCACAGAAATGGGTCAGGGCAGGTCAAATAGCTAAAGCCAGCTTTTCAGGCCAAACTGATCTGAATTCAAACCAATGATGTCCAATTGTGTAATTTACAGCTTAGTAGCATCTCCCTCTGGAATGTCAAAATAGCAACTCAATGCATAGTCCAGTGCTTTCACATTTCCCTAATGGAGCTATTCACGTGCTGAACAAAGCCTGAAAGGAGACAGGCTAAGGGGGGGAAAAAAGTATGAATCTCACTAAATATTCAGTATTTAAAATGCAGGTCAGAGAATACAATTGAGTTTAATTAGAAAACTAAAATGGGATCCTGCATGTTAATGCACTTGCTCACTGCTTGGGTTCATTTCAAAGTGTTCCCATTTGATTGTCCTTGGAGACATTTGTGTTTGTATCTAACAAAGGAGATAAAAAATGACAGGAAATGTTTGTTCTGGGTGTATCTGTGTAAATCTGCTTGCAGCAAAGATGTTATTGCAGCCTTCCACTACAGCACTGAGTTCATGAGACAGGAATGGCTGGACACTCAGTGCTACATGAACCTTCTCCCCTGGAAAAACCCTTACTAAACCACACCTGTAGTTAGATGTAGTTTCCAGTGCACTGGCTTTTGACTTTTACAACTTCAGAAAATTGTAGCAAGAATTACAGCAGTGACATAGACCTGCATCACAACCTCCCTGGAAATGATCCGGTTTTCAGTGCCTGGTGGCCAATTCCCAGCTATAGTGCACAGGGATGCTGTTGAAATGCACAGATGCAATGACAGTGGATTTAAAAAATAAAACTTTACATGCTTTTTTATGGTTATAAATAATATTGCTTCTTGAAATCACTCAGTGTAATACCGAAGGTAGAAAACCCCAAGTGTGTGAAGGATAGTCCCCACTGAAGCTCAATCAGCTACTCCTGTGGATGATACTCAAATATGATTACAGTGAAACAAGTTGGATAGAATTCCTATAAATACATTTTTCAAACCCTCTAGAGCACTTCACTACCTGTTTTTCAAAAGTTAGCACATAATATAAACCAGCGATTTTTATAGCTGGGTTTAATAAATTTCATGTAATCAAAAAATAAGGATGCGTTTTGCTGATGTTTCCTTCAGTTTATGGCTTTGTGGAAAAAAAAAAAAAAACATAGGGAACAAAACACAGCTGATTTAAACACTACATATTTAAGAAACAGTTTAGGCTTCTTCAGGGCAGGACTAACCTTAAGGGAAGATACTAGAGGATTATTTCCAGTATCCATATGAAAGACTGCCCTCCTTCCATGACCACAAAGACATTATATAAAGTACATATATGGGTACAAGAAAAAAGAAAATGAAATACTGATTGGAGACACACAGTATCTGTCCAAGTTTGCAACAGATCTGAAAAAATAGCCCAACAGGAATGGTCAAAAAAGTCTGAGTATTTTCAGACTGCTCCTATTTTCCTGTTGCATGTGCAGTTCAAAAGTTTCGATGCTAAACCAGTGCCCTGGTTCTCAGATTTTCCACACAGAGATCTCCTTTCCTTCATGGACACTTCTCCTGGCTAGAAGATGATACCTCTTCTGTCTGCATGGCACAGGAAGGGATGGAGGGCTGGGGCACACAAGGAACTGAACTGGAATCAAAACAGATTATGAACAGAAGATTGATCTGTGTAGATCCTTGTTATTTCAGCTGAGTGAAATACAAATGAATTAGCAAGTGGCAGCAAACATACACACACATGAAAACCAAGCTTGTTAACACCAAATTTAGGATGTAAATCGTACTTCTGAAGAAACATTCAAGCCCATTTTAGAACATTATGCACGGATATAGACATAAACAATCAAATCACAGTAATTTAATGGGGTGAAGATCTGGAGGAACATCCTGTTCTGTTCTTTGTGACTATCTTAGCCTCAAGAGCAAAGGCAAGACTGGGGCATGGATGTGGGATGGCCCTGTTCTGGCTAAGAGCCACTTGTAAGATGGCCAGTGCATGGATCATGAAAGTCTCATTTTGTGTTGCTTCAGCCTGGAAAATTAAGCCTAGACTTAAGTGGTTGTTTACCGAAATAACTGAATCCCCAGTTCAATACACTTGATCAACAGTGGTGGGTGGCTTATCTCCCTAAGCATGACCCAGATCCATGGGGCAGTCCGTCCCAAGGAGTCCATCCACAGTCCATTGCTCACCAGTGTCCTCCCATGATTGGTACATTGTGGAACCAGCCACAGGGTTTCTGAGTTTTAATCTCTGAAGTCAACTTGTCCTAGACAAAGTCTGCTGCAGCTGAAGGCTGTCCCATGAGGTGGATTCCCTCCTCACATAGCCTGGGAGCACTCAAGACCAGTCTCAATATAACACCTCCAGCAGCTGGAGTTGGGACTTGATGAAGGCACAGTGCTTCTTCCCATCTTCCTCCATTTATTCTCTCCTATGGTCATCAACAAATCTCATGCCCATTCGAGGAGCCAGCTGGGACACTACAAGGGAAATCCCAAACAGATTGGCCTAGCTTCTTCCTAGGAGAGGGACTAACAGAGCTGGGGCATCCATCCAGGCACTTTCATCTGAAGAACACACACTGCTCTTTGGAGAAGCAGACCAAAACCTGGGAGAAATGTTAACCACCTCATTTGAGTCAAATCTTATCCAGAGGCACGAGCCCAAATAAAACCAAAATCTGCTTTTAAATCCCTCACCTCCTCGTTTGATTAAAGATTTTCTTTAGCTTGCAGATGCCTGTGTGCTGGTATCCTGTCTAGGTGAGAGACACTCTACTGCCTTCCCTCAGCGATGCACGGCTGCAGTTCAAGACAGATTTCACTCACTAACAGCGCAACAGGAATTTGAGGGCTGCATTTTTCTTTTCTAAACAGGACACAAAAAGCTATCAACCACTTCTGCTCCTTTGAACCTTGCAGACAAACTGACAAAAAAAAAAATCTCATTACTTGGGACATATTTTACCTCCTGCAAAGGGTGAAACAGGCCAAGTGCAGAGATAGTTAAAAAAGCAAACCCAGCCACCACCACCCCCACCACCCCCCCCCAATCCCTGCAGAATCATGCAAGCCTAAAGCATTACCAGGGATCTCCCACTGTGGGGAGCTACAGACCACAGTGCCCTCGAGTCACCTAAAGGGAAAAAATTAAGGGGATTTAATATAGCAGGTAGGAACTGGACGTCAGGGTTTACTCCTGGAGGATGTGTAACAAATGCTGTGGTGTACAGAGTCGAAGAGACAGGTATCCCCATGGCAGAACCAAGCTGGTCCCCTGAGCAAAGGTCTGGTAGGTCCTGTGCTGCATGTCCCCCTCGAAGCCGCAGGTAGCTGATGCCCTGGAGGAATGTGAGCTTTTCCCTGCTTCAGAAATGCTCATAGCTCTTTGTGTGCTGCTTCTGATAGAGGAATTCCCTTCACGACCCCCAGCAGGAGATCGGTTTAGGCATGAGCACAGACAGACAGCCTGCTATGCCAGCCAAAACAGGCTTTCTTAAATCCTTCACGTTGACATCAGGGTGTGAGCTGATGTCTAAGAAAAAAATCTGTTTTGAACTACTGCCTTAGTGAAAAAGCTCGTAGGTGTAAACAGATGACCCTGTTTCACCTAGGAGAAAGCAATGGGAAAAATTAAATAATTGTTAGATGAACACTTGAATGAAGTGAGGCAAAATAGCACAAGGATTTCAACGTGAGCTGAATGCATAACAGAGCGCTGAAATCAGACATGAGCTTTTGGGTCCCAACAAAAAGCCTTCACAGAAATGAGTGACAGTGCAACACACAAAGCCACGGAGGAGTGGCAGCAAGTCAGCCATAAGCAGAAGAGATGTTGCTCCTTAAGACAGCTCCAGGGCTGAATTGTATTTGAAGATTTAGCTCGAACACCCACTCACCTACACAACTCTAGGGTGCACCAAGACACTGACCTCTCAAAAGGTCAAATTCTTAATAAGCAGCAGAGTGAAGAAAGCACAAGAAACAGCCTGTTTCTGAAATTCCAGGCAGGACAAATCCAGCCCCATAGCGGTGGAGCAGTGTCCAATGGTGTCAAATTCAGTCCTGCTTGGAGTTGGACTTCTGCTGCTGAGCTGAATCTGATCCAAGCAGTACAAAGATGGTTGTTTTGGTTCTTCCCTCACACACACCCAAGCTGCTTCTATTTTTCCACCTTTTAGTCTATTCATAAAAAAAATAAGACCCGGTACAAAGGACATAGGCCAGACAAATGAAAGTTGCTTCATCTGGAATTGCTAATGAGAGAAGCCTCCCTTCCTGGCAGGGAAATTGAATCCAGTTCACTCACAGGGCTGTTTAAGTTTAAATTGGTTTGTTTAGATCCAGAGTAGAGGCCATGCAGTATACAAAATGCATTCACAGATACAGCAGTAAAGGCATTGTGATCCCCATATGATCCCCAGGTTGAATAAGCAAGTACTTTTCTGCAGCACGTTCTAGAAGTATAAAATCCTTCTTTCCTATATTTTCACTGTATCTGCTATTTTTTCACACACACAGCCAGTTGGTAATTTGTTAAAAACACAAGATTCAATCCGATGATCCAGCAGAAGCACTGGTAATATGCAACACACATAAAATGAGGCTAAATTTGTATCAGTTCCTCCTTTCCACTTGCCCTACGGCCTCTTGTGTCTATTGCCTACATTTGAATGTTTGCTCATTACTTCAGAGTGGGTGAGCACGTTCAAGCAAAGAGGTTTATTTTAAATACCTGCAGAGTTTGGTGGACCACAGCACTGCAGCATCACACCGGCTCAAAGCCTCTCTCACCCACTGTGGGAACAGCTTAGAGTTTTATTGAGTACATATAGCCTAAAATAGGATAACTGCATTCCTGGCAATAGCTGAGGAGCTCTTAAGTAAACAGTCTTAGGGAAAAGTTGATGAAAGGAGACAACAAACACCCATTTTGAATCTCTGGGCAGTGCTGTCCATGTCTATGATATGCTGCAGCAATTCCTTTTTTACTTTCTTCCTATTCTGCTCTGTGTTGAGTTTCCCTGGCTATATTAGGGTCACAGAAACCACAATAGGTATTTATCTGTAGGATGGCCCCAAAGTCAGAAAACGCTTGTGTAGAAGCATGCACTAACTTCTCATTAACTTCAGCAGAACTGAAATCATGCTGACATAAAGCTACAGTTTATGTCTTGCTCTGGTTCTAACTAGTGCAAGTAGTTTTTCTTTCATAATTGTATACAGGCACATGCACAGATTCTGAAGTGGATGTAGGTAGGAAATACATTAACTGTGAACTCTTAAAGAGTTAGAAAAAATGGTTGGTTAATAGTAATTTTTCTCTCAATGGCAATAGACATTTTAGCAAGATACATACCTAGGCTTTAAATGAAAACCAGAATGAGAAGACATTAGAGATATACCACCTTTAGATCTTCTGTTGTTAAAGCATTTAAACTTTCTGTGACCTATACATTAGAAACCCCCTATATTTTCATATCAAATGTGCATGGCCAGAGTGGATGAAAAGTAAAGTGACAACAAATCACAGATGAGATACAATACAGGCAGTTGAGTGACACTGTGAATCTCCTAGATTTTAAGGTCCCTGCTGGAACTGCCTTTCTGGAAATTTTGAATGCAACTCTAATACAAATGTAACATTCGCAGTGCATGTTGAGTGTCCGCCTTTGCATCTTCAAAAGGAAACAGACTGTGGAACTGGCAGAACCTAATCTTCTTATGCCTGAAGGAGAGCACACTCAGATGCAACAAAGCAATCCACAGATGCTGTAAAAGCAAAATCCTCCAACTAACACAAAGGGAGGGTGGGCAGGTGGGGAGAGTAATTTAAGGCAGGACTCAGTGTCAAACCTGACATGAAATGCTTGCAGCAAGCTCCACATGGCAAATCCAACGAGCTACGTATGCACTTAAACATCCTGCGTCTTCTGAAGGCTGCAAATGGGAAAATTCAGTTTAAAGCCAGAAAAGATATAGTGACTGAGGAACACAGTGTAGTGTAACTTACACAAGGTCAGCAGCAGAGAGAAAGCCAGTCTAGAAGCAGCATGGAGGATCAGTGTCCTCTCAGATATTTTAAACATATGTTTAAAGGAAGTCCTAAAGCAGTATTCCTACTGAAAACGTCTGAAACAAGAAGCCTAAAAGGACAGAGAAATCAGGAAACATCGTCCCATCTACAGAAGGCCAAGTCTCACCCTGAGCGACCACAGGGTACCACAAGGAAGACAGTAAGCTCTTTGGCAAACCAGCCTTGGGTGGCTGGAAGAGAAGTCAGCTGCAGTGAGCCAAGACACTGCCACTGAAAAGGAAGGATATTTGCTAAATACTCCCTAGAAGTACATTTTCTTATGATTTTCTTTAGTAGATGTTCAATACAGTACAATCATAATTTACAGTTATCTTTATACTATGAAGATAATGGCCAAACCTAACTCTTACCTTTGAATTTTGTCTGGTTATAAAACAATTTCACAGTGATCTGACAGTTACGGGGAACCTTTGTTTAATGAATTACTACTCCCAAAGTGACAAGTACGCTCACATATAAGCTAACTAGCTCTCTAAAGCTGGAGATATGCTTTACACCCTCCTGAAAGCAGCTGATATAGGCACTGGTGGGACAACAGCCAAACTTCTCCAGGTTTCTTTAGTGGGTGAGAAACCACTGCCTAAAGGCAAGGAGCAGGAGTGTGAAATCAGCTGCTGACCCTGAAAACAGTCTCATTCCATCATTCAGAAATTAATATGGTTAAACTAAATGTCCTGAGAAGAAATAAGTCATTTGAAGGACACAGTATAAGGAGGATAGTTTCAGCACTCAGGACTTTGGGTTGGCTTTTGAAATTATTTGCTGAGCATCTTGCAAAAATATCAATTTCTGTGAATTCACATGCAACAGAGGTAGTGCACTACTGAGTCTAAAAATTGGTATGTGCTTCAGAGACCTAAATCTACTCAAAGATCGTTATTTGCATCTTAATTACAAATGCATTGCCCTGGGAAAAGACAAACATTTCTTTGACAAATGTGACCAACCTTCACATTCTGATGACTGCAAAATTTCATTTTTTAGCAATTTTCATGGTCTTCAAATACAAGCATTTGTAATTATTGCATTATCTAGATCAACACTTTAATACATAAAATTAATTAGTTAAGCTCAGGATTTTGCCTAGCAGCATTTCCTGTTCAGTGATTCGGATCAGTGTGGGCTGATCCTTACTGGAATGCCTGAAACCTTTAATTGTATTGCACGTGAACATAACAGGATTTTATGTTCATGGCAGTGATTTAATGTCCACTCCCCTTTAATGAAGTAAGTCTTTTAAGTGATCCACAGAGAAAAAGTTAACAGCTTTAATACTTTGGCCCATACGGCTTATGGGAGTCCCTTTATTGATCAGCATAAATCCCAATACTTCTGCAACAACTCTCATAACAAATAAATGTCAGTAACAGTTGGGCTGATTTGGAAATGAGCACTGCTCTCTTGGCAAAAGTTTAGGGAACTGTTTTCCCTTGAAATAGTGAGCCTATTTCTCATTAAAAGTCTGATTTTGATATCACTTATCAGCAATACCTGGAGCAACTCCATCAATGTTAAAAACATAACAATGGGGTAAAATCAGGCTAAGTGAAAATAAGGACTTGGGACCACAGGCAATCAAAATTTTGTGTCTATATCAGATGCAAGCTTGGCCTGGTTGATCTAACTCTTGTGTATTCATGAAAAACAAGTGTGTGCAATGTGGGAGAGGTACCAAGTAAACTTGAAAGAGCACCCACTGAAATATTTTTGGCTGCTTCTAATCTCGTCATGCTTTATTTATTCAGTGAGTGCAAATTGCTTTAAATGGTATTTTCCCCCTCAATACAGATAAACTTGAAAATGCCTTTCCTCTCTTCCTTCTATTCTGGCAGGTCTGTAACATCCTTCATAAGATTGCAAACAATCCGAGGGCTTTACCATACACCTAGATAAAAGAGCACAAATTTACTGTTCTCACGTTCCAGTCTAAACGAACCCAAAGCTGCTCTACAAAGGAAACAAAGCAGCAGGCCATTTAATCAGTGACTAATGTGGCTGCAGGCTTCTGAAATGGAGCTACATTATTTCTGGCCAGTTTTCCAGGAGAAGCAAGTAAACTCAAGTCTCTCTAGACTCATTTGCTTAGGTACAATGTGTATCTTACCAAAAAAAAACCCAAGCAATACTCAGGAATTTGAAAATTGTCACTAATTTTGAGTTCTTGTGTTGAAGCACTTTGTGTCTGACTTTTAGATACCGGGAGAAGACATGACTTCATCAAGCTCTGGAGATAGCCAGAACTTGAGAAATAAAACAGAAAGACCGAAACCAATCAAATTAAACTCACATCTCAATTTAGGGTCTGAAAAGTTCAGGAAAGTACTAAGAAATTCAGAAGGAACTTGTGACATTTTCATCTCTTCATTTTAATTCCCAGGGATTTTTTTCCAAGAGATAACTCATGAAAATAGTATTCTACATTTCATACATGCTGGGAAAGCTAAAGCTTTCTTTGTCCATCCCTTCCATACCACTCATAATTTTGGATAGTCCCAATCTGGTCAATTGTTCCTTATATGAAAGCCCTTCTACATTTCTGATCAACTCTGCTGCCCCTCTGTGGACCCTTGCTAGGACATTGCTTTTTGCAGGGCATTTATGAATAAGCTGAGCAGGATATATCTCAGCACGGATTCCTAAGGGTCTTCACTAGTAACTTCCCTCCATTCACTCCAAGACTTTGTTTCATATCTTAATTACTGACAGACTCATTCCAGGATCTTCCCTCCTCTATCACAATTGCTTTGCCTCTTAAAAAGCCTTTGGCAAGGGCTGAATCAAAAACTTATCGAAATCCATGCAGACAACATCAACCAAACCACATTACTTACGTATTTGTTGATCCCTTTGGAGGTTTATAAACCAAGAGGTTTACGAAAATGTTTAAAGAAGCCATATGGATTCTTCCTCAGCAGACTTTATTTGTCCAAGCATCTACTCATTCTGTCCTTTATTAGAGAGTCTCTGATAACTTGCTGATGTTGCAGGCCTGTAGCTCCCTACATTCCCTTAGAACGTTTTTAAGGTGGATATCTGTTCTCCACCTCTTAGTCTTCAGATACCAATAAAGTTTTAAGTGACAATACATTTCACTGTAAGCAATGCAGCCACCTAAAGTTTGAGTTCCCCTAGAGCTCTCAGGGGAATACCATCATGCTTGTTGTATCTACTGCGTCATAACTTCTTCCACAGTAGCCTCAATATTGAACATATTCTCTCCTGAGTTTACCTGAAAATCTTTTATGGCAGTATCTTTTATACTGTAATGACCAACTGACCCACAGACTCCCTGGTTTGCTTTTTGCTCTTGATATGTTTGAAGAATTTAGTACTAGTTCTAAGTCATTTAGCTAGTTTTCCTTCTTTTTGCTTTATATTTTTATATCTCATCTGCCAGAGATTAGTATTCTTTCCATTTTCACCCTTTGGATACACTTACAGCTTTTCAAAGACTGCCTTCCTTTTTTTTCATAATCTAATTTACTTTGCTGTTTAGCCATACCTGCTCCCTTTCACCATTTTCTAAGCCCTTACTAAAAGGTAATACATCCTAGTGATTATGGTGTGATAGTGTTCAGCATCTCCATACTTCCTGTAAGTTCTTAATTCTCTTAAAAGCCCTTTTTAGCATCCTTTTATCAATCTTCCTCATACACACATACTTACATCTTATAGCAGCTGAGCACAACTGTGGTGGATGCTTGGACTTTATATCTCCATATGGAAACCTAATCTAAAATACTTTGTAGTCACTGGTATAAACAGCACTTAAAACTGCAAATTTTTCAGCCAGATCTGGCATTTAATGCCAAATCAAGGGTTGTATTTTCTTTTGTGGCACACCTCGATCACTGACAGTGTTTCCCCATTTCACCTCTGGGCAAATATTAGACAAGATGTGAAGCAACAGATATGGTGGTAACCAGATTTTCCACATACAAGAGTATTTTCTGCCCCTGTGATCTCCACTGATGCACTTAGAATCACTGTCCTGGTAAAAGAGTCAATAGTAGGGATCCAATGTTCTATTCTTTGTATTTACACATGAAATTTCAACCCAAGCTGCACAGAATCTCCTGATATCTAACCTGACCCTTTAAACTATTGTGCAGGGTTTTTTTGAGTGAGCTCAAGCACTACAAATTCATGTCCTGACTTGCACCCTGCTGTGAATTAAGACTTTCCAGATGGCAGGTGGTACCTAAATGTTGGAAGTACAGTTGTTCTGTTCTCTCTTATCTCTAAAATAAGCAACTGACAGGTCTTCCTCATGGCCTTTACAGAAACAAAAAAAATCATCTAGGTACAATTTTTTCTAAAATAATAATAAAAAAAAGTCTGAAATATTGTTGCAAAAAATAAGATTCATTTTTGTGTGGAACTGCTATTTGTAAGGATTTTAACCCAGCACCTGTGAGAGATGAGATGGCAGCAGCTGTCTGCCTGGCTTTCACATAAGCAAAGCACTGCCAGGAGATGCTATTCTCAGAATTAATTTTTCACATACCTGTAAGTGCTACACTGAGCACACGGACTCTCATCTTGAGCAATGGTCCAAATGTTTCTAGTGGAAAACAGGTCCAGCCCTGGCTTCAAGTTTTAAATGAACTAGAGACTTTTGTGCATGAAAACAAGTTGTCAAAGTACTTCTTGCCATCCAAGGGTTTGTTTAAGTTATCTGTGAAGAAACTGTCCTTGCTCCTCACTGCTTCAGAGATGTTGTATGGATGTGCAGGTTTCTTAAATTTGAGAGCTCTGAGCTAAGGAATAGGGAGAAAGAAATGAAACAATCGTTCTTCTTGGCACATATTATAAAAAAAAATATTCTTTCTGCCAAAAGTTGTAGTTTAATTTTGGTCTCACTTTAAAAATAAACATTACAGAACATTAAAATCCTACATTTTATATCCCTTAAGCAGCAACAAAGTATCAGTTAATGTCAAGCTAAATAAACAGAAACAAATCTAATCTTTTTTTAATAGCTAGAAATTAATAGCTAGAAATAAGAGTCTTCAACCCCTTAAGCTCTTGGCTTCAACCACAAGTACAGAGCTGCTCTTCTAGCTGTCCAGGGCAGCAATGGAGGCAAACCCCCAAATATTGTAATACAATTCACTGAAGTAGAATCTCCCTCAGTTACATGAGTATGTCACACAGTCACGGATTGATTTAGGTAGAAAGGGACCTCTAGAGATGATCTAGTCCTAGCCCTGCTCAGAGCAAGTCAGCTTGCTCAAGATCACACCTCCTTAGTACATTGCAAAAACCAGGTGGGTTTAACAGAGCAAAGAGAATAATGTGACTGCAGCACAACACTGATCTCATAATTTAGACTCAGTTTTCAGTATACGAGGGATGAAAACAGTAGAAAAATGAACATGGTTTTGGTACCCATAGTAAACCAAGTTTTGCTGGGGTTTTTAATAACAAAATGACCAGGAACACAGACAAGCAAAAGATTTATTTTTGCCAAGACCTGGCACACTATTCAAGGTGACCTAAACCAGGCATGCCAGACTTTCTCATCCTGCTGAAGATCTGAACCGACACTCACTAAGAGTCTAGCATCTTTGTTCATCCACCTGAAGGAACAAAAGTCAAGTGCCTCTTGATCTTTAATCACTCCTTCTCCCATTCCCTGATTCTCTTGTGTGGCAGAAGACAGCAGATGGTGTCTCTCACTATTTGAATTAACCATAATTAGCACAGTGAGACCCCAGGCTACATATGCCGTACAGCTCTAGACAATACAATTACAGGAATACATTTATTTTAAGAATTTTTGCATTTACATATTCCTCTTTTGCTTCACTTTTCTTCAGATGTATTACTAAAAAAACTCAGCTGGTTGTTTTGTCAGTTTATCTCTGTCTGTAGGACCCTTGGTGAAAGTTGGATTATTTAAACCTTCTTCCTCCTCTCCTGCTCTAAGAGAAAAAGAAAAAAAAAAAAAAAACAGTTCCCTCCTCCTTCCACATTTTAAACCCCATTTAAACCTACATTTTTCATTATTCCATCTTAAGTTTGAGCTATTAAAATAAAAAACCCTGCAATGCGGTAACAGGAAGAAGAGCAAAAAACAGCAGGTGGCCTTTTATTGTACTTAGTGACAAAAAGTAAAATTTTCTTAAAAAGAGTAAATGAAAAAACAGAGAATTTTAATATTTCATTTTAATCAAAAGCTGAAAAACTTTGAACAGAAGTTTTCCACTGAAAAATTATGAAGGATACTTTTGTAAAGAAAAACTTTTTAAACAGCAAATACATGAAACCCTGAAGTTCTCACCTTAGAGCCTTGGGGCCAGTCTTTTTAGAAGGGTCTGTTGCAACAGGACAAGGGGTTATGGTTTTAAACTAGAAGAGGGTAGATTCAGACTAGATACAAGAAATTTTTTATGATGACGGTGGTGAAACACTGGCACAGGTTGCCCAGAGGGGTGGTAGAAGCCCCATCCCTGGAAACATTCAAGGTCGGGTTGGACGGGGCTCTGAGCAACCTGATCTGGTTGAAGATGTCCCTGCTCATTGCAGGGGGGTTGGACTGATCTCTAAAGGTCCCTCCAACCCAAACTATTCTATGATTCTATGAACTGAAGGGCTGTTTCTAGCTGTTCCTATTCACAGACATTGGGTTGACCACTTGTCCAGCACTACCAGCCTTACTGGAAAAGCTGACTAATAATTAGAAGTTGGGAATCAGCTGCAAAGTAGGCTTCAGGACAAAACAGCTCACTTCCTTGAACTCTACCACAAATGAACAGAGACCCACAAAAAGAATCCCAGGTTAAATTCCCTGTATGCAAGTGAGGTAAATTATGACAACCATAAGACAGGCCCCAATTACAGTCTGAAAGAAAAAAACAAAACAAAACATCCAAAACAGAAACCCCAACCACAGTGATGACAAACAGCCATGACATATGAAACTGCCCAGACTCGCAGGGCTTCCTGCAGCAGAAGCTTGAAAGCACATGGCAGGAAGGCTGCTTAGGCACCTGGGGTCCAAAAGTTGAGAGATTACAGATACAAATGATGCAGACAGGGAAGGAATGTATTTTAGAGCCTGAGCTGAAGAATGCTTTACCAGACAGCAGATGAGCACTGCTGGTTATACTGGTCCTCACAGGCATCTTTATGGGCACACTGCCACTCTGAGGACAATACTGAAGGCTAAGTCCATGGTTGCGCTGACCCTTCTTCTGCCCTTGTGTCCTATTCATGTGTCATCTCCAACACTGTAGTGGCAGAAACCTCCCCACAATTTTGAATGAAGGGACAGGGCTTTCTGTCTCCGTATTTCCCCAATCAGCAAATTTTTTTCCATAGTTCCAGGTTTCAGTTTTTTCTTTCACATTCTCTGCAGAACCAAAGCCCGGTGTGAGATACTCAGCCCAGCTCAGAGATACTCCTCAGTGAAGCAGATGAGAGCCCAGTAAGATAAAGTAGGTGGTCTAAGAGCATAAGTGAGCTTTAGGGTCTGCTCCTGCGGCTCCACAGGACATCCTAGGGAGATTCTGCTGAGGCTGCGAGGATGAACCTGCTGGTTTTGCATTTATTGCCTTGCCAGCTAATAACAACTCCTCAGAGCCCGCTGTGCAGAGGATGACTTCAAAATATGTGAAAACTTCAAGCCCAGCCTGTGGCATCACAGCTATTTATTTATTTTAAATTAAAGGCAGGCCCAGAGTAGATTATTACATAAAATAGACAAGGACTGTCTCCTTAAGAAAAAATGTATTTTACACAGTTTTGTGCTTTTTTAAAAATCCAACATATAAAAACTGCTGTAAAGACCCTTGAGGCTTATCTCTTACCACCATGATGTTTTTTACTCTTTCAGAGCTATTTGTATTGAAATTCTATCATATCAATTTATTAAATATGTTTTGAGGCTGTGGAATATGTGTTTATGTGATGCACTTGAAGTTACAATTTATGGAAGTAATTTCCATTGCAGAGCTGTATTCTAGACATTGCTTTAAGAATTCTTATTTTCTTATGAAATGAGAAAATTGACTTCATATAACTCCACATTTCAAATTCATTTCCTAGCTCTACTTCATCACACTAGAGCTTTTCACTATCAAGTCTCCATTCTATTTTCAAATTTTCCACTCATTTCCCTTAAGAATTTAAGCAACTGGCTGAGAACCAATTACTTTAAAAAAAAATATCATTAATTTTAGATGTGCTAATTTTTGGTGATCATCTTGTGTGGGGTTTGGGGGTATTTTTTCTTTGTTTGTTGTTTTTTAATCTTGGTGTGGCTCAAAACTAATCTGCTACATTTCGTGACTCTGTGTGTTCTCTTCTGCGCATACACTGGAAAATGGTGTTGAGATTCAGGAGGTCACGAAAATCTGAGCATTACAAATATATTACATAAAGCAGAAAACTTGATAATAAAGAAAATACATTCACCCTATCTAGTTAGCCTTAGTAATTGGCCTCTAAATCTGATAAATTTAGTTAGGTTAATACATGTTGTCCCACTGCAGAACCTTCATCCCACCACCACAATATCTTCATCCTATCACCACCTCAGGCACTGAGATTCTCTAGAAGTCTCTCTTAAGAAGCTGCTGGAAATCATATTTCTCCTGGAGGGACAGAAATCTGTAGCTATTCACAGTATCTTATTATAGAAGAGCAAGAAGGCATCAAACTACCAGCAAACTCCATGTTCAAAATAAAATGAGATATTTCTTTATACAACGCTCAGTCATCTTAAAGAACTCTTTGCCTTCTATGTTACTTTTTTGACTATGGAGTTTAAAAGCATTTAACAAACAGGGGAAAAAAGTATTTGGAAGGCTATTAAATGTCATAATTTAATCTTGTAGCTCCTTGAGCCACAAACTGCTGGTGGCAGGAAGCACTGTTGCTGCTTGCTTGCCTATGCCCATTTTACCCTAAGTATCTGCTGTTGGCCACTGTGAGAACAGGATACTAGAATAGTCTGGTCTAATTAAAGTCACATAGACATATCCAAGCAGTAAAATTATCAAGTTACCTAAGATGCGAGAGAAGGTAGAATACGAAGAGACATTTGGTTGGCAGAATACAAAGAAACCCAAAATTAGTTCAAGTTTCTCATGTTTCTTCATATTGTTTCTTGCTGTTGGGTTCTCCACAGGCATCTTTAGCATCAATGCTTCAAGGCCAATTCATTGCAGAGCCAAGGCCTTTGCCAAGAGATCTTACCACAGTTTGTGCAGAAACCAAAATTCTGCAACTACCAAGTACTGGCTTGTCACAAGATCCCCTAAAAAGGCAAAAGTATGTTCTAATAGTTTATAAAGCACTGAAACAGCATCAGGAAGGACTCAAGTAGCTACTCATCATGGAATTGATTCTTAATACCAACACAAGATTGCAGTTTCTCTGCAGTAAGCTTCACACTGAGGTAGTTATTATTCACGGGGGAACTAGATTTCCTAACAGCAGAGGATTGGGAATGAGGTAGTGGAATCTCTGAGATTTCTTCACTTTCAGATTTTTCCTTTCCAAGCTGTGGAACAGGGGAAAACAAATCAGAGGGTGGGTGGGGGGACGACAGAATAGAGTCAGCTTGACCAGCCAAACCCTGCTGACAGAGCCAAATATCATCTAGCATCGATTATTGTCCAAAAAGCCCTACACAGACTTAAGTGTGTTCTGTAATTGAGATACATGTAGTTCCAGCCACAGCATCTAGGCAAAAATGCTGAAATAAGCTCAAACACGGTATAGGTAGAGCTATGGAAATAGCACCCCTGGACACATTGAAACGTGTACGAATGGCTTTAGATGAACAGGCTGTAAAGTAACAGATGAAAGAGTGCTTTTTCAATTTCAAACTGTTTGGATGTAACACCACTGTTGATGCAAGGCTATCCAGAAGTAAATTTAAAGCACAATTAAAAAGCAGCTAAATCTTCCAGAGTTTGGGTTGTGTTTTTTTTTTTTTTTTTTCCCTGTATATTCACACACAGAGAATGCCCAGATAAACCAGAATGTCTCTTAAACTTCTGCTTGAGGGAGAACTCTGTGGCCATGAAAGGTCTTTACAGAAAAGAAGTCAACTACATGAACTGCCACTGAAAAGACAAGGCACAAACATCCTTTGGAACAATAGCGTAAAACCCCTCACTCACTCTCTACTACTAACATGTTTACACGTATCCAGCACTTACAGGATTTATGCCTGTTTCCCTCAGATAAAGAGCCAAGACAAAACTGATGTCTCGCAAGCTTGTGAAGCTAGAAACTAAGATGCAGCGCTTCTTGAAAGCTGCTTAATACATTTCAGAGCTGACTGCCTTTCTGAAGTGGTGAAGCATAACACAGAAAAAGCGTGCGTCATTCAGTTAGATCCCTATCCCCGTGCCAGATCCGTCTGAAACCACATGCTAACACCTGACAACGCTTCTGAACTGAGTCCTGCTATGCATAAAGACAGCAGGCTTTTCTTGGTGTATAATGAATGTGAGATTCATCTTCAAAAAATACCCCAAAACATATTTTTCCTTTTTATGCAGGAACACATCCTTTATTTTGTAGGAAGCAGACCTGACAACACTCTACAAATGAGCAGAGCCCCTTCAGGGCTCACAGATGCAGCAAACCCTTTCAAAATCCAAACACCCACACAGAAGGGGGTGCACCACAGCACAGATGAGGGTCCTTTCAGGGTCTGCAAACCGCTATGGCGGTAAAGCTTTATGTTCAACCATACACATTTACCACAACCCCAGCTGGCAACTAAGTCTCACACAGTTGCTTGCTCACGCTACCTGGGTGAGATGGGGGAGACACTTGGAAGTGTAACAGTGAGAAAACTCATGGGTTGAGATAAAGAATTTAATAGGTAAAGCAAAAGCTGCACATGGAAGCAAATCAAAACAAGGAATTCATTCACCCCTCCCCATAGGCAGGCAGGTGCTCAGCCATCCCCAGGAAAGCCAGGCTCCATCATGTGTAACAGTTACAAATATCGTAACTCCAAATGTGGTCCCCCTTGCCTCTTCTTCCCCTAGATTTATATGGCGAGCCATATGGTCTGGGATATCTCTTGGGTCAGTTGGGGTCAGCTGTCCTGGCCATGTCCCCCCTCCCAACTCCTTGTGCCCCCCCAGCCCCTCGCTGGTGGGGTGGGGTGAGGAGCAGCAAAGGCCTTGGCTCTGTGGGAGCCCTGCTCAGCAGTAGCTAAAACATCCCTGTGTCATCAACACCGTTTTCAGCACAAATCCAAACCAGCCCCATACTAGGTAATATGAAGGGAATTAACCCTACTCCAGCCAAAACCAGCACATTTTCTTTAGGGTAGAATGTGTGTCACAAGGCCCCGAAGATAATTGCTGCAGCAGTTTAAGATCTTACACTCTCTGATGGTCCAATTTGATTGTCTGGCCTTGCTGAAGTTGATTGCCTCTCTAGTAAGGTAAGCAAGAGTCTGCCATGTCCATATAAAGCACAATGTGACAAGCCTAAGCCACTGATGGACAACTGTAAAGCAAGATAGACCTAACTTTCCAAACTCCCTCTGAACTTGTCTCTAACTCCAGAACACCAATTACCTGATTACTGAACGCTATTCAAGATATTTGACAAGCACCTTTTCTGAAAGGATGATGAACTACTATTTGAAGCACAAGTCACCACTTATTCTGGGGCTGATGAAGTACTACTTTTTGAAGGTCTGGCAGACTGCTTGCCTCATATCTGGGATCTGTTCCACCCAGGTATCTCTATGGAAACCTTTTGCATGTACCTTCCAATCACACAAACCTTGCAGGTGTTGCAGGTAGAAGGATATTTCCATCACCTGGCCAAAAACCTCCAAGTACTGGCAGTCACCAGAAGCTGGGGAGTTCTAAGCAACCCTGTTTCAGAAAATGGACCTTGTAAATGGGCTCTAATTCTTCATTCCTCTCTGAAAGAATTGTCCACTTCAGATGAAAAGCAGCAAGCAACATACCATAAACTATAACTAGTTAGTACAAACCAATTAAGAAGCCAAGATTTAGAATAAATTATTATGGAATTAGATACTTGAAATGATAAAGTTTGAAAACTAAAAAGATTAATATAATTGTATAAAGTTATGTGCAATTAATTTCTCAGCTTTCACGCTAATAACCATTACAAAAGACTAGCCTACGGGAAAAGCACCATCCTGGGGGAATGAAGAATCTTCCACTTGGAAATGCCCAGAAAATGCATTAACCATTTCTGGATTAACCATATATGCTGCCATTCTCAGCACCAGGATTATGATCTCCTAGCATATGACAGTCATTCCCACTGAGCATGGTTATGCTGATCAATACAGTCAGAGGAAAAATAAATGGACAAGCTTTCAGGGTCACAAATTCTTCTTCACATACTGGAAATTTTTGTTTACTCTAGACCACTTAACCAAGCTATAATTTGTGGGTTAAGTGCTGCATGATTCACCAACATTGAGGTAGCCCACAAGAAATATAGTTTCCAAAGAATTTCTTAAAAATGTGGGTGGGAAATCCCTGTTTGCTGCACAAGAGATCTTCAACTCTTTAATTCTGCTGGGGACTAGTGTAAAAATCATCAAGCAGCTGATATGCAGACCACACGGGATTTATACTGAAAAGGTAGAAGCACAAACGTTTGGGGAAGCAGACCTGTACTGACGCTCAAAGAAGTCAGTGTACTTTTCCAGATTCTAAGCTTTTACCCACTACTTTATAAGCCTTACTAAAGAAAGATGCTTTCACATAAAAAAAAAAAAAAAAAAGAATAAAAAGAGTAATTAATAATTTGCACATCCTATTCCAAAGCAACAGAAACAGACACAACAGCACAAGAACAGTAAGGCAATGTGAAGTGCATTTGCGTATTTTAAGAACAAAATTAGATATAGACTTTGATCCAAAAAGAAATTCTACTTCTATCCAGAAGTGGTTCATAGGGGGATCCACACACCAGTCTCTAAGTAGAAAGCATGTAACAAAATAAATGAAACTCTGGGGTCATCACTGATTGGAAAAAAAAAAAAAAAAAAAAAACCAAATAAAACAGACAAGCAATAAAACACAACACACATCCCCCCAAAAAAACAGTATGAAAGAAGTCTCCCTAGCTGAAAAAATGGAAATAGTAAGGTGAAATGAAAGACTACATGCAAGTTGTAAATCAGTTGCAGAACTAAAACATTAGTCTGTATTTTGAGATTTAAAGAAAACTTTGCTAACAAAAACTAAATTGTAATTTTGTTAATACCAAAAGTAGAATTGCAGTTTCATAACAAATTATATTAAAAACAAGTGTAGGGGAATAATTATATAAATATATAACAGCTGCTGATTATCAAAAGCTGTAATTTACCATATTTAACTGAAACCCCATGATGTCTCCCAATAAGTTAGATTCAAAACTTCTGCAGCAGTCAGTCCTATTTATAGGATTGGCAATTCCTGGACTGGCTATCTGGGACTTCATCGGGTCACAGACCATACCAAGTAAGCAGACCGACTGTTTTGAGGGGTAAGAGTTTAGTAGTGTGCATGCAGACCTTGCAAGCTGACCTCAGTGGCAAAGAATGGTCTTGGGTACATTTAATTTGTTAGCGTAGATACTGCCTATATCTGATGTATGTCATTTGGAGTTTGAGTTTTTACATCAGCAAGAATCCACTACAACACAACATTCAAAGCAGTCCCATTCACAGGAAGTGTTGACTGAAGTGTTCCCATGAGACAAGAATGAACTCAAGATATAAAGCCTGTATTAAGTGACCATAACCAGATTATGAATGCAAACATTTAATTATGTCATTGAGACTAGCTCACATGGCAAAGCAGCCCATCAGCTGCATCAGTGATTTTAGATGAGCATCAGGATGTACTTGTCAATTAAGAGCCTGAAGAAAGATGCTAGTGATCACAAACAGTTGAGTTCTCTCAGATAACGTGGCTGTTGAGATGGGTAATACCTCTTATTTGATTTTGATTGTAGAGGTCAAACTACAACCTTCCCGAATATCACACGCACAGAGACTTCTAATCAATTTCAAAAAGCTTATGGCCACCGTTTCCCCAGGAGCTTATATGTTATTATCTACAATACCTACCCTTTAAAATTGTTAAAGGGTTACAAACACCTCTTTTAACACCACCACACCACCAAAACCTGATGTCTGATGAAACACAGTGAAGACAAACAGGTATTTTTAGTGGAAAATCCTCAATCAAATTAGGTGTTTTCCTAAAGTGTTTCTAGATGTATCAGAAAGCCCAGTAAACTGCAGGCCATTAAATTAATTATATGCTCACATCCAATGAATTAATTTATTTGTGGCAAAAAGCATCTGGATTAAAAATGGTTTCTCTCTCCTTCCCTTGGTAGCTGAACAGGTTGCCAGATGAATAGAAAATCTCAAAAATCTTAGAGCTGACTATAAACTCTCACCAATAAGTTCTCAACAGACAAGAGAGAGGCCTCTGTATTCATTCTACCTTTGCTTTCCTGAGATATATCAGTAAAGTTTAAAAGAACAATCCTCTCCTTGACTTCAGGGTGGCACAAGATACAGTTATCTGTACTGATGTGCTGCAAATGCAAAGAGCTACTGACACAGAATGGAGAGCAAAGTACACTGTGCTGCAGCTATAGGATATCTTATACCTGTAAACTACATTATGCAGACCTCACTCCCCTCCCCACAGTACAGGATCAGTTTTTCCTCTACTCATTGTGAGAGGTTTATTTTTGTTTAAAGATGTAGAACAGTAAACTAACTGGAAACAAAAATATTTTATACAAGATTTCAGAAACAGAAATACCACCTGCTTCTACAATGTCTTCTAAAAAGTCAGGTTCAAGGCCTGTTTCATCACTTCTCATCCTGTTCACCCTCCAAAGCCCTCTAGGGCTACCAGGATGAGCAGGCTGCTATGACTAAGGAAAGGTCCGAAGTACAGTCGGTGCTTTACAGGACACTCAAGCATACATGTGTCTGCTGTGGGGCAGCAGATCACTGAGGTTCAGATGCCCCTCTCATCCTTTTTTCAGTGACCTGATGCCAACAGACAGGATCACACATGTTTCCTCCTGAAAGGGCCCACACAAGGGTCTTTCAGTTCACAGACAGGCTGAAGTTGGGCTGCTTACTGGGATAAATGGACAGACAAACCAGGACCTGGCTTCCTCCGAGACAGCCCAAGTACAGTATAGACATAGGCAACACACCAAATTGCTTTTGCTATCACTCTTCACTTTATTACAGGACAGAGGTTTTGCTTCTCATCTCCTTATTTTGTATTCTTGATGGTAAAAAACCTCTCACTATTATATTAAAATCCCTTTCTGACATGTATGTCGTATTCAAATAAGGTTGTATTAACAGCATGAAACGTTTCACACTTTTCTCAAAAGCGTTACAGATTATCTACAGAAAACAGCTTCCTGTTTGAAACTATGAGTACATTTCCCAAGCATTTCCATTCATGATCTACATCAATACTCATAAAAAGAGAGCTCTAAAAAAGATGGCTTATGCAAACACATCCAGAAGGTACTACTCGAAACTCAGCACCTGAAAGCTGTTATTGCTTCATGTAAACATTTTTAACTGTAAAATACAGAAGTGCACAAAATAATGTGTTAATACAAAGTAGATACATACATTGTTTGTCCACCACCAGAATACACAAACTGAAGTACCATAAATTAACTGATGCCCACCTAACAAACTGGTTACATGACAGGACATATTCAGTCTTTCAACTTCAGTGTTTAACTTAAGATAAGGATATGCCTTTGAACATTCTTTAAAAGTCATCATATGCTGAGAGGTCAGAGTGATTTTAGCCTGATGTAGAAGATGTTGATGTTTTTCAGATGGCAGTAGCAATGCCTCTTCCTGTAGGAAAATCAGAAGGTTTTAATTTCAGAGAACAGCAGGGGTAAATTAGGACTCAGAATAAAGAAGCCAGATTCTGACACAAATTATGGTCTAGGCACATGCATGTGCTTGCTTATGGGGAAAAAGAAAAACAAAACAAACCCAAAACAACAGTGGTTTCAGACAAATTTAATTTAAAGTTCTACTTTGATGAGTAGCCAGATCATACTGAAGTTGCTCAAATCCTATACTGTTGGGGACGCATATTTTGTATCTATCAAAATCTTACTTCAGACTAAACCATTCTGGTAATTGCAGAAAGGTGTCCCTGCAGTTGCACATTTTAAAATATCTTCCTATTACATGTAAATTTATAGAACCAGGTACCTTCCTATTCCATTATGCTGGCCTCAGTCAAAATTTCTGCATAAAAGTTGCCCTGATACTTCTCCAAGCCTTTTTCTCCCCACACAAAAGAAAGCAGTTCTGCAAAGCTTGGGTTTACCTGAATAACTTAGACATAACAGTATTTTTTTCCAAAAGCCAAGAACTTCTAAACCACGTTTATGTTGGAAAAGCATTGCTAAGACTCAGCATAAAGCAAACATTCTAGGTTTATTTTTGTCCTCACTGAAAATCCATGACTTAAGAGGTTTTTTTTTGTTTGTTTGTTTTTGTTTTTTTTTTTTTTTACACAGATCTGGTCACCCACATTTGTATTATTCACAAATCTTTCTACCACTGAATTTTCCCACCAGATCTCAGAATTTGTGCATCATCCTGAACCTGCTATCCGGTATAGGTCTTTCTATATGGATCAAGAAGATTGGATTCCACTTCCTGACTGTAAGCACTGCATCTAAGGACCTGCAGGATCAAACCCCAAACATTTACACAATGTTGCTGACCTCAGTTTTCTTTTCAACAAATACACAGACTTTTTGCTTCCAAACGTGCCTTGAATGTAGAAGAGAGACCAAGTCTGTCATGGCTGTGGGGTTTTAGTCCTTTTGTCATACCTTACCAGACAATCCTCATTGTGCTCGTTGTTACTGTCACACTTTACTTGCTCTCCCTGACTTCCCAAACCTAGGAACAAGAGAGTTGGGACAAGGGGACTGTGAACCAGAATAACAAATATATCAATATATATACTTTTGCACCATGACAACGTAAACTAAAATTTAACATCTAACTATTTGGGGAGCAGAAAAGGTTTGCTCTCCATGGCTTGAAGGCAGGCTTAGCTCCAAACACTCCTAAAGTGTCTGTTTATTCAATCATATTTCATACTGCTCAGTTACTACACAGTGCATGGGAAGGACAGGTCAAACTCCTACACTAGCATTAAACAATGTAGGATCTAAACCCACTACTAATATAAGGGTTTGTCATAGTGCTTCAGGACTTTTTTTTTCCTTTTATCCACTACTCTTCCACTCCTCCTTTTTTAAATTAAAGGAAGAAAATGATTAAATGACAAAATCTCATGTGAACTCAGTAGTGCAAAGCTGAGAACAAATTTATACATACAAAAGTGACTGTGTCACTTCATGAAATATTTATTTATTGTTTTTCTTCTCATTTAATTAATAAAGCAAACGCTAACTGGAGACATTATAAGCTGTCTGAACCTCATCCTGCAAGTTCATTTCATTTTTGCACTTGATTTTCTTCTGTCTGATACTCACTAACACACATATATTATTGTTTAATATTGCTTCTCTTCCTTCTGAATGCAGAGAAGTGCATCACCATTTGTTTACAACCCAGCTGTGCTCCTATAAAGCCACTCCTCAGACAGGCTTTGGCCAGAAGACACTCATAGTCTTACAGCAGTGGGATACTAAATCCAAAACCTATGCTCTAGTTCAGCAAAGCACTTTCTTAAACAATATGAAGCCAATATGGCTATAACTCTGAATACTTTACTGCAAAGGGCTGTAATTACTCATTTGTTTCCCATCAAATTCAATCTGCTTTGGATCTAGTCCTAGACATTGCTGGAAGGTGCCATTAAATAAAATGGGAGGAAAGTTAGGCCAATAATCTATTGATTTCTAAGAAAGCACTGGTTATAGCATCAGTCCAATCAGATGCTTAAGCAGTAGCCACAGGGGGACCACACATCACACCGAGATCTCTGGCCCACACAAATATTTACCCTATTTTGGTTCTCCCTTTGAATTATTACTTTAATAATGTAGACAAGGTAATTACCTCAAGTTTACAGGTATTGGCATCTCCTAACTTCTATACAGTGTAACTGGAAGTTTTGAACTGTTACATAATAAACCCAGAAATTGTAAGTGATTAACTAAGCATATTAATGGAAAAAATTAAGCAAGCTCTGTTAAACAGAATTTTAAAAAATTCCTAGAACAGCTGCTTATTAATGCTCACTTTCTTTGCACACAGCTTTCAGGAAATATTTCACAAAATGCTTTTGATTTTATAAAGTAACACATATTTGATAGCACGTATGGGATACAGCAGTTGATATATCACGTGTTTCTAACAGGTTGTGGTTGAGATCATTGTTGGTACAGATAAAAGATGCTATAAGACAACTGAGCAAATGGGTGTGCTGGCTGATTGGTTAGGGAACTAATTTTGAGAGATTCATGTTCATTTACTTGGTCTGCCACAAGTGTCCCATATTACCTTGGTCAAGCTAAATTCAGTTCCCCAGTGAAGTGAGGTAACTATTTCCCACTCTCAGAAGGGTGTTCCAAAACTAGTTGTGAAATATAATGTGCCAACATGATGTCCAGGACTGCCTGATCCTTTCTTGAATGTGTATTGGTGATTCAGAATCTGCCCTACATAACAACTCTTTGATAAGAAACACAACGGAGCTCAGAAGTGTTAGAAGTAATGCAGCGAGCATGTTAGGACTCCAATAGCTTGAATTTCAATGCCTGAATGAATCTCATTAAAGAAAAGCAGAAGCTGAATGATACGTGCCTTGAAAGTCATATTATGTGCTGAATGCCTCCAAGAATTAGGAATAAGAAATAATAAACCACAAGAATTTCTCCCAGTCACGTTGTTTTCTTTTCTTTTTTTTTCCAAGTCTGGATGTTCAAACTCAATAGTTCCTATCTTTTGCCACAATCTGGCAACCACAGCCAGGGATGGTGTGTCTAACCACAATCTCACTGGACTGAAAAAGTAATCTGTATCTCCATTTCAGGCTGAAGTTGGAGGAGATTCTAAACCTAAGTGGTGCATTCTAGATAATGAAAATGTTCCTTAATTTGTAGAGCAATAAATAAGTACCTTTACAACTTTTAGTATATTTTTTCTTCACCTCATATTTGTCAGGTGAATTACCAAACATGTATAGAGATGTTCTCTCTAAAGAACGAGCAATTGAGACCTACTCTCTCACATACCAGTACCTCAAGACATGCCCTCTGTTTCTCCCTAGATCTTTTATTGGGGAAAAATGTAAGGACTTTGGCCATTGCCCCAGGATTTCTGAAAGCCCAGAAGCTGGCTCAAAGCTGCAGCCTTACGTGCAGTTAATCTGCACATGGACAGTACATCCAAGGCATCCAAGGGATGATCAACCTCTGCATATGTACAGACTATATGCAAAGCAGATGCTGGGTGCCCAGAAATCCCAGATATATGGCCCATCTCAAACAGAATGAAAATGAGGAATATCTGCAATGCACAAAGTAACATGCATCCAGATGGTCCCACCACTGTGCGCAATGCAGAACTGGGAATTCTCACATATTAAAAGCTCCTCAGCCCAAGTGCCTCATCTCTCCCAGCAGCATTCTTCTGCCTGGATAGGAAAAAGCAATACTGCTTCAAAATTAAGGTTGAAGCCTCTTTTAAGAGACAGAAAGAATTTCCCATAGTGTGAAATTACTATGAACCTGAACCAGAAGAGGCTTACAGGACTTCAAGAAAATTTGGTCTGGTCCCAAAATCAAAGTTCCTTTCAATCAGCTCAGAGTTTGAGAAAAATTTTGCAACACTAGGAAAAATAAAACCAGGGGTAAACTGGCCAAATGACTGTTTTATCAACAAGATTGAAGCTCATGCCTCCTGCCAGCACATTTGAGACAGTACTACAGTTCAGAGATTATATCATGAAGATGCCAAGCAAACACATTGAAAAAGATTTGAGAACAGTTTCAACTGTTCATTGCTTCCTAGTAGAACTATAACCACGTTCACTGCTGCTCTTCCCTACTCCAACAATGTGGAACATTTAAAGTCTGTGAGAGCTGCTTTATTTATTCTCAGACAAAAAATAAAAAGTTAAAAGCATCCACTTTACTGAATTTGCTGCTCCTTATGAAATACTAATTGAAAACCTCTTGCTCTGTTTTACAAATTGCAGTGCAAATATTATGCTTCTGTAAGTCAAACAAGATTAATATCCCTCCTTCCCTGCAGGAAATCTTAATAAATGCTACAAGGGTTTCCAGCCTTGCAGGAAGTGAGACTGCTGGACTCTCACACACTTTTACATTTGGCTTCAGTGGGAAACTCATTTTGCAACTCCACCAAATGCCAGTTACATTCCTACAGAGCAATCCAGCTGCCAGTCAATAGGACATTTGACCTTGCAGAGAAACCTGAAAGGCACTTGTACAAAACAACAAGATCTGGTTACAGTTGCACTCTCACTGCCAAAGCCATTAACACTTATCTTTAAAATGAAATTAACTATTAAAAAGTGGACAACCCCAAATCTGTTTTCCCCATCAGCCAGTCTTGCTGCTGCTTTTCAGCACCTTTGCATCACTTCTTTTCTATTTATACAAGAAATGATGTAATTGTAAGTTCAAAAACAGTGAACAGGTTAAACACAAAACAATTACTTGCCTTTAGGGAGAGCAGCCCGGTTTCAGCAAGCATCAGCCATGCATTCATTGCAGTTTCATAATCCCAGTTACCCTTGACCAGCGGGCATTTGGAAGGTCACAATTCAAAGGCACTTTTCTAAGTTTTATTACCGTGCTACAAGATCTCTCCAGGGCACCTTCAACCTCCCCAAGGTATCTCGCTTAGTGACCTTGTTTTTTCTCCAGCAGCTGTTGTGAAGAAGTCCAGATCTTCCTGCTTGCATGCCAGAGGACAGCTTTTGGCATTGGAAAGGCATCACTGAGTTGGTTGCTCCAAAGCTCATAAGGAAGATGAATGAACTTGCACAGATAATGCTAAAATAAAGAGTACTAAAAAGTACTTTTGATTTTTGGGACACAGGGTTATGGAAGCAGCTGGAGTCTTCATGTGATTCTCTATCAGTAGGAACTGATGATACTGGCAAATTCAATTTTTGCTTTGACATTTTGGCTTAAACAAATAATAAGCACAATTTTTCACATATGCTTCCATTTTAATTACTATCTATTAACAGAGCAAGATGGTGAAATTGCACACTATACTACCTTTAATCTTAGCCTTTTGTGATCAAATGATCTTACATCTTGAATGGTGCAGTTGCATATTCCTAAATTCAAACAAGGCTCAATCAGTAGAAAGCTTCCCCATGGCTTAAGGCTATGCTGCCTCTTAGAAACCAAAGAGCAATGCTCAGGGAGACCTCTTTGCTGTTGCAAGCATTTCTCCCCCCCTTCCCTCAAGACACAAGTCAGTGAAAGCTGCTGGCATCAGCACGTAGAGTGAAAGGCATGTCACACGTCTCCTTCTAATAAATACTGCTGCACATCACAACCTGGGCAAGTTACCAAACCCAAGAAGAATCTGTTACATGCGTGCAATGAGAAACAAGTCCCAGTGGTATGTGCACTGAAAATCCTCCAGATTTGATGGAAAAAATGTCTTCTATTACCTTTGAGCAACTAAGTTTGTGTTTGAATATGATTTACTTCATAAGCTCGTAAGAAACCATTGTAAGCAAATTCACTAGTGAATATAAAGTAGCAGACACTGCAGAACACAAGCCATTCTGCACTACCTTCAGCATTAACTTACACTTGAAAAGTTTTCTATAAATGCATCCACCTGGAGCATCAGGTCACATTTATCATTGCTTTCCATCACTTTCACCCATCAAGCCAAGCCATCTGCTAGGCACTGGGGGAAGAGAGAAGTTTTAAATTTTTCTTCCCAACAGCCTCATCAGTTCAAATACTTGGAGATCCTCTTGCACAAACTGCACCTCTCACCCAGAAACCACCTGAACTGCTGAAATATTCTAGTACAAGTGTCTTTCACAGTCCTGCAGCCACTACACAACCCTTTTCCGTTCCCTACGTGAGTTTCTGATGGAATTCAGACTTTGGGCACATCACACTAGCACAAATGGTTTGCTCTCGCAGTGGTTTTTCTGTTTTTAGAGGGTCTGTTTAAAAAAAAAAAATCCAAATCAATGGGAGACAATATATTTTTAGGTTATATTTGTTTTTCCACAGGATTCAGACTTCACACTTCAGCAAGTAATTTTTGTCATTTGGCTCATTTTATGGCTAGATTTAGAAACCTTTATACAGTATTAGGGGAGAGAAGGGCCTCGTCCCTTCAGTAACTGTGATCAAGGGATCCGATTTACAGACACAGTTGTTTTATCTCAGCAATTAGCTACAGACACAAATGGCAACATGGAGACATCTAATTCCCTGTGAGGTAGGAAATGGCTAACAGGGAGAAGGTTTGGGTGTTTTTTTTTTTTTGTTGTTGTGCTTTGTTTATTGAACCAACTGATCAAGTTGGGGAAAAAAAAAACAAAACAGTTCCTAGAAGGGCTATGAACATGAAAATCCCCAGCTTTACTCCCCCCGCCCCCCCATTTAAATCAGTTGGCCTAATAAAACACATTATCTCTTCCTCCAGCCTCTGCCCTGCTTACACGCTTAGACCACCCTGACAACAGAAACTCTTAACCTTAACGCTTCCAAAAATGACAGGATTTGGCAGGTATAATCCCTTCTCTCGTTTGCAAATAATCACAGTTAAAATTATCTGCAGGTTTAACATCAAACCCTTCAAAAGAAGATTAAACAGAGTTTGTTTCCATAATGAATTTAACCACCAGGCAAAGTGACAAATCCATTAGCCAAGCCAAAGAGTTAAAGTTCAAGATGTCTGGTCCAGGAGAACATTGCACTGCTATATTTGAAATAACTAATTCCTTCCTATGATGAGAAACACAGTAAAACCTTAACTACATGTTTTACGAGGTTGAACAGAGCTAATCCATATGGACATACTACAAAACAGGCTTATCACTTCATAAGCTAGACACACAGGAAAAATTGCTGAGATGTGGAGCTAACGTATTTTGATACACAATACAGAAATTTACTGATAATGTGGTTTGGTTCCATGCTTCCACGTATTGAAAAAGGATACATGTGCAATAGAGAGCTGCAAAGTGAAGTGAAGCAGAAAATGTTGATATGCAGAAGATTTTTGCATTGGTGTTATTTTCTTTGTCAGAACCATCGTCTGCTCAGTTTATGTCTGAGTTTTATGTTTGGCAGCTGCAGAACTATAAAAAGCTTTGACATTTAAAACATTTTTAGAAGAAAGATATTGTATTATGCTGACAATACATAAATCATTTATCAAAATGTCACATTGTTTGGGAAGACTGATAGCAAGCGTCACCCCTGGGCCTCAATGAAGAGGTTAAAAATTAAAAAACATGCTCATCATCTCTAATAGAGCACATTATAAGCTGAAAGTAGTCAAGTTTGCTGTTGTGATAAGCCTTCTATTGAAAGGGAGGGAATTACAGCACAGCGTTTATTCTCCCCCAAGCATCAAGGCCTGCCTGACCCACTCACAAGAGTTCTAAAGCTAAGCCTGTCTCAAAACAATTTATTTGGGTGAAAGCTATAATAGCCTTTTCAAAGCTTGGTAAGCAGGTCTGTTAAATCAGTGAGAAAAAGACAGAAAAGTAAGTAAGAGTCAGAGGAAAAGCAAGAGACAAAGCAAAACTTTTGGTTTTCAGCATGACTTGTCTCCTAGGTTTTGCCAGTCTTTCTGGATCCAGTACCCCAAGGATAATTAAAAAAAAAAAAAAAAGAAAAAATTGCCCTGCCCACTTGGTAAAAAAAAAAAAAAAAAAACAAGAAACAAAACAGGACAGTCTGTACCCCTGCGTGGCATTTAATCAGAGACAAGCACAGGCAAGGCTTCTCCCACAGGGCAGCATCCAGGCGTCAGCTACAGCAGGCACGTGCATTAGCAGCTCCAACATCAAACCCCAGGCCCTACCTCTACAAGCAGGTGTTTGCGCAGCACCTCCCAACAGCCAGGCACGTTGCAGGGGAAGGAAGGTAAATCAGCATCATTTATAGCAAGTCAGAGAAAGAAAACTATCCCAAAGCCCTGGAGAGGCCTACATATTATAAACAACTGTAACTTCCTCCTTCAGCAAGGGGTATCAATAGAGCACAGTCATCCATTAAAGACTCCCCTCTCCTTTCTCAGCTCTGAATTAGTGCCCATAACAGCAACTAGAGTGCTTTTCTGGAGGTGGCTGCTTTAGAAGCTAAAGAGAAATTCAGTTTACATTCTCTTTATCCAAAGTCAAGTCAAATGGAATATGCTCTAGGTCCAGTTTTGTTCAGCAAGTGCCAGATCTGACACATCAAAACAAAAAATTCAGGGGTCGAACTCTGCCACACAGCACTACAAAGCTGCCAGACCCATCTCTAGTGGGTACCTTACTGCCTGGCAAATCCATCTGCAATCAAAACCAAGTCACAGACTATTGCTCTTCATCTTGTGAATCAGCACTGCCTTTAGGCAGCTTCAGTTAAATCATTACTAATTCTGATGAGCGCCAGTGACTCATCTCAACATACAGCAGCACACAGTTTCTAACATCAGTGACATTACGTGTCATGCTATTTACATGGGGCAAGGCTTGAAACCTGCTGTGATCAGGGGAGTGAAGACTGTTTACCGGACCAGCCCCACACATAATATGTTCAGTCTTCCCACCAACAAAGTAATCAACTGGTTGTTTGCCACACATTTCACTGGATGCAATGAATCAGAATGCTGAACAAGCTGTAACATTCAGTCCTAGATTCATTCTAACTGCAACAACACCAATTTTCATACTATTTATCAGACAGTTTGTGTTACTTAAGTGCAATTCTTATTCAAGTGCCAAAAACTTCACCCTATGAAACAAAAGCTACATTCAGTTTTGGCTCTGTCCTACCAAAACATGCCTGCTATAAGGATTAAAGCTTCTCTAAAAGAAAGGGCATGATAAACAGAAGGCAACGTAAGCAGACGCCAAACTGATAAATTTCCACAATTTAAAGGTATTTTTATAACATAATCTCCTTGCAAAACAGAAACAAGCATCTTGGTCCAAATGCAATTTACTTTTATTACTATCTTATAGCGACTGCAAAATACTCTCCACTTATAAAAGGTGCCCAACCAATACTTCCAAGACCTCTCAATGCATTTACAAGGGCTAACGGCAAAACATGGGCCAATGTATTACAGGGTTAGTACAACAGACCGAGGCAGGGTCTGCATCAGCATCCCTCTTACCTTGGCAGCAACAGACTTCCTCTGCACTTCCAAGCTTTTCCACAAGAGCTCTACTCCCAGAGCGGTAGTGGTATTCCAAAAGGGGAGAGTGACAGTGTTGGCAAGAGATTATGAAGAGCGACAGCAAGGCAGATGGCCTCCTGGTTTGGCTATGATAAGGGAGAGAAACTGGAATCCAAGCTGGGGAAGCAAAGGGACTTTCACAGGCTGCTGCTAATACCAGAAGCACTAACAGATTTAATTTGGGCTTCATTTGCTGACCATGCCATAAAAACAAGTTCTTTGGTACCAAAACATTAGGAAATGCCATTGCCAAAAGACACTTTGGACTCAGAAAAATATATGCATGATATTAACACCAAACAAACAAAAATGAAACTCCACATAACAGGATGAAGGACAAAACAAATCTAACTGAGCAATCGTATTTCCAGACCACCACCACATTTGCCAAAATACTAGGCCAAAGCTCATCTCCTCGGAGGCTGCTTCCACTGAAGTTAACGGAGAAACTTAGGCTTGACTGATGAAATAAACAACAAGTGAAAACATGAAAACGGCCTCTCTGCTGTGGACACCATCAAAGGCTCATCACACTGTACAGTGCTCCAGCTTGCTCACAATTCAACTCTAGAAGAGTTAGAGCATGATTTGATAAAGAGCTCTCTTTCAGCTGTGGTTTGGCTTGGCTCTGAGGTGGCCCACGTGCTGCAGGGTTTCCCCATGAAAATGTCATTTGATATTCCTAGAAACAAGAGCGCCCTATCAGGTCAGTTCATCTACATGAGCATCCCGTCTCCAGCAGCAGCCATAAGCCTTAAGAAGAATAAATAACACAGGTAAATAGGATACTCTTCCCTTGCACACTCCCATCTTTACACATTTTCAGTTTGGGGACTTTAAGTCAGGTGTGGTTTTAGTGTATTTCGTAATCCTCAGTGGATTTTAAATTTTTTTTTAAATGAACTTGTCCAGTCTAAAACTTGTCTCCTAAAACTTGCTCAAATAGCTATGGGCTCCTGAAAAATAAGAGGGGAACCTCCTCCAAACTCTGCCCTCCTCATACTCTTTCTTACTTTGCAAAACATGAACAGATGGCAAGTTAAAAAATGCTGGGAGTCACACAGCCATTTAAAGCCCCGTGCATACCTCAGTAGCTGTATGTCTATCCAGACCTAAAGCTAGCCAACCAGAAACTCCAGTTGTAAGAATACAACCTTGTGGATTCAGAGAGGAGATTTACTAATTTGAAAACAGAATCCTGCCTCAATTTGATCCTACCAACTGCCATTTCAGACACACTGTTCCTGTGCTCATTACTAATTTTGTTTAAATGTAATCATTTTACAAATCTGGATAATTTTAGGCCTGAATCACCACAGTTGCTGAGTGCAGCCATGTGCAAGACTATGTAATTTTTTTCTCAGTTGCAGTGGCAAATTACTGACACTATGTTCAAATAATCCTCAGTGAGCTCAACTCTGATCCCACAAAGCTGAAGGACAAACAGACTTTCTGCATTTTAATGATATGTACAGCAGTATATTCCAAAACTGGTGCAGAAATCTACGACATTTCTTTAAAGCTTTGTTCTCATAACTCCAAATTGATAATTTTGGTTTGTTGGGGTGGTTGTTTTTTTGTTGTTGATTTTTTGTTTTGTTTTTTTTTTGTTGTTGTTGTTTTTTTTTAGTAATTCATGACACATTCAATGAAAAGCAATGGAAAGCATACATGCACATCAGAAGAGTACTACGCATTATCCAGAAGTACACAGAAGACCCCAAATTCTGATCCCTGTGCTGCACCTTGCAGAAGAGTTTAGTGTATTATCTCAACCCTTCAAATGCAGCAATATCCTGTCACTGAAAACAAACTGTGACCTCCAGTTCTGCATCTGTTTGTGATGGCAGAACTCCAGGGAGGCATGATTTATCTCAAAATTAGGACTTCCAACAAAATGCATGAAGTGCCTCCAGCCTTCCAACTGAACAGTACAGTCAGATGTCACAAACAAAATTACAGTTGATTTTGGACAAGAGAAAATTTTTGAGTCCCTACAGGTGTATGGTCAAACTGGGAATTGCGTAGCTCAGTCTGTGTTTGTTAAAACACAAGAGAGGGCACATGCAATTGACAGAGTCCCTGGAAGAACTTGGGAATCATGAACAGCACATCTGAGACGACCAGAACTTCACAAAACTTAAGAACTGGCAGCAGTGTCAGAGAGAGGACACAACATGGCTTTGACCACACCAAACACAAGGCAGCGTTGATAAACAAGGTAGTGGGTAAGAAATGCTCCATCCTTCCTCTCAGGGTCTGAGTGTTGAATTTGCTTTTCACAAGACTGAGGCCCCACAGTAGAACAGACTTGTCTCTCAGCTGCAAAGGCAGGAAATGGGGCACTTCATGAAAACATGAGACAAGCTCTTATTTCTGAGACTGTTCTGTCAACTGAGAACAACCACTATTGCCTTTTAAGACTGCAAGTACCCCTCAGAACAATGCTGACACGTCCCAAGTCCTGCCCTTGGATTAGACATGGGCTTTAATACTTCCTAACAGAAGGAAGAACAGTATTTCAACAGTATAGAAATGCAATGCACTGGAAGTCTCATCAGCACTGACAAAGCATAACTGGTTCTGTCTTCAAAGTTCCTCCTACTGTCTGAAGATTTAAGCTACAATATTTCCTTGCATGTGACTTCCCCAGTGTCATACAGAAAGTCTGAGACATAATCAAACCCAGTCTCAGAGATGAAAGACAGTCTTACAGTTAAGACAGCTTTTTTTTTTTTTCCTCTAAATTTTCCCCCAAACACCTAGTCAAGCAAGCTCTTATACACAATGTATAGATCAGCCAAATAATTTAAGGACTGGAGATAACTCATTTACAATCCACGCTTAATGCAGTGTTGGCACACTTGATCAATATTTGGGAATTCAATTCTATTATAAAAAACAGCCAATTCACATAGTAAACAATGACCAAAGAAAAAAAACAACCTCAAATTTCTTATATCCATCACCAGTTTTTCTATTTGTTTCTTTCTTCTCAGGCAGATTTGGAAAACAGAGGAACTTCTCAGAGGACAGCCTGCTTTTACTGATATTTAGGGTATTACAGAGGACATAGCAGCAGTGACTCCCAAGTCTGCTTCTTCTTCAAAGCACTTTCAATCTAGTAAGCAAACAAAGACTTGGATCAATAACCTCAGAACGTAAATCTGCCTGTGATTCTGCTGGAGGGATGTAGTCTTCTTCATTGAATAAAGACCACACTCTTCATCGCTTTAGACTGACACTTTAAACATCACCCTAAAGCTGTAAAACAGCCAGGGCATTGAATAAAACAGCAAAACATTTGCTGGCCAAAGCCTCACTTCTGAAAAACTTTTTCAGAGGTTCCTGGAAAGACGTAAATCCCCTGCAGAGCAGTCTTCAATCAGATGAAAGCTTAGATTAAAGTAAAATTCAGTGCAGAAAAACAGCAATGACCCCAAACCCACATTTAGCTCCCAAAGGGGTAAACAGTAATTGTTATGTGAGGAGCACAATAGCTGAATATCTACTGAGATCCCTAATTTTGACCTACACCACTGCAACACAGCAGACCAAACGGCCATCAATCATACACTAACAACACATGAACTGCCTGAAATATACCATTTCAGTTGAGCATTTAATTCCTTAGATACTACAACAAGCTGTTAAGAGCAGCAGAAAAACAGAAAGCTCTTTAGAAAAGTTTGGAAAGAGGGCTTCCTAATGACTAATTACCTAGGTACATAAACAAGCAGTCCTCATCTCTTGCCACAGATGTCAGCCATTTCTGCTATCACTTGGATGTTCTATAAATGACTGTATCAATGAGTGTAAGGTCTGTACTGACCGAGGAACTTAACAACATAGCCAGCAAACATCCAGCCTGGAGATCAGCTGGGAGATTTCTCATGGCCAATTAAACATGGCACACTAGAATATATTTTGCCTCTAAATAGAAGCAGTTCGCTCCACATGGACCAAAATTCCATCGAGACTAAAAGAATAATACTTTATTTCACTGGAAGGGGGAAAACACTTTAGAAAAGCCTCAGTTCCTAAAATTAGGAGATGGGACATTCAAAATCTACTTGTGCAGTAGCCAGATCAATTTAAAACCTGTGATAGATTCAACTGTTTGTGTGTTATTATTGCATTACATTGAACAAAGGTCAAATATTAATTTTTCACTTCAATCTGATATAGGTAGGACTATTAGAAACATTAGCTACGTAACTCTTTATAACCGTCACTGAACACCAAAGAGAACGAGCTACATGTTGAAGAAGAAAACCCATCAAACCCACTTAATGCTGATGAATTACTGGTGCTTATGAGATGGCTGACAATTCCTCTTCTCTTCAGTCCCACAGACACGCACTGTATACCAATCCAAATCAGATTGTCTACAAAGATGCTTCATATTCAGTTACATCCTGTGTCATCACGTGCCTTGGTCGTTAGGGGTGCACCTGCGTGGGTGCTGAACTGGTACCAGGAGATGCTAATCCAATGCACTGAGTACTATACAAAGTAAAAGTTGTCATCCAAAGAGTCTCCCATCCAGAAGATGACACAGGAGGCTCATATACCTGATAACTATATGCCAAATAGATGATAAATAGTCACAGACCCATCAACTGTCAATATCATGCTTAATATCTGCTTATTTTTAAGGTAATTAGTGTATTCGTAGTTATTTCTAGCAATATTAATACAAGAAAATGGAACCCAACATTCTTGAATGCCATATATTTGATCCCAAAATTCACCTCCAGATTTTTTTTTCCCTTCAAATTATGGAAAGGGATGGAAAAGTAGTATGGGTCTCATTTTACACACCTTGCCGACTTTGTTGAAAACCTTTCTCCTAAAGCATTATTTTTTTTTAAATAACGTTCAGTCTTCCACAGTACCGAATACATCTTCACCCCAGCAAAACACGCTGCTTTGGTAGCAGAACACCCATTGCTGTGGATATGCTATGAAAGGAAGCTTGACAACAAGAACTGCACCCGCTTGTTTTAACACAAAGGTGGGAGCGATCCGTTCCACTGCTGCACACTTCATACAGCGCCCATCAAAACAACCCAGGTCTATTTGTGATTTCGGGCAAATGGCTCCAGGCCCTGGCTGCAGCGGGCAGACAGACGGCGGAGGCTGCCGATGCCCAACCCCAGGTGAGCGCCTACAAATCTCCCCCTGCGCTCTCTTCGGGTTGATCCGCGACAGCTCCCCTGCCTGCCCCCCCCCCCCCCCCCCCCCGGCATTTCACCCCTTTTTGGAGCGGGGCCTCACGCCGGGGATGGAGGCAGGCAACGCTGCCGAAACGCTCCCCAACCGGGACACCTGCACCCCAGGTCACGCACCTTCCCCCACCTCCCACCCACCCCGCTCCCCTCTCTCTCCCATCTTTGGAAAAACAAGCCCCCGGCGGCACCCACCTTGTTGAGGTGGGGGTTCCTGGTGATGTCGTAGCCCCGCTTTTTGACGGCCAGGCCCCCGCCGCGGCGGGGGGCCGGGCTCCTCCCCGCCTGGCAGCCGCCGCCCCGGGCGAGGCTGAGGAGAAGCGGCCTCCGGCCGGCCGCCGCCATCCGCAGCAGGCGGCCGCCCGCCCCGCCGCACACCGGCACCATCGCCCCGCCGCGCCGGCGTTAGCGGACGCGGGCGCCCGGCGGGGCGCGAAGGGAGGGGAAGGGCGCGGCGAGAGGGCGGCCCCGGCCCAGGTGCGCCCGGTCCGGTCCGGCCCGGCCCCTCGGGGCGCGGCGGTCCCCGCCGAAGCGAAAGGAAACCCGGGAAGCAAATCCCGCCTCGACCCCGCGGCGGTCGCGCCTCCTCCGTTACCTGTTAAGGCTCAGCCGGGCGGCTGAGGGGAGGGGGGTGCCCGCCGGGGCCCCGCCTCCGCCGGGCACAGCGGGCCCGCCCCGCCGCCGCCCGGGGACCCAGCGGCGGGGCGGGGAGGGGAGGGGAGGGGAGGGGGTTTGCCCGGCCTGAGGGAGCCCCTCGCCCCGCCGCCGCCGCGCGGCCCCCTCTCCTTCAAAGCTTCGCGTTTTCTCCGCTCACCTCAACGAAGGGCATCCCGAGGGAGGAGGCTGGCCCCGCGCTGTGGGGAGCGGGGGGCGGCCTCGGCCCTGGCGCCGGGGTCGGTGCCGCCGCCCCCGGGCAGAGGACGGGACGCGCAGCAGGACGCGGAGGGGGATGAAGTTGCTCAGAGGGGCCGTAAATCCCCAGGAAACACTTTGAGGGGGGGCATGTCAGACACCCCTCGTCCGGAGCGCAAGCGGCTGGGGGTAGTTTGGCATTTCAGTGTACCTATAATCTGTCCCTTCTCTATATAAAATCCATACACACACTATATATAATGTATGTACTATGTGTGTTGTATATATCATGTATATTACATATATACTTTAATATATTGTAATCTACATACTTTACTCACTGAAGACGGCAGGTCCCTGCATCCATTTTTTTCCAAAGAAACTAGCTGTTTTATCCTTTAAAATGGTGACATCATCATCACTATTACCATTTATCATATAAAAACCCAGCTGCTGAATTACTCTCCAAAAGAGTGGAGGATTTGGGTTTAACTCCATCTTCAGATCAACTCTGCTCCCGTACCTATGACCCCATCATGAAGATCAGGTCTGTTTTGGGTAAAGGATGCTCTCCAGCTTCTCCTCCCTTTTGTGTTGCTTTCTACAGATGTATTTTTTAATACACTTTAATATTTGGGGGGATAAATTATATAGTCCGTGCAGAAAAAAATGGGCTGCAGAGGGAAAGGTGTTGATTAGATGGATATGGTTGTTCTTTCTTGCCTTGGCATTTTATAGGCACTCCACAGAATAGATTAGAATAGACTATTTCAGTTCAATCCCATGACTTTATGATTTTTCCCTAAAGAGTATATGGCTTCATGCATTGCCCTCAGTGTACCTGGGATATTTATGCTTCTGCTGTAAGACAAGTATTATATTCAAACCTCATACTTGTGGACTGCGGCCACTTAATAACTACTAGGACGATGGGGAAACAAACTTCCCCCAGGCACCAGTCAGATACATTCTGAGACTGAGGTTGGTTGTCTGCATTTTTTTTTCCCCCCCTTTCCTTTCAAATTCCAGAAATTGGCCATAAATGGAGATGCACTACTTGGGAGACCCAGACAGTGAAGATAAGGAATACGTGCATCACTGAGGCCAGATTATAACCAGAGAGATTCTTAGTGCATGGAAGACATAAGAAGGAATTTGCCACTTTCACTTTTTTTGCATAGCTATAAATTGGAGAAATCTTGAGACTTTGATCTTGTGAGGATCAATTTGCATAAAAACAAAGTCAGTATTGTGCCAGCTTGTCAAAGCTTTCCTACTCCCACCAGCCAGCACCACATTGGTCTCAGTCAGCCTGAATTTGAGTGAGCTATTCTCCATCCCACTACAGATTTGCTGCAAATTTTGCAGTGTCTGTCGTGGTTGTGGCCATGTGGATAGCAAACAGGACATTTGACACTGATGTTTGTAGGAGAGTCCATAAGAATAAATCTCTGGATTCTTGAGCCACTCCTAGCGAACAAAGATGAAAAAAGAGAAATTTTCCTGGCTGCTTTGCAAAAGTGTACCATTAAGTTGTTTGAGATTTATGTGATAGAGGAAAATGTGCCAAACTGAGAGCCTGCACAATGGGGCTGCTTTGCACAGCTGAGAAGTGTCTTGGGCAGTAGCGTTAGCTCTCCTAGCACTAGGTGTCCACCCTTAGGCTTGGAGCAAATGCATTTACTGTGCTTTGGAGAATCTCGACAAGCTCTTCTTACCCATGGGACCTAATTCCGCCATTTATTGCTTTCTAGGGAAAAGATCCACCACTTACAAAAGTCAAATCAGTTCAGTTTGCCCGTTTTGTAAAATACTGTGTGCATCTTCTTGGAAAAAGCATCCCCCAATTTTGTGTTGAAAAAGTTCTAAGAGAAGAACAGAACTTCAATATAATTTGACTGTGTATGTCTAAGAGTTAGCTTAAACTCTTTCAGACTACATACAGAAGGCCTATTTGGAGTCATCATGCTTGTCATCTATGAACAGCAGAAAGAGTGCCAGTTAGTTTTGTTTGAACTGGTTCACTAACAAGTAGCTTTAGCATCTTGAATTGTGAGGAGTCAAAACCATGACGCATTGTGGTGTTATGGATATACCTGAGAGGTGATGCATGGGCTTCATCGCTGCCTTTCATAAAGGAAAAACTCCTTCCTGAATGATGCAGAGACAGTATTTCCAAAAAATCTACACTGCAACCTGAAATTTATTCAATACAAATTTTTCACAAAGTATTTTGATGTTTTTAACCCAGTATCTGCAGACAGAAGAGGTTTCCTTGCATGTGGAATATTATGTCTTCTATGACCAGTAACAGCTGGACGCATACACAGGCCCCACAAGAATGGAGAGAGGGGGAAAGAGAATTTCATAGCTGGATAAAATTCCTTGTTATGTTACTGTAAGTAGGTGGAACAAATAATTTGTGAGGATTTCAGACCTGCAATGGACTAAATTTCCAACTTCATGGGAATACAGAACGATCTATAAAAGTGTAAAATAATAAGTATGAATATGGTATACTGAAAACTGAACTTTTTTTTCACAGCAATGTTTTACTGATGAAAATGGGTGTTGTCACGGAATATTTTAATTTCTATAGAAGTGTTCCAGTTTTTCAGTGAAGCTGAAACCCTAACTAGTCTCAATTTTGAATTAAAAGGTAAACAATAAGAAAATAATTTACCAAGAACAGATTTTTAAAGAATTTTTTACTGTGTGAATTTACTTTTGAGTTTTATTTATGAAATATATATGAAATGCATTTAACAACAAAAATTCTAAAATTTCATCTGAAACAGATTTGAATCTTTAGATCAACCCAAGCAAGAATAACTTTTATTAGGTCTTTTGTAGAACTGATTGCTTAAATTTACTCACCTGTAGCAAATACTGAAGATATAATACTTCCCTGCCTGAGAAAAGGGCAGCACATTGCTGGCTTCTGTATCTACAAACCATGTACCCTGCAGCCTCCTAATCCTCTAAATGTTCTGGCAGACCTTACTTAATTTTGCATCAGAGGAGAAGTAGATGACTGAGTACTATTAAAGACAAGATGCAAAAGCACAGACATCAGCACAGCTACCATGGAAGGCAGAGACCAATAATGCAAACCAAATTTATGGTCCATGCTTGCTTGATAAAAGACAGGGAGGCTACGCGAGAAGGAAATAAGACATTAAAAGGCCTTTCCCACGCCACGGGACTGCTGGCCAGGCTGACAGCTTTGATCTGTCCCTGAATGGTGCAGGGAATTGTTATTTCTTGACATTGGACCTGAGTGAGTGAAGGTAAATGTGACACTTCTTTGGGCTGGACTCCAATTTTCTAAACACTATGGGAATTTTATTCTGCTTTTTAACATTCTTCAAGGTGCCCTCTCAGAACTGATGAATCATGGCCTCTTTCTGTACAGACTTGAGCAGAACACCTTTTTTTAAACTAGGTATGCCCATAAACCAGCACACAATGAGCTAACAGAATTAACTCATTATCATCAAAAGGATTTCACACAGTTTTCTCAAAAGTAAATCGGCTTCTCCTGCCTAATACTGTTCCAAAGAACAACAAAATAAAGGGGTATCATAACTTGTTTTGGAGCTTGTTCTTCCAAAGCAGCAATCTGAAATTGAGGAGGCTCCCCAAATGGTTGGTTCAGCCTCTGGCTGGAGGAACAACTCTACACTATATCCCTGGGAGAGAGCTGCCATATAAATCTTGACTTTGTACATCTGTCTTCTCCCCATCAGTGCTGGATCAAGGGTCATGACAAAGCCATAAAGCTGTGTGTGAATTGTCAGAAAAGAGGTCTGTTTTCTTTTCCTGGACCTGAATTGTTAGAATTATTCTATCGATTTCAAAAGTGTCTGGAAATATGTCAGGGACCTTGCACAGTGCCCCCTCAGAAGTTTATGGTCTGTATGCGCAAGAGGGACAAATGTAGGCAAGGAAACAGAAACATCGCTTGCCTGGGACAACACAACAGGTCAAACAGCAAAAGTGGGAATTCCTGCACACCCCTTCTACAACATACTGTTAAAAGCTGTGAGATAGGCGGTGAGGGATGTGCTGTATCTGTAGTATCTCATTTCCAAATGGTCTTCAGAAATGGCTTCATAGAAGATCTCCCACTATTGACTGCTGGATCATAAGAAGGGTTATTTTTAACAAGTTCACAGCATTTTGAGCATTTTTGGCTCATGCATACACTCCCACAGGAAGATACAGATACATATATATATATATATATATATACACACACAGACACACATATATATGCTTTTGAATTTATTGCTACCGTATGGACTCTTTCACATACTTTATTTCCTTGACTTTAAAATTCTGGTTTACATGCTTCGCTAAGCAGGGATGTATTGTATATTTATAAAAGTAAAAATAAGGTTTTCTCTGCCGCCATGAATTGTCTCCCTACTGTTGTGCAGACACTGAATAGCGCCTTGCAAGGGAGGCTTCTTATTTTTTACCTCCTATTGGTTGACAATAGCCATCAAACTGATTTTTGCAACTTAGTAAGAAGCAGATTACAAATGGTGGGCTTCTAAAATTTGCCTGGCACTGCAAAATAAAGCTTGAATCTGATTTAGGTTCTTTATCTCCAAGATGCAGAGTGCTTGCTGTCAGATGCACATGAATGCACTTTGTCTAACGTGCAAGCCTCTCCTGAATGCAAATTTGGTTGAAGCAATGGTTAAATTCTTGATTAAATAATAGAAAGAGTGTTAAAAAAAAAAAAAAAGCTGTAAAAGCAATGAAATGCACACTTATATTCAGCGTCTAGCTCTTAGGATTTTATTTAAGCTATTTTTCAGCAGCAGGAAGGAAACAATAGTTTGTGGAGTGGGATTCTATATACACTTGGGGATTTGTAGTTTGCTACAGAATGCAATTGAAGTTTCAAAGCGTGTTATAAGAGCTAATTTATTCCTCCAGTAATTTAAGAAACCTCTTTGTGCTCTGGCCTTGCATTTAACAGTTTGGCGTCTAAGAGAATGCCAGTGAAATACTCTTTAAACTTACCCGAGAATGAATTTGTGACATAGAAAGCAGGACCTTATATTGTCTGTTCTTTTATGGCATTATCTTTCTTCTCAGGAAATGAATTGAGCTGCAGTTATAAACTTACATTGTAGTGGTTTTCAAACCACATACCTTGAGAATTCTTGGCATTGTGCTGCTGTGTGTCTCCTGGTTTATTAGATTTTGCAGAGACTATATGCTATTCATTCATGCAGACCATTAATTTAAGTTCATCATGACACAAGAAGCCGAACACAACAGGGGCTGTGAGTTTTGATTGGGGCTCCTCTGTACAACAAACAGTGGCAAGAAAACCCATAAGTGCTATGGAAGAGCCTGGAGCCAGCGAGGTCACAGATAACTATGGTGAGTTTCCCCTGTAGAAGGCGATACATTTTCATCTGCTGTAGGATTTAGACTGCTCTTCTTAGTCATACTGCTATATAGAATGTATATTTATGCATACATATATGGAGAGAGAATATCTGTAGAGTAATATATATATATAGTAAAATATATACATTATAGATAAAGATACGCATTAGCTCAGTTAGAAGTTACAGGCTCAATTTATATGGCATATACAAAGTATCACACTAGGTCAGACAATGGGATTTGAAGGCACCACAGGGATCATCATGCCAGCCTTTCCCAACTGCAAGCAATTACGTACTTGATGTTTAGTCCACAAGGATTCACAAAAGTCTGCTCCAGATGCAGCAGCCCCAGAACCCTTCTGTTCACCTCTAACAAACACAAGACCTCAGGTTACAGACAAAATGCCAGATGATTTCATTTCACCTAAATAGCAGATCCCTGAAATGGGATTACAATCCTCTCTTGATCTTAAAAAATCTTTATTACTTCAGCCTGTCCTATGCAGCAAAACTCAAAGGTTTTTGTCGTTGTTGTTTTGGTTTGTTTTTTTTACACTATGAGCATGGTTAATGCCACCATGCTAACTCCATATTTTCTCATGCACATTACAGCTGGAGGGACATGCAAAGGGTTCTTGTTCCTGGTCACATACTCAGACAGTGATGGAGCTGGGAACAGGATCCATACGTCCTGGCTGTCAGTCCCTTGCTTATTTTGTCATCTATCACTAGGCTCCCTTTGTCACAGTTTACTTCCTTGACATATGCTCTCACGATGTTTTTCTTCAGCAGCAAGAGACTTCACTGTCATCCAGACAAAAACCATCTGCAGTTGTGCAATTAAGGGCTTGATCAGACCTTTGGACCTCTTTCCTGGCTTTGGTTAGTTTTAAGTGATAATGACGATGGCTTATACTTAAACCTCTTAAAATGAAAAATGAGCATGGAGATAAACACCCTTCAGTCAGTAAATTCTCCTGTCCTCTCTAATATAAATGTTGTTGTTTTTTTTTTTTCCCCCTGCCATCTTACTACAGATGTCCTAAGCTGTACATTAACCCTGTAGCACATGTGCATGATCCTCAGTGTCCAAATTCTTGAAGAGGAATGGGCAGAACAGCAAAGACAATGCACTACTAAATGTCTTAGTTTCTACTACACAAAATCAGTTTACAGTGAAACACAAGCATATAATTTTGATTTATTTTACAACTGAAATTTTTTTCATAGGCATGAGCTTTGAGCTTCCTCACATAGAAGGTGGCATAGGTTTTACAGCTGGCTTCAGTAAGACTTGAATACTGCCATAGTCCAGTTTTAGTCATATTTTAAATTCAAAAGTAGTTCTCTATACAGTGCAAGAGTATGTTTTTACATCTAGTATGGTGATGCTATTTTTGAATAACATCATGCATGCCTAAATAGAAGGTTTTGAAGACAAAAAGGAGGTGGATAATAATTTTCCTTAGAAGTCAGTTTGTTATCTGAAGGAGCACAACTGACCTTCCAACTAGTAATGTGCCACAAGTCTGACCTGGACCATTATTTTTGCTAGATAACTTTGTGCAATTGAATGATTGCATTAGCAATATGGATTCATTAAAATGATGCCGAGTGAGACTTTGCAACTCACACAAAAGAATAAAGATGCCTTGATAATGCCTTGTGATATAAAAGAAGTCAAGGAGGTGATCAAAGACTCAAAGACATATAACTGTCAGCTGATCCACCCATGCTCATCCTCATGCACTGCTGCTGTGAAAGCAGTTTGAGGTGGGTTAATTACAGGTGGAAGTACACTACAGTGATCTGTATTACCTTCGGCTTGACTGGGGTAAGCGTACAGACGGTTAAGTTAATCTGTTTCTGAATAGCTCACATTTGTCAGAGCATGGGAACATGTACATGTACAGCTGATATGCAGCAGGTTTAACAATTCGTGGTAACCAGCTTTCTAACAGTGTTTGGCTTTATAGCAATAAAATATTTATCATCATACCAGAGTTTGGTCAAAGGAGGTTTAAATAACGACTTGCTACCACAAAAGTAAGCATAAAATGTTTCTGAACAATCTTTTTCAATAGTGCAAAATTGCAATTAGCACTTGACTTTATCAGTTCAATAGCTTCAGACTAGGTATAAGGAAGATATTTTTTACAATGAGAGTGGTGAAACACTGGCACAGGTTGCCTGGAGAGGTGATAGAAACCCCATCCCTGGAAACATTCAGGGCCAGGTTGGACGGGGCTCTGAGCAACCTGATCTGGTTGAAGATGTCCCTGCTCATTGAAGGGGGTTGGACTAGATGTTCTTCTAAAGGTCTCTCCCAACCAAAACCATTCTGTGATTCTATTTATTTTAAGACATGTTCTGACTTTCCTAAGGCTTCTAGGGCAGTATGAGTCTGTATGATGAAAGGACAAAACAGTGTGAGAAGCATGAGAGATGATAATTTATAATTCATAAACATTGTATTCATTGGCTTCTTTCCCAATGTGATTTTTAAATATTTCACTTATATGTGTGAAAAGGTGAGGTTTAAAAATAGCTATTTTTGAATATTGAAAAATGAGAAAATAATACCAGGTTGTACGTAAGTGAATGTTAAGAAAATTCCTACAGAGCCAAATAAATCTGGTTATCATGAAAGAGAAGATATCACAAAGAAATCTGCATGCCTGCGTGCAAATAATTTCTTCACCCTTCTCTCTACAAACAGGCCGTTGTCATCCCTTTATTTTTTTAATCTCATTCCTAGAAGACAAGCCTTTTTAATGTTAGGTGGAGCGTTTTCCAAGTGCTATATTTATGTATTACTCTTTAGCCTCACTCCTATCCCAAGGGATATCTTCCTCAGTGGGCAAGTCTCCAATATGAACTGTAGTAAGAGTAAGGACTGGAAGAATTCATCTGTTGAAGATTTCTCAGGATCTTAGAGAAACTGGTGCCAGTATAGTACAAGGTCCTTTTAGAAATCCACTTTAACTCATCTGGTCTCTGTATTAGCTCTGCAATTAACAATCAGTAGCTATCAAGTAAAATCACAACCATGGCCTCCTAGTAAAATAATTTCATTAGTGCCATATCCCAAAGTGTGCTTTCTTTAAACTCTTTGGCAAAGGGAAAACACCAGCATGAAATTTCTGAGCAATAACCAGTTCACAGAGGGCAGCAGCCTCCTACTGAACTTTTCTGTGCATCCAGTTACGCGTGACAGAGCTCTGCAGAGGTGTATTGATGAGATACAGGACTGATAAGGAAAGTAAACAACAGAAAGTGAGAAGTAGCTTGAAAGGTCAGCTGGGCCGTTGAATAGGTACAGATGTACTCAGCTGCTGGCACACACTCTCATACCTGGAGTGGAGCTTTCAATCTTGCTGCCACTTAAAAAACTTGTGTGTAAAGTCAGCATAAATGTTTTGCAGAGTCCTATGCAATGATAAAAGAAAAAAAAAAGAAGTGACAGGCTTCTTAAATCATGTAGCATAAAAGCATGCTATTTACATAGGTAAAGCAGAAATGTTTGCTGGTTTTCTCATTAAGCACTCTTTTTTGGCAATATAAAAGTCTGCAAAAATTTTATCTGTTCATCAAGTCTTCAATAAAACCTCCAAGATATTCTTCCAAAAAGCCTTTGGGTCAGATTTTAAGAGAATTTTAGTCTCTTATGCCTCTTAAAATATATCAGGACAAACATTTTTTTTGAGTCAATGGGTCTATTTTTTTGACTGAAATAAATCTCTGTAGGTTTTGGACATCAGTATTCCTCTTATTTACACTAAAAGTTTGTTAGACTTGTATCACTGACTTGATCACTTCATTCCAAACAGATAGCATGTTTCCTGAGTGCTTGTAGTTATAAATGCATATTTGTTACAGAGACAAGAAAACGAGAAAATAGGAAGTTAACACTTTAAAAGACCATTTAATAGAAGTGCAGGAAAGCTTGAACTGCTAAAAGTCAATTAATCTACATAGTTTGCTGAGAAATCTTTCTTAGATACTCCACTGAGGAGATACAACACAATTTCGGTAATATACTTTATGTCATGGAGTTTTCAAGCATGAGCCAACTGTAGAAAGGAATTTTAATCAATGTGTTCACTTTTTAAAGAAAACTATTGCCCATCATTAAAAACTGTGGCCTGCCAAGCTCCAGCCAAAGCTCAACTTTGCACTGAAGCTGATGGGGACTGGGCGGATCTTCGCTTCTGCTGACGCTGCTCTGAGGAATTAACTTCTGGCAAGGCGGGTGGACAGCTGGCTCTGCTGGTGGTGTAAACTTCTGCAGCACAAGTTGCCAGATCTATGCGTCAGAGAAAGGGGTTTTTAAAGGAGAGAGAGAAAACAGCAATCATAACACTATGCCAGGCAGAAATTAGTTTGGGCTGGTTTTTTCTTTTTACAAATAGATATTCTTTAGGTCACAGTGGGGAATTTTGACATTGCAAAAGGAATGGATGGATTAGTAGGCAAAATAAGAACAGCCTCTACTTGTAGCTGTAATGTGCAGAGGTTGCCAGCATATCTGTACGTACTATTGGGTCCATGAAGAAGTCTACAAGGCTTCCAAAAGCCTTTTTAACCCATGAAAAATGCCACATGTTAAAGTTAATGCTTTATGAATTGCCATCTAACACTTGGGGAAAACATAGAACATTGTAATGGTGAACTGTGCAAAATGCCTAATTTATGCCATAATGAATGTTAAATGATCAACTCGTTTGTGTTACTTCTGAAATAGGAGGGGAGGATATAGCAAGACAAAGTCCATCCCTAGGGAGCTCTGACTAACACCATTAACACCTACTGGCATGTGTAATGCTGATGAATAAACTCATTCTCCAGGGCACAGTGGAGGCAATTCATCACCGATACAGAGAAATCTTCAAGCAGCAAAGATTGCAGGAGACACTCCTGCAGAATCTTAAAAAGCATTTTGATGTCAAGATAAGTTCACGTCCAAAACAAAATCAATGTAAAACTATATGTCTGTATGCCAACATTGCTATGGCCAGCAATGGAAGGAATAGCAGAGAAGAAAGGTAGAGAGACATGCTAAGGTCAAAGCACACGCACAAATTATAGATTGTCTCTAAAATCTGAAGACCTGCTAAGATGAAAATATTTTCACAGGATAAATCATGCATCTAGCATCAGTATGTGGGTGGAGTATTTGATCGAATTATGCAGTAGTAGATATTTCACTGAAACACAGCTATGAATGTCAACATGACCATGGACAACTAAGTGCTCTCCTCTCCTTTGACATATGACTAGCAGAATATATAGGGGTTCAGAGCAGTGAGCAGTTGAATGTTATTGGAACAAATTTTCAAAAACAAATATCCAGAACAAAGAGGAAAGCGATACCATCTCTTTATCACAAGAGAAACTATCACCTGCTCCAGTGTCAAATTGCCAGTGTGGTGTAAGAAAACTTTATGTAAGAGAGGAAAATGAATAAAGGACCTTTTGAAACCCCAAACCATCTAAAATGCTCCTGACATTAGATGTTGCTAAACCACTGAAAACAGGATGACATGTTTAAACTAGGCAGTCTAATTTTGAGTCTAATCTTGAGCAAACAGAGAAAGATGTCTCCAGAGGGCACTTTCTCCCATCCTAAACTAAGAGTTTTAAAGGGCGGTGAATCACCAGTTGGGAAGTGCCTGACTCTTCTCATCCAAAAGCATGGAGGCATATCCTTGAGCTGCTGTCTAATATTTAAACAGGCAAAATTGATTAGGATTAATCCTTGGAGACCACTTGTGACAAGCCCGGTTTGCGTGCCTTGTTCACTACAATTTAGAAACTGAGTTACAGCGAAGTTGTTTCCTTTTGCTGAAGCTGGCTGCCTCCTTTACTGTGTATTCACATCAGTATTCATTGGGAAAAGCTCACCTTTTCCTGCAGCCAGAGATGGGTTTCAGCTGACAGCTAACTCCTGGTTTGATATTGTACTTCTAGCAGTGAAATCTTGGTAACTAAAGGATTAAATCTGAAAAAGAGCGAGGTCTACATGTGTGCACTGGAAAGAAGGTGGAAGAGGAGACAAAATACAGAGGCAGAGTTCCTTTGGAGTACTGAATGTGCTGGGAAGCTCTGCTGTGATAGTCTGCGTGCCAACAGCTGTAGCGAAAGTGCACAAGTACCCTTACAGTGTGCCAGGCTTCTCCCCCATTCCAATATAGGCAGATACAAGAGACCTTCCCCTTCCCACTCATATTTTCTAAAACCTGGATGGTTATTGACACACACTGAACTGCATTTTGGAGCCAGTGTGAGTCACTGAGCCAGGGTTTATTACTCACTGCTGAGCAATAGCTAAGGAATTAGGAGCTCTGGGGCTTACGTGTTGGTGGTCACTATATGCACAATGTTAAATATGTCAGGTTTGCCTGGGAACCCTCCGAGTCATCCCTCTTTTTCTTTTATTTATTTATTTAGTTTTCAGCAGGGTTCAGGGACAGGGTGTTCCTGCTTTCTGGGTCATTTTGTTACCCTTGGGTGAAAAAGCAGACAAACTGTGCAAGAAAACGGATTTTATTCATTGTGGGAAAGTGAGTGTATACAGGGGAAAAAATGTGTTCCACATTCTCTCCACATGATGAATTTAAGATTCATGTGGAGATAAACCAAAAATACCCATGAAAGGCCTTTGGTTTTTGCATTTAATTTCCACAGGAGATTCCCAGAGTTGTTTGTTTGAAATAAACAACATAAAAGGAGACCCTCTGCCCACTCTCTGATGTGAAATAATTAATGTCTGGATCAGCATTTCCACTCTTAATTCTGCTTTTCATATGGTTTGTTTTAAAAATTTGCTCCAGACATAAACTTAACTTGTAATAATACTTTGCATTTAGAAAAGTCTTTCATCTGAGCAGCACAAAGTGCTTTGAAAATATCAGTCAATTAAGATTCACATCATGAGAGATACAGGCTTTTTTTCAAATAGAAACTGAGGCATTCGGAGTCAAACATCCTGGTGACATTTTTCCTAGAGGTATGACAGAATGTCAGAAACCCAGATTTCTGTTCATTAATTCTGATAATCATTTGAACCCATTACTATTTTAATGTCCTACTTAAAGACAGCTTTTTTATTTTTCATACTGTGAAGAAATTTGAAACAATTATTTAACTAGAGTTTTTCTGTGTAGCTAGATGCAGTTTTATGATATGAGATAATAATAAATAATAGATAATAATAAAGGTCTTGTGGTGTGTATGATCATCCTGAATTATTGTAACAGACCTCATTAATGAAACAGTGGGAGTCACTCACTGCTGATCTGCAGCCATCTTACAGGTGTCAAGCATCGAATATTAACAGCACATTACATCTGCACTGCAGCAGAGTTTAAAACAGATAATGCAGTTGAGAGAAGGAACTGTAAATTGTACCTACCTGGGGCAGAATTGGCCCTTGGTCTCATGATTATTGAGAGTCAGGATGGGGTTTAGTCTGGGTAATTTGGCAACTAACTTACACCCTAAATTTCCAAAGCCTAGTACAGTTCTTGTCCATTATAGATCAGGTTTCCGGCAGTGGAGAGCTAGGTGATGTTGAAGGCTTCCAGTGGGAAAGCCTGTCTAAGTTTAGGTACCCAATTTAGGTGCATCTGGAAGTTTCCAAAGGCACTTACCTCTTTCCATTGACCATGCAGACCCTGTGGGTTCTGACTTTTAAAAGATTGCTTCTTAGATGGGTACAATTCAGGGTACTGCTTAGGTGCTTCTGTTAGACAGATTGGATACATGCCTCTTTCTGATGTTCTGCAAAATTTGCAGTGGAGTCTAAAACTCCCAAGTGTTCCCATCTTGCTGCAGCATTTAGGGCTTGCTTGAGGATTTCTCACCCCACTATTTGGAGCTGGCCTCCTCCATGAGAACACGCAAGTTCACAACACAATACAACCAAACCACAGGTGAAAATCTTATTTTTACAGGACAAATAAATGTGAAAGTCTCAATATTTTTTGTTCTTGCTCATTCTGCTCATGTAAGACAGCTGCTAGGATGCTTTGCACTGTGGCAGGGAAGACTTCTCTGTGTGGTGGGACATTCAGCCAAAGCCTGAGGGTGCTCTGTGTATTATAAGAACAACCTATAAAGGATGAAGTCAGAAATGATCCCTGTCCCCTTCGAGCCTTGCCACTTGATTTATGGAAGATTGCAAAAGGTGGTTGTAACAAGCAATCAGAAGGAACTGAGAAAGGAAAAGAGATTTTATAGGAAACCACAGGATTACATAGCTCTAATGAATGCACAATCAAGCAGTTTCAAGTAATTGTGAAAGAGTAAATTATATGAAGGAGGCATAAAATCAGTGGAAGAGAGATGAGATGCCTCTCCTGACCATCTGTCCAGCTGCAAGCAGTTGGCATTTCCCTGTAAGCATCATGGCACAGCATGGCACAGAAAGTAGCGGCAGGTGTACGAAAAGCTAACAGACATGTTGGAAGAGCTGAAGCTGAGCTATTAAGATCCTAATCATCTCTTGAGTCCAGAATTCACAAAATTAAGCCAATGTGGACAGCAGTGCTCTGGTATCCTGCTTGATTTGTGACATTCAGTTTGCCACCAATATCCCATTTTAGAACAAAACAATTCAATATCTTAGTTGAGAAACAAGAGCCCTGGAAAGAAGGCCATGGTAGGTTCCATTTGTAGTACTGTGGCGAGAAACATGGAGGGAGTGGGTTAAGTCCTCATTAACCTTGTTCATCTCTATTTCTCTGTCTGTACGTAATTTTTCCAGCAATTACAATGACTGATCAAATTTCAGTAGTCAAGGATCACTGTATCTGCTCCTCTCATGGTCTGATCTCCAATGCAGAGATTAACCACCTGTGCTTTCCACTTAATGACATAACTAAGACCAAAGAGTATTGGTTTGCCTCCAAACAAATGAATTTAAACTTCTCTTTACATTCTGTTCAGGTCCCCCAAAGACTGCAATGTCAAGGTTTGCATATAAGCCAGTTCCCTGACCTTTAACAGGAGAAAATGTGTTTCAGCTTTAACTCTGGAGAGGCAAGAGCAAGGAATGTATGTGACTGCTAATAAGCTAAAAAAAAGATTGCAGAGTCATGCATTACTCTAATGACTCTGAGGGGGAGTGACAGTCCTGCTCTACAGTATATCGATCACCAGAACAGCTGCCAAAAAACCCGCAGCAGTGAAATATTAGATATACATTGAACTTGGCCCTTTTTCCCAGCGTCTCTTTCCAGGATTTGTAATTGAGCAACTTGGGACATGAAATGGTTCTATTTGCATCAGGTATATATTCCTCCCAAGAAGCCCTCTGTAACTATGGTGTCAAAACACTTCCCATCTGCAACCTGGTAATTCTTGCTCCAGTCTCCTGTGATTCCCATCTTTCATCAGGGGACCTGCACCATAACTAAACAGTAACTTTTTTAGGATCACAGGGGAAGCCTGTGTCAAAACAGAGGAGTTTAACCTGTCCAGCCTAGTTCCCTAAGACCAAGGCCATCTTTCCCATTTGGATTTTCAATAGGTTCTTGGGTGTAATCATCTTTTCGGTTGACCTGTTACAATGCTGAGTGCCATAGGTCTTCTGATTGCAAGTGCAGTAGATACAAATAGAAATAATCCTTGTGGCACTGTACCAGAAGTTGGGGAAGCTGTACACAGTAACAAGAGGTGACTCTAAACTGATGTATAGCACATAAAGTGATGGCAGCAAATGGACTAATGTTGGGGTCGTAGCAAGAAGGAACATCCCTGCTGCATACAGAGTTTAGACTTCAGTTTGTGTGGAAGCTTGTGATGTTGCATCTTCCTTTTTTTGTTTGGATTAATCTAGGATCATTGTTGGTGGTATAAAATCCTTTTAACAGATTACTTACGGCATGGCTTAAGGGCAGCACATTCAGTCCCTGTCATTAAATAGCGCTGCCTTTAATCCCCAGAGGTCAGTGATGTTTTCTGTATTTTACAATGTGGCAAATGCATTTGGCAATGTTAAGCTACAGGTTATGAGAAAGCATTTTTTACAGGCACACATGCAAATATATAAAGCTGTTATGAGCAAGGTCAGAATGATTCACAATGCATATTTTGGCTCAGTATGAAGATCATCGGCAAAACCTACATACAGAAAATTACAGGCAAGACTAATAAAAACTTTAATGAACATTGACCAGTGGGAATAGTTTATTATGATTTGGTTTAATAGTCTTTTCAGCTACTCTTTCCTCATGCCAATAAATACCATCCATTACCTGCCCATGAATGTTTTTTTTAGCTTGCCATGAATCACACCTCAGAAAAGACGCTACACGGGAAGTGTGTTTGTGTAGACACTCAGTGAGTTGGAAGGACCAAAGCCAGATCTGGTATTTTATGTCCACACCCAGAACAATTACACTGGAGTCACTTCTCTGTGTCAAAAGTTAATTTCAAAACACAGTCTTGTTTATAATGAACTATTCCTTTGTAAGGCAATGCCAGAAGCTTAGATGCTTTTGGATTGGTTTACCTATTATTTGAGGTTATTTTGTTTTTTTCTGATAAAAGTACTGCTTGAATATTTGAGATTTATGCTGGGGAGCACAATAACAGGATACAGTCACATCAATGACTGACTGGGAGGTTTGCTAGCAGTGAACTTCTAACACTTCAGCTATTTTGTGGTAACAGCCCTCTGCGTGCTTTATCCCCCGCCGCCGGAGAACAAGCTCCCTGGGATCAGGCCGTGTTTCCCATGGAGTGTGCTCCAGCAGTTACCAGGATGTGAGCGATGCTCTGCAAACCCACAGCCCAACTCACCCCTCAACATGTTCACGGGCCTAAGCCCAAGACATTTACAGCTGTGACATACAATAACAGGGACTCTTTATTTATCAGATAGAGAATGCTTTCGTCATGCAAAAGATTTTTGATGTTGACAGAGGGTGGGAGCAACAGCTTCACCAGCGAGTGGATTTTGAGACAAGCTTTGAAGGAAGAAAAGGGAGGATTCTTGGATTGTAGAAAGCCTGAAGTGCTAGGGTTATTTTTCTCTAAATAACAAGCAAAGCTGTGACCACAGGGTCTGCCCATCCTGAGTCCCTGGGATAGTGGAGGGACGATGACTGATTATAAACAGCTGAAATATTGCTTTAAATCTCCATTAGTTAATCATGTAGCAAATCCACTGTCTTCATAGCTTCCTTTAACAGGAAATTTTCCTTCTGCTGTCTGAATGCTGAAGACAATTTTTTTTTTTATCATTAGATGTCAAAAACTTATTTTGAAATGAATTTGTTGGATTGCCCTGAGTGATGCTGCACCAACCAAATTAACCTGTGAATGCAAAGAGCCACCACAAAGCATTAAACAAATCACTCCATCTATAGGAAACAGTTTGTAGTGCGTAAGCATCCCCCTGGGCACGATCACATCTGTGTTCCCAGTGCCAGGTATCCAACTTGGCAAAACACGAACATTCAGATTCTGCAAAAAAAACAAACCTGCGACTGCAGCAGGAGGGTGCCACAGGCTCTCTCCCATGACCAGCTTTATCATTCCTCCAAAGCCGGAGCTGGAAAGCAGCCTTTGAAGAGGTGCCAACAAGGAGAATTGTCCTAACCATCCTAAAGGGCAAGTCTGCATCTCTGATATGGATCTGATATGGATATCTCTGATACAGATCTGTGTATGGATCCTATCAGTATTAATGCACAGATAAGAGAGTGTACAGGACACCTAGGAGGATGTGTGCTGAAAACCCCAACAATCCAAAACCCTCATCTGCAGGATAAGGAGACAGGAACACACATGAAATAGGTGTTAATCGTGGTGTTCTTACTCTGCACAACACTGATTCATTCCTTCCATTTTGACAGGCTATATCCGCAAAAACAACACTGGATGGTGGCTGCGTGTTGCCTGCAATCCTGGCAGAGATACAGCAAGATAGATCACACCTCTTTTTATAGATGTAAAAAGGCCAATGGTGAGACACAGTCAAGATGGAAGAAGCATTTTTGTTTACTCCACAAAGATGTTTGAGAAGTAGGTACATACTGTCCTGTCCTCTCCACCCCTTTGTCTGGGTTACTTTGTCACTGGGACAGGTTCTTATCTCACCTACCTGGAGATAAAAACGTGGGGTTGGTGTAGGTAGCCTGGCCTTGCATCTGTGAGCGCAGCTTGCACTGTGCTTGCTTTGCTTCTGAATGTGTTAGATGAGTGTGTGTCATCTGGGAGAGCCGGAGGATTTCTTTGAGACTCTGACACAAAATTCGTAAGGGAATAATTCCTTAAAGCAGAGCCACATCCACTTAATGGAGCTCTATATAGAGTGGGGAGGAGTGCTGGGAAGGTTTAGAAGTGCAGTGTATCAGGAGCAGTAACTGAAGGATGTGACTACAAGCAGAAGGAGGAAGAAAGGTCCCAAGCAACTTGAAAGAGTGAACTTCAGCAACCGAAAGGTCTTCCTGCTGTCCTGTTTTGAGGATAACCTAGCTCAAATGCCTGAGATAGAACTGGCACTTAAGCTTGGTGCTGTAAAAATATGCTGCAAGGTCCTCTGAAAGCTTATGAGGTATAAAGTGAGAGAGGCAGCGTGTGGAAAAAGGATGCTGTTCCTTTCTGTTACACAGTGATTCGCTCACGACCCCGTAGGAAGCTGTGGCAGACCTGGACCTTGGACCTGGGTCTCTGGAGCCCCAGCACCTCTCTAACCCTCAGCCAACCTTGTTTGCTGATTGCAGATGATGTGCTTTTCTCATTAACTGGACAAAGCCTGAATGCCACACTTGTCTGAAAGGCAGGTATGCTAAACTGGTATTATCTCCCACAGTTATACAAAAGGAAGCACAAACGTCTCTCATATAAGTCCACAGTATTATGAACATTTATAAGAAAATAGAACTAACCCAAAAACTTGAACACGTTCAGTCTCAACTCCCTCTGCAGTGTGCTGCAGTGTGCTTGCCTTTACCCGCAGGGAGGGGATGAGAGAACAAATACCAAATGCCAGATGTTGCATACATTGCATAATGTATTACTGGAAAATAGTATAGGGATGAATGAACAGACTAATGGTGAATAATACAAAATAAATAATAATAAAATGCACAAATACAAAACAGAACAAACAGTTCTCATGCAAGAAGCACTACTAGGCTGAGAAACTGTAACGTATAGGAACCAGAGGAAACTCCATCCCTTGTCAGAGTTTCAGCTAGACTGGACAGAACACTAATATACATCCATCAGGAATACTCCTAGGAGACTGATGAATCATATTATCTGGATCACTTTCCCATCTCTAGATAAATATCAGATTATAGAAAATTCTGTTATAGTACATTCAATTCACATACAAATGGGCTGATTTTTGACTTGGTAAGATAATTTGTCAAAAGCAGACTTCTGTATTTATTCCCTTGAAGGTTTTTCTAATGTTAGTTAAGAATTAAGAAAATATTCTTTTTATCTCACTGAAGAAAAAGATCTTTACTCTAATAGTGATTGCTTCACTGATTCCAGACACTGGAACTCATTGTAAAACAGGCCTATGATTAATCTCTTGGTGTATAGCTACACACATTTGCCTAGGCCACCAAATCCTACCAGGTGGAACCTGAACTCTGAGTCACACAGTCTCATGATATCAACAGCTATCAGTGACTATCTTTTAGTTCAGTGTCTGCTTTCTCTGGGGTAAAGCTCTGAGCCACAGGTTTGTTCACATGGTGAAATTTTAAGTAACTATAGCTTGAAGGCAACATCTGTTCCAAGAAGTGAACTTCCAAGAGACTTCAGGATAAAGGAACCAGCAGGTACTGAGATTGAATTTTTACAGATGGTTTCCTGGGTTAGTATGCCACTTATAAAATACGGAGCAAGGTCCACTGCATGCTTTAAACCCTAAAATGTGATTTACACAGAGGCAAACAGCTTAGTGCAGCATAGGCTATCTTTTGGCTGGACTACTGAAAGTCATCAGTTATTTTCCTTGCCTCTACTTTGCTCCATGCCTTGCTCCTTCCTACTGTTTCCTGGCTCCACCATGACTATCTGAATGCACCATGACACAGCAAGCACACTGAGTCTGAGCCTATTTCCTAGAGAAATGCTTGTGATACCTATTGAGAAAGGGTACAGCAACCAGAGGATGGTGACAGATGGCAGGAGGAAGGCATGGAGAGGGAAAGGAGAAAGGTAGAGGTACAGAAAGAAAATTTCTATACATTGCCCTGATTAATCCAATAGAAACACCTAAAAGAAGAGTAGGGCATGGAAAGTTCTGATACAGAGACGCAGTGTAAAAGAGTGCACAAAGACCAATCAATTGAGATTCAACTGAATCAAGTAGCTTCATCCTAATGCTAGGGAAAGAGCAGGGAAAAGGAAGGCTAGATGAAGATAATGGTATTATTATGGCCATACTTGTACAGAGGCCAAAGCCTATGGCTTCATGCAGAACAGAACTGAGGCTTTGAGCTTTGGTCTTCAGGGGGGAACATGAGGGCTGCCACTCCAGGCATCCAACTGAGAGAGCAGGAATGCAACAAATAGGCTGTGTTACTACAGCTTAATGAATCACTGCCCGTCAGGTGAGCTGCCATACACACCAACATAAAACAACTTCACCTGTCATATCTGCAAGACAAAATGTGTTAACTGACCCTAACACAAAGGTGGATCCCTTCCAAGGCACTATGAGAGGAGTTTCAGCAAATGCATGTGGATTAGCTCTTTAGACAGGCTTAAAACAAACCTGAGGTGCATCTTAGAGGACAGAAGGCAAAGTAACAGTAAATATATTGCTTTTATTCAGATAGTCATATTAATCACCACGGTTTTGTTTTTGCCACTGGTAGTCTACAGTCAGTTATCTCCCCATATATCCCATCGACTTTCCTTATAACACACACTGAGCAACTTCCCAAAGTAATTTTTCCTTCCTTGTTCAGACCCTGTATTAATAAGAAATATGAATATTATAAAACTGTCCTGGGAACAAGAGAGAGGACTGAGTTTTATACCTATAGCTACATTCTTTGTTTAATCCAAGTTCAGATCACAGGGTATCCCTTGTGTATTGTAAAACATGCCTTGTAAATAAATCATAAACCCCTTAAGTGGAGGAGGAGTTAGAGATTGCAAACCTTTCCCTTTATGGTCTGTGCTCTAAGTAGTTTAGAAACCTCCTCTTTTTTTTTTTTTTTTTTTTTTTTTTTTTTTTTCGCTCCAGGCAGATATTTGAGTTCAGCTAAGCCATTCCAGCAGATGTTTCCTAACATTCATGTACCATGTGTGATACCCTCCATGCCAGCATAGCCAAGCAAGCAGCCATTGGCACTGCTGGTGTACCGCATGATCACTCACCCACTCTGTTAGAAAGGGACAAGTAAAAGTGTGTGGGACCCTACTGAGCCAGGAATATCCTTTATGATGTTATCTTTATATTACCTGTGACTGTATGAGGTTGTCCAATATATACCCCTTGTTTTTTTTAGCTAGTGAGGGAAATTTTGACCATGAGCACAGAAGGTTTCAACCCTTTGCAATGCTCTCTTAGAAAAACTATTAGACTCAGAAGCCCACCCTGGTTTAAGCAAACTACCTTATGATAATTTTCTGCTGTATTTCCCCATTGCTCTAGAATTTGAGAATCATAGAGCCTGTTTTCAATGCCAGGTGAAATTTTTCAGAGGTCAGATTTTTTATAAAACCATTTCAAGACCAAGTCTTTCCCATAAATAGCAGCCAAGTGTCACTAGGCCTTCTTTTAACATCTTCATTCAGATTATGATGCACAAGTACTTAAAAAAATAACCATTGCATTGTCCTTGAATTTAGGGAAGCATCAAAGATGCAGGATACCCAGTTGCCCAGTACTCATCCTTCTCATGGCTGATTTGAGCCTCATGTTTGCATAGCATCATCTGGCATGAAAAAGGCTCTATCATTCTGTTTTCTCTTTATAGGAAGTTTAATCCTTACCTACTCAAAAACCAGTGGGTCTCAGTTCAAACTGGGCTGTTGGATACAAAAGTAAATGTGGCCAAATCCAAAAGAAGACATGTAAACTTTACACACACAAACACACAGAGAGATATTTGGCATATGTACACGTAAATAGTGTATCTGAGGCATATGTATACTTAAATAGTGGTTTTGTGTGCCCTGAATACTGTACCCTTGAATGAACTTTCCCTCAGAGCAAAAGGGTAGCTTTTTTTATTTGTACTCATATTTTTTTCCCATAAAAATATTGTAATGATTTAAGTCCCATAAGCCCAAGAGCTCCAGATGCATATTTTAGTTGTTTGTCATAAGAAATATCCAACACAAAAAATGACCATCCTTTTAGCCAGAATGAGTTTCCACAATGCTTAATGTTAAGGGGAAGTAGAAGAGTTTTTAGCTATAGTGAAATACATCCTTGTAAAATTGTCATTTGTAAAACTTTAAAACCAGTGGTAAATTAAGATATTTGCCATCTGAGATGCTTTAAAAGGAACTAGGTCTCTAGAAGGTGAACTCCAGTTCCTATCAAAGGCAGCAAAAATCTTTCAATTTATTTCAGTTATGCTTAGGCTTTACACAGAGATACAGCTTTTAGCTTTTTCACTCTTGACTTTCTGGACTCTTGAATTATTATCATCCTACCTATAACTTTCGGGAAGAAGTATGTGCCTACCATACATTAACCAAACTCTCCTGCAAGAGTAAGTTAATAAAACAGTCAGACAAGTTTTTCCTAAGTTGTCCTAATAAATTAATGAAAATAAGCACTGATTTTTCCAGAGGGCCACACATGGCATTGTTCACCTGCCTGTGATGTTGCTAGATCAAGACAAGACATGGACCTACCTGTCCAACTTCCTATTTTTCCTTCTGGAAGCATCTAGCTACTTTGTCAGGTCCTGGACATGAGTGCAACAGAGGAACCCAATCAAATTGCATGTATATGTGGAAATATATGCACATACTTCAGAACAAACTGGAACTGCACTGATTTGAGGAGTCAAAATTCACTGTTATCTCCCTAGGAATAGGATTTGGATGAATCTCTTATGTCCCTTTCTTACAAACATACCTATCTCTACCTCTCTGTGGAGAGTGCTTGCAGAACGATCTGCCAGAGGGAGCAGACTGTTTCAAGTCAGATGTGGTTAACAGGACATCTACTTCTCATCTCTATATAAGATAGTGTCATCAGTTATCCGACTCTTTTTCAACCTGCTTATCTTTCCCTCTTTGTTAATGATTTTCCCATAAGCAACACTGGAATTTCTTCCGGAATTACTTGGGTGATGCTCACTTAATTGCCTGTTGTCCTTTTCACCTTGGGATGAACTCAGATATGAAGAAGGATTTACCTAAAAGGGAAAGTTCTTGCAGTCTTTAGTTAAATACTTACTTATGCCTTTTTTGGTTTGTGTTGTCCCTGTTATTCCCATGTCCTTTGAGACATCAGTATCAATTCCCACTGACTCTATAGACACTTCTCTCCTCAAGCAGGGTTACTCAATACTGTTTTGGATGCATTTTCTACTCCTTAACTTGACTGCAAATATTTTTATGTTTGTGTTACAAAAGCCAACAGAGACCTTGTGGAAAATTTCCTCCTGTTCTTAGAAAAGCATGTGCAAGAGTGGTTAGGATGCAGACATTTCAAACTGGGTTCAGACTGGACTGCAGGATCAGGCTGGGAGTATTAACCTATATAATTCAGAGTGATTAATAATTACTGAATGAAGGAACTAGGTTACCCTTCCCTCATCAAAGTACATTTACTGAATTTCAGTAAATGAATGCCAGTGCTGAGGTACCTTGAAACCTCTTGGCTTTTCATAAGAGGAAGCAACAGAAAAGGAAGGAAAACTAGGGCAACGCCATGGTCCTGAAATACAAGAAAATTGAAATCAGATTCAAGATAATGTATGGATATGGCTCAGCGCTGAAGAAGCTACCTGTCATGCTCTCTAACAGCATGTTATTTACCTACAGTGCCCGTTTTCTGAACAGGGAGCATTTTTGAGACTGTGGGAAGTAAAAAGGTAATATGCTAAATGGGGAATTTCCACAGACTTGTGGTTAGGGGACTCCCTTGACACCCACAATGTCTCTACTCAAAGACCTTCTCACAGGAGGGACTTGCGTTCCAGCTGCTGTTACCTTTGGTGAATGCTCCAAGTACCACTTTATTTGTTATTATGAAACTGGTCTTTCTTCAGCTCTTAACTTCTCGCATTATATTAATTAAATAAATATTTTTAAGGTCAGACAGAATTGTTTGAGCCAGATTTGAGTATAATAGGTTGTACAAAATGGGAATAGTTACAAAAGGCCAGAGTGACTGAAGGCAGCCCCTGGTGAGGAGGACACCACTCACCCAGAATGTGGATGAATTCAGACAGAGAAAGGGTTTAAACAGGAGCTTCCCTCCTGCCCCAGCAGAGTGATGTTGTTACACGTAAGGGGCAGCATATGAAACAGGCAGTTCCCAGATGTCCCGTCCTGGCTGATTTTTGAACCGGACCAAGCAGGTGATATGCTCTGAGCCCTGGGAAGAAGAGAGGAATGCCCATCCTGAGGGTCCCACCAGAACTTCATCTTTAATAAAGACATCTAGCAATGAGGCTTTATTCATACACCAAAATATTTCTTGTTAAGCATTAATGAGGACTTTTCCTCTAGTGTTATAGCAACAGCTGACATGGCTCCAAAACTGCCAGTCACACTCCACTATTGGGCTTCTGTACCTAAATAATTATTTCAGTGTTTGAAATCCATTATGAACATAGACTTTAATGTCTGCAGTGCAGAAAACCATTTCTTGTATACTCCTATCTTGTACATGTAGCTGAACAGAGAAGCTTTTATGTGTTTCCCTCTCTTTCCCAACAAGGATCCCTCTATTCATTTGGAGCTAGACACTCAGGATCTCCACATGAGCTGGAATTCAGTAGGAACTGATGGTTCAGTCAGCTTTCTGCTGGAGTCTTCACCTCCCCCAAATGATTTAGCATTACCAGAATTGGTTATGGTGGAAGGTAGCACCCATGCTTTCTGGAATGCAATGTGTATCATTTCTGCTTGTCCCTTGTTTAGAACCGACATTTATATCACAAATATACAATACAAAACAAAACAGAAATATTATAAAATCGTCTCTAAGATGTTTATGAAACTCCTCTGTGTATTAACATTTCTAGCAAACTCAGCCATGCATGTTTTTATCTCAGTATTTGACTTTATAAATCATAGTGATGCTGGTTTGCCTTTTTGCCTTTTACTGACTGACCAATCAATCCACTGACCCTTACGTATCCTTCTGCCCAGTCTGTACCCACAGATTTCTATGTTCAGTGACCTTTAGCATCTGAAACAAGAGGGCATAAAGAGTGCTGGTAGGAATCAGCATCCTCAAGTCAATCCTTTCCAGCATCCAAGATCTCTACACAAGTGGCACACAGGAGCAAAGAAATATTCTTTACCTCTGTGAGAATATCTGTGTACTGTCAATCTGAAGACCTATTTAGGGTGGTGGCTGGCCTAGGCAATCCAAACCCTCCCATCTGCTTACTCATGTAAGAGCACCTCATGTTATAGAAGGTATTTGTGTTTACCTTGAAGATAAATGATCAGATTCAAGCCAAGCTGTCTTGAACAAGCCTTGAGCATGCCCACAGGCATGGAAAGGTATTTGGGAGGGACAGTGCTAAGCCTTCTTTGTGCACGTTTAATCTTAGGTTGCTGATAAAGTTCGGGAAGTGTGGCAAAAACCTCATAACACAGTCTGTGCTTTGACACAGCACCAAGCCCTTTGTGGAAATGTTTTTTTCCCCTGAAGGGGATCAGACTACTAGCTACATATTATGGGCTTTCTTCAAAAGGTACCCAGTGATGTTTTTCACAGTTTGCTTAATTGTCCATGGAGCTTGTTATTAAAAAGTTCCACTGGCTACATCTGTACTACTAAACGCAAGAGACCAGTGACTGGCATGAAGCCAAAGGGCATGTTAAGATTCATATTCACATGACTAAACTCTTTTCCCCCTTAAAACAGGGTGGCCACACCCAGCCTGCCTGTTGGGAATGGTCCCAAGAATGTGCCCTGCTCCACACTGTGCTCAGGTATTGTCTGCTGGCTGATGCTATTCCATGTCAAGGGACCATGAAACATTATAGACAAGAATGTGCCACTGTGAGAGCTAGCGTCATGGCCCTGTTTAATTTACTAGTCTAGACATAGCCATTAACGTTGACAGTTTAGCAGGGTTTTTGAAAGGGCCAATGCATTTATATGGCTAGTAAGAATATCCAGAGGAACAGGAAAAATAGTTCAAAAGCAAAAAACAAGACTAGATCAGGTGTTTTGGCAGTGATAAAGTATTCAGTGATAAAGTCCTCTGGGAACAGAATACACAGAACTGATTGTTGCAGGGTTTCTGGTATCCTCCCCAGCAACATCTGGTGCTGCAGGTCCTTGGGAAGAAGATGCTGGCCATGATGACCCTCTGCCCACTCTGCTATGGCAGTCCTGGTGCTAACTGCCATGCAATGTTACACTTTTGATAAAAGGTTTGTAAAGACTGTGAGAATGCCTCTCAGGACCTCTGATTTTCTTGACAAGATCCCTGATCTGAATAGGGTAAAGCTTGGAGCTGGAAGCTGACAGCTGAATTTTGCCCAGTGCTGCATCCAGATTAGCAGGTCTGAGTGCTGAATGAAGCTGTACTGCCTCATACCTGGGCTGGTAAATTGGCACAAATGTGGATTTGGTTTGTTAGGCAGTTTTACTGCATGGTGTCTTTATACTTGTGGGAAACATACTGCTAAATTGTATCTGTCATGATTTTGGGACTGAATTCTTCAACTGATCCCCAGATTAAGCTGCGTCTTATGTTTTCTTATTCACATCTAAGTAAACAAAGATATTTAGTCTCTCCCAAGTACACAAACCATGGCTTGCCTCCTGGGTCCCTTCTCTGACATCCAGTATGCAACTCAGGGTCTTGTTTCAAACATGCCTGTGGTGTGATGAGTTGGAGAGTTTTAACAACTTCCTCTCGAGCTTCCTTTTGTGGAAGTCCATGAGAAGCAGCAGCCAAAGAAGAAACGACTGAAGCAGCTGTGTAGAAATGGCACCATGGGCAGACCCAGCCAGCAGAGGCACCTATTCTTATAGCAGGCAACCAGGGTGACTGCCCTGGCTGGAAATATCAATAGATTATGGGAAGTTCAGGATAGCCACAAACAACATCTGCACCCTCTTTCTTGAGAGCAGAAACTAAGATACAAACATAGCCATTATATGAAAAAATACAGTGATGCCTGAGTGAATAACCAGTCTTAACAACCTATGTGGAGTCCCACATGGAATTTGTAGCCAGATCCCAGGGGATCACATGCATAGGCCTGTTTGCATAGTTAGGCTCCCAGCTTGTGTTCAGACACAATGTCTCAGTGTGGGAAGGAAGACACAGATTGGGAAATCCCTGTTGGAGACCTTGAGCCAAAATGACTCACATCACACCATTTCCTTCAGATGAGTGGCACCACCTTTGATCGGTGGTAATTGGTCTGCAGATATTTTATGTGCAGTGTCCATTTACATCAAAGAAATATTATAATGGCAAAATATATCTGTATTCCCCTTTGATTACAAAGTCAGGTTGCAGGTATGAAGTGAAGTGAAGTGAATCCTATATCTTATGCTGAGTCCAAATTCCCACCAAAAAAGGTCTGTGGAAATACAAAATCAAACCCAGGCAAAATCCAAATACAGTTTGTCCCTGTTCTTTCTTGTGGATGATATTCAATCCATTACCAAGGCTTAGCACAAAGCCTAACCAGCACTTAAGCTCCTCAGCAGGATGTTTAAGTGGTGTCTAGGCTTTGTGCTGGGTCTCTGCACTAGTGTGAATTTTTACCAGTGAGAAGAAGGGTAGCTTTGTCCATATTGAAAAGTATGCAGCCAACCTTCTCTGTAGTATGTCTCAATATATTTTTGATTTAAGCCTTTGCCTTGAGGGAATGGTGGTTGCCCTAAAGGAATAAAAGGTGACAGTCAGAGGCATGTGCCTTTTAGTACCCATGCAATCCAAACAGTTGCATTCAAATAAAATCAAAGCACTTCAAGAGCCAAATCTAGAGCAGTTTTTTTCTTAATTGGCATGTAAAGTTTTAGTTCCTTTTGTTAGTATTTTAAGGCAAGTTAAAAGCAGCATTTTAAATACTGAGGATTAAGCACAGTAGGCTCAGACATGTGAATACTTCCACAGCTCTTATTTCATATGATCTATCTGAGCTCTGACTAATGGTAACCACAAGCGTTTGAAGATAGCACCTAATCCTTAGAAGCTGCAATAGCTGTATTAAGTATGGTTCATCATAGTAATATTAATCTATATAAATAGATGTCCACTTACAATGCTAAAGGTACCTTCACTTTGGACTGTATACACAGATTCCCCTTCATTTCTATTCTGCCACCACAATCATCTGCTTTTTGGATGCTAGGACATCAGCTGCTGGCCATGTTGCCTTTGCATAGTGGGTTTCTAGTGAAAGACTCAAGGATTTGGGCTGTAAAATGGCTGTCGTAAAAAGAGGGGCTGAAAAGCTCTGAAAAAATTTCAAGTGGAATTTTAAAACAAAGTTTTGGTTCAGTGGCTTGGTAAATATTCCAGGAACTACCCTTCTCTCTGTGATGCTAGAGGGGCAATCCTCCCTTATTTTCCCTGTCTCCCGTGGAGGTGGGTATATCTGGTTCTCGTTAGAGAGTGGTTAAAGATTATAGTGGTGGGGCACTGTGGTCTCCTGGTTCAGGCAGGGGTCTGTGACTCAGACATCCTGACCTGCATTCCCAGGTTTGTCACACTGACTCACGGTCAGACTACAGACAAGGCCCAGGTGCTCAGATGCCTTCTACCTGTATATTTGGTATACACAGTGCTCTCCAGCTGTGCACTGGGAGGTGCGTTGGTGAGAAGCACTAAGAATGCAAAGATTCTGGCATAAGGGTGATGAGGGAGAAGTATTTTACTGAGAAGACCTATGGATGTCATGATCAGGAAGGGGATGGTGGAAATAACAGTCAGCAGCTGGCAACACTGGGCAGAAGAGCATGGTGACGACCGGTAATAGCTGAGGACATGATCCCTTGATTGGCTCTGGAAGGTCCCAAGTACAGGGCTGTGAGCACACCATGAGCTTAATTACTAAGCCTAAATACATAAATAAACAGCTCATTTCCAAGTGCACTGAGCACTAAAATGAGGTTCTCTTGAGTTCCTTTGTAGTATAGCTTACATAGACTTACCTTGTCAACTTGGATGTTGGGCCATCCCTCCTTTCTCATGAGTAGGATCATCACATATAGGATGGAAAGAGTTAACCCTATCCGTCACATAGCCATGTTGTCCTAGCACATCTCAGCTAACTTCAGGCACTTATCTCATACATCTAAGGCCATGCCTCCACTAATAATTTAAACAAGCCAAGGAATATTACAGGGCAGGGGACTTAACTGCTGCAATGCTGTCAGAAGGGTCCCTGACATTGGTGTAGAGGAGGGTACTAGCCCTGTTCCAACAGGCCCTGGTCATGACCTGGCAACCCACCAGGTTGGGACCACTCCTGGTTGGTGGTCCCTACAGAGACACCTTGATGAGGAGAGCAGGAAATTTTACTTGCCTGCATAGAGGCTGTATGGTGCCATCTGGCCTCAGGGCTAGAGCTTGGACACATTTAAATTAGTAATACAGACCAAGTCTAAGATCTGGAAAGATAAAGACACTTCCAGAGAGTGAGTTAGCCCACCCAGGATCTGAATCAGTCCTGAAGGTGTCTGTCTCTCTGCAGTGGGAGATGCAGGTGTTACCTTCCTATGCAGCTGCCTCAGCTTCAGGCGTACAGTCAGGGCAGAGGAATCTGGCAAGTAAGGGTAGCCAAGGTGTATGGAATTAGACAGGAGGAATGTGTTTTCCCTTGTACTCTGCTGGATGATAAATTAATTAAATGATTGATATTGTTTTTAATACTCCTATCCTGTTTCTCCAATCACTGTAATAATAAGATTTAGTGCTTTGAAAGCTAATCTGGATGTTTTTGGAATAAGAATTTAATACTTTGCATCTACCCAGGGTCACAGAATGCTTTATAAATTGTTATTCATTTCCATAATGTTCTCAAGAGGATTCTGAGTAGTAGTGTCCCTGCTTGATGAATGTGTAAACTGAGGTACGGAGAGCTAAAAGGACTTTTTGTCCTTTTTTTTTTTTTCATATAGCTAGTCAGAGATGAAGCTGGAAGTGCAGCCCCTGGGGCTCGGTTCCTAGTCTTCCAAACCTGCCAGCCGAGAAAGTGTCTCACTTTGTTTTAATGAAGTTCTGTTTGCCATTTCATTTTACAGACTGTTAGCCCAGAATAATGGGAAGTGGGTACCCTGATGGATGTCAGGAAGCCTTTCTAATTTGTCAAAGTACAATTAATAGCTGGCAAGCTCAAGACCAGCTCTCTGTCAGTAAATACAGTTTGGGCCAGAGTCACTTAAAAGTTTCTGTCCTTGTGCCTCCAGTTGGCAGGTCGGCTGCAGCTCAGTCTGGAAGCTGAATCCCCAAGTGCAGAAGCAATCTTGATCCTTCAGAGTCTTCTTAGAAAAGATATCCCAGGCCTCCAAGACCATGAGTCTTTTACATCTGGTCAGAATAAAGGCAGAGAGACAGTCAGCAAAGGGCGAGGTCTGATTTGTGTTTTTTAGTGGAGTTTTGTTGTCCTCAAGCTCTTCTCCAGGGTTAATTTTCTTGCCAGACATTATCAGCTTCAGTGGTTTGGCTCACATATTTGCTCCAGATTCTTTTGTCCTGTTGACTTTTGGATCAACTCTGCACTGGCTCTGTTTTGAAAGTTGCTTTATCCATATTAATGTTTAACTTAAACAAGTATTAATTCATAAGTCTAACATGGAAATGTTTTAGTCTCTGGACAGTTCCTTTCCTTGCTGCTTTTGAGCTGTACATGAGAACAGCCTCACTTGGCAGTTTGTTTGGTGCTGGTCTCATGACACTCTGTTATTACTGCTGGTTTAATGCAGTGGAAAACAAACAAAAAAGCCCCACTATGGTATTGTAGGCAATACTGTGGGCTCCTGTGAGTCAAAGTGGCCCAAGGTGGGGGGACAGAAGCCTGAAACTCATTTAGTTCACTTTATATCTATCCAGTCTCCATGGAGAATGTTTTGGGGCTGGGAAATTGGTGGTAGATCTAGAGGCTCTATGAAGAAGGAAAATGTCTCTTACTGTTGTCATATACCTCTTTATAACTCATCAGTCATGAACTGGGTATTAAATGCCAATTCCAACAGGAATGGGAGAGAAAAACAGATATTAGGTGTATCAGAACAGATACCCACATGCAGAGTAAATTAACTTTCTGTTTTGGCATTTACTTTGTGCAGACTTTCCAGGGAACTCACTGATAGAGTTTCTGCTGTTCCCAGTGCCCTGAGTTGCCTTCAAGATCTCAGAGGGGCTTCCAAAGGCTTAATACTCTGAATAGAATGGGCCTACAACTTTCCTTTTCTGATGCTACTTTGTCCCATATCCTCACATAGCCTGTACCACCCTCTGCAGAAGATTAATACATAGTGGAATTAAGAGCCATCTTGTCAAGGTCCTGGGTGTCTCTCCCTAGTCATAGAATCATAGAATATCTCAGGTTGGAAGGGACCCATTATCAGTGAGAACAGGAACAGTTACATTTATCAGACAGCAGACATCGATTAAAAAATCTGCCAGCCTCAATGGCAGCAGAGCTTGGACCCACACTGAGTTGTGACTGTCCCCTCCATGCCTCTGAAAGATTCAGACTGCTGGTTTTCCACGTGGTACAACCTCTGCATGGTCTCTCTGGTCCCAGATCATAGAGGTTGTCTGTGAGCACCTTACAGACCACGCTCACTGTACTTGAACTCGCACTCTCCACCATGCACATTTAGTAGCCCAACTGTATGGGTTTTAGTCTTCCCCTTGTCTTCTGCTCCTTATGCAGTTATAGAGCCATGGTAGGACAGTGGAAATAAGAGCTAAGGCTTCTCCAAATGGCCACAGACTTCGTTCTGTCCATATCTGCCTGTGGAAAAGCCTTTTAGAGAAAGAATACCTTATTTAATCTTTATTTTCTGCATACCCATCAACAAACAACCCTTGATTTGAGGAAAATGACATCTAATGATGATGGCTGTTTTCCACCTGGTAGTTTTAGGTTCCCTGCCTTTGCTCCTGCAGGTGAGGGTGCCATCAACTTGCACAGCTTCCACTCACTCTCCTGCTATGTCTCCATTGGGACACATTTTGAACATTTGGGATATTTGTCTGCCAGTTAGTCAAATAAAAGCCACTTTCTACAGTGACTGGGAGGGTGTTTTAGAGCCTGTCTACTCCCTCCTGACTTCTGCTGCTGCTGCTTATGGGAGAGATCTCAGCCTGAGGGTAACTCTGGCATTTCTGCCAGGTTTCATAAAACGGTGCCAGAAGCCAGCAGCATGAGTAAGGCAGGTTCCCATGTGACTGTGTAACCACTGCTTTCCACGGGAAGATATTTCTCACATTAGAAAGTCCAGCGAGTGGGAGGGGGGAAATCTATAGCAGTGGTTTGGCTTGGGACTGTGGAAAAGATATGTGATGCAAGCTAAAATACTGGCCTCTCTCACCTTTACTTGGCATGGGAAAACCGTCTCTTCTTTCCAGCTCACAACCGGCAAAGACTGCAAATGGTTATCTACTAAGAGATGCTGTAGTTCTGGGTTCCTCACTGTGATTTGTATTTTATTAGATGCAAAAATTCAAAAACTTTGGTTCTGACATGGATATAAATAAGACTGAGCAGAATCATTCCTTCAACACAGTCCCCCAGAAAATGAGGAAGAAGTTCATGCAGTGAAGCAAAGGGGTGGTAAGTGGAGCTGTGCACATCGTTCCTGGCTCCATCGAGCTCACTGAGATAGCTTGCCAACCTTTCTCATCAATGATAACGTATTCCATTCTCCTCCCCATGACATGTGAAGTTTAAATTAATCGGAGCAACAAACAGAGACAGAATCTCTATTGACTGATTTTGATTGGAAGTACATTTTCTGATTTTCAACCAATTTTTTCATGGAGGTTAAGATTGTTTTATGACATAACCACGTCTCCCTGCTTTTATGAGAATGCAGCTAGATTCCACAAAACAGGTGCGAGTCCCTGCTCTTAAAGTTTTAGTTTATATTAAAATAATAAAAGGAATAGATATAAGGGAAACTTTTTTCCCTTTCTGTGAAACAGATGGTATTAGGTCTAGCCGAAACCTCAAGTTTCCGTTCCACTAGAAATGCCAGCATTTTAATTCCAGTTCTATTATGGTAAGAACAAAGAATGCTATTCTGACTTTAGCTTTTTGGAGTATTAATATAATGTAATATAGGACAAAATATGCCTGGAGACAACAAGTTGTTGTGAAATGAAAAATTAGTCAAAGGAGTCAGACCAAAATATCATCAAAGTCAGCCCTGTTATAAAGTATGTTTTCAATGTAGACAAAACAGGAAAAATATGCTGTCAGAATATTTTCATGTGGTCATAGCTGCTTTAATTATAGTCGCATTATTCTATAGGTAGACAAAGACAAAATAAATGCATGGCTTTTTCCAGTGAAATCCAGATACTAAGTCAAAATGTCCTTTGGTTTGTTCTTATACAGTGTCAACACAGTTTAGTGAGAGATACAGCTAATCTATATGTATATATGTGTGTGATTGGTACAATCCAGCAAATAGGCAGATAAAAACTTTCCACAGTGACATGATTCCAGGAACAGTCCAGGGAGACTCCCAGAAAGAAAGTCTCCAACTTTGAGGAGAAGATGATGGAGGAATAAGCTGTCTTTTGGCAGTGAGGATTTACCTAGGGGTGATTGCTCTCCTCATTTGCACTGCCCACAGCTCCTCCTCATCTCTGGATGAGTCAAGCTGTGTGTCTGTTTCCCCACTTTCTATTAGATGAGCAAACACCTCCACCCTTGCCCTGTGCTGTAGCAGGTTCGCAGGGGTATTCACACAGGGCACACAACCAGCTGAGCTGCCAGGTTTTGAATCACCTGTTTTCACCAGAGGGATATTTTCAGGCTGCCTGACCCAGAAAAGATAGCGTATCCCTGAGCTGTGGACCAAGAGAAATGCTGACATTTTAGAACAGTTGGCACAAACCCCTGCCTGGCCACTGGCTCCTTGTCCTTGAGCCACTCAGGTTCACCTGTGATTTTGATTTTATTGCTGTATCCCAGCAACAACTTTTTGCCTCCCTGAGTGCCAGCTGCTCCCTGCACCGCACCGCCACAGACTCTGTCAAAGTGCATCTCTCAGCTGCAGGTAACGTGGTCCTGATTCCCTTACGGCAGTGTTGTGCATCTTTCCTAGTTTGTGAGGCCTCTTTTCTCCATACAGAGATCTGGATCCCACAGTGGGAAGACCAGAGATGGTAGAAATAAAGTATCAGCAGGTAATATACATATCTCATTTAATCATTTGCTTAGTGACATTCCCTTTCTCCTGCTGGAGACTGGAGCTGTGCCTGATTCCATTGAATATTTGAAGTTGTCTGCATTCAACTTTTTGGAAAAATCTCTCTCTTTTTTTCTTTTTTTTTTTTCTTTTTTTCTTTTTTTTTTTTTTTTGACAAAACTGCTATGCTCTTGGCCACTGAGGGACCTCTAAGTGGAAAAGACTTTGCCAGTCTGCAGTGACTCCCAGTTAAGCACCAAAGGACCTCTTCCTTGGAAATCACTGGAAAACACAACTGCAGAATTAAGGTGGCAACTACCTCCCCCCTCCAGTCTTTTGCTTCAACTTCCCAAGGGCTATTTCTGACAGGGTGTAGCAGGACTGGCACCCAAATAATGAGAAGGCTGTAGGAACTACCCAAAGCAATTAAGCATAGTACTATGTGCTTTATATCCATTGCATTTAAACCACAATCTAATAAAACAATTAGCTGCTTCTATCTCTGGACATTAGTTTTCACCTGCAGTAAATTAATATAATTGAATAGATAAAGTGATTGGTCAAAATCACTTCTGACAGATTTTAAGAAAAAGCTTAAATATAAGCTTTCAAAATTTCACTTGTCATTTCTTTATGTTATGGCTCTGATGGTAGTATCCCTTCAAATAACAGTTTGCAAAGCAGCTTTCAAAGTGAGTTTGTATTCCAGGTTTCTCTTTGCTGTAAGGATGGGAAATGATACTGCCTGCAGCTGGGCATGGAAACGTTTGGAGGCTTCTGGGCAGCACAGGCAAAAGCTCCTTCTTCCGATGGCTTCAGAGGGAAAGGCCAGAGGGACACATGGAGGGCTGGGGAAAACAAAATGTCATCAGGCATTTCAGGGAAGTCCAGTTAAATGTAAAATGACTCAGAGATGTCAGTGAAGGTTTAACTCCCTCTGTTTAGTTCGCATCTCTGTCTTAGTATCCTCTATCCCAGCCCATTCCTTCATGAGATGTACAGCTTTGGGTTTCAAATACTTCACAGTAATAAAATGCCTACTTCTAGCGCAGAAAACCTGTCCTGCTTCTACTCTTATTGTTTAACCAATCAGTTTCTTAAGTTGCCTAGTTTTCCTCTATAAATGCAATGCTTGTAAGAAGCAATTGAATGTGAGTCAACCAAAACAAGAACAAAATACTGACTGACATTCCCAGACACAAGTGACTTCTCAGCAGAGGATTTCAGGAACGTGTCTTCTCAACAGTGTCTTTGTAATTCCAGTTTTAGCACTAATTTTGGCAAATGACCAGGAGGGAAAAAAAAAAAGAGTTAGCTAGCAGAATGCAGAGGGAATAAACTATGAAAAGGGAAAATGGACAATGTTGGCTGGTCTCCTAATGAGAAATCTGTGAGGCAGAAGAATAATCCTCCATGGCAAATGTCTCACGGAGAATTGTAGAGAAATTTAGTTTGTAAAAGACCTTCGGAGGTAACTAGCCGCACATCCTGCGTGCAGGAGCTCTCCTCTGCACTGAGCACAGCCTTCTTCCCATCTCCTAAAAAGTGAGTGTGCATGTATTACAGCTCCATCTGAATGCATTTATGCACTCCGGACATGCAAACGTCCCACCACACCTCTGTAATCGCAGTGACGGTGTAGCTCTGCAGCTGAACAGACCTCCAGTTCCTCCCATTTGTCTCCCAGACGGTGTGTTAGTGTGCAGGAATTCCTCAGGATGTCCTCTGCCTCTGGGGAGCGGAAGGGCCTCCCCAGTGCCCTGTCTCGTGTGTGATTTCATCTCCATCTCCAGAAGAACCTACTTTAAAGTCTTCCTCAGTGGGTTAGAAAAGACAGCTAGAGGAGCCAGGGCCAGACAATGACACATGGAGCTTTTTCCTTTTGTCAGGCATTCAAACCAAAGCCAAGGCAGCACCAACCAGAGTTACTGTCAGCTGGCAGTTTGGAGACATGGGCTTGTAATCTAAATCTGGTCTTCCAACAGCACCACTTTTTGACATGCTTACCAGTGGTCTCAGCATCAAGGCCAGAGACTGAGGGAGGGAGGGAGACCAGAGGGTCCCCTTGCCCCAGCGTGGGGACTGCCATGTGCTAAAGGAGCAGGTTGCTACAGCACACCGCCTGTCCCAGAGGGTAATCACAGAGGTTTTTCCCTAAACTGAGAGTGTCTTTTTAATTCCCACACTGGATGATCTCTGTCAAACTATGAAATTAATTAACCACAATGAGGAAACAAACAGCTCCTTGGATAACTTGCTAAAAGAGAATCAGTTTAACCTCAAAAGCTGCTGTTTTCCAGCTCTGTGTTTCTTTTGATTTCCGTCCTTCAAACATTTCCCAGAAGAAAGAAAATCAACTCCACAAATTTATTTCTATCTCCTCAAGCACATTAAAAGTTCTGTCCTTCACTGAATGCCACATGGGGTTGTATTACGAGATCTCTGTTGGTCTCCTGAAACTACTATTAGGAATATGAAATATGAAAGAATATAAAATTCAAAGGTGAGTTAAATACTAATGTTAGGGATGTCGCTGAGAAACGTAATTAAATTAGAGTAATATTGCCTACTGGACATGGGTTCAGGGGTTGTTGGCTTTATTCCAGGTTGTGCCAGTAAGACGATGTGCAAACACAGGCAGTTAGACTGTTTTTTCTATCCTGATTGCAAAGTAGGGTGAGAAAGTATCTTTTATTTTTCTTTTTTATAATGTGTAGCACAGTGCAGTTCCAAGCTGAGTTAGGACTTGTGGATTCTGGAGAAATGCAAATAATATATGTAGTAATATAATACAATACTGTTCTTAATCAGACAGAGCTCCCATTTATTTCAGTGAGAATATTGCCTGCAGGATCAGGTTGTCAGGTCCTAATTAGGGCTCTGTCAGCTTTCCCTGCCGAGTTCAGTACAGGGGACCCAACTTCATCTCACTCTCCTTCTGCTACTCGCCCACCCTCACAACAGAAACTCCATATTCACATTCAGAACAAGAGCATTCACGACACACTGATTTAATTCTGACCAGGCCTGGCGTTCCCCTAGCTTTGTTAATGTCTGCGCTTGCTTCGGTGCCGTCCTTTATTGTAAGCCTAATAAGTACATAAAGGCTGAGGAACAGGGATCCGGGCAGACTCACAGCAATGAGCTTCGAGGAGCTTGTTTGCCTGGGCAGACAGACTGGGTAAACAATTAGCTCCAGCTCAAACGTTCAGGCCCTGTAGAAGAATTGGATGCTTGGCACTGGACACTCTCCATGACATTCAAAATTTGGCTTTTCTCCAATCAAATATTTAAACATTTGTGATCGTTTGTCCAGCCCCACAGGCTCAGTTAGGAATTTCTGCTCCATTCTATTTTTGTAAATGAAGACATGTTGATTATTTACTAAGAACTTTGAAAAAATGTGCTTAGCTTTACAGCAAGGGTAAAAGAGAGATTTGTTTGAAAGTCATATAATGGAACAGGTCAGCAACTACCAGCATAATACTATAAGCAATGTGCACTTAGACAAAGTATAATTTGGAGCGCTGCTGTCATAGACCCTCTGTGCTCATTGCTGGTAGCAAACAGCTGGCTTTTAATGAAGCATAATAGAGAATTTGTTATTTTAAAACTGCCATTCCATTTATAATCATGCCTGTTGCAGGACAATGGAGAATTGTATCCTTATTCCTTCATGCTGGCAGTGCAGGAAATATTTAACAAGAGCTTGTTAAGTATTTATTTTAAAATACGCTAATGGTGTGTCTCCATTAAAGTTAGTATGCTTTGAGTCATGCATACATGTTGTTCCTTTTGTATCAGGACATCATGTTTATTATGGTTCATGCCCTTCATGGTTTCAGATTGATACACTAAAAGATGCGCAGTATTACCCAAGTCAATCTCTTGTATATCAGAGACTCTTATGTTTCACCCTATTTTACTTTATCCAACTCATCTCATCAGTTAGAGTGAGGAACTTTAGTAATTTCTCAGGAAATTAACCTGCTGTATGCCACAGATCTACCAACCCAGCCTCAACACAGTAAATAAATAAGTAAAAACTGGTAAACAACATAAGAAAAATTGAAGGAAAATATTTTTTGTAAGATGTTTGAAGAAAATAGGAAAAAAAAGTTTGCTTGTTTTCCTTGTTTTTCACTTGTCTTTTTGAACAGAATCAAGCCACTCTTGCACATAACCACTAAACTTGATATTAATTGCTTTCTTCAGCCATATACTCACAAGATGTTTAGAAAAGAACAGAGAGTATGGGGTAGATCCCTGTGGAAGTCTCAACCTGTGAGGCTGTACAATTTCCCGTAAAAACCTCGTGACCTGTTCAAAGGCAACAGATAGTCCTTGATGGATATTCTGCAAGAGAAGCACTTTACTGTACTTAAGAGGCAAATCTAAGGCTCAGCTTCGGCCTTGGTCCTGCTTTGAGCAGGAGGTTGGACCAGAAGACCTCCAGAGGCAACCTAAATTATTCTATGATTCTCTCAGTAGATTTAATGACTACTGATGGTCTAAATGAATACTAATGACAGGTCATCTCATGTACTACTGAGAGCAGAGATCTCAGCAGGGAGCCCCTAAGAATAATGTTCAAGTGATCTGGAAGAACTAGTAAAAGCTAGGCAGAAGCTAGGTAAGAGCAAGGTAAATAGTTCAAGTTAAAGCTTTGAGAAATGTTGGCCTACTTTTTCTAGGGAAATTGGGCAGTTTAGATGGCCTTCAAGTTAAGAGAAAGGTATATAGACTTCTCTGGGATCAGGCTGGGGCATTCAGCTGATAGAAAATGAGCAGAGTGAAAAGGTAGAACAAAAGTACACTCATTAGCACAAATTTAAAACATTATGAAAGAAATCAGCAAAGCAACCAAGAGACTTGCAAAGAAGATAGTATCTAATTTTCCTTAAGCTAATACTCAAGTCTGGAGAATAAGCAAGAGGAATTTTCCTGCTCATTAATAAACATGAATTTGACCTAACTGATATTATTGAATTTAGTGGCAGGATTTCTGTGATCAGACAGTTTAAATCACTTGTTATAATTAAGCCAGCAAGTAGCGTTCTCAAAATAGCAGAAACGTCAAAAATGGCATTGCCTCTTTCTGTCACTGATAAGGGAAACCATTAATCTCAAATGTTTTGAACCACAGGATAAATATCTACTTAAAACATCTCTCTGCAATGTACAGAAACAGTGACTAAATCTGAATGATGTATGCTGGATTCCCCACAGTGACAATGGGACTTTCTAAAAATTACATAAAACAGTTTCCTAAACCTAAAATCAACACAGAAAATATATATTAGCCTTGCTAGTGAACAGAGTTATCATCCCAAGAGTTAAATATTATTGCTTACAGCTGTTACTAAAATTAGACATTTTAAAACCAGGAGTTTTCAAAAACTTGTCAAGAAGCTCTCTTGACTGTTACTGTCAGTTTTCATTTAGTCCTAAAGCAGAATGAATACTGTAAGGGTCTGGAAGAAAGTGAAGGTGATATGAGTATTCGAATAAGACATATGGAATTACCCAGAAAACTATGGGGTTTTCTACTTGATTCCAATCTCAGATCACATAATCAGATTGATGATATATTTCACAAATAATTAAAGTAATATAAGTAACACTTACGGAAACAGATTTTGTCAAAGAATAATACTGCCTTTGATGAATTTGTAAGTTTTAGAACAACAGTAATTGTACTAATACAGTATACTTAGACTTTTAGGGCCTTTGACTATAACACGTCCTGATAAACAGCTGAAGTATAAGTAGAAATAATTAGACAATGATGAACAAAGGCTGTAATGTATACCTACACTGTGATAATTTTTAGCTTAAGACTGATTGTTCTCTAAAATGTCTTTCTAGCTCAAACAAGACCAGTGACTGGGGCAGAGAAGTCCACCAGGTAGTGCAGGGTTTTATCTTTGAACACTGTGCTTCCTTCCAGCTATAAAACCCTCTTTGTGTGGGTAACTTGACTATCAAGTGAAGAGAGACCAAAGTGTTTTGCAGCACCTAAGGTACAAAAAAGCTGGTACTTCTGGCTGGGATCTTTCCTCACGGCCCAGGTCCACTGCTGCGATCAGTAGTTATATGGGATCATCTTCCTACTAATACACAAGGATGAGGGCAGTGCCACGACCCTCACTTCTCCTGAGTGTGGCTGAACTACCACTTGAGGAGTACCTGTGTAGATGTCTGGGTTGGGTGCACTGCTCACTCCTCTTCTGTCCCAGGAAGTCTTCTGCCAAGGTGACCATGGAACAATGCCACGGAGTATATGGGGTGTCTCTGACTTAGTCTTAGGCAGTTGCTAAAGGTAGACAGGTATCTATACACTGCTTCTCTTAGTTCGTATTTTCAGTGAGGATGAGAAAGCTATGTTAAATTCTAAATTATATTTACAGGTTTGATGCATCACTCAGCTCCTGGTGTGGTGTTGAGGTCCTAGACTCAGGTCCGTAGTATCTGTATCTTTATCTGATTTGGCTGTATACACGTCATTAAAAATTATTTTTTTACACTTAAGTCTCTCTCCTTGGTATAAAAGGGAACCAAACTTAACTGAAAGAGTGTAGACTAAGTGCATAGATTTGACATTTCGGAAACAGGCTTTTTCACTGAGTACATTTGAAGAGGAAATATTTACAGACCGCCAGTAAGTACTTGGTACGCAGTATAGAGCAGCACATGGCTATTTTTAGACATTCATCTTTGAGTTTTGAAATGCACTCAAAGGCACACTGTGTCGGAAATAAGTTATAAGAAATCCAGACTTGCTATAAATATTCCTTATGGGATGTGTCTCTGCAAGACATATCATCTAATGGGTTTTTTATCTTCCAGGCTTTGAACTGTAGATTGCAGTAATTAGTGCTAGGAAAGACCTATTGGGTTACCTAAACTGCTACATGATATTCAAGATTGTTCTCTTTCCTAATGTTTTTCTTCACACAGTTTATATATCCTTGGGGATAGGGGAAAAATCCCCTGGGATACTATTTCACAACCAGTTCACACAGTCAGAAATTTTTCTGGTGACATTTAGCCCAAATACGTCTTTTCTTATCGCATTATACTGTTGTCATACTCTTCAGTGCCATGTGAAATAATTCCTCCTTAGGGTCCTATATACTGTGCACTGCAAGTGTAGACTGTTATATTCATCCTGTGATAAACTATGCAAGTTTTCTTTATTTACCTCTAAGCCTTTTTTTTTTTTTTTCCCTTAATCACCTCCAATTTGTCTACATCTCACAGGGAACTAAGTAGCCAGAACTAAATACAGTACTGCAGCTGCAGTCACAGCTGAAAAGCATAAAATCACAATTATTACCTTGCAAATGAAAGATGTCATCTGCCACAAGGGAAGGAAAAGGATCATAGGTTAGTGAAACAGGTTGCCTATTTGGGAGAAAAATCATCACTGTTTTCATAGCTGGATACACTAGATTTGGAAAACAAGCTAAGCTCATCTTGACAAGATGTGAACAAGAGCTGCCCAAGAGCGATTCTCTGAGGAGCAGCACTTAACTCTGAATGGTGTATTGCCATTTAACTTTAAAAGCCAAATGTCCTCTCCACATGAGCTGTCTAGGCTGCCTCCACTGATGCCCAAGAGAAAATAATTCCAGACTGCAGTTCATTCCATAATAACTGCAGCATCTAACACAGGTGGGATGGATTGCCCTCTGGAGATGCCTCCTCTCCTCTGACTTAAAGATGGCCTTCCATAGGCTACTGGCATATTTTTTAGATGGCTAATATTAGCCGAGGTTAATCTTGTTTACTTGTTCCCAAGCTAACTGTAACTGACCTCTCCTGGTTCTAACATGACTCCTCTTCACGTTTCAGACCAGAGGCCCCTATCAGACAGTCCCATGTGCTGGCTGTGATGGCTAAACCGCCCTCCTGTATGCCCTGGACCTCTATGCTCCTTCCCCTTAGGAACACTGACTCACAGGAGTTACATGGACTCACGGAAATTCTACCAGCAAAGGCTTATTTGACTGAGAAATTAAGGCAGAACTGCTCATTAAAATAGTCCCAATCCCTGCCTGATTTTCCTTTGAATTTGTCTCCCTAAGGTGGGGAGATACACCTGCTGTAAGTGTCCCCACGGGGCCTGCATCCACTGCAGGATGATCTTGCCAAGAACACCACCTTCAACCCTTCCTCTCCCTGAGGGATGTTTTAACTGCAGAGGCTCTGTCTGCGCTGCCAGACAGACCATAGCTAGAACATAGACTGAAATACGATGTGGTCCCTCACTGCTAACTCCAGGGTGCCTTTATGCTGGGTGCAACGTGACCAGGCAGCAAACAAAGTCTGAGCTCAAGCATCTTACTAGAAATCCTACCAATTCTTGCTGTACAACAGGGCTAGGAAATGCCTTCCCAGCATTAGCCACACAGCATCATTGCAAAGGCTGATGGGCAGGTGGTGAAAGGTTTGTCCAAACACTGTGCCCAGCTCATCTGCTCTGCAGGCGTGGGCTCTCACTGCAGGGAGGGAGAACCTTCTCCTTTGCTGTGTGCTCTAACACGGGCTTCTCTTTAAACAAGCTGGGCATGAGGTGACTATGATCTCCAATGGGAGCTAAAAGCAGTCTATTAATATCCTCACTGAGCTTCTAACTATACAGTAACTTCGTGGTCACATACAACACTTATAAAATGTTATAGCTCACTATTCTTAGATGAGTACATGGTGGATTCAAAACTGCCAGACGGAGCAGTGAAACCTACAGCAGAATCTAAACCCAGCAGACAGACATAGGCTAGCATGAAAACAAAAACAGTAGTGATGTATGTGGTACAGTTTTGCATAATGCTGAAGATTCTCTTTTTCAGGAAATTCCCGGAGTTCTCAGGGAGTGCAGTTGCAGTGGATGTTTTATTTGTAAGGTGTTATTTTGGGATTACTTCACTGTATTGATATGCTGTTTATCCAAATGGTGAAGATGCAGTGTCTTACAAGAATCTCAGCCTTGTTGGAGCAAATCCAGGTGCCTGTTTTATTTCAACAAGTTTTCACTATCATGAAATTAAAGGGGCACTGTTATTTTAAATATTACTTGTCAGAAATGTTTTCAGTAATATGAATAGCAGTAATTTCCAAGATCTGTAGAGCTAAAAGCATCTATACTATATATATAGCTGTGAATTTTGAACCAAGCTGAATTCAAAATGTTGTTCCTCATTTTCTTCTTTCTATGCATCTCATGGTTTGATCAAAATTTCTACATAATATACTCTATTCCAAGCAGATATTTAGAGAATCTCATGCCCTGTCTGACAGATATAGATAATCCCAATAAGCCTTTCAAGTGAGAATTCTGGGGGGAAAAACCCTACAAAATTATTCCTAAACACACTGTAATTTCAGTCCTATTTTTCATGTTTCCCATGTGGTAGTACATTACTTTTCCAATAATTTTAGAAAATTTAAAGCTTGAGTTGTCTCAGGCAAAGGCGTTTATTTGCACAATTATGTCTGCAGGTGGAACTGTGCACTCGAAACCTTCCCGTGTTAGCATGATTTGCAACTAGATGCACAAATACTCATATTCACCCAGGAAGAAGATGGACACACTGAGTGGTATTCATTTCACTTAATTGTAGGCATCAGAAAGTTGAATTTAACCTCTGCTAATAGGCAATGGAAGGAAATTAGTGCTTTTAAGGAATGATTATCTTGCCTATCTTAAATCCTATTTTAGCATGTAATAAATCTCCCTCCGAGGTAGACCCTAAAGGCCTGCAAAAGGAACTCATAGTGGTCATGCCTAACTTTTAGCTCTCTTTATTTGGACGAAGGGATCCTCTCCAAGGCTAGGGTCCTCCGCGCTGCTCCACTGTGTCACACTTGCAGATGACAAGATTTTTGCTAACACAGGAAGGATACTGTATAAATTCAGCTGTCAGTTTTCCCACTTGGCAATCTTTTTCATAACCCAAACAACTCAGATTCTCAGTCCTCACATGCTTCCTTTAAGAGCTGACAGTAAAAGTATCTTGCTTCTGGGAACTAGGAATAAGTGCCTCCCCCACCACCCTTGCATCCACAGTCTTGGAAAACTCAAGGAAAATAGTTCATTCTCTCTGGGTGGTATCAACTTATGGTACAATGCATCTGAGGCAAATGTCTGTCCTTCCCTTCCTTGTCACCACAGCACCTGGTCATGGGACAATCACCACTGTATTTATCATCATAACACTGCCTTGAGATAGAACATGCTCTCACACTCGTGGAACCGAGGCAGCAGAGCTTTCCTGAAGTCCTGCAATGAAGTAGGGGCAGAGATGAGGATAGGACTTGCTTCTCCAAAGTCCCAGTCTGCATCATCCTTGCCTTCAAAATAGACTGTTTTCAAAGGGATAGAGAGTGTCTTCACCTTTAACTTCTTCCTCCTGCAGTTAGAAAGAGCTTTGGGAAACAGGGCAGGGGTCTCTGTCCTGTGCAAGGAAGAGGGAGCCTGCTGGGTAGCTGCCATTGCGACGGGGAACTCCAAGGCCTTTCCCGCTGCATTATATCAGCAGTGAGCAATGGGAGGACTCACTTGAGCCAGTTGTGGGTTGTCATTCTTCCTTCCAGACTCAGTGGCCTCTGAAATCACTCCATTGTCTGCGGTGGAATCTGGCACAGGCCCATAATGCCAGGTTACTTCACTTCCCTGCAGAATAAAAGATTTCTTCAACCATGAGAAATTACGTCCTGACAGTGCCATTCATTAGGGCTCCCACCTGTAGACTGTTTCATTTTCAGCTTACTTGCAAGGTGCTGAAAAGCCAGCATGTGTGTTATCACTTGACAATATAGTACAGCTAATACCTCTTCACCGTTACGTATGTTGTCACTTACTGCTCTTTGCCTCAACAATGGCTCACAGTAACACTCAGATCTTGGACTTCACTCTCTTTTTAAAAAAGCTTGTGCAGCCCAAATTCAACACCGCTCTTGTTTCTGAAGAATTACACATATAGGGAAAAAAAATCTATAATTGGTATTTTCTTCCTCTTTTGAATTAGATTTTGTCTATAGCTGCTGGAGAAAACTGGACAGTGGCACATTTTTTCTTAAGGCAGGCATTAAAATAGGCCAGGCAAGCCGTCTTTTCTGAGTTTATGGTTCAATGTATGACCTAAAACCAAAATTAGACATTTTTGTGGCAACCAATTGTCTCATAACTTAATTTCAGACTAAGTGTTCTTCTCCACGGCCTTTGGCATGAAAGAAGTTTTTGCCCAACGCTTTCTTTAAGGCTTCATTCTCAGGCAGAGTCCTGTAGACACCAAGCCTTGTGGCTCCTATAAACCTATGTTGTCATGAGTAGAAGTACATCTTATCATCTGTGTAACTGAAATTTGTGGACTGGTAGGAATGAACCAGCTGCCCATGGTGGCAGGTGCTGTGCAAACATAGCACAAAAAGATGATCCTTTCTCCTAATCAGAAGTAGAGAGACAGCAGTCAGTCACAGGAAGACAGAGATACACCAGGAAACCACAAAAAGTGTGCTGGGATGTCTCTAACTATGAACTTTTACACAGACACTTTTTTTGGATGGGGTGCCTCTATCTTTTTCAGCACTGACTTATAGCTGCTGCTCTAGACAGGAAAGATCTATAGTGTTGTATTGTATCACAGATAGCCCAAGGCATCCCAAACCCCTACAGTTGAGGTGAATCCCACCATACATATCGTAGCTGTGTCTTGTATCTTTGCCTCCCATCTGCTGCAAACATGTCTATCAGTATAACATCGTCTAGGATTGCATCTATTTGAATTTGTGTCTGGAGATCAAACAGTCTTTCTTTAGTCAGACAGAATTTATTCAGTCACTGCAAATAAAAAATTGCGGAAAACATGCAAAGAAGGAAACAATTATGCTAATATTTATTCCTTGTTCACAAGGAGCCTCTTGAAACCAGCAGTGTGATACAGGAAGGCTGATACATTTGAGAGAAAGCAGGAAAGGGACATAGAGGAATGTTCAGTGAAGGGTTTGCAGTCATCTAGAAGTGACTGCTGGGCAATCTGTACCTTGTCAGAAGAGTAAAAGTGATCAAGAGGCCCCGTTTGGTGTGGTAACCTACTGCAGTCAGGAAGACCTGTGAGAGGAAAGCTGGGAAGGCCCTGGAGTGCACACAGAGGTTGTGACAGAAGAGGCTGTACGACCATGGAAAGCAAGAGCCCGTGTGGACCACTGCTGCAGCTGCAACTCTCACTATGTACACCAAACCTCACAACGCTTTCACCCCCTACAAGACATGGGCCAACTCCTCCATTCACGCAAAACAGGGCAGAGCTTCGTGAGCGGTGGGACTGTGTACCTAATTGGGTGGCGAGTAGATGCAGAGTACAGATGAGGAAGGAACCTGTGATTAGTATGTTGTTGCTGATGAAGTCTTACTTGTTAGCTGCCTACTGATACTCCATGTACCTTCCTCACTGCTGCATGATCATTTCCTGGTGGCCCAAGAGCAGCTGAACTGGTGTCACCAGCCCTGTCTTCCCCCTGACACCAGTTGTATTTCCTAGCTGTGTTTCTGCTGGAGATGTTTGTCCTCTGCCCCTGGGGACCTCTCCCTCATGTTGTAACTCTCCTCTAGGCATTCATAGTTTAGAAAGACTTGTCTGAGCCTTTCTGATTTTTGTAGCACTTGCTTTTTCCAAGCATCTGTTAAAACCTTTCCACAGACCCAAATGGGGTTGGTGCTAGGCCCAAGTAAATGTAAGTTACAAAAATCATGTCTGAGAATGTAAGATCCTGTAACATCTCAGCTCCTCACATAGGGTCTGTGTATGAGGCAGAGATTTCTTTATGCTTCAGGCTCTCCTGGTCCTTTGTATGGGTAGCAGCAGGGTAAAGAGGTCAGTAGAAGGCAGCAAATAAATTGATTCCTGTGAAATTTATATTTCCTTTCTGGGGTAATGGTGATCAGCTGGGAATTTTGGCAAAACTTTTTGCAGATTTTTCTCTCAGAGTTAAAACATATTGCAGGATTTTTGCCTTCTTGGCTCCGGTTTCCTCTTTTCTTGCCAGGTATCATTATAAGAATTCAAGGATGAGTAATTAAAACCCATGCGAAGAACACGACTGACAAACTCAAGTATCTGCCTGATGAGGCAACACAGGTGACAGGCCGCAGAGCTCCTGGTGCTTATGCCCTGCAATGGCAGGAGGGACCCCAGGGCTTCACCCCATGCCTGGGGACCCTGCGAGAAGGGACCTGCCACGCTGGGGACCCAGACGTTGGGGACGAAGAGCCTGGTGCCCTCGGGGCCACGGAGGTGCCACCACTGCACCTCAAAACCTCCCATCCCAGCCCTGGGGTAGCCTGACCCCCCCCAGGGTGAGGGGATGGCGGCCCCTGAGATGCCTGCAGTGCCGGGACGCAGTGAATAAAAACAAAGATGAGGGGGGGAAAAAAAAATAAATGTTTTTCCTTAGGAAGTAAATTAAACAGCGGTAAAAGTGGAAAGAAAAAAAAAAAAAAAAAAAGGGGTGACGCCCCACGGGTGCACTGGGGAGGTGGCTGGGCTGGGGGGAGGCCTGCGCTGAGGGACTGCCACGGCCCCGGGCCTCGCCCAGCAGGGCCCCCCCGCTGCGGCGGGCGGGCGGTGGGACGGGCCGCGGGGAGCGCTGCGGAGCTGGGGACGGAGCCGGGGGACGGGGCGGGGGACGGAGCGGGGCTCGGCGGCGGCAGCTACCTGCGGGAGGCGCCGCTCCGCCCCGCTCGCAGCGCGCCTCGGAGGGCAGGCGCCCGGCGGGAGGGAGCGGGGGAGGCGCCCCCGAGCCCCGCGGAGGCGGCGGGAGGGATGGGACCGGCCCCGCCACCTGCCTGAGCGGCTCCCGGAGACGCCGCCGCCGCGGGGAGCTGGTAGGTAGCGGGTCCCGCCGGCCGGGAGGGTGCCGCGGGGCGCCGGGGGGGACAGAGGGGCGGCGGGGAGGGTGGCGAGGGCCGTTCGCCCCGCTCGGTGCCCTGAGGCCAGCGCCTCACCTGCCGAGGGGAGCCCGGCGCTGCGGGGCACCGGCCGTAGCCGGGCTGCGGGAGCCGCTGTCCCGGCTCGGCTCGGGGCGAGCCCTCCGCGGCTGAGCTTAATTTTTAACCCTCCTCGCAGCCAACGGGAGCGCACCCGGCGCCGCCTCCCCGGCGGCGGGCAAACAAAAGGGATAACGCAGCGGCTTCTCCCCGCCGGTCCCCGCGTCGGGTTTGAAGCCGCCGGGGCGGCTGGTGCCGCTGCTCGGTGATGCCGGTGCCGAACTTTGAAGCGGCGTCTAGTGAGGAAACAGCTGATAGAAAATTCGCCTCTGCTGCTTTCGACGCTGGGGAGGCGTCAGAAGTCGCTCTCCGGTTGAGCCGCTGCGGTCCTCTACTTTGATTCATCACCGCGACCGAGAACATCAGTATTTTGGTGTTTTGTTTTGTTTTGTTTTTTTATTATTTTTTTAAGAAATACATGACGCGATCTCTTCAGCGGAGCGGTTGCTGGAGCCTGCGGCAGTTGTTTGCCTCCTGCTCCGAGCGAGGTCTGAGGGGTCGGTAAGGTCCCACCAGAGACCCCGCTTGCACGGCTGCCCGGTCACTTGGGTGGTTTGATAGCCCTGGGGATGCATGTCCTGGTTCATAGCTTACCTTTTTATTCAAGTTGACCGTCACTGTCTGCCTGTAACGCGGTTTGCTCTTGTACGGTGAAACCGAAGCTGCTTTAGAGGGATGAAGGGAGCGCGAAAAGAGGCAGTAAAATTATTCTGTAGGAATTGAACTGTGGTGAACACATAATATGATCCCTTTCCTCTGTGTGTGCATATGTCGCTGACACACGTGCCAAAATACCCGCTGTGCCTGTTGTATATGTTAACAGACTTGGCCTGCCAGTATCAAAGTTCGTTTCAGGTTTTCTGAGACATCTCTTCTTGCAGCCCTCAGTCTAGCGGGTGAGGCAGTGTAACAATCACACACACCACCCTCAGCATCGCAGGCAGGCTAATAGAGATGTTATATTTTAATGGCAGCAAGGCTTCTGTAATTCTTAAAGCACGACTCAATTATTTTTGCTGTGTTTTAACATGTTCTGTGACTAAGAAAAGCAGCAGAGATATTTTGGCACGGCAGTGACAGTGATTTAGTTCACCCTTATAATTTGGTTTGAGGCAGGTTTTTCTCTCTTACTTTTTTTTTTTTTTTTTTTTTTTTTTTCAGTGTTAATCATTCTGGCTTCCAGCACTGTGGAAAAACTTTCTTAATTTCAAAGTGTAATGGAGACTGTTTGGTTCATGGGCTTTCATACTGGATGTTCCAAGATTTATTGTTATTTAACCATCTTTTACAAGAACCACCCCTGAAGTAGTGAACTCTTGCAAAAAAATTACTTGCTTATTAGAAAATGATTCATGTCCTTCCTGAACAAGGCAGTTCTCTTTCACCAACATCTATCTCAAGGCGTGAATGGCTGTAGCAGGCAGGAAAATGTGTCTGTGAAGTGTTTTAGCGGCATGGGGAGCCCCGGGATAGCTGTCACTGTTTCCATTCTCTAAACAATTTTAATGCCATTAGCAAGTGTGATTATGTACAAACCGCTTTCTAGGGGGTTCCTAGGCTGGATATCAGAGCAGGGCTTTGTACTGAGTCAAAGGGTGGATTGAGTTTATGACACAGTTTAAACAGAAACAGAAGAGTGGTACTACAGTAGAGCAGCACATCGTAATTCATTCCATATCATTTTATGATAGCTGTTCAGGGAAGTACTCACTTCTTACCAGTTTGTTCCGTTTGAGAACATTGTTCAGGGTCACCCTTGAGTAAGTAGCTGAATGTAGAGAGTGTTAACTCTGTCTTTTGCAGCTTTTTGTTTTTAACAAAAAGGAAAAGAGAAAGGAGAAAGAAAGAAGAGGCTAACTGGTAGGTGTCTCTTTAAATTTAGACTACTTTTTAAATTATTTCATTTTTCTGCTTAACCATTTATATTTTAAGGAGGAGGGATCTACGCGGAAGAGGTACTATGCAGTAATTTGGCATCTGGTTATAAATAAGACATATTTATTCTATTTATTGCAGCTCAGAGCTGACTTAGTACCAGTTATGTCTCCAGATAAGACATAATTACGAAGACTTCAGTAAATGCTGTGGTTTGTGAGCACTGTTTAGCTTCTATGGTCAGGTATAAGCACACAACTGTAATTTTATTGTTAACTTTTAATAGCATTTTAAATAACAGAAAATTTCTGCAACTGATGAAAGGGCTGTTTTATCCCATATATCTGCAATGTGATCCCAGCACAGAGGCAGCAGGGGAGAGGTGTGGGAAGGCTTGCTCAGAGACATAAAGTGGAGTAAGTACCACTTTACACACCACAGCACAGACACAGATAACCATCTTCTGAAGCCTTTTTTGGGGACCAACTTGAGTCCCAGCTCTTGTCTTGTTCTCTTCATAGGGCGGCTGCCCTCTACTGTCTAAAACTGCCTTGGAAAGTGTTGGTGTTGCTGTAGTGGTAATGGCAGGGAGATAAGGGAGGGCAAGTTGCAGGGAGAGGTAATTTCTGTTTTCAGCCTGGATGATGCTCTCAGAGGAAGCAGAGAAGTTGTTGGGCACACAGTCACTTCATCAGGTCGCTGTGCTGACAGGCACGAGGGAATCTTGCTGCTTGTGCAAATAACAACTGACAAGACGCTCTGAATTTTCCCCTGCCAGCTAAATAAACCAGCCAAAGGCCAGCATTGACTCAGCATGAATGATTTTTGGGTCCAAGAAGTGTTATGAGTGGTGCAATTTAGGCAGAGATTCCACCTATCGAGAAAGCCTCATATGTAATTTGTGGCAATAACTTTTATGTGAAGCAGATGAGAGCAGACTGCTTATAAATACGTGCTCTTAATAATGGGATCTGCTACCTGATGCACAGCATAACTGTGATTTAGTCTGTTTTCAGCTTCTTACTGGGAGACCAGAAAACATTTCTGTTTACAGTCCTCACTGTCACAAGTAAGACAGTTAACACTTGACTTACACTAGTGTATATTGTCTTTGTGAAAATGGAGTGGTATCATTTGTCTCTGTTACCTTCTTTTCCTATGTTTTCCTAATCACTGTTATACAACAAGTATATTTGATACACAGCAAGTGTTTCCTGGGCCATCCTTATACCAATGTGAAACTATCTCATTTCATAGCTTGCAAAGCCCAACCACATCTGATATTAATCTCTGCTGTGGAAGGAGCCGGAGGAGCTGATGGCTTTCTTTGAACACATAGGCAAATATTTTCCAATTTTGGGACATCCAAATTATGCAATTCTGATTCATGTTTAAAATGGCCTGTATTTTTTTGACTTGCCTGTTAGGTATAAAGTAAACCATTATGTAGCACTTAACCCTTCTAGAAAAAAATACATCCCTTTAAAGATGTCCTGTTTGTTAATGAAAACATTACCAACAGTCTGGTCGTTTCTGGAAGAGTCAGTAGCTGCCTCTGTGGCATCAGTAGCACCAGCTCTGTTCATCTACGTCTGTTTTTTGGAATGAGAATGTTTTGCTATCCTGTGTGAGTCAATTGATATTTTGAACATTGTGCGCTCTAATTATAGACTCCATTCCCAAAGAGGATGCTACCAACAATGGAAGAATCCAGGCCCAATATTTGAGTTGGACACCTTTGGACTTTAGCAGTCTGTAGCTTCTGAAGTCTTTTTTGGTGCAGCTTAGGGATGGAATATTCCTACAAAAAGTGTTGGAGAGAAGGATTTTTCTTTTTTATTCATAGAGAGCTGTGGTTATCTCCTGTGTGATTTGCTTTGGTTTACTTGTTTGAGGTATTTCAGGAATGATCCTGCAGTTGTGATCAGTGTAACCTCAGCAGGGTTTTAAATATGTGTAAGCTCAACATAATTGTGATGTTTTGTTTGAATAATCTTTGTATGAGGGAGATCCTGCCTGTCTTCCTTCCCAGGGCACAATGCCTCCTGCAGCGATTCAGCTGTATGGCTAATTTTCAAATAAACTAAAGTTACACATTTTCTTGACACAGTACTAGTGCACGCTGTTCTCTGCAGTCTGAGGCCCTCTGCCTGTGGTTCATAAACACATTTATAGTCTCATTTGCTTCCCTGTGCTCAGAGGGGGTTGGTCTGCATTTCTAATTAATTGAGTTTATAAAGGAATAAGCCAGTATGTTAACTGAAAATTCCCTCAAGGATTGTAAACTTACTTCATTAGCTTCCCTCATATAATCATATCTCCCTTTCTCATGTAAGCCTAGGGGAGAGCAAATGCTACATGGAGCAGAAACCTTCCTCTGGTAAGAGTTGCAAGGGGAAGCGAGTCTCCTGTGCAGTCATGTTCTGCAACCCAGCTCCTGTTCAGGTTACCTTCTTTGCCCACCCGCCTGTTCCTACCACCGCCTTGATGCCTCTGGCTAGGACAGCAAATGGTGTGAGGTGATTTAAGGACCTCTCTCACTGAAGTCAGAGAGTAGATGGGAGCTTGCGGAGAATGCTGTGGTCTAGCTGAAGTAAGACACATCAACTCTTTGCAGGAGCTATGATTTCTGAAGGCAGGAATTACACGGAGTCTGAATTTTCTTTATACCGTGTGAAGACAAATATCATAACTTCCCACTGATATCAGCGGGGAGTTGGTGTCTCAGCACACCTAAGGGTTAAATGCCCTGTGGTACAGTGTTAACCAGGGACACTTGTTTTAAGGTACAGGTTAAGGCATTAGTTTAACACTGAGAAATATGAAGTACTTACTGACAGTTGGCTCTGTTCAAATCACTTGACCCTTATTATATTATACTTGGTTAGCAAGCCATTACTTAGCAAGATAGATCAATCTTGCAAAAAGTTTGGGTGAGTAACTGGACTTCCTTTTGCTTTCCACAGACCGGCATTCAGAATGGCAGGCTTGTCCACTTTAATCTTCTTTTTGTGTGCTGCTAAAGATGTGATGCCCTCCAGTTCTCACTGGAAGCCAACTTGGCCATCGTACAGAGTTCCGGTTATCCTGCCACAGTCTACCCTTAACTTGGAGAAACCACAGTTTGATGCAGAAGCCAAACTGGAAGTGGTTTCTCCCTGTGGCCCAGCATGCCACAAAAGTTCTCCGCTGCCAACTTACGAAGAAGTGAAGAACTACCTGTCCTATGAAACTTTGTACGCGAATGGTAGCCTCACTGAAACTGAAGTGGGTATATATATTCTGAGCAGCAGCGGTGATGGGTCTCAAGGCAAATCTCGAACTAAGAGGCAGATCTATGGCTATGACAGCAGGTTTAGCATTTTTGGTAAAGACTTCTTGTTGAATTACCCATTCTCCACATCGGTGAAGCTATCTACAGGTTGCACGGGGACGCTGGTGGCTGAAAAGCATGTTCTTACTGCCGCTCATTGTATCCACGATGGCAAGAGTTACGTCAAAGGAGCTCAGAAACTGCGGGTGGGCTTCCTAAAGCCCAAACTGAAAGATGGCAGCAAAGGGGCCAATATCACAAACTCAGCAATGCCTGAGAAAATGAAATTCCAGTGGATCCGAGTGAAACGGACACATGTCCCCAAAGGATGGATCAAAGGCAATGCCAATGATATTGGCATGGATTATGACTATGCCCTGCTGGAGCTCAAGAAGCCTCATAAAAGAAAGTTTATGAAGATAGGTGTGAGCCCACCAGCAAGGCACTTACCTGGAGGGAGGATTCACTTCTCTGGTTATGACAATGATCGTCCAGGAAACTTGGTTTACCGTTTCTGTGATGTCAAAGATGAAACATATGACCTGTTGTACCAGCAGTGCGATGCCCAGCCGGGTGCGAGTGGATCTGGGGTGTATGTGAGGATGTGGAAGAGGCAGAATCACAAATGGGAGCGTAAAATTATTGGAATATTTTCAGGCCATCAGTGGGTGGACATGAATGGCACCCCACAGGATTTCAATGTAGCTGTTCGCATCACACCCCTCAAATACGCACAGATCTGTTACTGGATCAAAGGCAACTACCTTGACTGCAGGGAAGGATAAAGACAATGACAGTTCTTGAAAGCACTTAATGACTGGTTTTAATTACTCGTCTGAGGAATGGCTAGACTTCTGCTGCAGATATGTGTGATATGATCTTGTAACATCAGGTTGTGATATATAGCTTTTCAAGCAAGCCACCTTGTTCTTAGCATGGGGGCTGTATGGTGCTATCATTACAGCTCAGAACCGGGAAGGAGGTCTGCTGGGTGGGGAAGGAGCAGGTGGACTTGCTGAATTTGCAGCTGAGCAACTGAAGATTAATTAGGGGCGGATCAGTAAACAGTACGAAATCAGAACCGTCTCCAAAGAATCTTATAAAAGGGACACTGTTGACTATCTCATGCCTACAATGTTTGTTTTAATAAATCCTAGGATTAGTAGAAATGCTTTGATCTGAACTTTTAAAAGAAAATATTTCTATGCTGTTGGGGGCTGAAGAGGGGCATTTAATGGTGTTTGCAACCCAAACATTACAGCTTTGTGTTCCTGCATGAGAAAGGGAGTGTGAAAAGGGCAAGGCATGCGCTGTGGGAGACAAATGCCACATAAATAGCATGAAGGGTAAATAACTGCATAACACTTCTAACCTTTATTTGGCTTGAGTGATCTGAGACTTTGTAAGTAACATAGTTAAGAAAAATGCTTTTTGAGCAAACAGACCTTGATGTTGCAAGGACTTGACTGTGAAGATGATGTTGGTCATATGAGCAGTGCCATTGCATCCTGCTTTGGGAAACACAAATCACACATGGGCTTAAATCGTTACAGCAGCTGGGGCATAGCCTTACACCTAGCAGGATCCCTATGAATATACTATTATAGAAAGCATGTGGGGACAGAGGCTTGTTTTCTGTTATGACCTGCTTAGATATCTTAAGGAAAATCTTGTGTCAGCAACTCAGATTTTCAGAGGGGAAGCCTGTCTGGGGTCTTGCTGGCCATCTGAATTGCTGCCTGCAAAGCAGCTAAAGGGGAGAGTGGGACAAGGGTTCTACTGAGTTTTTACCCTTTTTGTGGAAGATCCATGCTGGCCTACCTAAAAATACACGAGATAGAGGGACCCTAGAGTGTCTCTCTCTTGTATCCCATTTCACACGGTAATTTGTAGGGCATCTTGACTTCTGTTCTTTGTGTTATTTGGGGTAGGAATCCTCTTCCCCATCAAATTGTTGAGTTACAAATAATTCTTGGCAAATGCACAGTTCAGTAATTCTGCAGCTGGAATAGAGCCACAATCTGAATTTGCTATGAAGTGATGCTCTCTGTCTCTTATAGGTGACAGTAACTTACATTTTTTCTATAGCAGAATTGTAGTTTGAAACAAGAACTGTCTTTTATAGGTAAAATAAGTCCAGCCAAATACTTGTAGCTCAGCAAACAGCATTGAGAAGTCAATGTGGTCTGTACAAACAGTGTTTCTCAGGTGGATTGTGCCACTGTATTGCAGTAACATGGTTAAGTACATGCTGCCGTGCCAATACTGTTTTTTTTTTTAAATAGGAGGATAAACACTGGCTCCAGTTCCAGTTTCCCTTCCATCCATCTCTCACTGTCTCCTGAAGCTTACCAGGTTGCCTGTGGCACTTGGTGGTGTTGAGCAGATGCAAGTCCCTGAAATGGCAGAGCTGGGAAGGAATGAATCTAAGCAGAGCTTCCCTACGCTATACAAGGAAAATGTTAATTCAGCTAAGCCTGTCTTACACTCCACTAATTAATATGGCATTTGTAAACATATGCCTAATGGTGCTTTATGTTTGTGATGGCTTTAGCTCTAGTTCTGAAAAACATTTTTTGCTAGGGCTGCCTATGATTATTATTTTTATAGGTTCAGTGTACAAAAACATGGACCCTCATGTGGGCTTTTGGTGCACTCAGATACAAGCAGTTACTAATGCTTTGAAATATGAATAATCACCATATGTATCTGATGGTCTTTTTCTGCCTTTTTATTTTAATTTCCTTTACTTTATGGCTGTTATCTGGAGCACTTTTGTTTGAATGTATCACCGCGAATAAAGAAAAGTTACAGAATTTCAATGCAGACATTCTTGTATTTGTACTATACTTGGGTTGCACTTTCAATCTCATTTTGATTACTTATTTGGAAGGACATTCAGATGCAGAACAGATGTATTAATATCCTCAATACTGGTTGTTTTCTTTCAGTTTTCCTTTACCCCCACCTGTTATAGAAGTTTTTTTTTTTTTTTTTTTCAGTAGGTTTAATTACTCTGTGTCTTTGGACAGTAATAATCAATCTTAGCTTTCTTATAACTGTTGCAGTTCCAAAGCCAGTCAGAGCTCAGATTAGTTACAGCTGAAAATAACATATTAGACAAACAAGTCACATTTTTTTTTTTTATTAACTTTAGGATCAATAAACAATAAAGGAATTTGAACCAGTCAGTATAAGGTCATAAATCAGGTCCATCTTCTTTTTCTTTTAGTTGATGCAGTAAGAAAAAAGTTCCTCTGAAGCCAACAGTGAGACCCACAGTTTTTCGCGGGACACTGGAGTGCAGAAATGTTCTGCTCTTTGATTTGGGAATTGCTGTCCATACACCTTTCCTAATTTCTGGATATGCATACTACATCATGTGGGCTTGAGAACATCAGTCCTGGCTTATGGGACATATTTCCTATCCCCTGGTCGTGTTCTCAACTGCTTCATCGGACTGTAAACCAAGATCTTTTATTCTCTCAAAATGACTGGCAGAGTGGAGTTGTGCAGAAGGCAAATGAGCTTGAGTAATGTGAGCAAGTTTTTTTAAAAAAGATAGAAATGCATGCAGCAAGTTTAGTGTAATCAGGGGCGGGAGAGTCTCTTTCTACTGTACACCCTGTGCAAACATTCCAGATTGTTTTTGGAAAGAAAAGGAAATCTCAGATAACGTGGGCAGAACAGTTGTGCTAAAGCTCGACATTGTTTCACCTGGGCCCACCTGAGCTGAGGGTAATTTTACCAGTGTATTCATTCAGAGCGGGGTTGGGCCATTGCTAGGCAGGTTTAGAAATTGCATTCGGAGTATATTTTGCTCTGATGCAGTAAACAGGGCTCTTTTAAAACCAGACCTTTAAACTGTGAGAAAGATAGCCATGCAGCCAACATAGTTCATCAAGAAAATACAAGCAACTAAACTATATACAGGCGTGAAACTAGAAATGTCATTGTCCAACTGATCATGACTGCTGATAATCTGCAGAACTGAATCAAGTGCCTCAGTATTCTTGTATCATAAGGCAGGACAGCAGATGGGTATAGAGGGGCTGTTTTGTTGTGAGTGGAAAGGATTAGAGTCTTCTGCTCCTGCATCATTAGGAGTCTGACATATGAAAAATTCTAGTTAATGTGGTATAACTCCCTTGGAGAACAGTGCTGGAGATGGAAACTGAGGTCTCGACAAAGCACAGACCATGCCGAGGTTTTCCAGAGCGCACAGTGAACTTAGCCTACTGAAGACTGCAAAATACCAAGTTTTTTTCTCAGAGGAAAGGTATTTTCCTTGCATCTGTGATTGTTTTGCAACTGAATTCCCAGGCCTGCCTGTTTAGAGGGCAGCCCTCGTCTTAAAGTTGCCTGCTGAACTCCAAGCAAGTATAATACATGCTTGAAATTCTTTTCCGTGTTTCCTCTTAATCTGCCATTTGTTAGTGGGTTTTGGTAGCGTGCCAACGCAAGATGCACAGGCCTTGAGAAGAGACGCTCTCAAAGAGTGGATAAAGTATGATGGGTGGGTAAAAACTTCTTTGCTTTCTTGGTGTAAAGAAGCGTGGACAGAGAAGAGCAGCAAAGAATGAATGGGCAATGTGATTTGTAACACAGGAGCAAGATTCCTAGTGAATCGGTTGCAGAGTATATGTGCACATATATGGATGTGCATGTGTGTAGGGTTTTTATGAATAATACTGTTTCCATTCCCTGTTCTACTAGGTATAGAAGAAAAACTTAAGAGCTGAATTAAGTTAAGCCTCTTAAAATGGGTGCATAAATAACAAATCTGAAGCTAGTATGCAGCACATATGAGAAGTTTAGACTCGTCTATAGGTACACAAGAAAAACGTGTTAGTGACATTAAAATTAGGAACCTGATCTTTTCCACCCACAAGGTGTTTTTTCCTGTCTTACACAGTGACTATTGGGTTGCACATGCTTTGTGCCTGCTGTTAAAGGCAGTGTGGGCTTTTATAGGTAAGTGATTAAACAAGAGAAGAGAAGAGAAACATCTTAGTATGCCCCAAACACTATTATCAGCACTGATTATTTCCAGGTTAAAATTATCAGTGATCCTTTGGATGTGGAATGATTTTGAACTAAATGGGAATAGACTGAGTCATGAAGCAGGTTCATACTGGTTTGAATCTAAAGATCTCTAACAGTAATTCAGTGATTGTGGCTCAGGTGGAGACAATGAACGTTCACGTGCAAACTTTTTATGGACAATGTTTATTTTTTTACAATAAATTCCATTTAAAAGATAAGTATGCATAAGCAGAGATCTACAAGAAGTTAAACACTTTTATTATTTCACCAAGCAAATGATCATGCTATAAAACACTCCATTTAAATAGCACATATAATGAAAATATCTGATACCAGTTAACTGACATTTTCTCATTTGCACTTGTTTCAGTTTTGGAAATCACCAGTCATGCTGATTTGGTGGGGAGAGAGTATTTTTCTGGCAAGCCAACTCAACGCGAAGTGCGTGTTCATGAAATACCGAGGTGATGGGAGTATGAAGGTTGTTAGCTCTTATTGGAGTGACAGCAGTAATAAGATACAATAACTTTTTCCATCTTATCCTAAACAATTTCCTATAACTATTTTATGCCACGTTATCATAAACCTGGTGATTTTCCGCAGGTTGCATACATGAAAATGTTACTTTAATGATGATTTAAATTATTTTTTTTTTGCATCCCCTTACCCGTGAAGCCTGCCTGCTATGGGCAGGTCTGAAGAGGGCAAAAATATTCACATTTGCAAAAGTTCATTAAAGGCTTGTCTAACATAAAGTCTCACTTCTGAGCTGAAGTTGAATGATGTTTGCCATCATATGGAAAGTGGTAGGTTTAAATGGGGTAGTTTAGATGAGTTTAAATATGAGATAGATGGAAAAGAGTTCCTTTTTGGTATTGTCCCACTGTTGCCATGCTTCTTTTTCTGTTCCTGCCCATCCTTAGAAAATAAAACTGCTCAGAATGAAAAAGAATGGAGATCCTTAAAAATGAGGGATGAGGTGCACTTCAGAAAAACCTATTCAACTGGTATGCTTGCGCTTTCCTGCTGCAAAGAGGGTGCCTACCCAATGGCTTTCTGAATGGAGCACACAGGGGCTTGTTTTGTTACTGGCAGGGAAAGGAGCGCGTGAAGGGGTGCATACCACCACAGCGCGGGGTCAACCGACCGGGGGACCGAAGGCTACAGAAACAGGTGGAACGACAGGGGCTTTCTGGCCTCATCCATCTCACAAAAGCTTCACTCATCACAGAAGCGTGGGGTGGAAGAAAATGTCACACTGGGCTTCATCCTGCACCCACCAAAGTCTGCTATTGTGTCGGGTTGGGAGCAGGATCTGTGTGCAAAGGGATCTGCCGCACGACTTAAATGTCAACAGTCGTGTGGGAGCACTTCTCTCCAGCCAGCCCTTCTGAGGGATCATTGTGGGCAATGAAAGGGCAGGAAAGACTTTTCCAGAGCGTGTAGGTGGGGGAAAAGCAACCCTGCATGCTGGGAACTCATCAGATGCGTGGATAACTCCAAAATGACTTTTCCCTAAAGTAAAGGGTTAGGCTGGGTGAGCTGTGCAGGTGGAAGGAGAGCGGCTTTGCACAGCAGGACTCCTCCCCACGCCCATCTCTGGCTAGGGCTGAGCAGGAGAGGGATTGCCACACACTAACCTTTATGGATGAACCACTCAATACCTGCCTCCTGTGGGAAGTAATTATTTAACAAGAAGAATAATAAAAAATGATAAAATAACCTGAAAGAAGCTGTGAGATGTCTTCAGTTCAGAGTACCAGTGAAATAAGTGTTTACAAATGGGTGCCCAGAAATGTATTTTTCCTAAGTACATGTGGCCACTGCTGTTGTTGCCAGTGCTAAGAACTTTAAGAATGGCCTGGGCTGGATTTGAGCTTATAGGTACTGTGGAGAAACTCGCATTAGAAATTCACATTTCCCAGGCTTCACCATAAAAACAGACTTTCTGTCTCCTTGTTTCCACAAGACATCATTCAGGAAACACAATCCCCTTTTAAGTACATGATCTTAAGCTTTGTCTAATGAAATATCTTTAGGGTATTTCTCAGTAATAGGCTCCCTGAGTTCTTCCTGTGAGATATTCTGCTGCTCTTCCCAGCTTTATGTCATCAGCAAATTTCATTAATGTGCTGCTTCTTGTGCAAATGTTGCTGGTGAATATATTTAGTTAAGACTGGCTAAGAGTGATGCTTGAGAAAGTGTGCTTGTAACCTCTCTCTACCCTGACAATTTCCCTTTCAGCACCTTTTGTCTCTGCTTCAGTCAGACCCTTTTGCTAATAATTCCCTATATGGCACCATTTCAATTGCTTTGCTGAAATCCAGTTAGATGAGGTCCACAAAACCCAATTATAAGTTAAATTGTTGCTTGAGCAATGCTAAGAATCTGCAATAAATTATGTGCAAAATAGATAGCCTATTTCATCATGCTCACTTTAATCTTTATTTTAATGTTCACCAGAAAGAAATGCTTCAGTTAAGATTGCAGTTTTGGAGCATAGCTCTTAGTATAATATTATCAAAATAATTGGGGGTCTTATGGGACAAAGTCTCAAAATTATCTAGGTTTCAAGCTTAGGAAAATGTTGTATACATTAATTTTTATTAAGCTCTAATCCAGAACATGAACGCTGTATTGGTTCTCTTCATATAGCTGATTGTTTAGAAGCTGATAAGCCACAGATAAAGCCTAAAGACACAACTGATTTTTTTACTCTCTATAGCTCCCTTATTTGCATTGTTACTTATCTGAGTAGACACAAGATCTTTAGCATCATCCTGATGATAAAACAGCTCATTCTTTTGATGTCAGATAAAGAGCAATTTTGTTGTGATTCTGAAGCCAAGAATCATAAAATCTGCTGTCATAATATCTTCCTCTACTCTTGAAAGGGCTGTGAGACATCTGGAAATAGAAGAATCTTTTCTTTTGCCCCATAAAAAGTAGTGTTGCCCTCTTTTTCCTCTCAGTTTTGACTCTTACAATCTGGAAAGATTACAGAACCATTCTGTAAAGTCAGTTTATGGAAGGCTTTAGTAGAAATCCTCTTTTTGGGGTATGAAATACTTTACATATTTGAATGAAAGAGTTAAATCATCAATCAAAATTATGAATATCATTGGCACCAAGTCACACAATCCCCCACTATTTTGGCATTGCAGCTGATGAGAGGGGCCCGGTTCCCTGCCTTGCCACCGTGCCTCTGCCACAGCCTTGGAGGGATCTCCAGCATGCCGGGGTGACCTGGCATGATTGGGGGGCTGCCAGGACCCCTGTTTCCCACACCACAGGGCAGCGGGAGCAGCCTGGGTAGTCCTGGCTGGTTTGCACCAAACTGGGATTAGTGGTTTCCAGCATCATCACGATGCAACTACCAGAGTCAATGTGCCCATCTCACCTGAGAAAATCCTGTTTGATCTCTCTTGGGTTTGACTAAGATACTTCTATTTTGGGTTAACTGGGTTTGGGTTTTGTTTATGTTTTTCTCATCTCTATTGTTAGCTGCTCCTGAATTTCTGTAATAATGTTTTCCCTTGTGATAGAGGTAGAACTACAGCCTCTGGGCAGATGTGCAGGGACACTTTTTGTTACATTTGTATCAAGCACTGACACTTTCACTGTAGTCACTTGCTTACAAGTACATTATTTTTCCAGAAATCCTTTTGCTGAAGGGACAAGCCATAGGAAACCATATGCCCAGCAATGCACGCTTGCTTTCATGAAAGATCTGTAGGTTGAAGGTGAAATGGGAACAGGCTGCAGGATTTAATAAACTATTTCACATGATCCTTCCGAATTTAATACATATGGTGGCTTCAGGTCTCACAACACTTCACAGGAAACCAAGTATCATTGTTACTATATTCTTTAATAAACTCAGAAGTCAAAGTCTCTAACTTCTGAGTTCTGCACATATTTTTGCTGATTGGTGCATGATATGTGCCTGCTAAATGTTCTTACCAAGGCAGAACATGTTATACTAAAAGGCATATAAAAGAGGAAGCATAGCTTGCTTTGATCTTGGGGGTTCTTGTGCTATTTGCCATTGAAGGTTTATATTTGCTGTTCATACACTATATGCAGTTTGTTTGGCTTTCAATAAAAATGACAGACAGAATTAATAATAGCCCTGATATCTCATCAGGAGATGCATTCCAAAAATATCTGTCTATCTACACAGTGAATGTATGAAAGTCTATATAGGATCCTTGTCAATAAAATTCTTCTGCTTCACTCAAAGAATTTTCATTAGTTTGGGAAAATGCTTTCCCCATTACAATGACTCACTTTCATGAGTCCAGAAAGATATTAAAAATAAATGATAATTTATAAAGAATAAAACTTTCACACTACTACTGTTTAAGTTTGCCTTTTGTTTATTAAAAAGAATAAAAATCATAGAATGTTCTTTGTGGAAAAGGATGAGGCTATATTGTAATGCTCTGGAACATACTGGAAAAGAGCACATGGTACTGTTTAATTAATGAGTTTTATCAATGTGCATCAACCTTGAATTAAAGCTGTGTGGATCAACAGGATGATCACATTTCTGAACTTTGGAACAGTTTGGATATTGCAAACTTAAACTGTTCTACAGGGATCCATCTGGTACTCAGATTGGTCAGCAGCACATGTGGACCATGGTCTTACACCACAGACCCTCCATCATTTCAGCTAAATCAGAAACTGCATCACTATAGAGTTGAGTTTTTTGAGGCTGGGCTGGCTATGGAGACAGGGATGGGAGCTATCTTTGTCCTTATACTGCTCAGACACTTCCTGACAACAAAGGAATAGTTAAATGTAAGACTTTCAGATTCCAATCTCTGCCCTAACGAACAGAAATTCCTCTGTATATTTTCCTGCCAAGTTTTATCTTGTCTGCTACACTCCTTTCTTCCTCATCACTACCATCTGGTGCTGGAGACATTCCACATTGTGTTGTCTAAACTGGTTATCAGAGAGTTAATGAGTACCTGGGTCATACGGGATGGAGATGTGCTCCCTCCTTCCTGCACGTCCTGTTTAGTCAGTGGGATTTCCCCCTCTTTTGAGCTTTGTTTGTGATGCAGTAAAAATAGATCAGCAGAGTGCCATGCAGTGTTTTGAGCAGAGTTTACTTTTAATCAAACTATGTGGTCTTTTTACAAGATCAGTGACGAAGCTGCTATTAAATACCTTTGAAGTTCTTCATAGCCTCCAACCTCAAATGCTCTAGCAAAACAGATCCGTAAAGCTTTTAGCTAAGAGATGAAGAAGGTGAGTAATAGGAGCTTGGAAACAAAGCTGGCTCCGTTTCTTTTGGAGTGTTGAATAACTCTTCAGCTACCAATGGGCATGAGCAAGCCCAGCCTGGGAGAGGAAGGAAGATAAGCACATGTTTGGATGCAATCCTTTCTCAAGAAGATGTAAATGACGAGGGAGCAATGTTCTCACAAACAAAATCATAGTTTTGTGTCAAACACAGTGTCAAGCTGAAGGACTGTCTTCACGTCAGAAACGGAAATATCCACCAGCTGCTGTTTGGTCTGGGTACCAGCAAGAAGAAAACAAGATCCTGGTCTCTTAAACTGCATGGGATTTATATCTTGTGGGATCCAGCCTCTAGACCATGTTTATCCCATTCTCTTGACTGATGACTGTCCAAACACCAAGAGCTTTTTCTAGTAAGGTCAAAGTAAAGAAGTGTCTATAAAAGTGCTAGACTAGGAGCTAAGAGTAGGTCTCTGCCTGGAGACAGCCTGTCTACTATAGGGAGGAGCTGATCTATAAATCAGTAAAAAGTCCATCCATCCAGAAAAAACAAAGTAGTAGAGATTAAAATCATGAGGTCATGGTACACAGGTTTGCTGTGAATGTGCCAAACCGGAACCCTACTCCACTCCTTCTCTATTTCAGTAACAAATACTCCTCCCCTGCCAATGTGAAAAATTAACTGAAGCTGCAAATTCCTTGGAGAAGTCAGTGAATACAAAACCTTCTTTCTCCCAGTCTCACTCGCCATGCTTCTCAGTCCAGTCCCCATCTCTTTCCACAGCCTGTTACCTCTTTTCTGGCTTTTCTTCCTCTTTTACAGCTCACACCTTCACCTGGGCTGGTTCCTCATCTCCCCACAGAGATAGGAGAGGACATTATCCTGGCCATGCATTCCCTTCTTCAGCCTATATGTCACCTCTGCATTGACTCCAAATCTGTATCTTTGACTACCTGTTCTGAACCAGATCCCCCAAGTCACAGTCTCACATGAAAAATTAGATCCCTCTTTTTCCTAATCCCAAATTTCCAGCTGCCCAATAATCCCTTCCCTTTTCTTACTCCTATCTTAAACATTTCCACGTTGAATTAAAATGCTTCTTTCTTGGTGCTCCTGGGACTCTGGGTCACCCAGAGCAAAGCAGATACCAAGTCTCAACCCTCAGTTTCAGGGCCAGCTACATTTCTTCATCATTGGTAAAGTCAATATTTGTTCTTGCTGTCTTCAACTGGAGCAGTCATAGATGTCTGGTGGATTTGATGCCTTTTCACCAGGTCCTGGTTAGTACCACACTCTCATGAGTGTCAATGATTTGAGCAGGTGGGAAAAAAAATGAAAGCTTTGAGCATGTGCAGTAAGGACCCACTCTTTTTTAAAGACAGCAGCTATTTGCATAGAAGCAGCTTCTGTAGAGCAAATATAGTTGTTTTGTTTGTTTTTTTTTTTTTTTTTTTTTTTCTGAGAGCTTAGAGATTGGTCAGATTTGGTCAGACTTTTACAGAACAATAGGATAAATACAACTGCTGCAAACACCTGATCTGCTAAAATATATGCTCCTCTTCCAAATCCAGCAACACTAGGACAACCTTTTTTTACCCAAAATGTTTCTTGCTTTGTTTTGGTTTGGTTTGATTTGGTTTTTAGTTTTGTTGTTTTTTTTTTTTTTTTTCGTTTTGTTTTGTGTTGTTTTTTTTAACCTGTGCAACAATCTTTTTCATCTCCTTGTTTCAAACCAGGAATAAGTGAAGTTACCTAGAATATGTCAGCAGAAAACTACACTTCAGGCACTACCTTAGAGCTTGAGTTTGGCAAGATCTTAGGACCTTTAGCCAGAATCTTATAAAAGAGCATAACAGGGAAACTCAGTAACAGGCAGAGTCAGTGATCTGAGAGACTTGTGGTTGAGGGCTGGAAGGAGTTAGGGAGCAGAGGATCTGAGACAGGAGAGGTCAAGAGCTCTAGGGCTGTTCGGAGTATTTTGAAAGCAATGCCAGGAAGAGCTGCATAGGGACTTGAATGACTGTAGGAGTGTTAAGGCAGCATAAAGGCTGTGAAAGATGGACTGGACATCTGCTTCTTCATCATGGGAATTGTAGTTCGGTTACAGGTAGAAGTGGGTGGAAACCCTGTTTCCACCTCCCTAGCGAAGGAGAAAAGTTCTGGTAGAAGAGGGGAGAAAATCGGCATAGAGGAAAAGAGACATACATGAAGGGAAGAGAAAGGCAAGATAATTGTTTTCCCTGGAAAATATGGTGGTTTAGTTGAGTTAAAAGATAAATTTACTTCAAACTTTAATAACTGAATATGTCACTACAAAGAAATCCTATAAACCATTTTCACCCTGTTGTACAACTTCATCCAACCTACGCTAGAGAATGACAACACAAACAGCTGTGGAGCTTTCTGACGAGATTCAAATGTAAATATCTGAAGCAAAATAATCTGGACAGATGTGATTTTAGATAGATTTGGTGTGGTGTAAATTTGAGACAATTAGAATTAGGATTAAGTTTTAAATGATCATGCATTTTAATGCCGAGCAACAATTCTAACATGGAGGAAATTCTGAGATTTAACCTTCTGGGGATTTTTATGATCTGTTGAACAGAAGAACTCAAACCATATTGGCCTGTTTGGAGAAATTAGTTGTAACTGAAAGAGAAGCTAAAAACAAACCATTTCTCTTTTTATCCCAGACCCAAAAGGAAGATTATCCAGCAATCAGAGGTTAGCCTGGAATTCAGACCTGGATTTACTTTCCCTGTCTGTGTAACCATGCACAGATTTGGAAGATATTTAATTGTCAAACTCCAATGAAATAAAGAGAATTAGTCTGGACTTTAGCTTATCTGGATGAAATTCGGGCTGAGTAAATGCAGATGTCTGTGATATGATAAACATTCTTCACAGTCAATGGAGAGGAGAAGCCATTTTGTGGCTCACAATTCAAGTTTCCCTGAAGTTGATGTTTAAAATAGGTCAGATGAATCACTGAATAATATTGTTTCTTTCTATTGTCTCCAAAAGGAGCTGAGGGCTCTTAGCTCAGTTAGAGGAGAAGAGAGTTTTCCTGTTTTGGAAAGGTAGCTGACAGCAAAAACTGTTAAATTTGGAAGATGCTCAAACACTCGTCTAGCAACATCAAAGTACTATAGATAGATTTGAAAGATCAGCCTGGAACACACTTTGTTTCCTCTTAAAATTCAAAGGGATTTGAGTCAGATGTGAGCTCCACAGCACATCTTTAGGGCTTCTGCCCATCTCTGAGAATTGTTCTGGGATCCAGTGAAAGCAGTTGATGTGAGGGAGGATTGGGAAGTCCTCAAAGGAAAATGCAAGCCCTTATCACCAGGCAGACCAGGGATGGGCTCCAGCACAGTCACTCCTTTCCTTTTGCCACTTGACTTGCTGTGCCACAGGCCACATAAATGAAAGAAACAAACTAAATGAAGTACTGAAAAACAATTAAAACTGAAATTGTCGCTGGTTGGCCATGCTTAGCTCTGCACATTTACAGTGCTTTGCATCTTTTCATTGTATTTTATAAGTTCACTTTTCATTCCCACTTTCAATACCTTCCGCCCTTCCCCTCTTTCAAGGAATGTTTGTTTTATGCTGGCTACATTGCTCTGGACACATGACCTGGGAACACATCACCTGCTCTGGAAACCACCTTGAAGTCAGGAAGCCTGTGCTTCATATCTCATTCCACTTACAGTGTTGTTCTGATTCTCTGACCACATCAAATGAAGAGCAGAAACCACCAGATTCACCAGAAGGCATTCCTGATTCTACCAAATCCCTTCTGTATTGCTTCAGAAACAAAAATTACTTCAACCTTCAAAGGGTTTTTCCTGGTTTTGTGGTGCCATTTGTAGGTGGCTGATTCTGTCCCAAAGCCCTGGGACCTCTACAAGAAAGGCCTCCATCCCTTCCTGTCTACTTGTTTCCTTTCAGATGCTTTCTGCAGCATTTAGCTACTAACCATTTTTTCCCTTTGTGTGTGACCTTTCCAAAGCCATGAAAGATGTTATAGTATAAATGGCTGGGCAAAGCAGAACAGAGCACTAACTTCTCCCTCTGTTGCTTTTTATCTTCTTCTTCACCATACAAAGTGTATGTGTGTGTTGTACAAGCTTCTCCAGAGCTGATGCCATGTACTGTTTAAATGTGTTCTGAAGCCCCTACACTAAAGACATGTTTCAGGATAGTGCTTTAGTATTGAGCAAGATTTGATGATGTGTCTGTGGTCAGAGAAATTTCCCTACAACTACCTTCAAAAAATCCAAATCAAATGAAAGGTTGTTCATGGTTGCTCTTCACATCATTGCAAGGCTGTTTGGGGGAAATACAGAGCCAGTTTTTTGCAACTCCTAACATACTTGAAGCTCCTCATGTGCAGAAAACCTATGATATCTGGGTGACTCTTATTCCTGGAATTTGGGCAATAGGATCCTATTCACTTCCACTGACATCACCTTTCCATACAAGACTCTCAAAAGTCACTTACCTATTTTCCACTGTTTTCTACAGGCTTGCACCTCTTGATCTCTGAGCACAGCGCCGCTCCCTCTCTTCTGTTGTATTCACCACATGCTTCCACATCTCCCTTTGCCACAACTTACCTCCCTGAAAATTTTTTTCTCACTCATTGTACACTGTTGCCTGTAATTCACCTATTTTTACCTGTGAAAAACCAAGACTTATCCCATCTTTTTGATTACTTTGCCTATCATAGGGAAGGAAGATGACACCAAGATGATCTAGTGCACGCTGAATGGGGATCCTAAAGGAGCCAGGGAGAGAGCATAGGGTTTCAGAGCAGTCACAAACTGTTTCCCTATAGTAAGCTCACCAAAATATCATTTGAATGCAAGTTTCACTAGGGCATGAAAACCAGTGAAAAAAGGCTCCTACATCTCTGCTGGCCCTCGTGGCATGTCTGGAAGCAAGGTGTCAGCTCACTCAGGGACTTTCTGAGCTGCAGCGAACTACACAGTCCTTGGTCATGCTTTCCTCTTCCTTCCTGCTCCTGCCCCTCTCACCTCCCTCACAGTTTCTCTGTGGAGCTGCAGGACCCCATCTGTGAGCTGGGACACTCTTCTTGCCCCCTGTCTCATCCCCTTGCCATCTGGAGACACTCAGTTGCCTCCAGGCAGTGAATAATTTTCTATTTACCTGCTCTGATCACTGAAACTATGACATGAACTGGAGCAAGCAAACTAGAGGTATGCTGTCCCTCACAAGCATGTTGGGTGATTTAGTCGTCTAGGCAGGAGATTTGTTTTCCACCACCTCAATTGCTCCTAGTTCCTACCGTGACATGCACTCTGATGGCAACTCCCAAGCCTTTTCACTCTTTGCAGACTGTCACTTGGTTGTTCTGTCTTTTTTCCAGTGTTTTTTGGGAATTCTAAAAATTCATAGAATTGCTATAATGCCTGAACTGCAGTTCAGCCTTTGGCTTTTACAGCTGCTGGATTTTTTGCTTTTTTTTTTTCTCACAAGTCTTATAAGAGTCTTAAAAGTCTCTCCTGCTATCATGTCCTTAGTAGCACTCTAATAACTTTAGAATAATGGCAAAAAAGATTTATTTCATCATCTGGTTCATCCCTCTGCTGTTGCACAATTGTTCCCAAGGGAGCACTTCAGGCTCCTGCCCAAGTTTTTATGTTTAGCTTCAATCTCAAAAGCAGCTCTGCAAGCATGATAGTGCAAGGCTCATTGTCTGCCTTTCAGCCATTTCAAAAATGAATTTGCCCAAAGTACAAATAAAAGGCTATTTTTTTTCCCCTTCGAGCAGTCAGGCCCGTAAACTGTTTAAAACATCAAAGCCAAACTGCATTTCTTCTGTCTCTAACTTCATTAACCAGAAAGCATCTGCAACTGGAAATGAATCCTGCAGCTGTGTTGATGCTTTGCAATCCAGAGTTAAAAAGCACTTCACTTTCTCATAGCTCTGTTAGCACTTTATAGCAAGCAGGAGGGGGAGATAAAGATATTATATTGTAATTAATATGGGTAATAATTTTAGAAGAGTGATACTTACTGAGTAACATTTGTATGTATCGTTATTTCAAGGAACTCAATTTTTAAAAGGCTGCTTAACTCATAGTCACTTTAGGTAAAATATGAATCATAATTCATTCAGATCAAGTTTGACTAGACACACTGACTTCATTAGTGGTAAGAGGGAGCAGGGACAGGTGATGAACACAGTTCTGTAAGGCAGGAGACATATTTCTTCTCTTGAGCTACCATGGGAGAAAATACTTTTTCTTGTCTGTGCCTCTGTGATTCTCCTCTGGGGAAATACCACTTACTAATTTGTGTCTTTTGCCTTATAAATGGCACAGGTGATACAAGAGAGCCACAGGGGCATAGGTAGCCCCCAAATCCTCATTTTGTTGAATATGCAAAAAATTCACGATACAGGCACCCACCCTATCCTTGGGGTATGAGCCATTTTATGGAATATTCACCCACACTCACTCACTAGGCTAGTGTGAGGATTAGTTCATGCTTATTGAATGTATTTTCAAGAGCTCCAGACTTGTGTAGTGACAAAGCTCACATGGCCAGAAATAGTAAAAGTTACTGCAGATGCAATGTGTTTTTCAGACCCTTAAGACAGATTAACCTACAGATAAATAAATGCCATGCGGAGGCTTTCCCACTGATTTGATCAATGTTTTTAATTACTTAATTAAAACCTACAGGTCTGTTATTCCCCTTATCCACCCATCATCACACACAGTTCAACCAAAAAGGCACTGAGACTGGAAGGTCACCAGATTTTCCACTTTGCCTTTTCCTATCACTTGCACCCAGAGCTTGTCGCTATGGGGTTAGCTTTGCTCGGAGGGTTTTAAGATGGCAAAGTCCCTTGTTAAGGCTCAGCTTTTGGAGCATGGCTGGCATGATGCAGGGCTGGGCATTTGTACCAAAGTTGGAAGCATTAGCTTGGTCACAGACCTGTGGTAGGATTGCACAGAGAGGTTCACAGTCCCATGGTCCTTTTTGCTATTAGAGGCATAATGGGGCCAGTTTGGGAGGTCTGTCTGCATCCTTGGGATACCTAAGCTGAATTTGCTGGTGATGGCTCAGGCTTTGCAAAGGGACTCAGATGGGGTCTGGGACTGCTCCATTGAGGACTATGCTGGAGCTGTGGGCTACAGGTTCCTGCCTGGCTGCAAGCAGCTCTCAGTGCTGCTCAGGTCCTGATAATGCAGAAGATGGGAACCTGAGACTTAAAAAACAATTTTTTTTTTTTTTAAACCAGCCTGTGCCCCTTGGAATGTACTCTCTCGTTCTGGGCTGAGCATTTCCAAACTGTTACTTAATAGATACATAATGTAAAATCCCAGCTCCAGACGCACTCAGCTCTTGGTCCAAAAATAATCAAAATCTGAGGCTGGAACCACATGCCAGTTTTGCAACTGGCTTCGTGACAGCAGTTGAACTATAACCACAGAATCAATCAGCCCAGCTCTTTGGGAGGTTGAAATCCAGGCCAGATTTTGAAATCTGGGACCTCTCTTTAGTAATTTACGGCATACAAAAAGAAATTCAATAACAAGCCTGGTTTAGCTTCCCTAAAACCTTTGGGTCGACAAAGAAGCACTCCCACATGTTGGGTTCTCTTTACAATGAAATCCTTGCACAGCATGAAGTGAGACAAGTTAGTATTTTCCAAACTTTTTGCATGTTTTTTTAAGATAATTCCCCTTCTTCTCTCTAAGGAGGAATGGGTCCAAAGGCAGGGGGATTTGAGGAGCAAGGAGGCAGCTCTAAAAATGGACTGCATGTGACACAGTGGAGTAAATGACATTTCTTTGCTGATCTTGTCGATGAGCTGTTTAGTTCTGGGTTTGTTTTTGCAGCAGTGGATCTCTCCCCTTGCCTGGGACTTCTGGGACCTTTGTCCTGCAAATATTTCAGAACCGTAAAAAGCTTGAAAAACAAGAGTGACTACAGGATATTAAACGCTTGTTGCTTTTAAATGAGCAGATGGTACTTTTACCAAATGCTATCATTTTGGCCATATTTTTCTTGTGCTGTCATTTTTTGATAGCTTATTTTTACTGTGGAAAAGGTCTGCGAAACAGCTGTCAGCAAAGTGATGGTAACTGGATAGCATCTGTACGTTTGAAAATCTTCTTAAATTATATGCAAGGGAAGTCTATTAAAACATGTTTGTCTGGAGTTCAGAAGGTATTTCATGCAGAGAATTGTTCTGCTGCAGCCTGCATCTGCCTTTTTTATTAAAACGCAGAATTCAATTATTGTTAAAAAGAGTACTTAAAATGTTATTGGAACAAATTATCACCAGATATCCTGAGTGATGTGGTAGCTGTGCAGTAAGTCACAGACCTGCCTGCGCTGCACATCTTAGCTTGTAAAGGATGGGCTGCTTTGAAGCTGCATCTCAGTGTGTACGCTAATGAAATTAAGTAGCAATGAACTTTTATGTCTGCATGGAATAAAAATGACAAGAAGGACTGGCTTTTAGAGGTCAAAAGAGGCTCCATGCAGAAACATAAAGGATGCCACATGGACTATTTCATTTCAGATATTATTAGCAAATAACTCTTTTCAATGCAATGTGTTTCATTGTCTGGACGTATGAGCTAGGAAGTCCCTCTCCAGCTCCTGTGAGAGGTCATAAATCTTCCTGTTGGAAAGAACAGTTACTAAGAGTTTCCCAACCATTTTTTATTGTCACTAGCTCTTTTTCAAATTTTTTCAGCCTTATCAAAGTGCAAGTTACCATTAATAATGTTTTGCTATTTAGATAATGCTTTTCAGGTGATGATCTACTTGCATGTTGTACCAAGTGAGAATTGATCTGTGTTGTACACATGTGACAAGACTGAGAGCAGTTCTGAGAAATGGGTTATTTCAACCTTACATTATTGCTGGATAAATTAACCTATAAAGGGCATATCCAGAGTTTCCAAATCTGAATTGAAGACTGAATGATAAGAATGCCTAGGTTCCTTTGTCTGAGCTGAGCTAGAAGAAACTATGAAAGTAGATGGATGTGATATATGAAGTGGTTCTTTTTGCTGTTTTGTGCTTTTGTGTTGTTTTGGGGTTTTTTTGTTGTTTTTTTTTGGGTTTTTTTTGTTTTTTTTTTTTTCAGTTTGTATATAACATATAATTTACCATGATGTAACACTCTATTTTTAACCTGATTGTATCTATATGTAAACCCAAACTTCACTTAACTTCTTTCTTCAGAACTTAAAATTGGATGGAGTATTGAGTTGTCTGGCCTGGAAATTGAGTCCTTCTTGACCTGAAGAACATCCATATGTCTTCAAGGTGCTCTTGAAGGTCAGCTGCCTTGATTTGACTTGCAGTGAGGAGACCTGTGCCCAGATGCCTTGTTTGTAGGAAAGCTGCACACTTGCTAAAGCTGGGAATGTTGGTGAAGCAGAGTATGGAAAGCACTTTGTGATGTCTGCAAGAGCCATCAGTAGCTACTCACAGGGCCCTCGTGTGAGCTAGGTATATGATATTTAAGTGCCTGCTCAGGAGCAATAAGAGCGGGGCTGTTCCATGAGAGAGGACAAGCTGGGATCTGAGGGTGATCCCAGCATGGGCAGTGCCATCCCCAACAGGTTGCAGTCACAAGTGGGCCAGCAGTGACCAGCTCTGTTGACCACCCAGTGGCCATCAGACAAGGCAAGGTCTGGTCTAGTGTCCATCCCAGCAGCCTGGTCAGGAGCAGGTGGAGATGAGGACAGAGACAGTACTGGACTACTTACAGCATGGTTGCAGGGAGGTCAGGTTGGTCAGGTCAATTAATTAAGGCCTATGATTGGCCTCAGGGTCCTGACACGGCTTAGCAAAAGCCCACTCGTTAGCAAGACAGTGTGGCTGTAGGCAGACCCTGCTCTGCAGGATGACAGTGCAACAGACAGTGGGTGCTATCATATAAGTCTCTCCCTGACCTTCACACCTGCCCTGCTCCTATGATATCTAGCTCTGTCATCTTGGCCCGAAATCTCAAAACCCCTGAGCCAGCATCCTCGAAAGTAATTTGGATTCTTTCCACTGGCTTCAGTTTTGTTTGAGCCAGCCAGTTACTGGGACAGGCTCTTCCTGGTCTCCCAGCACTGCTGCTGAGCATGCTGCATTTTCCATCCACTAGAAAGGCAGCCATCAGTGGAGAGGTTCAGGTCGGGTGACAGCCAGGGAAGTTTGCTTGCAAAATGGCTGTAGGAAGCTCAATTATTAGAAATTAAAACTGCACCACAGAGAGATGAAAACAATTCTTGCTGCAAGTGCAATAAGGTCTGTTAGCCAGAAGGTACTGCTCTGCTTTCTATTAATTCTTGCTCTTTAATTAATCCTTTCAGTTTATTGGAACTTCTCGGAAATTTTCTGAAATAACAAAATGACAAATCTAGGCAATCAAATATGCTTTCACTGGGCTGAACCAGCATCTGATTGTGTTTGGATTTCCCTGGCTTCAAGGAGAGCAGTAGCAGCAGTGCCTGGAGCCCTTGCATGCATGCCAGGGACTGCCCTGGGGTGCCTGTGCCCCGAGGGAAACACTGTGCCCTGTGGGAATAATTCACATTATCCTCTGAGGTCTTCCTAGGGCTGACCTGCAGCTGGATCAGAGCTTCACCCTGTGTTTGTAAGGGAAAGGGTTTGGGTTTCTATGGCACCAGTTTGCTTTTGCTCCTGGGGCTCAGGCCGTGCCACTCCTTGGCTGAGGGAAGTCCCCTCTTTGTCCTTGAGCTTGGTAAGTAGGAGGGGCATTTTTTTTAACAGGAAAAAGCCACTTGGCTCTATTTGTCATTCTTCATTATCCTTATCTCAGTCCCTTTTTATCCTCCTTTCTCCTGTGTTGACTGGTCACTGTAGCTCTTAATACTTCCTCTCTTGATAAAGATGTCTTGTACAAAGTGTATTTATATTATTAGTTTCAACTGCCTTACTTGGCAATGCAACCCTTTGTAATTGGCTTGCTTGTTGTTTTCTCAGTCTGAGACTGAGGGACAGGGTTATAAAAATGTCCCATACATTAGTGAGGCCCACCCCTTCCCAGGAAACATTTCCAGGCTTTAATCCATGCCTTTGCAGATCATCCCTGTGGGATTACACGAGGTTGGTGGGCACGTTGCATTTAGAGCTCAACTCTTCATCCCTGACTCTTAAGAAAGCTGGACCCCAGGAATGGCAGAGCAAAATGCAGAGCCGAGGAGCCCTGACTGCCAGTTGTCCCCTCAAGTCCCTTCATTTTCTTTAATTTTTCAACATATTACCTGGGTATGCTTTGTTGAAGGCATTCGACATTTTATATACGCTCTGATGCCCTTTAAAACGACGGCGATGCCGAGTGCTCTGGGTGTTTCTGATTATCACGACAGCCTTGCTTAAGCACAGTTGCAGCATCGCTTCAATCTCTTGCTGTGCTGCAGGCATGCGCCTCTCCCCCCCCTCCTGCCCTCCCCACCCCGCGTGTCAGCATTCCTCACCCGTTTGGACATTTAACTCTGGGAACTTTGGGGCTGATTTTCCCTCTCTTCCTGTCCTTTGTTATATAGATTAGATATTGTAGGGAGCTTTATGAACACAAGAAGCCCTTGATTTCCAGTGTCACCCTGCAGAGATTTAAAGGTCCATTTAACAGGAGTCAGTGGTTAGGCTTCTGTTACAATTTCTTATGGAAAAAAGGTTGTGAAAATGGATAAATGAAAAAAACAAACAAACAAACAAACAAAACAAAAATTAAAACAAAACAAAACAAAAAACAAACAAACAAACAAACAAAAAAAAAAACAACAAAAAGAAAACAGAACAAAACCTGAAGAATTCTTAAAAATACTTGGAAGCGGGTCAGTTTTAGGATGTGCCAGGAGAGGCTGCAAGGACTGGTAGGACAGTGTTTGCGTATGTTTGGTTTCCAAGACTGATTTTCATGAAAACAGCATGATAGAAAGTGGTTTTGGTCAGGAAACTTAATATCTTTCATGCCAGCACAGTGCAAAGCAGATAGCCCAGGCTGTCGATGTCAGTGTTGACTCTTCTGGTGTTTTGCCTTGAGTTAGGGTGTTCACCTCTGGGGTTTGGTTCAAGGGTACTTTGAGAACCTCAGTTTCCTTGCTGTGAAGAAACAGATGTGCAAGGGGAAGAGTGTGGTGTGCATAAAAGAGTAACTGTTGGAGAATGGCTCAGAGACAAGGGTCCTGAGCCCACCGAGCAATTGTACAATCAGAGCCTGCTCTAGCTGCTGATGCTGGGCCTCACTAGGGTTTGCCTGCAGCTGCTCGCAGCTGCTGATACATGAAAAATGTCAAGGATGCTTCGGCCCTGTGTACAGTGGTGTGTCGAAAACAGGTTGAGAGGAATTGGGAATAGTGGTTCGAGAAACCTAGTGTTATGGTAACGGTGGTCTGAGAAACATTGTGTTATGGTACCGTTGTGTATCGAAAACAAGCTAAGAGGAATTAGAAATAGTAGCATGAGAAACTTAGTGTTATGAGAAGCTTGTGCTGTTAGCTAGCTGCAAGTAGGTGGACCGTGCGAATACGACCTTTAGAGCTTAAGCCAATCAGCTAGTGACAAGTAGGCATAATAATTATCATTGTCTGTATAAATATATGTACCCTGGACCAATACACACGTAGATTGATGCTCTATCACCCACACTGAACCTGTTTCGGCGTGTCGTTCTTCTGCGGCTCCACAAGTAACCTCTGTATGGAGTGGGTGCACCTGAGATACAACGGATTTAGTTGTAGCTTGAGACATCTTGACTACAGTTACACAGATGGTCCATATTTTAACGTCTGGTACGGGATTCATTTACGCGCTAAAACACGTAAGTGCCAGTGTGTGTATGAGGTCTAAGTATCTATGCTCCCTTTATAATCAGTGGAGATGCAGCTAATACAGTCCATGGAGCCTTCAGCATAATTTGGTGTACTCCAAAAAAGTCACCTGATAGTTAGTCAACTGAGGCACTTCCAGACTCCATTGACTATGACTTTATTGGAGGTGCCATCCATATTTACTATAATGAGAACATAGTCTCTAGTTCACATGCAGACACCTACAAGGAGGTACTTGAATCCCACCCCAGTTTCCTTTGCAGTGCACACCTTTGGGGTCTGTTAACTTTTTGGAAATTTTGTAGGAGTCAAAATTTCAAGCAATGACGTTACCTTTTATCAAAGTCCCCCAGAATGGAATTATATTTTAGGCACCTGAATTTGAAAATCTTGACCACTGTTGTTATTCTCAGATTTCACCCTCTAGACAGTTTGGTTTGTCTGGCTCTGGATATGGAACAGAAACCTAACACCAAAGTATTTCTCCAAGCTTTGCTGGCTTCTTCATGAATACCACGATGTGTGACTCATTTTCTTTGGCATGGATAAGTATCTAGATTTAAAAGATGGTTTTGTACTTCTTTTGATTTCCAAGTAAAGTCTAATGGAAAAAGATTATTTATCCCTGCACGTTATGCCTTAAACAATATGCTGAATTGGTTGCAGTAAAAAACTGTTCAGTTACCTATATTAAAACCAAAACAAAATAGAACAAAGTTTTTACCAAACATTCTTAAGACTGAAAAATTTGAGTAAGTTTCTCATTAATACTATCTTTTCTGATTAGCCTTGGCAGGGGACTATTACTTTCCTATCCCAGTGTCCTAAAGCTAGGCTTGTGCTACCCGAGAGGGTGTTTGGGATGCATCTCAGTGGAGATTAGCAGGAGCTATAAAGCTTCTGACATTTTAAACACGAAAGGAAAATCTAAAATCTCTCCTTGTAAGTATTCACAACTTTAAATCTCAGGCTGTGTCTTTATCCTTGTCTTTAATTAGACTCCTGAGTAATATCACAGCAGAAATAACCCAGTGTGTCAGCACCAACGTAGCCTTCAGAAGCAGATGCAGATACTGTTTGGCAGCTTGGCTTCCTCCAACACGTGCACTCCTTCTGTGTGCACTCACTTTCCCCACTGGTATCTAACACTTCACCCTGGGCTCCAGTGGTGGAACAGAGTAAATCATAAAGAAATTTATGAAGAAAAGTACAAACTTGGTAAAATTGCAGCCAGCACAGCCAGAAAGAAAAGGAGATCAGTGCTTTGTGTCTTCCACATGTTTCCCAAAGCCAGGTCAGACAACATTGGGTTGCTCACTCTCCAGAAAAGGAACTTTGTCTTGATGCTCTTCACTACCGTGTCCTGTTGTCATCCCAGCCAGTGTCTTTCTGTGACCTTAGCAAAGTCATTTAAACACTCTCTTCTTTGATTCTTTCTATCTATAGAATTATCCTTTCCCCCCTGCTCTTTGCTCCTTCCCCTCGGTTACACCAGCCAAGCAGAGAAATGCAACCTCAGCACTGTGCTATTGTGGTTGTGCAGCCTTTGGGTCAAAACTGGCTTCCATCCTACCGGGCAAGTGAGTTCACATCTGCCCAAGGTCTGCCGTGCAGATTTTTCCAAAGTGACCTAGCCTGAATACTGGAAGTCATTAGTGCGGTGCACTGTGCAGGTTAATTTATCCTTCTCTGAAGGAAAATGGTGTGTGAAAAGAAGGCTTACTATCTGACTTTATTGACAGGACATTCAGGTATGAAACACTTCGATCTCTTCAACATTAATCTCCTTGCAATTTTGATGATTGACTTGTACTATAAGGACTTTGCACAATGTTTATTTCAGGATGATTTTTATCTGATTTGTTCTATATATGTGCTATTTTAAGAGTGACAATTATAACACAAATCTTTGGAAAGGATAATAACTTAAACACCCCTCTTTTCCATGTTTAATGGCATTTTTCTCATTTTATAGTGTTTAGGGAAATTCAGTTTTTTTCCTAGTAGCTGTTTTTAGCTTTATTTAGGAAGTTTGGCTTTATGTAAGTGACATTGTCCCAGAGGAAGGACTAGTTAGATCCATGTAAATGATGAGTGTTTTGAAGGAAAATGAAATGCCTTCCTCATTTGCTTTCAGATGGTGAATATTCATCAAAAGTGAACTGCAAATATTTTTATCCAGAGACGACCTTGCAGCTGAGACAGAAACAACAATTGTTTGCAATGACGGAGACTGAGTCACATTTTGACAGAGGTGATCTGGGCAGGAAGGGTTTACCTAATTTCCTAAAGGTGCTCAGGGACTGAATTTGTCTCATGTCCTCTAATAGCTAGACCCTGGTAAGAAAAAAAAAAAAAAAAAAGCTTCTTTGTTTTGTCTTAAGCTTTTTGTTATTCCTGAGTGTCCTGCGTTTAAGTGATTGTGGGGTTTTTGGGCAGCAGGTGAGGGAGTTACAGCAGTGGCCCCTGTAAGCACCTTCTCAAAGTTCCCCTGGTTCAAAGTCAGACCCGCCTCTGCAGCAACGCTGAGCCAATTATCTATACCTCTGTGATAACATATTTAAGAAGGGACCTGGTGAAGAGAAGTGGGAGTTGTGAGGAGTTGTGACATCCATGTGAACACATTCCATGTGTCAGTGGAAGAATGAAGGAAGAAAGGAGGGAGGTGTACCAGAGCAGAGAGCCCCCTGTATCCTGTGGTGAGATGTCAGGGCAGCCCCCGTCTGCCACCCATGAAGGTCTACGATGAAGCAGATACCATCATGCCGTCTCAGGTGACTGCGCCCGAAGGAGGCTGGGACTCTGTGGGAAGAAGCAGCCCCTGCTGTTGTAGTTCAGTGCTGGGAGGATTGCAGCATGCAGGGGTGTCCACACTGGACTGGCTCAGGAAGGGATGCAGGGAGGGACTCCAGCTGGAGAATGTTTGTGGAGGACTGTCTCCTGTCAGAGGGGGACCACGCTGGAGCAGGGAGAAGTTCCAGAAGTTCCTCCCTCCGTGAAGATGGAAGAAGTGACAGCACCAACTGCACCCCTCATTCCCTGCCCCCTGTGCCACTCGGTGGGGAAGAGGTAGAGATATCGGGAGCAGAGCCAAGACCAGGAAGAAGGGAGGGGTGGGGGGAAGGTGTTCGCAAGATGTGGTAATGCTTTTCACTGTCCTACTCTATCTGTTAAATGTTGTTGTTAGTGTCTGTATTAAATGTATATGTTTTTTCTCTTCCCCTAATGAGTCTGTCTTTTGACCATGACTGTAATGGATGATTCATCCCTCCCTGTCCTATCCCAAGCCTTTACTTATTTTCACCTTCTCAGTGCTGGGGGGGAGGGGGGGGTGGGGAGTGTGGGGCTGAGCATGAGTGACTGTGTGGTGCTCAGTTTTGCTCTGAGCTCAAACCATGACACTGAGATAATACCACTAAAATGGGATTGGCCGCTGGTACCAGAAGCTGCCTGGGAGCCAGTGAAGATACCTGTGTTCATGGAAAGCCAAAGCATGGAGAAAGCAAGCTAAGTTGGGCTTGTACTGTCTTCACATTCAGATCAAAATAGGGAATCACAGCAAGTCACTTGGGAGGTCATGAAGGCATGGGTCACCAAGGCCTCATCCAGAAGGAAATAAGGGCATTTCTTAGCTTGCCAGAGATGGAATTAGGTGCTTTTAGGAGGTGTTGTCCTGTGCCCAATCCAAACTTAATGGGTTCTCAGAAGGACTTCAAGTTTATTCAGTGTGGGGATAGTGGGGAGATGTGTGTTGCAGAGCAATGTGAAGTCAGTGTCCAAGTGAACTCTTTAAAGCATTTCACCTTTTTGGCCAGCACCATTTCAATCTTGTTTGGGTTCATCTGAGCCATTGCTGCCTGCAGGGTGATTTGTAATGCTGAGAGGTGCGTAGTAAAAAGTCATCACTTGTGGGCTAAGTCTCAGAAACTGGTGTCACACTGATATGAAGGAGAGGTACAACCAGTGTGAATATTTTCCTGACACCCTCCAGGCAGAAGCCATGCTTTCAGGTGTCATCTCACTGCTGGAGAAAAGCATTTGGACCACCACAGTGCTGGGGACCTGCTGCAGCACTGCCACAGAGCAGTGCCCTGGAGCACCCCAGACCAGCAGAAGGGTCCCTCAGAAAAGGCATGCAAGTCTTAGCAGACAAAAGTTTTGTTTTTTTTTAATGTCACTAGAGTGGTCCCCATGTTTCTGGTGAAATATTACACATTTTCAGTTAGTTTTGCTACTCTTGCTCTCTGAGAAGTCAACAACATCCACACAGAGCAAAGAAATCAATAAAACTAGAAACCATAACTTGCAAAGCTTCTGAAAATGTTTGAACAGTTGTTTGCTGGTCCTGGAAGAGACACTGCAGTCCCAGCCGCAGAGAGAAAAGCAGCATCAGCAAAAAGCCATGTAGCAGCTCGTAAAGAATTTGCCACACACAGACCAAGGCAAGGCAAAGAAGAACCCACCACTTTGAAAATATGAATGGGCTATCATATTATGTTTAGAGAATTAGAGGTACAGGTAGAAACTGAGCCAGCAAAACAAACAGCCAGAACTGAGCTAAAATTTAGTATTGCACACCTGGAAAAATGATATGTAGCTACTATTCTGTTGAACCCAAGATATCAACTAAAGCTTGGGAAGTCTTAATGGGAGCAGGATAAAGGCTAGGACCCAGGTGGAATTTTGGTCATCTGAAAGCATGTAAAACTTGAGGATTTTGTATGTGGTGACTATTAAGTGTCTGTGGAAACACGTAAACATGTCTGGCCCCTGCTTATGCAGCAGACTGAATTCCTGCATATACACAGGATCTTACCAGCTGACTTGATTGACTAAAATAAACTTGCACTGCTACTTCTCCTTGTGATCTCTGCAGGGACAACAAGTTCACAGCATTAAAATGGGTTTCTAGTTTATGTATTATAAACACAACTGTTTATGAAAGTCCAAACACGGATTATTGGTGATGGAAAAGTGAGAGAGCCAAATCTGACTTTCAGATTCAGGTTCAGTTTATAAACTGCAGGAGGAATGTTTGGGGTGAAATCTTGAACCTACTAAGTTATGCTCTTGGGTTCAGTGGAGCCACCCTTGATTTTATCATAAACTAGGCTCTCTTACTTCAAAGACAGTCAAGACACAGACAACTCTGACTTCTATTCCTACTAGTAGCTGTGAACAGTACAGCTGACTTATCAGATGGAAATTTATGACTTATTCAGGTTTGAAACAATCAAAATTCACCAGGTTAAAAAGAAAAAAAATAAAAAGGTTCCCATGGTCTCACCTGGTGAAAGGTATAGAGACCAGACTATAACAGAAGTGCGAAGAAGGCAAGGAGGAAGCTCTCCCCACACCCCATTTTTTTTTTTTCTTTTTTCCTCTGTGTGTGGTTTTGGTTTGTATTTTGTTGGATTTTTTGGTTGGTTGGTTGGTTTGGGGTTTTTTCTTATTTTGTAAGGAGCATGTATGTGAATAACCATCTCCATATCCAGAAAGGCTGTCTGATGCCAACACCTCCTGTAAGATGGGCCAAAAGGGGTGGCTATTTTCTTCAATATGTTGGCTTTGATTTTTTCTGAAACTTAGTGTTATGATGCCATCTGGAACCAATAAATTTTCCCTTTATTTACAGCAATCTTATTTGGGACTGTATTTTGACTTTGATCATATTAGAAATGACTTTGCAAGGACTCATCTCCATGTGACTCCTGGCGCTGCTTCCATCACAGTCTTCAGCACTGTCATGGCTGTCCTGGGATGCTTCTAGACAAACTGCTTTGAGTTATCCCCAGTTTGTATGGCTTAATTCAGCCCAATGCTGTTTCACACTGGTTTCATTGCAAAAATTAAATATGCTTTGTGTCATTTGTGGCTTCATCAGGATTTTTTTTTTCTCTTGTGCCAACAAAAAAGGGAACAAGGGATTGGTAGAGGATAAAGGAGAGGGAGTGTTTACTGACAGCTGAAAGCCTTCCTGGCCTCATCTTGGCTTCTCCTCACACACATTTTGACTTTGTTAATATTGTCCCTACAGAAACATGTTGCTTTTTGGAAGCTTATTTGCCTATATGAAGCAAAACAGGTTTCTGTCAGAACAACTGTGGAGTTGGGAGATATCTCCTTTCTGGGATGTTTATTTCACACTCTTGTACCATATGTGATTTACTGAATGAGGGTCAGGGTACGTAGAGTAGAAGGAACTCCTATAAAAACATATATTTAGTGTCAGAGTCCCACAGAATTCAATGAAAAAATGCTCTAGACTGGGTTTAATGGCATTTTCCCCAAGTCCTGTTAATACTGACACTGACTCAATCTTGGTATTTCACTTTGTGCTTTTCTACTGTTGCAGAGGGGATGCAAACTTGCCCTAGGAGTGAGCTCACACACTGGGAAGAGGAGGGAAGGGCTATAAAGACAGTAGAGCTGAATCATTCTGTCACTGCAAGGCAGCATAGTTCCTGCTTTCACCACCACAAGTTGAGCATCTATTTAACTGCAGTATTTTATGCAAAGGGGCAGGAAAGTAGAGAGGTGACTTAGATCCATATTCCTTCCCCACCTCTTTGTGTCCCAGCCTCCTGGTGAGCACAGCACGACTGGCTTCAGGACTTCAACCTTCATGACTGCTAACAGAAAAGCAGGTGTCTTATGTGAGACTAATGGAGACACAGAGAGGCAGTGCAAATATTTAGATTTCTACTAATATCAGTATTGCTTCAAAAGACTCGCCTTTCCCCTAGACTGCAAGTGACAGCCAACTAAAGGTGACTGGCAAACAGCACTGAGAACCCACTTGGCATTTTCTTCATCATTCTTAATGTTTGCCTTTCTATCAAGAAAATATTTTTTAAATAAATATGTTAGAATTGCAAAGGACATTCTTGATAGATGTCTCATAGACCTGACCTGTTCATCTCCTGTCACAGGACCGAGGTTATCTGCTGATATGCCAGATGTTTTTTCCAACCCAGAAGCGAAGGATGAACTCTCCAGCAGTCCCTTATGTCACAGAGAAATGGAGCGTGGTGCCTGATGGCTGGGGCCCAGATAGCTGGCTCCAAAACTGGGAACACAGAGGGAAGGGGACATTGCACACAAACTCATCAGCCTTGTTTATGGCAGGGCTTGTCAGATAAGAAATTACACTGATGTGGATGCCCTGCTTTGCTGAGGTAGTATTTTGTGCTGCTCTGCACCCCATGGATGTACAGCCTTGGTGGGTGTTGAATCATAGTCTTTCTGGAATAATTAATTGTACAAAAACCTACACCTTCAGATAGGACCAACAAGACCTCCACGGTGAGAGAACCACCACTGAAAATGGCCTGTCAGTAGACACCACTCAGATAAGCTTAAAAAAATATGAAAAGAGGAAAGGGATAAAAGAACATTAGCTTCAGTATGAACAGATTGGTAGCATCCCATTGAAAAGACTGGGTATATTTATATTCAAATCATATAGGCTTAAACCAACACTAACAACCTGGAAAATCAGAACTGATGAAGCAAATGTATGTTGAAAGTAACTGTTCTGCTTTCAACTCTGCTAATGCAATGACCAGTCATCTCCTGCAGTAGCTGAAGTGATTTTCAAGGATAACCTAGGCAGGGCATTTCACACTAATCTAATCTGCAAGTGAGGGCTATCAGACACCAACACCCCTGTTTGCCAAATTCAGACTGACTAATGCTTCCCTGACCTTGGCTCCTGTTACTATATGAATCTGTGCAGCGCAGGAGTATTGGCAGCGTGACAGCAACACAGGCACTTCATCTTCAAGGCATTTTATTTAGCATTCCTGTGAAAAGTGGGGGTATTAAGACGCGTGGTTTGCAGAGGGAGGAGAGGTGACAAAGGGCTGTGCCCTGGGCTGGGGGCCGGCTGGGCTGGAATTCAGGCTCAGGAATGTCCGAAAGCAAAACCCGCCCTGCATCACCTTCTGTGCCTGGGACAGTTCTTGCGGTCACAGAAACAACAGCCCAGTCCTTTTCTAATATTGCCATGCTTTTTTTTTTTTTTTTCCTTATTAGAAAATAATCTCAACAAGGCAGAAATCACCTTAATTTAACATCTTCTCACAGCCTCTGCTAGCCTTGAACCAGGAGCTATGTCAAAGCACATAACTGGAGTTAACTCCTTGTGCTCTTTTATTCTAATAGAGAGCAGAATTTGGACTGAAGTCTCCAGCAGAGCGGAGTAAGAACATTTGTCCTTTTTAAAAATTTTTTTTAGGAACTGTTCAAGACTCTAGGATAGCCAGGAAATGCAAAAAAAAAAATCCAAAACCAACTCTAAAATGGTGTCCTGGTTCGGGCTGGCCTAGAGCTCCCGTGGGTCTGGCAGCGGGAGGAGCTGCAGCACCCTGAGACCCCAGGGGCTCCCCAGGCCCCAGTGCCCTCACCTGTGTGCGGGGGCGGGGGGAGCACAGCTGGAGGGCTGGGCCCCGATTGGCCGATAGTCCATGTCATGTGACACTGTGCTCACTATATAAAGGCAGGAGTGGGCCAGGAGGGGCTCTCACTTCTGGGAGTGTGGCTGTGGGGTCTTTGTGTTTGGGATCGCCAGCTGGGAGCAGGTGGGTGGTGAGCAGCTGTATTGTACATTACCCGCTGATACCGCTGTCAGTGTATTGTTCTGTTACTGATATTAAACTGTTTTTATCTCAACCCGTGAGTCTCCCTTTGCCCCTTCGATTCCCTCCCCATTCCCAAGTGGGGGGAGGGTGGGTGAGTGACTGTGTGGCGTTTAGCTGCTGAGTAGGCTCAAACCACAACAAATGGTATTTTTAATCTGGGTTATTTCTGTGATGGTTTGCTAGCACTGCGATCCTTTGCCTGATTTCTAGGGCAGAGGGAGGCAGGAATTTGACTTTTTTTTTTTTTTTTTGTAAAGGCATAGTATGCACTGTTCCGCTCTGCTGCAAATAATACTAACATGAACTGGAGAAAAAGATCTCAGCGGTAGACTTCATGTTGAACCAGAGATTTATCCTATATTTTGGATGGAGAGATATCATCATTTAATTGTTTTTCTCTTTGGAAGAGGGATCTGAGATCCAGAGAAAGCAGTGATTTCTGCAGTTGCCCTTGCTGTGTGTCAGTCAGCCTGATCAAAAACTCTTCCTGAGTGGAAGCAGTCAGGTTTGCTCCCAAGGCTTCTTCCCCTGGCCTCCCAGAAACGGGGCTGGCCCTGGCTTAGTTTTCTTTCTAACAAGTGAACCAGTGAGGGAAAAATAAAAGCCAAGGTGTAAACAGAGTTTATTTTCTTCATATGATCCTACAAAGTGCTGAGTATTTTGACCCCACTCTAATAAAATATTTGCTTAATGCAATGTGCACAACAATTCCTTAGAGTTCACCGAGTATTCATTTAAGATTATGCAGATTTGGGTCAGTACTTTGCTGAACCCATCTTAGGCTCCTTACCAGCGGATACAGACAGCAGCTTGCTTGTTCTGGGGAGCACACAGGCAGCTCTTCCCAGCCTATTTATAACCATTTATATTTCAGTCTGGTTTTGTTGCATTCATGTAACTCCCTCTGCTGGAGACCTTCACAGGATTTTTTTGTGGATGTAGCCCCTTTGCTGGGGCCTTTTCCTAAGGATGTAGTGTGAACAAAAGACGAAGAGTCACATTTTGCAAAATGGGCTTAAAAAATTAGTGTTAAGGGGTTAGATTTCCCTGCAAGCCACTGGTACCAAGCCTTTCACCTCTGATCCCCAAGTCTTCTTTGCTAATTTCCCTCTGTCTCCTTCCAAACTTTGTGATGCTCAGCACTGCTGTCACATGCTGTATAAAATTATTAAAATTTAATCAGGCCCATATTTTATGACTGAGCAGGCAGCTGACTTGGGAGAATAGTGGATCCCAGCCTGCTCCCAGTTATGTCTTCTTTTCTGAAGGTTAATGGCAAATACAGAAGCAAATTCCAGGGAAAGGGAGCAGTGCTCATGCCTCTTGTCACCCAGGGCAGTACTGTAACCACTAAGCTGTTTCTGTTTCTTCTTTGGTTAACTTGTGTTAAATTACTTGCCCAGTGCAGCAGGTCCCAGTGGAGGAAAGGAAGGAAACTGCAGCCACAGCTGTAGCCTGGTGGCTGTGGATTCGGTGGTAAATGTGGTTCCCCGTGGTTCCCTTAAGCTGCCCTGATACTGGGCAAATATGCAGAGATGCTTGGAGGTGTTAGATCTGCTCTGAGGTGTTCACACAGAAGAGCTTTGGGAGATCAAGAAATCCAGGTCTCTCAAGTCCAGCCTATGGAGGCAAACACCCTTGTTCCCAGCCAGAAGAGCCCCAGCAGCAGGCTGATTGCCTGTTGAAACAAACCTGAGGACAGCAATTCCTTTATGTAAAACCAGGGTACCACAGGTACCTAGAGTAGAAATGACTAACTCAAACACACCAATGATCAAGAAGAATCAGATTTATACATTTGATGACTTTATTTAGGGATATTGGTAAGAAATAGTTAAGATGTGACAAAAGGTTTTAATGAAAACAAAGTACAAAATACAAAATGCGATATACTTTGTTGCCAATACAGCTGTCAAAATATCAACAAGTACCAGCATATATTGACAGCTACCAGCAGTGCTCATGGGCTTTCCTCGGACTGCTGAGACTTGCTAGCAGGTTTTCACAAATATTTATTTGGTATGAAATGAATGTCATCGAAACTTTTACAGATAAAAATACAACAGTAATTTTATACGATGAAAGGGGGAATCAAGATTTATTTATTTTGTTTTCTTCACCAATATACACAGCTGTAAAGTAGATTTATCAAGGTCAGTCTTTCATGTGATAGAAATCAGCTCTTCAGTTAACTAACTAGTGACATGGATGCACAGAGCTACTGAAATACATGGAGATTTAAGAGGCAAAACACAATGTACAGCTTTGACTTGGCAAGATAATCAGCTTTAAGCATAAGTACTCCTGATCAATTGCAGGTGAAATCTGAATTAAAATAATGGAATTTATCCACGCAATGATATCCAGGTCTCAGTGCAGAGCTGCACTGCTTTTTGTTGGCCCTTTCCCAGAATAACAGTGGTCCTGGATCTTGTGTTTCATTTTAGTTGTTGGATTAGGAGCACTGGATGCCCAAGGGACAGAGATCAGTTCCAAAACCTGCCTAGCATACAGTGCTGGCAACCCAGGTCTTAAAAAAAATGTGAATTGGCTCATCCCACACTGGCAGATTTGAGTTTCTCTTTCAAGTTTCCCTCATGGGCATTTCAAATAACCCATTTTCAAGCTTTTTTACTGTAAAAACAAAGACCAGAACTTTGTAGGTTTTGTTTTAAAGGGGAAAAGGAGAGGCTGACATAAAAGCAACATCTCCTGGAGCGATATCTTTGTAAGAGGGCAAATATAGCTGTATTTGGCTCAGTGAATATTTTAGTGATAAACAACACACATTTAAAAGACTTGATGCAGGTAGCTCTCAAACAGGCCATCTTTGGGTATTTACCTTTATTTATCTGTACTTCTTTTGCTTTGGGAGCTGCACAACAAACCTCACAATCAGATCTTCCAAAAAAACTTTTCAATTCTTCTCTGTTCAGCTTAGGCCAAAATGACCCAAGAAGAGCCATTCCATTGATACTTTCTTCTGAACTTCATTTTCTCAGCTGATTCCAGGAATGTGTAAATATGTCTGCTGTCAGAAAGCTTCAGATTAATTTTTTTATTTCATCCAGATGTGTTTTATTTTTTTGCCCACAGCTAACCTGTTTCAAACATTTTTCACTCACTGGATAGGACATGTAACTGGAAGAATACCATGGACATGGCCAGAATTACATCAGCTGAGAATTTTATTAAAAGGTCAATACAGATGTGGTTCTGATAGCTGTCCAATAGCAGCTTGATTACATCACAAATATGAAATGTTTCAACAGCAAAGAAAAAGCAACACACGGATTTTAACAGAAATGCAAGTACTTGTTGGCACAGAGTTTAAGATCAGAAGATCAGTTTAAAATCAGAAGATCACTGGATCACCTATTTTGGCCTCTGATATAATGCAAGCTATAATGTATCATTCATATGTCTGTATACGGAGAGCAGAGTCTTGCTTTTAGAGTTCCAAAAGCGTGTCCCATTTGCCTTTTCAAAAGATAACAAATTCAGGCAGCTCCCAAGGTGCCCAGTCCTGTGCTTTTTCTCTTTCTCTGCAAGACAGAACACCTGGTAGCAATGGCAGATCTCTGAAACTCCAAATCCATTAGCAAATGTGAAACCATGGAAGTGTCAAGAAAAACTCAGTAAACCAGATGTTATCAGAGAGAATGAAAGACAGTGTCAACGAGAGCCAAATACTACTGGAACATATGATCTATGGTAGCATTTAATCAGAAAATTTCTGAAGAAGAGTCTCTATACTTAGGAGGAATCAATTAAAGTTACACAGAGTACAGTATGGCAAATCCCTAATATTAAGTAGGGGTCTGTTAGTTGTTATTATTCACTGAATAGTATGTCTCCTCTGTTTTCTGATAGTTCTTCTTAGTTACAGATATTTCTTACCACAGCTCAGTAAATTACCTGATGAAGTGTGATTAGACTTGTTCTTCAGACCTGCTGGGATCAAATCTTCTGGCTGGTGCTACCTGGGTAGCTTTGCAGCACCCAGAGCAGATATATTTCAGGAAACACAAGTAAGCACTCCCTGATATGATAATGGTGACAACAATAATGACTGTAGCACTAAGAGCTGGTGGCACCGTATCGTCCAGAATGGAGTGGTGTCCTCCTGCTGTGGACGAGGGAGGCAACTCTGTGTTCTCACCTGGCAATGAGAGAGTAGCCACAAATCAGAAATTTCATCAGGAATTGAACAAAAAACTACAACGTTGGTGGGACTTAAAAAGGAAAAAAAAGAAAACAACCAAAACCAAACCCAAAATAGGACACACTAGCATTTATCTCAGTTAAGTTTACACATTTTTGGTGTTCATGGGAACATCTCATCTGGTGTCTCTCAGCTTGCTTGCAAGGAAAAGCAGGAAATACAGTCTGTGAGGGCACAATTAATTTGCCTAATTTTAGTTGTCTTTTACATGAGACAAATCTCTCTCTCAAAGTGCTTTTTCTCTGTAGAAAATCTAAAGCAAGTCAGAGGGTGACCAGCTTGGAAACAAATGGCTGTCAAATTAATCCCATACATGATGTTTTTCATTCTTGGAGAAAGAAAACATAAAACAGCTATTGAACCTGGTTTTGTGGAAGCATTCTTATGGGTGACACAGGAATTAAAAAAAAACAAAACAAAACAAAACAATGCAGCGAATAATAGGATAGGTTGCTATAATAGCTGAGCCATGAGGTTCTGAAAATGGTTTTGTAGCAATTCTGTTCCTGAGAGGTAAGATGTTGTTTGACACACTTTGACCTTCGTTTAGCTTAATCAATGGATTTGGACGATCCTTGGCACTGACCCTTAGCCTGGGGTCAGGTACTTGCTACATGCAAAGAAAATCCTCTGGAACTGTGGGCACCCAAGATCTGTCACTTGGCAAACCAACTGCTGACAAAGGGTGTTATTCAGCTGTTTTTTTCTTGATGATCAATGTACAAGGTTTTCCCCAAAATACTGCTCAAAAGCAATGCACTTGTCCAGCAGCACAGAATTTGTCACTCTTGTCCACTGAATTGCTATTCAATATCCAAATCAATACCAGGAACAACCTTGCTTCAGAGCTCTACAATACTGTCACCTATTATGGTCCTCAGTCAGGAATGTTGATGAGCATGTTAAGCACATATGTCTGCTACAATATCCTGCGCTTGGGTTAAGAACATGACCAGATTGCTTTAAAATCTATATCTGAACCTACTTTCAGTTTACCTTTCCAGTTCCTGGCTTATCAACATTCCTATGTAATTCACCCTTACTTTATAACAAAATCTTACATTGGCATTATTTTTTAAATTATTTGATCGTCATTATAAAGAGAGCTCATGTTTGATGCAGCATGTTTACCTCACTGCATAAGCAGTGATACATCTGATTTTTTTTACATGGAGAATCATATTCATATTCTTTCAACGGTGTTAGGATGATTTTGCAGGACCTGATAGTGCAGAATCCTGCTCTCAAAGGAAGAGCAGAAACAAGACACACACTACATTTTTCCTGTTCATTTTTAACCCTGAGCTTGTTTCCTTTAGTTTGGGACAGATTATTACTTTTTTTTTTTTTTTAATATATATCTATACACATACACATATATATGTATTAAAATACATATATATGTAAATACATATAGATATATATGTATGTAGTGCACTCTGCATACTTATATCACTCTGCTGACTGTTAGCGAAAAGAATACCAAGCCGTTACATTTATCGTGTGGAATTTCATCTAAGTTCAAAGGACAACACACTGTGTTTTCTGAAGGAGTTATCCTTATGTACATTTCCCAGGGGAATCTATCAAAATGAGGAAACAGGATCTTTAAACAGGATTTTCCTTTGAAAGCTGCATTAAAATCACCATTTTAATGAAGAGCTTTTCTTTAATAGGGGCCAGATTTTTCCATTCTTTGCCTTGTGAGTAAGACAGTGATTCTGATTAAAGTTTTTAGAAGTCTGAAATATGCTGTGGCTTTTATTGGTGTTTCTCATCTAACAATTCTTTCTCCAGTGCTCAGGTTACTTTGAATGGGAGGTCTTGAAGTGCAGCCACTATTCCTACTGTGCTGATATTCCACTGATTTCAAGATCATACTAATTAAAAGCTCACCTCTGTTGTGATGGCAGACAAAGCACTCCCCAGCAGAATCAGGCTGTGAGAATGCCAGCCTTGATTCTTGCTACATTTGGTATGGTTCTAAGTAGCTAAATCTATTATAATTTCACTGTTACTTTGTCCTTTTCACCTATTTGGTTTTTCCTTGCCCTTTTGTCTTGCCTTGTATATGGACTGTGAGCTCTGTCATTCAAGGGCTTGTTAAATGGGTGCCTGGTGACTCAGAACGAGGAAGGTGGGTCTGTGAATGAGGCTACTTCTTGCTCCTTCAATACAAGCAAGCAATAGCATGAGCACCAAGATCAGCCCTTGCATTCAACTAACTGAAAAAGAAGTCTGTGCAAAATGTGAAGCACTGCCAAAGAATTTGGATGGTAACACAAGGGTGAGTGGCATCTGTGAATGCCACCGAGAGGTCTTGTTTTCCCTTGGTACCATTTTCAGCTGCTCCAAGTCCGAGTTCATTTTTCACGTAACCCATCTGTTTGCTTCTGCATCTCAGGGACTGTAGAAACGTATGCATGGCAACATCTCCAAAAGAGGGAATGCAACTGCCCTGGGATCATGTCCGTCTGAGCTGCTGCTGGCATACAAGTCCTCTCTTTCAGTGAATAAATGATATGCTAATGTCATGCTAACCCTCCCTGCACAGATGCAAGCAGTGGCCGGGGCCAGTCCCTCTGCAAAGTGAGAACACAGAGGGCTGTTCAGGCTTGTTCTTTCTCTGCAGTATTGACTTTTCCTATTAAGTTACGCTGCCTCCAATTTTAATGGCAGAGAGATTGCCAGCTCGGATACCCACAGTGCTGGCCCTGCTGTTCTTTGTCAGCAAGCTGACCCACCAAGGAAGGGAAAGGGCAAGTCTCACAGTCGAGGATGGGGAGGAAGGCTGTGGGAGAGGGAAAAAGTTGACGCCTCTGCACCTCAGACTTCACATCAAGCTCCATCTCTGTGTCTTCAAATCCAAAGACCCTCATAGCTCTGTTCTGTCTGGCCAGCTTTTGTCCCTCATCAGGTTGCTTCCAATAAAGCTAACTTTGTCCTGTATTTGTTTGTTTCCTGCAATCCTATTTACACTGTACATCTCACTCAGCCTCAAACTTACAATCTTTCTCTCTCTGAAATTCCTTTTGAAGACCTAATTCTCTCCTCTCTTGTAAGCAATCAGGCAGCCCATCCTGGATGGACTGGAGGGAAGTCCTGCTCTGTTTACAACATTTAAAAGTGAAGATTCCACAAATGTCCTGATTTACCCATCTTCTATAGCTGAATAAAACCAACCAACTCTCACACCTTTGAAAAAACAGTCTGTTCACATATGTTGAATTGTGTGTGCTTTGACTGTTTCTTTCTTGCCTACACAATATTATGCTGTTTGCCTTTTCACGCTGTAAAAATTTTCAGGACAAAACTGCTTTAATGTGTTTGATGTGTTACTGAAGCATAAATAAAGCCTTTGGTCATGCAAGGGCATGTGTATGCAGAATTGCTTATGGGATTTTTGCTATTTTTTTCTTTTGTACAAACAAATGCACTAAAACTGACTTTCCCTGCGAGCATGTGGAGTTATTTGGAAAGAAGTTGAGATCAGTATTTGAAGACATTTTAAAACAAGTCACTGTGAACACTGGCTACAATGAGTGGGATCAAAATGTCATTTCCAAGTCTGAGTGCAGTCAGATTGAGGTTAAGTGCTTGTCCTCTTAAAAGATGTCTCTTCTGTCAGTCCAAAGTTTCTTGAATGACCTGAGTCCAGAAAAGTTCAGTACTTGGCTCTTTGTAAAGCACAAGAGACTATGATGACCCCACACAGGCATGCAGGTGGGGCAAAGGGGTACAATATGCAAACAATCGGGGCACCTAGGGATTTTTATCTTCTCTAGTGGCTTAAAGTACCAGTCAGACGTGATATTTGCCTGACTAAAATCCTGCTATGAAGTGGAAGCCTGCATGTTGACTTTTTGAGAACTGGTGCTGGATCTCAGTGCTGGGACTTCACTGAAATACAAAGGTCATAGCCCAGCACTAGGGAAAAGTTTCTGGGATATTGTCTTGAAAAAAAACTAGTGGTAAATCACTGCTTAAATTCTGAGTCACTGACTTGAGTAACACGCTTTCTCTGGGATATAGGAAACACTGGTGTTCCCCATGAAATAATATTCAGTAATCACAAAGGGCAGACCATACGGTCCGAAGCTCATCAGCCCAATTGCTGTGACTGCCTGTAGGGACCAGACAGTGGGAAGACGAGGTGGAGTCCAGGAAAAGATTGCAAATTCATCCTGCAGCATAAAATACAGTATTTGCCCCATTCCACAGAAATGTTACTTGTTCCTTATTTAATAGATAAAAGTAAGATGTAGACCCTAACTTTGCAAGTTTATACAAGAGTTTGACAGGTAATTCAGCTGGTTTCTTCAGTTCAGAATTTCATCTCTTCAACAGTTTTCGTAGTTCTTCAAATTATTAAGATGAGAACGGGTAAGACAAGGAGAAGTGGGACTAGAGACTAAGAAAGCACAGATCTGGAAAACCCACCAGACTAATTTTGGAGGTATACATCTGTCTTTCAGACAGGAATCATTCACATGTTGCAACAACTCACAAAGAATCACAATTCATATGTAACGGATCAGCTGAATACACATACAAAGATAGCACTATATTTGTATACGTGCTTAGCCCAGGACTGTAGATTTTTGAGCTTTTTGCTGTTTGAGAACAAATATGCCACGCAAGTTGAATGTTTTTGTCTGGAAACCTTTCTGTGCACAAAGACTATACACAAAGTCCTACTTCACTGTAGAAGCAGTAACAAAAACAATCTATCGGCAGTTGTTCAAATTAAAGACAATCAGACAGATTTGTTCAAAAAATGAAGTATTCAGCCCATGAGAAATCTGGCTTTCAGCTGTATGCTAAGGTCAGGTTCATTGCTGCTCTCTGCTTTCTTTTTCCTTTGGGATTGAGTTCTACGAAACAGACCCAAACCACAAGTTGCATTGATGCCAACCCTTTCCTTGTGCTGATATTGATATGGTGCCAACATTGGCTGGAGGTCTGGGGTAGGATGAGTCCCAAGTAATGTACAAGAAACATACGTTACCCAGCTGCATGCTGTGCTAGACTCAGGGGTCACTCTTTGAGGATAGGCAGATGTCTTTAGACCTGGACCACCACCTTCTTGAGTCTTACCATAAACAGTGTTCCAGTTTATCTTCCTAATCAAAGAGATGGGTTTTATAGCTCTCTGCTCTTCCTCAGACTGGGAGAGAGAGAGGAAAGGAAGCCTTGGGAGTTGGTAAGTGTCTGCAAAGTCTTTCTGTAGTGTAGGACTGAACTAGCAGATTTGCATGTTCAAAGGAACGAGATATGTGTCAAGTGAAGCCTGACAACAACATTTTAATATAAATAATGCAATTTTTCATTACTAGGATATGAGCTTCAGGTGATTCTTAAGGATACACAAAAGCCCTTCAAAAGTCCTCTGGTGCTAAGTAGAAGCACACAGGCTACAGTATGTTCTTTACTCAGATGTGATGATGTGAAGACCAGGAATTATCTCCCCCCATGAAAGCACCAAAGGTATGTGACCCTGGAGGGTACATACTGAGATCATGTGGCTCCTTGCAAACAATTCTGTGTGCCTCCTAGCCCTCTTCCCACACAGAGGGCCTACAATTCTTCCATCTCCCTGCACAAGGTGGATTTGATGTTTAGGTGTTTCTGGCTGGTAATCAGACACTTCAGTTCCTTCTGTCACATAGCTATATGCCAAGAACATCTCACTAGATCAGGAAATTAGCAGTAAAATCTCCAGCTGTTCTCAAAAGTCTCTGTGCAATTTTTTCTCTCCATTACTGCAGTTCACCCTCCCGCTTTTCAGAGCCAAACACAGCCACCTCTTCATCAATGCCTGCACAGCAGCATGAAACCACTTCTTGGCCTGTGGAGATGACTGTCCTCAGTCATTAATAATTTCACAATGCCTGTGATCTGCAAGAATGTACTAGAGGAGCAAAATACAATAACTTCAGGTAGTAGATAGTCCAGACCTTCTTCATTCCATGAATCTAGCAGAAGAAGGTTCTTTATGTATCTCCACTGGGTGTGAGGTTTTCTGCAAACATAAAGAAAGAAAAATAAAGGTTTCTGTCCCAGACATGAAACAGCTGGATCTAGGAGAATGAACACAGCAGGCTGAAAAGCAGGAGATATCATCAAGTGATAGTGGAAACAAAGAACGGGAAGAAAAGCCTGGAGATAATTGCGGAGGAAGAAATACCGAGAACTGTTTGTGGAGCAGAGGTGTAACCTTAGGCCTTGTGTACCCTCAGGCTGGTGCTGCTAATACTAAGAAAATTCAAAAAGATTTAGCTACACTATGCCGCAATTAGTGATTTGTATCTAAGCACATTACTGCAGAAGCAGGACAGGAGTTCATCGCTCCAATTAGCATTGAAATGAAAATGTAGAACCCCTCACACTGACCTGTCTACAAATCTCTTGCCTTTCACTCAAGAGAGTAAAATCCAAAGCTTTTATGAAAAACATTATACGTCTTATCCCAACTAACTATTTCTCTTAGTGCTTGTATTGTTCTTGAAGATCTATGAAGCATTTTTATTTTGGAGCCTGATAGCATGTTGGTTTGCAGATGGTATTGTATAAGAATGAGACTCCGCAGCTGTTAAAGGAGTAACAGGAAGAATAGAAGCCCTTCCATGTATTTAGCCAAAGTGGAATTTAAGCATAACTCCAAATAAGTTGCCACAGCTTTATACTCATGAAAAGCATTATTGTATTTTGATGGCTGGTACACAAACAGCAAAGATGCCAAGAAAAACACTGGCTAGCAATAGCAATTTTCTTGCCCTTTCTCTGCAGCCATCTGTGACACAAGAGCTCTCATTCCCATGGAGCTAGTGCATGATGTTCAGAAACCCAGAAATACAGCTTAATACTTTATTTCTCAAATCTGAACCAAGAATGTGAAAATCTCAGGAAGTGGTTGTGCTTTTGAATAAACCTCCATAGATTTCCTGTCACGGGTGATGGCCTTCAGCAATTGAAGAAAATAAATTGACATATCTTCAAAATAGCACTAACTTCCATGAAATATCTCTTTAAACTACATATTACTAAATGGCCAAATTAATCTGTCTTATTTGAAGCCCAAAAAAGAATTATTTCCAAAGGAGAACTGGATACAAAAGAAATGGACAGTCCAAACATATATTATTTACCTTAAGGTGTTAGTCTAAGAATTCGAGAAAGAACGTGGGTTTCTGTAAATTAAATGAGAATTTGATGTACGATGTTGGAGTACAGTAGTTGTCTTTGAAGAGTATGATTTGGCTGTTTTTTGCCTTTTGGCTTTGTCTTCAGGTTTAAGGACAAATTTTACTTGTAATAGGATTATTTACGCTCAAACAGGCTGCTATTGTAGAATAATCATTTAGAGACATAAATACCAAGTAGATTTGTCAGCTTCAAAAGGCCAGGCAGCACCAGAAAAGCCTAAGGTCTGCAAGGCCATTCATGGGCCTGTGGATAAGCAAAAACCTGTGGACATAGAAAGTCAGGATCGGTTTTCCAGCTTGCATGACCTCACACTCCAACTAATGGTACTGAAGAGGAGCAGAGGAATCCTCATCTGAGCCCCTGGCAGTAGCTTGATTCATCCTGAAGTAAGAAAACAAAGGTATGGCTACATAGATGAGAAACAATAGTCAATGACTGGATACTTTTTTGGTAGTCTGCTTCTGGTGCAGTTTAAACAATAAATGTTACTCATTAGTAAACTGTGCAGCCAAGTGGATTCAAGCTTTATTAAAACACAGCTGATTGAAAATTTTCAAAATCATGACATCAGTCCAGAATTTGATGATGTTTTAAAGTAAAAGATACATTTTAAGGTTGTTGGGGTTTTTGTTGTCTATTTGTTTGTGTTTTGTTGTCATTGTTGTTTTTTGTTTTTTGTCTTTTTTCTGTATGGGCTATTTTTACTTGTCCAAGAAACTGAAGATTCAGTGCTTTCAAGTTTTTCTTTTCAAACCCGAGGACCCAGATATGAAACAAGAAAACTCAGACTGGCATGTAGTTTTGTCACTCCAGCACTTGGGGCTTCAAAAAGGCACCATATTTCACAAGGCGCTTAGAGCAAATCTGTCTGCCATCCTTCTCTGACTCTTGCCATATATTTTTGGTTTGATACTAGAGCAAATACAAGGTGCCTGGAGATTCTTGTTTCTCACCAGCTGCCATCTGAGCAGACAATATCGGTATGTTTGCACTTTATGAAATAAGGTTATTTAAACAGCTTAACTCCTGAAGTTAATATTACTAAGTTATCTAGTGACAATGTTTTTGTTTATTTGGTCCTTCCCCAATGCTTATTTGAAACCCTATTATTCAGCATGTTAATATCAATGCTGATTAATCAAATATATGCATTTTTCCAAAAGCTGTGTAGTGAAGTAGGTTAGTGTCTTATCCATGGGGTGTTTTTTAGGGGAGTTAGCCACACTTACAGCAAAAAGGCACACTGTGTTCTCTGCCAGGCTCTCTGTTACCAGCAGATCTGGCTCTCTCCTTCACTCCCTGTGTCAAATGCTACAATCTGTAGTAGGTGTACAGATTTACAAAGCTGACTTCTTGCACTGTGTTGTAGGGCTCACCAAAACCAAATGACAACCAGAAGGCACTCAGTAGATACTAGACTTGACATTATTTTCCTTCCAACACAAAGATGTCCATCTTTGATCCATACCTCCAGGAATGAATTGCCTCAGGAAGAAATTTTTCAGGGCATAATCCTCCCATAGCTGTTTTGCAAGCCTTCTCTTTCTTTTCAGTGTTGTTTTTTTTTTTTTTTTTTTTTTTTTCCCAATGCTATAGACAAATCGCTATTGTTTTTACAAAACCACACACCATATATTGAAAAATGAGCAGACACCAGAACACTAATTTCCATGTAAGTATTCAAACTGAGCAGAGGAGACAGAACTGGGTTCATGCTAAAATCTAAAATCCCAGAATTGTCATGAACAGCAGCATTTTTCATCCTGTTCTTGGAATTATTTCCTCAGATTTTCATCCCCTAAGAAAAGAAAGAAGGAAGGGAAGGAGGAAAGAAGGAAAGAAGAAAAGAAGAAAGAAGGAAAGAAAGAAAGAAAGAAAAAGAAAGAGACTCAGAGAGTCAATTGTTATATTAGTTTTCTATTAAAAGATGTGGAGTCATTCCTCTTACTAGAACTCAAGGCAAAAAGAACACAAGAAAAGTAAATGCTGGTTCATGCCTTCCTACATCCTGCTTTTGCATTCCTGTATCTTCTCTAAAAATTATGAGGAAAATATTCACATAACACAGATGAACACTTCTGTCCTTACACCTTCATCACTACCACAGAAATAAAATATTTTGATTTTAGAAACTCCTGTGTAAAGTATTTCCAGACATGTCTAACACCGGCACAATATCTACATCTTCCACAACTGCACAGTACACAACCATTAAGTCTTGTACCTGGGACTGCTTTCAATGGATCAGTCTAGTTTCAAATTGCCAAATCTTTCCAATTATCCAGTCCTCATAATCACTCTGCTTAGCCTAGCATGCAAAGTAGTTCACTAATAAAGTTCCTTTTACTTATTCTACCATTCTGAGCTTGTAAACATATGCCCCCAAGCATCCAATACAGGCAAGGAAAAAACTCCCTTTGTGTTGCATTTTTATGTGGGCAAACTGTGCTCCCCTAAATGTGACCCTCTGCTCACATGCTACCTCTACTCCAGAGCCACTGGAAATGGGCCCTCCAACACCTGGGTGGGGCTGACTCATCTCCCGCATTTCAGTAACTAAAAGGAGTGTTACTCAATTACTGAGCAGCCTAGACTAGCACACAATTTTTAGATGACTAAATTCAGGTGAAACAAATACTAGCTTCAGGACCATATTTTAAAAGATAAAAAAAATCACTACCTAGCAATGGCATTAAAAGTGAAGAGGCTCTTGGGAAATGTAAGCCCCCAAGTCAGTTACTCACTCTACATTTGTATGTGATTTATGTTTCTAGCTCTACAGGCTTACAAGCTCCCTCTGCCCTACCCCTCAGGTTCTGATCCCCAGAGCTCACAGAGATGTATTTCTTATACCAGGAAGCCAGGACCACACATTGCTCATCTCCATGAGGACTCATGCACTGTGTAGCTTTACTAAACCAGGCTAGTTCTTTAAATAGTGTAAAAGGGAAATATTATTTCTCCTTGCATCCTTTTCTATCACATATGCTCAAGATAAAGAAAGCTTTAAAATCAAACCAAATCGGAAATATTTTAATGAAAATAACACAAGGTACAAGCAGTGGAGTGTCAGGGTCAACAGAGTCACAGATTCTTGTGGCATATGAATATGTTTCAACAACAAAAAAATATTATTGAACCCCAGTATTCATCAGTGAAATTAGGGTTATTTCTCTTCATCTTGTTTTTTGGATGCAATCATGATTAAAAAGATGGTGTTTGTGGTGGAGGGGGATACTCTCACAGGCTCTACTGTCTCTTGATATCAAAACAGAGTGGTCATGATGGTGTCCAAGAGTGAGCACAGTGATGAGCTCATGTGGAGCTCAGCCTTCCTAAGAGCCAAGGCACATGCCCTCTACCTCCAGCAGTGCACAAAATTCATTTAGCTGCAGAAAATCAGTGACTTTGGATGTCAGGTCTATTAAAGCAGCAACAACAACCAAGGAAACGAGCAGACATCTGAAGAAGGATTTATCTGTCCCAGTTTAGACTTCTGCAGCATAAGATATAGATCTGAATGCATCAATGAGGTTATCCTGGTGGCAAGCAGAGAGAAATATGTACTTTGCTGGGTGGGAGTCAGTTTATTCTAAGACGGGTGTTTATAACAGAACAAATGAAAGCACAGTAAGGTAAGCCTACTTGACTAGCACAGAATTAAACATCTACGGTACAGCTCCCTGAGGTTAAGCGAGATAAATTCCATCCTTATTAATACAGAGATGCAAGAACTAAAAAGTGATTTTACAACAGTAGTAAGAAGAGAAAGTGCAATATGGTAAATGCCTGAGACTTACAAGAAGAGGACATTCTCTTTATTCCAGGTTAAAGCATATTTTCAAAGACTTGATGAAAGAATGGATGAAGAGGTGCTTTATTCAAGTGTCGTGGTTTAAACTCATCTGGCATCCAAACACCACACAGCCACTAGCTTACCCTCCCCCTGTTCTGGGAGGGTGGGGAGAGAATTGGGGAGCTAAATGTAAGGACACTAGAAGGTTAAGATAAAAACAATTTAATAATTGAAATAAAATAAAATTAAAATAATAATGATTATAAGAATGATAATGACAATAATAATATGTGCTGCATTTGTGTGTGTAGTGGGGGTTTCTGGTAGTGAGGGAGGGGGCTACAGCAGTGGCCCCCGTGAGAAGCTTCTTGAAGTTCCCCCAGCTCCAAGTGAGGCACACATCTGGCCAGGGCCAAGCCAATTAGCAACAGTGGCTGCGTTTCTGTGATAACGTATTTAAGAAGGGAACCTGGGAGGGCATTGGGGCTTGTGAGATGAAGTTATGAGAAGGACACGTATGCGAACACCAAGGTCAGTGGAAGGAAGGAGGAAGAAGGCGGGGAGGTGCACTGGTGCAGAGCCCCCCTGTATCCTGTGGTGAGACAGCAGGGCCACCCCCTGACACCCATGGAGGTCAGAGGAGCAGAAGCTAACCTGAAGCCTGTGGAGAAGCCCACATCATCTCAGGTGATTGCACCCCAAGAAGGCCAGGACTCTGAGGGGAGAAGCAGCCCCCGCTGTTGTAGTTTGGCGCTGGGAGGACTGCAACATGGGAGGGTGACCCACACCAGGGTAGCATGGGAATGGCTGTATGCTCACACTGCAGAAAGTCTGTGAAGGACTGTCTCCAGTGAGAGGAAGCCATATGGAGCAGGGGTAGAGTGCAAGGAGTCCTCTTCCCTGAGGAGGAAGAAGCGGCAGCACTGACTGCACTCCCTCATTCCCTCCCCCCTGTGCTGCTAGAAGGTAGGAGGTAGAGAAATCAGGAGCAAAGCTGAGCCCAGGAAGAAGTGGGGCTCGAGGGGAAAGGTGTGTCTAAAATGTGGTAATGTTTCTCACTGTCGTACTCTGTTAAGTATTGTTGTTGTTAGTGTTTGAATTAAAGTGATCTTTTTTTTTTTTTCTTCTCCTAATGAGTCTGTGTTTTGCTTGTGATTTTAATGGGTGAGCCATCCCTCCCTGTCTTTATCTCGATTCCCGAGCCTTTTGCTTTATTTTCTCCTTCCCATTTCTGTGGGGTAAGGGGTGAGTGAGCAGCTGCATGGTGCTAAGTTGCCCTCTGGGCTCAAACCGTGACACAATAGAATACACAAATGCGTGATGCACAATGAAATTGCTCACCACACACTGACCAATGCTCAGCCTGTTCCTGGCTGGCGATCCCAGAGGAGAGAAAATCCCAAACCTGCAATCCTAGAAGAAAGCTATATTCCCTGCCAACCCCCAGCTATATACTGAGCATGACACTGTATGATATGAAATATTCTATTGTCTAATTTGGGTCTATTACTCTGACTATGCTCCCTCCCAGCTTCTTGTGTATCTGTGCACGGGCAGGATATGGGAATTTGAAAAGTCATTGATTTCTTAACAACAACTAAAAACATCAGTATATTATCAACATTCTTATACCAAATCCCATACTGAATCCAAAACACAGCACTAATATATCTACTAAGATGAAAAAATTAGCTCTATCCCAGCTGAAACTAGGACATCAGGGCTACTCATGAAAGTGACAAAAAGGAAGGCTGCCCAGGAATGCTCTGACTGACAGCACTGGATCGATTGCATTTACCTCTTCTGTCCAGTACATGGTCATAAGAGTTGCACATTGAACTGTCGGTCTGAAAATAATGCACTCAATCATCTTTGCAGTAAATATATTTCAAAATCCTTTTTCATTTTTCAAGCATGTCCACACATCAAAGTAGATATTTTTGGTACCATTGAGTAGAGCCAGTCATGAATTCTCCACTAAACATATTTGGGCTATAAGTAACCTTTGGATAAAAATCTATTCTTACAAGAATAGTAATGAATCAGCTTGCAGTGAGCAAAGGGACTGAAAGATGCAACACACGTCCCTGCTACTTAAAGAAAACAGAGACCAAAACACTTTTGGTCCCTTTTTGGGGGCTACTAAGATTTTATTTTTGTTTTGTTTGTAATAATTAATGTGCCTTGGACGAAGACAGAAGAGAAAAAACTCAGATGTATTTCTTGGTCACTGTAGCAGTTTGCCACTGTTTCATTGAGTCCTGCATCCTTTTCCAGACTCCCTGATGGTCTACCCTAAAGAATTTGGGGAACTCTTTAATATTGAGATGTATTTCCTAATCCCGGCCTATGGTCTTCTGAGAAGTCACATTTACTGACCCTGTCCTAGTGCAGACATCATACCTGCTGCATCCTCCAGCCTGGATCAGAGTGCATATTTTGCTGCTTTTTCTGTAGTTTCCCTGTACTTCGTATATTGAAATTGATGAAGCAACTGTCCAAGCTGTTTAGCAGGCCATTAAATTAGCCTCCAGTTTTTAAATCTCTGTCTTATCTCAGGTATTCTTGACTTAAATTGGAGTGCACTGGAGTGTGAATTTACCTTCTCATACTCCATAAGGACTTGTTTCTGTCTTCCTTTTGCCTATATTAAGTTTGGATCGAAAGTGAATTCTTGTTTTAGATGAGGTTTCAAACCTCTCCTAGAGCTTTGGAATTGGATCAGATTCAAAATGGTCAGAAGATTCTGCTCTGAATCTCATTTATTTGTCTTACAAAACTGTAGAAAGTATAATGTATTGTCTAATGTTGCCAGATGAGTGCCACTGAAAATGACTGAGTTTCTTAATAAAGTTTTATGAGATCTCCACCATGTGGATGGATTTTATTGTCTGGACTATGACCCTCCAAAAGGAGTTTAGCTCTTTACATTTCCTCAAGTTTTAGTCATCCAAGTTATTAAAGAACACAACCCCCCCCCCCCCATATTTTAAAATTATAGCTTTTATCTTGGGATGTCCCTTGTGATTAAAATTTTTTGGAAGTTTAGTGGGCTTATTTTTGTGGATTAAGAAGCTTTGTAGTCCACTGGAACGGAAAGCATTTGATAAAAAAAAAAAAAAATAAGAATTAAACAAAATTTCTAGTGGTCCAAATAGGTAAATTAATTTCCCTTGATTTATTGTCTCCATTATTATCCCTTCTTGTAAAACAAGTAACAATTCTCATTCCTCCAAGTCACTGGCAAAGAGTTCATCCCGGATCACGGGGTAATGCAATAGTCAGAGGATTTAGAGTGGTCAGAACTCTTACCAGCAGTCAAAATGCCAAGAGCAGCCTTGGAGCCAAGTGCACCAAGACACAGCTCTGCTTGTACTTCCTTGGACAGCTATTACAAAGGTCCCAGGAGTTAACAGATAACAGTCCTCCAGAAGCCAGGAAAGAGGCTCCTTTTATTGCATAGTTAACAAAATAATTCTCCTAGTTGGTAAACACAGCCTTTGGCTCTTAACACATGTTATAGTCCTGAGATTCATATTACTAAAGTCTGCAGGGCACATTTCCTGATGGCTTTGCTGAGCGGGACTCTAAGGCTGTCCTTCTGCATGCCAGTGTTGGCTATTCTCAAACCTTATGGTAATTTTTACAGCTTTAGCTGTAAGTTTGTGTTCATCCTGCCTCTGAAAAAGGTCTTGGGAATGCAAAGTGAGAGGAGGAAAAGGTGCAGAAACCAGGATGCAAATATAAATATGTAACTGTTAATCTTTAAAAAAATATGTTTTAATGATTCTTTTAAGCATTTACCCGAACACTGCAAGTGTGAGGGAGGTGATGGGTAGCCTTGTCCTGCAGCATGCAGCATGGACCTCTGTGCCAGCATCTCCTCTAGCACATACACTAGTACCACACTGCGGTCCTGCCAAGCGAGTGGCACAACTTGTTTCATGCTGACTGCAATCCCTGCAGAAAGTCTTGAAACCTACTAAAGGAAAAGATGCAGCAAGTGGCTTCCATCTCCTGCCATTACAGAACTGTCACCCGCTGGGCAAGACACTTGGAACTGAGAAGGTGAGCAGGGAGAAAATGCTGTGCTCTAGCTGTGGGAGTTTAATGGCTTTGAAAGAGGTCCAGAGGTACATGAATCAGCCCTGCTGTACCAATCAGTCCTCCTGTACCAAGAGTGCCAGCCACGTACAAAATAAACTTGCAAAATACTTCACAAGTCAAATGTAACTCTCCTGCTTTTCCACCAGTCCTGTCTGCAGAATGAGTCAGGATACTTTTTTCCTGCATATTTTCTCCTCTTCCCTCTTAACTGAAAAGGATGCTCTATTCTCTGTGTGTTCCTCAATTTCAGAATGGAGGGTTTTAAGCACTGATAGATGTTTTCTGCTATTTTTCCATTTTCTTTCAAATGTAATATTCTGCAGAGCCTATTCGCTCTATTTCAATGAAAACTCGGCATTTATTTCACATTTAATACAGCTGTGAAGGAAAGAAATGCCATGCAAAAGGAAAGATAATGACCTAATGCTAGAAGACTCAGACAGATGGAGTCTAGGAAGGAGTATAGGTTGAGATGCCACTTTTAAACACAGTATAGAACAACTATATGTTTGTTTGTTTAGAACTGTATGGATTTATATTGCAGCTCTGCTGCAGCACTGACTTAGCGAGCAGTCTAAGTTAATGCACAGTTCAAGTGGGTGGCAACTGAGCAACACAAAGACATTGATGAACTGGCAGAAATTTAGAGTAAACCAGCAACTAATTACACTTTAATGACACAACAGTGATAATGTTAGAAAAAAAGATCTTCAAAATCTAGCCAAGTATAAAGTAATCTAATGACGGTGCTAGGGGACATAGAAAGTAGCTATGTATGTATTATGTACAAGCATATGTAATTTTAAATTTCAGAATGACCATGGGCCATGAGGTAAGACTATGAGTAATAGGATGAAGTTATGCAAAGGAAACTTTACGATGAGTTACAGGAAAAAATAATTAGTTTCTCTGAGGTAGTTTAGACTCATAGGTTCCCAAAGGAAGCCAGAAAAACCCAATATATTTGTCACCCAAACCCAATGTATTATATATTCTAGCTAGTAGATGTTTTGAGACCAGTCCCTTATTGGTCTCTGTGGACTAAAGTAGGTATTGAATAACATATTTTAATCAATACATCTTTCCATGAGCCTATTTGTCTAAAGGCTCAGAGAAGACTTTTTATTGTATCTGCATGCCGAAAGAAACATGGATTTGCCTACTGGGATTTTTAAAAGCACCTCAGAAGAAAGATCATATGTCCTACCTGCCTTTTTGAGCTCCTAAATATCTTCGGAGTGTGATCTCTAGTTCAAAGATGAAGAGTATATGTGAGTATAATCAAGCCAAACTTCCAATGCATAAAATTATCTTGGGGCAAACAAATCATTAGGAAGATGATGAACAAGATACTATACTTCAAATACATCTTTGGAATTTCTGGTGATTTCTGATATGATAGATCATTGCTATCATATACAATAATAAACAGAACATTTCAAGTTGAAAAGATAGTTCTCCAGTATTTCTTCTCGGGTATGTAAGATTAAGAAGTGGCCAATTATTGCTGTGGAGGTATTACTGTGGATCATCTTCTCTGTGGTCTGTGAACCATGGAACAGACAACATTTTCTCATGAGTAGGATGAGAAAAAGTGCTGTGTGTCAGAAATCAGAAAGTTAATTTTGCAGAATCAGTAGAAAAACTATGTTGAGTCTAAAATTATCAGCAAAAAACACACCTCCAGCAACTGCTAGCAGATCAGAGAGGGCCCTACTTTCTTCCCTCGTCTGTCTGCAGAGACCATCTCTAAATTACAGCATTACTGCAAGGGAACTTAGAGAAATTAAGTAACTATTGAGACAGCCCTTCCTTTCCCACTCCAATACCAGGACAAGTTGCAGCTCCCAGTCTCTTTGCAGTCCTCACCCCATCACTCATCTCAGTACAATTCCTTCTTCTTCATATAACAACTTTTTTCTGCCTCCTGATTTCTTAGCAGCTGACTTCCAACACGAGGGGGATGATATATACAATTTCTTCTTATTCCCATTTATGGTAACATCTATTTCTGCTGCTGTCCCTTCACCTTTGGCATGGCACAGAGAGATTTTTCCTCTGGGAACTCAGATTGCAGAGCACACCTGCAACAGACTTTGTAAATTCTGATGGCATTTGCATTTATAAATGCCCAACTGACTTCAAAATCATAGTCTTGGAAGTATGTCCATGGAAATCAAGGTGTGGTCACAGAATCTTACTTAATCAAGCTCTGCTGCTTCTGGTGGTTTAAGTCACTGTGTTAAGTTACTGGTCAAGTGCATGGATGCTTTCTGACACAGCTCGGATGTGGTAAAACACTAAGCGACAGAAGCTCTAGTAGTTTCTATCTATTTTAGGCTCCTAGGTACTCAGCCACTTTTGAGAATATAATTTAGAAGATGACATCACTGAGGGGTTTTGAAGTTTTCTTTGTCTCTATATTCCATGGACAGCTTTGAAAGTCTCAAGGACTTCTAAAACTACATCTGAAATTCTTTGGAAGTCACATGAATTTACAGGATCACTAAGGTACATTAACAAACTTCAAAGGGATTGATTTTGATTTAGAGACTTACAATTATTTGCAAGTTATTTCTAACTATTTAATTATTTTTTCCAAGACCCAGAGTTTATTATCATGTTGATCCTGTCAAACCTACTCCAAGCTTAATCCTGGCTTATTTAGATTGGGATCCATCTAGGCTCAATTAATAATTAATTTTAATTCCCAAATGATTGAAAATAAAAATTATAAATGGAGACTCTGAAGAATAAGTCCTCCTCCTGTACAGTTGTGTACAGTTACATACTAGATTTCAATTTAGGATATGAGGGAGGGCTATGGTATTTCTTTCTAATAACAATTAAAATAATGGAATAATTCCTGAAGGAGTGCTGATCACCTCTTATGTTCTGATCTCAACTGTAATTAGGAAAACAAATTAAACATAGGGATAGGTATGATATACTTAGCTGGTATAAATCAAAATAATTGCACTGAGTCCAGTGAAATTACATCATTTTACGTCAGCTGACCATCTGACCCAAGCTTGCAGGGTGATTGAACTTCGTCAAGTACTCCAAAGTTTATGGAAATTACATTTTTATGTGTAAGTCTTCCTTTCAGCACCTGCCAGAAAGGTTAACAAATAGAGTCACTGTGCTATAACCCTAATTCTTCCTTTTCCTAACATACATAAAACATCTGGTGCAATATGTCATCCTTAGCATCTGTCACCCATATTTACTAAATCCTAAACAAAGATACGTTTTTTCCAATAATCTCTTTTTCTAAATATTTCCGTTTCCATGTTTCTTCTAAACTATTATTGCCAGGTCAAGTTCCAGATAAAAAAGTGAAATTTGCTGAACAGGGTTAAAGCTGTGGTGTGTCTAGTATAACTCCAGAAGCATCCATGACAAGGAAGGATGGAAGAATGAAGCAAAGGGTCCCTTTACTCCTACAGGGAATCAGTGGAAGCAAAACATCTGAATAGCATTATTATCACAGCTTGCAATTCTAGGAGCATCTATTGCTTTTTTTCTCATTTTATGATCATTGTGATTGTGATTCTCCACTGCCTGGAGCCTGTACAAGCCTATGTGTCTATCACACCCCTTCACAAATGGATAGAAGGGCTCATGGAAGAGTTTCTGCAGCAGGAGAAACGGTATAGAATCCACACCATAGGAAATGTTTGGAACAAATCTCACATTCAAGGATGTGGTATAATCCAAACAGGAGATAAAAGGTCACAGGAAACCAGGCGCCATCACTTCTGCTGCTTATGGAACTATTTGTTTATATATAGTTTCCGAATGAGACAGGAAGTACTGAAATATTTTAAAACTGGTTCTTCCTTTGACATTTTACAGTACAAGTGGAAAAAGAAGTATCTGGAATTCTCCATCCTGATTACACATATGCCACAGGGGTGTATCCAGCCTTAGCCAAACTGGGGAATGAAATGGGGAGAGACAGGACCACCATGGAGCACAGCGCAGAGGTTCTGTGGTGACTCTAGTAACTTAACCTTGCTCACATAACCTGGTACCTGTATATGTTGCCATGCCTTCAGTTTAAGATCTAGATTTCTATCTGCTCCAGTGTAGGGAAATTGCCTCCTTTGTTCAAGCTGAGTGCAGCTAGATTCCTTCTTGTATGTGTTCTTGTACATGTTTTATGCAGCTCAACAAAAGGGTTTGGAAATCCTGCTTCTGAAGAGAAACAACCTCAGGCACCAGTACATGCTGGGGGCCAACCGGTTGGAAAGCAGCTTGGCAGAAAAGGACTGAGGGGTCCTGGTGGATGCCAAGCTGAACATGAACCAGCCATGAGGCCTTGATGCAAAGAAGGTAGCCAATGGTATCTTGGCCTGCACTTGGAGAAACACTGCTAGCAGGTTGTGTGAGGTGACCTTTCCCCCCTGCTCAGCACTGGTGAGGCCACCCGTGGAGTGTTGGGTCCAGTGTTGGGCTCCCCAGTACAAGAGAGACATGGACATACCAAAGGGCCATGAAGATGTTCAAGGTTCTGGAGCATGTCTCCTGTGAGGAAAGGCTAAGAGAGTGGGGACTGTTCAGCGTGGAGAAGAAAAGGCTCGCTGGGATTTTATTAATGTGTAGAAATGCCTGCAAGGAGGGTGCAAAGAAGATGGAGCCAGACTCTTTTCAGTGGTGCTCAGTGACAGGACCAGAGGCCATAGGCAGAAAGTGGAACACAGGTAGTGCCATCTGAATATCAAGAAACACTTTTTTTACTGCAGGCATGACCTACCCCTGGCACAGGCTGTCTGTAGGTGCTATGGGCTCTTCATCCTTGGAGATACTCAAAACACAGCTGGGCAGACAGTTCTAGGTAGCCCTGCTTGAGCAGGGAGGTTCAACTAGATGATCTCCTGAGGTCCCTTCAAACCTCAACCATTCTGTGATTCTGTGGGTTTTTTTTTTGTCCCTGAGCTGTTTTTCACAGCAGGAAGGCAGATGCCTGGACCTCGGATCCTGGAAAGCAGATATTTATAAAAAAGCAGTACACACCTGCAAGATTCTCATATGCAGAGATGTGGCTCATCTGATGATTCTGATGGAGCAGATATTCCAAGGGATTGCTTCTCAGATGTTAGAAATTATGAACAAACAGTAAAACAGGCTGAGGATTAGCAGAGGCTTTGCATTTATCTCAAGTTAATCTGCACAAAGTCAATCATTGTAAATTTTCTTGTTCAACTAATGTTGTCTCATATCGGTCTGGTTGAGTTTCTTCCCAGTCAAGTCAGTCATCTGCTAGTACTTGGCTTCTTTTATTTGCTTAGCCTTTTTTTTTTTTTGGCCTATCTCTGTATTTAGTTTATTTGATAGCTTCTTTATCCAAAACCAGATTTTTCCTACCACTCCTCAAACAAACTGAAGAAAATCGTATGCCTATGGCTGAGTCTGAGTGATTTTTTTTTTTTTTCAAAAAGATACAAGGAACATAGCACATAACTATACATAACTGAACTTCAGTATTTTAGGAAAATTTCAGCTATGTTTTCATAGTTTTTAAAAGTTTCATATTTATAAAAATATTTAATATACTTCTGAATCAACAGTCATCATTAAAATAAATATCAAACATATCTCCATGATGAAGTTAAGATATCCTGCTGCAACTCTTTTTCATAGCAAGTGGCATCTTAGAAGACATCCTTAAAAAGCAAAGACAAGCCAGGGATGAAGCTGCCAGCTAAGCAGTGTGGATGACCAGGTGCCCAGTGCTTGAACTTGTTTCCTGGTCCTCTTTTATTTAGAAGTGTTGTTGTACCGTAATACTCCACAAACTTCTAATATGACCTCAGACATATCACTGAGCAAACTGAGGCACCAAGACTCTCACTCTCAAATGAGAATGACAGTACTATTTTAATTGCAAGGAGTGTTGTGGGCACACATAAAAAGTTGTGACAACTGAGATGGGCTACACATAGGCATAGAAGATGCCTACATTCTCAGTTTGCATATCTAAGAGAGAGCTCAGCTTATCACCACAGTTTTGCATGAGTCAGACCAATTAAGGATTGACACAAGGTACTGTATAAATTACCTTGGAAACCTCAAAATATGGTTAAAATACAGTTGAAAAACAATGAGAGATTCTTGTCTCTGAGACGCACTTCAGCAGGTAACTACTGGATGTCAGAAACTGCCATTTTTTAAGATGTCAGCACACAGCCATGACATGTAAGAAAATAGCATCCTGGTTTGTATCCAACATCATCCTGGCTTGTGTCAGAAACAGTGTCACCACCAGGACTAGGGAAGGGATTGTCCCCCTGTACTCTGCACTGGTGAGGCTGCACCTCGAATCCTGTGTTCAGTTTTGGGCCCCTGACTACAAGAAAGACATTGAGGGGCTGGAGTGCGTCCAAAGAAGGGCAACAAAGCTGGTGAAGGGTCCAGAGCACAAGTATTGTGAAGAGCAGCTGAGGGAACTGGGGGTGTTTAGCCTGGAGGAGAGGAGGCTGAGGGGAGACCTTATTGCTGTCTACAACTACCTGAAAGGAGGTTGTAGTGAGGTGGGGGCTGATCTCTTCTCCCAAGTAACAAGCGATAGGACAGCAGCAAATGGCCTCAAGTTGCCCCAGGGGAGGTTCAGATTGGATATTAGGGAAAATTACTTCACCAAAAGGGTTGTCAAGCATTGGAACAGGCTGCCCAGGCAGTGATTGAGTCACCATTCCTGGAGGTATCTAAGAGACCTGTAGATGTGGTGCCTAGGGACATGGTTTAGTGGTGGACCTGGCAGTGTTATGTTAATGGTTAGATTTGATGATGCTAAAGGACTTTTCCAATCTAAATGATTTGATGATTCTATGAAACTTATTGTTTTTATGGCTCACAGAGCACTATCTTCATCCAGAATAAAATACTGGTTCATGATATATATATTACATAAAGCATAAATACATAACGTTATTTCTATGAGTCAGTGGTGTAAATAGGTGAGCAACACTTTTTTACATAAAATAAAGAGTTCTGGTTATGAAATTGAGCACACCAAACCTCCATGTGTTGTGGAGGGAAGTACAGACAAGCTGGCCCTGGCATCAGGATCAGCACAACTCTGTCACTCCAATGCTGCAACTGAGCTAAGAAGCCTTGCCCCACACAGCTAAGCTTTCTCCATCAATGGAGTAGTGCCATTGCTGCTCAGTGCTTCCTTGAATGGTGTAGAAATACCACTGAATTATGCTCTGTATTTCCAACTGTACTCATGTGTCTGGAAAGAGTCATCCAGTTAATATTAGTAGGGTGAAATCCTGGCCCCAAGATTTCCATGACACTATGGATTTAGAAGACTACAAGAAATTACTATAGTCGTCTCTGATCATATCTACTATGTGAGAAAGAACTGCAATATCTTGAAGTCTTTAACTCTGCCAAAAAAGGAGGACTATGACAGAGTAATTTATAATAAAGTATGTATTCGGATTTTTTTTTTTTTTTTTAAGCAGTAAGAGCCTTTAAGCTGATGCCAAATCAGCATGTAATAACTGGGACTCTAGTTCCCTGCATGAGTGGGGTCTGGATCACCTCCAGCACAAATTAGTTCAAAACTGATTTATTTCAGTGTAGCAGATTGTTTCTGTGAGTAGCACTGAACACTGGTGCTTTTGCTAATAGATGCTCTAAATTTCAGCTCTCTGGTGACACAGTACTGAGAGCACCTCAGGCACAGTCCTGAGTCCCTGTGGAAGGGCTCACAGGGCACCAACAACTCTTCTGTACCTTCCCCTTGGCCAGTTTAATAACCCAAGCAGTGCATACAGCATCAAGCAAGGATGTGTGTCTCTGACTGCCACAGGGTCCAAACGATTTTCTCCATTAATCATTCTCCAGAAGCACTTTCCAAAGCCTTTTACATGTCAGCTGATTTCTTCCTGCTGAAACCAAAATGCTTTGACTGGCCCACTGATATAAAAAACACAAAGTAATGCCTTACAATGGGCAGCACAGAGAATGGTAAAGGGCTAAGATGATCTTCTTTTACACTAGGCTTATTGGGTGAATTGCACAGAGCTGTTCTCATGTCCAGTGGACTTCTAATGGGTTATAATGTGTCTTGACAGGCTGATAACTGTATATAACATATTATTTACATCTGTACTTTGCTTACAACATCTGTTAATGGTACATTTATCTCTTCCAAATTCTCGATAGAGGAACATTAATTTAGAATATGATCAACTGAGAAAATAAGCTGACAAACATGCACAAGACTGGATTGTTACTTTAAAGCATGAGAGATCTCCATGGCAATATGTTTCGTGGGAGTGTATTTCTTCTTTTTGCTGTTTTTTTCTACTGTGTTTCTGCTATATTCTAGTATGTCACTGATGGTGGGCTTGTTCTGATTTCTCATGGTGTAACCTGAGCTATTTCATTCAGCAGAAACACTTCTGATGCACAGCCATGGCTTAACAGGTAGTAGAAGGTACCAAGTGGGTTATCTGATTTTTTTTTTAGTTCTCTTCTTTCCATCAGCATTAACCCTTTTGGTAGGCTACTGAGCATTCCTTGTAGCAGATGTATTGTATATATTTTTGTGTTCTTTTCCAGCTGGAATGGAACTTGCATTGAGAGTCCAAAATTCAATGTGCTAGGCAGAAGTTTCACTTTCAGGCCACTGAAATCTTAGCCCTGGAAATAAGTATATGGCTCTTACTTTTCTATATGCTTCCTGAAATACAAGTAAGAATGTCTCCAACACCCAAAGCTATATTTCACAGTAATCATGTCATCTTTTTCCTGCCTCTTTCTAGGAAATATATATAAAGAACATGAAGAAATTTCAGCTGTGCTTTCCTCACCAAAGATCATACCATGTTTTCTACAGATGAAGAAACTCAGACTGATAGTAGAGAGATATCTAACTCTAGACTAACACAGAAGTCTGTCTGGGAGATCTGGACAGTTTGAGGTATGTGCTTGCAGTTGTGGGGCATCAGAAGAAGAATCCTTCTGTGGAGATCCATGACATTGCTCTTCTACCCTCATAGCAGAACATACGGGGCTGGGAAGAAATGCATGTTTATAGCAATGCTCCCATATTTTGCAAGTGACTTATAAGGGCAGAAGAGGGGATGAGAACAGATAAGTTCATGCTGAACCTGTTGGCATCACTTTATCTGTATCTTCTTGCCCTACTTAGACTTTCCTTCTCCATCTAAAAAGGCTCAAATGGCTGCAATAGAAGACAAACAAGGAATGGTTACCAATACCCAGAACCTCCCTGGAGGTGTCCTCACCTCCATGGCTGTCTGTCAGCTTTTGAACCCCTCTGCCAAGGCAGGAAATGTGCAGAACTCCACCAGAAGAGGCCCGTCCTCCAGGCAAGGCAGCCCCTCTGTGTCCAAGGTCCCTGATGGTGAGGATGGGAGGGCGCAGCAGCCACAGAGCTGCCCCTGAAGCGTGTGGGCACAGGTAGAAGTGAGAATACCACCCTGGGAGTTCTGGGGAGGGGGAGCGACACGTGACCCCCCAGCCCTCCTGCTAAATACAGATCTTTAGATAAGGCCAGGACTATGGTGCTGCAATTAAACAGCTGAGGACGAGTTGGTGATGGTGACCAGAGGGTCCCAAGGCCTCACACCTGGTGTGGCACAGCCCAGGTGCTGCATTTAGCCCAGGGCATCCCTGGCTGCTGGCTTGGGAGGTCAGGGCAGGTTTGGGGGCCAGAGTAGGTTCACCCCACGTTGCTTATTTCCTCGTTTGCTTTTCCCCACTCACTGTGAGGGATGAACAGGCAGTGAGGGCAGCAGGGGTTATCCGGGAGTGCCTGCACTTACACTCATGCATGAACGCATCATTTAAACGCCTAGTTTAAGTATGTCAGTACCCAGCGAGTAAACAGGGAAAATCAGCGTGAGGCATCAAGCCTTTGCCAAAGGACACACGAGCGTTTCCAAACAAAACACGAACATTACAACCGATTTACTCCCATCCAAGTTCCTCTTTCAGGCTACTCCAGCAGAAAGGTCTTCGATTTTTCCAAAACAGAAAAGAAAGATAAAAAAACCTCCCCAACACCCTCCCTTAATGATTCTGCCGATTATTATTTTGTAGCCTCTTCTAATCGCCCCGCTGAACGCTCCCCACCACAGCGGCTCCTCCCGGCCCCCTGCCCCTCCTGGCTGGGATTGGGGGGGGGGGGGGGGGTGGGGGTGGATCTGGGCTTGAACCCCGCGGCCCCGCCGCCCCTCATCCTCCCTCCATCCCTCCCTCCCTCGCTCCCGGGTGGGACGTGGGTCCCCCCCCCCGCACTCACCCGCCGGCCCCGGGCCGGGCAGCGCCAGCAGCAGCAGCAGCAGCGGCGGCAGCGGCACGGCCCCAGCTCGCCCCGCCGGCATGGCCCGCTCGGGGGGGGTCCGGGGGGGGGGAGCTGCGGTGAAGGCGGCCGGGACCCCTCGGGGAAGGCGGGAGCTGCAGGGGAGCCGCGGCTGGGAGCGGCGGCTGGGGTTGTGGAGGGGGGATGTGTTTGCTTCGCCCCCCCCCGCCCCCCCCCCCCCCCCGTGTCCTCACAGACACGCCACGGGCGCTGACTCGGGGTCGTTACCGCTCCGTGCCCCACAGGCGTGGAGGGTGTTGTCACTACTGGTGGGGGGTGTCCCTATCGCTGCCCCCCCCCCCCCCCGCCCCCCGGCATGCGTGGGTTATCCTTTCCAGCTGTGTCCAGGGGGAGGGTGGCAGGTCGTCACCTCCATCATCTTGCCCCCCCCTCCCCCCCCCCTCCGATGTTTTCTTCTCCCGTTCTCCACAGTCACTGGTGTGTTTGTGGGGTACGGACAGTCACATCCCTCTTCTCCTCCTGCCCCATGCTCCCTGGTGATGTGGGGTCTCCTGGACCCCTAGAGCTGGAGAGATCAGCCATGTTTGTGGAGGATGGTGAGGGCCTTTCGCAAAGACAGGCTGTAATAACGCAGGAAGGACCTGGGTGTTCTGAATTCCTGGGGGACCACAAAAGCTGATGGTTGGGTAAGTCTCTGCAAGAGAGAGTCATCTCTCCATGAGGAGATCTTTGAAGGGAATGGGGTTTGAAGTCCCCGTGTCAGCCCGTGGCACCAGTGCTGATGGTTTTCAGAGAGAATCAGGAGGACAGCAGGACACCCAAGCTCTGACCACAGGTAGCTGGGCAGGATTTACTTGCTTTCAGAGTAGTGACCATGTAAAGTCAAGGAGTTTAACTCCTTGGGAAATTAAATAACAGAAACCATCTCTTGTAGGGATGGAAGGAGCCAGTGGGCAACTGGATCTGAGACTTGATGGCCACCACCAGGTGGGGAGCAATCCGAGAGGACTATACACATGTGAGTTTAACAAAGTAAACCTTCAGGGGTCTCAATGTCTCCTATGTTGCAGACCTTTCTTTTCCCCTTTCACCCTCTCCCATCCAATAACATGTAATGCACTGGGAGGTCATGAATTCCTGACAGCTGTTTATGATCACGTCCTGAGCTGTTCACCACTGTTTTGCTCATGGCTGTTTTCCTTTGAAAAAGTATTGCAAGCAGAGATAAGCCACTGTTAGCCAAAGCGGAGAAAAAAAGAAGCATGAAATGTCATAGCAGAGTAACCTGACAGTTCCTAAGAGTTTTGTAGGCACTTTCAGCAGAAGCCAATAAATTACTGGGGCTAGGGAGTCATAAACAGCTCTTTCTTCTGCTGGTTCAAGTAGCGATGCTTAAAACGCTGACGAGCACTTCCACCCCAGCACGAGAAGCGTGGCCCAGGCCCACAGCAGACGCCTCCGAACCCCTTCCCCGCGCTGCTGGCGGGCCAGGGCCGCCTGGGTTTTGTGGACGAAACTGCCGGAGCGTTGGCCTGGCCGAGATGCCTGCAGCCCCGGGAGCAGCCCGCGCCGCGGGACGCGCCCACGCGGGACTCCGCGGCCGCTGGCCAGGGTGCTGAACCGCCGCTCCGCGGGGCCGGGCAGACGCTCCCGCCCTGGCACGCGTTACCAGCAGAGAAGAATGAGTTCATCTTTGCTAGCATTTTCTCAGAGGTTTTGTTTGTCTTGTTTGTTTTCTTTTGTTGTGCTTTGCTTTGTTTCTTTTTTTTTTTTTTTGTTTTTGTTTTTGTTTTTGTTTCTGTTTTTGTTTTTTTTTCCCTCTCTCACTATGTTTTCCATTTCAAAGTGCAGAGTGCAGCCAGTAAATTCAGCCCTCCTCTCCATTACTGAAGGCATAGTACCGGTGAGGAGTCCAGAACAAAAGGGTGGGGTGAAGGAAAATCTGAGAGTAGCTCATGCCTTGAGGAAGTAGAAACTTTTCCAGTCGGCAGCATATCCACGTTAAATCGATGACCTGTCCCACCCCCCTGCTGTTCATGCCTGAACAAATGAGCAGAAGTTTCAACTAAATTATAGCAGATTTATAGCTGTGTCAACTGAAACAGCAAAAACTTCCTACAGTGTAAAGTACAGGAAGATAGGAACGATAAAAGTTTTTATGTATAGGACAGAAGGAAGAAATGATAATAGAATTTTGGTTTTGGTTTGGTTTGGTTTGGTTTGGTTTGGTTTGGTTTGGTTTTTTTTTTTTTTTGTTTTTTTTTTTTTTTTTTTTTTTTTGCCAGGTTGGACACCAGTGCTTGTGAGGTAAAATTAACTAATCTTATTTGTGTCATGGTGAGTTCTACTCATGAGAGAGTATATGAGCAGCAGGAAGGTACTTCAGACAACAGCAGGGTTTCTCAATGCCTACATTCAATCTTACTATGTAAAAATTATGTTAGAAAATAAACAAAAAGTGATACTTCCTTTCTCTGAAGAAACATAAAGGAATGATCATCACTTTGCCTGACCTCATCTTTCCATTTATCTCTCTTTTATTTATTTATTTTGTTTTTTTGTTTTTTTTTTTTTTAGAGCTAAAAGGGAAAGGAAATTATGGATTACTGTCTCCAGCCACACAATACCAGCTCTATTAAAAAGCAGCACTGGTGAGATCCAGAGATAAAACTGTTCAGCTAAAGAAACTGTAGACATGTTTCAGAGTCTCCAGAGTGGTCTTCTAAGTGAAATAAATTGCCTCACTCCCACTAAGGTGTGACACTGTGTCAGTTCTTCCTTTTTGTACCAAGTCCATACCAAGGAAAAGATGAACTCAGCATGCTGTAATAGTACTTTGTTCATCTAAGTGACCTAATGTTTAATTGGAACAAGATAATAGAGAAAGATCATATATATTTTATAGCCTACATGGATTTGCCTAGTGTAAACTATTTTTAACTTCTAGGAGGATGCAACTAGATCTGAGGATGAAGAAAGAATGATGGATGTTGTCTACCTTGACTTGAGCAAGGCTTATGACATGGTCAGTCACGTCATCCTTCTTTTCAAGTTGGGTTATTAAGGTCTGACTAGGCAGATTACTATGTGAGGCTGAAAAACTATCTGGGCTGTCAGCTTCAAAGAGTTTTGGTTAAGGGTTTGTACTCTTCCTGGAATCTGGTTACAAGTGGAGTTAGCCAGATGTTTGTCTTGGGATGTATATTTTAAATATCCCTATCAGTGACCTGAAGGAGAAGACAGAATGCACCTCATCAACTTTGCAGGTTACACTAAACTATAGGAGGATCAGAGGAAGAGAAGTCAGTACAGTTGAGGGCAGGGCTGCCATTCAGAAGGGCCTGGACAGGCTGTAGGAAAGGGTCAACAAGAACCTTATGAAATTGAACCAAGACAGCCACAAAATCCTGCCCCTGGGAAGGAAGGACTTATTGCAGTGGTGCAGGATGGGAACTGACTGACTGGGAAGCAGCTTTGCTGGAAAGGTCCTGGGAGGTCCTGGTAGACAACATGAGCCAGTAGTGTGCCCTGGCAGCAGTGAAAACTAGCAAGATACTATGTTGTACTAACAGGAGTGTAGCTAGATATTGGAGGGATGTGATTATTATTCCCTTCTACACAGTGCTTGTTAGACCACACATAGAATATTGTGATGTGGCCAGTTTTGGGGCCCCCAGTAAAAGGAAAATATCGATAAACTTGAGCAAGTCTATCAGCCTAGAGAAGAGAATGTTTGGGGGATACTTAATAGCAGCCTTCCTGTATCTATGAGGAGGTCATCAGGAAGACAGAGATGGGGTCTTCACAGTGATTCATGGTAGGAGAGCAAGAGGCAGTGGATGTCGGATGAAATAAGAGAGGGATGGTCTTTAAAGAGTGATCTGGTATAACATTATTCCTGTAACATAAATTTTCAGGTTAGGGTATCCTGATGTTTGGCACTTCCTTTTTTCTTGATATGAGACTCTCTTAGTATTGTAAGTCAATATTTCAGCCCAAAACAAACGTTGCTCAGAATATTCAAGAGGTAACACTAGAACATGCAACTTGGCTTGGGCAATTTTTCTTTCATTCTTTTTTTTCAAAAGTAACAAACACAAGGAAAATCAATGACTCCAAGAAAAATGTTTTTATATGAGTTTTCACAATTTGGGCAATCACATAAGTGTCAAATTGCCTTTGTTTTCTGGAACAGGATAATTTAAAAAGTTCCAGTTTACCAGTCTGGAGATTCTGTGCAAAACTGCAGACACACTCACAATATTAACTTCACCAAACATGCATTGGATTTCAACCTATTGATTGGTTTCAGCTCAGCATTCAAGTTAATATTCCAGGAAAAAATAAATAAATTCTCAGAACACAGCTGGAACTTCTGGTGACTTTATGGTGTTATTATTATACAAATGCACCAGAGAATTGACTGTGCAAAGTACTCAGCATTCTGGCCCTAATTCAGCAAAGGTTGTAAGTACGTGTCTAACTTCAACCTTAGACTTTTGTGCTTTGCTGGATCAGGGCCAGAGAGGGTACTGTGCTGAAAATCCATCCCAAAGGTATGCTTGCCATGTAGCTAGACAAAAAAGACAGCCTTTTCAGTGGATTTCCTTGCCTCCTTTTTCAACTCCATTTTAAAATAAATAAATAAATAAAAATAAATAAATAAATAAATAAATAAATAAATAAATAAATAAATAAATAAATAAATAAATAAATAAAAATTAGCCATCCTTCTCTGGCTATATTGCAAAGGCATTATGAGAAGTTTTCTCTCTGTGTACCTATGGCAAGCATGCAATATCACATTGAGTGGCTAATAAAGGGGTACACAGGCATGCCATAGTGATGTTTCTGGGAATGTGAATGTTCACTGAATTTTCACAGCAGTGTCTCATCCCATGGGGTAACATCATTTTGTGTGATGATAGCAGCTATTAAGTTTTAGTACATTTTTTTTCTGATACATCTCAGCATTATATTTCTGTAAGTAAAAAGTACAAGTGATGTTTTTTGCACACCCAAATAAGCTTAGTTCATGGCTTCATTAAAAGACAAGCCTGTAATATATTTCCTCCTCCATATATATAAAAAAGTATGTAAATTGTAACTGTGCTTCTAGCCTGTGTAGATAAATACCTCATTTTTGTCCAATGCAGATATATATTGTTGAGTTGCAAAAAGCAGGAGTACAAATGCTTCCTGAAGTGACACAGCTGCTCCTGCAGCACTTGAATACAGCAACCTTGCCCTGGGAGCCAGCATTGCCAGCAGAATAACACACAGAGTCCCGTTTATTTTTATAATTTACAGCTAAACACCACTAGATGTCCTCTGCTGCCAACCCTGCTCTTACATACACAGCTAGTGTTGTTACCATATCCTCTCTTCAAAGTTATACCCCTTGCATTGAAAAGCACATTTCTACTGCCAGATTATTACTGCCTGGAGAAAAGATGGCTCCGAGGAGACCTTATTGTTGTCTTTCAATACTTAAAGGGGACTTCTAAGAAAGATGGGGACAGACTTTTTAATAGGGCCTGGAGCGATAGGACAAGGGGTAATGGTTTTAAACTAAAAGAGGGTAGACTCAGGCTAGATATTAGGAAGAGGGTGGTGAAACACTGGCACAGGTTTCCCAGAGAGGTGGTAGATGCCTCGGCCCTGGAAACATTCAAGGTCAGGTTGGACGGGGCTCTGAGCAACCTGACCTAGTGGAATATGTTCCTGCTCATTGCAGTGGGTTGGACTGGATGTTCTTTAAGGTCCCTTCCAACCCACACCATTCTATGACTCTATGATTATTTTTGTTTTGTTGACAAATGTTATATAACAAGTGTTAGAAAAGTTGTGATTTCATTATGTCCTGATCACCTGTAAGGAGGAATCTGACGTTTTCAAATTTTCTTCCATTCTTCTGTTTCACCTTCCTACTCATTTTGTCACTATCCCCTTTTTGAGGACATGAGAAATTAATAGATGAAAGGTCTGAGATCTGGCTCTACACCAGCAAAGGATTGGTGAAGCTCCAGCCATTGGAGAGCTCTTTCTTCCTGAAAATGATCTTTCCATGCTGGTTGTCATGTCTTGTCTTTATACCTGAAAAATTGTTTGGTCTCTTTTGCAAGCTGGAACTTGGATCAGAGTTGAACTAAGCCTGATAATGGGATTAAAATGGCCTTGTTACATGAGCTCATGGTCTGTATGATAATGAAATTCATAGATGTGAATTTATAAAAGCAATCTGCTATATAGTGGATGGGGAAGGGACAGACAAATAGTGTGAAAAGGCTCTAAGTACATCTCAACAGAGAGGACGAGAACGTTGTATGTCCACAGCCAGAGTGTGTTTATACAGAATACTGTATCACAAATGGAAGTAATTTCTTTTTTTTTTTTTCCTCCAGTGACAAGCAGGTTTATTATCTACAAAATTGTCTTCCTTTTTCTAGGAACACACATTGTGGGTGTCAGTCTGGAGACAGCTTGTGTCTTAAACCACTTGCCAGGGGCATTGATTGAGCCTTTTACTGAAGAATGGAGTTTACATTTCATGATTGTTTTAATTGCTAGTACTCAAGGATCAGAGCACCATTAAAGAACAGTTTGTATTATCACTTGTAAACATGTTGTTATTTCAGGTAGGAGAAGGGAAAAGCTTTTCACAAGGGGAAACAAAACATCTCTTGCTAGATCATTCAGGCACTGAATTATTTTTACATAAACTGGTAAAGAAATTTCATTTATTTAAGGAAAGAGTCTATAATACAGTATTAATTCCGAATCACTTATGTTTTCAGTTTGGCAAGAATAGCTTAATTTTGCTTGATGAAACAAATGATGTTTTATTATATAAAATCTTTTTCCTGCCTACATATTTTTATTATCATAGTGAAATGATTTGAAAATCGGAGGTCTTATTTTATATTGCTTTATGTCTTGAATGTTTATTTATTTTCTACATTATACTTATTATTGGTACTGTGATTGTGCCCAAATGATCTTAATCTATTGTGCTAGATGTTGCAAAACACCTAATTAAAAGCTACTGTTTCCGGTCTGAATATTTTGCCTCCTGGTTATGAATTCAGAAGCAGTCAGAGGGTGACAATTAACTTGTCCCAATTCAAGACACATTAAAATGTGTTCTATGAACCAAAATAAAAGCAGCTTTGCCCCAACATGGTGAATTTGCTACTTGACAATTGAGGAGCCATTTTCTCATGCTTTGTTGCAACTCTTTAAGTGCATCCTTAGCGACCACTGCATGATAGACACTAGGTTTATGCATTAAGCTTCAGTGCTGCATGTACATATCCACAGATGAGAGACAGCAGGTAATTAAAGCAAACAAACTGGGAAGTTTGAGTTAACCAAGCAGCAGTTACAGGTTAAGAGATCAATCTGAATTATTACAAAGGCTTTTTATTGTCATTTGCCTTTGCAAAAGGTGTAAATGAGCAACAGTGATGCACAGAAATATAGAATAAAGGCTGGAATTTCTTGATCCTCCTTTTCATCTAATACCTAGTGCTGGTAGGTTTCCATGATACTGTGCTGGTTTTCCTTTTATTCCAAAACTCACCATATAGTTCTGATATTGGCAATGACTTCTCTGTTTTTGCTGACACCTCTCTCTATATATAATTGTGGAGTCTTGCTTTATAGCTAGCTTTTTCAAGTCAGCTTTTTCATCATCAGTGATGCTGCATCCCCTCTTATTTATACTAATATAGTCTGTTGCCTCCAGCTAAAGCAGTAGACGAGTCTGATTCATTATGTGCACGTTACTCCAAACACAGAATGGTTGTACAGACAGACTGCAGTGGATAGTTATGCATTTGGGCTTGGCACCTGGTCTCAGTCAACTTACATTTAGTACTTTCCTCTGTGAAGCTGCTCACCTTTTCAGACACAATCTAGTTTGGAATCTTGCCTGTCCATCAATACCTAATAAAATCAGTAGTACCAGATGATCAATTTTCTATAGCTCAAAGAGAGGCAGAAAGAAAAGACATGTCTACAGCAACATTGAGACTAGATACATAAAAGAAGAGTCCCCTGTAACAGTGGTTTCTGGTTTATCTTCTTGAACAACTCGGAATGAAAATTTTTTCCATGATACTACGAGCGCCTTGAGAAGTGTATGCTCTGAGTAGCTGCCATATGGAGACCAAGGTTGAGGGTTTCTTTCTTATTGTTCCTCATCATATATGCTAAGTCTTGTTCCATAAATATCTGACTTAAGAAATATCAATCTACTGATAAGAAATCACAAAGATAATTTCTTACCGATTTTGGCTGAATGCATTAAGAGGAAAGGAAGTAGGGGTCCTTCAGGGACTTGCAGAGATTTTCAATCAGCTACATCACCATTATAACATCTACTATGTATCAGGACTTTAATTAAATGTCTCATAAGAACTCAGAATGTGTTCTGACAGCACCTCTCACTTCAGGGGTTTATTTTAAAGGCTCCTAAGACACCACTTCAAACCATGACCATTGCACATTAGCATTGTAGGGCCTTATGCAGGAAGCTAAATGCAAGATTCTCCCGAGAAAAAAAGCTGTAAAAACTAGTGATCTAAATTCTTATCATAAGAGTCATCAGCGAGGATCCCAAGAAGCCTTCACTTGTCATTAAACCTGGGATCATAAACGAAATCAGTTCAAGCAGCTTTCTGTGCAAACACACGACACAGAACTGCAGACCTGGTGCAGATTTTTTTTAACCTCATCTTTCCCCTCTCAGAAAATCAACCATAAATCAGTGTCATCAACTTGGCACCTGATGTCTGAGTTGCTTCTCAGTTATCCATCTAAAGAAGGCTAACTCGGTCTAGATCTCCTTTTCTCAAAGACCTCAACACCTTCAAGTGATTTAAGAGACAATCCACCTCAGCAAGTCACATTAGCTCATTTGTCTCTTTAGCATACCTGATCAACAAATGCTGATGGGGCAGGAGATTTCAGGCAAACACTGTCAGTCTGGCATAACTGCTGGCTTAAAAATTTCTCTCTGTCCTTTAATGCTTCACAATTAAAACCACAGTAGTATAGAAAGCACTTGTAGTCCTGATCAATCTCATGTTGAATTAAGTATTATTCCCATAGATTTTAATAAAGGTCATATCAGGTCCTGGCAATATAAATATTTGACTTTCCAGGCTGTTTCAAGATCTCATAATGTTGGATTTTCTTCTTGTTGGTAACTACAAAACCTAATCCACTCAAGTAAGTACATCTGAAATGTGAATGCTGTCAAGTACAAATGAAATCATGAATGTGAGCTAGTAACTGCTCTGAGGGCACTAGTCTGAATGATACACAAATTGCAATTATTATATTCTTTTGCCATATGTCTTCTTGTCTTAAAAGACTGAGTTAGGAAAAAAGTTTCCTTATAGTTTGTTGACTCTGCCACTTATATTCCCTTTTTCTCTAATCAGCGATTGCATATTAGATAAAGTCTGTCACCATGCCAACCCACTTAGAAAGGTCTTGGACAGGAAATACAACTAGTGAGGGACAGAAGTTCATGAGAAAGAGTTTCCAGCATTTTTCCAGCTGACAGGAAACTACAATTACCTCAAAGGATTTCTTGACGTTTTCACTCCAAAACGTAGGTCAATAGTCAGACATTCAGCTCATGACTCAGGCATGAAAAATGTAAAACATCTGGCTCAAATCTATGCTATGAACATGCTATGGAGAGATTCGTGACCCTAACCTAAAGGCTCATCAGATTAATTTTTAAAGATGACGAGTTTTATTTGAAGAGCAACCATGTAGGAATATTATGCAGTATTCTAGTTGTTAGGACTGAAGCAGTGAAATGCCTTCCTTCGGTCAACAGCAAATGGAGGAGTAATAGAATGTAGCACTACTTTGCATTATTCAAAAGTAGAAAAAAATATACTTTATTTTTCCACTCCATTGTATTAGGGCTCATTTTCTTAATTTTCTTGAAGTTTTGAATAAGTAATGACAATGTAACAGTAACAACTACAGCAGCTATATAGAAGCTGAAGTTAATGTGAGGTTTTATCACTTGCATGGTAGGCGCTTACTTTACTCACAGTCACTGTAATAACAACATAGTTCATAAACACATTTCATATTACTTTTTTTTATAAATTCCACTTCAAGTTATTAAATATTTATCCTTGTTTTGCAGATGGAACAATTAGTGGCATGTCTGAAAACAGAAGCAATATTAGCTGTGCTAGGGAATGGATCTAATTCTCTTCAGAGACAGTCTGACATCTGTATAAGAATATATTAATGAGCTGAAGACTGATCCCTCAACACACTTCTTTTAAATAGAAGATAGACTGAAATGCAGAAATGATCATGCAGTCACAGAAAAATTAGTGGCAATATCAGAACTAGACCTCAGAAGGTAATCACAGAAGTTCATAGAGATCGAAACAGATCTGACACAGTGAAACCACATCCATCTTGTTGATATTTGGCTAGCTGAGAACATAGCAAGACAAGCTCACATGTGCCTGTATGTGTCTGCGTAGACATATCCATAAATTCCAGCCTCATGCTTAATTCTCTCAGTCACGCTTCTCGCTTCATCAAGAGTGATGCAGAAGCAAGCTTCTGCTATCATTCCCCACCATCACTCAGACACCAAGAAAAGGAGTGCAATGGAGAAATTTTGGTTTTCTCCCTGTATTCAAGGCTGATTCACATCTACAAAACTGTGATTCTGAGGCATCTGGAGGAACAGCTTGAAAAAGCACCTGTAAAAACTGCCTGCTTATTGTCAGTCCCTATCTCTATTTCTTTCTGTGGCAATGCAACATAGGAAGAGACAGTTGTAGTGGGGACTGGGATCCATTGGCTATGTGGATTTTAACTACTAACATATTCTTTTATGCATAATTGGCTAGCTTTTAAATAATAGATTCTCAATTACTGAAAGAAATTATTATGAAATATCTGTAGGTAGTGCATTTTAGGCCATCACTGTAGCCATCCTGTGAACCAACCTTTCTGTATGTGGCATGGCTTTCTTGAATTTCATGGTCTTCAGCATATCTCTTCAAGCAAACTAATTTAATTCCCCTTGTTCCTGCTTCCCACTAAAACCCTTTTCACAGGGTGGTTTTCGATGGCTTTCCTAGTCCTGGTGTTAGTAATGCCTTTCTTATATTAGTTGCCCTTAATTTCCTTAAAAAATCAGAGCAGAGGTGAAGTTGGGGGGGGGGGGGGGGGGGGGGGGGGGGGGGAAGTGCTCACTCAGCACTAGTCTCCACACTGGTTAGAAGACAGCATTTAATGCAAGGATAATCATAAATAGGACAAACTCAGGAAGTGGTTTTAAATGTGTATATTGTTCAAGATTAAAATATTCCCATGGGAACCAGTTCATCAGCTGCTTCCAGCCTGACGGGGAAACATAATTTGGATGGGAACAGGTGGAATTCTTCCCAGTGTGTGAGTCATTTTTTCTCTGGCTCCTGTTACAGACTTTGGTACAGACCCTAGTGCAACACACACTATTCTTTTTAGCTCTTTGTTTGCTCTAAACCCAGTCAAATGGGCAACATGCAGGATGACTAAACTGATGGACAGGACTGTATTTTTCAAGGTTGTTGATTTTGGCTGAAAAGGGATTATCCTGGTTTTGTCTCTTTTCTCAAATAAAATACAGATGGATAACTTGGGCTGTAAATAGACTATTTTCCTCCAGAAAAAGAAAGGATTATTTCATACCCCTATCCATCATGAGTGCTGTTCCTACAGACTGGGATAAGGACCAAAGAAAGATAAAGTAGAAAAAATATAATTCAATATTTCCTGCGTAGTCAAAATTTGAGGAAAAATTGAAAATCAGATTAGGATCTGAGTTCAGTAAACATCAGGAGTGTCTGCATGTGGTTTTTCATGTCAGGTGAATTCTAGGTCCTGGAGAGACCAACAAATCCTGCATGGATAAATTTATAAAAAACCAGTGTATCATACTCCTCTGTTGTCTCTGTCACTTTTCCCTAATACTGTTTCCCCATCATTACTACGCTGAAGCTGGGAATAGTATAGATGCTATAGCACAGTATAGATGAGATTTAACGAAAAATACACAACACACTAAGACAGCCTGACTGCTAAAACCAGCAGTCTCTCTTCTGTTGACTAGCTTGAGTTAGCCCTGTAAGAAGTTTGTTTCTTTATTGATTTTTCATACATGGATTTTTCTCCCAGGCAAGAGAAGCCAGGAACATCATATACTCAAGTACTTCTGAGACAAAGATAAGGCAGAAAGCTGTACCATAAAGCTCCTTATGCTTGTGGGTTCTGTATCTCACTTCTGCTGGCTCCCTCCCTCCCTCAAGGTACCTGAAACATGACAGAGCAAAAGCCCCAAGTCTTTCTATGAAATGAATTTTCTCCAGGGTTTGAAGGGAAGTGGTATATGAATGGTGAGAGCTTGGAGTGCTTACAATGTGGAACTCCTTCATTATTTTCTGGTGTGGAGGAGCAGGAGGCATTGGGAATGACCACACCCCTTATTGGATTGTCCAAGAGTTGACCTGATTCTTTTAAGGAGTTTGCCTTGACTGATGTTTTTCACAGAAAGATCTTCTCATGAGGAAGGAGTTCTCATCTGTGTTTTGTGTCATCTGCAGTGCAGAGTCTTGAGGGTGTTGATGAAATCAAGGTTCCCTTCTGCTTCCAGAGGTGTTTGTTTTGCTGGATGAGATTGGAAACAATTGTGAACCATAAGTATTTTCACACAGGTCAGGAAAATGTTTCCTGTCCAGCCTTAAATATATCCCATGGTTAGAGGTGAACTCTGACTCAAAAATCCTCTAATCTGAAAATATCAAAGATGGAGAAGACAAGTTCTTTTGTCCCAGTTTTGTAGGAGACAAACAGGTGCGGATTTTGAAAAACTTACCTGAGATGATGCGTCTACGCAGGATTTTGTAGGCTGTCAGGAACTTTTGAAGGCTTCCCCATATTCACACATTGAACATCTAAGGCTAGCTCCATCCTATCTGATGGGTTATGTGTCATCAGATACATGTCAGTCACTCATCCCATGTGGGCAGCAGATGGGGAAATTGCTGGGTGCAGATGTATTTGTGACAGTCAGAATTCGATTCTGCATCTCACTCCAGAAAATTCCCATACAAATATCCTTCACATTTCTATGGATAGCGTGACTAGGTGTATGGATCATGAGCTGTATTTAAAGTTGGGTGGAAAAGAGTTTTCTCCAACTTACAAAGAAGTTCACAGTTTCACCAATGCTCGGGATGGAACCAACACCTTTAAAGGTATAACAGACATAAATAAAAGCAGCTGTCATGGAAAGCCTTGAACTCTCTGGGTCTTTTACTGTGTGTGTGGGAAATCTTTCTTCTTTATTTCAAAAATAGATGGGGAAAATATGTATTTATGTGTATATGTTTGTATATATAAACATAAGTCTTCTTCTGAACACAGTTGGAGTTACAATTGCAGGGATGTTGATAACTAAATCTAGGGCTTTTTTGGCAGAGGATGTCATCTGCAAATACAAATGTTCTCTCTGAACTTTTTTCCAGAATAATTCTATAGACAGATAAATCTCTGGTGAAAGTCCTCTGAAATTACATCAGATTAAATTTTGTCCCATGTTCTTCCATATTAACAGCTTTCTTCCAACAGTGTTGGCTTCTTCTAAAGGCTGAAATACAGAAAAACCTGCTATACTGAGTGCTTCATGTGCTTCCATACCCCAGTGATTTTATACAGGCTAGCATTAGAGGGGTTTGCTCTGAGGACAATACATCTTGAACTGGGTTTGAGAGTGCTTATGTCTGTTGTGTGACTTTCTCAGGAGCATTGTAGAAAATCTCACAGATAAGCTGGTAATACAACTAAATTAGTAAAAACAGAGTTATAATGTCAAGAAGACACAAACCCTGTGAAAGGCTCCGATTTTACATTTCTCCTACAGCCAGCTGTCTAGCACCACTGCTTGAACTACCTGGAGAGGAGGTTTCTGTCCAGCCTCCTCCATGGTCATGGTTGCCACAGAGCAATGATTACCCATGAGTGGTAAACGAAAAGATTACCTGTAAGTGTTGGGGTGTGGTGTAAAATCTGTGCTGTTGCCTGCCTTCTTTCTCACCTGACTATCATTCAGCTCTGACCTCAGATATCTTATTAAATACGTCTTGTCTCTTGAGAAACTCCCAAGAAGCACATCCATCTCAGGCCTTGAGATCTTATTCCCTTGGCAAGGCTTGTCCCATCCCAGCAGTTCTACCAAAGCATCTTGAGCATGGTCTGCCATGTTGCTTTTCTCTCATAAGCAGTAGATTTTCAAATATTAATTCTAACTCCCATGCTTACGGGGGTGAAGTCAATCCATGCTATGTTAATCTGCAAGGCAGACTCTCCAGATGTTTTCAACCTTGTGTCAAGAGGTCCTAGCCAGACATTACAGGGTTTCAGCTTTGAAAAATGCTCTTAGACGTCATTTTGTAGGCAGTTTTGCTTTTCATAAATTCTGAGAATGATTTATTTGGGCTGCATTTTTATGTTTCTACTTTTAAGATTGTGGGTGGGTGGCAATTATGACAATTTGTGTCTGGTATTTTGGTATTGTGGTATGTTTGCTTTTATGGTACATGGATGGGAACTAGTTGCTTTTTACAGAGATATTTGTTGTAAAATTGTGGGGTATAAATAGGATTAAGGGAATTGGTATGCCAGTCTCTGGTGCTTAAATTGTCACATTGTATAACAGAGTTATGGGCTGGAAATATATTCTTCAGGACCCCTGCTGGCTTGTGGTCTTTACAATCATAATTAATATCTATCTGTGATGGATTGGGTTGGTCCTTCAGAGTTATCTTTGCAGCTTTTCTTCTCAAAGGCAACTTCAGTGTTACTTGTCTAATTCCAATGGCATGGTTTTTCCATCTGCAGAGATTGAAATCTCCTAATGGATGAAACACTGACAAGGATTGTCAGATGTCTGCTATGGGCATGAAACAGTATTCTGATTTGCTTGCATTATGAGTGGGAGCTATGGAAGCTTGTATTCTGCACAATATATTTCCAGCAAATATATTTTGTGGCAAATATTTCAACGTTTGAACTCGGTAGTAAAAAACTCAGAGTCAGCATCTGAACTATATTCCCATCATATGAATTCTGATGAACTAAGATGTTTTGTGTTCTCCACAAGAGACAAAATGAACATCTTCTGGAGTTTGTAATGAAAAAGGTGAGATAGATCATCAGAATGACCAATAACCTTGGGATTAGGGAACTTTCCTCAGAGTGGAAGGAGCGACTTAAATTCAAGTTCTTGGTCTGACTTTTGGAACTTTCGATATACAATTCATATCCCAGATCAATGGTATGATCAATCTGCTGTTCTGGGTCAAAAGTCTGTCAGTTTTGACCAGCGATCCCATGCTGAAACTGAGAAGAAGTTTATCAAAAACTTTGAGAGATTTTATTGATTCGATCCCAGATATGCAAAAAAAGTTCATACAAGCAGCTTTTTCCAGTCCTCAGATTAAAAGCCACTGGGTAATTGTTGTCTTGTTTGAGTCTGTCCTTGGCTGTTGCCTAAAAATAAAAATCTTTGTTTTGCTCACTTCATGTCCTCATCTTGAGAAACGGAATCCAATTTTCTAAACCATCTGTTAAAGCAGCTAAACGTTAGCAACAGAAACATGCAGCTGATTTCCAGGAAGAGCGCAGGCTATTATCTAACTGTATTCTCTGTGCTGAATTGGAGGGTCCCTGAACCTTAAAAAAGTGTCTTTTCTTGATCTTAGTGATAGCTGGCACTGAATCTTGACAGATAGGTTTTGCAGGCTGCAAATAGCACAGGGACTTGAGACTGGTAATGATAAAAATTAATGAGAGGACTGGCTGCCCACACAGGAGTACAATGCCATGCAGAGAGCCACAGCATCATTTGTACATTGCATTTTCCATTGTGTTTGTTTAGTGTTAGGACCAGCTGCCTTCTAAATTTCATAATTAATTTCTGAAGATGTAAGGCTATGCTGTTTAAGTTACACTGTCATAAAATGAATAAACACAGTCCACATGCAAAAATCATTCCTTCCCAAACATCTTACGGAGTTTTCTTGTACGCTTGTTTAGCAACATCAGTGGCCACACTTCTGCTTTTTAAATCTTATCTTAAAGCTTCATCTCTTATAAATAAGTAAAATGGACTACTCTGACTCATAAATGAAAGAAACACAAGTATATTTATGTAGCAAAGTTCAACAGACTTCAATTTTAACTGTCAAGTATTCTGTGTAGAAAGTAACTCTGTTCCAGAAGGCTTCCTGTCTGCAAAATTTAATTGCAGACTTCTGGAAATTTATTCCCTAAGTGAAGTACAAGTCCTGTTCATTTCTCATACCCCTTTAATGCTGACTTCTGTGCATTTCCCATGTGAAGTCATCCAAATAGATTTGTGAACTCTCTTGATTTCACAGAAAGATACTGCTCTGGGATCCTGGCACCTACATGAGACAAACACCCACCGGTGCTTCTGAGTCAGAGGAGCTATCTATACCCTCCATCAGATAGCTGACGCACTTGGTGGCCTCAGCTGAGACTGTCCTACGGTACCAGGCAGTGTATAAGCAGAAAGGAAAAGACAAACTATCAGATAAAAACATGGTGGAAAGGAGGAGTGATGTTCAGAGGTGCAGGGAGATTGAATGACTGGCCGATGGTCACCCCTTAACAGGAGCGTGAATCACACTCAACCCTGTGTTCAGTTCTGTGATAAAGGCACCAGATCTCCTCTCACTGTCTACCAAAACTCTTGACAAAATGCCATCCATGAAAGCACAAATTATTGAAGCTGAATGTAGTCTGTGCTTGCATCATGAAATGACAGCTTTCTCTCTCGTTTTGTTCCACAGTTCCTGTTCTTGTATGCCAAATCAGAGTGAACCATAGCAGGGAGTCCATTTAGTGACTCTTGGGGTGAAAATAAAAATTATGTTTCATTTCATGAATTTGTCATCAGAAATGATGCACATAATTAGAAGAGATAAAAGCTACTAGGATGCCTGAAGGCTTATGCTGGGAGGTGCCCCACCGTGCACTCCCTGTGCTGACTTCAATTTTCTGAACGTGTGTCTGATAACCGAATAGGCTCAGGATTTCCTTCTGAAACGATGGGAGGATGGGGATGGGCAATAGTCAGACATGTCAAGCTCTGCCTATATAATGCTCATCTGCTAGTGTCATCATTATTCCTCTGGTGCCAAGTCTATCTGATGTTAGACAACAGAGGCTAAATTCACCCATGACGTAATTCTGCCAAAGACAGCTCTGCCACCAGAAGGATTAGTCCCTCCTAAATCTTTCCCAGAGTGTTGGATGTGCTGCAGCTGATATGTTAACGACCCCTGACATGTGCTGCAGGATCATCTTTGCAAAGCAGCTCACAGAGACTCTGTCATATAGCTCAATTAAAATTAATTTACATGTCTGGGAGGTGGCATGCATTTCTCACATGCCATCTTGAAAACAGAGCCAAAAAAGCTTTAATAATGTAGCAGATCACAATGGGAAGTGGCTGATCCTCACAGCCTCCCCATGAGGGTAAACCCAGCACCAGCAGTGGAAAAGTAAATACGGGAGCTGGCTGGATGCAGGCATGTGGATGGTGCTAAAGGAGCAGGAGACCTGCGGGGTGTATGACAGCAAGGAAGAGGGACACAGTAAAGGCTTGAGATCCATCTTTTCTCACAGACACAGTCTAGCTGTATGAAATCTCCATAATAAGCCTGGTTGAACACTTGGTGATAAACATAGTAGAAAAAGGGATTAGATAAACCTCATATAGTAATGCTTTTAAGGACCAGGAAGAAAGCAGGCCATTTTCTCTGAAATACCGGATTTATGATCTGGGTGGAAATTACATTATGTAAAGTATTCACCACTTTTCCTTTTGTGGAGAGAGTTTAAAAATGAACTGGGGAGACTAATTCTGGGAAAATACACCACAGAAAGGGAAAAGGTTTCAGACTCTTAATAACACTATTGTAGGACACATGAAACTTAACCTGAAGTACTGAGTACAACTCCAGTTAGCCACATTAAAGAAATATTACATTTTCCTGGAGCATGTGCGCAGGCTGTAAATTGAGACACCCGGGGAATACGGACCCTGTTTTATGAGATGTTTTGTTTTATGAATACACTTTTACAAGCCAATCCAAAAAACCCATTCCTACACCTCCCATTCCCTGCCCTTGGAGTGCTGCACTGGAGACAGACCGTGACCCTGGTGACACCCGGGGAAGTCCCCCATCTGCTCCCCCTCCGTGGATAAAACCTCCTCCACACGGTTTTATCAGGGCTGTGTGGTTTTTGGCAGGCGACAAGAGAAAGGGACCCTCTTGCTGCTTCCAGTGCGCTGGGACAAGGTGGCTTCTGTGGGACAGCCGTGACATCTAGTGGTGACACACACGAGGAGCTGCTCCCACGGCCCTTGGGAGACCACCTTGCAGGTCTTCAGACCCCACCCAGGATGGAAGGCCACCAGGTTTCTGTAAGAGTACTGGTGGGAGTGTCAGAACATATTTTTAAAGGATCTCCACATCTCTAAGGAAGATTTTGCTCTGCTCAGACTCTCTGAGGGTCTTTTGTGGAATCTCATTTCCCGGTGTCACCCTCCTGATCCACACTGGTGAGTTTTGCTCCTCTCTTGACAGCACCATGAGCCACACTGGTCATGCAGCAACCATGCAGAAACTCATTTGCCCACCTCAAAACCAATTTAGATGGTGATGATAGTTGCTGGGTTTGGTTCTAAAATCCACACTTGCCTCTGTGCCTCTGGGCAATAACCTGTGGCCTCCGTCTCACATATAAGGGGGTCAAAAAACTTGTGCTCAGGCTTGGTCTAAGCAAGTTTGGAACATTCTGCCTGGTTCCTGGATCCTGTGTCTGTGTGCTCTCAAGTACCTGCAGTCCACCTGCAGCTCTGTCAGGCAATGATTGCTGTGATAGTTTCTGACCTGTAACTTAATCCAAGGCTCAGCAGATGTGGCCAATAAATGCATCAACTTTTACAGGTAGGTTTGCTTTTTTGACCAGGCAAACTGCTTATCACAGTGGGCGGTTTAATTTTCAGAGTCTTATCCCTAATATTATACTAATTTTTCAAGCAACAAGATATGCTGCTGGCCTTGATTAAGCCTCCTAAAATATAAATGTTAATATTCCAAACTCCACTGGATATGGCAGTAATAGGCACACTTATTGGCAACCTCATCCAAATATTCAAAAACCAGGAAAAAATAAAAGATAAAAAAGGAACATAGATGGAGCAGAACTGAAAAGTGAAACATTAAAATTCTCATTCACAGGCCTCCAGACTGGGGCTCAAACCCCTGCTTTAGGTGCAGATGCTGTGGAGATCCTGCCTGTTGCCCCAGTGATGATAGCTGTATGAAAAGCTGCCCGTGAGCCATGTATAGAGACAGGACATTCACTCCAAAGCTAGTCATGTTTCTTATCATAGGTCTATTGTAAACATTTCTTAATTTAAATTCACTTTACTCAAATACAGTCAAGACTTAGATTTAAAATGTAGCATTTAACTTCAGTAATTACTTTTACATTTATTAAATTAACTTTAAAGATTGTTTGGACACTTAAATAATGTTCTGATAAAGTCACACAGAGGATGAGAGATAGAGCTGAGTGTGCCCAGATTACTGACATGCAAGATATACCCAGGCACTAATAATGAATGCATGCAAACATTGTGACCACATACAAATATATAAAAGTACATATATGTGAGGGTGTGTTTAAATAGGGAACACTCCCAGAACTCCATGCCAGTGATCTACACTCCTCCATCCACATGAGCTGCTACACGCTTTGCACTTACGTGTGCCACAGTCCATGTCCAGAACCTTTCTAATGCAGCCAATTACCTGCTGTACTGAAGATGAGGAGCCAGTGCTGACGTGATGGAGGGCAAGGAGATCTGAATGAGATACCAGAAAATCTGGGAAGTCTAAACCAGAGCAGGACTGTGAGTGATCTGTGCATGCCTCAAGGGATAGTCAGTGCTCTGCAAGCGCTGGGTAAATCATTTACAGGCAACTGCAATGTGATGAAGGTGCTGTGGGGGTAAAGAGACAAATGAGCCCATGGGGACCAATTGACTACAGCTAAAGGACACAAACCTTTATAAATATATGGTAGAAACTGAGTTAATTTGGTAAAAGATTTACAAGACCTGAGGATGCATAGGAAGAGGGCTGGGGGTGGCAAATTTTGGATCAGTACAAAAGTTGACAGTCATGTATTGGCAGGAGATGCAAGCCTGGCGGATCCTTGGTAGCAAAGAACAAGACCTGAGCCTCCAGTTTCAGAAGGGACTGACACCTTTGGAAGCCCCAGCTGGGATGATCTATGGAAGTCTTCATGTCACAGTCTTAAATAACCTTTCAAGCATCTCCTTTTGGCTCTCTGTGTAGGATGGTCCAACTAAAGAGGTGCATCAGAACCCTCTCCTGAAAGGCCCAGAAATTGTGTAAAATACCATAGTTAAAAAGCATGAGGGCACTAGGAAGGAGGAACAGCTTCCTTGGGCACTAACTTTCATAGGGGCTGTCCTGGGTTGAGTGAATGGTAGAGTTTTTTGGTGGCAGGGGAGGGGGCTATAGGGGTGTCCCCCTGTGAGAAGCTTCTCGAAGCTCCCCCAGCTGCAAGTCAGCTCCACTTCTGTTTGGGAAATTGAGCCAATCGGCTGCGCCTCTGCGATAACGTATTTAAGAAGGGACGTGGTGACGAGCAGTCGGACTTGTGAGGAGGAGTTGCTGCAGCTGCATGAACACCAAGGTCAGTGGAGGAACGGAGGAAGAAAGGAGGGGGGAGGTGTGCTGGAGCAGAGACCCCCCTGTATCCTGTGGTGAGACAGCAGGGCAGGCCCCCCCTGCCACCCATGAAGATCTACGGTGGAGCAGACATTGATTTATGGCCTGTTGCTCCTGCTCGGCATAATCAAGGTGCTGTGCCCGAAGAAGGCCGGGGTCTCATGGGAAAAGGCAGCCCCGCTGCTGTAATTCAGTGCTGGGAGGATTGCAGCATGTGGGGGAGTCCCACGCCGGAGCAGCTCGGGAAGGGCTGCAGCCGTGGGAGGGAATCCAGTCGGAGGAAGTTAGTGACCCATGACGGAGCAGTGTGGGGAATGCTGTGGCCCATGGGAGGAATTCAAGTCGGAGAAAGTTTGTGGACGACTGTCTCCTGTGAGAGGGGGACCACGATGGAGCAGGAGGAACAAGTTCTGGACACTCCCCTCACCGAAGATAAAGAAAGTGGCAGTGCTGACTGCACCCCCCATTCCCTGCCCCTGCGCCACTGGGGGAGGAGGCAGAGATATCGGGAGCAGAGCTGAGCCCGGGAAGGAGGGAGGGGTGGAGGGAAGGTGTTCTCAAGATGTGGCAATGCTTCTCACTGTCCTACTCTGTTATGTGCTGTTAGTGTCTGTAATAAATGTATGGGTTTTTTTTTCTTCCCCTAACGAGTCTGCCTTTTGCTCGTGACCATAAAGGGGAATTTTCTCCCCATCCCAGTCCTATCTCGGACCCCAAGCCTGGCTCTCTGTCCCTTCTCATTGCCGGAGGGGATGGGAGAGAGAGCTGCTGCGTTGTGGTTGGCTGCCAACCAGGCCCAAACCATGACAGGGCATTGTGAAAATGCCAGCAAATGAAAGAACTGGCTGAGGTATAATTCACACCACTGAGAGCAAAATGCGAATCAAATGAGCTGGTTGTGAGCATGGCAGCTTGCCAAAGTATGCCGTGTGCAGTTGACATGACAGACCCCTTATCAAAGCTGCTTTATCTGCCCAGAGCCAAGGCAGCGGGTGAGTTTGTGCTGCTGGAACAGAACAGGTAGACAAATACATGTCAGCACACCGATCAGTTGGTCTGTGTCAGTGGAGTGGACATGGTTTTTAGAGTCGAACACATTTTTGCCTTTGACTGACCAGTAACCAGGTGAGCTTCTGTGTGCCTTGGGTAGGCTATAGGCAGCAGAAACCTACAAAATGTTCAGCCCTTAGACTTAAACCAGGAGAAAATAGTTCCAAACCTACCCTGAATCAAGAGATGCCAGAGATTCTTATTCTTCAAATACTATTTTCTTTCAGCTGTGTCAGGAGGAATGAAAACTTCTCTTGACAATCTTTATGATCATTTTTAAGACTTAAAAGTGCCCTTTCCATGCCAGAACTTACATCCAAATATTTTTACTTCTAAGCAGTGTAAATTGCATTTGTAATTTCAAAAGTATCAAGAGAACAAAATCCCAAAGGAGGGCTGGAGCTGAATGCTGTGGATCCAGGAATACAGAAAGTAAAGAGGCAGACAGGGTGGCATCTCTGAGCAGTCTCTCTCTGCATGCAGACTCTACTTGCATGCCCTGAAACCAGGTGAAATTCCAGGCATTTTTACTTTGTTTTGATAAATTCTTTCCCCCTTCCAAGTGGTCAGGACTGGGCCTTGGGATAAGGCTGTCCTTTTATTCCTGAGGGGCAACATCTTCAATTGTTTCAGCAGACAAGCTTTCTACACAATCCATCAAACGGAACATTTACAGCATTTAATAAAAATATGAGCACCCTAGGTCTTGGAGAAATGCACTTTTTGGTTCCCTCTGTAGAGGGGACAGGATGGGGTTGCTGTGTGACTGCCTGTAAGACAACACTGCTTATGCAGTTAGACTGACAACAGGATTTGTTCATTATTCCTCACTCCTGGATTAATGAAAAGATAAAAGGATCATGAAGGATGCTAACCGGAACAGAGGCTTTAACCTTTTCTCAATTTGCAGATCCCCACAAGTTTTCAGGACATGATTCAGGCTGCTGTTGACAGCAGACTTTATTTCCTAGACTTGCTCTTGCAGTCACAGAGGAGGTTACACACAGGAACACACCAGTCTGTGGCCAGTGAAGGAAAGGGGCTGCTCAGAAATGAGCAGCTCCTCTTGAATTTGCACGTATTGCACTTTGATTTGGTGAGCATGCTCCCTATCAGCAGGGTGGAAAGAAGATTGACTTGGGGATAGGGGGAAAGTCCTGTGCTCATCACCAGGAAATTCAGTTTCCGGGGGGTAAATGGAAGATTTCTCCCACTGTCAGAGCTGCAAGCTTGTATTTGGCAGGAGTCACAGACTCACAGAATAGTTGAGGTTGGAAGGGACCTCAGGAGATCATCTCATCCAACCTCTCTGCTTAAGCAGGGCCACCTAGAGCTGGCTGCTCAGGACTATATCCATCCGGGTTTTGAATATCTCCAAGGATGAAGAGTCCACAGAACCTACAGGAAACTTGTGCCAGAGGTAGGTCATGTTTATAGCAAAAAAAAAAAAAGTGTCTCCTGATATTCAGATGGCACTGCCTGTGTTCCACTTTCTGCCCATGGTTTCTGGTCCTGGCACTGGGCACCACTGAAAAGAGCCTGGCTCCATCTACTTTGCACCCTCCCTGTAGGTATTTTTATATATTTATAAGATCCTCCCTGAGCCTTCTCTTCTCCACACCGAACAGTCTCAGGTCTCTCAGCCTTTCTTTATAGGAGAGATGCTCCAGTTCCTTCTATGATTTTCATGGCCCTTTGCTGGCCTCTCTTCTCACTGCAGGTGGGACATACTGGAGAGTCCAGTGGTGGTTGGTGGCATGGGGCTGCCCTGGCTCCACTGCTGAATGGTGAGTTTAGACTCAGAGGAGTTGTTTTCTCCAGACTGGTGTTTCCAGAAGGCAAAAACCCCACTCCTTTCCCTCCCACTGTAACTGCCTGGATGAATGACCGATGGCAGGTTAGTGGGCAGTGTGGTCTGTCAAGCCCACATGCTCATTTCTCACATTTCAGGCAGTTGTTTTCAGCTTCCTGCCAAGTAAAAAAAAAAAACAAAAACCCATGTTTCCAAGGGACTTTGAGTTTGTTAATGTGGGAAGAACCACCTGCTAAAAACCACTGGGGTAGTTTTCCTGTTAATTTGTCAAGGGCAGAATTTTAATCTATCTTTGTGGAAAAAAGACACTTGATATCATTGAACCAACCCCTTGCTGAGGGACTTAACATGTGGCAAAAGTTTCAGGAACAGTCAGGGAAGTGTGGTGTTTTATTAATGAATGTTTGCAGCAGTCCACTGAGGGTTCTGAGGGGGTTGGAGATGTTTTCCACCTCTTACTCAAAGGGAGAGACATCGTGGGTTATAAAGAAATACATCTTTCCCTGCCTCTGAGATATGTTTGGTGGAAAGGTCCATTCTAGATAGGGCAGATGGGTTCTATTTAGCTGTGTAGAGTACAGCAGCTGGACAATCCAGGCTGGAAAGCTTCTATTTTGGTTTTGGCTTCCTTGGGACACCCTTCTCCATCCATGGTCAGAACCCCTGGGTGATGCGCCCATGTCGGGGCTGTGCCTGGCAGGACCATGTGGAAGTGTGAGTAGAGAGCAAGGCTGTCGCAGCAGGAGCATCCTTGGTCCCCAGACACCCCCTCAGCATCATGTGGGTCTCAGCAGCCCACTCACATCACACACCAAGAGAGTCTAACCCAAAGCCTTCTCTAAGCTGTGGGCAGGGCCAAAGTCCTGCTCCCCAGAGGAGGTCAGAGCCTCCTACTTGATTTAATGGCAGAAGCAAGACTATCCTACTTGTTCTCAGCAAAAATAATAGAGAATGGGAAAGTGGATGACCTCCGTGTAGGGTCTCTAGAACATCTAAAGTCTCATCCTGAGTCTGGGAAGCAGTCAGCTTGCCCTCAAGATGTAAAAATGAGTTTTCAGGGCTCACTGTTAGGAAAGACTTTCTGTATAGACACACATAGCAATTAAGATCCCAGCTCTGAAATTGGTGGGACATCAGTGGGGTTTCAGGTCTCAAGCAGTCCTTTGTAGTGGTGGTATGACAACCCCACGTGTTGGCAGACCTCAGGCAGTGCTGCTCAGCCAAGCAGCCACAGTTCCCCATAGTACCTCTGCAACAATGTCCATGTCCCTGCAGAGCGATGTTCCACCAGAACTTTTACAGTTAGAGGTTTTGCTGTAGCTGTTTTTGAAGAGATTATGGAAATTCTCCACAAGTTTATAATTAGGAGAACTTTTAAATTAAAAATACAAATATATATATATGTATACATATGTACCCTGTGCTTGATACTTACCAATTTATTGTGTCTGTCCTCAGAAACAGAGGTTTTCACACCCAACTATTTCTCATGATAGATCAAGAAGGTCTGACCTATGCCATCTTAATCACATAATCACTATATATAATGAATAAACAACAAATTGTAGGGAAAATTTTGTGGTACAGATAGAGATTACACTGAAAATAACACATACAACAAATACAGAAGCCAGATGCTGGACATTTGGAACATTTAGCTTCTTTACACAAATAAAAATTATATTTCATTGCTTAATCCACTGCATGTTTTTTGTTGTGTTTTGTTTTTTTTTTTTTTTTTTTTTTTATCAACTGCAAAATCTGTTAGGAAAGTTTTCTGCATTTTTGCTAATGACACACTAACAGCTGTTTGAATAAATGAAGTGCATTTTCCTTCATCCCTGCCTGTCCCATTGACTTCGCCTGGAAATGCCGATGAGGAACGTTTGTTTGCTAAAGCAGTCACAGAAAGATAGCGATGTGAATTCTGTCCTGCAGTGTTTGCACAAGCACTGCCGGCAGAACTAACACAAATGCTCCTGGGAATTTTTTTCTGCAAGGTTAATGTCAGAAATGATTTATTGAAACCTTCCTCCTGCTCACCAGTCTGGTATCCATCAAGTGAGTAAACAACACCCCCATGATTTCAGAGTGCTCTGAGGCTGGTCACAGAGCAAACACTCCAGACGAGAGTCAATATTTTGAGAGTAATCAATCAAATGGTATTTATTCCCACAAAATCTATGTTGAAATACTTTGAATCAAGAGTCAAAATCAGTGGTTTTGAGGATAAATCCATTTTTCCCTGTGGATGCATTAAAGTTTTTCAGTGAAGTTGGTGAGATAGTTGATCCAATTAAAGTTATACTCACATTATGTAGAACAGTTTTTAGAACCCCAGTATTTTAGTGAAATTATAGAAATGAATGTGTCTATCCTCACGTGCTCCCATTTCAGGAATAGAATTTGCATGGTGTTGCCATACACTCATGCCATGGAAATGCCTCTTCCAATCCTTTCTCCATTATTCCTTGTTCCTTAGAGTTTGGTACTTCCTTAAAAGGTCTTTCTTTCTAATCTCTATTTTCTTTATGAAATGCACACTGAAATTAATTCTTCCTTTTCCATCATGAGTGATAACTATAGAAATCTGGATTCATAAGGCCCTGATGAATTGAAGATAAAGCTCCAAGAACCAAGCCCAGCCCTCAGGGAATTTAATTCATATGGCAATCAGATTGTAACTGTTCTTATGGTTAATTTATGGCCAAGTCAGTGGTTAATTAACCCAGGCAAGAAGGATAGTAATTATTTTTTTCTGTTTATTTATGAGATAAATGGCTATTACCTTCATGGATATAACATGTTATGTTCTAGTCACAGCCAAAACCACTTTCCCTCACCTCCAGTAGACATTAGGTGGTTTAAAGTATCAAACAGGAACCTGAGATAGTGGCTTGAAGCTGGCAAGTAGCTCCAAGCCAATACAAGATTGAGCTGAAATGCCAGTTTTGTCCTGTTCAGATGTCAGTTTACAGTGTTCTTGTTAATGTGGGGACATGATTAGAGCATATTAAGACATAAATAAAAAAGGGATAAAGGGTATTAGGTTTACAGTTGGACTTGATAATCTTAAGGGTCTTTTCTAATCTAAATGATTCTATGATTATATGATCAGCTGTGGACAGACATGCACTTTGCAAATGTCTGCCTTTATTGAAAATATTTCACTCTCAGTTTTTGCCTCTGCTGGCATCTCCTGACCCTTCAGCTCTGGGTGCTGCCTCATCTGATTTGGGCAGCAGTGCCCAGATTAGTTTAAACACCCCACACCTTTGGGGTGTCGCTTATTGTCCCTTTGCCGGCAGCCCCATGGGAGTGCCAAGCAGCCACAGCTGGCCTTGGGACAGACATCTGCCCATGCTCTGGGGCACCTTGGAGCTCTCCTTCCATGCTGTTCAAGTTTGCGTCTCTCTGGTGTCTTCCTCCCTCCTTCCTCTGCTCTACAGGGCTCAACTCCAGCTTGTTTTCCAACCTTTGTGTTATTAGAGAAATTTTTATTTTTTCATCTGCACCCAGGGGAATGAACACGTTAGTACAAGAACATGTTGCAGCTCAGGAGACCCTGGGTTTGGTGGTCACACCTGTACTCCTTCTCCAAAGCCTTCCCCAAGGGTCCTGGCTAGCCAGGAAAGGCAGCCTCAAATCCCAGCTGCTCCTTGCCACTGGTACCACTGCCTGGCACAGCAGCTCCAACTCCTTCGGTGGCTGGCATGCAGCAACCCTACGTCTAGCTGCTCTAGTGCTTCCTAGAAATTAAGAACATGAGGTTGGTTTTCAGAAAGAGATGCAGCCTGAGGTCCATAAACACCAGCCTTCTAGTCCCAGGCTCAGCAACCACTTCCTCTGTAACGGGAGGTAAATTGTTTAACCTGAACTTTGTCTTCAATATAAATATGATTTTTACCAATAGGAATTTCTAAAGGCATGTGCATGTCTGGATTAGTTAAAAAACCACTCCTAGTCAAACTTGTGTGTAGATTTGTAGGTGAGCTGTAGAAGTTAGATGGAGAATGGACTTAGCAGTGTTTTGGGTTTTTTTTCCTCAGTAAGGCAGATTCTTCCCCTCTCTTTGAGGAAGACATCTCTTTCCTTCCTTAAATGAGCAGCAATGAGGCAAGAGGTGCAGTATGGAACAGGCTGTGAAACGTCGGGTTTTATTTTTGCTGTGAATCTATTCACATGGAGAATTTTCTCCTGCTCAACCCCCTCTGTGTGCCTTTTTGGCCAATAGATCCTCAGATCTCTTGGTCTTTCTTCTGTCTCTAGGAGGTTAGTTGGGTTCTGCTGGGGTTGTAGGGAAAGGTGTTCAAAGCTGAGCATTTAAAAACCTGTGCCTCTTCTGTTTCAGTTTCTTTAGTGGAGGTCCTGGGCACTCCTTGCATGCCCATACACTGCCTTCCTCCACATGGCCGGGTATTATAGAGTAGTGCTAGTAGTGGTATTATAGAATCATAGAATCATTCAGATTGGAAAAGACCCTTAAAAACATTGAGTACAACTGTAAACCTAACACTGCCAAGGCCACCTCTATACCGTGTCCCTAAGTGCCACATCTACACATCTTTTAAACACCTCCAGGGATGGCGACTCAACCACTTCCCTGGGCAGCCTGTTCCAGTGCCTGACAACCATTTTGGTGAAGAAATTTCTTCCAGTATTCATTCTAAGCATTTGTGGTGCAACTTGAGGCCATTTCCTCTTGTCTTGTCATCACTCATGTCCCAACAGCCATGGCAACACTTGGGTCCTGCTCTCTTAGTCTGTCATGGCTGGGCCATCCCCTCTGTGACACGAGACAGCAGCTCAGTAGCAGATTTGGGGACGGGATTGCAAACTCCTGACTCTTGACAGGAGCCCAGGCTGCAGGAGGGAATCGTGGGGCTGCAGAGCACAGCTACTGGAAAGGCCACACAAGCAAGGAGGACTGGGCTGGTGGCCACGTCTCTCAGACTTGACTTTTCACAGCCAAGAAAAGAAAAAGCTCCTGATATCCCAAGGAGAGGGGGAGGAAGGGATGCAGTCCTGTGCAGCGTCCTGGTGCATCCTGAAGCTGGCAGGGCTCTGGCAGATGCAAATGCTGCTCCCAGGCATTTTAGAGAGGGAGTAACCTTGCAAGCTCACAGAAACGAAACCCAGCTCATCCCACGGCAAACTGAGGGTCGGCTTTGCTGATGCCGACAGGATGAATTACTGCTATTGCAGGATGAGACTTGCCCCTTTCCCTGCTTCAGTTATAAAACTGTTCTCCGGGGAAGCAGGGATGGCTTCTCACTTCTTTTGGCTCTGCTCAGGCCACAGCTGTAGAAACATGATTGTTTTTGAGTGGAATGGTATTATTGTTTGTCATACTTTCATACAGTGGGGCCTCTGTAGCTGAAGTTTCAACATTATATATATATTCCCTCTTCCTCTGAGAACCCCTCTTCCCCATTTCCAGGCCTCTCCCGCACCCCCTACCTTTCAGAAAGATGTTATGGTTTTATTGTGGTTCTCTTGCGCGTGACTCTGCAAATGCTTTTTGCTTTCTGCCTGGGGCCTGCCAGCTTTTTCCCACCACTGCCAAATGGCAGCAGAAAGAAGAAAGGCTATCATCTCAGTCTGGAGGCTTTCCTTTCTGCTGTGCTCTCCCAGTCCTTTTTCTTTTCAACAGAACTAGCATGAGGTCAAGGAAGAGATCGTGTTAAGTCTTCTGAACAATCTTTTTGGAGTATATATTATGTTAGCTTCTGCTACTGGCAGCTTCCCTTGCCACTGCAGGGGACAGATGCCCCTTTGGCCCTTTTGCCATGCTAAAACATTATCGTTTTTTTGTTTGTTTGTTTGTTTTGTTGTTTTTTTTTTTTTTTTTAACTCTGTGAGCAATGTTAGCAACCTGCTGTAGCCACATCAGCCTTGAACCCAGAGCTGAGCAAGAAGGAGAGATTAATACTAAACAGAGGGTGATCTTGTGATTTCCTTAGCTGATGCACTTAGTACAAAGCATCATGTATGGCCCAGAGCTTGCAGATGTACTGCTGGGCAGTCTTCATACCAGAAACTGAGGTATATTCCCTGTTTCCCCCTTACCTTTCCAGATGCTGGTTTGGAGCTTTGATGGGCAGAGGGGATGGACGGTCCTCCTGTTGATGCACCCCATTGCCTCTGAACACCCATTCGATGGGTTCAACATTAAGAGTCTGGAAGAAAACCAGGGTGGTGACATACTGGAATGGGTTGCCCAGGGAGGTGGTAGATGCCCCATCCTCGGAAACATTAAAGGTCAGGTTGGACGGGGCTCTGAGCAACCTGACCTGGTTGAAGATGTCCCTGCTTATTGTGGGGGGCTGGACTGGATAGCCTTTAAAGGTCCCCTTCAAAACCATCCCATGAGTCTATGATTCTGTGAAAGCCTATGGCATCATTGGCCTTATCAAAGAGATACCAACCCTCTCGGGAGCAGTGCAACACAGCTCAGGGAGCAGCCTGGCAGGGCTGGGGAGTGACAGAGGTGAGAAGCCCCAGCCTGGCTTTTGCAGCTCCCTGCTTTGCATCCCAGCCCCGCAGTGCCACAAAAAGCAAATCTTCCCCGAGCAACCCCCTGGGAATGGCCTGGACACGAGTGGGGAGTGGGTCTGGTGTGTGGCAGTGAGGGGTTGGGGCCAGGACGTAGCTGCCACTAGATGTCAGCCACTCCTTGCTGCAAAGCAAAGGCCCCAAAATGCAAGAAAAATCGCTGAAAAGACTCAATTCCTGTCTTTCTGTGACACTCCAGTTATCATCCCTTAACAAGTACTTGAGTAAGAGCGTCTCTCAGTTGCTTCAGAAGAAAGTACTTCACTTCATCCATTAAAACATTTAATGTCAGGCTGTTTCTCTGCATAATAATGTTTTAAACCTTAATATTGTAGCAGCAGATTGCCAAATGATTTGCATCTATTTTGCAGGAAGGATGTTTTTCCCTTCCTCAGAGTAAGCTCAGGAAATGAGAGAATCAGGCAGGAAACTAGCTAAACGCTGATGGAAATATAAAATGAAGGTATTTATCTTGTCAGTGTATTGACAAGCCATGAGTAATTGTTTTTAATGTTTTAAGCCATTGATTTTAAAATGGACAAAAATTAAAGATAAATCTCCCTTCCCTGAATCCTCTGAAGTGGATCTAATTAATCAGCACTTTTGCTTCTGGCAAGCAAACACAGCAACAAAATCAAGAGTTACAAGTTACAGTAAACTTTGCGGTGCAATAATACTTGTGTTTGGAGTTTAACCTGTTTCCTCTGGTGTTGTACCTAACATCTGGCACACAGGAGGTCCCTGCTCCTCCAAAAACCTAGGAAAAGAGAACAACAGTTTCTCAGTGATATGTTAGAACGTGAGTTCTCTTTTGCTGTCGCTAAGACACCTTTGTGCTCTTCCAGCCCCATGGTGACTGTTTGGTACGCTGTTCCCAGAGCGTAAAACAAAACATCTGGTTGTTAACAACACAAAGCTGTTACAACAGCTGCAGTCTGCCAGGATGCACAGGACCTCTGGCCAGAAGTTGTTTCCCAGCTGCAGGAAATAGTGATACAGGATCTGCTGTACCAGCTCAACATCAGCTGGGAGGTGCCTGATCTGCACCATCTTCTCGTCCATTCTTCTTGGCGAGGTGCAGTGGGAGCATGGTATGATGCAGCTCCAGCCAGGACCATGCCCTGCCTTGCTGCTGTTGCACCCAGCATTGGCTTTCAAAGCTTGAAAAGATGCTCTGTCAGTACTCAAACTACGCTAATATTTGGCAATCTGGTTGAACCATCCTAGGTTGAGACAGAGGCTGGAAACTCCTGGCATATATTATGAGCCTGGTAGCCCAAGCGTGCCAAAAAGGCTGTTACGGAGAATCAACGACACAGCTGCTATGGGGCTGTGCAATGGGGCTTTCACATCTAGGGGAACAGTTCAAAGCTGGACTCAATGACCCTACCTGAAACATCACAGGGAGTTACCAACAGCCCTACTGAAGGCTTTGCTATTTTACCCGAGGTTGGGAAAGCTGGAAGTGGTTGGGTAGTTGCCACTTGTCTCTCGCCCATTCCTGCATCCCTGCAAGTAGACACAGCTCTGGTCTCATGGGGATGACAGTGCAAGAGGGCATGGGGAGCAGCTCTGCAGGATGATGCCTGCAGGACCCAAGGCAATGTGAACTGGACCTCTACTCCCCCAGCAGTTCATGCTGCCTCGCTGTGCCAGTACAGCTCTCAGTGGGGCTGCCACTTATACCAGATCATTGATGTGATCCAAGTTAAACCTTCAGTGTGAAACAAGTCAAAAACTCCGATGGTTATTTTTAACCCAGATCTTTTCGCTGATCTGCTTTGCAGCGAGCTCAGCGCCACGAATAGTTGCACTGGGAAAATGAAGGAGCTGAAATGTGGCGTGGTTATGGGAACGAGTGGCTGAGGATTGGGGGGTGTGGTGGAAACTCCACCACTGAAGCCAGGGTCTCATGATATCACCTGGAGCTTAGGATGCTCCTGATTTCTGGCAGCAGAACTCTCTCCTTTGCTACAAACTCCTTTACATTTTCTCTTTTTAAAGACAGGTTTTTTTTTTTAAAAAAAAAAAAAAAAAAAACAAACAACAAAAAAACCCAAGCAACTTAGCAAAAAAAAAGACCCCAAGCCTAAAGAGCAAAACAACCACAAAAAATTCTCATAAAGGCGCTTTTTTTTTTTGTGTGTGTGAGTTTTGTGGACAGACACATACTCCCCTCTAGAGACAAACGTGGTCTGATTTGTCATCCCAGTGGCTCGGGGAGGTTGTCCCCCATTTGAAGCCACTCCATCAATCCACTGTCCCCTCACAGGTGATGCTCTGAGACACCTGAGGTTAGGGGTGTGTGTACGGGCAAGCGACCATCAGAAACCTGGAGCAGCCAACACCACCTGGAACACGAGGCCTGGGGATTTCTGTTGGTGTGAGCAGCCCCAGTGACAGGATGGAGATTCCACTCCCTCCCCCAGAAGCTCTTTCATGTTTGTTGCATTTAAAGACTCCTAATTATAAGTTTCAGAGATCTCATTAATCACCAACCTGAGAACATTACAGTGATGAGCTGCCAAAGGCATGACCAAATCACTCTAATTACTGGGTTTAGATTCTGCTCTTCAAAACCTGATTAGCTACAGATACACAGGTGATAATTCCTACTGTCTTCTTTATAGCACACTCTCACTATTATCCACTCTAGTTTGATTTAGGTTCTTATTAAAATAACATTATGCTAATTAAGTAATCCCGCACACAGAATGCTTAATGATAGAGATGATTAAATGGGTTTAAATGATGACTAATATCGCAAACTGTACTATCAGTGTCAGAGAAACTGGTGAGGGATGTACACAAAAAGAAGGAACTCCTTGCTGCCACTGTACATCCTAACTGTGAACAGAATATATAAAAAGGAATGAAAAATAAGCAGTCATTAATAAGCTTAATTAAAAAAAAAAAAAATATTTCAAGAAAAGGTAGACAATCAATTGAATCTCTTCTCTGAAGGGCTGAAATCACCCAAAGGAGCAAGGCCATTTCAAGCATGTTACTAAGTGCAGAGTTTGCCCCTTCCAAAAGCCACAAATAGTTCTCATATGCTCAACAGGCAGGTGGTGACACTGCCCTCCTCCACCATCTGACCCGGATCTGAATGCTCAGTGAACCGTTGGATGCATGTATTCCATAATACATGAAATAAAAAGGGGCCTTACAGGAGGCTCTGGTCTCCCCAGGAGGCACATCACAGCAGTGCTACACCAGCGGATGGTTGTGCTTCCCTCTTGCTCCTCTGTTCGGTTTTGGGGACGTGCTCAGACAAGCCCAAAGCTCCAGCTGCATCCCCAGCCAGCACCCAGGACCTGTGCACTGTCTTTGAAAGGGTTTCTGTCCACCTCACCTGGAAGCCCTGATGCATGCGTGTACACCATTGCTCAGTGATGTTTTGTTACCAGTTATTTCTCACAACTCACATTCATATCCAAACCGTGCTGGATTAGCCCATTTGGAACATCCTTCACCACAGCGTGAGCACTTCAATCCTCCTTCCTTCAGGGGAAAAAAGCACTTCCAACAATGATGAAGGCAGTTTAAGAACAAACTCACCAAAAAAATGTAAGGGCTGCCAAGAATACCTTAGTTATCCACAGAGGTTAAAATTTTATTTTGATACAAAAATTAAATAGCAAAGTTGTTTTTTTTGGTTTTTTTTTGTTTGTTTTTTTACAGTGATAAATTAGAAATTTACAGTACATACATTGAAGTAGATATATTTTCTGTACACCTCAAAATAATCAGTGTCTATTTCCTTAAAATTCAGAAAAAGGAGATAACTTGTCTGTTTAACATAAGAGCTAAGTTTGTACCTCTCCAGTAGATGCTTCTGAAACCTGCAGTGAGAAGAGCACAGGCTGAGGGGGGGAGATGGGAGCAGTGACTGCACAAGGAAGGTAACTGATGCAAAGTTTCTAGTTGTATAACCACAGAAACTGCACTTCCAAGACAGGATTAGTCACACATTTTTTGGCTTTAAATTCATAACAACATTGAAATGAGAGAACGTACAAGTTGCAGATACCCACTGTTCACAACCGCCGGGTTTTTTGGCTATCTGCTGACTTCCCACTCATACAGCCCCGAAATGGAGCAAGGCAAATGCACGTGGATGAATACATTTATGGAACAGTTTCATCGCTGCAACAGCTATTTTTGCTTTGGGTTGGTACAGTGTCCCCTCAACTGCCTGGGAAAGACATTCCTTCAGAAACAGCAGCTGGTGTCTCTCCTCAGCCCACCTCCTCCCCACAGCATTTAAGTCCCTCACAGTCTTTAACAGAATATCCCCCCAGGCCCCTCAAAGGGCTACAGTGCTATCCTCATCCGACTCACTTCCAACGTCTCCAATCACCAGGGACATGCGTCTGTCACAGTCCACAGGGTCACAGGCAGAGATGCAGGGATCTGATAACAAGGTACAACTTAACATTCACTTCTGTGTACACAACATGGTTAAAACCGCCGTTTATTGAATCAGTCAGGTCAAACAGGGGTCATATCGTCCAGGAGAGTATCCAAATCATTTCAGAGTGATGGACACTTGAGTGAACATGACACCTTGGTACAGCCAAATACTAGGCTACAAGAAAATGCTCATACTGCATCTTCGCCTCTTGAAAATCAGCATATGGCTGCTGACTTTACATCCCTTGCTGCACCAGGAAAAAGACTGGACGATGGAGAAACTCGGCCATCTGAAGATCTCCTACTTGCAAAACTCCTTGTCCACAGAGCAATAACCAGAGCCAAACACAACACTAATAGTGAGAGACTTTATGGAAAGGATGAAAAGGCTCGGCTGGTATGTGGCATTGGCCAGGACAGTGCTCGTGTGTCTTGAGTAGAATGTGTCAAGTTGTCATTCATTTTTCTGGAGAGGGAGCCTAACCACAAAGACTGCAATTAGGGTTTGTTTGGGGTTTGTATTAAAAAAAAAAAAAAAGTGCTCTCGCACATGTTTCAACAGTGACATTGAAACAATACACACTTCTGGGACAGATTAGTGCTCACGGTCAGAGCTGGAATGAACTGCGGTTTGGGAAGCACATGGGGCACCTGTGTGAAAAGTGAGTTCTGTAATAAAGCATGGCCTGTTCTCAGCTGCCCTTGGAGGTCGCACAAGTCAGGGCACCAGGGAGATGCTCTGCAGCTGACCAGGTTCCACACAAACAAATGAAGCAAAAGTTTAGGGCACACAGATAAAACCAAAAGTCCTTCAGAGGGATAGAGCATCAGAGCAGTGTTCTCTTCAGTGCTTCTGGGCTATTTCTATTTGCATCACCTTTCTTATTGGCCAAACAAGCCTCTGACACAAGGTTCAAGCTCCCCATGAGCACAAGCTGATGTCTCCTCAAATAAAAGCATAAGAAAACTCAACAGTTGCCATGAAACAATATTATTCACCAAGAAGTTGGATCTCTTCTCTTGGGATCCCTTTACAAAAACTGTAAATGTCTCTTGTTTCTGAGGACTGAATGCCTGCTCACATTCTGCATGTAAATATACGTTAAAAAAGCCTCCGTAGCTCAGTGAGCAATCGGAGCATCGTTGTGAGGCAGTCAGCTGTACTGTGATGTCATGGGCTGAGAATGTTCTTTTAATTGTAACTGACACACATAATTATACAACTGATCTGTGTGAACATGAGGTTGCCAAGGAACTTAACATTTCGCTTCTCCCCAGACTGGCATCTGCAGAGATACCATCACACTGAATGAAATATATTAAGACTTAATTGCTTCATGCAATGGGTCTCCAGAGAGAGCGAGATAAGTTTACTTGGAGAAAACTGGCATTGTTTGAAAAGACCCTCAACTCATTTTCCTCTTCCCTGGAAGAAGGAACACTATAATGTAAGACTTTATTTAAAGCTATTAAATGCAGCAGATTAAAGTAGTCCACTGGAAATAGCAGGAGCACCTGAAGGGACAGGAACGGAGGCAGATGGATAATGATAATCAATGCAGATCATACACAGTTTTCCAGCTCCCACTAATTCCTCTACTTCTGACAATGGCCTTGAGTAAAGCTTTGAAAAAAATCAGAAATATTGATAGAACCACAGAATAATTCAGGTGGGAAGGGACAGAGAGGTCCAAATACCTGGAAGGCAGAGTCAACTCTCAATTCAGACCAGGTTACAGATGGTAAAAAGAATGAGTGAAAATTATTATTAGGCCATCAGATGACTTAAAGAATCATTGTCACTAATACCTCACTAAATCCTGCTCATCATGGGTAATTCTCAGACCCGGAAAGTCCACTTGGACTGGACCTGGTCCTTGGCTGACTTGTGCAACATATGGGAGCAACAGAATTGCCCAGGGCATAAAGACACAACCCTTAGCAAGCGCTTCCTTCACGATGCTGAACTCGGAAAGAAGACATCTAACTGAGGCCCTGGGTGCTCCATCTTCTGATAACTGGACCCTAAATCAGCCCAGAGTTTGGCTCCAGACTGCCTTTGCTCCATCAGGTATAAGAAGATGAAAAGAAAACAACATCCCACAGCTGTGGGCTATAGTCCCTCGGCTTCTAAGACTTCAGTATATTGCATCCTGCTTAAAGAAAAAAAAAAAAAAGGAAGAGAATATATTTGGATATTTCACAGCTTTTAAAGCCTCCCTGGGCTTTCCTATTTTGGGCAGTATGGTTTATGGCTATTGTATCTGCAGCATGATCTTTTTGCTGTTTATTCTTTAAGGCTCTTTTTTCCATCCCCCAGAAACAGCTTGTGTAACTGTCTCCCTACTCTACTCCCCACATTTACACAGCAATGCTTACACACAATCGGTCCTTCACGGGAGAGCAGTCAGACCATTGGGGTGTCGTCCTTTTCTCATACCACAGTCTCATTCCCTTTCCCAGGTTTCACCCAACCATCTGCTCTCTTCTCCCGTTTCACTTTCCCTGAGTTCACCAGTCTGTTCGAGCACTTCTGCCACGTGTGCAGAGTTTTCGCTGACCAGATCCACATACCTGATGTAATACCCACCAGGAGGGACATGAAGATTTTGAGCATCTCCACTGCCATATTGGAATCATCTGCTGAGTAGCGGAACACAGCCCAATTGGAGATTTCATAGAAATAACAGGCAATGACACACGTTGCTGGGACGGTGTATAGCACTGAAAAGACACCGATTTTGACCATCAGTCTTTCCAGTTTGTCGGTTTTAGTTCCATCTTTCTGGAGATTAGACCTGATTTTAAATAAGGCCACGAGTCCCGCTGCAATGAATAAAGTCCCGATGACCAGGTAGGTAAAAAGCGGAGCGACGACAAAGCCCGTTAGCGCATCTAGGTTCTGGTTCCCAACGTAGCACAGACCGGTGAGCTCGTCTGCATCTACTAGTCTCATAATCAAAATGACGATGGTCTTCACTGCAGGGATAGCCCAGGCTGCAATATGGAAATAAGAGCTGTGCATTTCTATAGCTTCATGGCCCCACTTGAGTCCTGCAGCCAGAAACCACGTCAATGTCAGAATAACCCACCAGATGGAGCTAGCCATCCCAAAAAAATACATCAGGAGGAAAATTATAGCACATCCTGTGTTCTTAAGACCTTCTTGGATAAGAACAGGTTCTGCTGCCTCTTCAAAATCACAGGATATCCTTTCCCGGCCCACAGTTAGCCTCACAATATAAGCAATGCTATAAATATTGTAGCACATGCTCAAAAATATGATTGGGCGCTCTGGATAGGAAAATCTGGATGAATCAATCAGGAAAGTCAGAACTGTGAAGGCAGTTGAGATGAAGCAAAGACTGGCCCACACGGCCATCCAGATATCTGTGAATTCCTTAGCTGACCTGCTGTAGAGACCAGCGTCGTAGCCACACTTCAGGACGCAGTTCAAGCTTCTCTTCACCCAGATGTACTGATCTGAGTTGGATCCCACGCTGTGGCATTCTTCCCCAGGCTGCAAGGAGGTCTTGCTATGAAGGGGAACCTCTTCATCTCCTGGGCCCTCCATGCACATGTGGTTGTGATCATTCTGGGGTGGGAATTTGCTGCAGTTTAGGCTGTCCGGCCAGGCAAATCCAAATTCTTTTAAAACGGGTTCGCATCTTCTTTTGACGGAGAGGCACATGCCACCGCAGGGACCTATGGGGATGTTAATCTTCTCTGTGCACATTGGGACATAGACTGAACAAAGGAAGAACTGGAAGAAGCAGAAATCACAAGTGCGTTAGGGGAAAACTCAACAGGTCAAAATATAACAAGTTTCCTCTTTTTTTTTTTTTTTTTTCTTTTTAGCAGTAATAGTTGGTTATTTGCCTTAAAAACCAGGAAGCAGCATAAAACAAATAAACCAAGAACAATAAAAACAAAGGAGGAAAAAAAAAACCCCAAACCTAACAATGTTGTCTTCTTTCAGTTCAAATGTGGTCCAAAGCCAAAGCCTGAACATTTTACTCCCTAGATTAGCTCCGTGTAAATTTAGTCCATCAGTTTCAATAAAGCGAGTGGGATTTAGCCAGATCTAAACCTCAAGGGTGCAATTTAGGAAAGCAAAAAAGCATATTAAAGAGGTTAAAACAAACACATAGATTTGTTCTATGCACTGCCTGGGTATTACCGCTAACAAACAGAAGAAAAGGCATTTATTGGATTACTTTGGTTCACGATCCTCCTAGAAGAATGCCTTTTTCTTTTACCATAAGGTCACATACGTATTTACAATGGTAATAAAATCCTGCCGTTTTCTCAGCTTTTGAATAATCGCGATTCTGCGACGTGACAACGTCACAGGGCTTGCGTGCTAATTCGGGAGCTCTATCCTAAGGAACAAGCTGGTTTTTGTCTGAAGAAGCCCAAGCCCGTGCCCGTGGGGAGGACAGGGCGCTCGCCGTTCGCCTGGGAACGAAGCTCCTGCGGTGCAGCGCCGCCCCCCCCCCCCCCCCCCCCCCCCCCCCCCCCCCCCCCGCCCCGGGCTTCTCCTTTCGGAGGGGCTCAGCACCCCGGGTACGACCGAAAAGGGCGGGGAGGGACCCAGCAAAGCCCCAGCGCTCCCGGGCGGGGGGCACCGCGCCGCCCCCTCCCACCCCCCACCCCCCCCCCCCCCCCAGCCATGAGCCGCGCTCCCCGCTGCCAGCGAGGAACGGCACTGCGAGGCGGCAGGACTTTCGGTTTGGTTGAGGGTTTTTTGGGAGGAGGGGGGTGGGCTAAGCCGAAGGGATGGGGATGAAGATGGGGATGGCGGGGGCGGAGGGTGACAGCCGGTCCGAGCACCGCACGGCACCCCCCCCCCCCCCCACGTCTCGGCCACGCACAAAGGGGACCCCCGGCGCCCCGACCCACCTGGAGCTGGCTGGAGCAGCCGTACTGGATGAGGGGGGTGAAGGTGGTGAGCTGCAGCTCCGCATCCGCCTGCAGCTCGTGTCCCACCAGGTTGGGCATCTTGGTGACATTGTAGCCCAGGTTCTGGCACATGGCGATGCGGATGGCGTCGCAGCGCCGCTCCTCCTCGTCGCCGAAACCCCGCGCCCCCCCAAGCAGCCCCGCCAACAGCACGGCCAGCAACCGGGCTCGCCCGGCCGCCCCCCCGCCGCCCCCCGCCATGGCCCGAGCAGCCCCGGCCCCGGCCCCGGCCGCGCCGTGCCGCACGGGCCGGCTCCAACGGGGAGGGGCCGGGGGGCGGCTCCGCTATTAAACAGCCTCGCCGAGAAACTGCCCAGGGGAGGGACGGCACCTCCCCGAGCCCTCCCAGCGCCACCGCCTCCCGCCCCGGGGAGCCCGGCCCGCCGCAGCACGGAGGGGGGGGGGGGGGAGGATGGAGAAGCGGGGTGTCCTACCTGCCACCCCCCACCCCGGCACTGAGGAGTTTCCACCCGCCGCTTCCCCGGGGAGCCCCGACCCGCACCCCCGCCCCCGAGAAGCGCGCTTCCCCCTGGTCGCATCCCCCACCACCCTGGGGACCCCCTACCTGCAACCCCCCCCCCCCCCCCCCCCCCCTTATCTCTCAGAAACGCCCCGGGGAGCCCTGTCCAGGCCCTCTGAGCCCAAAGCAGGTACCCCCCTTCCCTCCCTCCTGCGTGCCTGGCGCTCCTAGGAGATATCACCACTGTCCCCAGTGTCCCCACCGCCCCTCCCCAGCACGGGTGCCGGTCCCAGGGGCTCCCCACGGCACTCCAGCCCAGCTCCCCAGGGACGGGGTGGGCTGAAACCCTTGCACGCGTGTTGGGGTGCCCCAGCCCTGCCCCCACTTCTGCCCTGCCTTTCTTCAGCTAAGGGTGCTCAGCTTCCTCACTGCCGGTTAAAGATGGCCAGGGTGGCTTTCTAAACTGCTGCCTTTTCTTCCTAATGAGTTAAATTGCACCGCTGGCCGCTGGGTTGCATCTGGGTTTTAGCATTGTTTGTTTTTTTCATTGGGGCCAAAAACCTGGAGGGCACTGCTAGGTACATCCTGGCATTTGTATAAATCTCCATAAAACAAATAAGTGTGGATGAAGCATTCACGATTTTTTGGGAGGAAAGGGCTAGATGATTAAGTCGAACTTTAATGTGTCACCGGGAGGAGGGATTAAGAGCAGAGAAATGAGGCTCGTGCTTAAATTCCCTTGGTATTATTTACACCTGTAATAAAATCTGGTTGAGCTGGTTGTGCCTTTAGCAAAAATATGTCATCTATTAATGAATTGTTTAAAAAGCAGTTTGAAAAATGTTTGTAAAGCCCCGGTTAAGTGACCTCTTGCTGTGTGTGTATGGTGTGTGGCATGTGCCTGTGCTCCTGAGCACGGCCGGCGCGAGTAGCTACGCCTCCCTGCGCACCCTGGCACCTTCGCCTCTCCCCGAGGTCTCCCGGGTGTATCACCAGGCTAAGACTAAGACTGGCAGACCAAGGCAGTGCTTAACAGTGGCTCCTTTCCAGACACGAGATTACAAATCGCAGCAAACCCCGCGCTGTGCAGTGCCCTGTGCTCAGTCACTGCGGGTTTCCCCTCTGCGGCGCCATCGGGTTTTTTTCACCTCTGAGATGCACGAAAGGTGTGTGTGAGCTGTACCGTGATGTTGTAGGGACTGATGGGCTTTAAGTGTGCTTTCCTCTAGCAAGATGGGTATACTCTTTTAATTGAGCTTTTATGATCACAGATATTTACATAGCTCTCATCACCGTAATACTTTACAGCTAACTCCAACAAACAGTGCCTCTAACCTCACAAAATCCTTGTGAGGCAGACAAGTAATATTATCTTAACCTTTTAAACACACAGGCAGACAGTGCTACAGTTCCAAGGTCAGGCAAGGAGTCTACCATGGAGTCAGCAACTCAACCATATCTTGCAAGGCCCATATTTACTCCCAGGCGCTGCCGCCTGTGAGCAGCGGTGCTCAGCTGCTAATCTGGGTGGATGATAGTGCTGTGAACGCACGCCCTGTGCTACACAGGCCCGCCGAACCGCTCCCAGCCCCACTGAGTTTACCACCTACATCCGACAAGCACGGGGAATGGGTGAAGGGCGCTCTCCAAGCAGCCAGACACTCAAAAGAAGGAGGCAGAGAAGTTTTTGGTTTCTTGTTTTGTTCTGTTTTGTCCAGATTATGTAGGAAGGAAGACTAAAGGGAGGATCACAGTGACCTTAAAAACTATGAATCTTTGTCTTAGTATACGAAAAACCTTTTTATTTGCAGTCTCCTGCTGCAGTTAGGCACCAAAGCAGAGTTTGCAGCTACCAGAGGAGGACCTTTGTCTAATTCCCATGAAAAAAATCACCTACTGCATATTCAGAAGTAGCACAGCAAAACCTTCTGCCTGTGGACCTGGTCCTTGAACTCAGTAAAGGGGCGGGGGGACATTTTAAAACTACGGTGGACACAAGCACCTTTTTAGAAGAAGAACTCTCCCCCACCTCCCCCACCCCCCCGAAAAAACCCCTACCGCTATTCCCTTTTCTTTGAGAACACAAAATAAATATTAGAAAGTGCTACGCTGCTGTGTTTGCTTTGGAAAGTCTTTTAGATAGCGGGAATTAGTTTTCAAAACAAGAGTGCTGGGAGAGGTGGTGGCAAATCATACGAGAGGTCAGAGTTGGAAAAAATGGTAATTACCCTGCTTTGAACCCTGCATATATTAACAGTGATTAAATGTCACCATGATAAGGATGCACGTAATAGTTTCTCTAAAGAGATCAAAATAAGAAACCTCTGGGATAGTGGGTTTAATAGATCCTTATATTACGGGGCAGTGCGAGACACTGGCCTGAATCCGGCACAGTACAAGCCATGTTCCTTCCTCAATTATTGCCTGATGTAAAATATATTTTTTTTAATAAATCTGATTTTGATCTTGAGTTTGCTTTCATTAAAGGATCAGCAGCCATTCTGATAATTATTATTTATTGTGGCTGCCAATAATTACATTTGTTTTCTAGTCTGAGTTATCTTCAGCTTCCAGCCACTGACTTTTGTTCTATCTTCGTTGGCCAGGTTGAGAAGTCATTAGTGAGATTATCCTTGTAGGTAATGTCAGGCTGTGATTAAGTCACCCTTTGACCTTTTTGGAGTAAGCAAATAGATTGAACTTCCTGAGTTTCTTACTGTAAGGCATCTATTCCAATTCTTTAATCATACTTTTGATTTTAAAGGAGCAAGATTTGACCCTGCTGTTTGAAAAGCACTTTCAGTCCAAACCATCCTTTACCGTCTTAATGTGGATATGTCTGAATTAGTAGCCAGCATTTGGTCTCACTTTAGAGTGAATTAGGATAGGCAAACACTTCTAGAAGGCAGGTCATAATAGGAATTACAAGAATATAAAATCCTATTTATTATTATGCTGTTATTACTATTCCCCCCTTAAGTTTGTATGTATGTTTTTTTTCATACTTATTAAAGCTATGAGCTTATTTTCACATTACAAAAATCAATAATGCTTACCAGCATCAATCAGAGTCTTCCATTGTCTTTCAGGGTATCTGAGAAGGTTGATAACTCTTTTCTGAACATTTTCAATGCTTCGCCATTTGCCTGAACTCTAGTATTAGAACATGGCTTGGCTTTCCCATAGGAGTGACACTCATGTCAAATGTGCAGGTAGAACACCCTCTTCATTCCTACACAAGATCACCCTGCTTAGACCTCCAAGGACATGATCTACCCCACAGAATCATACCGAGAGCCAGGACTGATGCCTTGTGGGCAGACCAAAGAAACCTTGGGCACTCTCTTGATTTTTTAAAATAAGTGGATACCACATGAAGATCCGATTATTTTAACCAAATATAGATGTCATCTTTTGGTCAGATGAATTTCATTCTGTAAATGCCTCTGCTGACTGTCGAGGGAGCCTAGGATGACTAGCCCAGAGGTGAAAGCTCACCAAGAGGTATCTAATGCTGGATGAGAGCAGTCCCTGCCTTCCTGCCGGTCTCCTGGGACTCGGTGGCAGAGGAGGTTGATATTGCCATCCCAGAGATTACTTGGATACAAGTTATTTAAACATGCAGGGTTTTTAAAATGTGTAACTTCTAGAGCTGGTTCAGGAGAATGAAATTGTAAGAATGCGTTAATTACTATTAGTTATCTCTATCATGGAACTCATATGTATTTTCCAATATACAACAAAAATATCTGTGGACATTTCTGTGACCTGTTTTGTTTACTGGCAATTCCAGAACTTCCATCTAGTAACAGACTAGTGCCATTAGTGACTTTCTCCTGGTCTCAGTTTACATAAAACACTATTGTCTTTGACCATCTGTCCATTAATTTTTTTGGTTTTGCTTATTTTATCACATTCATGTAATTCCTTTTGGATTTATTGGATCCATTCAAAGCAATGCCTCATTTCTATTGTTTGACATTTATGCTTTTCTTAATTAACTATATAATTGAAAAAATTTAATTGGAGGGTTTTTTTATTTCATCTATAAACTTCGCTGAATTTTTTAATCAATACAGACCACTTTCTTTTTTCAGTGATGGCTTTTCAAGCATCTAGTAATATATTTAAAATGGATTCCTAATCACAGCTCAAATGCTTCATAGAAATTCTATCTCCTGCTTGCTTCTGTAGTTTGCAAGGCTCACTCTTTTAAGGCAGGAAATATGTCTATTCCCCAATTTGCATTTATCCTGCTGTATTTATCCATTGTAATCAGCATTTCAATTATCCAGTAACAATCAGGAAAGAAATGGTTTACTTTGTCATGAAACTTCAGGTGAACATGGCTCTACTTGACCTCAGGATAAAAACAGTGCAGTGAGCTGCATATGTATTTATGCATATCTATACAAATATGCATATACATACACACATATATCTTGGGTGTTTTTTATATAAAATATTCATATATAATACCAGTGTACAAGGCAGTGCACAGAGTGGCACTCTGATTCAATGGCACTGAATTGATCAATATGGATCTCAGGGGGCAGAATGTGTCCCAGACCTTAAAACAAAGTATATAGTATGTGTAAATTTAACTGCCACGGTGCATTGCAACATCCTTCTGGGCCTGATCCAGCAGGATTTGGCTCCTGATGCTCTCAGGATACTTTAGGTTTCTACCTTTGGCGTCTCCATGTGAGCCAGCTCATTCTGAAAAGGGAGACCCAGGCAGGACCAGCAATGGGGTCTGGAGAGCAGGTCTCCTGACATGCTGTTAATCTTTGTTTTCATGCAGACATGACTGTAACTTGCTTTAGTGTACTTTGGTGCACCTAAGCTGTGACACACAGATCCCATATCTGGATTCACATGTGTAATTCCTCGCATGCCAACATGGGTCAATAGTTGCTCCATGACCCTGAAAGTCAATAATTTAGTCTGCACAGAGATCTCAGATTTTTGTTTTATAGCATTGTAAACAGGAAATTTCAGTGCTACTTAACATGCATCATTTTGAGAAATCCTTTGCATTTAGATAGCATCAAAACATTTGACAAGGCAAGAGTATTTTTCAGATTATTGTGTGGAGAAATCCATCAGGCACAGATGTACCACACACAATGTTCAATGGGGCACTGAGAGCAAATCTAGCCATAACTTTCATAAGGTGAATGGTGCCATATCAATGTCACTTCATCTATGTGTTAGTATTTTTTTCACACAGGTATTTCTCTTCCTAGGCTTAAGAATAACTTTTTTTTAAAGAAAAAAAAAAAAGTTTTCCCAAAGCCCCTTTCCTCAAATAATTCAGAAATTTCTCTCCAGCCAGATTAGTAGAACAGACAAGAAGTTGTGAGGCAAAGTCACTGTCAGGATCCGGTAAGACAAAAACATTTGCACAATGATTTTTCAGAGTGTAGCTACATTTATAAAATGAGGTACTAAAATACAAACTCATCCAAAACAATCAGCCCTCCTCCCTTGCTTGATTTCACTCCACTTCTCAGGAAAGCTCTGCTGTAGAGACCCAGCATGCTCAGTTTCAAGAAAATCTGTTCCTTTGGGGAAAATCAGTAGGCTGTTTTGAAAATCAGACTCACAAAATTCAGCCTGAACTTTGGAGTCAGTGCTTCTGCCTCCCAAAATGCTTCCAGTTTGAACTGCTACTCATCATTGCTTCTATAATGCTCAGAGATTTGCATTTTGGCTTGAAATTTCTCACACTTGACCTTAGACCAAGGGATATATTTTTTTCTGGAAAATGATGAACAGTTTTCTTCTCAGAAAATTGGTCAGAGGCCCTTTCTTTTTTTGTGTGTGTGTTTTTTTTGTTTTTTTTTTTTTTTTTTTTTTTATGCTCAGATAACTGCAAAACAGCTTGGTTTTATAACTTCAGATTTGGCACGTGCAGAGTGCAATCCTGAAAGAGGAATGCACTTTTTGTCTTGTTTGAAGAACTTTCATTTCGCAATAGCAAATTAGCCTGAAAGTTTTGGAAATAATAGACCAATCATTCACAAGGCGTGATTTAGCCATGGCAGAAAATGACAGGCTGAGTTCTCTGTCCCTGAGAGGTCACGAGTCTTGCTTTATAAATACGGCTTAGTTTCCTTTTTGCAGAGTCATCTTTCCCACTAAATTTTTTTGCGTCCTGTTTTGCTTTAACTCTATGGCAGCATCGGCGGTTGTTTTCCGCATATTTGCTTTCCATAAGCAAAGTTGTACTTGGCTCTCGGTGGCATTTAGCATGTTCTATAAAGCGAATTTCACTGGACATGATTTAAGAAGGACTCTTTTTTGCCTCGCATAGCATGCTGAGTTAAATTACTGCTCCTCACTCACCCAGGTTGCACCCAGCCCTGGTCCGTACATCCAGTTGTCACCCACATTACACAAACCTGCTTATGGACATAGGGGACAGATTTTTTTGAAAGCATCTTACAGTGCTTTCTCCTCAAACGTATTACCCCAGAAGTAAATACCAAGCTTTTAAACATGGAAATTAATTAAATTAATGAATTATTTAAACTTTGGAAATTAAGTTAGGCTGAGACATAGATCCCTCAAAATAACAGCTGAGAAGGTGGATCTGCTGATACACTTTAGCTGGTTTGCACTGCTCCAGCGATACCGTGACAAACTGGTTTAATCAATCAGTTATTGCAGGTTTAAGGTTGTTCTGTGTCACTGGAGCAGCACAGAGCTGTCAAGCGTGCTGATGAATCTGGCCACAAATCTCAAAATGTACTATTTTTCCCCATTAAAAAAGCCCATGTGAGCTGATATGCTGTGTTTAATTACATAACAGCGAGTATTGACTTGCAGGGCACGGCTGGAAAAAAAACCTTCTTTGTATTGTGTTGGGCAGGCGGTGGGTCATTCTCCTGGGAAAGAAATTCGACATCTGCCAGGAGGTGAAGTTCGCTGCATTCACACCGCTTTTGTAGCGTCTGTGAATACACAAAGGGGGACTGGATACAACAGTGAAACCTGTCCCCTTGCTGATAGGGACTGTTGGCATGACTCTCATGAGGAGCTGCTTCACGCGCCAGTGAAGTGGCTTTAAGTTATACACACAACTGCCTTCAGGTCCTTATAGAATTGCAGAGAAGTTTAAATAGGCAGCAATACTTGATTTTTCCAGCTCTAGCTGGACTGCCCAGTTTACAGTGGCATTGTTCTTCACTTTCTGGGCCATTTAAAATATAGTCACTGAGTGCTAATTATTTCCAAATTCCAGTCTCTTCTGCAATTCTTCTCATTTTTTTTTTATTTGTTGTTGGTTTTGTGTTTTTTTTTTTTTTTTCCCTCTTTAAATGATCATAGTATGCACTTAATTTGAGAGCTGGCATAATTATTTCATTTAAGTAGATGAGGTTTTGTGAATATATGTATACAGCTATCATAGGTGTAATTGCAAAAGATACCTGCTTTAATCTACTCTTTCTTCCAATATAGTTTATTCCCCTTTCTCACACAGATAGAGCTGCTCTTCCATAACCCATCTGTAGATGACATTCATAATCGTCCTTTTCCTTTACCTAAAGTAGTGTTACATTCATATGAAGACAAACACACAAACTTCATACCAGACAGTGAGAAGGACTGGTTTGGCAACTCTTTGGCAAACAAGTTTCTTAATTGCTAGCCAAGTTGGCAAATTAATCATATGGATTACTGTTACACAGACTAAAGGACTGTAAAAATTAGTCTGAGCATAAATAATGTCATTCACTCTTGTCCAGAAGGCTTTGCTGTCATTTTACACTTACACTGTATTCCTTGCATGTGTACGGGTGATTATGTGGAATGCAACCCACCTTACCCTATGTGTGTATATACTCTTCCTCTGACTCCCTGGCAGGGTAGGTCCAGGGACTAATTGTTAGAAAACTAACAAAATAAAATAAATAGTCCCGTGATGATGAGGAGGGGTGGTGTGACCACGAAAGAGAACAGATCAGCTTAGATTGGCTTCAACTGTCAAGGAACCGCACCCTTATTCTTTTCTACTGTGCTGATCACGATGGTATTTTAGCACTGTACCGAGGTTTTGTTATCAATGGAACAAATGCAGAATTTTATTTTTATTATTGCTGGATCAAGCATTAGAGTATGTACTAATCTTTCATTCTTGCGCATTGTAATTTATATTTGGAGGCTGACAATTCATCTAGTTCCCCATAGACATAGAGATGAATTTAGAAAAGAACGAGAGTTTATGTGAATTTAATTTTTCTCAGGCATTTTTATTCCTTAGAGAGACTTCCATGGGGCCAAATTACCATGAAAACTAGATTACCATGATATTTCAGTTCCTTACGGTAAAAGTTCATGTCATTCATTACTGTTGACACTTTACATACCTCCTTGGGGAACCATGAAAAATATAAAAAACTCCTCCTAAAATAAAAAACATAAGAAAGCTGCATTTAACCCAAATGTGCCACAAGCAAAACTATAAATTATTTCCCAAATATGAAAATTTCAGGCCACAGCTGGGCACAGTGCTGTAGTGAGAGGTAAGGTTATTACTCAGTTTATGATATAAAATCACTCCAGATACATGAAAAAATCAGTTGGAAAGAAGATCAACACCCAAACCCCTTTGTCCTGAACGGAAGGTGCAAAGCAGTGAAGAGTCAGGCTTCCAATTTAGCCAAAAGCCACTGCATCTACTCTTCCAGTGCAGCTAGTTCCTGAGGCTAAGACCTAGATTGACCCCTCCTTATTTTAATCTTGCAGGAAAGTCTCTCAAGAGGACACTTTGCCGCCACACCAAGACCACTGCAATGGAGCATAACCACTGAAAAGGTCAGTGATGCTCTCTGTGCTGCCACAAACCCTTCTTCACGCATCTCATGTACAGGTTCTGCAGCCAAGGGCAAGTTTTTTGACGGGTTTTGCCATTGCTGGGTTAGTCTGCCATCGAATCCCCTGTAGTCAAGGCAGATGGAGAAGGCACTCAGAGGGCCTAGATCTGATCTAGTGTGGCTACACTGGAGATGCTCCACTCTCCCTTGACTATCAGTGGAATTTAGGATGTCTATCTCATTCCTTAGCTGCTCCAGGTAGTTGGGTAAAGTTAAGAGAAACTAACATAGGCTCAAGTGTAATGAGAGGTGGAGGTTAAGGATTAATTTATGCAACAACCCTTGGGCAACACTGTATGACTGTAGGGTAAATATTATTGATTTCAGCCTGACTAGAGGATCGTTTTAACACCTTCATTGTAAAACTCGCACATAAAGTATAATGCCATGCCACTCCAGCCTCTGAATTATGACAGGATGAACTGGGTTCCAAGGACATGATTTTAATAAGTAAAAAGCCAACATTTCAGGAGATCATTTGTTAAGTAGACACATGGGAAAAGAGGATTTTCAAAAGTCCTTCTAGAAAGTGGTACTGGTAAGAGATGGCCCTAGGGTTTATTTTCTTCAGCTAAAACAAACTGAGATGCTGGATGTTAAATGACATTTGTTTTGAGAGAACGAGGTTCTGGTAAGCTGTACTGTAAGCCTGTATGTCCCTTTTTTTGGATCATCAACAATTATAGCTCCTTTGTACAGTGGTAAAAACTGTTTAGTCTTTCAACCTGGGCTATTTAGTTAACTTAAAATTTCATTTCATCATCTGAAAATACGCTTTTCTGCACTATTTTTGCATAAAATCTTTCTCCCTAAACAGAGATGCATACAGTTCAGTGGGGGTGGGAGTGCCAGGAGGAGGTATAATTTCTTGCATACATTGTGAATTCCCATGTAAAGTTTACTAAAGTTCTGGTATGAGAGAACTTATTTGAAATACATTATTTGGGTTAATGCTGATTTTTGGTGCTGAGGCATAAATTGCTCGTTCATGGACATCAGGTCACTAACCATCCTTAGTGCCTTGTTTTTAGGGGCAGCATACTATCCCAGCCAGGGATGTATCAGTTTCCCTCTTGGTTTTTGATTGAAGAGATCTGTAAAAAAACATCACCATTACACCTCTTCTCAAAAAAAAAAAAAAAATCAGCAAATTTCTTTTATTTTCTATAAATAGGATGTAGGAGGAAGGTGCTTTCCTGGTGTGGGAGGGGAATGTAAAATGATACTATGTCTGACCAGTTACCTCATCTCTATGCACAAACACATGCACATGCATACTGAACTCTAGCCAATGCAGTAAGTTTTCTGCTTCCTATTTTCAAAACCTTCCAATGCTAAAAAAGACTATAAAAATATCAAGAGAAGCTTTCTGACGGTGACATGCATCAGGCTGCAGAATGACCTCTCCCAGGGAGTGGTGAAAGCCCTATCATTTATGTTATAAACAATAGTAATTCTTAACACATGATGTACACAAAGCTGGACAAATATTAAACGATCTGCAGAACATGCCTTTGAGATGTTACTGTTACACAGAGGCATGGATGGAGTCTTGGGCTTAGGTCCCAAAGAGCAAATCTATTCCTAATAAAGAGTTTACACTCAAGTTCATCTCTTCTAGCTGGGTACCAAGCCGGGTACTCTGATACCAGGATAACCCCACAGTATTTACTTAAAACTAGACAAAACACTGGAAAATATTCTCTGGAAGACAATATTGGGAGGGCCAAAGAAATGACTTATTACTTTAAGGAGGGGCTTTTTTAGAGACACTGAGTTATGCGTGCAACCTGCACTGAAATCGAATGAGATCTGAACATCTGAATCCCACAGGGTTCTCTGAAAATACTGACCTTAAGACGTTAGATTTTTTTCTCGGCCATGCCAGAGTTATTATGAGGGAAGTCTCTGCAGGAGATGTCTGTAAATGAGATCAGAACTCAACCATTAAAAGCTGACAAAGTCATCTGGAGCGCACAGAGCCGTGCTCAGTGATGAGTATACCATTTCATTATTTTTGTGTTTATTATATTTTTTTCCCATGTGTTGTTTTTGGTTTATCGGCAGTTTTCATTTTATTATAATTTACTTTCATTTGCTAGTTCTCAGCTTATTTACAGAGAACAAAAGAATGCACAATGTAGAACAGTAGAATAATAGTGTTTATTTTCACAAGTTTGGACCGATCAAATAACTCACAAGTCCCAAAGTGGAACCATGCCTGAGGTAGGTTAGGTCATCTTGAGTGTGGGGAAACAAACAAAAATATCCCATTCTTCACTATTGTTTATTATATTTATGTCACTTGAGAGTTTTAACAATACCACATATATAAAACATTTGTTCTTGCTTTCTGCGCTATTCAGAGTTTTCTCAAGGCTTTTTGGTGTTGTTTTTTTGTTGTTTTGTTTTGTTTTGTTGTGTTTTTTTTTTTTTTTTTTTCCTAGGGACACTGCAATGTTGCTATGTTTTAGTGACTTTCTCAACTGATTTAGCAGAAATGTAAGAAATGGCCCTTAGGAATGAGTCAGGGGTGCTGAAAAGGAGGTTTTGTTCTCTGAATGCTTCTATGTTTAAAAATGGTTCTTTTGAGAGTTTTAACCAGTTTTCTTCAACTTCTTTCCCTGATTCCTTTTCATGTACGTTCAAAGCTTGGTGCAGCAGAGAAAAACCAAAAGCAGAGTCTGTTATTCCTATCAGTATCTTTGCAGGCCCATCAAATCCACAACTGCTTTTTATACTGCCTTGATTTTTGACAGGAGGTCCAAATGTGGATGTCTAAAGACACACCTGCCCGCCTAAACCCAGTATTTCAAAAGCTAATGGGTGCATCACTTTTTTCATTTGCAGTTTGAAGCGCTTTCATGACGCCTCTCAGGAAAGGGTGGCTGCTCAGCCACCCTGCTGAAAATAAAGGCAAAGGGGGCATCTCGCCTCATAGAGCCTCCTCCAAGCCATTCACCTGCTCACAGCTTTGGATGCCCATAGTCCTGCTGAAGGATGATGTAGTTTATCAACCAGAATTGCAGGAGAACCTAAAATCACTGCCAGTCTGCTTGAAAACACAAACCTGCAAAAGGCAGCGACTCAGCAGCTGCTACTTGGGCTGTTAATTCTACTGCTGTGACGTCCAAGAACTAGCAGCAGGAGTGATCTGAGTCCTGAGGCTATTTCAACATGACTGTCTGAAAATTAAGTTGCTGAAATTTACTGTTCATTATTCCTCTGGAAAAAATAAGGCTTAAATTGAAAGCCTTTTCAAAAGTGCTGAGTTCCTAGAAACTATCATTACTTTTCAAAGGAGCTGTTGGGTGCTCAGTTGCTTTAGAATAACTACATTTCTATCTGTGGCCTTAGCAGCTCAACTTGATGGACTGGCAGTTTTATTACAGAAACTTCAAGTATGCTAGGAACTTCAAACAGAAAAAATGGCTCTTTCTGAGTCTTAAGTTCATGAAGCTATTCATGACTTTGAAAAAATGCTTGTGTTTGAAGCATAAATAATGTTGCTGTAATGACCTCAAATAAGATGGAAATGTCTGAAGGGGAGGGGCAAAAATTTTTTACTTGATGATTGCATAATTCATTCCTGCCTCCTTTTCTTCTCCTATTTTCTGAAAGATCCTTTGCATTGATGCTGCTGAAGAACAGCTGACCACCAACTGCTGCTCCTGTGGGCAAATGGTAATGACTGGCTTGTATCTACCCTACCTTATGGCCAGACCTCTCTATAGTATAGTTATCTCAGATTTCATTCAAAGGGCCCAAAAAGGAGCCAGAGAGTGAATTAGCAATTGGGTGGTGTAGACTATGAAGGTCCAGAGCTCCAATTCACTCCTTGTACCTCTTTAGGAGTGGAGACTCATCTAAAGCTTCCTCAGAGCCCTGTGTGTGCAGCAGTGTGCAAGCCCTGCCTGGCCACATCCCACTCCTGTCATGGAAAGGTAAACATCATCTGCACATTTGAAGACTGCTGCCCCCACCTGGTATGCAGAAATGAAGGAGATGGAAGTTACATGGGACAGGTCCTGACTGCTGAATTTGATAAACATTGAGAAGGGAGGAAGGCAGAGGAAGGACATGAGCTCCAGAGACAGCGCTGTGCCTGTAGGGCATGGGCAGGCATACCTCTGATAGCACACACAAACGAAGGTGGGGAACTAGCCTTTATTATCCTGGTGAAGGAGTTTCAAGCAGAGCAATGGAGTGAAGTACCTGGATGATGCAAGATGTGATTTTGCATTATTTCCAGAACTACAGAAAGCACTTTCCTGGAGAGCAGCAGAGAAGCCACAGGGTCACAGTTGCTGTTCTGGGCTGCTCCTGGGGTGCTGGCCACATGCACTGCCTCTTACTTCTTTTCTAGTGAACCCAGTAGCTTACTTTAGCCTTTAACAACCAATTCTGTCACCTGATTTAGAAAGAAGAAATCACTGTCTCCAGGAACAGCAACACCATAGGCTAAATACAGTTGAAATACAATTCCACTGACGTCAGTGGCACAAATATGGTTTAGTATGTCATCTCCTGGTTTAGCCCACAGAATCAGTGTGGTGAACATTATGATTTTGTCTTCTTGATGTATTCCTTGATACCTCCGTAAGAAAGATTGCAACATTTATGTCTGGAAAAAAATCTAGATTTGTATAAACTGGAGGATATTATTGTGTGTAATAAAATGTTCACAGGTTATCCCACAGTCCATCCCATATTTATTTTGGAAATTATTACATCTGGAAGATGGGAAAACTTCCAGCTAATTCCTCTACCTTGAAATATCAGCAAACACAAGGATATTTTGAGATTATTCCTGCTAAAAAATGAACAAGTACCATTCATGGCTGTAAGCCAGAAGAGAATCCCTCTTCAAATAATGCAAAATGGGTTAAGTTTAAAGTGTAAATAGTTTCAGAGACAAGGGTGAAAAGTAGTTCTTAAAGGGTCCTCCTTTCCTTGGAGGAAAGTAAAACCAGCTCCATTAATGGCCACTCATTCCCATTCAATACAGCCATTTCATGTATTAGTGACATATGCCACAAGCTTGTCATTTATTTCTACAAAACTAATTATATACTTTACCTACCATTTGTCCTGGATTTTGAGAAGAAATGGAGATTGGAGCAACATCTCCAAGTTCCCATGCAGTTTACTGAAGGAAGCAGATGTCTGAGTGTACATATTACCTCCACTGACCTGAGCAGAATGAATTTAATCCTTAGCTTTTTTAGCAGCAGAATATTTTTCACTCTGGATTTCATAAACTTCATGACGGAGGCATGAGACAATTGCATAAATGACAGGAAAACAAGCTGAAGGACAAAACCAATGAGAGTGGAAGAATGGGAAAAGAAGGAAAATAAGTGAGTGCAAAAAAATCCCTTCTGCTGGAAAGAGCAATTCTGATCAGGTAAGAGGAGCTACTTCCAAAAGTGAAGTTTCAGGCACTGAAAACTGCATGAGTAGTAGGGAAAAGCTGTATCACCTGTCCCAAGGGAGAAAACAAACACATGGCAAAAAAAGCAGCACACAAGTTGGAAAGCAGCAGGAGGAGAGGGCAAAGCATTACATTTCTTCCAAGTTAAAATGTTTCCAGATTGTTCTGATATTTAAAAAAGTTTAGAAGGGAGATTTCCCAGATCCCAATGCATTTGGAAGGCAAAGCCTCCTGCAATGTGAAGTTCCCCATTTGACTTATTTCTTAGGTTCCTTTTTTGTTCCTGTCTGATTTTGTTCCAATTAGCTAAATGCTGTGCCTTGGATTCCCAGCTAGACCACCTCATAACACCAATACCTGCTCGCTGCAAAGGCAGGCGGAATTCTTCAGACCTCCAGCCACGCTCATGGCCCGAGCTGTGCAATTTACTTGCAGACACCTGATTTGTCAGATGCTGAAGTTAAGAGCAGGAAATGTTCTTAGACTGCGAGACCCACTGAAACCTGGAAAGGCAGGCACTACTGTTCTTCATTCAGCAATTGCCACCCAAACCATCCCATTCCTTAATATAATCAATTATCATCAGTATAAGTAAATTGGAGGACTGCAGTGCTGTCCACCAGTTAAGGTCTGTTGCTAAAGTCTGAGTCTGGCCCTGGCCTTGTGCTGAAAACTGTGTTTTGTTAACCCAGCTGCAAACGGGTATGTGGGCAACTGGAACAGAGAGTCTAAATGCAGGGAGATGCTGCCACATTGCGCCCTTCAGTGGCACAAGGCACAGAGACCGGGATGTTGTAGCTGTCTTAGTCTAATGAGGCTCACATGTGTAGCTGACATTTTTGGCAGCCTAAATTTTTATTCAGACGCATTGGTATATCTGATACTGCCACATTAATGAGGACCAGAGAGTAAGCTGAGCACTTTCAACTCCCCCACCATTCACACTCCTTAGCAATTAGCTCACTCCTTGGCTTTGTTTTTGGGACCACTCTAGCTCTCTCCAAGGCACCTGCATATCACAAGAAAAGTCCTGAAAAGCATGTGCCATGTCACCTGGCTTTATACCACAGGATTCAGCACCAACATAGTGACATTATAGAGATTGCCTGTTCTTCCCAGTATACAGCCTTGTTCATGCGACAAGGAGAGCTCCCGAAAAAACCAGGTACTTACGCAGGCAAAAGTAAAGGTCCTCAATGCTTTTTTAATTCATGTGACTCCTTCCCTTTCCAAGACTGTTTTGTCCCAGTTCCAATCAAGGATAAGCTGCTCCCAGGACAGAGTAGCCTGGGATAGCATCCGATGCCAACTGGGCTACTGTCAGTATTCCCATGCTGCTTTACCCCTAGGGCTTCTTCCCAGAATAGAGTATTGCAACCCCATGGAAAAGAGTTTTGAGCAAGGTCAGGGCTGTGCTGCTTTCTTTATTAGTGCACCGTCAGAGTCTTCCTTGGCTGGCCCAGTATGAGAGATCCAAAAGCCTCCGGTTCTGAGCAGGCAGCTATTCACTCAGCCCAGGGTTGCAGCACAAACGAACAGGGTATCTTGTTGGGTCCTTCTTTATCAGTTTTCCTTAACTTGAGCCATACTAGCCCTACAAAATTAGGACTGTTTGCAAAACTGTATCTCAGAAGTGAAATTATTACCTTGTGCAATTATTAATAGTGTATGTGCCATAGCTCCCTGCTGACAAATACAAGACGGTCAAGCAAGCCTTTAACCCAAGAGTGTTAGCAAAGCTAAAACATGCAAGCAAGAGCACCAGATCAGTATCTTAGGCAGTAACTGCCTTTTCTGCCCACAAGCTGCTCTTCAACAGAGCAATACAAAAACAGCAAGCAAGGCACTGGGTTCAAGTCAAAGTCCAGACAACGTTGCAGCAGGTTATCTTGCCAACCCTGCTTCCCTACAAGGCTCAGCACACAGCAATATTCATTCCCTTAGTCAGCTGCACAGCTGCAGCTTCAGGGGAGCTGTACCTCAGCACTAAAGCTGAATTTAAAGTTTTCTCTAGGGTCTTCTCCTAGATTTTAAATACAGACTGTCATAGACAGAGGTCCACCTGACAGAGGGTTGGTGGGTCAAGCATGCTCGACTGAAATCGCATAATTGAACTACTTGGTCCAAAAAGTTTCCTACTGCAGATTTGCTGGGAGCCTGCAAATAGTCTCTCAGTGTCTCCAAGTCCTGTGAACCACCAACTCACCCCTCCATGGGCTGCTAAATCTGAAATGCAAGTATGTTCTTGCATCCACAGTAGGCTCCTTGGAAGAAACACTAAGGGTTTTGGCAAAATTAATGACAAATTTGCTCTATCTTGTTGCGAGTGGTACAGACTGGTCTCAAGTCTGATCAAGGAGGGGAACTCTGCAGGCTCTGTACGAGGAGGATTTGGAAGCAGGCTGTAACAGGGAGGAATTTTCTGGCTGTGGATCTGTTCCAAGTCTGTATTTGACTGCAGGTTAGTTTGCTGATATTTGTTTCAGGACGTATCTCCCATCTAGGTCTTGAAATAACCTCTCCAGACTTGACCGCTGCACAGAAGGTACAGAGTGTACTTGCTCCATCAGTACTGAGTGTTTGCAAACTGTTACTTAATAAAGACCTAAGTAAAATCCCCATGTCCTGACACACTCAGCCCATTTAGTCCCAAAATAATCAAAATTTCAAGCTGGAACCAGATGCCAGTTTTGCAACTGAACTATAACGGTGTCATCAGTCACTACCTTCACAGTTTTGTAAAACTCCATCATATCCCACCTCCCTTCTTTCCAAACCAGAGAATCAACCTCTTCTAAGCTTTTCCTCACAATGCAGTCCGCTCGACGACTCCAGTTCCCTTTCTCCCTCTCAGCTCCAGCTGCACACTGTGCTCGGGCTGTGGGGTGTACCCAGGCTTCAAGCAGCAGCACAGCACTGCTGTTTCCCGTCCCCCCGCTGATGCGCTGCTCTCGCTCGGCTTTTGCTGCGGCTGCTGCAGCGCTGGGAGCTGCCACCCGCCCGCTCCGCACCCGCCGGCTGCCAGCGGCCTGGAGGGGGCCGGGCGGTGCGGCGCTTTGTGCATCGCCTGCGGCTCCCGGGGGGCCGGCGGTGCGGAGCAGGGCTGGGGTGCGGAGCCGGGGGTGCCGGGGTACGGAGCAAGGGTTGTGGGGGCAGGGGGGCCGGAGTGGCGGGGCCGAAGTGCGGAGGAGGGGTGCGGGGCAGAGGGTGCCGGGGCAGGGGAGCCGGGGGTGCGGAGCTCCGCGCTGTCCGGGCGCAGCAGCGGGAGCAGAGCGGTGGGCGGGGCAGGCTCCGTGCCGGGGGTGGGGGGGGGGGGGGAGGTGGTGATGGTAGTGGGGTCAGGGTGCTGCCCGAGCCGCGGGGGCGGCCGACACACGCGGGACGGGACACGACACGGAGGGACACGACACGCGGCACCCCGCAGCCCACGTGTGGCGCGCGCCCCGAGCCCGCGGCTCGCGCCACCCCGCCGCCGCCGCTCCCCGCCCCCCGGCGGCCGCGGATTGGCTGCGGGCCTCACGCGAGCCGCGCGGAGGGAAGGGGGGGGGGGGGAAAGGAGCGAGTGCCCGCGAGTAACCCCGCCGCCGCCAGCGCCCCGCGCGACCTTTCTCCTGCATCGGCGGTGACGCGGCGGCCGCGCGCGCCCCCTCTCCCCCCCCCCCCCCCCCCCTTCTCCCCCGTGCGCGGCGAAGATGGCGGCGCTGAGCAAGTCCATCCCCCACAGCTGCTACGAGATCGGGCACACCTGGCACCCGCGCTGTTCCTGGGCCGTCCTGCACGTCACGCAGGGAGCGCTGGCCGAGTCCCTCCGCATCTACGGCACCCTCTACCTGGTGGGTGCGGGGGGGATGAGGGGGTGAGGAGTGTATGTGTGTGTGGGGGGGGCTGGCCTGGGGGAAGGACACAAGGGCTGTCAGCGGGGGGTCCGGCCTTGTTTTGGGGTGGAAGGCCGTGAGGGAAATCGGGGTGGGGGGGGGAGGCTGCCCTGGGGTGGAAGGGAAGGGTACAGGAGGTATGGGGGGGGGGGGGGGGGGAGCCTGGCCTGAGGTGAGGGGGAAGGGCATGGGGGGTGTTTGGGGAAGGGCACAAGTGATATCAGAGCAGGGGCAGCCTGGCCTGGTGTGGGGAGGAAGGGCATGAGGCAAATAAAGGGAGGGAGGCTGAGGGGGGTGCATGAGAGGGGTAAGTTGGGAGAAGAGGGGCAGGAGAGATGTTAAGGGGCAGCCTGACCCTTGGGTGTGGGGGCAGAAGAGCAAAAGGAATGTTTTTGGGGGAGTCTGGTGCTGGGGGTGGTGGTGGAGGCAGCTTGGTTTGAGGGCTGGAGGGTGTAAGGGTTGTTTGGGGGTGGAGGGGGAGAGCCTAATGCTGGAGGAGGAAGGGCAAGGGAGGGGTAGTGTGTGGAATCTGGGCCTAGGAGGGGAGAAAGAGGGTGTAGAGGGTGGTGGGGTCTGCTGGCATAACATGCTGTGAGAGCGGTGAAGCTGGTGGGGTAGGCGGGCATGGGCACAGCCTGAATATTGTATTTTCATCAGTTTCCAGTACCTATGATACCTGAATAAAAAGACCTAGTATTTGTCTGGGAGTCTGGCATTGTATCTTTGGCAGTAGCAAGCGTAATGCATGCATGTGTTGCTGTTGGAGGCACCTTGGTAATCAGTGCCATAGGATCAAGGAGATTCCGTTGTTACGATGAAGCAAGACTAAAAAAAGTACATTAAGGCTAAAGGAATCTAGGTATTCAGGGAGTATCCTATAGGTGAGGTATTTTAGCTTGAGTGTGCAGTTAGACTTGGTTATATCACCTCAGTTGCAGCTGGCTTGCTTCCAGCAAATTAGGGTGTAGATAGAGGAGTCGGGATCTGTTTGCATCCATCTATGTAAACGTATCCTGAAAGCTGATCTAAGGAGGAATCGCTGCAGGTGAGCACTTCCTTCTGTACCCACCTCTGTGTTTTTCCTGTAGTGATGCTTGGAGGATTGAGTAGTGAGCTGGCCCCAAGCTAAGTCTTAAAGAAAGAAAACCAAGTCATTGAGTCTGTACTTTCAACTCTGTACCAGTGCTGGTACAACAAAATTACTGACCTATTTAATAAAGAGAAGGGAAGTAGTGGGACTGGAGCAGTGCTGACATAGCTTGTTTAAGCTCCCATTGAAGTGTTCCTTGAGTGAAAATTGTGATGATATCCAATTGCATGATAAAAAACTTTAATAACTGGTAGCAGTGTGGACCTAAGGAGTTGTCATGTCCGAGTGAACATTTTCATGCTAAACTGACACAAGCAGAAGTGGCAGCTGTTCGTGTGAGCATACAGTGAGCTGGATCAGGAAACTAATACAGAGAAGAACATACATTCCCACTCCTCCTCCACCCCTCCTCAGTAATTTTTTATTTGTATCTCTTTTCTGATCCAGTTTGTTGTGTTGGGAGCATGAAGATTTGTACCATCATAGAATAGACTTGAAATGAGAGGTGTAGTGGTGGCCTGTCAGGTGTGGCTAAAGATAAGTCAGCTTAACCAGCTCTGTAATTAAAGTTCTTCAGCAGCCAAGCCTGGTAAAGCTCATCACTATGTTATGGTTAGCTCAGTTGTGCAGTCACAGGTTACTGGGAAAGCTTACCCTTTTTATTTCTTTGAAAAGGAAAACAAACCTAAAAATCCAAAGCGTTTTCGTGATCTGTTTCACATTGTGGCCCCATAAACAGTTACAACTTGTCACAAGTCCAAGGTAGGGTGGGAACCTTCTCAACCAATGTCATGCTGTGCTGCAGAAGATCTGCATCAGTTTTTACACTGCCTTCATTACAGTTTTAAATTTTTCTTATGTTTTTGTTGACAGTGTTTAACTTGACTTATCAGAGTAATCTAAAGCTGAGCTGCTCAAAAATCTTGCTGCTGCCTAAAGAGGGAGGAAGCACTTGACTTCCTTTGCTCCCGGACACATAACTATACTCCTTTCTTTGTGTCGTCTTGGACCCTATCTCTCTTTGAGCACATCAATTCATTCACTAACCCATAAGAGGTTACAATCATGTTTTTAGCTGGGGTAATTTTCAGCTGCATTAATGAATTGAATTGATTTATTAAGCAGGATTTGCTAAGCACTAGAGCCAGCGTAACATAAAGAGTGAAAGGGTGTAGTGGGGACTGCAGAGGAGGAAGCAGAAGCCTTGCACATTAAGTAGGTTGGCAGGGAAAGAACACTCTTGAATTGAGAGAGTCATCACTAACGTCAGTCTTTGCTGGACTTAAAGCTGTGCGTGAAAACCTCGTGTTTGTAAATGAAATACCACAGTTGGACAGTGCAAACGTTAAGTCCTTCTCTGCATTCTGAGAGTCACATAAGAGGATGAATTTAAATTACTTTATAGTTGTATCAGTGTATGTTCAGAAAGTTTCTGGTACTGCTTTGTCCCAGTCCTTTGTACAGAACAAAAACCAGCATTTAGTTTTTCTGTCAAACCCGTAAAATGGCTTCTGCTTGCTTGTTCCTTCTGTTGGCGCAAGCTAATAACTAAGGAAAGTAGATGAAAGAGTTTCCTCTCAGAAAGGCTTGTGTGGAAATGAGTGAGAATGAATAGATGAGAATAAATTGCCAGAGGTCATTATGGGAGAGAACATGGTTAGGGACAGTTATAATCCAGAGTCCAGACTCATAACATCTACACCCCACGTCTTAAATGTTTTGCTGCTCTTCAGTCAGTGGGAGACTGACGGGGCCAAATTAAGTGGTGCTAGTATTTGATGAGTAAAATATTCTACTTTTTTTCAGTAAATGGCTGCAAAGAGTCTTTGCTTTTAGGTAGTGCTGAACTTTTTTTTTTTTCGGTTGTTGTTTTTTTCTTTTTTTTTTCAGCTGGAAAAAAATAGAATCTTTAGATATCATAGTTTCATTGTCTTTATTTTTGCTCCAATACAAATTGATTCCTTTATCAAAAGTAGGTTTTATATCTAAATTGATTTTTCCCTCCACATACGAATTGGCTGACAGGAATGCCTATTTCATAATTAAGACTGTTTCTGTTTCACAAACCAAGTGTCTCAATGCACAAGTCAGCTTTTATGGGGGGAGGGAAGTTAAAAATTGCTTAAAACCTACATCCCCAATCTCCCATAAACCTTATAATGACAGTTTTTAAACACTGCCTGCCTTGATATCTTAAAACTTTACTGAAAAGTCCTTCATCAGAGTTTGTACTTTGTTCTATCTATACTTCTGTTTTAGATTACTCAAAGCTAAAGAAAAATCTGAAAGTGTAACCTTGTTTTCAAAATTGAAGAATTTGGACTTCTAGAAGTTTGCAGAGGTGGGGAAAAGAGAATGATTTCACATGAGAATTGCCTAAAGCTGGAGAAAGGGAAATGAGAGGCTGGAATATTGGATTTGAATTGTCTCTTTCTGTTTCCTGGGATTGCTGTTGATTTCACATGGGAAATCTGCCATTCATCACGTGCGTTAGAGCAAAGTCCTCTGTTTCCTGGGAGTTTGTAGGTTTTAGGCATTTGTTTTACGATGGTGCGCATTTTGCAGTAGATGAATATGGTTAGTTGTTAGATATCAGAGGTAATCGGGTCTGGTGGTAACATTTCCTTTTAATCTAAATAAGGTAAAAATCATCGGTTTACTCTTTTGCAGTCAAGCTAATTCTTCTAACCTTTTACCTGTGGGATGAAAGGAATCATTCATGTCATTCACCTTTTCTTTCTGATCATCTGTTTTCTTCACTTAATTTAAGCCAGGCTCTCTCCCTGTCTCTCCAACCTCACTTTTGTCCTGCTCCTCCCCACCAACATCTCTCCTGCCGTTCCTCCCCAGAACCAGCCTCTTCCCACTCTACCTCTGCTGCCCTTCCTTCACCCGGTGTGCCTCTGCTGCTAAATGAGAGTCAGGGAACAGCTCGTGGTTTACACTGACTGTTGGTTTACTCCCTGCTCTGACTCCACATGCCCCTCTCTCAGGCAGATCTGGCACAGAAAAGAGGAGCACCAGGCCTAAAGCTGTGTGGATGCCAGCAGGTCTGTTCGACCAGTTTGCTGGACTAGGGGGTGGTTCAGCCGATTTTTTAGCAGAACAGGTGTAACCAGAGTCTGCTATTCCAGTACATTTTTTTAATGATTGTTGGGGATTGCTATATTTTATTGATTTCTTTCACTTAATTTCTTCTCATACCCTTTTCATATTCATTTTGGTCTCGCAGTTGACTCTCTTTTCATACTCCTTTCAAACTTACTTTGTCATTTGTAATATTTTTTTATACTTGTGCCGTATCTGCTTCCTCCTATGCTTGTAATAGCCTTCAGGTTCTTAGTTGCCAATCGCTCCTTTCTGTGTCAAAAGTTTTTCTTTCTATTTATAATTCCAGGGCTGTTGTCTTCCCAGGCCCTCTTTGACCCCTGAGTATCTCTATTCATTCTCTTAATCTGCATTATTTATTTTGTAAGCTCCCTAGGACAGCATTGTGTATAATATTGTTAAAGACACGGATACTATCAGCAATTGTACAAGTAAATGGTGTTTTTTCTTCCTGTCTAAATGTGAGAGGAACATCGGCACTAGTACAGCAGGGGCTAGGTAGTCATGCACATGGCAGCTAGCAGGTCTCTTTACAGTTAAATCACTGATTGACAAGAGGTAATAACAAGAACAAACCCAATTATTGCGCTAATTAATTATTTTGAAAACTGTTGCATGGAAAATGGAATACCAGCCAAAGATTGAAGTGAAGCAGATGGGGCTGTGAGTGCTGCATGTGCATTGCTGTAGGATGGGGTCAGAGGTTGGCCCCCAGGGTGGATGGTGCACTCTGGCCATGCTGCTGCTGCTCCAGGCTTGCTTTACATGTGGTTTCTTTTGGGGAGAGCTGTTTGGACTAGTCATAAGCAAAGCTGGGGAGTCAGCTAACACTAGAACAGATCCTGTCTTATCTGCCAGCATAGACATAGTCAACATGTGTCATCTTTCTGCGGTGTGTGGGAAGGCTGTACTGGCCAGATTGTATTCTTCAATAATTCAGAATTGCTGGGTGTATTAAAATGTGGTTTTTGTTTGTTTGTGCTGCGAACTATTGTTTATTTGGAAATAGAGTGGGGAAACTAAGAAGGGTGTTAGTGTTACCCTTGAATATGCTTCTGTACGCCAGCTTGGATCCGTGGGGTAGGCCATCAGGAGACTCCCTTCTGTCAGGGCTCAGTACCTGGAGTTGCTGTGATGGTGGTGTGTAGCTGTGTTGTGTTGGGATGTTTGATCATCTTAGTACTGTGTAGTGTCTCGTATCACTGGGCTGTGTTATGAATGACAGGTAGATCAGTGTCTTGTTGCCTTTAGAGTCTTCTGGAAGCTGGTTGAATATGACTAAAATTAGCTTAAATATTACTAAAGTAAGAACTTGGGTGTGACATCTTCGTTCCAGGCTGGGATCATTCTGCCCTGTTCAGGTAGCTTTCGGGCCAGACCAGTAAAATTCTTCCATAAATTGAAAATAAACAAAAATAGTCTTCTGCTGAGATACTAAGGATTTTAAAAGAATTGGTTAACGAATTCAGATGGACTGAAGAATTTGTGCTCAGACATTCAAGGAGTAACCTGGAGTCTGCATGGCAGTAATGGTGAAAACCAGCAAAAGCCCCAGCCTTGACTGACTGAGCAAAGATCTTGGTAAAGACACTACAAATACTGGGAATCATCAAAAATCATTAAAGAGACTGGTTATCAAGGAGATATAAATCTGTTTTCTTCAGCTGGTGCAGCTGTATGGTAGAGTGCAAGGATTTCAGTGCAGCAGAAAAAACATTGAGTTAGACATTTCAAAGGGGATGAAAAATAGCCCTCTACTCATTTAAGTGCAAGGGAAACAAGTGGCGAAGATAAGTCGCCATGGAATGAGAGTGATGCCAAGATTGAAGGTAATTTAGATGTCATTCAGACAGTACACAAGTGCTGTTCATTTCTTTTTTTAGTTGGGTGGATGATATGGAAAATTTTAAAAAAGCCAAACCAAAACAACACAGTCCTCTGAAGGTGATCCTCATAACATCTCACAAAGGGACAGAGGAAGTCAGAGAGCCAGAGGCACACACTTCCTCAGAGTTCTGCAGGAACTGATTTACCAAATGAAAAAATCTGGAAGCCACGTTTTGTAATCCGTGAAATCAGGGAGGGACCAGCTAATTGAGGAACAACAAATCTGAATGTTTAAGAGGAGGCATGAGAAAAAAATTGCTGATTTGAACAACATTGTCTTTCAAAATCCAAGTGTTACCCAAGGGCATTTTGAGATTAAGTTACTCCAAAGCGCTTAGAAATAATTTTTATAAAGCAAAGAAATAATGTTCTTGTAAAATTCATACAAAATAGCAATGGTTATAAAAGAACATATAAATAATTGAATATAATTATGAAAGAAATCTGACATCAATCTGTAGGTGTGCCTGCTGTTTGAGTAATCTGAGGTATTTTCTTAACTGGTTTAAATACTGGGAATTGCTTCACTTTTAGTATGCACATGTGGCTTAAGTTATAAAATTTTCCTTGGCTTTTTAATGATTTGCAGCATATATATTATATAAACCATCTACTTAGCATTATTAATTGTCTCTAAATTTGCATTTTAGAGGTGCCTAAATATGCCAGATAGTCACTCTTATAAATGTCATTGAACTCAGCTTTCCTGGAGATTTGGCCATGTGCCTGAATATTTCTGTAGCTTTTTTTTTTTTTTATTTTATTTTTTTAAAATAGAAGTTATGGCATGCTTGATTTCAGTTGGATATTGTTAAGGAACGAGGGAGAGATGGTAGTGCTTTTTTTCAGTTTCCATCAATCAGAGCTGTATGTGCTGGCTAATTTCACTAAAATTTGATGAAGGAATAGTGTTCTTAAAGACATACATTTTGTACAGACCTAGGAAATGGTGGCTTGATGGCAGAGAGAGAGAAAAAACGATATTGTAGACAGCAGAGCCGGTGCAAGGTCTCTAGTTTTTTAGCCTGCCCTGTAACCTGCCAGACTGTGTACATTGGTCAGACAATTAGCACATTCATTAAATCAAATCATCCTTTGTGCACGTTGCCTCCTGTGAAATCTGTAGTTCAGGGACGTAGGTGAAGACAGAACACTGGAGGTGAAGCTCAGGTTATTGCGATTGGGTGGTGATTACTTGTAGGTGTTACACAACACATCATTAAAATAACGAGGCCTGACTGGTGCCTCTGAGCATGGCAGAGCTTGTTTTTAAGTCTCATGTTCCTTTTCTGCTGGAACGCATTGATAGCCTAGCTCAGTCTGGCACTAGACTATGTAGCTGTGTTTTCAGGATGATTTTGGAAATGCATATATTCTTTCCACAGTTAAGACAGAATAAATCAGTTCTGATTTCTTAATTATGTAGGGCTTGATGCTTGTATATGAAGGTTAAATTAAAAAAAGAAAGGACTTCAGTGATGCTCTTCCACAAACTGATGGTATCCTGAATCTGGTAAACTGATTTTTCATAATTACCTTTTCATGTTGAAAAGTCAAAATTCAGTTGTGTGAATTCTGCCATTAATGCTAGAAAATATTTTTTTCTATTTATTTTTATTGAGTAGGTTTTTTTTAATACTTCAGACATAAAGTACAGTAGGCCTCAGAGTTCAGATCATTAACAATGTTTATTCTTAAAGTGACTAGTGTATTCCTTTGAGTGTTTGCATTTGATCTGAGGGGTGATGCCCTCCTTCCAACTCCTCCTTTGTATTGTACTGTACATAAAGGTCTGAAAATTATGTTTCTTCCTTTTCCTTTTCTTTCTATTCACATTAAAACAGTCTTGGAGATGTAGTAACCTGTCTCATGGTTTCTTCACCTATGCTAAATCTAATTTCATAGCGATTTTTTTAGTTTGAATGAATGAAATAGATTAATTTTTTTATATATATATATGAACATTTTCTATCTCTGTTTCAAGATGGTAGTGTCCAAAGTGTTTCAGTGAGAGTTAAATCAAAGCTGTTTTTAAGCTGTAGGGGAAATAGGGCAATTACCATTGGAGAGTAAATATGTGGTCAGATTACACTTTGTGAACAGGAGAAGGAGAAATCTTCCAGTCTGGGCTAGGGTGCATAAAAGATAATCAGCTGTTTAGGGAGTTGTTATGGTGCTTGTATATTCAAGAATTTTGGAGGTTAGGTTGGTCTTTTGCTGTGGTATCTGTCATGTATGAATCCTGCTGTGTTGTTTCCGTTGTTTGTAAGTAACAAGAGTGTGGGGTTGCCTTCAAAAGGCTTCTAACATTGCTAGGCTTCTATTAAAGCATAATTGAATTTTGGATTTCAAGTTTTAAACAATTGTGTGCAGAAGTGAGGAAGTGAATTATTTTTCTTGGAAATGAGTCAGAATCTTTCAGTTTTCAGCTTTTGCACAGGTGGTCATGGGACATCAAGCAGTGCTGGATCAGTCTTCAGGTGTGGAAAGGAAATCCTCTTTCCTCCATGCTATTTACTTAATTCATGAAGCTTTACCTGACTGCATTCTTAGTACTAAACTAATCATGTTTGGGCCAGAAATACTTTCTCTGGAAGTCAGGCTGGCAGGTGTTGAAGTCTAACCCGTCCTGTGTGTGTGTAGGGCACAGATGTCACAAAAGGACAATCAGGGTACATCTCATCAAATCCATTTCTTACTTGCATGTGTTATTAAAGAGTAATGTATGTGTCTTACCTGACTGTAGCTTGCAAAAGTTTGGTGTCTGAGGACTGAAGTGTTGTGATCTATCTAAGCTTCATCCAGACGCATGTACACTTACCCTCATAATTACAATATCCAGTGATACACAGACTGCATAGTTTAATAGTTGCTTCTGGATTTTAGTTGTGAAGTACAACTTGTGCACAGATGAGGCAAACACAGCAGTAAATATAATGATAACTTTCTTAAGCTATCTCTACTTGTGCTACTAATTCTTTAGACTTGTTGCTATGAGATTTTTTTAAACTTCCTTAAAATTTGAACATATGGTTACATATGTGTTACTTGGCTGTCAATTAGACAAAAAAAAGTCAACTCCTGTACGTTGGAGAGGCTTGGAATTTTGTCTTACGGGTTTGCAAATCACTGGAAAAGTAGCACTAGGCATTTAAAATATTAGAGCATCCTTTAATGCCTGTATTAATGGTATTTGAATGCTTGAAAATTTTCTGACTACTTATTTCTTAATATTTTAACACATCTGAGGTTTTTTAGAATTAAATCTATTTTCAGCATTTTTCCTGACAAGATCTGTTATCTTTTTTTCTAGCTCTGCTGTTTATGTTTTTAATGATGAAATATCTAGGATTCTTCTTGTTTCATCCTTTTTTTCCTCATTGATCATTTTATTTTCGCTGAATCATTTGTTTCTTCTTCTGCAGTATATCTGTATTTTCTGTAGATTGTGTTGGACTGAAGGGAGATCAAGAGCTAGAACTTGTGTATGCAAATAGGAAGGTAATTAGAAAGTTCTAAAAACTTTGGATGTTCTTAGGCCATCTGCCCTGTGGCAGTGCCTGATTTGTTTTAAGTTCTCTTTTGCTCTTACTTGTCGAGTGCTTGGGCATCTAGAAGAGTATTTTTTATGGTAGAATGGCAAAGACAGGATTTATTAGTTGACTGTATTAGAAGATAGGAATGTAAAAATGTTAGCAAAGCTGGACTCTAGCCTGTTTCTAGAGCTCTGGTGGCTTAAACTCCACTGGTTCTAAGAGAGAAGAAAGTGGAGTTGAATGACAGGAAGGGCTGCAGAGGCTGTTAGAGGCAAACAGCTCAGCTGTTGATATGGACTGTGGATAAGGACTACTTAAGTCTTTGTTTAACGCTTACACAGGCCAAATAAAGACTGGACTGCATCTGCAGACTGTACTACTGCTTAAATTTTATTTTCAGTGCATAAAATGCCATAGTGTAAGAAAACTGAAATTGTGGTGAGAGGAAAACATCAGGTTTAGTTTTTGAAATGTGAGGTTTTTTTTATTGCTTTCCAGGTATCTTGGAATTCTTGCAAAATAAGTTACAAGGAGTGGTTGGTTATACACTATCCTGACTCAAATGCTTAATTCTTAAAGGGGTTGGAATTTTTCTTGATGAATACATAAATCTTTAATATTACGTAAGTATTTCAAACCTGGATATTCTTTACTCGCAGAGAAGCAAATCTACTTGAGAAAGTACCATTATCTAACTGCTACTTTGAATGTCAGTGACAGGCATATTGGTTTATGTGATAGAGTTGTTGTTATATATTGGATATAGTGGATAGTATATTGGATGTATTGTGGACACTGGTTACGTTAAGTCTTTTATTCCCTATGTAGTCTCTTCCCTGGAGAGATGTGTGTACAGGGTGACATTTTGATGTTACAGTTTTGTCATAGTTTTTTTTTTTTTTTAATGGATGATATACAGTATATATGTAAATGAGAAGTGAAAGCCATGTGCCTTCTATCTGGAATGGAAAATGGTGCAGTCAGTGATAGGTCTTAGTAGCTGTGAAACTTTATTCCACAGTCTTACTGATACATTCTTTTAAAAAAAAGGAAAGGTGGTACTGAAAAGGAAAGGGTTGTCATGGTTAAATATAAGTTCCATTGAAGGGTGGAGTTGTTAATGAGGATCTTTATCTCAAGAGAATTGTGTAGTCCTTCTAAATACCCGAAGTCCAGGATGCCTTGAAAATAAGAGATTTTAAGAGTGACTTTGTTTTATGGAAAGCTGGAGTAGGAAGTTGCAGCAAATCTGATGTGTTCTTACGCCTCTGTTATTCTGAGATGATGTTGGATCATTCTTCATCCTGAGGTAGGTAAGGCTGCACTGATGTATTCTGCCTGGAGAAGTCATGAATAAGTGAAGCCTGGGTCATAATCCACTGGTGTTCGGTAGAGTCTGCTCTCTCTGGTTCCAGACTTTTTTGGGACGGTCTTCCCCTTCTCATAAACAGCAATAGGCAGGAAAACCACCATGGCTTCAGGAATAAAGTAGAAGGAGAGGCAACACTGGAGGTGGATTGTGCTTTTCTCTCCTGTGAAATCAGGGTCTTAAAGTAGTGTGAGGAGTGTGTTGCTTCTGTTCCCTGGATTATGGCTAAACTGCTGGATTAGGAGATGAGGTGGGGCAGCACAGGCAGCATGAGAGTGAGGGGAGGCAGACCTGGGTCTGGGTTTCATATAGCTGCGAACACTTGTGGCATTACCTTACACAGCAGTGTTGTGTTGTGGACACGCCATACTCTCTTACTAGAGCTGAAAATCTACAATAATTCGTAAGTGCCAAATAATTTTCTTTTGTAAAATTCTTGTCACTTCATCTCAAAAAGAGAAGAGTGAAACTAGGGAATTATGGAGAAGGGTGACAAGAGTAATGGGAGATATGGAGCTGGTTTTGTCTGTTCCTGGATACACAGTAGTTAACTGGTTGGATCAGTGAGCTGAATCAGAATTTCCGTCCTTCGTTCCTGAAGTGAATAACACTCCAAACTAACTTTTACAGCTATCAGCACGAAGGTCCTGATGCAGTCCACCCTGAGGTGCCTAAGTAAAGGTGTCCCAGGATTTGTATACTCCTTTTATAGCTGGAGAGCTGAGACCATAATGTCAATGAAATGTTAATTTCTGTCTGTCTGACTTTACAGGGAGTCTCAGGTAACTTAAAGACCTTCTGCTATACCTCTTAGCATCTTCATGGAGATTAATAGTTTGCCAAGGAAATATCTACTGGATGTCCTGATGCCCTCTTCCATGCTGCTGTCTGCTACTGATGCCTGCTGCTAAGCCTTAAACAGTGCATTTATTGTAAGAATTTGGCCTTCGTCACAGTGTCCTTCCAGCTCACTTGAGTGAAGTGTATCCCAGTGGGAACCAGGAACTGCAGCAATCTGTCAGATTTCATAATCTTTCTGTTTTGCCAATCTCAACTTTAATAATACTTTGTTGAAGTGTGTGGAACTGAAAGGGAGCGTAAGGTGGTATCCATAAGTGTCTCTGGGATTTTTTCCATGAAATCACAGCATTGGTGGTAGAGGAGAGCCTGCTCCGTAGTCTGCTCTTGCCTGTTTTCACCAGTACACAATATGCTCCATTGCCCTTACACATACAGCTCTTTCAGTTATCATGAGCAATGTTTCTTTGGAATGATTTGTGTGTCATTGTTCCTGGTTATTTTCTATTTTCCACTTGGGAGTGGAATAGTAAAGAGAAGGGAAAGTAGAAATTTATATTAGTCTAAAACTTGTTGGAGAAGCTACAGTAATAATTTTTTTACTTTGATTTCACATTAATTTATAAGATACCAATCTTTTCCTGTTGCACTTCTGACACTTTGGTCTGAGGAAGCAAGGCTTCACGCTTCAGGTGTAAGGTCTGTGTTCTTAAAACAAAAAAAAAATGTTATTTTGTTCTAAATGTTCATGACCTTTGTACAACAGGCTAGTAAAAGCTGAGGAGGTAGCAACTAGTGATCCAGCGTTTAGACCATGTTAAGACTTTCCTTCAACAGAAAGAATATCTGGATTGCATTATTGCCTAATCCATTATGGTTTAAGCAGTCTCGACACTTGATTAAGTAATGTGTAAATCTGTTTTCAGAAGTCTGTTCATGCATGTATTCCTCCTTAATCCTTAGTTCAAGCTTCATTTTGGAAACAGATTTGGGCAGAACTTTCCTGTGGTTAGTTTTAGTAGAATCATCAGCCCACCTCTGAATCTAAAACATCTACTTGTTATTCAGTATGAGTGGACAGTGTTTCAGAAGAACAGCTCCCTCTGTCATGGTTTTAAATTGAGGAACTGAGCTTTTGAGAGGTGTTGCCAATACCAATTCAAGAGGATGTCTTTTGTTGTTCTCCTCAGCACCAGCAGTACGAAGCCTGCTCTGTTTGGAACTTCTCTTATTCTAAGCATTGACCAAAACATGTCAGTTGTGAGACTCCCTGGGAGATCAGTGCTGATGAAGATGATAATGCTATTAAAGAGCACAATAAAAATAATAATATCTATCTCATGGTGCACCCAAAGTGTAATTTCATGGGGTCATAGAAGCATGCAGGTTGGGACCTCGGGAGATTGTGGCAACACCAGTTGGATGAGGTTGCCTGGGGCCTTTCCTAGTTGAGTTTTGAGGAACTCCAGTGATGGAGAGTCCACAATTGCTTTGGGGAACCTCCTCTAATATTCAGCCACCCTCAAGTGGAAATTTTTCTTCCTTAGGTCTGATCTGAGTTGATCATACTTGAACTTGCCTGTTGCCTCTTGTCTTACCACAGTGCACCTCTGGGAAGAGCTTGCTTCTCTGCACCTTCTCATTAGGTATTTTCAGAATTTCTGTGGCCAAAAAAAGAATTTGAGGACTTTTAGTGTTTGTGTCATTAAGTAATGGTTCTTTATAAAACATGGGACATACGTTAAACTGACCAAGACGAGCATTTATTTTTTGGATCC